>NC_083102.1:42755424-45155424 GCF_949774975.1 Lagenorhynchus albirostris
TATATATATATATATATACTCTAGGTTCATCAAGTGTAGAGCTCTACCAAAAGTAAAATAAAAAGTCGCACTCCCACGTTAATGCTTTCAGGTGGATCTGATGTAACTCTTTGAGGTGGAGTTGATGAAGTGAACAGGCGGCAGAAAGGAAATATTTTAAGTGATTCGCTAAGTGCCAAGAGTTGGGGTGGGGGTGTGTGTGACAGGGGCGAGCAGAGCTTTCTCAAGCTACTGAGCCTTGTTCTGTCTTCTGTACTACCCCAGTTGTTATTAGGAATGTAGCTATAGCCTAATTCCACCCAAGCTACACGGCCACCTGTGCTCCTCTGGCAGACAATTCCATCATGAAGTGCTAAGTCTATAAACCACAGGGCCACAGAGCCATTCTTCCCCATCTCCCATCTTCCAGCTGCAGGCTTGATTTAAGCTGCTATTTTGAAGAAGGTACCCTTTGATCACATGAGCTTATGAAAACAAATTATGGAGGAAGAACAAACACTCAAAGGATATACTGTGATATTTTAGATAGGCAATCAATAGGTAATAAAAAGAAAATATCCCTAAGGGGTAGTACAAACTGAGATTGGTAGACCAGAGTGGAAGAGACCATTGTCTGGAAATGGAATTGTTCCATTCAATGGATAATCGCGAAGCAAGTTTAGTGCCCAAAGAAATACAGTTCCTCCCTAGCAAGCAGAAAGCTTGTGCGCTCCGTGTAATACAGGAAGCTGTTCAGCTGGGTATTAAGGGCACATAAATTACTTGCATCATGGCAAGAGAGACAGAAAAAGAAAAGAAATTGTAAAACTGAGTTCAAGGCCTAGAAGAGTTAAATTCACTATCCTAATTATGGTATTTATGATATATTATTGTTTTCTTAGCAGCCTCATCCTTGTGGTCATATTTGCCATGTGAAATCCTTACAAAGAGTACACTTATTCCGTAAGGTATTGTCAGCTGTGACAGGAACAGTATTGAAACTCCTCAACTGTCAGTAATATCTGAATATGCAGAATCCCTTTGAGTATTGGGTTGTAGATGACTAATAATTTCCATATCAGTAGAATCCACTGTGTTCACCTGGCTTGCAAACAGATAAGCAAGGTGCTTCTAATTATAACTGTGTAATAATGGGTCATTTTGTGTACATTCTACGTGAAGCCACAAACTGTTGCTTCCTTCAAAGGGATGAGCTGAGGCCTACATGTGCGGAGTGGCATGTCATCTGAATGCGACAACAGGTGTCTGAATTGTCTGGGGTGGATTAATCCCTCTAACATTGAATGAACAGAGCTCTTCACATCTACCACTGTCACAGTGAACAATGGGAATCTTCCCTTCTTTATAGAATGTCCCAATACATTAATATTTAACATTTCTTAAATAAAAGCTCCCTGGGCTTCTCCTTGGCTTCCTGCCTTTGTTTAGCTAAGCTGGCATTCCATCGGCTCAAGTCAATTTACCAAATATATTTTGGCTTGAACAGAAACAATTAACAGGGTTCTGAAGGTGCCGTGGAGAACAGTCTCTGCAGTCCCTCAAAAGTGCCTGCTCTATCAAATGTTTCCCTTTCAACCCATATTAGCTAAAGAAACTGGAATCCAATTGATGTTTTGACATTGTTAAATTCTCATCAGTGCAAAAAGTAAGAAATATGCTGATTTCCTCAAGTATCGTGCTTAAAGAAATAGCATATGCCAGGAGGACATGCAGTTCAAAATCCAATTGACAAACAATATGCATTAACCAAAGGCAGCATGGAAGGAACCATACATGATATAATATAAACTGTGTAAATGAACTGAATTCATTCTTTGGGGCTGAGACTGAAGGATTGATTTCTGCTTCTAAGATGCCTCTCTAAGGCAGCACCTCACAGACAAAAATTTGAGCCTCACTGAACGCCTAGGAGTAACCTACTAGCAACTATGAACAGTTTGGCCTAGGGGGAATGTATCTGCCCCTGGAGGGAAAACACAGAGTCCAGGGGGCCTCAGGCAACATGTGATGCTGAGAAAAGGCCTCAGCGGCCAGCTACCTGTGCCCACGGCTGGGGGAAGTGCTTTCAGAGCAAGCATCCTAAGTGTCCTCCAGCAGAAGCCAGTGGTTCTACCCCTCAACTCAATAAGCATCCTGCCCCAGGTCAAGAATGGACAGGACTGCTGGCCACACAGTCCACCATCTGCACTCCCATCTTCACACCCACACTTTTGCAGTTTGCTTTTGAGGAGTCCCTCCTTCTTGGACAGATGCTAACAAGGAAACACTCTTTCTCATGGATGTGAGACTGCACATTACTGGCTGAGCTGGGAAAGACACAATTCCAAGCTAGACATCAATGGCCTAAAGTAGCAACAAAACATGAGAAAGGGGTTATTTGGAGAGAACCACCGCTATGTCTGGAATGAGGATGGAAAGGCACTGGATGTCGACAGATTGCAAGACTGGTGTAACTAGCATCGGACTGCAAGGCTCCTCGGTGTGCAAATTTCTCCAGCTGTTTTGTGGCACCTCGGGTGTGCAGCCACACCTGCGGCTGGAATACTGCTCTGCCTCTGGTTTTCCTCCGTGGAGGAGGAGCAGCTGCAGCTCCTGAGCACAAGTTGGTGAGACAGAGGGAAGAGCCAGAGGTACAGAGAAGGCCCGTGCTTCTAGAAGCCCACCTGCTTTGGTCGTCACTTTCAAGAGGTAGCCATCCAGGTCGATGTGAAACTGCGGCGCGTGGCAGGGCAGCGCGATGCGCGAGCCGTTCCAGCGCACGGTCAGGTGCTGCTGGAGGCTGACGGTGCCGGCGCCCAGCACCAGGTCCACCGACTTGGTCCAGGAGAAGGAGCGGGTCCTGCGCGCATCGTTCTTCACCAGCACCTGAAAGGGCGAGGCAGGGGAGGAGCAGTCTTTTGTCAAAACGTACTGACACGTCCCCTGAAAGTTAAATGTCCGTCCGTCAAAAGTGTTGTAGTGGGGATCTCCGAATACTGTGCAAACGCCAGGCTCTGCGGATGAGTGAGAGACAAAAGCAGGTCATAAACCGAGTGAAGGATTCAAAGAGAAATCAGGGGTCCCTGCAATAAACCTGATAGGGGTACCTGCCAGGTAAAGGGAAGGCCTTAGCAGAGGTGCACTAAGGAAAATCAACTTAAAAGAAAATAAATAAAAAGTCTGGTTGTTCTAAAAGTTTGTACCAAACCTCACAGGACATGTAATACTTCTGGTGCTTTTATACTTAAAAGTTATTTACAACACTTCTGAATTCTTAAAGCATCTCTATTTTAGAGACTTGATATGCTTCTATGGTCTTAATGTCAAAGACAGATAAATGAAACTAGGATAATTTTATAAACAGAACTGGCCTAATTTCATAACCCATATAAACAAGAACAAAAATATAAGTAAAAGGCAGCAACATAAATGACAATACACCAAAGCATTAGTATGGTTTCCATTTAACTGATTCAAAAAATTTGGAAACATGGTATTCTCAGTGTTATCCACGGTCTTAGAAAAGTATTATATTCAATACTCATGTATTTCTAAGTACAGATAAATAGAACTGCCAAACAGATACATGTTTAATATTGTTAAGAACCAAACACGGATAAAGTTGATAGTCTCCGTGTATTTTCTAGAAATACAAGTCTCCTATATTTTGATCTGTGTATCAACATCTAAAGTTGGATAAAGAATCAATTGTAAAACCCATCATTCAGCAAGTTTAAGAAATTCCAATGAATTCATCACTTCAAAATACCACTAATTCAAATACTTATGAGACCCAAGTAAAGTTTTACACTTTAGGGCATTTCAAAGGTTTATACAGAAAACTAAATATCATTTCTTTTTTTACAACAAAATTTGGCATTGATTTGTTTTCCATATAAAGATATTTTATCTGTTTTTAAGAAGGCATAAACAACCAGGAAATGAGAAATTCATTTAGAGAAATTAGCCCACATGATGAAAGAACTAAAATAAAAAGATCGATTTCCAGAACAGGTCAAGAATATGAAACTATCCTATACAAATAATTGCTCTGAATACGTAACAGAAGAAGTAAGCATCAATACAGAAGAAGGATGTGCCAACTGATCTGATGGGACCAACTGGATCCAAGGCAAACATTTGCTTTTAATTTCTAAAATGTTTGGAGAGTAATGTTGTTTTATGATACATTATATCATTTCACATGTCAATTTCACATGCCTCCATATAAATCATACGTATTGGGAATTTCGTAAATTAATTATTGTTCTAAGTTAGCTTTCCTTGTCAACATTTAATAGAGACTCATAGAACAGATTGTTTCCGGTATGTAGGAGAGTTTCAATGAGCAAATACTTCAAGGAATATAAAAAAGGCACTACTTGGGGGAGGAGGGTGGAAGAAAAGGGTGGGAGAGAAAGCTTTGAAAGTTCACCAGCAACAGTTTAATTCACCCGCCATTTCGATTCCTTTCTTATCCTTTTTTATGGTGTTCTTTCCTTGTGACTCCAGTTTTACTCAGTTTGTTGCTCCACACTGTACCCCACCCTCACCTTCTTAATCCTATATCCCCCCAACTAGCGTTCCCACCTATCTAACCACCCCATACTGCATTTTCCAGTCCTTTCTCCATGTGATTACTTCAAAATTGTCCTATCACACATTGCTCTCACAGTTTGACAAATGGAATCCTTCCCTGGGATGAAGATGGTGCTTTTTGGTTGACAGGGAGCAAGGCCGTTCTTTGGGACACCTCAAGTGGCATCAGGAGAATTATAATAGTTCAAAGTTAATGCTACCATGTGCCCCCAAAGAACTAAATGTTAACCTGACCGCCAGATGCACCAAATTCAAGAAAAGGGTTTTTTCAGAGTTTTTAATGCCACATACTTGTCAAGAAAACTCAGACCCAATCAATGCTTTTGAGCTCTTGAGCTTGAAATAGATGGACCTCAGCTGGCAAAGGCCAAGGCACAAGTGAAGGAGCTGCAATTATATTCCTGAGAAATCCTCTCTCAGTTGTAAGCAGGCATAGGGCATGCCTACACCTTCTGCCCGGAGTCTGTAGGGAACAACATACAGCTTCTCCAGGTGTTCTGACCCCAACTGCATCAAAATGACAACTAACAAAAACAGTAACAGCTAACGTTTACCAAGAGTTCACTACATACCCTAGCACTATTCTTCATGCCTACTGATCATGGACACATTGTAGGAAAATGGATATTTAGATTGTCTCCTAACATTAAACAAATAGCTAAGCACTTGGTAGTAAATCCATAAAATGAACTATTATCTAGTCATTGGAAAAGTCTGTAAATAATGTTCATGATTGAAGAAATGCTTATGCCATATTAAGTGAAAAACAGGAAACAAAATTCTATCTATAGGATAATCTTGACTGTGTTAAAATAAATATCCAAACACACACATACCCCAAAATTGTAAACTGAGATTGTTTCTTGGTGGTAGAACCATGAGCGATAATTTTTTTCTTCTGCCTTATGTTTCTGTTTTCATTTTTGTTGTCCCTGTGTTTTGTTTTTAAGAGTCAAGATGTGGGTACATGTAGATAAGGTCAATTATGTGACAAACCAAATCCTCAAAGAAGCAACAGAAAATATACTGCCTATAGAATGGCCCTGGGGCCCTAGGGAAATCTGAGCTTACTCATAGCTGGGCAGGAAGCTGTGAGGGACATCCAGGGAGACCAGGCAAGGGAAATCATGTGTGAGCAGGGCTGTCAGGAAAGATATTTTTCAAGAGGCCACAACTTGTGGAAGAGAAGGGTCTGGAGATCAGGATGATTTTTCTGTATAAGGGCAATATAGAAGAAGCCAACAAAATTTCATGATGAGGAAGATGCCTGAGAATTATGTGTGTCATTTGGGACATTTTTATCACAAACTAATATAATTTTGAAACCTTGGCCCTTTTTCCTGGCACCTCAAGGTCCCCATGCCAGATCCTCGAGGTGTCCATGCAGGAGCAGCGAACACATGCACAGAGAATGACGGAAAGTGAGAGTCTCAGGGTTAAAAAATCTGCCTCGCTGAAAAGGAAAAAAAACTATAGAAACACTTAGGGGACAAAAATGAACACTGTATCCTCATATAATTTTTGCTCAGCAGACCCAGTGAAATGAGTCACAGTCCAAGATGTTCTGATGTCTGGTCACACTCTTCTGGAAAGCCTGGAGTGGCAGTTAGAGCTAAATAAACAGTCCCTTCCATAACTATCCTTGCCTGAATATGTTTAAGTCAGACGATGGAGAGAAAAAGCCAGTTTACAAGCAGTGGTATGTGCTTTCATAGTCTTTTAAGTCAAATTATCAGACGTCATTTTTGTTTTGGTTTGTTTTCAATAATATGTATACAATGTCTAGGAACTGGAAAAAAAAAGAGTAGAATATTAAGAATGTTTTTTTCTCTTAGGTAATCAAATTACGTGTGACATTTATTTTCCTCTTTCTTGTTTATGTGTATATACATTATTATTTACATTTTATTATTTATAATCACTATGTATACTCTTGGAATAAGGACATTTGTTTTAAAAAAATAAAAATACTGGATTAAAACATATCTCTTTGATTTTACCTATTTTAATAAGACAGCTATGAGAATTAATAGAGTCGGGCTGCTTCTGAAAACAAAATTCCAATGTTTTTCTCTTAACCTCATCAAGTACATTTATTTCTCCCATGGGTATATTTACTCTAATAAGATGCCTTCCTTCTGAGAACAGTGATTATTCTCAAAACATCCATCAGCGAAAATTAAGGGAAAATTATACAACCTCATGTCATAAAAAATAAGAGAAACTGAGAAGACTCTAACCCCCTTCCCTCAAAACACAACAAAACAAAAACAGAAAAGCATAAGAATAAAAAAAGTATCATTCACGGTTCCGTCAACAAGAAATAATCACTGTTTACCATTTTGGGGTGTGTGTGTGTGTGTGTGTGTGTGTGTGTCTGTGTCTGTGTCTGTGTTTGTGTACATTTTAACATAGTTAAGATTATCCTGTACGTGAAATTTTATTTCCTCTTCACTTACCGTAAGATTTCCCCAGTTACTAAAGTCACTTTGAAAACACAGAAAATGACTTTCATCCTCAGTCCATTATTCTCTGCAAAGAGAATACCACACTACTACACAGAACAGTACCTTTCCAGAGTAGTGTTCTAACCATGAGGAAGGTCTATCAAATGAAAAACATGGCTTTAAACTTTCCTCAACATAAACTGCAGTAAAACGGGCCCTGTGGGACTCCGGCGCCACTGGGTCATGCAGGGGCTCCTGGGAATCCCAGGTGGGTAAGAGCCATGATAATGCCAAGTTTGGGTCAAGAACCAGGAAAGGCTGGGGTTAGAAACGCTGCCCTGAACACAAGCCCTTATGCTGTTTGTCTAGGCTCCTCCTGACATGATGTAAGCCTCCAATATAAACAGGCTGTGTGTGATCCAGCAGGAACTGAACTTCCCCACACAGGAGGCTCTGGCCTCTCTCAGAGGTGTCCCTGACAGCTGCTGCCCCCAGGGGACCTCAAAGCCAACAGAAGCTCCACCAAGGGGCACCTGGATTCCTTTCAGATTTTACATCCTTGGCTTCTTAAATCAAAACTTAATCTGACTTTACTGTGTGAATGTGGGGTTAGGTCATAGCGGGTTTCTTTCCACCCATCCCTAATCCATGAGACAGACTTACAAATCTACAAATAAAAAGCTCATTTTTTTAAAAAGTTGAGTAGGCACCTGAAAGTAACATTAAAAAAAAAAAAGGTTTGGTAGGGATACTGTTAAGAATGTAAATTTCTTTTCATATAATTTCCATAACCTCATATCCTCACCAACTTCAAACAGAAGAGAACAGGGAGCATCTTTACCTTCGAGATCTAATTCGAACTAAATTTAAACGTAAAGCCGAGACTGACATCCTATTACGGCCTCCCCAGCTGAGCCCAGGGCTTCCCCACCTCTCATCTTGGTTGGTGCAGTGGCCTGTGCCTGCCCCACACCTCAGTTCACAGCACTGGAGTTCATCAGCTCACGTGCCAACCTTCCCCACGCCTCAGCCAAAGTCGCTTCTCTTTCCTGTAAGTCCCCAAAGCAAAACTGACCACACAGCTCATCTTTTCTGGGACTTTTCTTAAATTCAAATACTCTATCTTACAGTCACACTATGTTTTTCAGTTTGAAGGTTAAAAATATGGTCATCATACCCACAGAACGCTTATGATAAATCACTTTCCACCCAACTACAGCTTTTAGTTGTAATGTATCCTCAACTCCTAAAACAGGCCTTAAACTCCTTACACGTAAATTTTGTGTATACTTCTCAGTGCGTGGCACACTGGCTTGTATATTGGGGGAATCTACATTTATGTACATGATAAACGGATTCATCTATGCATTACTCATAGCAATGCCTGGTATAATACATATTAGGTATCAAATATTTGTTAATTGAATGGGTTAATTAATTAAAGAATAAATTTCAGTGGAGGAAAATAAACTGCCCACACTAAACTCACTAAAATATTTAAGTGTAATAAATGGTGTACAGCAGGTAATTCAACAGAATTTTGCTTAATCAAGTAATTAACTGAATAATTAACTAATGCTCTCAGGACAAGGGATTAAGGCTGCAGATGAAATTAAGATTGCTAACCAGCTGACCCTGAGATGGGGAGATTATCCTGGGTATTTATCTCCAGGCAGGATAAATGTTATCACAAGTGTCCTTATAAATGAAGCAAGAAGGCAGGAAAGTGAGTGTCACACAGTGCTGCAGCATGAGAAGGACTCAACTTGCCATTGCTGGCTTTGAAGATGAAAGAAGGCTTCACATCAAGAAAAATGGGCAGCCTCTAGAAGCTGGACAAGGCATGAAAACGGATTCTCCCCTAGAGCCTCGAGAAGGAATGCAGCCCTGCCAATACTTTGATTTTGACCCATTCAGATCCATTTCAGACTTCTGACCTCCAGAACTTAAGATAATAAATGTGTATTGTTTTTAAGACACTAAGTTTGTAATAATTTGTTACAGCAGCAATAGGAAACTAATAAATCTAGCAAAAGTCAAGGCAACTTGGTCTGGAGTGACTAGGTTACACCAGGTACCATGCCAGATGTTTTCCATATTTTCACTATCTCCTTTAATCCTCACTACTTCTCTATACATGGTATATACTATTACCCTAATTTCTTAGCAATGAGTCTGGAGAGGTTTCCTTGTTGCCCGTGGTCACCCAGCCAATAGCAGTAAAGACAGAGTCCAACCCAATCTCTGTGGCTTTGAAGCCAGTGCCTCCCACACCATGACTTGATGTTTCCATTTACACCCTATACCACAGCATCCTACGCAGTCATTGTTGTTAACAAACTGGGATTAGAGAGCTTTGGGGGAATGTGAAGAAATGTATAGACACTCTTCCTTCCAAGTGCACATGAGTATATCCACTCAAATGTAGAGGCTCACAGACACCCTTTCCTAAGACTGATCAATGACCTCCTAAGAGTTCATGAACTTCAGTTTAACGACACCTATCTAGAAGTTAATTAAAAACTGTATTACACGGTTCTCTCATTTAATGTGTTTACATTTCATCTCCCCAACCACATTACAAGTTCCTAAACTCAGGGTCTGTATCAGCTTTTTATCCATGTCCTCCAGGGCACCTTCCAGAATGCTGGAAACTCATTGGGTGTTAATACAAACTTGTTATAGAAGATGCATTTTTGCCACTCTGTCATCCAAGCTCTGACCTTAAAATGTCTGCCCTCTTTAAACTAGAAATTGCTATCTATCAGTAAAGAGGACTTCTTACCTGAGTGAAAAGATGGGTTTCACATCTCTAAATTAACCTATCTTCCAGCTTTAAAGCCACCTTAGAGCTTTGTGAACATTAAGTAAGTTGCTTAGAAGAGAGCCCTGGGTTTGAATCCCAGTCTTGCTACCCAATGACTACAAAAACATGCGCACACTACCTGTATAACCTCAGTCTGTTCACCTGTAACATGAGTTGAAGAACAACTACTCTGCAGGGTGGTTATAAAGACAAAGATAGCATTGCAAAAGTGCCCAAAGTATAATAGATGCTTAGAGAGTAGTCATTATTAGTTGTATTATTATAAATGCTATGCAAATCTAGCAAGTAGATACCCACTGCCTGCTGAAATAGGGCTGGATAAGACTGTAACATACTTATAAAATGTAAATATGTTGAAAAGACAATGTGAGTTTAGTTCATCTATAAAAGACATACAAATGTAGATTTGGGGGTAGAATGGAGTAAGCTGCTAGACCAAAAGAAGAATGTTAACAAAGTCGTGGACATGGGAGAGAAGGCAGCTTGCACAAGAATAGCAGGAGACTGATCTGCCCAGAGTGGGTAGTTGCTTCAGGAGATGTAAGACACCCAAGCCGTCTAAATAAATTGGCCTGAGATTTATTGCCAGCCTGAGAAGTTTAAATGTATTCCAGATAACCAGCATTTCTTAACATGTTTCCTATGAAACATCAATCCTGCCTGTTACTCTGCCAAAATAAGTAGAAATAAAAAAACCTCTGCAGCCCAAATTAGCTTGGGAGGGACTCTACGCTCCATCATCCTCCTGCAAGTCTACCCTGCACATTGGCATAGAAAGGGCTCTGCGAATTCTGCAGTGAGGAAACAAATTTCAGTTTACTTGACCCAGCATTTCCCTAATGTATTTAATAATAGAACCTTGTTTTGAAAATCTTATTCATTACTATCCCTCAGCACTAGAGTTTTATAAAACAAACTTTGGGAAATTCTGAGAGAGACCAGTGAAGGAAGCCGGTATTGGTTTCGTGAAAGCCAAGTTTGGATTCCGACAGTGGTATGCAGAAGGGGCCGACGGAGAAAAGACAGAGTTAGTTGCAGGCAATAGGATGAGGTTCTGGCTGCCGTGGGAATGGGAAAGAAATTATTTATTAGAAAAAACACGCAAAGAGACAATCAACCAGACCTGATGACTGATTATCAACAAGGGAGAGAAATGCCCAAAGTATGAGAAATAACATTAAGACTCAAAACCTGTGCAGCTGGGATAAAGGGGGTGCCAAAATTCAGTCAACAGATAGGGGCTGGAAACAGCCACTGATCTCTCCATCCAACTCCCAACCCAGATAATTTACAGAATCAAAGGTAGCAACTGTTAATCAAATTCAAATACATTCCTTTGTGAAAGAAGAATGTACTCTCCAAAAAATTTAGAAGCTGAGACGTACCATATTCATATCTTGTCAAGAAGTCCTATGTTAAGGACCTGGAAGTTTGGACAAATGTGAAACCAAAATGAGAGAGTAACTGCAGATGCAGGCAGGGCTGTGAGCTCACAGGATGAAAAGGTGTAAAGTAAAAGCAGAACAGATGTGTGTACTAAGGAGAGATATGAAAGGGCAGAGCAGAGGAAAGGAGCAATGGTTGGGGGTGGAGAGCATTAACCAAGAAGGGGACTGCGATAAGGAAAAGGATGATACTACTCATAAATATGAATTTCACATCAAAGGGAACCACCGAGTGCAGCTAATGAGTCATATCTCCAAACTCCCAAAGAAGGTTACAATTCAAGTATTGTAATCCAAAAAGCTGAAGAGGTGAAGTGACCTCAGAAACATAGATAAGGTTTTAAAAGGTGAGCAAATACAACTGCTCTCAAATAGAAGCCCTTAATCATGTACAGAAGAAAGAAATTGGCAAACTTCATATATATTTCGCAGTAAACCTCCAAAATGAGTAAAAATGTAGTCAACAAAGAACATATAATAGTGCTTAAAGTTTGGGCTTTGGAGTCACATGGACCAGGCTATTGGCTGACCTCACCTTATTTAATTTCTCAGACCCTCAGATCTCTCATTTGTAAAATGGGTATAACAATAGCTTCCACTGCATGGATCATTGTGAGGATTAAGTGACAGAATGCACGGAGAGCATTTATCACAATGCCTGACACAGATTTACATTCAATAAATCGCGGCTGGTAATAGGAGCAATTGTAGTGGCAGCAGAGTAGCAATTTTTTGTTGTTCTTATTTGATTCAGAGGAGATGTGACCTCCAGAGAGGTATAAATCTGCCTCAGCTTTGCATACAGTCATGTGTAATTTATTATACAGTTCTTCCCACAAAGTATACTTCTCAGAGTTTGGGATTTGTATTCTTTGTTTTGTCACTTAGGGGTATTTTAGGTGCACCACTTTTAAGAGGTTTTGGTCACAAGTTTCTTTAACAACTGGGTATTTGCATCTTCCTTGAGATTCAAGATGGCAGCCTTGGCCAAATGTGCCAGATGTCTAATAATGAATTTATACATCTCTTTATGTATAAAGATATATTCTTTCAAAATTAGGCAAGAGAGTAACTTTTAACTGAATGATTTAATTATGGTATATCTGTATTAAGAATACTTTCCCAAGCAAAAATCCAGGGAGGCCATATGATATTACAGAACGAATACTGGAGAAGGAGGTAAAAAAATGCAGGTTTTCATCGTAGCTCTTCAAGTTAATACTACTGCGAGCCTCAGTTTCCTCACCTAAGAAGTAGAAAGGTTGACCTCATAGTTAAGGTCCATTCATTTATACAATTCCATGATGCTAAAATGATGATGAGCTTGACTGGCAGAGCAATTCTGCTCTTTCTTACTCCCAATGGAATTTATACACAGTGATTTCAAACTTAAAACTATATGTATTTTATCACTGTAAGTAAGAAATTTTGGGGAGATCTTCACTTACTGCTGGAAATACCTCCACCTTGAGTTGCCAGAAGGAAAAAAATACCTGGAAAAATGAGCGGACATGGAAAAACCACGCCAGTTTGAGTCACCAACTGTTCTGGACCTGAGCAGAAAGGTGGAGGTGTTGCCAGGTAGATGAAAACGTGGGCACTTGAGTCTACCTTTCTCCCTGGGTGGCGTGGAGGGAAACACTATCAAATTGGAAACTCTTCCTAAAATCCTGCTCCAATCTCTAATCCCCCCCAGTTGTAAAGCCCTTCAGACCTTCTCTTCCCATCCTAACTGCACCTGGTTGTCAAACTGAACAAAATGACTAAGAAGTCAATGGTAGAAACTCCAGCCCAGGCCCTGGGGCCAGACTTCATTGGAGGAATTTGGGCTCCACTACCTACCTTGGGCATCGTTCTTAACCTCTGAGCCTCAGTTCCCTCAGCTGTAAAATGGAGCTAATAACATTTCTTGACAATGAAATGGATGTGAGGATCAAAAAAGATCAAAGATAGCCCAGGACAGTGTTCGGGCTGTTTATTAATATAAATAAATATTAGTTGCTGCTGCTATTACAATGACTGCCATTATTGTTCCATGATGATGATTGTTAACTAAACAGTCAGAACTGAGGAAGTTACTAACACCCTGTAGAAACTGACAATACGTGGTGGATAATAACCCCTAATAACCTCAGGCTCCTCCAACTTTGCATCAATTTACAGCCAGAACATTGAAGGTAACAGTATCCCGTAGAACAGAACTGCAAATAAAATGGAAAACAAACCGATTTCCTCACACCCTTCCAATGCCGCTTTTGCCTGCGTGGGGTTTCCCAGCCGCCGCGTGCGGTACAGTTGGGTTTTATTTGCCACCCTGTCTGCTGGTTGGGCCTTGGGAGCTGTGACAAACCCACCTCCAGATGCTGGAGGCTAACTTCAGTGGCCACTTAGCTTAACACCACCTCCTCCTCCTCCTCCTCCTCCTCCTCCTCCTCCTCCTCAGCAGGGCTAAAGTCAACACCACAAATTCTTATTCTACAAGCATCTTGAGCTCCGGTTTCAAATTTCCTTGCTTTCCTGAGTTAAAGACAGACTCTTGGCGTTAAGGGACCTGGAGTTGCTTACAGTCTTGGAGGCTCAAACACAGAATTACTAATTTGCGGAACCTCTGTCAGTGGAGATTTCTCATAAAATGGGCCCTAAGGTCACTGTTTCATTAACTTGTTGCATTCCCCTTCTTACAACCACTCTTTAATTGGAGATCGCTGTAGGGATGCTCAGGGACTTAAAAAAGGTGAGCTAAGACCAGGCAGGGCAATTCCACCGTGCCCGTGGTGGGTGCACGCAGCAGGCAGGGCCCCTTTCGGACAGCAGGCACCCCAGTGCTGGGCACAGCTGGAAATCTAACCCTTGGGGGTTTTAAAAAGTCACCTGGCAACTGTGAGCCTCCTTGTACCCTGAGTTGCTGAAATCTGATATTTCCTGTTACTTGTGGGACATGTAGTTGAGGTTATTTCAATTAAAAGCACATCTGTGCTCAGAATACCCTACCCTCCTCTGTGTTACGTAATCGTGAACTTGGTTTTGGGGTTGGGATTCTGATGATGAGGATTGATGTAGCTACAGGCACAGCTTAATGAATCTATAAGACCGGAGATGGGGCATCAATGTCTGGACTGCCTTTGGTTGCCTCTGGTCTTGTAGATGGTTAAGAGAATAAATTCTTTCTCAAAGTCAGTCTCTCTTTCCCTCCCTCTCTCTCTCTCCACACACACACACACACACACACACACACACACACACACACCAACACACACACACACACCAACACACACACACACCTCCCTCTTTTATCAGGGAAAACTTTGCCACTAAGTACCATTTCCATGTCTGAAAACAGACATTCGGCCAGCAAAGAATTTATCTGATTCAGGTCTCTGTTGGGTGGCTAGGTCAAGATTCCACCTACTGTTTGCCAACACACAGTAAGATAACATTTCACACAAACCAAGTGCTATACATACAACAGACAGTGGTCTTCTTGGCCCCCAACTCATGATCCCATCACACTCAACTCAGGGAAAGCAGGACTCGCTTTAGGCTATAGCTCATACTTTGGCAGGAAACAGCATTTGCACCAAAGCTTTATAAAGTTTGTTTAGCTCACTTCAAATATTTTACTTTAAATAAATCATCTAAACAAAATTTAATTCTTTTCAGTTGGAAAGAGAGAATGTCCCATGTTATTAAAAGACAGCAGTCCTTTTCATACTTCCTTCAGGTCTGATTTTAAAAGGACTTTTTTTTTTTGATAGAATCATCATTGGCCTTTCAGACCAACCCAAAGACTACTGTACTATAAGGAATATAACAATGTTGTGCCTCAATTACTGCTTATTACCTACAAAATTATAAATTACTGTTATCACTGACTTGCAAGGAGAAGACTAAAAATGTTCTACACGTTTACTTCGAGTTTTCTCTTCACTATTCCTTTCAGAGGTCTGAGAGAGCCCGAAACACTACCAAGACAGATTAAGCCAGTCAATAAAGCAGGAATTCTGTGGGATTTTAGAAACAGACAAGGCAATGTCACTGTTGGAAACAATGCAACACTCATCTTACTGCAGATAACCAAAGTAAGTTTTAGATCTGAAGCTATGTAATCAGTCCATTTTATCTGTGTATGTATGTATATATATCTATCTAAGTATTTATTCCTGTCTCCTTCCAAAAGCGGATTGGAAGTAGTTTACACACATACATGCTAAATAATCCAAAACACATAAAGGTAGTAGACATATAAGACAAAGTCAGGAGAAAGTTTATTACTCAAGAACCACATGCTGTTAGAGATGGGGCACAAATTTATTTCTAGCTTCCTAGCAACTAAAGCAAAGATGGTTTAGTTGACGTGAATCGATCGAGATATAATATGCCTTTACAATTTTTTTCTAGGGCTAGGCAATGAAAATATAGAAATACATTCAATTAAATCCAGAGGCTTCTGCTCTTTTTTTTTTTTTTTTTCCCACACCGTGCAGCATGTGGGATCTTAGTTCCCCAACCAGGGATCGAACACGTGACCCCTGCAGTGAAAGCAAGGAGTTTTAACCACTGGACCACCAGGGAAGTTCCCCCACCCTGTCACTTTTTACATCAGCAAAGGTCAGCCTCACTTTACCCTCCTGCTTCATCTAATCACTGTCTTAAGAGTCAAGTTACTGTTACTAGTACCACAGGTGTTTATTTCTGGATTCACCTACACTGTTACCCCTGTTTGCAGTACCAATGCTTCTCAACCAAGGGTGATGTTGCTCCCCAGGGGACTTTTGGAAATGTCGGGAGATATTGCTGGGATGCTACTGGCATCTAGTGGGTAGAGGCCAGAGATGCTGCTAAACATCACACAATGCACAGGACAGCCTCCACCACAAAGAGTTGTCTGGCCAAACTATCAGCAATCCTGAGGTTGAAAACTCTGCAGTAACTAATGGGGTATATATGTGCACGTGTGATCTTGTTTGAATGAGACAGAAATTGGTCATTTTTCTGGTTTTAGAACACACTAACCTTAGTTTGGACTTCAACCTTCATTTGTCTACTCTAGGAACCCATATACCAGAAGAACTGTCATAATTGACGTAGGAGGAAAAAATGAGCTCTAAGGTTTGTTCTGGATCCTGGGTATAATGACAAAGGAATTTCAAAATAGGAGGTCTTTTGGCCGCAGCTAAAGGACATTGGAATAAGTCTACCTGAATGTGCTATGAAAATCTGGGCATTGCTTAAAAAAACTGGAAGTCATCCCATCTCATAACTCGATCTGAATAAATAAACCTCTACAAATAGAATGTGTTTTACAGCATTGATGGAAGAACTGCTGGAGAGCAAGAGAGAGTAAACAGATGGAAAGAACACCAAAGGAAACTGAGACATCACCATCTGATGATATCATCTCGATCTGGACCAAGAACCACACGCCTGGGCTCTTCCCACACTGACCTGCTGGACGCAGGTGCACAGAGTCAGTGATCTCCCTGGTGCCCCTCCAGCTGGGTGGCTTCTCCCTTGCCAACTTGCCTCTCTCAGTGACAGAAGTCACAGACTCATTCACATGTACAACATTTATATTTACAATACAATGTACAACACATGTACAATAAATATTTAATATCACCAGTTACAAACTTGATTTAGTTTCATCACGCCCATCCTTCTATGCTTCTTTTCTTTCCTTTTTGTTTTCTAATAAGCCACCAGTATTCTATATTTGGAAAGTCTAGCCCATAGTGGATAAACTAATAATGAAATGTAGCTTTCCTCTCAACTATCTCAATAATCATCCTTCTTGATTCTTGCAACATAAAGTCAGGTAATTCAAGATTTAGGCTGTTTCTGTACAAGACTTGCCATATGTTTTTATTACGCTGATAAGCAGTGTTCCTGCCTGACAGCAGTGAGATGGGCAGATGTAACATATCTGTGTTCATGCAAATCGAAAGGGTCAGCTAGAAGATCTGAGGAGTTCATTAAAGTCTGTCTCTGCTTCAACTAGGAGGTACTTTCTAGGGAAATGCAAACATCTTCATCGACATGGATACAGAGGAAAACTTCATCAATTTAGACTCGACTCTGCTCATCCAAAAAGGAATGAAGCTGGAAGCGGCCTCCAAACCATCCCTAAACAAAATTTCCTCAGAGAGTCTCTGGGAAGATGATTAAATATAATAGTTTATACACATGTTTTAAGATCAACTGGTGTGTTAATCATAGCTAATTCTTCTTTCTGCATAATTCCGAGGCTCTACTAAGTCATACTTGGTTGGCCTCCTTTGAGTTATTTTATGTACTTCCTTACCTTTACAGAAAAATTCTTTTATTAAATCTATAATTTAATTTTCATTAATTCAGCCAGCACTTTCATCCAGTGTATAGTGTATAATTGTCTAATATCTCTCAGTCTCAAAAAATAGTGAGATATAGATATGTATGTGTATATATATAGTAATATATGTATATATGGTAATATATACAACGAACCTATGCATCCATTGTCTAAATGGGAATGCTTGTTCCCATGTGAAAGCTGCTTTTCAATTGTCATCAAAGCCCACTTCTCTAAGCCTAAATGGCTCAAAAATACCTTCTAATAGACTCCATGGCTTGGTTAATCCTGCTTATCATACTAATTTGACAGTGACATTATGAATACTCCTCCTTTAACAAAACACTTCAGAAAGCTATCTTGAAAGCATATGAATGTGAGGGGACTAACACAGTGGTTTGCTAATAGATGTGGGCATGCCTACATGTGGGGATGACATTAAATCTGTTGCTATGCTCTCTGTACAGTCCCAGATGGCTTTCAGAATAAGCCATGTTAGAGAGAACCTTCAACAGCTCAGTAAAAAATAACAGGATGGCCAAACCACTGCCAACCTAATGAACTCTTGTTTTCTCTCTACCAACAGCAACAGGGGATGTGTCCAAGAGAAAGGGCAAACGGTGGGGGTGAGGGAGGAAGAAGAGCAGCTGTTTGGCTTCATAATGATAGAAGGAAAATCTCTCCTAGATTAAATATAATGTTTGGTTTTACTGGATATCATTATCTTAGCCGCTATGACTGCAAATGCTATTAGCAGTTAAAAGGCACATGAAGTTATCTGGTCCTTCCTAAAACCTCATCAGACCGTTTGTCTTCTAAATTTCTCAGAGCAACAAATTCCAGCGGAAACACCTACATTTGTCTCAGTTGTGCTTCTGTTCGAGGATTACCATTGACTTAAATTATCTGTAGAAAGATGAGATGATCCCAACCTAGACCTACAGAACTAAAACAGGCTGAAAACTTAAACCACTGTTTTCCTTGTTGCACTATAAAATGCAAAATAAATATTAATAGCATATTTTTAACAAACTTACTTTCAGTGCAAATAGGACAGCATCCTTTCCTGTTGAGAATTTTACCCTAATCAAGAGAAAAACAAATAAGATTTCAGTGTTAAGAAACAGGGTCTGCTGAGGACAAAACTCTTTTTTAAATCTAATACCAGACAAACCAATGAAATCAGTCCCAGCTGTATTTGAACTCAATGCCCAGATGGTGATGATGGTGGTAAAAATGAAGTTTCAAGTATCAGGTTCTATGGCCAGGCAGAGTCATTCAGAAAGCTTTCCTGTTTTTATCCTCTGAGAAATACAATATCTAAAGGCCTCATTGGTGTGATTTTTCTCACATGGAGCGAAGATGGAGACAGTCTGGATTCCACCTTTTCACTGATACCCAAATCTAGCCCTCTAGAGACCAAGTACACATACATAGAAATGGGAATTGGCTGTCAAGCTATCAATCCATGCAAGGCCTTCATTCTGTCTTTGCTTATTGGAAGGGCCCAAAAATAAACAGTAACCCAAGCTTGGGCCTATGCATATGAACAATATCTGTGCTACGGATCAAATTCAGTCTGATTTCTTCTTTCAGAAAGCAGTATGCTATCCCTGTTAAGTCACTATTATGTAGTCAAAGCCAATGAGGCTGAGGGTTTTGAAATCCTGAGTAATTTTCCATTACCTTTCTGGAAATACAGTGTAATCTCCTCTACTGCATTTCTTTCAATTTTTTGTTGATACTTGACATTTAAAGGAAGAAGCATATTCTCAGGACCCTTATCAGAGAATGGATCTTTCTTATCTCTGACTCAGTGGAATCACAGGGAAAAAGAAATGTGGAAGAAGATTAACATTTAGGAAGCACATGCTATGGAACAAACATCCTACTAGATATTTCCCCTAGGTTATCTAACATCAGGTTAATTGTAAGGATTTTATAAGTTAATATTAAGGACATATTAGGGTTTAATTACTATTATGTTATTATAATCTGTGTTAAGATGCACAAGAATTTTATGAGCTGAGCATTTTCCTTCTTATAGATGAAGAAATTGATGTCACGCAATACAAGGGTAGTAGGACCCAAAATCAAACCTGATTTTGTGTGACTTTATAGGCCCCGTTCTTTCCACTCCAGATTTTTTTTTTTTTTTTTTTTTTTTTTTGCGGTACGCGGGCCTCTCACTGTTGTGGCCTCTCCCGTTGCGGTGCACAGGCTCCGGACGCGCAGGCTCAGCGGCCACGGCTCACGGGCCCAGCCGCTCCGCGGCATGTGGGATCTTCCCGGACCGGGGCACGAACCCGTGTCCCCTGCATCGGCAGGCGGACTCTCAACCACTGCGCCACCAGGGAAGCCCTTTCCACTCCAGATTTTTAAGATGAGAGAGGTCTCATCTTAATCTTTAAGAGAACTTAACATTTATTTGGTATCTGCTATATAGTAGAAAGAATGTTATACGTTCTTCTTACTTTATCTCATGTATGCTTCACAACAACCCTCTAAATATAGATGCCCCTTTCCCATCTTTATAGGAAACTAAGGAAACAGACCACAGAGAGGTGGCCCAAGACTTCTGTCAAGGCCACACACTGGTTTACTACCTGTCAGTTGCATCAGGAATAGATTTAGGTACTTAAAAAAAATCATACTAACCAAAAATAAACCAAGACACTAGTTGATTATTGAAGAATTAGAACCATGTCTGATTCATTTTTGCATCAGCTAAGCCTTAAAAGGTACATTAAAGGCTATGACAAGTTTGAATGAGACTTAAAACTGGCAGCCCTCCCATGGCTGGGGCACCATGACAATTTTATGGCCAAGAGGCCATCTGTTTCTATTTGGCACAGAGGTCTCCTTCGGCTTCTCGTGACTGAAAACAGTTGAGGACAAAGCCAGAGGAGGTTGGCTCAGGCTGATGGAATGATAGTACCAGAGGGTGGCATCAGGTACGCTAACAGAACGGAGCAGAGCTGTATAAACCAAGTCCTCAACAAAGGGTGACTATGATTCCCTACATCTGCACCTCGACAGAAACAGCCAGCTCCCTTCTTCAGGAAGTGAGAATGGGGCTGGTCAGATCACTAAATTAGGCAGGGAATAAATCAAGTGCAAGCTATGAAGTCTGCGCTCCTGAGTTACATGTAACTCGCTGTGGAACTCTGGACCTGCTGTGACCTCATCAGTAAGAAGGGTCTAGTAACAACACCCACCTCAGAGGGGTGGTCTCAGCAATAAACAAGATTGGTCCTGTGACTACAGAGAAAGTTTCAGTACATATTAACACTGATGAGATGACAGTGTCATAACGACCTTGTCCCCAGTGGAACCCTCAGTCCCTCTCAAAAAAGGCACTCCTTTGCCCCTGGGGGACTGTCAGGGAGGGAATCCAACCACAAAATTCTTTTTCAACAAGGCACGCATACTTCTGGAAAAAGAGATGTGTAGTAGCCAGGAAGGACAAAGCAGGAATACAGTCTGCTTCTCCAGAAAATTTTTTTTAATTTCCCCAGGCAATGCAGGGGAGGGGAAGTAAGTGTTTAACAGGATTTCCATGGTAGAACTAAGTTATCTTCCAAAGTGCTTGTGCTGGCCCCTGAGGAGGGAAAGTATGAACCAGAGGAATGGTTGGAAAAATGCCTAGAAACAGAAAGGTAAGCCCTGGGGCAGGAGCCGGGCACTGCCTGATGGGCTCTGACAAGCCGAGGAGGGGTGAGGCGGGAACAGGCCCGCCTGGAGGGACGGATGCTCCTGGCCCAAATACGGTCCACAAAGAAGAGACACTAATGAGATGCTGGTGACTGAAAGAGCGTTGACCTCCCCATGGCAAGAGGACAATGAAAACCATCACGCCTGCAGCACAGCCCTCTGTTTTTCTCTTGTAGAATAAGGAAGTCCATTATTACTAACATGTGCTGCCAGAGTTCATTAGCAGCAAGGGTTCCCCGAGGACGGGCAGAGATGATGTGATCCCATTTTTCCCAATGAATATTTATAAGCAGACCATGCTCAAGTCTCCTTATTGTATCTCCTGGTTTTTTTTTTTTTTTTTCTTTTATAGGAGGTTTTCAGTTTTATGTCTGAGGCTTTTTAAAGCAAGACTAATTAGGGTTTTTTTTTTCTTTTTTTTCTGCCCCTTTTATTCAGTTGTGCAATAGCAACAGCTGTTGTTTTTTTGTGCCTCATTTGGCCCTCAAGTAAAAACAGCAACTTTTTGTTTATAATAATAACAGATGTGAATAAAATTAAAAGCTGTCTCTAACAGAGAAGGGAAGACATGTCCTGAATATATGGATGTATTTTTTCATTCACTGGACGGTACTGAATAGGCTTGACATTTTCCCAAAATGCATAAAACCTTGAAAGGTTTCAAGTTGCTGAGGTGAATTCAATGAAGCTCATGCTTTGGAAGATAATGGTTGCTTTATTCAGTGTGCTGGAACTGTGGGTCTCTGAAAAGAGATATTTCCATAATGACGCTATTTCCATTTGGAGCTACAACAGAGGCCAGGGTTAGAGAGGGAAAACTTCAGTAAAGGGGCTGGAGGGTGCTGCTGGGCAGGTGAAACCCCTTGGGAAATTTACTAATAAACAACCACATATTCCTTTGAATGGTTAATGGGAAGAAAATTCTGATTTGAGAAGAGAGAGAGAAAGGAGGAAAATGCAAAGGACGGTTATGATGTTCAACAGAAAACCCAGCAGAAGAAACAAGGGAGCAGATCAAACAGGAGTTGGAGACATTGAAACAAAGTACTGGGAGAGGTCCGTAAGAAATGGAGCAAGGTAAGAGCTATTGTCCCGCTAGGCTACAATCTGAACCATAAAAGCAGAGGAGCAAGCTTTGCAAGGGACATGTGGCTGTTTGCGAACTTGGCAATTTTGGAGGATCCGGATTTTGTGTTCAGAAGGTGGTAGGTGACCATGCCACACACAGGATGGTTCTCAAGATGCTCAGGTAGAGAGAAAGTCAACCTGCACACATACCTGAGGGCAACTGCTGATGGGAACGCACTGCTTCTTGCGACACTCTGTCTTGCCTTTCACACAAGCACAGATGGTGCAGTTGACAGAGGACCACATCTCTCCATCCTACAGGAGAGAGCACAGGATTCTGCTATCAGCTGGAGGCTGATGGGAGCTAATCCAGCAGGCTGGAATTTGTCTGTCAAGGAAAGCATTTCTTACCCTGAGTGATGGATGCCATCATTAGACTAAATTACTCTGAGGTGTTCATCTACATCTAACTGATTTGATAGAAAGATTAGATTGGAGGGTGTGTGTGTGTATGTGTGCATTTCCCCTCCAGGATATAAAAAGAATTCTCCTACATCTAACCAAGTCATATTTGCATCTTGCACCTCCTACATTGTTTACTTAGCTTCACCCTGGGAGACAAACAAGAGTTTTCATACATGATGCAACCACAAGGGTCTAATTTTTCCATCTCATAGGACTGAAATGTTTAAGCTGTCCCAGATGCCAGCAGTTAATTGAGATGTCCGCAGGTGGTTAGTTTATTCCCAGATGTGACATGGTTCTGGCCCACACAGGGCACGAACATGCGAAGAACAGAGGCTAATTCATATGACTCCCATTGCCAGGAGGACACCTGACCCGTAAGCCGTCTGAAAATGTGGAGCCCAGACAGAAAATTCCAAGAGCCATTTGTCCCATGTCCCTGCCTGTCTGATACTCTCTTCCCAAAAAGCTGGGTAGCACTTTGGGACACATTTTCTAGTCCAGAAAGGGCTGTTTGAGGAATTTCTTTGACTCACTGGATTTATAATTGGCAATTGCCGAATGCCCAGTCACAAAAACCCTGCACCTCTGGAGAACATGCAGGAATGTGCATCCTTGTTTGTGAGAAAGGAGATTACAGGCAAAGCAAGGATTCCTTTCTGGACTTATGGATCTAAGCGGCAAATTTGAGTAAAAACAGAAAAACTAGCCCAGATCTTTGATGTTGACTCTTTCCCTTTCTCTTCCTTCTCGTTTTTTGAAGGTATTTTAAGGACTACCTACTCTCCAGTGCCTTTTATTTCTCTGACTGAGTCTGTCTCCAAGAGCATCTGACTACTGCAAATTCTCTGAGTGCACATTTCTAGGACTCTGTAAATTACTTCAGGCCTTGTCTACTTATATGAAAGCACCTTTCTGCGAGGAGCCTGGAAAGCACTTTGCACACAAAACTGTCATCAGAGTGAGCCTACTGCATCTGGAGGCTCTGGAGACAGAGAAAGGCTTTGTGTAAAGTGGACACGTGAGTGGCTCTGGAAGCCTGGTGTAACCACAACACACACACACGACGGCCTTCCCTTAGGCATGACACATCAGGGCTTCTTACAGATGCCGTAAGGATCAAGACTCTCCCTCCACCTCTGCAATAGGAAGTCTAGCTAGGTGCAGCAGGCCTGAGGTGCCTCTGTCTCTGACTTGATTCTGAGGGTCTCGATTCTTATGGTATCCTGAGATGATGCCTTCAGATACAGAGAGACTCCCTCCACCCCTGGGGAAAACAGACTAGACGGGAAGCACTTTGGACAAAGCCAACAATCTTCATCCAGACGTTTAAACGGTGGCTGCACAACTTCCCACCCGGGCTGTTAGAAAACGACGTAAAACATACCTGAGATGGGCAGCAGACAGCCCTTCTAGCTCGGCTGGGGCAGAGCTCTCACCTTTACTCACCTGCTCTGCTGGCCACATACCCTGTGAACATCCTCACCCAAACATCTTCCAAATGAGAAAATCTCTCTTCGAAAAACTAATTTAAGTGGAAAAGTTCTAAAAGAATCAGGGTCTTGGCAAGGAGCACTGAGCATCTCCAACTGCCGGAGATGCCCCTGGGCATTTGGGTACCCGCAGCTGTACCATCCAGGGACATCCTCAGCTCAGCCCCAGCCACTGGCCACCACATTTGGAAAGGGGAATAATGTTTTACAGGTTTAAAGTATTTTATAAAGCAAAAGTAAAGCCAAAGAAAAACACATTTTCAAACAGTTGCTTCTCTGTCCCTGTGTGTCCTTGATTCTAAATACATATGTATATATAATATTGTAATATAAATAAGTACATTTATACACATACACACATGTATATATACAAAAGATGGAATACTGCAATCTGCATTTTGTCAGGAGCTTTTTACCACTCAGTATCGTACAACAGTTCCCATGAGCTTGGCTCGTGACATACCCGGAAAATCTTGTTTCCAAACTTGCACACTTTGATGTCTTCCAGGGGCACTCGTAGAAGGCAGTCCTCACAACAGGCCTCCTCGCCTTTGCTGCATCCACCAGGGTGGGAGCACTTCTTCTTACACACTACAGTAGAGTCCTGGGGGCCGAAAGGCAAACTGGACATTAAAAACGATTTCCACCTCTACCAAACATCCTACCTCGCCTTCCTTTAACAACCCACAACTAACTGCTTTAAAACATATCTTGAAGATACCATATGTTAATTTGTTGCCATAAATCTTTCATTCACTTCAAAATGTTATTTGCTGACTTAGTATCTGGACCAGAAGAAGAAGAAGCTATGTGACATGTGCTCCCCACCTTCCAAGGGTTTATCATTTAATGCTCAAGAGACTGATGATTCTGCTAGAGCCAATGTGTGGCAAGAAGCCCTGGGTCACTGTGGGCCAACAAGCTTCCTTCTTTCTTCCTACCCTTTTCCTCTTTTGCAGCCTTCATTAACTGTGCTCCTTCTGTTCTCCTCCATGGCTTTATGACACCTTCTAGAAGTTTAGTGTAAAGGTTTAGCGTACCTTTGATCAAAGAGTAAAAATTTAGAGCTCATGTTCCATGTCAAGATGAAATTCCTTACTGTGTTCTACGTTCACAAAGGAACCAAATAAGCAGTTCCAAAGCTGGGCCTGGGTTCTAGGGCTCTTCCATAAACTGTGTGACCTTAAATGAGGCCACTTAAACTCTGAGGGTGACAAAGTTTATATCTGTAAAGTAAAGGGGCATGGCTTGATTTCTAAAGGAGTAGCATTCTATGAACAAAATAGCCAAGTAAATTGTGCCTACTTATTCACTCAACAAAGCATGGAAACGTTCAGAGCAACTAAAAAAAGTAGATTTCTCCAGTTCCCCAGCCAACAAGCTGCAATTTCTGGAGTAGACTGTCAGGTGGAATGACTGTAAGAGCAAAACATTTATGTAACTTATCAGAAGTCAAGATGGAAGAAAGAAGTGTCCCAGGGTAGATGGGCAATGACCTCAAAGTGTTGAGTTAGTGTGAGCCAACAGCAGGGAAATGAGAGACTAAACCCCTCTCCGAAACCTAGCCTATTAGTAAGCTTGGAGAGATGACTCACTTCTGAGCATGGCATACAGATAGGTTGTGTAAGTCAACAGATGTAACTTCTATAGCTTCTACGTTAATTCTATGACTTCAAGAGGCACTTCTGGTACCATCTATTATACTCCCACTAACTCATCCACTTAAAATTAATATGACAATGAGATGATCCTTCAAAAAATAGGGCATTTATTATTCTTTATTTTTAAGGTTCTAACCACATCACATAGTGAATAGGATGTAGAGTTGAACAAGACCAGGGTAGAATGCCAGTTCACTTATTGTGTGTTATCTTGTGCAAATCCATCTCCCTGAGCCTCAGATTCCTCATCTTCAAAACGGAGATGATAATACCTACTTCTCAGGTTTATTGTGCAGTTTAGATGAAATATGTAAAGTACTTGGCACAGTATCTGGCACATAGAAATATTATAAGTCAACTCATAAATTGGAAAAAAAATCCTTTGTCAAACTGTATGTCTTGATTTCAAGTTTGAAAAACAAGGGCACTCACTAGCTCTCGAATAATGCATACTTCATGGTAGATTTCCCAACTTTCATTAAATACACACCCACCCCCCACACACACACAAACACACACACAGTACCCATTAGATCATTGCCTGGCACTGGGTTAAGCAATGAGAATACAGAGATGGATGATGTGCTCTGTCTTCAAGGAACTCACGAAGAGGAGAGAGAACCATCTAAACAAAGACTGCAGTATAATGTGGTAAACAGAACTAGTAAAGGTGTAGGGGTAGTAGAGAAGATGGAACAATTACCAATCTAGGTGGATCAGGAAAGCCTCACTAAAGGAGGTGACACCTGAGATGGGCTGCTGTGGATGAAGAGGAGTTTGCTAATCAAATTTAAAGAAGATGAGGACACAGCAGGCAGAAGAATCCTTAAATTTGAAGGCATGGAGACCTGAAACCATACTGTGTTCAGAGAACTATTTCCTGTACCTGTCATGGCATTGGATGGGGATGCCAGAGAGGGAAGCTCTAAATAATAACAAACAATACTGATCATCCCAAATGATTGCAGCCTGATTCTTCAAGCATCCAATTTCCCAGAAATGACCGTGAACTCATACTCTGATAAAAACATCTTGAAGGAATGGTTATACTTCTTTTGAGTACTGGGACATATTGCCTAATCATCTCTCAGAATCTCTTAAAGAATGAGACCCAAGGGACTTCCCTGGTGTGTGGTACAGTGGTTAAGAATCCACCTGCCAATACAGGGGACACGGCTTCGAGCCCTGGGCTGGGAAGATCCCACATGCTGTGGAGCAACTAAGTCCGTGTGCCACAACTACTGAGCCTGCACTCTAGAGCCCGCGTGCCACAACTACTGAAGCCCACGTACCTAGAGCCCGTGCTCCGCAAGAAGAGAAGCCGCCGCAATGAGAAGCCCATGCACCGCAACAAAGAGTAGCCTCTGCTTGCTGCAACTAGAGAAAGCTCACGCCCAGCAACAAAGACCCAAAACTAAACAAATAATGAATTTATTTTTAAAAAAAAGACAAAAAATAGAATGAGACCCAAAATATTGCAAGCATAACTAATTTCCATTCCTGGGATGCCTGGCTTTCCAGTAATCAAGAGAATTGGAAATGTGATGTGTTTCATCAAAGGCTCAGTATCCCCAAGAGGAAGCTATAACCTGTGAAATTCCTGGAGAGAAAGAGAAGTCCTGAGGATGGAGGCCAAGGCGGAAGGAGTGGCTATGTGTTTAGCACAGGATAATACAAACCACGGAAGAGAGGACGGAGCCTCAGGAAGGTAGTCCCGGGCTTCAGAATTACTCACTGTTCAGTGCCAGGGAACAGACAGTTCAGACCTTACTGGGCCACCTCCCTGACGGAGTGCATGCTACTTAACAAAGCATGCCTCAAGTAACCAGGAACTTCTGAACTCTAATCCCAGCTACTGACTCATAGTTGACATTGAGAAAAGCTCCTCTTTCCCTCTATAGCCCTCTGGCTATTAAAAACAAAACAGCAACTATCACCACCAAAATGTATTATTCTAAACTCGTGTCACATAGATGTTTGGGTTAACTCACTAATGAATGATCCTAAAGTCCTCCATATAAATGATTTTCTCGGTTTCAGAAATAAATCACCAAGTAAACATAGTCTAGAAACGTGTGATATGTATCCCTTGAAATTTCTGAAGCTGTGGAATTCTTTCTTTACCAGTCACTAGACTTGTGGTTGCCTTTTGAGAAAAGTATGCAATGACTCAAGTAAGAAATGGTACAACGAACAACACATAAATACTCTCTTCCCAAGCTACCAGGTTTATTTTTATGATAAACTGTGAATCCATGCCTTTCTTTTCTCTTGAATGTGATTAAAGCCATTTTTATTGCCAGGTGCATCAGAGAATTCATCTTGAATAACTAGAGCCAGAGAACATTGCCATGTGCATTTGTCTGATTTTTTTAGAAAGTCCTTCAGGAAGGACAGCCACTAAGAGTTTAATTCTCACCACCAGGAGCTAACTTACGGGTCCTGGGAAGATGACAGTGAGTTGTAATTTGGGTCCTATGTTTGAACATTCTTGTGACCTTGAAGTAAGATTTTACTCATAAAGTGACATCAATAATGCCTCCTTCCCGTAATTAACACATTATCATGTTTGGCTATGTTAACACTAAAAACCAAAAATGCTATCAGTGTTGGACCGCAGCCCCTCAGAACCACCTTACCCTGCAGGTACATGCAGTGCAGTTATCATAGAGAAAAGAGGATCCATTGTCATAAACATCACTGCGAAAGAGGCAGCTTCCAAACGGGAGGTCAAATACTTTCCTCTGACCTAGAGGGAAGCAATGGCATAGCGTTAGCAAGACAGAAGCCAGGTATGTCCCACTTCATCATCAGCAATTACATCACAGGAGTGTTAAACATTCTCACAAGATCAGCTATTTTGGTGCACTAAAACAGAGCCTTGGGTCAGATGTTCCCAGGGGATCCCCAGGAGTCATGACTTTAGAGAGTTTTTGCTAAAGAGACTTTGATTCCACACTGAATCCTTTAAGTTCAACAAATCTTTATTACGAGTTCATCATAGTGAAGCAGGATGACTAAGACATTCTATCCTGACAGAGCTCAGTCTACTGGGGAAATACACCCACAAAAGATGATTTCAATACAGCAAGATGGTCAGCTCTGGAAAGAAGCCAATCTGGAAACTGTGGGGACAGGGAGGGAGAGAAGACTTCTTGGAGGATGTGATGCCTGAGCTGTATCTGAAAGAATAAATAAAATTATCCAGAAAGTGGGTATTGGCAGGGAAGAGGCAGGAGAAGTCAAGATATCCCAGGAAGGACTAGGATGAGGAAAAAGAACTAATGAGATAGCATCTCAGTTGAATAAATGATAAGTCCATTGGCATGAAGGGTGATGCTAACTCAAAGAGCACCGAGAGGCAGACTCCAACTCCCCCAGGGTCCAACCTTCCACAGGCATCACACCACTTGTAGAATTACCTTGGTTTTCCCTGATGTGAGGATTTGATTGGGGACCCAAAGGACCAAAAAAGCAACCCCGAATAAAGGGTACAATCCAATATCCTCCTTTCTTTCAGTATTTGAATCTCTACTCCTTGGATCACATAAAACATCCCTGAAATATTACTTCAATTAAGGACTAAGTTGAGAAGTCAAAGATTAATCATCACTCATCAGATTTATACCCACACTCTTCCTGTAAAAAGGTTAAAAGAAATCTCTATTTATTAGGAGGCCCAATGAAATGCTGAAATACTTATAAGCACATGCTAAATGCTGTTCTCAGAATTAGAATTGTTCAAATCAGAGAGATATTTCTGTCTTTTAAGAATTAAAAATAGCTCTGCTTCAATTGAGTATTTTTTCCAAACTGTGATAACCTGGTTTGCCTTTTTCCAATCTTTTATAGATGGTTGGACTGGTGGATTGATACGTCAGTAAACTGCTGAACAAAAAGACTCTTCAACGAGTTTATCCCCCTGAACAAATGTGACCAATGGCTTGAATTATCCCTCTAGAAAATGTAAATTTTACCTAAAAATATTGGTGTAAAGCTCTTAGCACGGAGCCTGGAACTCGTTAAACACACCCAATAAGTGGCAGATGATAAGTGTTATCATTATTAGAGGTGGTATAATTCAAATACGATCCTGGGCTGTGTCACCCTAAGAGGTGCACTGGGGGACTTCCCCAGCAGTCCAGTGGCTAAGACTCCACATTTCCACTGCAGGGAGCACGCACGGGTTCAGTCCCTGGTCAGGGAACTAAGATCCCGCATGTGGCTCAGCGCAGCCAAAAACAAATAAATAAATAAGAGGTGCACTGGGTACTCTGTGTACACAAACCTCTGACGAGGCTATCATTGAAAATCAGAAAAGAGAGGAAAAGAATGTTGTCATACAAAAGGCAGAGGTATGTTGTGTGAATGAACCTTGGTCAAGGGAGAATTGAACAGCACATCAGTGTCCAACAAGCCGAAAGTCTAATTAGTCTAAGAGGCACCTAGTAAGCATCCCTGTGTTTCCTTTTTTTTCCTTTCTGTCTTCTGTTGTGTGGGTATGTTTCTTTTTACTTTCAAAAAACATACAATCTTACTTTAATCCCAAAGTCATCATGGCTCAAAATAAGATAAAACATTCAAAAGAATGGTTCAGAGACTCCATGCATAGCCTAATTTAAGCCATTTCCACATTGTTCTGCAGGGGCTTAGCCCAACTGTAAAAGGTCTCATTTGGAAGAATTATGACTTTCAAGTTTCCTAAGACTTGACGTTCCTTTTGTAGTCTGTCTTATGACCACGGACAGAAAAATCTGCATTCAATACAACAGCCATTGTTCATGTGAGAAACCTCTGACTTGACTCAGAATATCCACGATACCAGCTTCAAAGCATCAATCAAGCCTACTTATCTTCAAGGCCAGGCCCCAAACGACACCTCCTCTGTGGTGACTTTCCCACTTAGACAGGACACTGCTTCCACCATGACCCACAGCATGAGAATTTCAACAACAGCGAACTGGCTAATTCTATCCCAGGGGCACAAGAACAGGCTGGCAACCCAAGAAGCACACAAATCAGTGGAAATGCCTTTAGTCAGCCATGTCTAAACAATTCTGCTTTGTTCTTAGAATACCTTTGTATTTACTTTAAAAGTAGGGGTGTGTGTGTGTGTGTGTGTGTGTGTGTGTGTGTGTGTGTGTACACAGCAGGAAGGCAAACATTGTTAGATGAAGAATTAGCAGCAGAATCCTCCAAAGAGGAGAAATCTGCCTTAGTTTAACAAGATACTTTTATTTGCCAATTTGGTTGTAGAAAGATAAGTCTTCAAGGTATGGCCATGATAAGCTGGGAAGGAGGAAAATAAATCAGCAGATGTTTTGGAACTGGGGAAGGCAAGCTATAAAAGAAAAGACAGATATTCAAGGAAAAAGTATGGACAGTAAGGAAAGGAGACTGGAGCCCAAACAAAAGAGGCAAACAATGAAATTTTCCTGAAGGCAAAATATCTAAGACCTTTTAAGAACAAAGGGAGCTTAATAGTTCATTTTATGTTATTCACTGTGCTTCCCTGAAAAGTAATCATCCCCATTGATGGTAAACCTTCAGTGAAATCTGCTATGCAAGCCCTGACTCAATAGAACGACAGAATGTGAAAAGACTAGAGGGGGGCTGTCCCTGAAAGGACAAAACGATGTTGAAGAAGAAGAAGGAAGAGGAAGAGGAGGAGGGAAGGGGGAGGGGGAGGAGAGAATAGAGGAAAGAGAAAGGGTACAAAGAGAGAGAAAACAGCAGAAGCAGAAACACAAAGCCAGTGGTGACTAGAGAAAATATAAGCCATCCCCCAAGGGTCCCTGGAGATTCTGGTGGGGATGCTGGATATTCTATTGTATTCACGTGATGGATCAAGCTACTTTTATTTGAATCTTAAAGAGTCTGACCTCAACTAACTCAAGGACCTAAGGATCACATGGAAGAAGCTGACATAAAGTTTAAACAAAAGCCAAAGAGTCTCATGCTCTAGAGCCTCTCCATCATGGGTTGTCTCCTCTCAGTTGGTAACATTCGTGCTGCTCTCCATGTCACCAGGGAAGATGAGTGGCAGCAGGTTAAAGTAACTGTGGGCTCAAGAATCACAGAGACTCATGTTCAGGTGTCAACTTCATAGCTCACTAGCTGTGCTACCTTCTAGGAATCTGCTTGCTTCTCAGTACAATAAAACTAAGAATGGCACCTACATTACACATCAGAATCCTACACTTAGCACCTGTATGTCACAGCCTCTTGAGAAAACTAAATGAGAAAAAGCATATACAGTGTTTTCACATGGTGCCTAGCACATAGCAATTGCTCAAAAAGAAATAGCTTATCCTCCTTTTTTATTGACTATTATTCATTATTCCCTTCCAAACCTCTCATTTTTGGCATGTTATCCTCCTGCTTGTTTTTGCCTCTAAAAGTATTGGGTTGGCCAAAAAGTTCCTTCGCTTTTTAAGTAAAAATAAAAGACACATTTTTCATTTTCACCAAGAACTTTATTTTTTTTAATTTATTTATCTTTTTTTGCGGTACGCGGGCCTCTCACTGTTGTGGCCTCTCCCGTTGCGGAGCACAGGTTCCGGACACGCAGGCTCAGCGGCCACGGCTCATGGGCCCAGCCGCTCCGTGGCATGTGGGATCCTCCCGGACCGGGGCACGAACCCGTGTCCCCTGCATCGGCAGGCGGACTCTCAACCACTGCGCCACCAGGGAAGCCCTTCCACCAAGAACTTTATTGAACAAACATATTCACCATTTTGTTCCACTACCTTCTGCCATTTTTCAGGCAATTTCATAATTCCATCTTCCCAAAACTTTTTGAGCAAAGAACTGTTCCAGGTGTCTTCCAGGGAACTGAGATTTTTTCCATTAAGGGAGTTTTGTAAAGACTGAAATAAATGGAAATCTGAAGATGCAATGTCTGGTGAATACAGTGGATGAATCAGAACTTCCCAGCCAAGCTGTAACAGTTTTTGCCTGGTCATCAAAGAAACATGCGGTCTTGCGTTATCCTGATGGAAGGTTATGCGTTTTCTGTTGACTAATTCCAGACGCTTTTCGCCGAGTGCTGCTTTCAGTTGGTCTAACTGGGAGTAGTACTTGTTGGAATTAATCGTTGGGTTTTCCGGAAGGAGCTCATAATAGAGCACTCCTTTCCAATCTCACCATATACATAACCTTCATCACCTTCTTTGGATGAAAACCAGCCTTTGGTGTGGTTGGTGGTGGTTCATTTCGCTTGCCCCACGATCTCTTCCATCCCACATTATTGTACAGTATCCACTTTTCATTGCCCGTCACAATTTGTTTTAAAAATGGAGCATTTTCGTTACATTTAAGTAGAGAATCGCATGCGGAAACACAGTCAAGAAGGTTTTTTCCGCCTACCTTATGTGGAACCCAAACATCAAAGCAATGAACATAACCAAGCTGGTGCAAATGATTTTCAGCGCTTGATTTGGATATTTTGAGTGTGTCGTCTATCTCCCGCATAGTATAACATTGATTGTTCTCAATTCCTCAGTTTGATCGCTATCAACTTCAACTGGTCTATCCTACTGTGGAGCATCGTCCAGCAAGACATCTCCAGCACAAAACTTCGCAAACCACTTTTGACACGTTCATGTTACAGCACTTTCTCCATACACTGCACAAATCTTTTTTTGCGTTTCAGTTGTGTTTTTACCTTTTTTGAAATAATAAAGAATGATATGCCAAAAATGTTGCTTTTTTCTTCCATCTTCAATATTAAAATGGCTATACAAAAATTCACCAATTTTGATAAGGTTTTTTTTTTTTAAAGCACGCTGATATGACAGTTGTCACAATACAATCTAACAAAATTTTTTGAATGAAGTTAAAGACAACTAAGCACTACTAGAGCCATCGTATGGAAAAAACCAAACGAACTTTTTGGCCAACCCAATTACACTATATTCCTCCATGTGCGTTTACTTCACACGCCTTTAAAATATATTCCTACTAAGTGTCAGATGCCCAGTTAAAGATTGTTTCCCAATACTGTTCTCCCCACAAAAATATATTCCTACTAATCATCATATGTCCAATTAAAGATGGTTTCTTCAATACTGTTCTCCCCACAAGGGGCTATTATCCCAGGTTGTCCAGTGTACTGGGTTTATAGATACATGGGAAGACAAGAGAAAAGAAAGCTCTGTGGAGGCCCAGAAGAGAGACAAACTCTGTACACACCTTACACTCGGGTAATCAGAAGAAGGCATTGTCTCTAAGAAGCCACGAAATAGCACAATTTGAGAACCTCAAGATAACAAAGTGGATGACGACTCTCAGCAGAAACTCCAAGAAGAAATTACATTGTTCTTTGACCTGCAAACAGTCACTCACCCAAACATTTGGGGCAGCACTGTCCTGGGGGAATGTGGCTAAGGTGCTGAGGACAGGAGAGAATGGGACAGACTTCTCTCACGCACTGTGTCCTGCCTCCCTGAAGAAAAGAGAAAGAGAAAAAAGCACATTTAGAAAAGTACTTGCATATATATATATATTGTCTAACCAAGATATCTGGAACAAACCTAGGCCTTTCCTGGTGCTGGGTCGCTGGGGTGACTGCTCAGATCTGTGCAACTGTCCCCAGGCATCCTTTGATCTTCCCTGTAAGTCCCATGAATGATACCCGTGAGAAGACCGACCACCCCTAAAGAGATGGCTACAGCATCACCTCTCCCCAGTCACCACCACCTTTCTTTACCTTTTCCCCTCTTAAGACCAGCCAACCATCTCAGTTTGCCTGAGATTTGAGGCTTTCAATACTAAAACCAGGGAAGTCTCGGGCAAACCCAAACGAGGTGGGCTCTCTTTCCAAGCCCAATGCAACAAAGCAACTACTGGGGTTTTACTGAGATGTGTCCTCTTCTGTCCTGCTGACAGCTTCCTCCATGAAGGCTTCCCTTTTGGCCACACCTTAAAGGTGTTGCTAGAGTGGCTCAGCAAGGCTCGGATTTGGGGAAGTTAGCCAATCTGCTGAAAATGGATATACTGAAAGCCAATGTTCGGAAGAACCATTTCACTGAAGTCGCCCAGCTAACCAAACCTGTTTCGATTAAGTAAGTAGAAGGTTTATGATTATCGATATTAGAAGGACTGGCAGAGCTTTAGCAGCCTTGGAAGATGTTCTAGAGCCTTCAAATCTTTCCCTGCCCCTCATCCTTGACCCTTTCTGTCCTCCAGCATCTATCACCTCTGACACCCATTCCTTTCTTCTCTTCCTCAGCATCCCTCCTCTGCCCGTCAGCATCTCTCGCCTCTCCAGGATGTGAAGATGAGCATACCAACTCCCCCTTCCCTATCCCTCAGCAGGGACCCCTGTTTTTCCAGCCTCAGCAACTTGTAACTGAATCTTCAGAAAGCTGGAGCAGAAAAAAAGAAAAGTGCTTTCCAGTCAATTTACATCCAATAACTCCGCAAGGCTCGTGTGAAAACCATCCTGTGCACTATGAATTGCTATCAAATTTGGGAATAATTAAGGTTTTTTCTTTAGAAAAATCAGTAAGTTTGGTAGATAGATCACTAGGCAAATGGAATTTCAATGAATTGGCTTCTCTAGGATTTGAGCTAGAAACCAAACTAGTAGACCCTAAAAAGTACCCATTGTCTCAAGCCTGGAATTTCTATCTCGAGAGAACTCAGGAAATGAGGAGCTCACGCTTCAAAGAGTCCTGGGCCTCCCAAGGGAAAGATTCCCTTGTGGCGTTTCCTCACACCTTCCCCAGCACTTTCTGTATTGACACCAGACATTAGCCGTCTGGATCCTGCCCATCCTAGCATACTACTGTCGCCTGTTGTTTCTGCTTTCCCTTCCTGTTCTTGCCATTTTCATTATGATAGTTTATTTTTTGGTAGGAATGGATGAAAAGGGTAGGGCACGTTATGTCTTTTTAAATATTTATTATTTTTAAGCCACTTTAATGTTGGCTTCTTCCCCAAACCAACAGAAAACACACGAAAATACCACAAAAAGCTCTTCTGTTGTTTTTACATTATTTCCAGATCAGCAAGAATCGCTAAAACTCTCCTAGGAATCCCTGGCTGTTCTCAGTGAGGTTCCTCACTCAACTCTGCATAATCCTGAAGTCTGGCCTTTCAGCAGACTTCAGAGGCGCATAACCTGAGTCTAGGTCATACTGTGAGGTCTGCCCCAGCTTATACATAAACCACAAAAGTCAAATCTAGAGGGAGGACAGAATGCTCTCTTTAGCTTTTAATTTCAAAGAAGTTCATCTGCCAGCAACTTCCTAAAATCATGAAGCCTTGGGCCACACGAGGTTGCCTGGGTGTCAGCTTCTCTTAGGTGCACAGAGAACGTATTCTTTTCATGGATATTCTCTGTTCTTGTTGGATAAGCATCTATTTTTCAAGCATATTTTAAAATGAAAATTTAAGAAAAATATTGCATAACTGCATAGCCGTTAACTTGTCCAACACACTGGAAAGCTGGCCAAAGACTGTGTGTACTCCAGTAATTTTCCTTACAATAAGGTCAAAGAGTGAATTTTGCATACATAATACAACTGCAGTTTGCGTTTCCCAAGAGTCTGTTAAAGTAACTTGAACTCCAATCTGGGTTTGCTGGTTTGGTCAGGTTTTATTTTGTTTGGGTTGCAGTACTGTAGCATAGCCCAAGTCCCAAGGCTGCATTCCAATTAATACCTCCAAAGAAAGTCCCAGGCCCTTTCGGCTCACAACCTGCTTCTGTGATTTCAACTCAGCAGGGACTCTGGTTAAACTATAAGCTGGGGCTCTGCTGTAAACTAAGAAAGTTAAAATAGCAGAAATAAATATGTCTGGTTCTAAAAATGTACTAATTCCTATTGTAACCGCACTAACTCAGGCTCTATCAGATTATCGCCATCACTTTCTAATTGGCTTCCCTGCCTCAACTCTCTTACACTAAACCATCCTGGGAGGTTCAATATCTCCAAGACTCCTTTCCAGCATCCAACCACTGTTTCATTCTTTGATCAAAGACTTATTCAAGGTGTACCATACGTTGGGGATACAGCAGTGAATATAACATACAAAAATCATTCTTTATGGAGCGTGCCCCCATACTAAGGTGGGGGATGACTTACCACTGCATTCAGGAGGAAGTTCAGCCCACTTAAGCTAAAAGTCAATGTAGAAGTGAGTATGTGTGTGTAGAATCCTTTTTCTCCTGACACAGAGCCCATCTACATTCCTCAGACTCCCTTGCAGCTAGGGGTGGTCAATGGGAGGTAGATGAAAATAATGTAGAACACTTCCAGACCTGACTCATAAAAATCTCTCCCATTCAAAGCACCATGCTCTCACTTTCTCTCCCTACTGGAAGGAGAGCCAGCTGAATGGTGAGAACAGCAAGAACCTTGCAACAAAGTGAAAGAGCCTGCTTCTCTGAGTCACCATATGGAAATATACCCACTAAACACGTGCAAGGAACTGTTAAATGAGCAAGAAATAAATTTTATTTTGTTAAAACACGCAGATGCATTAGTTCTTTGTTACTGCAGTTAGGCTACTTTGTCAAGATACCCCACAATCTTCTCTCTCATCGCCTTTCCTCCCAACACCAACACAGAGAGAGGGTTCCTGTGTATCTTGTTTCTTTCCTGTCCCCAAGAACATCTTATGCCTTCTATCTTCTTTCTACATGTCTCTTTCCCTCTCTCCCCCCATCATTAACCCCTATGGAAATCGGGCTTCACTCAAGGTCTATTTCACACCTCTTCTCATCTGTGAAGTCTTCTAGATGTCTTCATTTCCCAGTAACCTCCTCCATCTTCCCATACTTCTTCTTTTCTCATCTATATTCCTGTATTTTTGACACATACATAAACGTTTAACCCTAAGAGACACTGGTTTTGCCTCTAAGCTAGATTATGGTATGGGCAGGAACCAGTCCTTTGAGCCTAATATCCTTCAAGAGAGTAATGGGGGCTTCCCTGGTGGCACAGTGGTTGAGAGTCTGCCTGCTGATGCAGGGGACGCGGGTTCGTGCCCCGGTCCGGGAAGATCCCACATGCCACGGAGCGGCTGGGCCCGTGAGCCATGGCCGCTGAGCCTGTGCGTTCGGAGCCTGTGCTCCGTAATGCAAGAGGCCAAAACAGTGAGAGGCCCGTGTACCGCAAAAAAAAAAAAAAAGGAGAGTAATGGGCTCAAGGGAGCATCTCAGTAAAAATTCGTTGAATGAAAGGAAGAGCCGCCACACAGAATGAGCTCCAGAATCCAGATGAATTTTTCAGAGCACTTTAACTACAGGGTGCTGATCAGATGGCAGAGTTCAGGGCTGTCTGCATCCCCTTACCTTTGTATCTCCTTGGGTTTTGAATATTTTGGGTACCAATTAAATGTTGGTGCTGATACTTCAAAAAGCAACACTCAACTTCAATTTGTAAAGCTGGCAGGATTCCTAGTATTCCATGTATTTTTGTCAAATGTTTGAAAATTTCTAAATGGTTAAAATGCATAGGGACTAATGCCTATTCCCATCTGGTCAACAAGAAGAGGCAAGCTAGGAACTTCCACCATACTGGTGAGTTACAATTTTCACCATTTGCCATTCCTTGAGAAGGCAAGTTTGTTCTTTAGAAGTGGTCCTTTCTTCTAATTACATATGTGAGTGCTTCTCCAAAAGTAGCTGTTTTTAAAAGAAAAACATGAAACTTGTTCCAGGTCTATTTTCTTATTTTTGTTTTAGCTGATTTAGTCAAGAACACAATTGCTCTGTGTCAAAGTTTACCCTAGAGCAAGAGTTCTGTTGCGCAATAATAATAAAAAAAATCTATCTTCCTGAATATAGTGATGAGTGCAAGATGATAAAACCACAGCCATGTGCATGCAGGATGCTTCTCCCACCCCTGAGGGCTGCTGAGAATTGGGGGCTGGAAACCTTTCTGTACCATGTGACATGGCACTCATCCCTTGACCGGGAAACAGAGTGTGGGCCCCTAATGGGAGGCGGGGGGAAGCACAGCAGTGCATTGCTAACCGGTTACAACCAATCAGCTACACTCAACCACATTCTGGAGCAGTTTTTTTCCCAATGTGCAATTGCTTGAAGAAAATGGACTTCTCCATTGATTCTAGATAAACATGGGGAAAGTGGGAGAGAAAAACTGGAGGGGTTAGTGTAGGGGAGAAATACATCTTGGGTGCAAAGAGTTCATGTGTGACCCATAACTCTTACATCAAAATAGCCAGTGGTATAGAGCTGATCTGTGAGCAGAGCACCAACTCTGAATTACAGGTTAGCTCAAAAATCTTTCCCCAAAGAAATGGATGTCCTTATCCATGCCTCTCTTCAACCTGGAAATTTATTTTGGTAAAGTTGCGGAGCATGACAATTACTCCAGGGGTAAAGGACTTGGTTCTTGGCCAGTGCAGAACAGGAAATCCAAGCAGAAGAGAGGCAGCAGGAGAGCTGTGAGGCTGAGGGAGCAGAAGTAGAGTGGACAAAGGCAGAGATGTCACCTGCAAATTATAGTGGGTGATAAGCCCACTACGATGGGAGAGAGAGAGAAAGAGAAAGATATATATAGATACACACACACTACATAGGCATATATGTATACACCACATGGCATAATGATTTGTGTGGGAGGTTGTGAGACTTACCCACTAGACTATGGCTTTTCAACTTTGGCATTATTGATGTTTTGAGTCAGATAAGTCTTTGTTTCAGGAGGCCATTGTGTGCATCGTAGGATGTTTAGCAACATCCCTGGCCTCTATTTACTAGATGCCAGTATCTCCCTTCATCCCCTGGTTGTTATAAACAGGAACGTCTCCAGACACTGCCAAATGTCCCTGGGGGACAAAATCAATTCCAGTTGAGAACCACTGCACTAGACCAATGTTTTCGCAAGCCACAGTCCAGGAATCTGCATTTTTAATAACTTTCCCAGCTGAGTTGGATGCTGCTGTCCAAGGCACTGCATGTTGCAAATGCCTCACTAACAGGAGCTTCCAGCGAGCAGGGATTAAAGCTTATTTCTCTTGTGAGTTTCTCCAGCAGCTAGTGCACATCACAGCTTGTAACATGTGATCGAGACGTGTTCTGAATGATGGAGAACATTTTTCAGGTGGAGGGGTTCTCTCTGAGAGAAGAATCGGGCCCCATTTCACCTCTCCGGTAGCTGAAGGCCACTTTTATTCAGGCTTGTGGAGGCAGAGGGTAGGAGGGAAGGAATGGGTGCCTGCGATGGATAGGATTGAATTGTGCTTCTCCAAGGCATCTGTGCTGAGTCCAACTCAGCCTTTATCATCACCATCTGTGTGGATCCTGGAGACGTTCGACCCCAAGAAGCTGAACATTATGCTATGCACGGGTTTTTGTTTCCAAGTCATAAAACAAAACTCAACTTCGATTCTACACAAAGAGTCAAGGATATGTCAGCAAAGCTTGGCCAAGATATTTATTTTGTCCCATGAAAATCTTGTGCAAACAATGACCCCTGAGAAGTGCCCACTGGGCTGATAAAAACAAAAACCTTTTTTTTTCCTTCACAGTCAGAAAATCAAGACCTGCTTTAAGAGTCAGCCCGAGCCAAATTCCTTTTATTTTTCCCATCAATTAATGTTTATCAGTCCAATTGTATTGTTGTTTTGGTTTCCTACTGCTGCTGTAACAAATTACCACACAGACTTAGTGACTTAAAACAGCACACATTTATAATCTCACAATTCTGGAGGTCAGAAGTCTGAAATCAATTTCCCTGGGCTAAAATCAAAGCGTCGGCAGGGCTGCATTCCGTCTACAGACTCTACGGAAGAGTCTGTTTCCTCATCTCTTCTGGCTTCTAGGCGCTGCCTGCCTCCCTTGGCTCATGGCCTCCTTTCTCCGTCGCCAAAGCCGTCAGTGTAGCGTCTTCAAATCTCTCTCTGACCCTGGCCCTTGCTTCCGTTACCACATCTCCTCTGACTCTGACCCTCCTGCTTCCCTTTTATAAGGACGCCTGTAAAAAGGGCCCATCCAGATAATCCAGAGTAATCTCCCCATCTCAAAATCCTTAACTTAATCATATCTGCAAAATCCCTTTTGCCATATAATGTGACAGTCACAGGTTTGGGGGATTAGGATGTAGACATCTTGGCAGTCAGGGAGCCATTATTCTGCCTAACAAAATTATTATTAAAGAAATGACATTTAATTTCACTGTACAGTCCCAGATGTAATATTCCAGGTCTAATGTCACTACAACACACTATAATAACCTGTTCTATCAGCCTTTCCCTCACTGAACAAGCCAGTTTTTTCCCATGTTTTTCAGAAAGGAAAAGATAGCCAGGAATCTCAATTTAAACCCCGGTCATATGATCGCTGAACTGAACACGTTCGTCACTTCCTGTATGTTCTTCTTCCTATGCTCATCTCTAGGTATTTCATTCTACCTTTCAGAAGGTGACATTCAATCCAGACAATTTGATTTTCTCTCCTTATTGTCACAGGCCGCGATCGTAAGTGCTGCTGGACGTCTTCAGGAGCAACGTTTTGGTGTTAAGGAAGGAGGACACCCACCCTGTTTGCCAACAGGTCTCTTCAGGGCCCTTAAATTGAAGTTCCCACCAAATTGTATGACGTGTCACCCTCTGGTCCATGCCAGTGAGCCCTGCAGGAACTTGAGTGTCCTCTGATGGCCAGACACATGACTCCCAGAGGGTTTGACTGTGTTCATCCTATTCAGAGATACTGGCAGGGAATTACAGAGAAACTCCTGCATGGCCTCAGCTGGGCGGGGGTGGTGGGTTGTGTGGTACCACAGCCAGGCCTCCCCTGCTGCCAGCTCAAGGCTTATTTTCAGCCCAGGTGAGCAGGACCAGCCCAGCTGTGGAGACAGCAGTGGACTTCAAGGGCCCACGGAGGCAGAGTCAAAGGTCATAATTTTGTGCAATAAATATTAGAGTCATAAATAAATAGGTGATGTAAATGGGTTTATTATTTCTTCACTAACACCGTTTTCAAAGGGGGTTTCCATCTTGTGTTTGCTTAAGCCTCATATTTAAAGGTGAAATTCCTGTCTTCCTCTTTGGGTCCTTGTTCTTAGCTCTTTCTTGTCACTTAGCTGCATGGCAGGGCTTTGTGTTTTTTGTTTGTTTGTTTTTAATGTTTCTGCGTTGAAAAAGAAAATTTCAAACTTCTTCCTCTTCCCCTAATGCAGCTTTCCATGCAGGCAGACACACAAATCACTGATAAGACTGGGATACTGCTAGAGGCAAATTCCAACTGGTTGGGGGTTTCCACAAATATTTGACTCCTTTCTTTGTCGATTATAGAAGCAGGAAGATAAGACCACCCTGGAGGACCGAGATCTCTGAGCAAATGCCCTGAAACATGAGGGATAAGGAAGGAAAGCCCTGGGAATTAGAGCAGAGTTGCCAGCCCTGGTTCGTCTGGTGTCTGCAGGTAGGTATTGAAGGCTGAGGGACAGTTGCAGCAGAAGTGATCTGCCCTGAAGGATGCGATGCCCCTTTCCAGGGCTCAGTGAGCAAAGAGGTAGGACTTGCTGATAAGGGCCCTGAGAATCTGGCCCTGCCTTACTGGCAAGCATGGGGGTTCCCTCTCTGAAACAATCAATAAATAAACAAACAAATCCACAGGAGAACACCCTCCTGATGTTTCAGATTCCCAGAGACCTCCCAGACCACCCCGGTAGGACATTTGTCAACTGCCCTCCAAAGAAAAAAAAAAAAGGCAGCAAAAAAAAGAAAGAAAACGAGCCCTCTTCCTTTTCTTGCCATTTTTATCAAAGTTCAACCTTTCATCATCATGTAGGTAGTCAAAGCTGTTACAAGCCTACTGCTGACACATCAAACGCTTTATCTACAGTCTGGCCCAATTCCAGCGAGATGAAAAGCACGATCATTCAGAACTCACACCTCCTGTGAGTTATGAGCCATTCCTGAAAGGAAGGAAATAACACCATTGTGCAGGAGAAAGGGCATTTTTCATGTTCCCCAGGCTGTCTACACCGCAGCAAAGCTGGATATGCGCTAAGGAGGAAGCCATACGAAAGCCTTTGATGGACGCAAGCGTCTCTAGAAATACTGACCCACAGACAGAAACCCAAGCATTGCTGATGGACTGCTCCTCTAAAACCTTTCTGTTGACCTTTAAGTTTTTGGATACCACATACTTCATATATTGTTTTATTTTGTTTCCACAATCTTTCGTTTGGATTTCGGCATCATTTGCCCAAACTGGGTTGAGAGTTCGCTGAGGGCAGAAGCTGTGTTCATCTTTCTTCTGTCTTTCTCAAGTACTTCTGTCTTCCCAGCTCCACAGAGAGACCACAGTAACGTCAGAAGTGTTTGGTTTTCAGTTAAACACCTACTTGTTGGGGTGACAGTTAAAACTGGAATAACTCAAAAACGTTTGTGCTCCAGTAATGTTTCCTAAGGCCCCAAAATATCTGTCGCCTTGAAATAAACTAATCTTAATTAAGATAAATCTGGATCCCCTTATTGTATTGACAAAATGAGACTTAGAAGTCTTTGAGATATTTCATAAATATAGTATGACTGAACACACTACAGAAAAATAAGATTACATTTAAACTTTGTTTTAATTTCTGAATAGCAATTGATGAGGCACAGCATTTTGGCTTTTGTTCATCCATGCGACACACATCTGAGTTTCTGTAACGTTAGACACTGTGGTCTTTAAATGAAAATTTTCAGATATATTCAATATACATTACTATGTACAGTTCTCTACATTGTATCAAGTGGCAATTCCCTAAAATTCTAACAAAATCTAAAATGCCATGAGTACAACAATCATGGAGCCCAATAAACACTCTGGCCTCCATCAGGGGACACTGTCCAGGGAGACTAGAAGTTCCTGGAACTATTCATTCAAACTAGTGATGCCCCCCGGGTACTGGTCTTGTCAACCACTTCTAAGTTTGTGTTTTGAGACAATCAGGCTGTAACTCAATCTTGGCAAGCTTTTGGGATAACAGTAATCTAGGCCCAATATGATCAAAGGAAAAGAAGCATACTAGCTGTTGAAACAGCTGTGGTGGAGGGCTCCCAGCTCGTGTTCTGACATGTTTGGGCAAGTCCAGTGGAAGAGAGAGGTTCACCTGTTTGTCTTCTTGTGCGAGCAAACCCCATCTTAAGGGAGGACGAGATGCAGCACAACAGAAGCCCCAAGTTACTGAGCCTAGTTACAGAAGGAAGGTATTACTGTAAACATAGCTTGGCATCTGTCACTCATGTCATCCCAAGTCCACTGCCATGGATGTCCATGTTGGTCCTGGGGAAGAAAGATGCTGAAAGTAAAGCCTAAAAGAACTGTGAAATATTCAAGTATAGGCCCACGGATTTGGGATTCCTATAATTGAGTAAAACACACAAAAAGGAAAATGGAATTGGCCCTTCTTTCCCACTTCCCCTCCACACTGCTTGTTGTTGGAGGCCTCCAGGATATTAGTGATATTGTGTAATTCAAGAGGGGGTAAGCAGTATCTATGCCAGGCTGAGAATCAAAGTGTGTGGAAAAATGGTGGCAACGCCAAACAGAGGGGACAATGGCAGACAGACATGGGAGAAGATGGAATCTTGTCCAGCACAGAGAAGAGATATTTCCTCTATTACTTTCTAGGAAGGCTGGCCATCTTCCTAGAAAGATGATCAGTGTGGGCAATATCTAGTATAAAATAGCACCTATAGACAAAGCATAGGTATATTCTCTGGCAAATGGACTCATATATTGGCCAGGCAGAAAGAGGAAGTGTTTGGCCTCTTGTAGAAACAATGAGTTACGTTAAATCGAGCTTCTCCTGGAATAATCTTAGGCGACGTTCAGAAGCATTGTCTTGTAGTCCTGGCCAGAACATGCTTTAGAGAAGCCGGAAAAGAATAGGTACCTCAGAGAGGCAGCAGCTGGGTGAACAGTTTACCAGGTCATGTACGAGGTCTGAGTGGACAGCAGCTCTATAACAATATGACAATATGCCTAGCAACCCCTGAGGTTTTAATCTCAGAAGGATAAAGAACAATAGATGGGACAGGTCAAATCCTTAACCCTAGTAAAAAGAATGAAAAAAAAGTTCTACCTGAGCAACATGATTAGCACCTTATTTCAGAAAATGATACAGAAAGACAGCAGTTCAGGCAATAGCTAGGACAGAAGTTCAGGGGCTTGCTGGAACCACCCTAAATGCTTCAATGAAAACCAAGGACAGTTTCCATGGTTCCTATGAAGCTAATGGCAGAAGAGTGGAAGGCCACCTTTGATTGGAAATCAGGGGAAGGCCGATCCACTGAAAATACCTGTCAGGACTTTAGCGGTGAGTGGACCAGAGACATGCAACTCAGAACACACACAGGGGCTCTCTTTAAAGACCAGTACTGAAGAGGAATATTTGAGGGGTAAATGTCCAAGACTCAGGGAGACAGTGTTTCAGAAATACCGACCATTTTAGGGACTTTCTTGGTGGTGCAGTGGTTAAGAGTCCGCCTGCCAGTGCTGGGGACACGGGTTCGAGCCATGGTCCGGGAAGATCCCACATGCCGCGGAGCAACTAGGCTCATGCGCCACAACTGCTGAGCCTGAGCTCTGGAGCCTGCGAGCCACAACTACTGGGCCCGTGTGCCACAACTACTGAAGCCCACGTGCCTAGAGCCAGTGCTCCACAACGGGAAAGGGCACCACAGTGGGAAGCCCGCGCACCGCAATGAGGAATGGCCCCTGCTCGCCGCAACTAGAGGGGGCCCACAAGCAGCAACGAAGACCCACACAGCCAAAAATAAAAATTTAAAAATAAAAATAAAAATACCCACCATTTTATTAAACCAGGTCAACTAGAGGATGATGGCAGTGTCTTGAAAACAAGCAGATTAAGTGAAAGTTTACATACTGAAGGTGGAACATCCAGCCCTTTTTTGACCAGGAAATCTAGAGGGTCACTTTTTAAATTGATCCATGCTATGTATAAAGAGCTTTATCAACTACTAAAGTTTGGATGCCAAGGTCAGAGAACTGATAGAAACAAGTAGCTCAAACTATATGACCAACTCATGATCAGAACATTCCTAGTTCAGATTGGTTGAATACATTTTTAATCTAAAGAGTGTCTGGCATATTCTCAAGTGTATAGATTATAGATAATGCCCTTGCAGTGAAAGATTTCCCTTAATTTTTAGATAAGATATAAAATTTTATGTGTTCTAAGTAACTATCTGATAAGGTCTGTTCAGGGACTCTGTGAGTGAGACACCAAGACAAAATGTTTCCACCTCCCCTCCAAAAATTGCGAAGGTGGAAAATACACTTACATTTATGTTATACATTTTACTTAAAATACATCTTGTGCAAAAAAATACACTCATGTGCAAGGACTATTTTGTGTTTTGGGGCTGGGAAGATGTTTCCAGTGGTTTAGGACAAAGACTATGATCCACTGACCTTCTAACTGGTTTAGCCTGAGGTAGCCTTTAGGCTCAAGGCTCACTCCCTCTTTTGCAAACCCTCCCAGGGAGACTAAGTTTGAAGTCACAAGTGGCCCATTCTCTGGGATCAATTCTGCCTGGAAAATGGTTGCCCTCATTTAATAAAATATGCTATGGGCAACCACAAAATCCATAGTCCTCAAAGGGTCTAATAAGTTTCACTTTCAAAAACTGAGAAGTTCTTAACACTTGCAAATGAAAGGAGCAGTATTGCACCAAAACTGTGCATAGCAAATATTTTAAATGGTTCTCTTCACAAACATTCCTAACTCCAAAGGGTAACAGGAATGAAGGAGGAGAGCCTCAGATACACATGTATCCCAATGTTTTGGGCAAAAGACTGCAAACCCTAATGAAGAGGCCATTTCCTTCATCGAATACTTAGATGTGAGGTCTCTGCACTGAAACAGTCTCTCAGAACTCCAAATCTGATCTATTATTAGAGTTGTAGAACTAACAATATCCATGCATGGGGAAACGATACCAAATTCCTGATAATGGGTGATGAATCAAAAATCTGGGGGAAAATAATGACTTTTTAAATGTTTATGAAATCCTAGTTCATGAAGGCATGAACCTTCACTGCCTCCCTGTGCCTAAGCTCAGTACAAACACGGGAAGTTTCCAGAGTCTAAATTTAGAAGGAAAACTGGAAACCCACATGGTTCAAAGGAACAAATCCTGGGGTTAAGGGCCCCCTCCCACCTCGGTTGATCCCTTACTACTTTGCACTCAATTTACTTTACTTCTCTAAGTTTCAATTTCTTCATCTGTAAATTAGAAAAAAACAATACCCACTCTCACAAATTCATATAAAGAATAAGACGATGGAGGTAAAGGTTTTAGCTCAGTGTCTGGTACACAAATAAGTGCTCATTAAATGCTTAGTTCTTACGAATACATAGGGTCAAATTAATTTTAAATCCCAGCCAGCTCCAGTGACCTTGGGCAGTTTATTTAATCTGAGTCTTGGTTATTTAGTGAATGGCATTTACTAAACAATGCCATTTTCCTTACAAAGCTGTTGTGAAATGTACTTGAAGTGTCCCGCAGAACTTAATCTATAAAAGTTACTGATAAAAACGAACCTTCAGCACCCTCAACCCCACCCTGCTCTCTTTAGGATTAGCCATTTAAAGTATGTTTCACTGGCCCAGAGAACAGGGCTGTGAAAGGTACAGGGCTGCGGTGACTTTTCCTCTGAATTAGTTGGAGAACATTTGTGTTTTCCTTGGCACCAGGAACACATGGAGTAGTCTTTGGGGTGCACAGTAGTGTATGCATCGCCCATGTATTTGCATAAAATTTCAAAGCACTTTCTTGATATATGCAGTATGACAGCTGCTGTCACAATGTATTTATATAAGTTCTGTGTGGATTTTATAAAATAAACTTGCAAATGTTTGTTTTCCTAAGGAGGGGTGTGTTTGGGGGTTGGTAGGAATAATCATTTCATCTCCCTCTAGAAGGTAACACATGCTGGCACGCTCCCTTGCTCCATGATCGCACATAGGCTGGTGTTCCCTACGAACACGTGAGGCAACCCCACAGATATAGTAGGTCACTGTACAACCATTTAAAAATGCTTTCTCTGTAAAAAACAGCATTGATGGGCACCATAACCACAATCCACCTGAGGTCTAGAGGGAAGGATAAAAGAATTGGCTGTGATTTCTAGCACACTGAATCCCGCAGGCAAATTGTCATACCCCCAGCTGGCTGTCCATCTTTCCAATGAAGGAGTTAGTCAGATGTGAAAGACAATGGCAATTCCTTACCAACACACGCCAACATTTACCTCACCCTTCTTTCAGACCACTGGAAGGATTTTCTGGATTGGCCAAATCTCTCCATCAAAAGTATCAAGGTAATTGATATTCAATTATCTCCTATACCATTTCCTAAACTAGTACTTTGTAGAATCCTGTTTCATAAGAGGTTAACTAGGGGTTCCATGACACGAGACTCCTGCCAAGAAATGAGTAAGGTTGTGTTAAACAAAGTTAAATAGGATTTTTTTATTGCAGGTCTTTTCTTATCCTGTAATTCATATGAATAGTCAACAGGGAGAATATAGGAGACGGTTTCTCAAGCTTATTTGACCACAGAACCCTTTTGTCATGGCACTTGGACATATTCGGGTACAATATAAGGAGGAAAACAATTTGGAAAATGCTAGTCAACTTCAACTTACTACTGTATGTCTATCCTAAGAATTTACAGCTATGGAATCCTTCCTCCTTGTCGCAAATTTCTTGATGACAATTTTAGGTTAAACAAGTCCTTATATTGAGCAATCAGTATTCCTTAATTGAACAACCAATTCTACTCCCCAAAGCTTTCCCCTCCATAATTACTATATTAAATAATATGCTCTTCAAATTCAATTTAAGATTTAATTTTTATAGATTCCAAAAACCACTCTGACAGTGCCTGTTGGTTGGTTGGTTTTGTTGATTTTTTTCAGGATTATCTTGATTTTTTTCAGAACATTTATACATGTTACAACAGAAAAACAAGAATTCTAGGCTTCAACATGGCTCTTTTCCAGTTCTGTAAACCAGGTCACCCTACCAATGTCTGGCATTTCTAAAATATTTATAAATACCATAGTAGGAAAACTCCATCTCCCACATCCTCTGAAAACATAGCTGGCTACAAATTCCCCAGGCATGCTCTGTGGGCTATGTGGTTTCCATGACTTTAAAAGGGGTATTTGTAGGATATGCTGAGGAATATTTCTGCCATGTCTTTCTTGCCTTTTTTTTTTTTTTTTGCCCAGCAAACTTGCCCCCCAATCCCTGCCTCTGGGTGGCCTTAAAATAGTGACACGTTGTAAACAAATAGAACCCTGATAGATTCCTCTGTAGGTGGTAATGGCAGAAACAAGGATCCAAGGAAAAGGCATGTTTACTCTGTAGCTCCCTTTCAGTGGGACCTTATGGGACCACAAGGGAGGCTGTGATGGCCCTGAACTGGGTTAGGCCAAGGAGCTGCTTAAACAGAGTAAAACAAGGCAGGAACTTTGAGGATCATGCAAGGACACCAGGCTGGGAGCAGCCAGAAGGATCAGTACCCTTCCCAGGGCCTCTCCTCCACTGTTTCAAAGAGACAGGGGTCAAAAGAGCATGAATTTCACACCCATCTCTAGCCCCTCATTGCCCTGATACTGAAATTAAAATAATAATATCAACAAGACGTTATTTTTAGAAAGTATGAAAGGTTTGAAGCAGCTTCCTCATTAATCTATTTTCACTGTTACTCGTGACCTTCAAATTTGTCCCAACGAGCACACAAATTTTACATCTACAGTCAAGGACTGTCTCTTTTTTTTTTTTTTTTTTGCTGTACACGGGCCTCTCACTGTTGTGGCCTCTCCCATTGCGGAGCACAGGCTCCGGACGCACAGAAGGACTGTCTCTTTTGTTCACCACTATATTCCCAGTGTCTACCACAATGTCTTTTTAAAAAATAAATAAATAATTACAGCTTTTGCTGATAAACTGCAATACCACTGGGTAAGCCACCTTCCTCACTTAGAATCCCAGCAAGAAGTTTTCATGATTTTTCATAATTAACATTTTATTGCCCATTTAATAGTCCATTGTATTGATGATATTCTTTATGATGAACTCATAAACACTCCCTCCAAATTCCAATTCTGTCTCTAGGTTCACACACAGAATCATTCAGGCCAGCGACCATAGCCCCGGCTGGCTGTGCATCTATCCTCATAAAGGAGTTAGCCAGATGTGAAAGACAATTTGTCTGTGACTGCACACCAGCTCCTCTCTTGCCCTTCAGGTAGGAGGAACCCGTGGCTGGTGCCTGCTCCCGGGTGATAGTGTGCCAATCTGAAAGCCTCTAGATTGGGGCCAGCAAAGATTCCTTATGGGCACTTCTGGACAGACATCCAGAAACCAAAGGACAATGGCAATGCTAAGAAAACTGGGGGGGAAAAAATTAAAAATGATTTGCTTTATATTTAAACTAGATATGGATTCCTAATCTGGACCATATGTGGAAAACATAGCTTAAACCAATGGTTTTCAGACTTTTTAACCTCAGGATCCTTTTACACTCTAAAAGGTTAATGAACCTACCAAAGAATTTTTGTTTACATAGGTTATATCTATCTATCAATATTTACTGTATTAGCAATTAAAACGGAGAAATTTTAAAATCTGTTCATTTTTAAATAACAAAAATTCACTACATTAACATAAATAACACACTTTTATGAAAAATAACTATACATTCCAAAACAAAAACAAAAAAATAGTGAGAAAAGTGACACTGTTCTACCTTTTTGCAAATCTCTTTAATGTCTGGCTTAATAGAGGATATTGGGTTTTTCTATTTGCTTCTTTCAATTTATTGCAATATGCTGTTTCGGGTGCAGTTTATAAAGAAAATGCAGCTTTACACAGATACGTAATTGGAAGATAGAGGCCGATTTTAAGAGCCATTTCATATAATTGTGGATACTATTCTTTGATATTATACCAAAATGCAAAAATCTTAAAGGTTGGTTGTAATATGGAATTAAAAAACATATCTTGTCCTTTCAGTGGAAATTTTTCTCACGCATGATTTTTTAACTCTATGCATTGGTCCTTTGGGAAGTATTGATTTAAGCAGATCTTCCAAATGTTAGTATATTTCATTATCAAATAGCAAAAAGAAATAACATTTATTATCATCTTTTTTTTTTTTTTATTATCATCTTTTACCTATGCAGAAAAAGTCTTTAAGTATAAAAAAAAATCTGTCAAGCTCACAGGGGCAATAAATTTTTCCCAAAGTCAAATTTTCACATGAAAACTAAACTTTTATCACTGGTGACTTAGACTGTCATTTACGTCTTTAAAGTGACATGCTCACAAATTTTTTTTTCGAGAAGATGTCTGCCAAATGCCCAAGTAAAAGTGGAGTTCCATTAAAAAAAAAGTCGTTGGACTACCATACGACCCAGCGATCCCACTACGGGGCATATACCCTGAGAAAACCATAATTCAAAAAGAGTCATGGACCACAATGTTCATTGCAGCTCTATTTACAATAGCCAGGTCATAGAAGCAACCTAAGTGTCCATCGACAGATGAATGGATATAGAAGATGTGGCACATATATACAATGGAATATCACTCAGCCATAAAGAGAAACAAAATTGAGTTGTTTGCAGTGAGGTGGATGGACCTAGAGTCTGTCATACAGAGTGAAGTAAGTCAGAAAGAGAAAAACAAATACCGTACGCTAACACATATATATGGAATCTTAAAAAAGAAAAAAACAACATAGTCATGAAGAACCTAGGGGCAGGACAGGAATAAAGACACAGATGTAGAGAATGGACTTGAGGACATGGGAAGGGGAAGGGTAAGCTGGGACAAAGTGAGAGAGTGGCATGGATATATAAGCACTACCAAATGTAAAACAGATAGCTAGTGGGAAGCAGCCACATAGCACAGGGAGATCAGCTCGGTGTTTTGTGACCATCTAGAGGGGTGGGATAGGGAGGGTGGGTGGGAGACGCAAGAGGGAGGAGATATGGGGACATATGTGTACATATAGCTGATTCACTTTGTTATAAAGCAGAAACTAACACACCATTGTAAAGCAATTATACTCCAATAAAGATGTAAAAAAAAAACTTCAATAAAGTCAGCAAAAACTCAAAAAGAAAAAAAGTGGTTTGTTCTGCTCACAATTCAAATAAATACCTAAGTGGTTTTTTCTTTAGATATCCACTATATTTCAATATTCAGCAGACTTTTTTAACTTCCCACGTTAAAATGATGTGTATTCAAGGGTCAGATGTAATAAAAACAAATAATATTTAGTTTCATCATGAACATTTTTAACTAAAAATGGCTTTTTTAAAAATTGAGAGTACACGGTGGTGACCAATACAATGACCACTTTGGGGCCATTGCCTTGATCAGTGCTAAGGCTCTAGCACTTTTACTCACCATCAGTGCAAATGTGAACACAGCCCCCCAAAAAGGCAAATAATATCTTAGTATTATGATAAAAATAGTTTTGAACTCATAAACCCTCTGAAACAGTCTCTGGGACTCCCAGGGGTCCATGGACTACACTTTGAGAACCGCTGACTCAAATGCTTTGACTTTTACATTCTTGAGGTCTACCTCCATGAAGTAATTCTTATAACCATGATAAACAAACCAAAGTACAGCAGCACATTTGGGTCACAGAACTGAACTCTATGGTCCCAGGGTAACACTGTACATCATCACTTAAATCGGCAAGTTCACTTTAGTGGACTGTAATGCCATATGGACTATGGAGCAAAAAAAAAAAGGGGATAATCAACACCACCCACAGAGCCAGCCAGATCTGAGCAATCAAAGCCTGAGAACACCAGTTCTGTTCCAGTAAAACTGTCAAGAATCCATATTAGTCATTTACACCCATATTTTCAGGTATTCGGTAGAAAAAAGAAAGCCCTTTGTGTGGGTTAAAAAATGAAGTATAAACCTAGGAGGCAAGCCTGAGAAAGAGCAGATGCTTATGTTTCTAGAGTTTGTACTTTTTCTCTAAAAACACATCTGTCATCAACTTCAACTTAGAAGACCAACGAAGTATTTTTATAAATAAACACAGTGGCCGTTTTCATTTTAGTGACTCTGAATTCTTGGTAATCAATCTGAGGGCCACGAAACGCCAGCTGACTTTTCTCCAATATGCTTTAGGCAGGGTGTCCTCACAATGGTCATTGTCTCGAGTAAACCAGAACCTACTGCTGAATTCAACAGCATGGCACCTTTAGCTACTTGCTTAGAATGTTTACCTAAGGAAAACTGAATGGTAAGTTTCCGTACACCCCTCATTTCAAAATCCAAGCAATCCTTGTGTTAAGTTGACACACAAAGAAGAAATAATCCAATGGAGAGCCTATGATTCATAATGATGAGGGTAGATGAAATGTCTGATTATCTAATAAAGTCAACCTTTGACTCTGCCTGGTCCTGTTCCCCCACCGCTGCTCCAAATCTACCTATCTACCCAGAGCCATGGCCCCATCCCACTTGCCAGACCAATCAGAGCAAAAGAAAGTAGGGGGTCAATCAGCCTTAAGCCCTTTACCTTCCCATCTCCTTGGAAGTACTTGGTACAGGATCACCTTTCTCACTAGCCTAGACCAGGAGGTCGCGTTGTAATGCTCAACCCAAAGGAGGGGATCTGGAATTGTTTCTGACACTCCAAGTGTTCTTGAACCTTTATCCCGACACCTCCTTGTCATGGGCATCCCCTGCCTTCTCAAACTCCTTGGAGCTGGACAAGCTAACGGATAAAGCCTATTTCAGCTTCCAAACATAAAAGCCTAATAAGTAGTCAGAAATATCCTGGCAGCTCTATCTCCAAAGCTTTTCCTTTAAGGCACTAGCAGCACCTGAACACATTCCAGGCTCTCCTGTTATACCCCAAATCTGGTTCATGGAAAAACATACCTGGGACCTGAAATGGGTACTAGTCCATCCCATCTGCTCTCACCCAAATTGATTGATGTTTTCAGGCTGGGTTTCTGCCTCAGTCTCTTTTTAAATCACTGAACACTTATTCCACCTAGCATCTGTGACCTAGAACCACTTCTCTCTCTGCCCCTGAAACCCAAGCTAAGGGGTAGAGGCCTCCTTGTAAGCAGAACTTGCTAAAGAGGATCTGACACCTGTCTCCCTGGACTTGCGTGCGTAGTGTTCTCTCCCGACTCATCTCAGACCCTGGGCACTAACCATTTGCCTGAAGCTGGGCTGTGGAGGTCTTACTCTCCTGTGCCTGCCCCTCTGCCTGGTTGCACCTTGACTTTTTGAGCCTACGCTCTGCCTCCTCACCCTGCTGTCACATCTGGGAGCTGCTGTGCCCCCTAAACAAATGCAAGCACATTTAGAAAGCAATTCAGAACATCATCTTAAACATTATAAATCACTAGATTAACAGGTCAAGTTAAAGTTTATGCTTTCCTAGACAAACCATTTTGGGGAGTACATATTTGTTATGTTTAGGGGGAGCAAACCATTTTCAACCTTATTTATAAGCCACAACTGCAAAACTATACACAAACAATTTGCATGCAGTCTACAGATTCATTTCATCTCTTCATTAAAGCGGAAGTCCTGAGGCATTACCTACAAATGACCATGCTTTTGAATCTTCCACAATTCTGGAAATCCCACATTACCTGACACCTAGAGAAGAATCAAGAGTTGAACCCTAGGCCATAGTTTCTCCAAATATCTTCTGTGGGCACCTGCATCAGAATTACCCAGTCATTTGCTAAAAATGCATAGTGCATACAAATGAGGCCACCTTGCACCTGAGTGCAGAGCCTGGGATTTTAATGAATGCTTTCATATTCAGGATTTGTATTATTAGTAGAATGAGTATGTCACATATTGGGATAATAGGTCAGTAGAGAGAGGAACATGCAGAAGAGCTCAAATAATCCTAATCAACCACAGTAGGAAGTCTATAGGTAACATTTTAAACTGATGAATCAAGAATGAGCAGTACATGCATATTATTGAGTAATATGGAGTAAGATGCCAGAAGAAATGGCTGAAAGCATTGGGATTGGTCAGTTAAGGGGGAAAGGATACAGGGTGGGAGTAGGGGGTAGTATTTGGTTTTGTTATTAAACTTTTAGCACTATTTGATTTTTTTCCATACTCACAGATTAATTTAATTAAAAATGAAAATACATAAAAAGAAACTAATTTATTCTATTATTCAGACTTTATTCAGATTAGTGTTTCCATCCTACTTATCACTATTAATCTACGGTGCTAAAATGGTACTTCTTGAAAAAAAAAATAGGAATCAAGGATGACTTTTTTCAATTTTGGTTCACTTTGGCAGAAGACAAAATAAAACAACATATTATTTTGACCCTTAGCTTGAATGCCTACTTCATTAAATGAATAAAGAAATTTCACAGAACCTTCTCTTTAAATGGGCAAAAACACCACTCAATTCCTACGAGTGATTAAAAATGGATTCTACACATAATAACTTGGACCACTTCAAATTTTCAGTACGATGGTCACATAATTCCTACTAAAATGTCATACCATATGGCATAATTCAAGATTCTCTAGAAAGTTCTGTGATTTTTCTTTACCTAATCTTTATGTCAAATTTCTATCATAGGGGTTGGAGTCCATATGTTTAGGGCCTCAGGAGACTTGAGATTATTTAGAAGTTTGGCAAGGGATGTTGGAACTTGGGAGGAATGTGCTCAAGACAAAGAAATATGGAGAGAGCCAGAGAACAGGAGAAACATGGGAGAAAAACAGACAGCTAAGAAGGGGGGCAGACTCAAGACTAATACTAACATCCCTCCCAGTCACTCTAGCAGCAGTGCCCCCCACTAGCAAAGAAAACAAAAAACAACAATAACAAAAACCACCCAGAAAGGTGCACAGCCCAATGACATCAGATTTGTTTCCTACACTGAGTGAGCTTATTTTTCTTCACCTTTGGTCTACCATACTTCATCAGTGCCTATCAAAATTACAATCAGAAAATGTTTGAACTAAAGAGTCTTAGTTCCCAAAGATGTATGACGACTAGCCATAGGCGACAAACTGTGACAGCTGTGGATATTGGTGCAAACAGGATAAAACATTTATCTATCACTAAGCCATTATTTCTTCTGTGTCACCTGGGAAAATCTACACATTAAGGGGATTAATCGGACACTTCCAAACTAAAGCAACTTTCTCGAGAAGACATTTCTTGTGTAAAGTGCGGCCCAAGTTTCATCAGGTTATACCTTTCCTCTGTGGCCCTCTCAAACAGTCTTAATTCATTTTGCTACTAGTTTCAAAGAGTGTTCCAAGTTGGCTCAAAGCCCCTCAGATCACATATCAACTTCTGTGACAAGAGATATATTACCTTTCACTCCTGACTTCCAAGAGGAAGCCCAGAAGGGTGATTAGTCACATTATCACCACAGACAGCATGAGACAACTACTGTATCTGAAACAAACTCTGGACCATTGCTGGGAAAAGGAAAGGGATGTTTGAGCATTTTGCCAATGCGATAGATCCTTCTCCACCTCTTCTCTCGTCTTTTTTCCCCCACACATGTTAAAGGAACTGGTCCACCCAATCCTCACATGGTTAAGTGAAGCCAAATCTAAATTACCCTTGCAGAATATTTCTTCTTCCAGGCTGAGCAATAGAACTCAGAAATTTGGCTAAAACGAAAAGTCCATTATAATGTCCTGTAGAGCTTTAAAAAATATTTGATTTAAATACTGAGCTGGAGTTTCCTGATTGAGAAAACTTTTATGAAGGAGTTCAGATTCTTTGTCAAATGTTTTGAAGTCTCCAATGTTTGAAGTCTCCACGGAATCAAGAGTTCATCTCCTCTAAGAGACTGTGGAAATGGAGAAGGAGCTTGCCTGAGTACCTCCCTTCATTGTGAATTCCTCCAAACCTAGCAGAGCACAAGGGAAGGCAAAGCATGGGCAATGATCCCTAGAAGTAACTGCTCACAGAGCATGCCCAGCAAAATGAGACAAGAATAATGAGTCCTACTGAATGGGAAATTTTTCAGTTGCAAGTCTCTTACGTTTTCAAAATTAAAGCAGCTTCCTGAGTCCTGTAATTTGGAAAGCATCCCTAAAAGGCTCATTTAATTAAAGTTGGACAACTTTCATTAATGTCAAGATGACTCTAGAAGCCATGATTGATAAAGCACCATGGAACAGTACAATCATTAAATTTTTTGAACTCATTGCACTCCCTTTTGCTCACTAGCATCCCATCACTGCCATCACATTTCAAGAGCAGCAATATTCCACAAGAAAATTAAGTTCCCTGATGGCAGGGGCTCATCTCTATGTTCACTGGTACGCTTAAACGTCTGCATAGTGTCCAGCACTTAATAAATATTCAATGGATGAATGAACAAATGAATGAATGCTTCAAACACAAAGGATGAACATAGCTTAGACTACTTGGCATTTTCTTAGGATACTCATGTCCAGAATAACGAAGTGTTAACAAGAGACCTGATAACACATCTTTTATGTTTCTACTGCCTCAATACAAGTTAGTGCGAAAAGAATGCTAGTCTGTTGTCTTGGGTAAAGCATTAGAAAATGAATGCAAGAGTCACAGTTCTCCAACAAATTCTTTGAAGGGTTGCTTTGGAACTAACCTTTGGTTCCAGTTCTAGCTCAGTCATTTAATTGCTATTTAAGCATAGGTATAAATGCCTCATCTGAAAATGGCAATAACTACCATTGCCATTGTTGTGATGTTGTAAAATGATTGTTGTGAAAACTAAGCAAAATAGCTCACCAAACCCTTCATTTGAAGTCTCTGGCATGTGTAAGGCCCAATAAATACTACTTCTCCTTAGGGTCATGACTGTATAAAAATTATTCATTTTGATTAGATTTGAATTCATTAAGTCAGATTAAAATTTTTTGACTTAGGAAATGTCTAGAATTTTTTTTAAAAACATGCTATTAAAAAGTCACACAAGATAATTAGTCTCAATTAGATAAAAGAAAACTTCATTACAATTGATCATTCAATATTGTCAAAGACTTCAGCGATAATAAACATCAGTGTTTGGAACTCATGTTAAAGAGCTGGTCATCCTAAAATATTTTTCCAAAACTTTCAAAAAAAGTTTTCAGTCCTCCTCCCATGTTTCCATCAGCTTTGTCCAAATAAAGAGCATTTCTTCCTACTGCATCAAGGTTTATGAAGCATCTCCCTCTACATCAAACATGAGTATTTATAATACTCATGTGTGTATGTGTATGTATGTATATGTATGTGTATATCTGTATATAATTTTTTTAAAGAAATGTGCTCTTCAGGGAAGAGGGATGATTTCCTGCTTGGGAAAATGCATTTATACGCGGTAAAATCCCACTGAAAGACAACTGCTCTCTTCTCATTTTGCCCATTACTGACTGCCACTCTTGTCTGCTGGGACTCAGCAGACACGTCCCTAAGGGAGTAAAATTCTTGGTAATTCAGTCCAGTCATCCTGCCCCTCAAGCTCTCTCTGAGAACTTCTCATTTTACCCCCATGGTTTATTTTCTTTAAGTAAGACCCACAGATCACATGCATCAGAATAACACAGGGAGTTTGGGTAAAATGCAGATTCCCATGGAATGCCCAGATCTTCAGAATCAGAATCTCCGGGGTGGGGCTCGGGTATCTTCATTTTAACAAGCACCCCATGTGATTCTTAAACAGACTAAAATTTGAGCACTGCTGACCTGCACATGCTTCCCAAGGTGACTGTCATCTGCTCCCATGGCCTCAAGCATGAGACAAATTGAACTCCCCTGAAATCTGTAACTCCAGGCAAGACCCTGCTCCCTCCCCGAAAGCTACCTGCCAAGTGACTTCTATACCTGGATGTCCAGTGGAAAAAAGAAACTGAACACACTTGCCATTGTCCCACTCCCAAATCCACAGTCTCCACTCCAGAGGGAAATCTGATCAGGTTTTTTAACTGTTTAAATCTTTCAGTGGCCACTCCTCTCTGTTCTCAGGATAAAAGTCAGTAAAGTAATCTCCATCTACTTCTCTCTACCTCTTGCTTCCACTGCCCCCTCCACTCATCCTAAACTATTTCCAGGATGTTTCGTCTTTTCTCTGGTCTCTGTGCCTTTGCACACGCTGTTCTTTCGGCTTCCCTTCCAAATTCTTCTTTCCTGTGGGACCTCCATGTTCATTTGCCAGATTTCAGCCTGGCCATGACATCTGGAAAACCTTAAAGGACGGCTCCTCCTCCTTGCCCCCAGTAAGGTCAGTTCCTCTTCTGTGTAGTCTCACTGGCACCTTCTACTAGTCTCTGAGCACCAATTACTCATGTGTAGAGCTTCTAAGTACTTCATACCGTTTTATGGTCCTTATTAGACTGTTCTATAGTTGCTAGTTTATTTAATTTTATTCCTCACCACAGCTCCATGAAGCAGGAACTACATCTGTCCTATCAACCATGATGGTACCCCCAGCGTGAAGCACAAGACCCAGCACACAATGGAGCTCCATGCGTATTTGTGAAATGAACCAATGAACAGATGAGTGGTTCTTGCTGCCTAAACCCCCTCAAATATGGGAGAGTTGCTTTTGTCCCTGTGACATCATGCCAAGGAGGAGGCTAAGCTCAGCAACATCAGGCAGCTTTCCATGAAGGCTGCGTGAGCTCATCCTCCAAGGACTTTATTGAGGTTGAGAGTACAAATGATGCAGATCAGAGGAGGAGGAGAAATGTTTTTAATGTGTCTTGGCTCCCAGAAATAAAATCTGAGTGGGGGATGCTGAGACAAGAGTCAACCTTGGATAGTAGAGTCCTTGATCTTGGTCCCCTGACCAAAGAATGGCTCCTGGTCTGCTCACGTGCAGTTTCCTCCTAATCACGGCTGTCTATACCATTTGATTTATGTAGGAATCAAAACCCAAGTCTCCACTGTATATAAGCTGTTTGGAGGTTAAGGGAGGAGAGTGATGTTCTTTTTCGGTTTCTCCAAAGCTATATTCTAGACAGTGATGCAATTGTGCAGGCGACTCATCTCCAAAACAAGACACCCATTCCCTGAAGATCAGCATCTTCCAGAAAGTAACTAAATCAGTTTTTGAGCAGATCATCCATCTGTGAGGCTACTGCTCTTCAGTCCTCCGGAAACCTGTAGTTTTCTTTTCCCATCCTGAGCACAGAATAGGATTTGACAAATAGATTAGGCACTGGGGTCTTTCCTGTTGCCAACTCCTATTTTCACCCGTCAGACCCCTTTCTAAGTCAAGGCAAGCAGCACATTTCAATTCCAAGGTCAGGCAAGGAACACGAGGCATAAAACCACAGAGGCTTTTTTTTTTTCTTTTTATTTTCAGTTTTGTTTTGCGATTTTACCTCCTGGGAATTTGTCTTTCATCTTCCAGATTTACAGGGGAAAAGTGAGACAACTTCCAAGGAAACATTCCACTGCAACGTGGTTTCTCTCCAGCCCGAAACATCTCAGGAAGCATTTGTGATAAAGTCATGGCAGAACTTCATCAAAAGGATCAGAAACTTGAAGCACGAAGCAAGTGCGAGCCACACTTAGGACTGGAAGCGAAAAATGGAACTTGTCTTGGTGTCCGGTTTCACCTTGAAACTTTTGTGAGGTGTCAGAATTTTTCCAGAGCCTTTCCAAGGTGATGGTAAGGTTCACAGGCGCATTTTCTGAAAGAGGATCTGAAGATTATAAAACTGAGCTCAGCTTCAACGCTAGATCTCTGCTTGTTCACGCTGACTTTAAAAGGCTAGAACCATCTGAAGTTTCTCAGTATGTGCTAAGGTGGATTTCCCTTTATGTTTTTTAGGGTAGTGGGGGTAGGGAGTAGCCGAAGGAGATTTCCATTTGTTTGCTAAGACACGAAATGTTCCCTCAAATTCCCAGGTCTCTTCTTTGAAGTCACCCTATTTTTCTACAGCCCACAGTTAGAGACTTTGAACCCAGATGTTCTCTCTTTTCTCCTAGCAGAGAAGGTGGAATGGTAAATTGGAAATGGTCATTGGTGACTTCAAACTCGGTAAATGCAGCCCAGGCCGCAGACAGTGGATTTGGATACCAGCACTGACAAGGTAAGTAGCAAATTTTAAGCCAAACTGAAGTAAATGCACCCCTGCACAACACTCAGTGATAAAACTCAACTGCTGGCTTTCATTGACAAGTTTAAGTATCTTTGGTAGAGGTGCTCAACAGAGGAGCCTAGGTCGCCCAGGACAGAGCCACACAGGTGGCACTGAGGTTACAATTTTGGAAATAATAAGAAAACAGTTAGACACACAGGCTTCTACACCAATCAAAAGTTGGCTGGCACTGTTGCTCAGTGGTTCTCCAAGCCCATATGAGCAGCCTCAGCATCACCTGGGAATCTGTTGAAATGTATATTCTCAGGCCTGGCCCCAGACCTGCTGAATCTGAGCCTCTGGGGGTGAGGCCCAGCAATTTGTGTTTTAACAAGCACGTCAGGGGATTAAAGTTTGAAAGTCACAGTTTCACTCAGTGGTTCCCAAATCTGGCTCATCATCAGTATCACAAGGCAGCATGCAAAAACTTTCTAAGCGCCACCTCATACCTACGGAACCGGAATTTCCCCAAGTTCAAATGATTAGCCTTTAATAGAGACCACTGACTAACTCACATTACTCAACCAGCACAGTAAACAGAAAATACAGAGTGCCTGGTGTTCCACAGGGATGCTGACAATTTTGCAATTTCTGCTTCATCCCATCTCAGTAAAGTCTCCCAAATCCCTTCTGGGTTTAATATCAAGTTGATTTCTGACTTAAAATTGAGTTCTGTTGCTTGTAATAAAACAATAACACTGACGAACACCAACTTTGACCTGAAAATTCTGAATTTGTCATAAATATACATTATGGGATAAACTGCCTATTGCTCCCTCCACCACACCCCCCCTAAAAAAAAGGTTTTCCCTAAGAGCTGGAAGAATGCCTTTGTCAGGAGAGTTGCAAGGTGAACAAAGATATTTTGTACGATGGGGAAGTTATTCAGATAAAACTGGAAAATTGGGAACCTCAGAGGACAATACATTATGAAGAATTTAACTTCCACTATAAGTGAGGCGATAAAAAGGTAACCCAATCACTTTAAGTACATTTAAGTCTCAGTTCAGATCCAGATTAATTCCATCTCAAGAACTAAAAGAAATTGCAGAGATGGCCTTAATATGTAGTCAGTAATCTGTGAAATCACAGAGAGCTAAAAAAGTGCCAGAGATGAGACAAGGGCAAACACTGCCCTAATTTTTTAAGAGAAGGGAAATTTGAACTTTGGAAAGTTCAGACCAATGAGCTTAAGGATGTGCTTTAAAGATTTTTCCAGGCATTGCATTAAACAGGTAGTTTTGAACATTCAAGAAAGTAAAGTGATTATGGGCACATGCAATGACTATTAAAGAACCAATCACAGCAGAAAAGCCTCTCAGGTCTATTTTATATAGTCACTGGGGATCAAAGGATATTTGAGCTGTGCTTTTTCTTTATTTTAGTAAGGTAACTGGCAAACATCCCATTATATTCCTGGAGAGAAGACGAAAAAAAAAGTGAGATGAATGCTAAATGCCACCCAAAACAAAAGTTTTCATCAGTGCAATAAATATGATCAAGGGATAATGGTCCTGATTGAATTTTCTTTAAAAGCTTTAAAACTTTATAGCATTTTTTAGGGAGGGGGGAAGGGGACAGCTTGTTAATGTCATATCTGAATTAAACACCAAAGCTATTACTCCCAAAATGCTACTGTAACTTCTCATAAAAACATGCATTATTTTCCAGAGGTACTGTGACCGAGGTGGGGTTCACCCTCAGATCTCTGCTTGAGCTGCATTGTTTGGGGCAGGGTCTAGGAGCTCCAGATCCAGAAAATATGCCCCGGTGTTCAGCCCCATAGGTTTAAAGCTCTCCATCTTCAACAGAAGCCCTTTCTGGTCAAAATTAGCGGACAACAGACGAAAACTGATACTACTCGAATGGATCAAAGTTTTCATGGGCTCAAATGTAAAAGAAATGTGCATTTGCCCTTTTACGATTAACTGAACTTCTCTGTGTTTCTGCTTTTTGCACCTCACTGAAGGGAAGTGGGCAGCACCATCACAGCAGCAACTGTTAAGGGGCTTGTATCCACAAACATGGACAGGCTATTAGGTACAGTGAGCAGCCCTTGCTCATCTCAGTTTTCCTGTAGGTAAGATTCTCACAGGCATGGATTTACTTCACTGATAACAATATCAATCTTAACAGGTATCACTTGCATACCTCTTACTATGTACTAGGCACTCTACTAAGCACTTTTAACAAACCATTCAATCTTTGTCCAACACTGTGATGCATTATTATTATTTCCTACTTTATAGATGAGGAAAAGAAGGCACAGAACACATAAGTAACTTGTCCAAGGTCACACAGCTAATTGGTGGTGAAATCTGAATTCAAACCAAGGTATTCTGACCCCACAGCCCATTTTCTTAGCCTATGTGCTAACTCGTCTTTCTTTCTGTATTTGCCCTATAACCTGAAGAATTTCAGTGAACATTTAGATGAATCTTCAGAGTACACACCCAGTCATGACATACAAAACATGAAATGAGAGGCTCCTTACTGTGAAATCACAAGGGTATTCAATATTCTGCTTTCCCCCAGAGGGGAGAGGGCATCACAGGGGATAGAAACACTCCTTCTTAATAGGCATACTACTGGTAAGAAAGCACAACAAATTTGCAAGCATCCTTTAAAACACCGAGAAATACTGAAAACATGCCAGTAAGTCAAAGTTAATGATAAATGAAAATGAATCATTTGACACCTATTTTTGCTAATATAATATGTGTAAAATGTACAAATATTCTCTCTATTGCACTGACCTGACTCTTTTATTTAGTGAACGTATAAACAATTATAAAGGTTTTTGGAGGCTTATTCACAACCTTCATTCCCCAATAGCATTTCCCTATAAGACCTTAAGTTGCCCAAGCAAGAATTCTTATGGTAGGTGTCTGCAGGGCCTGAGTCTCCCCAGGTGTGAGGAAATTCCATGCTCCACAGTACTGGCCTGGCACAGTACTGCACAGTGAGGTGAGGAGACACCACAGACCAACAGCAGATGAATGGGCTGCTTTGAGGGCCCTGAATTCATTGCGTTACAATGATGCCTTCAAGGGCCGTTGAAATGGGACGCGGGGCAGCTTCACACATTCACAGAGCACAGCACGTCTTGTTTCAAGAATCTCCCTCCTTGGGTGGAGGGAAGAGATACGGGAACATATGTATATGTATAACTGATTCACTTTGTTATAAAGCAGAAACTAACACACCATTGTAAAGCAATTATACTCCAATAAAATTGTAAAAAAAAAAAGAATCTCCCTCCTTGCTCTGCCCCCTGAACATTCATGCTGCCCTATGCATTCCAGGGAGCCTCGCATCTGCCACCTCTTCTCTGTAAACAGTGAGTGCTGCCTCACCTCTCTGGACGCACTGTCATCACTGTCAAAAACACCAGGACTCTGCCAAAACCCTCTCCACTTGGCTTTGCTCTCTCTGGTTTCTTCAATCTCTACTTGCCTTTCCCATATTTCCCCACATTCAGGAAAAAAGAAAACGGCACAATATGCCTTTTTTTTGTAGATGCTGTAATCCTCCTTTGCTTTAATTCATGAGCTTATTCATCCATTTCATCCATTCAACAAGTGTTAAATGAGCACTAGTATTTGTCGGACGCTGAGCTAGGCCTTCATTGATGAGGGACAGCAGACACAGTCCGTACCTTCGTGGCGCTTGTAAAGTAATCACAGGGCAGGGAAGTAAACCCACCAGACTACACTGAGATTCAGTGGCAAGTGCAGTGAGGGAAAGGAGGGGGAGCTATGGGAAGCTGCTAGAAGATTTAAGCAGAAGAAAGATATGATCAGACTTTCATTTCAAAAAGTTCACTGTGTAAAAAAAATGCTAACGGTGGCTGCATTTGGGCTGTAGGCAATGATTATCAATGGCTGCTATAATTCTTAGATGGAAGGTGGATGAGAAACTTTAAAATGACTAGATCAGGCTAACAACACCTGAATCTACAGATCAACCTGAATCTCACGAAAAAAAGTACAACCCGACATTCGATGCCTCCTGATGGAAGTTCATGATACCAAGTGTGATGTATTCTTTCTAGAAAGTCAAACCTATGTCTGATCAATCCTCTAGATATAACAACTGGTTTCCAAAAGACAGAAGAACATGTTAACTGACACTGTGAGGATGCCATCAGAAAACCTAGAGCCTGAGAAATTCTAGTACACAAACAATGTGATTTCCTCAACAAATAAGTTACAATGACCAAAAAAAAGACGGAAAGGGAAACTTTGAATTAAGTGAAACTTAAGAGACATATAAACCAACTGTAATAAATGAATGTTGTTTGAATCCATACAAACCAATCATACAAAAAAGAGAGAAGTTTAAATACTGATGGAACATTTAATAAGGAATTAAGGAATTATTGGTAGCTTTTTAAAGATGTGATAATGTATTTATGTTTTTTAAATGTCCTTATTTTTTAAAACACACACTGAAGTATTTACAGAAGAAATGATCTTAAGTCTGGAATGTGCTTTGAAATACTCCGGTGCATATGAAGAAAGTAGGTGGACGTATGGATGAAACAAGATGGGCTCTGTGTCCATGGTTAAACATGGTACATAGGGGCTCCTTATACTACTCTCTCTCCTTTTGTATTTATTAATTTTGCATAATACAAATTTTGTAAAAAGAATTTAGGATTATGGTAACAGTTGCACAACTCTAAATCTGCTTTAAAAAATCATTGGATTGTACACTGAAAGAAGAAAATTTTATGGCATATAAATTATATTTCAAGAGTTGTTTTTGAAGAAGAATGTAAAATAAGAGATTTGCCTATTAAAACTTAAAACCAATAAAATATAAATAGTAAAGATGAGGAGACTAGTTAGGCAGTCTAGTAGGTACCACTGAAGATCAACTGCGAGATGATAAGAGCTTAAACTGCAACGGAAGCCATGAAGGTGGAGAGAAATACATTCAAGAAATATTTATGATGCAAACTCTACAGGCCTCGATGGATGCTGGGAGGTGGGAGAAGAAGGGGGTGTAGGGAGGGAGTATGAGAGGAAAGTGGGCAAAAGGCACAAATGTCCAGTTTTAAGATAAATAAGTACTAGGGATGTCATGTACAGCATGGTGACTATAGCTAACACGGCTACAGGACATATAGGAAAGCTGTTAAGAGAGTAAATCATAGGAGTTCTCATCACAACAAGATTTTTTTCCATCTTTTTTCTTTTTGTTCTTCTTTTTATTGTATCTATATGATATGATGGATGCTAGCTGAACCTACTGTGGTAATCATTTCACAATATATGTTAATCAAACCACCATGCTGTGTGCCTTGAAATTACACAGTGATATATGGCAATTATTTCTCAGTAAAATCAGGGTGGAGGCGGGGAAAGAAGAAGGTGTACAGCAGAATTCCCGGGCTTTAACGTGGACAAAGAGTTGTGCTACTTGCTGAGACAGGGAACGGTAGAGAAGCGGGGCTGGTGGAGGATGATCATGAGTTTCTATTCTGGTACCAGAGGAACAACAAGCAGAGATGAACTAGGGCAGCTGGAGCCCAGAAGAGAGGGCTCAACGCAGTGTTCTACATGCAATGTCCTTTTCAGCAATGCCTGCCTGTTGTTGAGCCAGGGTTTCCAGACTGAGACATCTGGGGATTCCAGAAATCTGACAACCAAAACATGGCAACAAAATATGTTGCCCTTTCAAAAAATGTCAGCTAGTAAATTTTTAAAATAAAGTTTAGAAATAATAGGTTGCCAAATTTTTAATATTGATTCCATTTGACATTTTTAAAGGAGAGTTTAATCCAATTAGATTTATTGTTGTGACTGATATCGTTCATGTTCCATCTGTAAGTCTTTTCTAAGCTTCTTGTTCATACTTCTTTGATTATTTTATTTGGCTGTGACTGTTGTTATGTGAATAGTTTATTGGTATAATTTGCTGCTGGTATATTTTGTTTCTAAGTGTAATATCAACAATTTCTTTGATTTTATTTTTCTCCAGGTTTTGAGATGGTGTGTACCTTCCCATCTCACATGGGAGCACCCTGAAGAAGGGAGGTAGAAAGAAATGGTATCTGGTTTTCTGTGTCTGTGTTGTATCAGGTAGTAGAATGGGGAACTGGAGTTACAGAACATCTTCTGCTCTTCTTCTGGCAGGTATTTTTTTAAATTAAATACGTCGTAAACTGAAAATCATCAATTTCCTTAACTAGGACCTATTTGCCTTATGATTAATTCCAGTTCCTCCTGGATACCAGCATTAGGTTCCTGTCTATCTCAATTTTCAGAGTATTTGAGACTATAATCTGTGAGGTTTGGAGGGGTTCTTTTTGTAAGAAGTTGTAAGAGGCTGCATTGAGGACTACCATTTAAATGAGATTTTGAAGCTAAAATCCCTCATAGGAAATCAAACTAAAATGAGAGGCATTCAGTCTTGTTTGAACTTTTGGCCTTTGCCATCTTTTTAGCTTACAGGAATTTCTTCCCTGTCCTCCTTTGTACAGAGTTTGTACTGGAAAACTGATTTCTCTTACTTCCCTCTTATTAAATGTCTATGCCCCTTACCAATTTCACCCTAATAATTTGCAGATTTCATTTGGCTTCATTTATTCCCATTGTTACTATTTCAAGGGCCTCCCAATTGCTGCATGACATTCAACTCTGGATGCATTCTTGGGGTTTTTCCTTTCAATTAAATGCTTCCAGAAACAAAATTTCGGAAAATGGGTTCACTCTAGCTGACTCAGTTCTGAAAGTCTTTCCAAAGAGATTTTACAGGGAAAATATTACTGGCTTTAAACCTCAAGCACTGAGTTCTGGGCTGCAATTTGAATTTGGCTTTCATTTTTCATATCTCCAGCAATGTAAAAATCCCAGTAAAGTAATAGTCTTTTCTAAGAAGGGCCCGGATCTCTGGAATGCACTTGCTCTCCTTTCCAAAGGAATTTCAAGGTATAGTAAAAACTTGCTTTTCTTGCCTGACCAACTGAAAGCAGCAAAGCCCTTATTTATATTCTGGTTTAAAGTTTTTCTTTTAATGGAAACTTTTACTCATCTTCCACAGAGAGTGGTATGGAGATGAGTGAGCTCAGTCATATTGTGAAACTTTGCATATGCAAAGTATGCTTTTTATTTCCTTCCAAGGATACCTTCAGAGGCAGCCAAACAAGTTTCTAATAAATTCTTAAAGGCACAGCATCATTCCCTGTCCTTGCTGCTTGAAGTGTAGTCCATGGACAAATAGCATGAATATCACCTGGGAGCTTATTAGAAATGCAGAATCTTGGACTTCACCCCAGACCTACTGAATCAGAATCTACATTTTAACAAGATCCTCAGATGATTCATATGCACATTAAAGTCTGAGAAGCAAGGCAACAAGATTCCTGATGGTAGCGGTGCTGTTGCTGCTGCGGTAGCCCATGGACTACACTCTTGAGATGCCAGAATCTGGAGGGTGGAAGAAGAAAAAGCACAGTGGGACTGTAGGAAAGACATGGCCAGAGTGCGTCTCCAAAGGCAGCATAAAAACACCAGGCAATCTTGGACCCCATTAGGTAGGGAATCTGGGGAAAGGTGCTTTGGATGTTAGTAAAAGAAAAAGTTCTGGAGGAAGAGAATAATAATGAGGGCCTTTTACATACACAGACAGGCACGCATGCACGTATGTATGCATGTGTGTACGTATACTATAATTTCTAAATGTCATAACAATCTTGTAAGGTATATATTTTCAACTTTTTTATAGAGGAGAAAACTGAGGTTCATTGAGGTTAAGTAGCTTACCTAAAAATCACACAAAAAAATCAATACTGTGCATGAAATCAAAGCTAGATTTACCCAACTCCAAAGCAGTTCTCAGAAAAAAAAATTGCTCTCATTTTACTTCCTCCCATGATCTAAGACAGTCATGTTAACGGTGCTTAAATTAATCTCTTTAATTTCTATCAGATAACCTTACTAGAATCAGTACCTGAATGAAAAGAAACATAAGACAGAATCATATTCTCAGAAGAAAACACCATAGGTACCCAATATAAGTTGAGGAGGGTTTTTTTTTACCAAAAATTATACTTCAGAAAAAGAGATTTTCTTAAATTCAAGTACTCACAAACCTCTCATAATAAGAAGGTATTTTCTAATTTACTTTATTCTGAACACCAAATTACTATTTAATAAGTCCCATTAGTCTGAATGTATGCTGATCAATATTAGTTGAGAGAGGTCACCTAGTGGAATCAGTAAAAAAGAAAGAAATTTAACAAGGATATGGTAATTATTCTTGAAGCAAAAGTTGACATTTAATAAGCATAGAATATTGTCATAAACAAAACTTTAAAAGATCACATTAAAATGTAGTGCAGCATGTGGTTACATTGTGAAATTCATGAACATAACCCTAGGGAGGAATGAAAAAAAACAATATCCCTAATGTTATATCAGTGGACAACATCATGCATGGATTTAACAAGTACCTGATCTCAAACAGCTTAAATGGAAATGAAGATGGTTTCCTCTGTGATTGATGAATTGGCCCTAGTGATGTCAGAGGTCTGTGTTGAAGCTGTAATTAATTAGAAGCTGCATGGAATTAGTTTGAATAAAATTGTTTTATGAAATGTGAGAATAGAACAGCTATGTTCCTTAAATGACATTTTATATAATAAGTGATTTTAAATGTGTCTAAAACTAAATTAATGTTAAACATTAAAGTAGATTTTTGACTATCCCATCCACACCACCCAAAATAAATTTATTCGAGTTGACCAAAAAATTTCTGTTGAATTTTCTCATTGAAAACATGGAAGGTAGAACCACTAATACCATGGCATATATGAATATTCCTAATACTTAGGAAACAGAGAAACAAAACTACACAACAACGTGATAGATGCTAATAGTGAACTATGTGCAAAATGCATTTAGGGGAAGAAGAAAGTAATTGGCGTTACCAGGGAAGGCTTCACAGGAGATGATATCTGAGCTAAATTTCAAAGGGGAATAGAAGAGAAATTGAAGGAAAATATTGTAAGATACCACATGTCCTGAGTCATGGAGATAAGACATGGCATGCTTGAAGAAGAGTGTGGTCTGTAAGATGTGTGAGGGAGGGTAGATGTATACAAATATTTGCATCTGGAAGTCATTTTTTAACCTGCTGACCCTGGAAGAGGGTAGGCAGAAACATGGTATCTTAGAATTACCTGGAAAATGACTTTCCTCCCGAGCTTGACTTATTTCAACACAAATGCTTGATAATCATTTTCCTGCTCTCGTGTACAAGCAACCAAGTCGACACACAATCACAGAACAAGCCTAGAGATACAAAGTGATGCTCCTGAAGAAAAATGTTTCAGGAATTTCTAATGTTCTAGAAACAAAACCTGAAACTAGCTGAACAAGCTGAAAGAGGAGACTTGCAAATTTTATCCGTACTTTAAAAGTAGCTTTCTCCAACACATCTCGCTCAATCCTATGAATCCTCCTCTCTCAATCCTCCTCTCTCCTGAAGGGGCAACCAAAGAAAACAACCTATCTCTCCCACTTATAAACACTGTGTAGGGATGCACACTTTTCCAGCCACAGGACACTCTCTTACATGATTATATTTATTTCTTATATTTCATTATATTAAGCACTAATTGTTATTATAATGATAGTAATGATGTTACTGTACAGCCAAGTCTGTTCCTCGCATTTAGACTTGGCCAATAAGGTCAAAACACTTGCATGAAATGACCAGGATAGCCGTTCTTAGAACAAACTTCCGCAAAAGTAAATCCTCCCTTCCACAAATAGAGCACCCTCATGAAGCACAGTTTGGGTAGTTTTAGAAAAGCTATTTCATCTCCTTTTCTAGTCCTTGAGAGTTCAGAAAGAACAGAGCCTAATCTCAGAGCATTTGATAATAAGCATATTTAAGAATTCTGCTTTAATACATTAATTTAACTCCTAATAAAATAGATTTGGATAGATATTTCCTTAATAGGATGCTATATCAACCCCCAAAACAGCCCAATAAGTGAGAGAAACAGTAGGACACTGTCATTCCAGTTAGGAACGAGACAAAGACGTGTACTATCACCAGTATCATTTAACATTGTTTTTGAGGTGTGAGTCAGCAATTGTACAAGAGAAAAACTAAAGCATATACACACTTTACAGAGGAAGTAAAAATTATTATTGTCAGATGATAGGTTAATTTATATAAGAAGGCCAAGCATAACTCCAACAAACATATCAAACTTTACAACTAAACAGACTGTTTATAAAACTGACACAATAATAAGAAAATTCTGCAAAATTATAAAAAGATGAGTGATATAATATTAAGGTAGAACAACCAGAATAATTTTAAAAACCTGGGAAAGTATATAAATTTTTAATCTCAGTATAGGAAAGGCCTTCTTATAGTGACACAAAATCCAGAAGCTGATAAAGAAAAACTGGCTAAATATTACTACATAAAAACTTAAAAATTCTGCATGAAAAAAAAAATACAGAATTGACAGTGAAAAATTGGGGAAAGTAATACATATCACAGACATATGGTCAGTTTCTGTAATTTATAAAAGCCCTTGAAAATAAATATAAAAGACAAACAACCAGTAGAGAAATAAACAAAAGACATCTCACAAAAATGAAAATACATATGGGTCAAATATCATATTTCATTGATTCTAAGTTTGTTATGTTTTAACTTTTCTGAAATCTGGATGTCTTACAATCAATGGTTTCTTTTTTTTTAATTTTCTAATTTTATATTATTTATTTTTTTATACAGCAGGTTATTAGTCATCCATTTAATACACATCAGTGTGTACATGTCAATCCCAATCGCCCAATTCAGCATACCACCAACCCCACCTCTCTGCAGCTTTCCCCCCTTGCTGTCCATACGTTTGTTCTCTACATCTGTGCCTCAACTTCTGCCCTGCAAACCAGTTCATCTGTACCGTTTTTCTAGGTTCCACATATGTGCATTAATATACGGTATTTGTTTTTCTCCTTCTGACTTACTTCACTCTGTATGACAGTCTCTAGATCCATTCACATCTCAACAAATGACCCAGCTTTGTTCCTTTTTATGGCTGAGTAATATTCCATTGTATATATGTACCACATCTTCTTTATCCATTTGTCTGTCGATGGGCATTTAGGTTGTTTCCATGACCTGGCTATCGTAAGCAATGCTGCAATGGACACTGGGGTGCATGTGTCTTTTTGAATTATGGTTTTCTCAGGGTATATGCTCAGTAGTGGGATTGCTGGATCATCTGATAATTCTATTTTTAGTTTTTTAAGGAACCTCCATAATGTTCTCCATAGTGGCTGTATCAATTTACATTCCCATGAACAGTGCAAGAGGGTTCCCTTTTCTCCACACCCTCTCCAGCATTTGTTGTTTGTAGATTTTCTGATGATGCCCATTCTAACTGGTGTGAGGTGATACCTCATTGTCGTTTTGATTTGCATTTCTCTAATAATTAGTGACGTCGAGCAGATTTTCATGTGCCTCTTAGCCATCTGTATGTCTTCTTAGGAGAAATGTCTATTTAGGTAGTCTGCCCATTTTTGGGTTGGGTTGTTTGTTTCTTTAATACTGAGCTGCATGAGCTGTTTATAAATTTTGGAGATTAATCCTTTGTCCGTTGATTCGTTTGCAAATATTTGCTCCCATTCTGAGGGTTGTCTTTTCGTCTTGTTTATGGTTTCCTTTGCTGTGCAAAAGCTTTAAAGTTTCATTAGGTCCCATTTGTTTATTTTTGTTTTTATTTCCATTACTCTAGGAGGTAGATCAAAAAAGATCTTGCTGTGATTTATGTCAAAGAGTGTTCTTCCTATGTTTTCCTCTAAGAGTTTTATAGTGTTCGGTCTTACAGTTAGGTCTCTAATCCATTTTGAGTTTATTATTGTGTATGGTGTTAGGGGGTGTTCTAATTTCATTCTTTTACATGTAGCTGTCCAGTTTTCCCAGCACCACTTACTGAAGAGACTGTCTTTTCTCTATTGTATCCTTGCCTCCTTTGTCGTAGATTAGTTGACCATAGGTACATGGGTTTATCTCTGAGCTTTTTATCTTGCTCCATTGATCCATGTTTCTGTTTTTGTGCCAGTACCATATTGTCTTGGTTACCGTAGGTCTGTAGTATAGTCTGAAGTCAGGGAGTCTGATTCCTCCAGCTCCGCTTTTTTCCCTCAAGACTGCTTTGGCTATTCGGGGTCTTTTGTGTCTCCATACAAATTTTAAGATTTTTTGTTCTAGTTCTGTAAAAAATGCCACTGGTAATTTGATAGGGATTGCATTCGATCTGTAGATTGCTTTGGATAGTATAGTCATTTTCAGTATATTGATTCTTCCCATCCAAGAACATGGTACATCTCTCCATGTGTTGGTATCATCTTTAACTTCTTTCATCAGTGTCTTATAGTTTTCTGCATACAGGACTTTTTCTCCCTAGGTAGGTTTATTCCTAGGTATTTTATTCTTTTTGTTGCAATGGTAAATGGGAGTGTTTCCATAATTTCTCTTTCAGATTTTTCATGATTAGTGTATAGGAATGCAAGAGATTTCTGTGCATTAATTTTGTATCCTGCTACTTTACCAAATTCATTGATTAGCTCTAGTAGTTTTCTGGTGGCATTTTTAGGATTCTCTATGTATAGTATCATGTCATCTGCAAACAGTGACAGTTTTATTTCTTCTTTTCCAATTTGTATTCCTTTTATTTCTCTTTCTTCTCTGATCGCCGAGGCTAGGACTTCCAAAATTACGTTGAATAAGAGTGGTGAGAGTGGACATCTTTGTCTTATTCCTGATCTTAGAGGAAATGCTTTCAGTTTTTCACCATTGAGAACGATGTTTGCTATGGGTTTGTCGTATATGGCCTTTATTATGTTGACGTAGGTTCCCTCTATGCCCACTTGCTGGAGAGATTTTATCATAAATCGGTGTTGAATTTTGTCAAAAGCTTTTTCTGCATCTATTGAGATGATCATATGGTTTTTATTCTTCAGTTTTTTAATATGGTGTATCACATTGATTGATTTGCGTATACTGAAGAATCATTGCATCCCTGGGATAAATCCCACTTGATCATGGTGTATGATCCGTTTAATGTGCTGTTGGATTCTGTTTGCTAGTATTTTGTTGAGGATTTTTGCATCTATATTCATCAGTGATATCGGTCTGTAATTTTCCTTTCTTGTAGTATCTTTGTCTGGTTTTGGTATCAGGGTAATGGTGGCCTTATAGAATGAGTTTGGGAGTGCTCCTTCCTCTGAAATTTTTTGGAAAAGTTTGAGAAGGATGGGTGTTAGCTCTTCTCTAAATGTTTGATAGAATTCACCTGTGAAGCCATCTGGTCCTGGACTTTTGTTTGTTGGAAGATTTTTAATCACAGTTTCAATTTCATTACTTTTGATTCTTCTGTTCATATTTTCTCTTTCTTCCTGGTTCAGTCTTGGAAGGTTATACCTTTCTAAGAATTTGTCCATTTCTTCCAGGTTGTCCATTTTATTGGGATAAAGTTGCTTGTAGTAGTCTCTTAGGATGCTCTGTATTTCTGCAGTGTCTGTTCTAACTTCTCCTTTTTAATTTCTAATTTATTGATTTGAGTCCTCTCCCTCTTTTTCTTGATGAGTTTGGCTAATGGTTTATCAATTTTGTTTATCTTCTCAAAGAACCAGCTTTTAGTTTTATTGATCTTTGCTATTGTTTTCTTTGTTTCTATTTCATTTATTTCTGATCTGATCTTTATGACTTCTTTCCTTCTGCTAACTTTCGGTTTTGTTTGTTCTTCTTTCTCTAGTTCCTTTAGGTGTAAGGTTAGATTGTTTATTTGAGATTTTTCTAGTTTCTAGAGGTAGGCTTGTATAGCTATAAACTTCCCTCTTAGAACTGCTTTTGCTGCATCCCATAGGTTTCGGATTGTCGTGTTTTCATTGTCATTTTTCTCTAGGTATTTTTTGATTTCCTCTTTGATTTCTTCAGTGATCTCTTGGTTATTTAGTAACGTATTGTTTAGCCTCCATGTGTTTGTGTTTTTTACGTTTGTTTCCCTGTAATTGATTTCTAATCTCATAGTGTTGTGGTCAGAAAAGATACCTGATATGATTTCAATTTTCTTAAATTTACTGAGGCTTGATTTGTGACCTAAGATGTCATTTATCCTGAAGAATGTTCCATGTGCACTTGAGGTGGAAGTGTAATCTGATATTTTTGGATGGAATGTCCTATAAATATCAATTAAATCTATCTGGTCTATTTTGTCATTTAAAGCTTCTGTTTCCATAATTATTTTCATTTTGGATGATCTGTCCATTGGTGTGAAGTGTTAAAGTCCCCCACTATTATTGTGTTACCGTCGATTTTCTCTTTTATAGCTGTTAGCAGTTGCCTTATGTATTGAGGTGCTCCTACGGTGGGTGCATATATATTTATAATTGTTATATCTTCTTCGTGGATTGATCCCTTGATCATTATGTAGCGTCCTTCCTTGTCTCTTGTAGCATTCTTTATTTTAATGTCAATTTTATCTGATATGAGTATTGCTACTCCAGCTTCTTTTGATTTCCATTTGCATGGAATAACTTTTTCCATCCCCTCACTTTCAGTCTATATGTGTCCCTAGGTCTGAAGTGGTTCTCTTGTAGACAGCATATATATGGGTCTTGTTTTTGTATACATTCAGCAAGCCTGTGTCTTTTGGTTGGAGGATTTAATTCATTCACGTTTAAGGTAATTATCGATATGTATGTTCCTCTGACCATTTTCTTAATTGTTTTGGGTTTGTTTTTGTAGGTCCTTTTCTTCTTTTGTGTTTCCCACTAAGAGAAGTTCCTTTAGCATTTCCTGTACAGCTGGTTTGGTGGTGCTGAAATCTCTTAGCTTTTGCTTGTCTGTAAAGCTTTTGATTTCTCCATCGAATCTGAATGAGATCATTGCCGGGTAGAGTAATCTTGGTTGTAGGTTCCTCCCTTTCATCACTTTAAGTATATCATGCCACTCCCTTCTGGCTTGTAGCGTTTCTGCTGAGAAATCAGCTGTTAGCCTTATGGGTGTTCCCTTGTATGTTATTTGTCGTTTTTCCCTTACTGCTTTCAATAACTTTTCTTTGTCTTTAATTTTTGCCAATTTGATTACTATGTGTCTCGGCGTGTTTTTCCCTGGGTTTATCCTGTATGGGACTCACTGCGTTTCTTGGACTTGGGTCGCTATTTCCTTTCCCATGTTAGGGAAGTTTTCGACTATAATCTCTTCAAATATTTTCTCAGGTCCTTTCTCTCTCTCTTCTCCTTCTGGGACCCCTATAATGCAAATGTTGTTTTATTTAATGTTGTCCCAGAGATCTCTTAGGCTGTCTTCATTTCTTTTCATTCTTTTTTCTTTATTCTACTCCGCAGCACTGTATTCCACTGTTTTGTCTTCCAGGTCACTTATCCATTCTTCTGCCTCAGTTATTCTGCTATTGATTCCTTCCAGTGTAGTTTTCATTTCAGTTATTGTATTGTTCATCTGTTTGTTTGTTCTTTAATTCTTCTAGGTCTTTGTTAATCATTTCTTGCATCTTCTTGATCTTTGCCTCCATTCTTTTTCCGAGGTCCTGGATCATCTTCACTATCATTATTCTGAATTCTTTTTCTGGAAGGTTGCCTATCTCCACTTCATTTAGTTGTTTTTCTGAGGTTTTATCTTGTTCCTTCATCTGGTACATAAAACTCTGCCTTTTCATCTTGTCTATCTTTCTGTGAATGTGGTTTTTGTTCCACAGGCTGCAGGATTGTAGTTCTTCTCGCTTCTGCTCAGTGGTTTCTTGTGATGAATTTCAGTACATAAAAACATACCAAACTGCACTCGTAGTAAGAGGAAATCATATTAAAACTACAATGAAATAGTATTTTTCACCAACCATATTGGCAAAATAAAGCAATAAAAATACTCTTTTGGCAAGGTATGAACCAACAGGCACACCCACACACTGTTAGTGGAGGTGAAAATCACTACAGCTCTCATGGAGAGCAGTTTGGCAGTACCACCAACTCTGGTTCTAGGAATTTGTCCTAAAGAAATATTTTCACATGTTGAAATGAAATAGTTACAAATATATATTACTTTTATCATTGCTTAGAAAAGCAAAATATTAGAAATATTGGAAATACACTTACATTCATAAATAAACTACCCTATACCCATGAGTAAATTATCCTATATCTATAAATGCCATAATATGCCGCCATTTATAATAATGAGGTAACTCTTAAATACACTGATTTGGAACAATATACAAGATACATAATTAAGTGAAAGAAGTAACATAGAACAGAATATATAAAATACTAACACTTCTAAGGATAATATGAGTATGTAAATGGAAATGAATATGTTTATGGCTGTAAATTCATAGATTATTTGTGAGAAATACATAAAAACCCAGTAACGGTGGTTACCTCCAGAGAAAACTAAGAGATTGAGTGACAGGGGTGGGTGGGAGATTTCATTTCCACCATTTACCACCTTGTATCTTAGGAATGTACATGTGCATATGAAACCTATGCAAAAGAAATAAAATTTAAAATTTAATTTTAATAAAATGTGCATAAAGTTTCTAACCTTCTTAAAAGCAGAGCATAAAAAGGGTTGAGAATTACTGAGTACTACAGTCCCCTCATTTCGTGGATAAGAAAACTCATCTATGATTAAGCAACTTGCCCAGGATCACTAGATTATCTCAATGCCCTTTCCAAGGCTAAGGTTCTATGATTTTATCTTATTTTATTTGTGTTAAGGAATATAGTGAATTAGATTTGGGAGGGCAAGATTTAATTGCCATTCATTGAATTCTGACCTAACCATAAAAATATATTCTCAGAACATTGTAGAGAAGGTGCCTTGGCAGAGAAGTGCCTTGGCCCACTCTGAAACAGGTGGACGAGCCTGATAATGCTTCTCAAATCTCCCTCTTTCTGGCCTGTTCTCCATTTCTAATGCAAAGGAACGATCACATAAAACATAGATTGGTTTCTATGTTAATGTGCTAATTTGCACTAAAGGTCAACCTATGGTTACCAAATTCATGAACTTCTCTCCAATTGCAAAAGAAGAAGAGAGAAATTACAAAGTACAGGTGTCCAAAAAACATCACTGTTTCCAAATAATACACCAACATCATCACACATTTCCTGGGAACTCCTGGTGACTAAGTGATGTCCATCTGTCAAATCTACCCTATTGCTAGTTAAGCATGAAATGTCCGTGACCCTTCCTAAAAAGCACCTCCTGCTCCCAGCAGCAGTAGCTTCACCCGAAGAGAATATCACAGACTAGCAATGTCAGTATCTGGAGTACTCATTAAATTTCACTCGCTGTTTGCATATGCACAGCTTTATGGTTTTATCATTATTCCTCCTCTTTTCCTTGGCAAATGACAGAGTTTAATAAGGTACCTCATTTCCAGTGAAACCGAGCCAAAAATACATGATGATCTTAGGGATTCACTCACACACTGTAAAACTTAATCCTTAATTAAGAAGACATAAACCAAGATTTCTCTCAATATTTAAAAATGTCATATTTTATCTATATTTTTCTAAGGTACTTAAAGTGAAAACAATATTGTGCACGTATTTTTGAACAGAAAAGAATATGATGATTATTTCAGGAAAAATTTATTTATTTAGATTTATTTTTGGCCACTATCCTAGTTGTTTGTTACTATAGTTTATTTAAATTTTTTTAAAAGGTCAATTAGAACTTTGTATTTGCTAACTTCTTGATAGGAAAATAATGCATATATTACAATATCTAGAGTTGCTAAGCATGCAGGAAAATAATACACCTTTACATATACTAATGGCCAAAGTGTGCATTGAGAGAGTCTTTGTGAAACACAAACTGGCAAAGCATAACAAAAAATGTAAGAATATTAATATATTTTGATCTAACAATCATAATAAATTTATTATCTTAGGTAAAAACTTGAGGACACAACAAAAGATTTAACCTCAAGGACTGTCCTAGTACTTAAATAAAATGAATTGATAAAATAAAATGCAAAAGTAACATAAAATGATTCTGGAGAGTTTACAGATTCTAGAATGGTGGAGTGAGGACTTATGAAAATCCACTCCTCCATAAAGCAATAAGAACACCAACAAAAATTATCAAAATCTACATTTTAAGAGCTCTGTAGATTAAAGGTTTACAACAATCTAAGGAGTATTTATTAAGGAACAATACTCGAATTACAATAAGAACAGCAAGCTTTAATTTTAACTTACACTGATCTTGTTCCTCTCTAACCAGCTCTACAGTAGCCTTGAAAACCAATAGCTTCACAACTACGGTTGCCTAGCAGCCACTAAAGCAAGAAGAATGAGTTTGGAGTTCCCCAATCATCTCATCCCAGAGTATCTGTCACTATTTCATCTGCCTGGCAGCTTAATAAAAAAGTAAAAAGCTTCACTCTCAGAATCTGTCTTTATTTATCTCCACCTAAGAGCTCATTCTATTCTATCCCCAAGGCATTTGTTTAAAAATTATCAGTAGTGATTGTTTAACATAGTAACTGCCTGAAGCAGCATTACCAGTTGGGGTTAACAAGATACTGACTAAAAATCTTAAAAGGAAAGGCTGAGGAATGGATATCTATATGGAGCTTTGAGAAGATCCTATAGTATCCTGGGAATCGAAAGGCCACACATATGTGCAAGACCAGGTATACATCCCCAGGAAATACCTGTGAAGGTCCACATCTCTCAGTCTGGCTGACCATGAGCCTCTGCTCCATCAGGAAGTGGAGGATAAGGTGGTGTTGTAAACTTCTTGCTAGAGTGTTGAAAGCATTCCCCAACACACACACAGAGCCCCTTGGCAGAGGTTGGAAGACATACTAATACAAGACATTAAAGAAAATCTCTACTCAGTCATTAGCTGGTTACTAAAGTAACTAAGCAGAGATTCAGTGGCCACACATGACAAAGAATACAGACTTTACAGAATTAGTCCAACAGTCACCAAATAAACAAAAAGCAACAATAAACACAAAAACAAACAGCAAAAACAAACCCTAGGGAAGGGGGAATCTGATTTCCAGAGTTGTTATCCTACATTATTTTAACTGTCCAGTTTTCAACAACAACAACAGTGTGAGATGTTCAAAGAAACAGGAAAGTATGACCTATACACACATATGCACATAAAGCAAGTAACAGAAATTTTCCTTGCCAAAGCCCAGAGGTTGTACTTACTAGGCACACTTTAATTCAGCTATTATAAATATGTTCAAAGAACTAAAAGAAAACATGTCTAAAGAAACAGAAAAGTATAAAAATGCTGTCCCTTTAAAGAGAGAGCATCAGTAAAGAAAAATTGTAAAAAAAAAAATAAGAACCAAATAGAAATAGTGGAATTGGAAAGCAAAATATAATCAGAATTTTAAAATTCATTACAAAGGCTCAACAGCAGACCTGACCTGGCAGAAAAAAGAATCAGTGTACTTGAAGACAGATCAATTGATAACCAGTCTGCAGAACAAAAAGAAAAAAGAATAAAGAAAAATAAACAAAGCCTCAAAGATATATGGGACACCATACAAATAATGGGAGTCCAAAAAAAAAAAAAAGAAAACAAAGAATGGGGCAGAAGAAAATATGAGAAAAAATAATGGCCAACAACTTCTCAAATTTGATGAGAAACATTAATCTACACATTCAAAAAGTTCAACAAACTCCAAGTAGGACAAGCTTGAAGAAATCCACAACCAGACATATCATAGTCAGACTATGGAAAGACAAAGACAAAGGGAGACTCTTGACTGCAGCAAAAGAAAAGTGACTCATCACATACAGGGGATCATCAATAAAATAAACAGCTGATTTCCCATCAGAACCACTGAGGCCAGAAACATTGCAAGTGGTGAAAGGCAAACACTGTTAACCAAAAATTCGACATGCAGCAAAACAACTCTTCAAAACAAAGGAGAAATCAAGACATTCTCAAATAAATAAAAATTCAGGGAATACACTGCTAGCAGACCTGCTCTATAAGAAATATTAAAGGGAGTACTTCAGGCTGAAATGAAGACACTAATCAAATCCACATGAAGAAATGAAGGTCAACATTAAAATTAACTAATAGGTAAATATAAAAAACTGTGTAAGTGTATATTTGTCTCTCATTCCTTTTATTCCTATATTATTTAAAGAAACTGTATAAAATAGTACAGTAAACCTGTGTTGATAGGCTTATAACTTATAAAAATATAACTTATATTACAATGATAGTAGAAAGGAAGAGAGAAACAGCTTTATGGAAGAAAGTTTTTATATACTATTAAAATTAAGTTGGTATTATTCTGAACTAGATACTTTATAAGTTAATATGTTAATTAATATCTCCAGGACAACAACCACTAAGAAAATGACTAAAAATATATATAGTAAATAAAACAAAATAAGAATTTAAATGGTATGCTAGAATATATCTATTTAACAAAAAAGAAGGTAATTAATGGCAGAACCAAGGAACAAAAAAGATATAAGACATACAGAAAACAAAGAAAAAAACAGCAGACATATATGCTATCTTATTAGAAATTGCATTAAATGTAAATGGACTAAACATTCCAATCAAAACTCAGAGACTGATAGAATAGATTAGAAAGAAAAGCATGATCCAACTATGTACTGTCTACAAGAGACAAATTTTAGATTCAAAGACACAAATAAGTGAAAAGGAAAAAGACAGAAAAAGTCATACTATGCAAACAGTAAGTAAAAGAGAGCAGCAGGGACTATATTAATATCAGACAAAAATGACTTTAAAATAAAAATTGTTACCAGAGATAAAGAAGGACATTTTATAATGGTAAGAGGGTCAAGACATAATGATTATAAAATAAATGCACTTAACAAGGGGTCCAAAACACATGAAGCAAAAACTAAAAGAATTGAAGAAACAGATAATTCAGCAACAATAGTTGGGAGACTTCATTACCCTACTTTCAATAATAGATAGAACAACTAAGCAGAATATCAACAAGAAAAAGGAAGACTTGAACCACACTATAAGTCAACTATACCTAACAGATGTATATAGAACACTCCACCCCAAAAGAGCAGGATACACACTCTTTCTCAAATGCACATTTTAAGTTCTTCAGGATAGATCACATGTCATGTCACAAAACAAGGCTCAAGAGATTTTAAAAGATTGAAATCATAAAAATATGTTCTCTAATCACAATGGAATAAAAGTGGAAACCATACAGAAGAAAATTTTGGAAATTTAAAGATACATGGAAATTAAACAACACACTCCTAAAACCAGTCAGTCAAAGAAGAAACAACAAGAAAAATTAGAAAATGCTTCAAGGTAAATGAAAATAGAAATACAACATACCAAAACTTATGGGAGTTTCTCTAAAGCAGAGCTGAAAGAAAATTTTACACCTGTAAACACCTATATTAAAAAAGATGAAAGGTCTCAAATCAATAATCTAAACTTCCACCTTAAGAAATTAGGAAAAGAAGAGCAATTAAACCCAAAGCAATCAAAAGAAAGAAAATAAAGCTGAGAATGGAAATAAATAAAATAAAGATAAAAGAATTCAATAAAACCAAAAGTAGCTTCTTTAAAAAGTTCAACAAAATTGACACACTATTTGCTAGATTAAACAGGAAAAATAGAGAGAAGACTCAAATTACAAAAATCAAGAATAAAAGTGAGGACACCATACTGACCTTACAGAAAGGAAAAAAAAAAATTACAAGGGAATACTATGAACAATTATTTGCCAACAACCTAGATGATCTACATGAAATGGTCAAATTCTTAGACATACACAAACTACTGAAACTGACTAAAGAAAAAATTAAAAATATGAATAGACTTATAACAAGTAAAGAAATTGAATTAGTAATCAAAACTCTTCCCACCAACAAAAGACCAGGCCCAGACGGCTTCACTGTTGAATTCTACCCAATGTTTAAAGAAGAACTGACACAAACTTTCCACAAAGTTCTTTCAAAAAATAGGAGGGAATATTTTCCAACTCATTCTATGAAGCTAGTATGATCCTGATAAAAAACCAAAGACATCACAAGGAAAGAAAACTATAGACCCATATGTCTTACAAATATAGACTCAAAAATCTTCAACAAAACATAGAAAATTGAATCTAGCAACATATAAAAAAGATTATACACCAAGTGAGATTTATCCCAGAAATGCAAGGTTGGTTGGTTGAACATATGAAAATCCATCAATATTAACACACCATATTAAAACAACAAAGAACCAAAACCACATGATCATCACAATAGATGCAGAAGATACATTTGACAAAGTCCAACACCTCTTCATGCTAAAACACTCAATGAACTAGAAACAGAAGAGAATTTCCTCAGCTTGATGAAGGTATCTACAAAATATTAACAGCTGACATCATACTAATGGTGAAATGGGTTGGCTGATTGGATGACAAGAATGCCTTTGCAACCACTTTCTATTCTTTCCCCAACATTCAATTTTTGAAAATTTTCAAACCTTCAGGAAAGTTGCAAAAATAGTACAATGAACACCTACATGCCCTTCACCTAGAAGTACCAGTTTTTAGCATTTTGCAATATTTTTAGCAAGAGAGAGAACTATTTAATTTTTTTTTTTAAACCACGTAAGACTCATATGTAGACACTCTAATTTAAGTAGGTACCTCCCAGGCCTAAGAACACTTTCCTTTTTCCATTATAACCACAAGTTAACTATCACACTCAGGGAATTTAATATTAATGCAATAGTATCATCTAATATACAGTCTATCTTCAAATCTCCTAAGTTTTCCTAATAATGTCTTTTACAGTATTTTTTCTTCAGTCCAGGATCCAGTCCATGATCATGTATTGCATTTAGTTTTCATGTCTCTCTCATCTACTTTAATCTAGAACCGCTGCCGAAATTTCTTTTTTCCTTCAGAACACTGACATTTTTTATGAATCTAGACCAGAACTAAATATGAATTTGTCTGATAGTTCCTCATGATAAGGTTCAGGTTAAACATTTTTGAGTAGAGTACTACATAGGTGATGTTTCAACTATTACTTAAGATGGCAGGTTTTTTTTTAGAATGGTGGTGCTATTTCTCTATTTTTGTGCAAACATGGGGAGGAAAGCTATCAAAAGCCTGTTCATCCAAAATTCATCTGCATCAGTAATTTCTCAAAAAAAATCACAGAACACCAAGCCTTAAAATGGCCATAACTCAAAGGGTCAGTTCTCAGTTCAAAAACAGATAAGCAATGTGAAATTCACATATTTACATGCACTAAAATTCATTATTTGGTCTATACAAATCTCTGGGGATTTCTTAGCTGTCAGTTCTTCCTTTCATTAAACAGATATGAATATTCATTAGTTGCAAGCATAGTAGGGTTTGAGGTCCAATGCTCTAGTGTGGCAATGGTGAGCCCTTTCTTCATCCCATTATTTAAAATCACTATCCACCCTATCCAAAATGTTTTTCTCCCCTTCTCTGATTTGCGCTTTTTCCTTAGCACTTTTCACCTGCTAACATACATATTTTCATTTATTTCTCCTGGTTGTTGCCTACCTCCCCACTGGAATGTAATCCTCATGAGAGTGGGCAATTTTATCTTTGTACTTCACTGTTATACTCCCAGCCAGGCTCTCAGTTCTAGAGGGTATGCAATAAAAATTTTTAATACACAAATGAGTGAATAAATGGATGGATGTTTTCCCCTCCTGCACTGAAATATGCCAGAGTTGCAAGGGCACTAGAGACTGGGGATATTTGAGCCACACAGTTTCCTTTCAAATATAACTTGATCAAACTATCCCTAAACCTCTCTTCCACTGACACTTCTCCACCTGGGTGCTCAACATGTGAGTATTATGAGATATATCGGTTTGTTACAGAAAAGCATTACAAATCGGTCATTTAGTAGATCAGAAAAATGAACACAGTTATTAACCAATTAGTGACAGACATATACAAAACTCTCACAGATCTTGATCATGAAGTTCTGAATATGACCCGCTCCACTAGAGGGTTTGTGGATGTCTCCAATTCACTTCCAACCATGGTTACCTTTGAAGTTCTAAGGAAGCGGGAGAAACCAAAGGGATATTTGGAAGAAGTAAATAGAGGAAAAGTGAAGACAAACAACAACTGAGAATAAAATGGTTTCTCTGTGGCCTCCTTCCCCACCACCAATCATGTCTTTTCATCACCCCGAGGCCCCAGGTTTACGTATAGTTTAACATCAGCCTTTAAAACACATTTGGTTTCGTTCAATGAGGATTGTGGGCAGGTCAGGAACTAAGCAGTCAACAGACTGAATATCATCTTCTCATCTTGACTATAAAGTCTGGAATGAAGGTTCCAGAAGGAAAGGCTCTTTCAGAGAAAGGGGAAACTGATTTCAGGCAAAATATACTCTCTCTGAAGGAACTTGGAAGTTCTTGTCAAACTATATCTTTTGCAAATACTGGAATAGTTTAAACCAGTAAGTATAGAAAAATCTTTTTCACATTAATAAAAATTTGGAAGTATAAAAATTATTACATAATAAAAATAAGGCTCAAGAACAAACCTTCGTATAGTTGATTCTTTTTTATGGGGAGAAGACATATCTTGTTAAAGTTTTAGGTTGTTGGTTTTAATCCAAAACTATCTTACCAAACTTCAAACTACCCACAAGACCTTCCTGACTTAGAATTCTAAGTTCTCATTCACCAGACGGCATGTTCTGAGTCCACAAAACCCACTGTTAACCCAGGTGAACTCGAAGTCAAAAGGAGACTCATCGGGCTCCCCTGGTGGAACAGTGGTTAAGAATCCGCCTGTCAATGCAGGAGACATGGGTTCGAGCCCTGGTCTGGGAAGATCCCACATGCCGCGGATCAACTAAGTCCATGCGCCACAACTACTGAGCCTGCGCTCTGGAGCCCGCGAGCCACAACTACTGAGCCCGCGTGCCACAACTACTGAAGCCCGCGTGCCACAACTACTGAAGCCCGTGTGCCTAGAGCCCGTGCTCCGCAACAGGAGAAGCTACCAGAATGAGAAGCCCACGCACCGCGACAAAGAGTAGACCCCGCTCGCCACAACTAGAGAAAGCTTGCGTGCAGCAACGGAGACCCATCGCAGTCAAAAATAAATAAATTAAATAAATTAAAAAAAAAGAGAGACTCATCTCCTAGAAACTTCCACCTTGAGTTTTGACTCTTAAGCTGCTGACAACAATTTTATTTTCTCTCTGGGAACATGTAAGAGAATGGTAAGAGGCCGCCCTATTGTTAGAAAGAATGACAGTGTGAAATATATTTACAGTCATTGCCAATTTTATGTTCGGGGACTGAGAGCAGGATGGCAGAGAGGTAAGAGATGGTGAGAGTTCCTTGCTAACCTCCACATTATGAGTCTCAAATTCCTGAGAGAGTCCCTCTGACACCAGAGACTTCCCTCCTGCTCAGGCCTTCAAAACTTCACCTTCTTGGAGAGAAAACAAGTAAGACAAAAGAAAGTTGTTTGGCTTCTAAATTAGACTGGCCTCTCCTCTGAAGAGCTGGGCAGCCGCTGCATCAGACTCTGACGTCTGCCAGGCTCTCGGCAGCCGGAGGATCATATCACACTGTCTGGCTGCACAAGCCCATGGTAAGCACTGCTCCCCACGTGCATCCTGCCAACAACAGCAACCCCTCTTACCATTCAGCCTTGACCCTGTCCACATGTTCATGATGTTCTCAAGGACTCTGCTAAAACTGAACGGGAGAGGTCTGTTGGGAGGCTTTGTGGATTTGTAAAGACAGAGGAGGTAATCCAACCTGTCCCCATTAAATATTCAAGTCCAGAGTTCCCAAATTTTGAGAATTCCTAAATATCTACTTCCAAAGAAGGAAAAGCATTCAAGAACTAATGGATCTGAATCTGTTCTGACATTCCCACAAGTCACCATTGAAAAGTGATCAGTGCTTGTGTTTGAGGGCACTGGCCAGACTCCCAGTGGGGTCGAGCGGACCTGGACAGCAACACAAGGGCTCATTTATCAGTGGGTCTTCCAAATGCATAAACAATTTGATTGTGTTTTCCAAATTAAGCAAGATAACTCCATAAATCTTGGGCAGGGCAGTAGTCAGAACTTTCACAAATGTTAATCAACTGTCAGTAAATACCGATTAGAATTCTGAATTCTTAGAATGATCAAATGTTTGGTATTGTTCATTCATTCATCCATTCAGCAAATAATTCTTGAGTGCCTACTATGTGCTGAACTCTGTTTTAGGTATTGGGGATACAGCCATGAACAAAACAATGTTCCTGCCCTAATGATGCTTATATTCTACCAGGGCAGGGGGAAGATAGCGAGAAAAGAGAAAGACAGAGGGGAAAAAGCAAGCATATCAGATGGCGATACAAAAGCTATGGAAAAAATAAACAAGGCTGGTTTGAGAAGGAGTGTCAGGTGGCAGAGGGAGTTGGTAGCAAAATAGAGTCACCATTTTAGATAGTATTGATGGGTTATGAAAGACCTCACTAAAGAATGTTTGACATTTGAGCAAAGCCTCGAAGGAGGAAAAGGAGCCAGGCATAGGCATCTGCGGAAGAACAGTCCAGGCAGAGCTTTCTACAAATACAAAAAAGCTGAAGTGAGTGTGTGCCTGGCATGTTCAAGGAATTGCAAGGAGCCCAGTGTGCCTGGAAAGATTTATGTGAGGGAGAGTCTTGGAAGATAAGGTTGGGAGGGAGCTCTGGCTTTCACTCCAAAAAGAAGGGATGCCATTGGAGGATTCAGAGGAGAGGGAGGCAAACCCTTAGAAAGGATTACTCTGACTGGTAATTAACGACTTCACTTTCAGCATTCTTTCTTGACACAATATCCACCGGGCAGACCACACATCGAATGTGAATGTGGCATGTGGTAGTAGTAGGCAGGAGGAAAGGTCCCGTGAATGTGAATGTGGGACATGCTCCCTCCTGACCTGGCAGCACTGATTAGACCTACGATGTCCGACGTGGTAGCCACTAGCCACATGGACTACTGAGTAACTGAAATGTGGTTAACCTGAAACAAGGGGTACTGTAAGTATGAAATACACACCGGACGTTGAAGCCTTCGTATGAAAAAAGAATGTAAAATGGCCCATTAATATTTTTATAATGCTTATATATTTAAATGATAATATTTTGGATACAATGGGTTAAATAAAGTGTAGTATTAAAATCTCTTTACCTGTTTCTTTCTTACTTCTTTTAATGTGGCTACTAGAAAATTAAAATTTTTGCAGTTTTTATTTTTTTATTAAATTGCATATGTGGCTCACATTATACTTCCCTTGGACAGAGCAGGGTTAGAGTGTTACTAGAACAGTGCTTAGACCTTCCCATTATAAAGAAGCAACAGATAAAGGGTGGCAGCTCCTTAAGTGAAGAGAAAGAATGACTCAGACTGCAAAATACTGTCTCCCAATGGACAAAAAGAAAGGCCCTGGAATTTGAAGGCAAAGAGGCAGCTTCCTCATGTAGCCGACTGTGTGAAGGGCAATAATCAGACACGAAGGAGCTACCTGGTAGGTTTCTCCTCAGAAAACCAATCCAGGAAACTAATTTAAAATGTTTAGGTTTGGGACTTCCCTGGCAGTCCAGTGGTTAAGACTTCGCCTTCCAATGCAGGGGGTGTAGGTTCAATCCCTGGTAGGGGAGCTAAGATCCCACATGCCTCAGGGCCAAAAAACCAAAATATAAAACAGAGTCTGTCATACAGAGTGAAGTAAGTCAGAAAGAGAAAGACAAATACAGTATGCTAACACATATATATGGAATTTAAGAAAAAAAAAATGTCATTAAGAACCTAGGGGTAAGACAGGAATAAAGACACAGACCTACTAGAGAACGGACTTGAGGATATGGGGCGGGGGAAGGGTAAGCTGTGACAAAGCGAGAGAGAGGCATGGACATATATACACTACCAAACGTAAGGTAGATAGCTAGTGGGAAGCAGCTGCATATCACAGGGAGATCAGCTCGCCTGGAGGGGTGGGATAGGGAGAGTGGGAGGGTGGGAGGGAGGGAGATGTAAGAGGGAAGAGATATGGGAACATATGTATATGTATAACTGATTCACTTTGTTATAAAGCAGAAACTAACACACCATTGTAAAGCAATTATACTCCAATTAAGATGTAAAAAAAAAGATATAAGAGGAAAATAAAAGTGTACTTTATAAAGTTTTTACACACAAAAAAATATATATATAAAACAGAAGCAATATTGTAACAAATTCAATAAAGACTTTTAAAAAAATATTTAGGTTTGACATACAAATGACTGTCCTAAATTCAAACAGGTTACCACTGAAAGGACTATAACTAAAAATTACTCTGCCCTGCAGGAAAGGGAAGGCATCTACTAAGTGCTGGTTACTAGGCAGGGCACTTTGCACGAATCATCTCATGAAGTCCTCAAAGCCTGGGACTTCTTTAACTTAAAAAAGAAAAAAATGGGGGTGGGGTGTTTTGGCTCCAAAGCTCCAAGGTTTCTCTGAAATCTTCTATTTCATTTCTACAACAAGAAGCAAGGAACCTGTATCCTTTTTGTTTTGCATTAAACTCTTCATGCATGGAATAGCTTTGTAGGTCCTGTTTTCTAGAGCAAGCATACTAGAGATGGAGGAAGAAAACATAAGGTTCCTGAGTATATTTTGCCAAGAAGTAATTCCCCATTTTATGAATGAAGAAAGTGAGGTCTAGTGTATTCATTGACGGAGGAGCAGAGCTGAATTAAATCCCTGCCCCACTGACTGCAAAGACCATGCCCTTCCACCAGGGTCCACTGGCCAGATCCCAAGTAAGATATACAGAACCCACGGTTGGCCCCTGACTCTATTAATGCTCTGGTCATGGCTACCCGCCCCCCATGGCAAACTCAGGCCTCTTCTGTACCAACATTTGGACAACGCTTGGAATGGAGAAGCAATAAGGGTTAACATGGAGAAGGAAGCAACACCCTCACATCTGCACAGGCCTCGAGGAACAAATGCTGCTGAAAAGGCCAGGGGACACGCTCTCTTCTTAGAGAACCTCAAAACTCTTCCAGAAAACCATCAATCTCCCACTGCCTGGGTTTATACTAATACGGAGGCACGTCAAGCTACTGGAATGACTTTCCATCTCTGAGCTATGAATCTAAGATTGTATAATAATTGCAGACACACTAAGCCCGACCCATTCATCAACGTAAGTGAGGAACCCTGCAGCTGGAGTTCTCTTCCTGACTCTTACTGCCAGCTGAATTTACCGCCTTACCCTTGCCTGGGGGTGAAAAAGAAAAGATTCCTCTGCTTCTAATCATTGTTCTATAATCAAAACCCGCAAGTCCATTTCAGGAGCAAAGAACTTCATGTGATCCAAAATGGATGAGAGTCTCTTGCTCCTCGTTCTATAGACATTTTGGAGGCACCAGACATGTCTTAATAGTGCAGAGAAGCTTTACGGTCAAAGAGTCAAAAATAGCTTCTCTTCATAGTTTTTTAATAAGTTGTGGCATAGCTAGAATAATAGGTAAAGACTTTTTGCATTTTTTATGTAATTTATAATAATATTAACCATTTAAAAATGTTCATCATTGTGCGTTTGTCAAAACTCATAGATAGGTATGCCAAAGGGTGAATTTTACTGTGTATTAATTAAAAATTAATTTTTTAAAGAAGTAAATTTTAAAATGTGGTGATGATAATCTATTAGTATATTAGAAAAAAATAATTTCTATTAACTGGTATTTCAAGTCTGTCCTATAACTTGCTTCCTGGGAAAATAAAGGCCTTTTCTGAGTTGGGTAATTAGGAAATTATAGAACTGGGAAGGCTCTAAGAAGTCCTTGTTTTACTTATGGGGAAACTGAGTCTCAGGTTACTGGGGAGATTCCAGGTCACATAACAAGCCAGTGACAGAAACAGGGCAGCACCCCAGGTCTCCTCACACCAAGACCGGTGGCCTTTGGCCCACAACAATGCCCCCTAGGGGATACAGAACCCATCTGCATGCCTAAAACCACTCAGAACAATATAGTGTAGTAGCAAAAGCAAAACTTTAAAAAAATACCAAAAACTTCATTGCACTTTTCCTAGTGCTTGGTCAAACGATTTTACTTAAAGATAGAAGTTTAGGGTCAACATCCAGTTTGATTATAAACGAAATCTTCCTTCAATATACGAACATTTTTGTGTTGGAAAAAACCCTCTTCCAGCCTGATGTTTTTCTGGCACTTAGCGGGCTGAGTTATTAAAGACAGCTGTGTCCATTGTTTATGAATATTATGGATACTGAAAACCTAATAACAAAACCAAAAATTCTCAGGAGTTCCCTCCCTTTCCTTCTCTTGAACTTGAAACTGAAAAGAAACATATTTCCCACCACTGTCAAGACCAGTCACTCCTGTCACCTACCAATCACATTCCTCAACCCGGATCAGTGAGGAAAAAGCACCCTAGCATCAACACAGCTCCACAACAAAAATGTGTAAGTGTATGAAAAACTCATTTTGTCAAATTAAGGCATGAAAAAAATTAAGATATGGATCAGTATTAATGATGTGGTGAGGGTAATTTTTCATACTCATTTTGAAATTAAAATGTAACTTCTATTATTGAATTTTAGTGCTTAAAGTATAAGCCCAGGATACTCCTTCATAATGAATAACTGATTTTATTGATGTTTGACTACATTATAAATTTACTCTGACCAAAAATGAAACTGGTACCTTTCCCTCCCACTAAAAGAACGTCATGGACAAACTATGGCCTTTCTTTTTATTCACTGTGAGTATAGGAGTTTTTTTTCTTTTGTTTAACTCCAGCAATATTCAGAGGTTTCCAAAGTCCTCGCACAGAACATCTGGAACATAATACTGTTAATCATGATCACATTATCTGATTCTGTTACGTATATCACGGAGAACAGAAGAAAGGCACTAGAGCAAAAAGAAGCACATAGAATTATGTGATAGATGCGTTTGACACTTGATGTAAGTCCAGGTTGTTTGTACATTTCATGGTGCTCCTTACACAGTAGGTTCACCCTGATCTTGGAAGCCTGTCCCCTTTCCAAAGAGCAAAGTCTGCTTGATATATATTTCCAGCTGGCTCTTCTGAACCACAGCTAGAGAACTTAGGTGGGTTTAGAAAGGATGATTCACAGCTGTGACTCAGTGTAGGCTCAGAGATGGGCTTTAGAAGACAAGGTCGAATGTATGCATTCCCATTCTTCCCCTGTGTGTTTGTGGTCGGGCATCCTCCTATCTTTGGGAGGACCGTGCTGCCTGTGATGTAAATACGTTGCTGCTTACACTAAACAAGTGGTACCATTTAAAATTCCACTCAAAGGGAATGGTGGTAATTGAAGCCATTCACAGGACCACAAAAGCACTGCCACCCTCCAAACTGAACATTCGAATGACATCTAAAAGGTGCCAAAATGTGCAATCAATTCATTCAAAGGATATTTTGTGAATATCTAGCAGTACAGAACTCTGTGACGGTTATTTGAGGAGAGACCAAGCTAGCAATGAAAATGAATTATGCTACTTTACTAAAACAGGCTGCTGTATCGAGATACTGATGGGAATGGAAGAGGGGCAGCTTAAGGAGGACGGGAAATGACAGGGAAAATGGAAGCATGAGGGAAAGGACAAGGGATGGAAGGGTAAAGGGGGTGGGGGGGAGCTATGAAGCAGAAACAAGGAAAGGGACAAAGACAGTAGCAGACCCATAGATACCAGTTTTTTTTTTAATTAATTTCTCTAGGTAATAATGGACAAAAAGACGAAAAAGTTCAGGAAATATTCTAAGATACTGTAACACTCACATTTTATTCTATTTTACTGACAAAATGGAATATTTCTTGTACACAACAAACGTATGGACACTGTGGGGGGAAAGCGGCGGGTTGGTAGTGGTAGTGGGATGAATTGGGAGGTTGGGATTGACATACATACACTAATATGTATAAAATAGATAACCAATAAGAACCTGTTGTATAAAAATAAATAAATAAAATTCAAAAAAATAGGCTATTCCTTTAACATTCACTAATGTTTCCTTTCTCTTCCTCCTACGCCGCAAAAAGACGCATTCTTAGACTTGCTGTCATCCCGTGAGGCCTTGAGGAGTCAGAGCTCACACCACCCCCATGCCCCAGCCTCTTCACACAGCTACTGTGAAGTCTCCTCACCGGTTCCTTTAAAAATGCTTTAGGTTGGAGTCTCTTCCTCTTTAGCTTTATCATAAATCCTTCACGTCACCATGATCATTGAAAGAAAGTAAGTGAATACTGAATGTACTGTCTTCAAAATAGAAATGAAGACCCAGGTAGGAAGGTACAAAGTTCTAGATCATAGAACTCATTTTCCAGAACATGGATACTCAAATCAGAGAGAGTAAGACTAGTCATTGGGTCAAATATTTACTGTTTCCTACATGCAAGACACTGTCCTCAAAGATGTGAGGACATGATGCCTGGCCACAAGAAACTGAACATCCAGAACGCAGAAGGAGGACAGGTAGGAAGGGATGGGCGCAAGAGCCCCAGTGGAAGATCAGGACTGGAAAGCAGGAGGGGCCCTCGCACTCTGAGCCAAGAGAGAAAGGGATGCCTGAGAAGACAGAGAGGTGGGAGGCTACAGGGCCACAGGCAGGGAAGAGCCACTGTAGAAACTCAAAGAGTAATTTCCCTTTAGTGTGGAGGCAGGTCCAAGTCACCGTCTCACAACGAAGGAGTCAGAGATAGGAAGAGAGGAGCGTAAGCAAAGAAAAGTCTTGGACCAATTAAACTGAGGAGCTGACAGTGTTGACTCACTTTTTTCTTAGTTAATATGTCTGGATCGAGATTTGAGGAGAAAAGATTGGAAGAAGACATGGGATTTCAGCAAACTCTGTCATTATCCAACGTGCCACATACACACTAAGATCAAACTGCACACACGGCACTTTTTTCAGCATTTTTTAAAAACACAACTTAACGTAAACAGCAGAAGGTTATTATCCTTCATACACAGACTGCGATAGAACTTTAACCACTGAACAGAAAAATGAGAAAAACGCACAATTTACAGAAGAAACACAGTTGGCTAATAAACATGAAAGACGCTCAATTTCAGAAGAAAGCGTTAATGAAAACAAGATTCTCAAATGGAAAAACAGTTTTGGTGCAGGAAGATATACACCTACGTACTGCTGGAGAGGACATTAGGACATGACTTATATGAGGTATTTTAGCAACACACACACACACGCATACACCTTAAAATGTTTGTATCCTTGACCCACCAATTATACATCTATGAGTTTAGTCCAAGGAAATAATCAGATAAACAAGGAAAGATTAATTTTCGAAGATGTTTGTTATACTATTCATAATAGCGCAAACTGAAAACAAGGTTCATTTTTAATTCCACAAAAACCATTAAATAAATCATAGTATACTGATGAAATATTATGCAGCTAATAAAAGTTATTTTTCAATGACTTGTGTGTGTGTGTGTGTGTGTGTGTGTGTGTGTGTGTGTGTGTGTGTGTGATACGCAGGCCTCTCACTGTTGTGGCCTCTCCCGTTGCGGAGCACAGGCTCCGGACGCGCAGGCTCAGCAGCCATGGCTCACGAACCCAACCGCTCCGTGGCATGTGGGATCTTCCTGGACAGGGGCACGAACCCGTGTCCCCTGTATCGGCAGGCGGACTCTCAACCACTGTGCCACCAGGGAAGCCCTCAATGACTTTTTAATGAAACAGAGATATGTTCACAATATGTTAAATGAAAATAACCAGAATGCAAAACTGCATACAGAAGGTGATCCTACCTAGTTATATTACTATATGTAAATATGAAAAAAAAAAGGGTTGGAAGGAAATATATCAAATCATATTAACAGTGGTTTCCTTTGAGTTGTACAATTATTTCTATTTTTCAATACACTTGGACTTTTTATAATATCATATAGCATATAGTTGGCACATTATCACATACTGGGCACACACACAAAAAATGTTACAGGATGGTTTGATTTGGGCTTATTTTTAATAAATACACCCAAGTCAATAGATTGTAATTGTCTGGAAAGAAAAAGTGAAATCCCCTTCATCTTTGAGCACTCAATACCTAATACACTATCTAACACACAGCAGACACTCAATCACTGTTAAATTAAAAAATAACTGGCTGGCTCTGAAGACAAGTGATGGATGAAAAGATGGAAGGATGAATGGTTGGAAAGTTCTTCAGTCTTTAGTAAAATCGGTATTTTTCCTGGGACTTTTAGGAGATGAAAGGGGTTCATCATGTGACAGACCTTGGAGAGTAAAAGCAAGAGGAAAAAATTCCAAGGAATGATCTTTGCAAAGATACGATGAGATGAGATTTAATCCATGGAGCTTGTTTTTCTACCAACTCTCAATACCCATTCCAAACTTCACTCAAATTTCTAAATGTATCTGCTTCTTAGATGGACAGGAGAAAGCAACTGCTCAAAAGCAATTACACAGTTGCCCCTCTATTCTACTAGGAGGATGAATTTACATTCACAGAACTACTGAAACTCATGTCTAGCTGAACCCAATTCCTCTATATAATCTCCAAAGAGATTGATGCTTAAACTCCATCAGTGACTATTACAAGGAATAGACAGGCCCCACCAGATTAACATTTATTTCTATCCACCTTTGGAAGCGGAAGCACTGAGCATGGCTCTATCCCAGCAACTATCACATTCTCTTTGTACAGTCATAATTTCTTGGCAAAGAGATGCACACTATAGATCACAGTGTCTCCATTCTCCAACTGGTGTGAGGGTAACAGATACGTGTTCATCATTCACTCTGCCATCATTGTCACATATACTTAGGCTGAAGGCCCAAGGCTGGAATCTGGTATGGGTTTAAACTTGCTGAGACTTGTGAACTTCAGAGAAAGGAAATGTAATTCACATTTGCATTGTATTAATATCCCTTGCACCAAAATTGGAGTTCTTTGTAGATGCTCACATCACCATTATTACTCCCTTGAAATATCTGGTTGCTCTTCATTCCATAGATTCAAATGGCATGTCCCACTTTCAAATGTCTACAAACAACCATACATAGTATCTCAAAATGACACTGGTTGGTGGCAGGGGGAGGGTAGATGGGATAGGAATGACATGTGACTTTATACTCAGGCAGTTCAGGATTTCAATTCTTATTAACTTTTTGACCTCAGGCAAGCTATTAAAATTCTCAAATCTCAGTTTCTTCGTCAAAAAAAAAAAAAAAAAAATGGGGCTAATGCCACCTAGGTTACAGGACAATCTTGAAAATTAACATTAAAGCACTATATGTATCTGGCACAGAGTATACACTCAGTAAAAGGAGCTACTATTATCAGTTAATTCCTCTATAAATAAATCATTTGTTGATCTCTTTTCAAACTGTGTGTTTTCCTATATATGCTCAAATGTCATTCATGAAATTTCCTTTCCAACTTTTTCCCTATTAGGCTCATTTTTCAGATGGTGGCTCCCTATGTAGAAAAATAACTTTACAGGATGCTTCAACTATAAACTATATAAAGAAATAAGCATAAGGAACCTTAGAAGCCACAAAAAATAAAGATATATATGGGGATTAAAATTCAGGGTTTGGCCTGAAAATACATGGGACAGGGCTGAAACGGGATTTAAAATATACAACAGTTATTCCCAATATTTTTAACATCAAAAAGTTAAGCCTCCTGTTGATTTCAGAAACTTACTGAAAGTACTCAACTAGTAACACAGATAACTCAACCAGACTCATGAAGGCTTTAGGACAAGCCTTGAAGCTCCCACCTCGTTAGTTTCCACCAATTCTAAACTAGTATATCATGAAAATTGCCCAATCCAAATCAAGTCCTTACATTAAAAACTCACCTTAATCCAGATCCCCACAAAGAACCTCACAAATATCCTACCTTTGTCCTCTTCCTTCCAAGATATTATTTTAAGGCTCCACCAAGGTAATCATCGATGACCACAGTAAGCAATAAAGTCAGCTTTGCCTTCTTTTGGTGCTATGTTCAAGAAGCAAGAATTTGACACCCCTATAACAAATAGCTGTACATTTATGGAGTCACCCTGAAGGGAATGGCATTACAGTAGACCTTCCAATAGAAGGCTGACAGAGAAATCACAATTGCTCAGATTCATCCTAACATAAAACCCCAAGATTCCGGACCTCATGGTCTAACCAAACACAGTCAGAGCACCAGCCACTTCTCTAAGCAAGTTGGAGACCCCTCCTAGTGGCCAAGTGCTATCCAGCCCTTAAGTAAAAGCCCTTTTTTTTTTTTTCAATTGACTGTTCAAAACCAAGACCTTTTTGTCCTCAGAGTGATGGTACAACCACAGTGCAAAATGGAACACTGCAGCAATTACATCAATATTTCAGACTAGTTTTGGAAACTACTCTGAAGGTTTTTGGCCCACACTGCTTAGAAAAACTGCCCACATTGATCTAATTCACTCGATAATTGCTCAGTTCTCCAATTTATTGCCCGGATGTGGCCAAATTTCTCCCCATGGACAGGGAAGATATAATGACAGTCTATCACTAAAATGCGCCAAATTGCACAAATTACCAAAAGTAAGGCAGAGGCCGTGTGAGAGGATTCAGGCATGGAGGGTCCCAAGTTCCCATGTCAGAGGAGCAGCAGTGTGGCTGGTAACATGTAACTTGGATTGCCCCGGCATTATGTGACCACAGAAATGATGAGCTGTCCCACTGTGTCCTATTACAGGGAAGCTGGATAGACTGGAGCAGGGAGAGGTAGGACACATCTCCCCATATTTCAGGGCAAGGTCAACTCTGAGAGTAGAGAATTACAGTCTCTTTTCAAAGCTCGGCCACAGCGAGTGGCCCCGGTCACTGTCAGGTGCTTCCGGCCACTGCATCCTCCTGCTGCCATGAGGAGTGTGAACCTTTGAGGCTTAGACAACACTTTTCAAACAAGACATCCTCAGGGAAGTCATCCACATTCCGTTCAAAGCAATTTATAATAAGTACTACAGCGGCTGAACATAAACCCATCTTCCCTTCAGAAATGGAAAAGACGAAACGTGCAGGGGGGAGATATCGCAGCAGAGGGGAGAGAGAGGCAGTGGGGAAAGAAAGGGAAATCAAGGTCAGCATTCATTCGTTCCTGAATTCAGCAATTATTATGAAGATCCATTAGGCACCAAGCACTGAAGATACAAAAGTTACCATTTTACCCTCACAGAGTTAAATAAAATCATCACACACACATATACGTAATTACAAATCATTTTACATGTTTAGGAAGTAAAGTATGGGTTGCTCTAAAGGGTTTAGCAACGGGACCTGATCTGATCTTGGGGGCCAGAACAAGCTTCTGGAAAGATGGAATGTTGGAGCTTCCAAGTGCAGGATGAGTGGGCGTTACCTAGGTATGCGGCACCAGACGATGGAGCAAAAAGGAGAGAAGAAAGAAAAAGCGGCCTAGGTAAAGGCCATGAGATATTAGACCAGGGCTCCTCAAACTTTACTTGTTAAAGGAATCTTCTAGAAATCTCCCTAAACTGTAGATTTCAATTCTGGGTCTGGGGTAGGGCCCAAGCTTCTGCATTTCCGACAAGCTCTCCGGTGAGGCCAACACTGCTGGTTGGGTGCACGCTTTGTGTAGCAAGGATCCGGAAGATCTGCCCAGAGGCCAGAGCAGAGAGAACGAGGGAGGGTCAGTGATGAGGCCAGAGAGTTTGGCAGAGGTCGGGACCACACCAGGCTGTGCAGAGCATCTTAAGGAATCTGGTCTAAGAGGAATGGGAACCATGAGGATCTGCATTTCCTTTGTTCTCTCCAAGTGACCTTGCTAGGAGTTTCATTTTCCCTGGGAGACAGCACTTTGCAGTATCTAAAGTGTAAGTGAGAGCAAAGGTGTTTATGGACTTCAGGGGTTCTAAGAGCCAATAAAGTACAGCTTCTTCATCACAGACAGCCCATTAACAAGCCATGTTTATTAGTAAAAATCCTCAGAACTGAATAAGCCTTTGTCAGCAAAAGTGATCTTGGCCGGTTAATTTGGCTGGTTTTGCAGACTGAGGACTTGGCACTCTTTTTAGAGTGTCCTATGCCTCTGTGGGCTTCCCTGCCTTCAGTAAGCGATTTCCAAGGATGTGGAGCCCACAGGGTTCTTAAAATAGTTTGGTAAAAGAGAACACAAACACCTCTCGTTGGCACTTTGGTCTTTAGCCTTACAAGCCTGAAGACATTGGCTTTTCCAGAAACGTCTGTGCCAACTGCCACCAGCCTGTGCCCTGAAAATTTGATGAACAAAGGCACAGAGAACTGTTTGCTGTTCAGTTAGGCAGGTCATACAAGCTCAAGCTTAAACGAGGTAGAAGCAGCCGAGTGCTTTTAACCAATTGCTCGATATACTTTATAAACTCTTCTTTGCTTCTGCCATAGGAAAAAAGCATCTTCTTTTGTTTTTAAAATGAACACAGGACTCATTCACACTGAACACATGACATGAGGAATGCACTCTGCTATGACTCAGACAACTCTAAGGAACAGCTAAAGGAACTCAAGTGTTCGCCACCCTGATTAGTACCAGCTCTACGGAGAATTCATTCTCTTGACTCTGTCATTATTTATAATAGGTAAATGGGGATGATACAGTTTGACAAGTGATAGTGAAGCACCGCATTTTCTATGTGAATTATGATGTTACTCTCACCTAAGACTCAGAGAAGCTCTGCTTCTGTAACGGGTAAGAGCGAGTGGTTGTGAAATCCTCTCCAGATAATCTCCAAACATTAGCATGTTCTGAACTGCCTGGAATGCTGTATATACTACCCTGACCTAAAGCAAGGATGTAAAATCATGTGTAAGGCATTTGTTCCATCATCCAAGGAATCCATCTCAATCAGATGAAGTGTCTTTCTGGTGGTCTGCCTGTGTCACCGCATCCCAAAAACATGGGTAGACAGATTTTTCACAAATTTAGAGAGTGTAACAAAGGGGGCTAGAGGTACAATACAATTTTCATGGTGTATATAATATCTACTTGAGAGGGGGTTACCTTGAAGAGTTGGCAGTTCATCCATCAGAGGTGGGTAATATACACTAGAGATGCTTTACACATCATGACTCCACGGGGTATGCTCTAAGGCAAACAGTAATCTAATGAGAATGGACTATCTATCTAACAATAACTATTCTCCCAGGCAAGAAGGGCAAGAAGGAGCTGGCCAGCTTTAAAGGGCAGAATTGTCACAGTTTGGAAGGAAAGAGATTACTGGCTTTAGGGTACTCCATCACAAGACAGAGATACGAAAGCAAGAGAAGAGTGCTAGCTAGCATCGCTGAGCGCCCACAGTGCTGAGCACAGAGGTGAGCAGATGAGTGTAAGAAGACGTGCCTCCCTCCCTGATGGAGTACACAGTCTAACACAGAACAGGAAAATAATTCAGTAGCCGTGCTACAATGGGGCAAGTGCTCACCTGGAAGTGTGTGTGTGTGTGCGTGTGTGCTGCGTGTGCATGTGAGGGAAAGATGGCACGTAAGCCAGCCAGTGAGAGCCATGAGCCTCAGGAATACAAATGAGAAAACAGTTGCTGCTTCTGGCTGGAGGGATGGGGTGGTCAGGGAGTTACTATGGGTGGTGATAACTGACTTTGAAAGGCCAAGCACTAACCAGGTGAAGGAGGAAAAGGGATTCCAGACAGGGGCAGTGGCATGAGCAAAGAAGAGGAGGCATAAGAAAGTAATGGGTTCAGGAAAAAGCTAGTGATCCAGTGTTCTACAGACGTGCGTATACCTAAACGGGTACATGTATGTACCTATACACATTCATATTCAGAGATATAAAAATATTGATGTCTGTGTATGTACCTATACACATTCACATTCAGAGATATAAAAATACGGGTGTCCGTGTTTGTGTGCACATATATGTACACATATACATACACATATATGTTGTAGCCCACTGTTGCTACCCACCCACCTCCTCACACTCTCACGCACTCCAAGCCTCACAGGGCCAGAGCCAGACCGCACATTTGTAATACTGCCTTCTAAACAAACATCTGCCCCGTTGCCACTCTCAGGACAGGGCCATTTGCTGCTAAAACATTCTCTCTTTTATGAGTGTACTACATCAAAAGATCGCAAAATAAAAGCATATTAAAAACCAATTTATATTAATAACAAGCTGCAAAAAAGAAAGCTTAGGCCTCAAATTTTTGTATTCACGAAAAGAAAAACTGCTCTTATGACCCTCCCGATACCCAAGCCAACTCACAAATGTCCTGTCCCCAAGCAAGAGCTCCACAGTCCCTTCTCCCTGTGCTAGTAACTCACAGACTGACGTCAGGGACACAGTCAACACCATTAGCTGCCCCTTACATGCTGAGGGTGGCAACGTGGAGAACTAGAAAGAATAGAGGATTAGGAATATAGGAATGTAGAAGATTAGAATATAGGGATATAGAAAATAATATAGAATATAGGTCTGGAGGAACTCACGAAGCAGGAAAGCTTAGGCAAGCAACCACACCTTTGGATTTTTCTTTCTCCAGCTGAAAATGAAAGCAGGACTTGCAGGGGCCTGAACTTGGCCCTCCAGTGTGTTTCGATCAGCGCGCAATGTGTTTTAAAAACACACGGAATCTGAATACCTTGAGTGCATTTGAGTATGTGACTATAGATAGATACAGATATAGATATAAATATCCTCTCTCTCTTTCCCTCTCTCCTTCCCTCCCCTCCTTGCTTTCTTCCTTCCCCTTGCAAAAACCATCACCCTTGGTCATGTTTACTTTAATGTGGACCCTCTAGGTTGTGTATGCATATGTGCTATAGGATGGGGGAAATATTTTGGAAAAGACATGTAGAGAAATGACAAATACTATGATTTATGATGATCCACATATGATTCTGCTTTGGTGAAATTAGGATGCTGAAGTTCCCTATGTATTTTTTTAATATTCTGAGATGAGTACTGTATGTTCTTTATTACAAAAGATTAAAAGCTTAAAAAATATATGGTTGTACTAACTCCCTACTGTAAATAGCTTGGAGCAGCGGTTTAAGGCTAGAGTCCCTATCATCACCATCACCACCATCACCACCAATGAGTTTACTCCAAATCTAAAAGACATTAATAAAAAAGATCTCTTTAAAATTATAAAATTAAAATTATTACCCCAAATTCCTTTTTGCATTCCTGAGCACTCTGAAGATATCCTTAGCATATGAATTACAAATCAACAATGCCTAGAAAGGCAAGTCTCTGGTTTTGTCTCACTAATCCCTTCTCCGCCCTGAATCCATGGTTTAGAGGCATTTCCTCCAGTCCGTTCCCCTCAACATAATTGACCAATCCTCAGATCAGCTTCTCTCCATCTGCTTCCCATTTGACTGCACTAAAGAACTCAACAGCTGCCTAAGCAAGAAGCTTCTCGGGCCCGAAGAACAGAGAATCCGTGTCTTCCCAAAAAAGAATATAGGTGGAGGGAATCAGCCTCTCTCCCTCACTCTTTAGACCAGTGGTTGTCAATCAGTCTTCCAAGACACACATGACAATGTCGGCAGACATTGTTGCTTGTCCCAACTGAGGGGAGGAGTGCTCCTAAACTCCAACGGCAGAGGCCAGGGATGCTGCTAAACATCCTACGATGCGCAGGGCAGCTGCCACCACAAAGAACTACCCAGCCCAGAAAGTTAACACCGCCAAGGCTGAGAACCCCGCCTTAGGGTGATGAGCTTTTCCCTTGGTTCCACATCAGGAGGGAGAGGAGGAGAGACCATAAGGAGACCTAGGGCTGCTCTTGGTGAGTCCCAGCCACAATTAACCAGAAGGAACGCCCTTGGAACATCCAGGGCAGTACTTACAGCACAGGAACACTTGATACATTTGTCTCCTTCTGGCTGAAATTCCTCCCCTTCTCGGTACTGCACCCCCTCAAACACACAGCCTAGAAAGCAAAGAAGAATTTCGATTTAGGGCAGCACCTTGATTCAGCTCGACACTATCCTTCTATCCACTGCACATCCATCCCCACCTTCACCCCCGCCTAGCACAGTGTCCTCTTCAACCAGAGAACAAGAATGCTTCATGGTAAAATGATAGATAGGTAGATAGATAGATAGATATAATATAGATATAAAATTATATATATATATATATATATATATATGGAATACCAAAGATTGACATGGGTCCAGAAACCCGAAGATACTATAAAGCAAATAAGACGTTGGAAGCCAGGTCAGCCTAAGCAGCATCAGTGCAGGGTTCTGAGCCCTGCAGAGCCTGAGGAGCTCACCAGGACTACCCTAACCACAGCCAGGGAACCAAATCCCAGAGGGGTCAGAAGAGGCAAAGAGAAGGTCAAGCAACAGAAGTCATGGATGAGCTAAGGAGCAAATGACACGAAGAGCTGCCACTTGGAGCGGCAGAAGTGCCCCCAGCCTCTATCAGACCCTTCACACCCCTGATCTCACTCCATCTTCAGTGAGCCTACAAAGCACAAACTCTTATCACTGTCCCCACAGATGAGGAAAACATGGCCTAGAGAGAGAAAGCAACTCACTCAGCTGGGCAGGTGGCAGAGCTGGGATGTGAACTCAGCTCTGACCCACTGGCCGTACCATACAGAAGGGCAGGCACCAAGAGAAGAAAGGACAGAGGCAAGGCTGGAGGTGCCACACAGGTTCTCAGCCCCACCCTACGTGCTGCTAAAGGGCCTAAGATGCCCCCACTAAGCTTGGCTAAATATAGGATCAAAAGCCCAGGAGGTGCCTCCTATTCAGAAAGACGACCAGGTCCCTGCTGTATTCTCAAGTGATCTCACAGGCGACTGGAAGCACAGGCTGGCCAGCAACCCTGTGTCACATGGGCCACGGGAGGACCATCAGCTAATGGCAAATCCACTTCCCTCAGGACTGTCATCACGAGGTACTTTGCCAGAATAGCTGAGGTCACTTTCCACATAGCAGACAGTGCTGGAAGCAGCACTTCCAATGGGTGAAACTGAGCAAAAGGGGCTCTTGTGAAAGACTGACTCATGTCCCTGAGAGTAGGTGTTCAAGGCCTGTCCAATGAAGTCATCAACAGAACCCACCAAACTCTCAAAGCAGCTGGTTCCTGACAAAGGGAACATCTGAACATATGAGCATTGCCCATAACCACCCGAGCTGGCCACTAGACCTATTCATTTTAAAGCTAGATATGGAGCCCTTTGTTCAACTGAAAGACACGGGGACAAATGCTACTGAAGCTGAATGGCTGAGTGAACTGTGGCTTTAAGGTCTTTCTGATGCCCACACCCAGAGCCAGTCAGTCATCAGCTACCTCCTGCTATTCCCTTTGATGCAGGGAGACTTGCTAAGCTTGGGACCCTCCCAGTGGCTCTATCTCAGCACCATTAATAATGGCAGGTGCCCAGTCGTCTCTTTTCAAAGGACACTTCCAACAAAGGGTCTCCAATGCTTTCATATATGTTTGCACCACTGGTTCTGTCATACGGATTGCCAGACAGGTTAACTGCACAATCTACATTTGACAATTTAAATAAGGAAATTTTAAATGAAAATTGCACGCAAACTGTTCCCATCACGACCCAACCTCCTTGAGCAAAGAGTCAGATGAAAAGGAAGGAGCAGACAACCAAAAATGCCCTGAAATCTGTTTCAGGAAGAAACTGACCACAAGCTGTATGTGTTTGTCATTATGTGGAATACCATTCCATGATCAATGACAGATGCCAGTCCTTCTGAATTACAAGGATAATACCCCAAGGCTTCACTTAACTGTCCCTATCTAGACTTGGCTGAGGGCTCCTTCCCAAGACACAGCATAATGCATTCTGGATGTGGCCTCTTCTGAGTCTTCTGATTTGCATCCCAAAAGTTGGCCTTTGAAATTAAGGAGAGAGAGTAAAGTTGATTCTTGACCCCATAACCAAGGGCACAGCACCTGCCCAGGTGTCAGGGGGCTGGTGTATAGCACTGGCAAGCTAACTTTTAAAGATCTGCCTCCTAGGGCATCTGGACCCAAGTTGAAAAATTATCACAGTGTGGGGATAGGGGGAGGTAGTGCAGTATGGGGCCCAAGAAAGAAAAGGGGCCAGACCCCAAGCCCACCTTTAGCCCTTACTCACTCCTGGGCATTGGGCAGGTACTTATACTCATTGAGTCAAATTTCTTCCTGGATGAACTACAGACAGTACTTCATCCCTCACTGGGATGGTGGTGGGGACTTAGCATTATAATATACGCAATCACGGAGCTCAGCCTTTCCTTCCTCGGAACGCAACTCAAAAACAAAGCGAGAGAAGCAACTGCTCAAATATGATAACTTCAACTGCTGAAATAAATTCACTCTGCTGTTTGTATATGCACACTTTCAAAGGCAGACTAAAAATATGACTATCTCCTAAGTGAGAAGGAATATTATATATGCCAAGTTGATTCTATATCAATAAAGCAACAGTCTACTCAACAGAACTGAATTAATACTTAAGAGCTTCGATACCTTTTAAATCTCTATGGAATATAAAATTTGCTCTGTTATCAATCTCAAGCTTGGCTGTGTACAGAAATTTTCTGGGAGGCCTGAGTGTCGCCCTCAGAGATTCTGATGGAATTGGTCTGGGAGGCAGCCTGGGTATCAAGATTTATTTTTTAAATCTTCCCAGGTGATTTCCATGTGCAGACTAGAGTATCAGTGAGCTAACATAATAAAGATCCCTTAGGCATTTTAGAGGATGGTTACATGATGTAAAGCATTCAGTGCATTCAGAGGGGAAAAGTACTCAAGCAAACTGTGTGTGATAGATACAAAATAAGTGAATTATGGAAAGAATTATTTTACTTTCAACTGGTTTCTGGCCTTCACATAAGCTTATCCAATAATACAAGCTTCAGAGAAATCCCAGTGTGAAAAGGAAGTTTGGCTCAATAAAGACTGTCCAGGGAACTCAGAAAGGTTAGAAGTAGTGGAGAGAGACTGTCCTTATTGTCATTCAAAGATGAGGGAAGGCTGGACTGGAAGGGCCCCGGTCTGCGCACATGGCAGAGTGTGTGGAGGGGAAGAGACCAAGAGCTTATCTTCACAAAGCATCCCATGGCGATGCCTTCACCAATTCCCGGGGAGGTTCGCAGTACAGAAGGCCCTTTGGAGATCAACTTCAAAAGCAAAGAGAAGTAGTTGTGAGTATGGCCTCCAGTGAGGAAAAGCACGCAGAGTAAAACCCAAAATGCAGAACATCTGTCGAAGAGCATGGGCCAGAGGCTTAAGGGATCAGAAAAAAATCTCTCACCTCAAAATCCCCAGGCTGGTACCTAAGGGCAAGAGAAGATGCAGGCGGCCTTTGTAATCCTGTGCAGAAAAGTAAGAGGAAACACCCCACCCACTGGAAAGGAAAGATCCCTTTGCTGTCAGCTAGGCCGTGGGACCCTCTAAAAAGACAGTGGGTCCCACTCACTGCGCCACGCCGAAAACTGAGACCAGCAAAGCCCTAACTAAATCATCTTAGGGACACATCTCTCGGTGTTCAGAAAACATCTGGTCGCCTCATCACCAAGGCGAGCTCTGGCCCAGGTATTGCAATATGAAGCAGTAAAAAGACATTTCTGGAAGTAAGCGAAAGCCACAGCCTTTCCTTCCAAAATAAGCGTTACCTGTGGCCCTGTGGAGTGGAAAGCAGGCCTCCGGAGCCTGAAGCATCCTTGCCAAGACCTACAGCACGTTGCAGTCATCCCGGACACGCCAGAGTCCAACCGGACACTTCTAAGAAAAGGAGTTTGCTCTCCTAACCCATTAGGTACACAGACGTAAAGTGAGAAAAATTCCAGGCAGGAGTGGGGAAAATCATGCATTCCTGTGAGAACCCAGAGGGATTTCAACAGTGTTGTACTGTACCAGGGAGCCTCGCCGCCTTCCCCTTCCTGAGAATGTTACCTGGACAAGTGGGGCAGCATTTTCCCAGATGCTTGGAAGGGTTTTTACAATGAACGACACATCGCACCTCAGACTCTGTGACAACGCCTTCCTGAAAAACAGAACACCGCAAGGAAAGTCAGCCCAGAATTCCCACTGAGGACTTACTTTTGGAAAGTAATCAACTTAGTAGGAGAAGAATTCAAACACAAAAAGTGCAAAGGTGGGATGGGTGTCAGGTGCAGAGATATATGGCACAAATGAAGTCTGATGGCCCCAGCTCGCCCCATCTCAAAGTGCAAATCCTGTACCTGTTCTATTCCCTGTTCTAGTTCTTTCTCTTTGACTCTAATTTCCTTTCTTTCTTCCTCCCTCCCTCCCTGTCTCTCTCTTTCCTCCTTCCTTTCTTTCTTTCTTCCTTCCTTTCTTTCTTTCTTTCTCTTTCTGTCTTTCTTTCTTTCTTCCTTCCTTCTTTCCTTCAGTCCTTCCTTTCTTTCTTTTAAATCTAGTATTTAAAACCTCCATGCTGTCAGTCAGTAGCTAACAGAGTCTAGCTGTTCATTCACAATTGTTTTAAGTTTTCAACACTGACTATATTTTCTGTAATTGTTATTGCACTTTAAGCCATTAATTATAAGGCAGAGTACAAACATAATATTCCAGACTGGCATCTGGAGACCTAAATCCTCACCACCCTTCCAGGAATAACTAGACACCAGCTCTGCAATCTTAGAAATTTCTCTGGGCCTCGCAGACAGTGTGGCTGTCAGTCATCAGATGAAGAGATTACATAAAACTATTTTAACGTTCATATTATGTTCTGTCAAAATAAACACTTTTGGTCTTAATAATGAAATCAAGGGACTCATTTGCAAACTGATCTTGGGACTCTAGTATTTTAATGTCGATTAAAACATTTTTTTAATTAATTTTCAGAGTTGGTCTTTGAGGGATTTTTCTCTATATTCTCTACCCATTTTATAAAATGGATTTGTATGTTTGTTTGTTTGTTTAATTTTGTTTTCAGGGGAGTGGTAACGAAAGCTAAAAAACTATGTAACAATTTGACAACTAGATAATTTTCTTCATTGTTTCTGCTACCATATCATCTCAATCCAACAAGGAAGGTTATATCCTAACTGCCTTCATATCTGTCAGACCTGAGGCTTCCACTACCAGGGGAATTTACTGTGGTCTATATCACATTTGTGAAGGAAAAAAAATGCCAAAATACCAGCAACATACAACATCAAAAAAGGAACTGGGCTTTAGTTATGTAACTGAAGCAATGCAAAAAGCCCAGGATCAATTTCCCTTTAGTATCTGCAATCCAGATGGAGGATTCAGGTTACTTCCCAGCATGAATTTCCTGTCTCCGATCTTCAAATTTTCCTCTTCCAGTAAGACACTAAAAGTGGAAAATAAAGGTAAATTTTCCACCATCAGAACTCCTTCAGTACGAAGACATAAGAAATAAGTTGGATTTCAACTCAAATGGAAATAAACCAGATCATTAGACTAGCTGTTATCTGTCTGGTATCTAGTTGTACCCAGTACTTGTAGGCTCAGCCAGAAGTGTTTTAAATGACAGTGTTGCTTATTCTTACGACCACCCTATGAGGTAGTACTATCTCATTTTATGGGTGATGAAAATGTGGTCTAGAGAGGTTAAGTAACAAGTTATGTGAATGGCAATGCCCATATTTTACTCACTACACTATACTCTCTCTTCTGTTACTGATTCTACACCCTGAGAAGAGAAGATCTTGGAGAGAGAGGTTGCAATTGTGTCACTGTGCAGAGGAGGATCTTAAAGGAAGACTTCCCTGATGGGTACCAGTAAATGGTCATTTCCTGCATTGAGATGAAGTCTCCTTCCCTAAAGAAGGAAGAAAGTAAGCAAGAGTGGGAAGGTACCAGCTGAGCAGAGGAGCAGCTTTTTGTAACTACCTTAACAGAAGTTTGCTTTTATGGTTATTGAGTGAAATAATATTTTGAAACTAGCTAACAGGGCGTAGGCAAAGTATTATAAAAGGAAAAAAATTAAAAGGCAAAGTTCATTCCTGGTAGCTAACGTCCCCTTTCTGAACTCCAGTCTATAGTTCAGCATTTCCTCACTCCCAGGGATGTTGGTCTTTAAGATCTCTTCCAGTAATAATTCGATATTCCTGCAACATTCTCTCTGGCCGCTGGTGAATGGCTAGTGACCAAAGCCGATATTCACAATTGATGAAGCCTTGATGTGTTATTCAGTCAACAGAATATTCCCTCCCAGATAATAGTTTCCATTTAATTTAAACAAAGCCTTCATCCAAAGGCAGCAAAATTCACCACTGGTCCATGCAACTGGAAGACTGTCAAGACTTCTGACTACTGTATAAAAATGTTACACTACACTCCAAAAGGCATGCAATCATCTTGTTTGAAAGACAGTGTAACCATGGCTTTCGGAGTGTCCCTCTCAAAGATTGGAAATCACGTCGGTCAAGAAGCAGGGTGGGGATGGGGTGATACAAATTTCAGAATGAATGTGGGCTTTTCATGTTATTAAAAGTCATTGCTGTCATTATTTTGTTCCATAAAGCTGATTGCATGTATAACTCAGGGTAAAAATTCAACAAATATATATTGAGTCAATTAATCTATTATTCATATCTGTTCTAACTACTGCTTATTTTCATAAATAATTTAGATTACTACATAAATAAACTGAACATTTAACTGAACAAGTAACTGAAGATCTTACGAGTGAACATGCCCACTGTGGGCTTATGCAAAGAACATGATTACATAAAATTTAGATTTCAATAAACTAAATGTCAATATACTTGCGATAAGATCAGAGAGAAATATGCATTATTATACTAACCTTGGTTCTCCTTTAAATGCAAAAGTATACCCTTGAACAGTGAAATGAGACTGGGGGAAAATGATTTAACAGTATCTTCTCTACAGAGAAAAATTTTTAAATTATGTCAAAATTAGATGATCATTTTTTTAACAGAGTATTTCTTTAAAGAAAAGGAATTAGACAATTTCAATTCTTCATTTCCCCTTTGGTTTATCTTGCCTGTTTAAGACCTGTAACGATTAGAGCCACAGGGAAACAGTTCTCTTTGCAGAGTTCAGCAAGCACCAGGCACAGTGGGCTCCCTAGGATCCAAACTGGTGATTCTTAAATTTGTTGCGTTGAAATCACTGAGGTTACAATGTACTAATTGCTTTGATTTAACACAGTCTGCAGACTGGCTCCTGCTCAAAATGTTTCTAAATCAAAAAAAGGGAAACATATATCCTCTAACAATACCTCTTTCTGCTAATAAGAATTTGTGTTTTGCAAAGCTGACTCACAGGAAGACATGAATTTTCCCCAAGGACATATGCATCTTCTCAGAGTTTTTCCAGGCACAGTTTAACAATGGTGAACAATTCTGCTACGCGTTTCTGGAAGCAAGTCCCATGCAATATCTATCCTGTAACTGTCTTGTTATGGTGACTGTCACAATAAATTTGGACAAGGATACAGTTGGTTTTTCATTTGTTTCTCATTTTTGTTTTGCTTTTTTCTTTGGAGTTTTGTTCTGTGATATCGGAAAAGATTTTCTGAAGAGGACTTTATGGATTTCTTCTCACTGGAGAGTAAAATAGATGGACTTTACCTGGCACTGGCGCAGGACACAGGCTTCAGCAGGACTCTGCCATTTGAAGGAGCTGTTATAGGTACTTCCTTCATAGGTACAACCTAGACGAAACACAGAAGCAGGAAGAAAGGCCAAGAATGAATGTGGGTTTCCTTTATCTTTGAAGCAAAAGAAGTTATGTCTTCTAAGCCAGAACTAGCGATCATAGGAACCACCATGCTCCTTGGCTATTTTCCTCCAAACACAACTAAGACTGCTGAATATCCACTAGCTTTCGCTTACATTAATTCTTTGACTACTGAAAAGATTAACCTCACAGACTATATTTTCAAATAGAAAACCACTGATTGATGAACTCTCTTGGCCAAAATGCATAACCTCGTGACTTTATTTATGCCTAGTCAAGTATGAGGAGGACCAGGGCTCAAAACACCACTGTGAAAGGGGACTTTACACAACACTACATGAACTTAAGATTGCTGAAGGTCAAGAGGGAAATGTAAAACATGGTAAGAAATAAAAGCAAAAAATTAAAATATAGGAAATGATTGCAAAATTCTACATGCATCTAAGACTCCTGACAAGTTACTACTGTCTTCAACAGATGAAACCTTCCAAGCCTTGCCTCTAAGCTCTAAGAGCTATGATTTCATATTTCACTTTGATTTTACTTTTAGGTGTGAACTAGATTAAGGAAATCTGAAACTAACAATATATGGATTATCACATGTTAATTCACTAGCCAAAACAGAAGTCATGCTTATTCATTGGCAAAAACAGAAGTCAAAGGCCAGAGATTCTCAGAAAAGGAAACAAGTTTAAGTCTCTGTAGAGAAAGAGCCAAAGAAATAATGATGCAAGGATCACAACCTAGATCTTGAATTAGTTTGCCCAAATAACATCCTCCACCTTGTGAGTTACATTTTCCGGGAAGATGCACCTGGCTATGCCACTAGTAATTGCACAATAGATTATTAGGAGCACACCAGGCAAATGGAATTTACCAATTATAGCCCAACTGCTTAGCCCAAAGAGTACAGCAGCAGGAACACACACATGGGATAATGCAGAAATAAAAGGGCCTGCCCCTCTGTACCAGTGACTGACTTCTGCCAAGCCAATCAACCTCAATTCCCATCAGTTTTTCTTGTCCAAGATACAAAGAGGAGACTCACCTCCTTCTCTGAATTCTTTTAGATACTGCAGTGGTAATAAAAAAACAAAACAAAACAAAACAAAAAAACAACCTCAATACAAACAGAAAAATAAAGGACTTAAGATTTCAATAGATGTTTTCATAAACTTGGAACCATGATTTGAATTCCCAGAGAATTATGAATGACTGAAAAGAGCTCAGTAACACTCTTCTCTCTAGTTCCTACAAATCAAATTACTAAAGTACACAGCTGATTGGAACCATATTAGGAAATGCTTTCACTCTATATTTTTTAATTTCCTTTGCATGAAGTGTTACAGCGATAAAATGTTCAACCACAGGAACGCCTAGCACACTACAAATACTTACGCCAAACCCAGAATGAACACAGTAAATTTTCAACAATGAAAACAAGTATAAAATAATTTGGGCTAGCATAAATCTTACGGAACAAACGCACTTACAAAAGACGTGCCATGCGCATGTCTGATCCACTACCACAGACTTACTCGGTTAATAAATAACTTGTTCCGAGAGATGGAGGTGGGGAAATCAGAAGACCAAATCCAATTCATGTTAAGTCCAAGTAAATATGAAATGCCTGCCAAGTCTGCCAGTGGAGTTTCCAAATATGTTATATATTTTCAGCCTCTGGATTAAAAAAAAAAAACTGAAAGAAAGAGTGATTTTTATGCTGCTAATAGGGCAGGCAAAGAGCTTGCCTTTTTTACTTTGAAGGAGGAAGTACACTACAAGCCCATATAGACCAGGCAGGAACTGCAGGCCAAGAGACTGTTCCCAGACAATGCCAGGCCATGTGCAAAGGGCTTCCAGGAGTAGGGCAGACCTCTCTGGATTATTCCACCCAAAATGGGGTAAAAGGTATTGGCACCAGTGGTCCACAATGCAGGGAACCCAGCAATGTTTTCTGCTTCAAATAACTCAACTAGAAGGCTGGCTCCTCCACCACAGTTTAACATATAAAGACCCAGGTCAAATTATGATGAGCTTCATTGCTTAACTGCCCTTGTTGACACGTCAGTCTACCACACCTGAGTCCATATAATAGATTTTCCCAAATGCCGGATGAGTCTGAACGAATGAATAGACTCAAAAATATAGGCGTTAACCTCTTTCAAAAGTATAATCCATACCTTACCTACCCTCAACAGCATTGATTGGTTTTGGAGACTCCAATAGACAAAGCATCCTAGTAGATTTCATATGTAAGGGATTCTTGGGGATAAGATAATTTCAGAAAGGACATTTTCACTGCTCTTTGGGTTCATGTTCTAAGATAAACATCTTAATGCAAGACACTAACATGAGCTGTGTGAAGACTCACACATACACACAATCAAAGGGAACCTCAGATTTACTCCAGACTTACTTCTTATTCTCTGTAAGGCAAATTTCTTTATAATAAAATCTATTTACCACCAATTTTATGCTGTTAATAGGGCAGACAGGCAATATCTTGTCCCTCTTTTCATTGAAACTCCAGAGGAGGAATATATTAAATAACTACTATTGGCCAGGGTAGAAAAAGAGGCAAAGCAAATTCTCCATCATACATTGAGGCAGTGTTTCTCAAACCATCTCTAGTGAAAGGTTTGTTCTGCTTTTATTTTTCCAATACAATGTGGGCCAATACTTTCATAAAATATAATAGTGAGCAGCTCGGGCGTTGGGAGGAGCGGCAGCGGCCAGGCAGCCCAGCTTCGCGAAGGCTCTCGGCGTGCCGCGGCCCGCAGGCACCCAGCACGCACCCGGCACGCGCCCACCCCGCCGCCACAATGCCCAAGAGGAAGGTCAGCTCCGCCAAGGGGGCGGCGAACGAGGAGCCCAAGAGGAGATCGGCGAGGTTGTCAGCTAAACCGGCTCCTGCAAAAGTGGAAAGGAAGCCAAAAAAGGCGGCAGGAAAGGATAAATCTTCTGACAAAAAAGTGCAAACAAAAGGGAAAAGGGGGGCTTCCCTGGTGGCGCAGTGGTTGAGAGTCCGCCTGCCGATACAGGGGACACCAGTTTGTGCCCTGGTCCGGGAAGATCCCACATGCCGCGGAGCGGCTGGGCCCGTGAGCCATGGCCGCTGAGCCTGCGCGTCTGGAGCCTGTGCTCCGCAACAGGAGAGGCCACAACAGTGAGAGGCCCGCGTACTGCCAAAAAAAAAAAAAAAAAAAAAAAAGGGAAAAGGGGAGCAAAGGGAAAACAGGCTGAAGTGGCTAACCAAGAGACTAAAGACGACTTACCTGCAGAAAATGGAGAAACTAAAAATGAGAAGAGCCCAGCTTCTGATGAAGCAGGAGAGAAAGAAGCCAAGTCTGATTAATATCACACACCTGGTCCTATCAGTAGTCTCTGTTTCCCTTCTTGTACAACCCAGAGGAATATTTTTATCAACTATTTTGTAAATGCAAGTTTTTTAGTAGCTCTAGAAACATTTTTAAAAAGGAAGGAATCCCACCTCATCCCATTTTTTAAGTGTAAATGCTTTTTTTTAAGAGGTGAAATCATTTGCTGGTTGTTTATTTTTTGGTACAACCAGAAAATAGTGGGATATTGAATATGGGAGGTTTGATTGTCTTGGGTGTCAGCTTAACATTCCACAGATGGAGGGTAGCTTTTCTATCCTATAATACAAAGCACACTAAATGGCAGTTTGGAGTCAGTTGTGCATTTAATGTCTTAAACACTTTAAATTACTTCTCTTCCCACGTTGTTTTTGGTAGAATTGTCTCCTAAAGCAAACCACTCACCCCTTGATCTTGGCTCTCCTGGGCAGAATTTTGTGCACTCTGTAACATCTTTGGTGGTGGTAATCCAGTTCTTCTAGTAACTGTTAATGTGCTGTGAACAATTGACAATTTGAGTATGTAGTGTATATGATATTAAATTGTGAATCAGTGGGACTTACAATGTAACAGCATATCAATATTTGAAGATATTGGTACCTGATATCCTGTGAAGGAAAATTTGCCCCCAAATTTTAAGCTGGAAAGTCACTGGAATAACTGTTCAGAAAAGAATCACAACTACATGATTTTTTAGGTTTTTGGTATGTATGTTGAGAATTGTGTACAAATTGAAATGTCTGTGCACTGATCCTCAAAACAACCAATAAAATCTCAATTATGAAAGGATTTCTTGAAGCACATGAAAAAAAATATATATATAATAGGACTTCGCTGGTGGTGCAGTGGTTAAGAATCCACCTGCCAATGCAGGGTACATGGGTTTGATCCCTGGTCTGGGAAGATCCTACATGCCTAGGAGCAACTAAGCCTGTGCGCCACAACTACTGAGCCTATGCTCTGGAGCCCGCGAGCCACAACTACTGAGCCCGTGAGCCACAACTACTGAAGGCCACATGCCTAGAGCCCGTGGTCCGCAACGAGAAGCCACCACAATGAGAAGCCCACGCACCGCAACGAAGAGTAGCCCCCCACCCACGCGCAGCAACGAAGACCCAACGCAGCCAAAAGTAAATAAATAAATTTATAAAATAATAATAGATTACTATAAAAATTAAATTTAAAAGATTAAGGCAAAATATAAATTTTTATTATTATATGTAACAGGTATAGAATTACTTTGTAGAATCATGATAAACATTTCTAGTTGCTTACTCTCCGATTCTGTACTTTTCTTATTGTAGACCGGCACCGTCGTTTCTGGACCATTGGTGACCTGCAGAGCACATTTTGGGTTGCACTGCATTGAGGGATGTGTCATGGGGTGGAGGAGCAACCCAAAGAAGCAATCAAAAGATTTCAATCTTAGATATTTAGAACTAGAAGCAAACTTGCAGATAATCTACTTTCTCTCTTTCATTTACACATAAGAAAATTTGCACAAAAAAGATTAAAGTGGCTTACTCAAAGTTAGAAGGCATTTGGTGTGAAACTAACACTAGAACCTGGTCCTGTATGAAATCCTCATTTTCACATACAGGTCTAAATTGGCAGAATTATTTGGACACTTTCTAATTCATAACATCCTTTGCATTGAGGACTTCATGGCCCGGGGCGGGGGTTGGGGGGGGGAAATCAACTCTGTCCTTATAAAATTAAATGATAGCAGATCCAGGAACTAAATGGAAAAGTGGGTAAGCTGGGCAGGCAGGGAAATGGTTAGGCAACCAGTAAAGTCACTTTTCCTTTATCTTTAAATATTTTTAAATAAACTTTCGACAAGGCAATTTATAAACATTCATTAGTTTTCTTCGGGTGATAAAAAGCTTTTTAGATTCCACAAGCATCATGAAAACCATCCATACTGTAGCAGGAAGAAGTGATTATTTTCTGGTTAAATCACTGTAATATATTTAAACCAGCAGCTCTCAATCTAGAGTGATTTTGCCTTCCCCCTCCAATTCCCCACCCAGAGGAGTTTTTGTAATGTTGGGAGATATTTTCAGATGTCACAGGTCGGGAATAAAGATGCTTACATGTCTCTAGTTCACAGAGGCCAGGGGTGCTGCTAAACACTCCACAATGCGCAACAAAGAATCAATCAGCTCACAATGTCAACTGTGCCAAGGCTGGGAAACCTTGAGCTAAACCATCATATGTAGCCACAAATGATTCTTCTATACAAAACTAAAATAATACAAAAACAAGCCTAAACTAGCTACACGCCACTTGTACATTTATTTCAGCTTTTTATATTAAATATTTTCAGGGTGGGGAAGAATTTCAGAGCACTTTTTTAAACAGACACTCTTGCAGAGACGCTTGGCCTAGTTAACTAGTCAACTGGTCAACTCGGCAATGGAAACAGGAAGCACACAAACAAATTGAATCTACAATTAAGCAATAAAACTCACTTTTCCTATTAGCTGTGACCTTTTTCAGCAGCCACATTATGCCAAGGGAGACAGAATACTACACATTTTCATCATTCTGTTGTTAAAATAGCTGTTAAAAATCATCAGGACCATAAAAAAGATAGCATTGGCCATCTAATGAGCCTTAGCTCCACCCAGTCTCACCCTTCTAGTCTTAATCCTCTCTTTTTTCAAGTTAACATTTAGCCTAAGAGCAGAGAACTGCATCTTATCGTTACCAGTAACTTAACCCTTGGCACCCAAGGGCCTCACAACATGGCCCCAACCTACCTTTCCAGTGTTTTCCCTTCATGCCTGCAACTCCATCTAGGTCCCAGGGGTTATCCACCTTTCCCTGATCCTAATGAACTCAAATACTTCTTTAAATAGGTTCAAGTTCTTCAAGGCTATCCGGCTTCTGCCTCTATCATCTCACTGAAACATCACTCTCTTGGGCTGCAACTGCCTACACGTGCCCAATCCAAGGGGACACTCAACCCTTATCTTATTATCTTATAAGACTTCTCTGTGGCAAGCTGACCACATTTTCCTTTTTCCATCACTCCCCCCGAACCCTGCTCCCTCCTCCCCCCACCTTCCAGATGTTCTCTTCCAATTATCTTTCCATTCCCTCCACTCCTGCCTCAACTAAGCTGCTGGTTGTTCCTCACCTGGACTATTACAACAGGCTCACTGATTCTGGCTGGGATAGGGTCCTTTTTCAGGCATCCTCCTGCACTGCTACCAGTGTGCGCTCTTTCAAATCCAGGTCTTATTATTTCATTCACATACTTGAACTCTATCAATGACTGATGGTTCTCAACCCGGCTGAAGTGTATACTGGTACCTATCCCCAAGTTCTCTTCTCTAGACCAGTAGGATCAGAGTCTCTGGTGGTAGGAAGTGGAAGAGGAATCTAATGTGCAGTCAGGATGGAAAACCACTGAACTTTACTATAAAATTCAAACTTCTTAATGTATACAACTCTCAGGTCTGGCCTTGACTCACTTATTTATTCTCTTTGCTGCTGCTCCCAAACTCCCCACACTGCAGACATGCTGCACTTAGAATTCTCCCAAATATGGCCGGATAATCTCATCCTATGATTTCGCAAATGCTGGTCCCGTCTTGAAAAACCCAGATCTCCTCCATTCCCTCCAACTCCATCATCACCACAAGGACACAAAGGTCACCCAGGCTCTCCTTCTTTGCCTGGCTAACTCCTCTTTCAAGATTCAACTCAAGGTCACAGCCTCTAGGAAGCCTTCTTGGAAACTTCCCCACTGAGGGTGTGCTCTTGTGCTCCTACTCCAAGAAGACTTGTCCTTTCAAACACCTATTCTAGGTCATTTACAATACTTTGTGTGTAGCAAGTACTTAATCAATGTTTCATTTCATTAATAATAAATAGTAAGCACCAATATTTGCAGCTATTCCTGCAAAACACAGGGAAAAAGAAATGGAGAAAGAATGACATTCCTTGGACGTCCTGTCTTCTCTTTTGGCAGGTAGACTAGTTCAATTCACTATTCCACCTCCAGAAACAGCAAAGTTTTCCTGGAGCAACTCAGATGCCAAAGTCTGTCTCTTCTAACACCGACCCCCATCCGCAGTCCCCCATGGACCAGGTCAGCTAGGGCTGAACACAATGAAGGAAAGTCCTTGAGCATACCAGCACCTACTGACCCTCAGAAATGAGAAACATATCAACACCTTCTCGGTCCCCTCTTCCCATACTATGCACACCTCATTTTAAGTTAATTTTCAGGAGGGTGCCTTTTCTTTCCAAAATCAACTTTGATGCTCCAAGTTACTGGTTTATTTTTGTCTTGTTTTATGGGGGGTGGGGGGGAGTAGCATGCAAACTGCCATATTTATTTAAATGAAACCAACCGTATGGTCTTTGAAATCGGTTCATGCCACATGGTACAGGGAAGCAGAGAAGACAGGTCTGCCAATCTTTCCTGTTTCTGCGCCACCTGATCGGGCAGCCCCACCCCCTAGACTTGGTCAATAAGCCCCAGATTACCCCAGCCCAATACAATTTTTTAATGAACCATTTTTTCAGACACTGTTCTCCAGGAATATACGGAAGTATAATGAAAAGGGATAAACATAAAACCTGACTAGCCATTCTAGGGCTTAAGTTGTGTCCTTAGGAGTTCATTTAAAACAGGCTTTGCAGACTTCCGGGAAGATGGCGGAAGAGTAAGACGCGGAGATCATCTTCCTCCCCACAGATACATCAGAAATACACCTACACGTGGAACAACTCCTACAGAACACCTACTGAACGCTGGCAGAAGACCTCAGACCTCCCAAAAGGCAAAAAACTCCCCACGTACCTGGGTAGGGCAAAAGAAAAAGAATAAACAGAGACAAAAGGATAGGGACGGGTCCTGCACCAGCAGGAGGGAGCTGTGAAGGAGGAAAAGTGTCCACACACTAGGAAGCCCCTTCGCGGGCGGAGACTGCGGGTGGCGGAGGGGGGGAGCTTCGGGGCCGCGGAGGAGAGCACAGCAACAGGAGTGCGGAGGGCAAAGCGGAGAGATTCCCGCACAGAGGATCAGGGCCGACCGGCACTCACCAGCTGAGAGGCTTGTCTGCTCACCCGCCGGGGCGAGCGGGGCTGGGAGCTGAGGCTCGGGCTTCAGTCGGAGCGCCGGGAGAGGCCTGGCGTTGGCAGCGTGAACACAGCCTGCAGGGCGTTAGTGCACGGCGGCTAGCCGGGAGGGAGTCCAGGGAAAAGTCTGGGCCTGCCGAAGAGGCAAGAGACTTTTTCTTCCCTCTTTATTTCCTGGTGCGCGAGGAGAGGGGATTAAGAACGCTGCTTAAAGGAGCTCCAGAGACGGGCGCGAGCCGCGGCTAAAGGTGCGGACCCCAGAGACAGACATGAGACGCTAAGGCCGCTGCTGCCGCCACCAAGAAGCCTGTGTGCGAACACAGGGACAACTTCCCCGGGAGAACGTACGGCGCGCCTCAGGCTGCTGCAACATCACGCCGGTGTCTGCCGCCGCAGGCTCGCCCCGCCCTACGTGACCCTCCCTACCCCCCACCCCCCACCCCCCGCCCCCGGCCTGAGCGAGCCAGGGCCTCCGAATCAGCGGCTCCTTTAACCCCGTCCTGTCTGAGCAAAGAATAGACGCCCTCCTGCGACCTACACGCAGAGGCGGGGCCAAATCCAAAGCTGAGCCCCGGGAGCTGTTAGAACAAAGAAGAGAAAGGGAAATCTCTTCCAGCAGCCTCAGGTGCAACGGATTAAAGCTCCACAATCAACTTGATATACCCTGCATCTGTGGAATACCTGAATAGACAACCAATCATCCCAAATTAAGGAGGTGGACTTTGAGAGCAAGATTTATTATTCTTTCCCCTTTTCCTTTTTTTGTGTGTATGTGTATGCTTCTGTGTGAGATTTTGTCTGTATAGCTTTGCTTCCACCATTTGTTCCGGGTTCTATCCATCCGTTTTTTTGGGTTTTTTTTTTCCTCTTAATAATTATTATTTTTTTTAATAACTTCATTATATTTTATCTTACTTTATTTTACTTTGTCTTCTTTCTTTTTTTCTTCCTTCCCTCCTTCCTTCCTTGCTCCCTCCCTCCCTCCTTTCTTTCTTTCTTTCTACTTCTACTAATTCTTTCTTTCTACTTTCTCTCCCTTTTCTTCTGAGCCGTGTGGATGAAAGGTTCTTGGTGCTGCAGCCAGGAGTCAGTGCTGTGCCTCTAAGGTGGGAGAGCCAACTTCAGGACACTGGTCCACAAGAGGCCTCCCAGCTGAACATAATATCAAACGGGGAAAATCTCCCAGAGATCTCCATCTCAACGCCAGCACCCAGCTTCACTCAACAACCAGCAAGCTACAGTGCTGGACATCCTATGCCAAACAACTAGCAAGACAGGAACACAACCCCACCCATTAGCAGAGAGGCTGCCCAAAATCATAATAAGTGTACAGACACCCCAAAACACACCACCAGACATGGACCTGCCCACCAGAAAGACAAGATCCAGCCTCATCCACCAGAACACAGGCACTAGTACCCTCCACCAGGAAGCCTACACAACCCACTGAACCAACCTTAGCCACTGGGGACAGACACCAAAAACAACAGGAACTACGAACCTTCAGCCTGCAAAAAGGAGACCCCAAACACAGTAAGATAAGCAAAATGAAAAGACAGAAAAACACAAAGCAGATGAAGGAGCAAGATAAAAACCCACCAGACCTAACAAATGAAGAGGAAATAGGCAGTCTACCTGAAAAAGAATTCAGAATGATAGTAAAGATGATCCAAAATCTTGGAAATAGAATAGACAAAATGCAAGAAACATTTAACAAGGACCTAGAAGAACTAAAGATGAAACAAACAATGATGAACAACACAATAAAGGAAATGAAAAATACTCTAGATGGGATCAATAGCAGAATAACTGAGGCAGAAGAACGGATAAGTGACCTGGAAGATAAAATAGTGGAAATAACTACTGCAGAGCAGACTAAAGAAAAAAGAATGAAAAGAACTGAGGACAGTCTCAGAGACCTCTGGGACAATATTAAACGCACCAACATTCAAATTATAGGGGTTCCAGAAGAAAAAGAGAAAAAGAAAGGGACTCAGAAAATATTTGAAGAGATTATAGTTGAAAACTTCCCTAATATGGGAAAGGAAATAGTTAATCAAGTCCAGGAATCACAGAGAGTCCCATACAGGATAAATGCAAGGAGAAATACGCCAAGACACATATTAATCAAACTGTCAAAAATTAAGTACAAAGAAAACATATTAAAAGCAGCAAGGGAAAAACAACAAATAACACACAAGGGAATCCCCATAAGGTTAACAGCTGATCTTATAGCAGAAACTCTGCAAGCCAGAAGGGAGTGGCAGGACATATTGAAAGTGATGAAGGAGAAAAACCTGCAACCAAGATTACTCTACCCAGCAAGGATCTCATTCAGATTTGATGGAGAAATTAAAACCTTTACAGACAAGCAAAAGCTGAGAGAGTTCAGCACCACCAAACCAGCTCTACAACAACTGCTAAAGGAACTTCTCTAGGCAAGAAACACAAGAGAAGGAAAAGACCTACAATAACGAACCCAAAACAATTAAGAAAATGGGAATGGGAACATACATATCGATAATTACCTTAAATGTAAATGGACCAAATGCTCCCACCAAAAGACACAGATTGGCTGAATGGATACAAAAACAAAACGCATATATTTGCTGTATACAAGAGACCCACTTCAGACCTAGAGACACATACAGACTGAAAGTAAGGGGATGGAAAAAGGCATTTCATGCAAATGGAAACCAAAAGAAAGCTGGAGTAGCAATTCTCATATCAGACAAAATAGACTTTAAAATAAAGACTATTAGAAGAGATAAAGAAGGACACTACATAATGATCAAGGGATCGATCCAAGAAGAAGATATAACAATTGTAAATATTTATGCACCCAACGTAGGAGCACCTCAATACATAAGGCAAATACTAACAGCCATAAAAGGGGAAATTGATAGTAACACATTCATAGTAGGGGACTTTAACACCCCACTTTCACCAATGGACAGATCATCCAAAATGAAAATAAATAAGGAAACACAAGCTTTAAATGATACATTAAACAAGATAGACTTAATTGATATTTATAGGACATTCCATCCAAAAACAACAGAATACACATTTTTCTCAAGTGCTCATGGAACATGCTCCAGGATAGATCATATCTTGGGTCACAAATCAAGCCTTGGTAAATTTAAGAAAATTGAAATTGTATCAAGTATCTTTTCCGACCACAACGCTATGAGACTAGATATCAATCACAGGAAAAGATCTGTAAAAAATACAAACACATGGAGGCTAAACAATACACTACTTAATAACGAAGTGATCACTGAAGAAATCAAAGAGGAAATCAAAAAATACCTAGAAACAAATGACAATGGAGACACGACGACTCAAAATCTATGGGATGCAGCAAAAGCAGTTCAAAGAGGGAAGTTTATAGCAATACAATCCTACCTTAAGAAACAGGAAACATCTCAAATAAACAACCTAACCTTCACCTAAAGCAATTAGAGAAAGAAGAACAAAAAAAAACCCAAAGCTAGCAGAAGGAAAGAAATCATAAAAATCAGATCAGAAATAAATGAAAAAGAAATGAAGGAAACGATAGCAAAGATCAATAAAACTAAAAGCTGGTTCTTTGAAAGGATAAACAAAAGTGATAAACCATTAGCCAGACTCATCAAGAAAAAAAGGGAGACGATTGAAATCAATAGAATTAGAAATGAAAAAGGAGAGGTAACAACTGACACTGCAGAAATACAAAAGATCATGAGAGAGTACTACAAGCAACTCTATGCCAATAAAATGGACAACCTGGAAGAAATGGACAAATTCTTAGAAAGGGATAACCTTCCAAGACTGAACCAGGAAGAAATAGAAAATATGAACAGACCAATCACAAGTAATGAAATTGAAACTGTGATTAAAAATCTTCCAACAAAGAAAAGCCCAGGACCAGATGGCTTCACAGGCGTATTCTATCAAACATTTAGAGAAGAGCTATCAGGCATCCTTCTCAAACTCTTCCAAAATATAGCAGAGGGAGGAACACTCCCCAACTCATTCTACGAGGCCACCATCACCCTGATACCAAAACCAGACAAGGATGTCACAAAGAAAGAAAACTACAGGCCAATATCACTGATGAACATAGATGCAAAAATCCTCAACAAAATACTAGCAAACAGAATCCAACAGCACATTAAACGGATCATACACCATGATCAAGTGGGGTTTATTCCAGGAATACAAGGATTCTTCAATATACGCAAATCAATCAACGTGATACACCATATTAACAAACTGAAGGAGAAAAACCATATGATCATCTCAATAGATGCAGAGAAAGCTTTTGACAAAATTCAACACCCATTTATGATAAAAACCCTGCAGAAAGTAGGCATAGAAGGAACTTTCCTCAACATAATAAAGGCCATATGACAAACCCACAGCCAACATCGTCCTCAATGGTGAACAATTGAAAGCATTTCCACTAAGATCAGGAACAAGACAAGGTTGCCCACTCTCACCACTCTTATTCAACATAGTTTTGGAAGTTTTAGCCACAGCAATCAGAGAAGAAAAGGAAATAAAAGGAATCCAAATCGGAAAAGAAGAAGTAAAGCTGTCACTCTTTGCAGATGACATGATCCTATACATAGAGAATCCTAAAGATGCTACCAGAAAACTACTAGAGCTAATCAATGAATTTGGTAAAGTAGCAGGATACAAAATTAATGCACAGAAATCTCTGGCATTCCTATACACTAAGGATGAAAAATCTGAAAGTGAAATCAAGAAAACACTCCCATTTACCACTGCAACGAAAAGAATAAAATATCTAGGAATAAACCTACCTAAGGAGACAAAAGACCTGTATGCAGAAAATTATAAGACACTGATGAAAGAAATTAAAGATGACACAAATAGATGGAGAGATATACCATGTTCTTGGATTGGAAGAATCAACATTGTGAAAATGACTATACTACCCAAAGCAATCTACAGATTCAATGCAATCCCTATCAAACTACCACTGACATTTTTCACAGAACTAGAACAAAAAATTTCACAATTTGTATGGAAAAACAAAAGACCCTGAACAGCCAAAGCAATCTTGAGAATGAAAAACGGAGCTGGAGGAATCAGGCTTCCTGACTTCAGACTATACTACAAAGCTACAGTAATCAAGACAGTATGGTACTTGCACAAAAACAGAAATATAGATCAATGGAACAGGATAGAAAGCCCAGAGATAAACCCACACACATATGGACACCTTATCTTTGATAAAGGTGGCAGGAATGTACAGTGGAGAAAGGACAGCCTCTTCAATAAGTGGTGCTGGGAAAACTGGAAAGCTACATGTAAAAGAATAAGATTAGATCACTCCCTAACACCATACACAAAAATAATGGATTAAAGACCTAAGTGTAAGGCCAGAACTATCAAACTCTTAGAGGAAAACATAGGCAGGACACTCTGTGACATAAATCACAGCAAGGTCCTTTTTGACCCACCTCCTAGAGAAATGGAAATAAAAACAAAAATAAACAAATGGAAACTTCAAAGCTTTTGCACAACAACGGAAACCATAAACAAGACCAAAAGACAACCCTCAGAATGGGAGAAAATATTTGCAAATGAAGCAACTGACAAAGGATTAATCTCCAAAATTTATAAGCAGCTCAGGCAGCTTAATAACAAAAAAAACAAACAACCCAATCCAAAAATGGGCAGAAGACCTAAATAGACATTTCTCCAAAGAAGATATACAGACTGCCAACAAACACATGAAAGAATGCTCAACATCACTAATCATTAGAGAAATGCAAATCAAAACTACAATGAGATATCATCTCACACCAGTCAGAATGGCCATCATCAAAAATACTAGTAACAAGAACCTAGGGGTAAGGCAGGAATAAAGACGCAGACCTCCTAGAGAACGGACTTGAGGTTATGGGGAGGGGGAAGGGTGAGCTGTGATGGGGCGAGAGAGAGTCATGGACATATACACACTAACAAACGTAGTAAGGTAGATAGCTAGTGGGAAGCAGCCGCATGGCACAGGGATATTGGCTCGGTGCTTTGTGACAGCCTGGAGGGGTGGGATAGGGAGGGTGGGAGGGAGGGAGACGCAAGAGGGAAGAGATATGGGAACATATGTATATGTATAACTGATTCACTTTGTTATAAAGCAGAAACTAACACACCATTGTAAAGTAATTATACCCCAATAAAGATGTTAAAAAAAAAATACTAGAAACAATAAATGCTGGAGAGGGTGTGGAGAAAAGGGAACCCTCTTACACTGTTGGTGGGAATGTAAATTGATACAGCCACTGTGGAGAACAGTATGGAGGTTCCTTAAAAAACTACAAATAGAACTACCATATGACCCAGCAATCCCACTACTGGGCATATACCCTGAGAAAACCATAATTCAAAAAGAGTCATGTACCAAAATGTTCATTGCAGCTCTATTTACAATAGCCCGGAGATGGAAACAACCTAAGTGTCCATCATCGGATGAATGGATAAAGATGATGTGGCATATATATACAATGGAATATTACTCAGCCATAAAAAGAAACGAAATTGAGCTATTTGTAATGAGGTGGATAGACCTAGAGTCTGTCATACAGAGTGAAGTAAGTCAGAAAGAGAAAGACAAATACCGTATGCTAACACATATATATGGAATTTAAGAAAAAAAAATGTCATGATGAACCTAGGGGTGAAACAGGAATAAAGACACAGACTTACTAGAGAATGGGCTTGAGGATATGGGGAGGGGGAAGGGTAAACTGTGACAAAGCGAGAGAGAGGCATGGACATATATACAATACCAAAGGAAAGGTAGATAGCTAGTGGGAAGCAACCGTATGGCACAGGGAGATCAGCTCGGTGCTTTGTGACCGCCTGGAGGGGTGGGATAGGGAGGGTGGGAGGGAGGGAGACGCAAGAGGGAAGAGATATGGGAACGTATGTATATATATAACTGATTCATTTTGTTGTGAAGCTGAAACTAACATACCATTGTAAAGCAATTATACTCCAATAAAAAAAAATAATAAAATTTAAAAAAAAATAAATAAATAAAACAGGCTTTTATTACTCTTCAAGGCTGTACCTACCATGAATCCTGCTGGCAATTTTGCTTATTTTTAGCTAATGGGAGTTTTGTATTCAAACCATTTCCTCAATCCCAAGAGAAAGACTCAGACCTACGAATGGAGTTCTTAAGGAGTGGCGTGTGCCCCCTGGACACAACAGTCTTTTCCATAGCTTTTTTGTTTTGTTTTCCAATTTTGAATTAACCATATAATTGAAATGAAATAATCAACAATAGAAAAAGAAGTGATAGAAAGCTATTTAACCTAATTTTTGATGCTTTTGTGAATAAAATCCTACATACACAGAAATATCAGATAAGTACAGCTGACTTGTAAATTCAACTCAGTTCACCAGTATAAAGGAAAACACAAGCTCCATGGGACTTACTTGGGTTTCTAATTTATGTGTTTATTGAGGACTATAAAGTAGATGAAACTGTGGCTTACAGGACCAGTCTCATGACTTTACAGTATTGTAATACATAAAATATCTGGCATAGATGTTAAGGTAATAGAACAGATTCGATAAGCCAGAAATGAATTAGGCTTCTATTCGATAAAATATGCTTTCAAACTTTTAATATAATCAATTCAATAAAGGAAATATGCAATGCATTAAGGACAAAATGCTTGCAACAACTTTTTAATATGAGCCACATCACCCATCATCCCTGCATTTGATCTGGTCTTACCATAAATACTTCTTAATTTAGGAGTGCTTCTACCTCTAGGCTGAATCAGTATTGCAGCAGCCATACTACCCCCAGCACTCCATTGTCAAATAGCCAACACCCATTGCTTCTCACCAGACGAAGAAGAAAGAACTATGTTGAGCTCATACTGAGCAAAAACAGAAAAAGAAGAAAAACCTGGAGAGACTGTCCTGTGAAGTCATAAGCTTGGTTTTCCAATGTGGGCAGGAAAACGTCACTAGAAGTCATTTCCAAAGATGAATTCCAGGGACTTCCCTGGTGGGGCAGTGGTTAAGAATCCACCTCCCAATGCAGGGGACACGGGTTTGAGCCCTGGTCCGGGAAGATCCCACATGCCGCGGAGCACCTAAGCCCCTGCTCCACAACTACTGAGCCCGCGAGCCCAGAGCCCGTGCTCCACAACAAGAGAAGCCACCACAATGAGAAGCCTGTGCACTGCAACGAAGAGTAGCCGCCCTCGCTGCAACTAGACAAAGCCTGCGCACAGCAACTAAGACCCAAAGCATATACATATATGTATATGTATAGCTGATTCACTTTGTTATAAAGCAGAAATTAACACACCATTGTAAAGCAATTATACTCCAATAAAGATGTTTAAAAAAGACCCAACGCAGCCAAAAATAAATAGATTTATTTTTAAAAAAAGATGAATTCCAAAAATATTTTCAGAAATATTATGTAAATAACCCTCCAACATAAGAAAAGGAGAAAATTTAAATCACTACATAACTGTTTTAGGTGAGGCATTATACTTGGAATTTTCACATGTAATTTAATTTTATTATTATTATTATTTTATTTTTTTTTTTTTTTGCGGTTCTTGGGCCTCTCACTGTTGTGGCCTCTCCCGTTGCAGAGCACAGGCTCCTGACGCGCAGGCTCAGCGGCCATGGCTCACGGGCCCAGCTGCTCTGCGGCATATGGGATCTTCCCGGACCGGGGCACGAACCCGTGTCCCGTGCATCGGCAGGCAGACTCTCAACCACTGCGCCACCAGGGAAGCCCTAATTTTATTTTTATAAAAAGTACTCTAGGGCAGAAAACACTTTACCCCTAGTTTTTAAAATGAGGATCTAAGATTCAGAAAAGCTAAACTACTCTGTCCAGGTCACACACCCACTCTTTTTATCTTACTCTAAAATCCATATTCCATTCATTCACTGGGTCCTGCCAGGCGCATGGGAGAAGCTCAAAAAGTAGTGGCTTCAAGAGTAGAAATGATGTCCCTGGGGAGGATAGTGTGCTGCCTTTCACTTGCTAACTTACATGATACTTTAACATCATGTTCCAGTGATGTCTTAAAACCAGTATTATAAAGTAAAATGCAGCTTTTGCAGCTGAAGAGGCAAGACCGATTCTGTGGATTTACATTTACTCTGTTCTAAATGCCTTTACCTTCGGCTATGAACCATGGTATGCCTCAGGCCTTTTGACATCACGAAGCAACAAATAACGAGGGATCAAAAGATCAAATTCAAACATCTCAGGTCAGATTCATGCATTTTTCAAAACAGGAACATGTTTCACAGTATGGGATGCACAGGAGCAGCTTAAGAAAATAAAATTTATTTGAAGACAGCAAAACAACCAACAATCTCATAGGATAAATTATGGCAGCCACAGATAAGAAGTCACAAATGGAATCCTCAGTTTCCTGAATGTAATTTCAAAGACATCAGTGAAAATCTCTTTGACGAGCATAAAGAAGAAATGAAAATATATACAACACACACACAAAATGCCATTTGCGTGACTAATGTAGTGCCCTGCATCATTTTTACACTTTGGGAAGCATACCACACAGATGCAACCTTTATGGTTGATTAGATAGGATGTTAGGGCTCACTGTAAAAAAACTGTCAGATCTTACCACCTCCCTTTTTCTCTTTTATATTTTGAAATAATTATAGATTCACAGGAAGGTACAAAAACTATACAGGGAGGTTCCACATACCCTTCACCCAGCCTCCCCCAGTGTTAACATCTTGCATGACCATAGTACATATCAGAATCAGAAAACACATTGGTTGACATTGGTGTGGTCCACTGAGCTCATTCAGATTTTACTGATTTTACATGCACTCATTTGTGTGTGTGTGTTTGTGTGTGTGTGTAGTTCTATTCAGTTGAATCACGTGTTTAAATTTGTGTAACCAATCAACATACAGAAGTGTACTATCACCACAAGGCCCTCTCAAGCTATTCATTTATAACTACACTCACTCCGCTTACAGCCTCCATCTCTAAGCCCTGACAACCACTAACTAGCTCTCCATCTGTGTAATTTTGTTATTCATGAATTTTATATAAATGGAATCATACAGTATGTAGCCTTTTGAGATTGGCTCTTTTCTCTCAGAATAGTTCTTTTGAGATCCATCCAAGTAGTTGCAAGGATAAATAGTTTCTTCCTTTTTATTGCTGAGTAGAATTCCATGGTACGGATGTACCCCAGTTTGTTTAAACACTCACCCACTGAAGGACATCTGGGTAGCTTCCAGTTTTTTGCCTATTACAATTAAAGCTGCTGTGAACATTTGTGTACAGGATTTTGAGTGAACACAGGCTTTCATGTTACTGGGATAAATAGCCAAAAGTGTAATTGCTGAGTTATATGGTAAGTATATATTTAGTTCTAGAAGAAACTACCATAATGATTTCCAGAGTGGCTGAAACATTTATTTTCACCAGCAATATATGAGATTTTCCACATCTTCACCAGTATTTGGTGTTATCATGCTACATATATTATATATATATATATATATATATTTGCCATTTTGATAAGTGAGTAATGATATCACACTGTGGTTTTTATTTGCATTTTCCTGATGGCTAATGATGTTGAATATATTTTTATGAGCTTTATTGCCACCTGCATATACTATTTGATGAAATATCTCCAATTTTCTAATCAGATCTTTTTCTAATTAGATCTTTTTTTCTCTTCACAAGGTCTTCCACGAGGCAATTTTTTTTTTATTTTGATGAAGTCCAATTTATCAATTTTTCCTTTTTATGGGAAGTGCTTTTGGTGTCAAATGTAAAAACTCTTTTTGCCCAACCCTAAATCTCAAAGATTTTCTCCTACATGCTTTCTATACACATTTTATAGTTTTACATTTCACATTTAAGTCCATGATCAATTTTCAGTTAATTTTTGTATAATCTATGAAGTTTATATCATGTTTCTTTTTTGCCTATTTTTGGTCTAATTCTTCCAGCACCATACGTTGGAAAGGTTAGCCTTCTTCCATTGAATTGCCTTGGCACCTTTGTCAAAAATCAGTTGGGCAGGGGCTTCCCTGGTGGTGCAGTGGTTGAGAGTCTGCCTGCCGATGCAGGGGACGTGGGTTCGTGCCCCGGTCCGGGAGGATCCCACATGCCGCGGAGCGGCTGGGCCCATGAGCCATGGCCTCTGAGCCTGCGCTTCCGGAGCCTATGCTCCGCAATTGGAGAGCCCACAACAGTGAGAGGCCCGTGTACCGCATAAATAAATAAATAAAATTAAATAAAAAAAAAATCAGTTGGGCATACTTGTAGGAGTCTATTTCTGGGTTAATTCTTTTCCATTGATCTTTGTGTCTATTCTTCCACCAACACCACACTGTCTTTATTACTGTAGCTACACTATAAGTCTTGAAATTGGGTAGACTGATCCTTCCCACTTTACTCTTGTTTTACAGAAATTGTTTTAGTTATTCTACGTCTTTTGCCTTTTTATATAAATTTTAAAATAAGCTTCTCTATGTCTACCAAAACAAACCCCTGCTGGGCATACCCCTTTTTACACCATTTGAGAAGTATTTACATGGGAAAATCAGGCTTGATGCACCCATCATCCAGGAGCCTCTCCCACTGCAGGATGAAGCCTGCCGATGTTTGTCTAATACATTTTTGGGAAGCATTTGTCAAAGAGCAGTCCAAGGACGAAGGGCATCCCTAGGGGGCTGTAGATTTCTACAGCCCATCTTTTTCCTCTTATCTGCCACCTCCTTTACCTGAGCTCTTTTCTAAAAAGTTTGAGCTAAGCCTCCTTTGCTTTGGGATGATTTTAGAACTGTGTGGCCAGCAGAAAGGGTGCCTGATGAAACAGCCCAGCATATATGCAGAGTCTTCTGGGAGGTTGTGAGTGGCCTGCCCTGATCTTCAGGCCATGAAATCAGAGGGAGGTCTTTATTACATCGAATTGTGGGTAGATAAGGGCATTAAAGAGAAAAATTCACCCTCTCTAAAATGGGAAAAAATGGAAAACGACATTAACCTGTGGACAGAAGCTTAATGGGTATAGAAGATACAGCCAAATATCCAACAAGAAATGCAGTCACTGATGAGTGTGATCATACGTGGAGAGGGATGAGGAGAAATCTCCACCAACAGATGAGCCTCCAACTCAACCAATATGAATCTGACATAGAGGCAGGTAATGGGAGCTCCGTACTAGCAATCCTGCACTTCCTGAATCTGAGAGGAACCGTGGATTTCTGGATTTTAGCTCGTCAACAAAGGCTTATCTTAAAAATTGCATTTTTTTTGTTAGTGATATTTGTTAAAAAGAAGAAAAATACCAAACACATGGCATAGAGTCAGTGATGTGCTGCTAATTTTTGACAACCAGCTCTACAGAAGAGAAAAGCCCCAATCTTTTAGTGTATTCCAATTTCCAACGTATAAACACTACCACCATGGTCAATTTCAAGCTACCATCATGATGTCACCAAGCACAGAGTTAGAAATATAAGCACTGCAGAACACCACTGTATACACAACTATTTATTTTAACATTAGAAGTTATTGGGTCCGTGAAACTTTTTTTTGTTCCTAACAAAAAAACTCTAGCCATGAACATTTGGCTAGAGTTTAGGGTATTTTATTGGCATCAGAGGTCATGCTGTTTATTCTATATACCTAGATAAAATACTTAAGAATACCAAGTCACATCTTTTCAGTGATGACATTATATCTCACTCTCCTCCTCCTAAACCTGGTATACACAAGCTCATAATTTAACCAGGGGAACATTCATTTCAGTGGCTTCCAAAATTGTTGACCATCAGAAACACCTGGGGGTTAATTAAGAAAATAGATGCCCAGTGGAAACAACCCAAATGTCCACTGATGGATGAATGGATAAACAATATATGGTGTATATATACAATGGAATATTATTCAGTCATAAAAAGGAATGAAATTATGATACATGCTACAACATGAATGAACCCTGGAGACATTACATTAAGTGAAATAAACCAGACACAAAAGGACAATTATATGATTCACTTATACAAGGTACGTAGAATAGGCAAATTCATAGAGACAGAAACTAGAATAGAGGTTACCAGGGGCTGCAGGGAAGGGAGAATGAGGAATTATTGCTTAATGGGTATACAGTTTCAGTTTGGGGTGATGAAAAAGTTCTAGAAATAGATAGTGGTGATGACTGCACAACAATGTGAACGCATTTAATGCCACCAAACTATACAATTTAAAATGGTAAATTTTATGTTTTGTGTATTTTACCACAATTAAAAAAAAGGACACAGATGCCATTGGAAATTATGTTTCACTTGGTCTGGAGTGGGACTCAAGCATCTGAATATTTCACAAGCAGCCCTGGCAATTCTAAGGCACATTCAGGTTCAGGGCCCCTGCATTTTACAGAAGAAGAAACCAAGGCCTGGAAAGAAATAACTTAGGGAAGGTCAAGAAGTGGCAGAGTAGGGAACTGATTCCAGATCTAATTCCAAGTCCAGACCCCTTTCACTTCATTCTTCAAATGACTGAGAGTCTTTACGACTATCCAATCCACAGGCACCGAGGCACAGAAGCTCCCTGTCTAGATGTCTGAAAATACTACCCTGGCTTCTGCATTTAGCACTTCAGTGTGGTCTTGCCTCTAGAGCTTTGAAGTTGTTACCTTGCATTCAAAGCCTCATCAAGGTGGCCATCCCACAGTCTCCAGAACCCCAAATATCAAAAACTCCAAGTGTATTTTTAAATCTGATCCCTCTGCTGGTCCTAGGTATGGCTCAGAGAATGCCCAGACATTCTCAGGTAGTCAGAGGGTTGCCTCATGTGTTAAACATCGGCTGGTCGATGTCCAAGCATGTCTGCAGATAAACATCTTGAGCCCTTTAACCACCAAGCTACTGGAAACATAATTAGATGGCTCTGGTATAAATAAGCCCATCTGAGTGAAGGAGGCAATCAAGTTCACAAAAATACCAATGTACTTTGTTCACGTTCATTATCACATCAGTTCTAGTAAATGTCAGCCTCTCTAGCAGATATATTTCTATGGCAAATACACATTAGTTCTCAAGGTGAGATACCTGTCAAAAAGAGAACCTAAGGGACTTCCTTGGTGGCACAGTGGTTAAGACTCCACGCTCCCAATGCAGGGGGCCCAGGTTCTATCCCTGGCCAGGGAACTAGATCCCACATGCATGCCACAACTAAGAGTTCACACGCCACAACTAAGGAGCCCACAAGCCACAACTACAGGAGCCCACCTGCCACAACTATGACCCAGCTCAACCAAATAAATTAATTAAATAAATTAATTTTTAAAAAGAGAGAACCTAAAACATTTGTTCCTAAACACAAATTGTGCCAACTTCTAAGCAGAATGAAGGAGAGTATTCTCTGGTCAAAGCCTTATAAGAATGGTTATAATTGTAGCATGATGGTCATTTTAAAAACAATCAATAGCATGCGTGAACATTCATGAATCTTCATAAATAGATACGTGTCACAAATACAGACATAATTTCAACTTCGCAGTTGCCAAACTCAAACAGCAAATCAAAGAGACCCTAAACAGACACTGGGGGCTTTTGTTTGAAATCACTTCTTTCCTGTAGTTTTTGATGAATCATTCCAACTTTCCACTTGGAATACCTAGCTTTATTTTCACAGTTTGATAGCCTCCAGGAAACAATGCTTAATAGAAGCCTCAGGGGAGATAAGAATGTTGTTGTTTTTTTAATAAATTTATTTATTTATTTTTGGCTGCGTTGGGTCTTCATTGCTGCGCGTGGGCTTTCTCTAGTTGAGGTGAGAGGGGGCTACTCTTCATTGCGGTGCACGAGCTTCTCATTGCGGTGGCTTTTCTTGTTGCGGAGCATGGGCTCTCGGTGCGCGGGCTTCAGTAGTTGTGGCGCACGGGCTTAGTTGCTCCATGGCATGTGGGATCTTCCCAGAAAAGGGATCGAACCCATGTCCCCTGCCTTGGCAGGCAGATTCTTAACCACTGAGCTGCCAGGGAAGTCCCGAGATAAGAATATTTTGATTTTAAGACATTTCGAGATGATAAGCACTACTGTGATTTCATTCCTGTACTGAAATGTCAGAGAGGAGCAGGGGAACATCATTTTAACGTGTAGAGTGGTTTGCTCTCCGTGGTGGGCAAGTCAGAGGCAGTAACAGAGTAGTTCTCAGAGCAGCTGTAGAAAACTTGAAGCCCAATTAAAAGTGTGTTTTATATGATATTATAAAAAGAAGCACATAATCATATCAAAATGACGGTAACTAGGAAATCTGAAGCCATAATTGCATATTATTTGGTAATGCTGCACAATACAGTGAAAGATCTACTAAAAATTGCATTAAGGTTATCACTAAGTCTAAAAGTACTGAAATATACTACAGCCACTACCACATGAAAATACACTTACGCTATGGTGACTTTAAGGATTTTTTTAAATCTCTATGGAATTCAGTGAAGAAACAGTAAAGTGACAGGAGGTTGGGAATGGTTTATAGACAACCAGCCATTTTTCAGCCCTACGTATCCATTTTTATTCTCTCCCTATAATTCTCACTCAACTCTTTTTAAGTTCTGCTGAATTCCAAAAAGGACTTAAGATGTATATGCCTCAACAGTAATATATTAAATACGCAGTTGATGTCAAGAGACATGTACTAAACCAGGAAGACTGGAATTTGCTTCCAATTTTCCTCTCTTCCTCACCTTTTTCCAACATGTATTCAACTACCGTGTCCCAGGCACAGTGACTATGGCTGAGAACACTATGGTCCCTGCCCTCACAAAGCCTCTAGTTTAATGGGAGTTACAGAAAATGAAAACACGAAATCACAGTTGTGCCTAGTGTTAAGAAGAAAGATACTTAATTCCATGGCAAGTGGCCATGGAGGCCAGGAAGTGATGCCTAAAGAGAGAGCTGAAGGGTAAAAGTCAACCAGATGACACAGGGTGGAAAAGCAGCCAGACAGAGCGAGCGGTACGTGCAAAGCTCCATGACCAGAAGCAGGCACAGAACATGGAGAGAAACAAAATAAAGTCTCCTAACCGCAGGAGTCCAGAACAAGAGGAGGCTAGAGAGGTAAGCAGGAGCCAGACATTACAGGGAGGAAAGGGAACCGCCAAGGGTGAGCACTTGCTAGCACTTGTAGTGTGCAGGATCCATAAGGTATATTCTAGCTCTAAGTGCCATTCTTGATAGATGCTTCTACCTGCCATGCATATCAGAGCTGCTCTGAGTATGGTTGGTAGATTCTGAGGTGATCCTCAAGACTTCCGCTCCCTGATACCTCCACCTTGTGTAATCCCCAGCCCTTGTGTGTGGGCAAGACCTGTGGATGTGATGGATGTCACTACCATGATTAGGTTATACAAAGATGAAGCGACTTGACAGGTGTAATTAAGATCCCTAATCAATTTCACTTTGAGTCATTAAAGAGGGAAATTTTCCTGAGTGGGCGTGACCTAGTAGGTGAGCCCTTAAAAAGAGTCCATAGGTCAGAGAGACACTCTCCTGTTAGCCTTGAAGAAGTAAGCCATTCTACAGCTACAAGGAATCGGATTCTAACAACACGAGCTTAGAAGATGACCTTGAGCCTCAGATGAAACCGCAGCCCTGGCTGACCTTGACTGCAGCCTTGTGAGACCCAGCTAAGCCATGCTCAGAATCCTAACACATAGAAACTATGTAATAATAAATGACTGTTATTTTAGGCCACTAAGTTTGATGACAAACTTGTTATGCATCAATAGAAAATAAACAGGGGCTTCCCTGGTGGCGCAGTGGTTGAGAGTCCACCTGCCGATGCACGGGACACGGGTTCGTGCCCCGGTCTGGGAGCGGCTGGGCCCGTGAGCCATGGCCGCTGATCCTGCACGTCCGGAGCCTGTGCTCCGCAATGGGAGAGGCCACAACAATGAGAGGCCCGCGTACCGCAAAAAAAAAAGAAAAGAAATAGACTGGACATCGGTAGCTGAAGGAAGCTCTGTCAGGCTGGTAGCCATTGAAGAGGATTCCCATATTTTTTATATGGATGCCAGGTCCACACCTGATTCCAACACTTTGTATATGATATGACAAGAGACCAGGACCACGGTTCTCCTCTGTCACAATGAGGAACATTCTCAACTTGCCCACTTCAGAAAAGTAAAAACTGACGCACCCCAAGTCAGCAGCTAGCCTTGGAAATCTAATCTTCTAACTTAAAGGCAATCACAAACTCTTCATTTAAACTGTCTTCCAAAATCCCATGGAGTCTAAAACACTGAGGCTGTTAATAGAAGGATTGAAGCAAATTTGACAGAGAAAGCAGATCTCTGTTTTAAGTTTTCTTACTAGTTTTAACAACAAAAACAGGTTTTGTAAAGTATGATTTTAATGTTAACAAGATCTTTTCAAACAAATAAGGTCTTTTTTTTATTTAAATGCCAAAATAGCCTGGTTTATATTATAGGAAGCCAATGTATGAAATATAACATTTTATGCATCTTTTTTCAGTTAGAGAAAAGGAGGGAGGAAAACAAATCCCTCAAGTTATTGGGGTTTTTTTCTTGCCTTTAAAAACATATTAACGACCTCCACTCAATTTTGGGGGGCTGAATAGGTAAAACTAGTTATACTGTTAAAGGTTAAAATAGTTATAGCTTACAATATACATGCAGGCATCTCATAATCTAACAACTTCAAGAAACACGTCAACAATTCTCCTAAGCTCAAAGTCATGGTAAAAATAACAGTGGCACTGGAATTGAGTTGCTCAGTGATGGGAATGTTTTTCAGAGCAATGTAATTTCCTAAGATGTTTTAAGTGATAGGTCAGAGACTCAGCATTAAAGCAGCTAGGAGTAAAGCTGCTGGAGACTGCTTTCTGCAGAGACTGACTCTGGAAGGATGCCCACAAATCCGGTAAATGGTTATCTCCAGGAAAGGGTACAAGGTTGCTAGGGTCGAGAATAGGAAGAAGCCTTACTTTTACTATAGATGTTTTTGTGTATTTTTTAAATAAATTTATTTATTTATTTATTTTTGGCCACGTTGGGTCTTCGTTGCTGTGTGCGGGCTTTCTCTAGTTGCGGCGAGCGGGAGCTACTCTTCGTTGCGGTGCGCGGGCTTCCCACTGCGGTGGCTTCTCTTGTTGTGGAGCACGGGCTGTAGGCGCGCGGGCTCAGTAGTTGTGGCTCATGGGCTCTAGAGCACAGGCTCAGTAGTTGTGGCGCATGGGCTTGGTTACTCCATGGCATGTGGGACCTTCCTGGACCAGGGCTCACACCCATGTCCCCTGCACTGGCCAGTGGATTCTTAACCACTGTGCGACCAGGGAAGTCCCTTTTGTGTATTTTTAATTGTATGAATGCATTATCTATCAAAAATATTTTATGAAACCAGGCATACACATACATACTCACAAAAGAGTAAAGCTCATATGAATTGTCTCCTTGGGGCACTGCAGTACAGTCATGGATACTGAAGAGGAAAAGAAAGTAAGTTTAGGGGTTCCCCAAAAAAGTCAATTAGTAAGAAAAGCCACCCCCTCCTAAGCCACATGTTGTTTCCAGTACCTCCACAAAGCTTCTTTGCCCACGTACGTCCTCTGAAATTGCTGGTCCACCCACAGTATAAAAGTCCATGGAATTTTATGTCTATTACTCAGCCATAAAAAGAAACGAAATTGAGCTATTTGTAATGAAGTAGATAGACCTAGAGTCTGTCATACAGAGTGAAGTAAGTCAGAAAGAGAAAGACAAATACCGTATGCTAACACATATATATGGAATTTAAGAAAAAAAATGTAATGAAGAACCCAGGGGTAAGACAGGAATAAAGACACAGACCTAGTAGAGAATGGACTTGAGGATATGGGGAGGGGGAACGGTAAGCTGTGACAAAGCGAGAGAGAGGCATGGACATATATACACTACCAAATGTAAGGTAGATAGCTAGTGGGAAGCAGCCGCATAGCACAGGGAGATCAGCTCGGTGCTTTGTGACCGCCTGGAGGGGTGGGATAGAGAGGGTGGGAGGGAGGGAGACGCAAGAGGGAAGAGATATGGGAACATATGTATATGTATAACTGATTCACTTTGTTATAAAGCAGAAACTAACACACCATTGTAAAGCAATTATACTCCAATAAAGACGTAAAAAAAAAAAAGAAAAGAAAAAGTCCATGGAGGGAGAAGGGGTGTGACACAGATGAAACTGATACAGACAAAACTGATGCCAGTGTCTCTCTCACTCCTTCATCTCTGGAGCCCTCCTAATTCTCCAGGTCTTTCCTCCCTCCTTCTTATCTCAAAGGCAATGTATGTATTACCAGGCAGAAGAATGGAGCATTTGGAGTCTGAGCCCTGCTACCTCTGAGCAACTGTGGGATCTTGAAAAACATCACTTCCCTTCTCTAAGCATCTCTGTTTCCCCATCTGTTAAATCAGAACGATAATAACCACCACCTCAGGGGTGACTATAACATTATCTATGAAAACCTAAAGACTGGGGTTTGTCTATTCCAAAATATTCTCTAAATCTAGTTCACAGTACAGTTAAAATGACTGGTAGAGTATTAACCTTAAGGCAGGTCATTCCTTATTTGGATGTGAAACCTGGGACAAACTGCATCCGGGTCAATCATACATAATAACTACCAGAGATTTTGGTGATGTCTAAAAGGAAGGAAAACCGAGGCTGGGGAGAGAGCTGCTCTTTTGTTTGGGCAGCAGACAATGCACGGTTATAAATGCCAAAAGAAATCTGGTTAAAAGCAAACAACCAGATTGACACATGCATGGAAAAACTCACAGTTATTCCATCTTAAACCATGTAAACAACAGGACAATTTATTCTGTCAACATAGGGAGTGTAATTATTTTTTTTAAGTTTTTTTAAATGCTCATTCATATATATGGTAATCGGCTGGCTCCCTCCAAAACAGCCACATAGCAATATTCTGGAAGGCATTGTCATCTTCCAAGTCATTCTCGAAGCAACAGGAGAAGCAGCTCCTTATTTGTGACCTTGTACTGCTTGAAAGGCAAGCTATAATTAATAATACTCAATCTTTTACCATTATTCATAGCTCTGTTTTACTTTGGTCAGCACTTGGTCTCTATAAATGAGCCCAATCCCCTTAAAATTCTCCATGCATGTTTTGCTCCCTAATTATTTACCAGAACCTAGGATGGTTGTCCAGTTTTGGAAATCAGTGTGCAAATATTTATAGTTTGCCTCTTTCCTTTCATTTTCTGAGACATCATAGGCACTTTTTAAATCAAGTATAAAAATTAAACTATTAAAAAGCAACCCATGGGATCACAACCCATAGAAAAATGAGACAAGGCACAGAGAAATCAAAGACAAGAAAGGACTGTGGAAAATAAATCCCACCTGACAAATGAAAGACTATTTTCTTATATCTTTCATCAAAGTGTTATGGACAATTAATATTTTATGCTCTGTATGAAGAAAGAGGATGGAATTTGACCTATAGATGTTTGAAACACACCTTATTTGTTTATTATCCACTAATAACAAACATATATTCAGATAACAAGTACATTATTGTTCATGAAATCAAATTAAATTAAAGGGTGATTAAATTAAATCACCCAAATTAAAGGGTGATTCTCAGTCCGAGTAAATACAGAAAAGCTGCCAAAACCATCTGTTTGCCTCTCAATGATCTCATTTGTTTTCATCAAATAATATTGAGATTTTTCAAATTAGATTAATCTTTTGCCCAGTTATTAGGCTATTTGGATTAAAATGTATGACAATTATTAGCATAAAATAATCTGAAAAGTACACTGAAACACTTGCTTGAGAAGAATAAGTTATAATTTACTTACTTTTTTGTTTGAAAGAATAATCTGGCTTCATAAAAGGTAAGAACAATGTGGTAATCAGTGCCAGGTATCCAATAAATACCTGGCGTGGGATCAGTAAATACTTGTTGAATGAATGAATGAATGGAACATATGAGCCATCTGATTGAAGCAAACAAGAACACAAATGCCTACACACACACACACACACACACACACAGACACACACACACACACACACACACAGACACACACACACACACACACACAACCTTCCTAAAAATCCTTTTGGAAATATGAGTTTTCATATTTCTGTCTCAGCAGATTTACTCTACTGCTTCCTTTTAAATACCAACATCTTCTTCAGAGGAAAATAAGCAGAAGTCATGATAAGATTCTTCATGGTTTTGTCTGACACCCCCCCCCACCCTCCCGTAAACAATCAACAAACAAAAACTTAAAAGCCCAGGAAATGGTATTTTAACAAGCGCCCTAGGTGATCATGGGTGGCAGGCAATGCCTAAGAACTACTCCATGCCTCTGTGCGGATCACGACCTTCACCTAGGAGCTTCCCGCAAACAGCTCTCTTTGGACGTGATGAACTCCTTCTTGATCACAAAAACGAGTTGCCTCTTCTGGAAAGCCTCCCCAGCGCACTCCCCTTGCCCTCTGCACTCTGGCACACCTTCCCTGGAGAACTTACCCCGTTGGAGGGTATTTTTTTGTCCCTCCAGTAAAGCAAGCTCCTTGAGGGCTCGGATCCCCTCTGGTTGATCTCTGTGTCACTAACACCTTGGCAAGTGAGTGATTTAAGTTCTCTGAGCCTTCGGTTTCCTCATATATAAAATGAGAAAGACAGAAGTGAACCTGCTGTTGCGAGGACTAAGTGGTGAGCATAAACCAACTAACCCAGTATCCAGCACTGTGGGGAAACACACCCCTTTGGGACTACTACTATGAAGGTAACAGGTGAGGATAAAGGTTTTAAAATCAACCAGACAATTCACACCTCACCACCCACAGGGCTTCAACAGCACTAAGTGGAAAAGCAAACGCCATGGCTTTCTCAAAGGGTTAAAGCTCTTGGTAAATACAAGCAGGTTCCACTTTTCATCACACCAGAGGGTGACCAACATAGAGAAGACCTTGTTTTCCTGTAGGAACAATATCATCACTGAGCCTGATCTCAAAACAAACAGTAGGAATGATCCTTAAAGACCCATAGAGAATGAGCATAGTCTTTATGGATGTAATATAAACTTCTGTAATTATTTCAAGGAATGAAACGAGACTCCACATAATTACAAATAAACTATGAACACCAATTACAAGTGTTCCCAAATATACAACAGTACACATAGAATATAGATATAAACATAAGCATAAATTAATATGGGAATTTTAAATGGCCCAAATTTCTTAAGAGACTGTCCAAGAAAGAATGAACTGATGAGATGCCTTCTTCTCTCTGTACTTTCCCCCTATTGGAAGTAACCAAACAAAAAGTAATAACTTCAGAGAGTCTTCAAATGCCTCAAATGTGAAGCATGCTTGATAACTGAGATGATAAAAATGAGGATGATATTTTCTCATTGAAAAATCATTCTTAGAAATAAGAGGCATGTAAAACAGTCCCCCTTTCTTCATCTAGCCTATATTCTAAACTTAGTTGATTCTGTTACTGCAGTTCAGTTCATTGGGTGAAATTTCGCAAAAATACCACCATTCAAGTCTTAATTTGTTGACAACTGTCAGTGCTTTCTATATTTCACTGAAAAACAGAAAAGAATTGCTGACCCTCAGTTAGGTTCTTTAAAAGGAACTTGATACCATTTCTCACAAAACCACAGAAAGGGGGAGGAAAATATCCCTTGTAACAAGGGAGAAACCCAGAACAGGAAAGAACTGGGATAGGAGTGTGCACGTGGCAGTCTCAAATAAACAGTTGGCTATATGGGCAGTGTATGGGCAACGTGGCTATGTGCACAAGTTTTTAAGGCAAAAGCAGCTGATTTGCCTAAATGTTGCTAAGTGTAATACCAACTTCTCCTCTAGTCTATCATAATCTTTTAGGAAGAAAGGCTTGAAAACTCTCAAAGGAATAGGAAAGGGGACTAGCCTTGCCTCTTTTGGAGGCAATTACAATTTAACTTGTGCACGCCTCTCCCCACAGCACTTTGATTTCCAGGTCTGTCTTTGAGCATCAGACACACAGGGGCACAGCAAGAATGGCAAGTTGGTTCCCTGTAGCTTGGCATAAAACTGAAAGTCTAAATGTCTATCAACAGGGAGACGTTAAATAAATTATTGTACGTCTGTGCTATGGGATCCACACGACTAAAAAGCATGAACTGGCATGGGAAAATTCCTAAATCACATTACTGTAGAGATATTTTTAAAAAGCAAACTGTGAAAGAATAATTACTATTTAATTTCATTTAGGTAAAAATAAAACCACACATACAAAATTACATATATATATAAATGTGTGTATACGTAATAAACTGGAAGAGGTCTGGGAAAGACACAATAAATTGATAACAGTTGTTATTTCTGAAAAGAGTGGGGTTTTGTAGCTCATAAAAGACTTTACTCCCTTGTTTAAATTTTTAGTATGGTAATGTATTGCTGTAGCAGTGAGATAGCTACTACATCAATAGTTAAAATTAAAAATAAAGTTAAAATTGAAAATAATTATGCTGAGGAAGAGAAAGAAGTTGGAAAAGAAAAAAAAAGTTTCAACAAATGACGGGAAGTCCTTTGCCAGTTCTTGGGGCTCAAGTCCCACCACCCTCCCCGCCATTTATTTACACAACTGAATAACTAGGAAGAGTTTTGATAACCATTCACCAGCACTTCAACATTTGAGTTACATTTTCTTGGGCATTATCTACTTTTCTTTCTTTTTTATACCATCATTCTAATGATTAAAAAAAAAAATTCAAAATAGCAGGAGAGCAAAGGATCACAGCCTCACAGCTACGAGGGGCAAAGAGATTTCACCCCAAAGATGCACTGACCAGGGCAGATATCGACCAAGAGCCTCTCACAGATGTGCTTCTCATTCCTTCATGAAAAAGGCCCACCTTCTCTCTTCCTTTCCTTTCTTTACCTGGTAGCAGTGGTTCTCAAGCCTCAGCCCCCATGAGAGTCCCGGTGGCGACCTGAAAATGTAGACTCAGGGAACCGGGGGCAGAGCTTGTGATACAGCAGGCCTGCAAGCCCAATGGTGAGACCAGTCTGTCCCCCATCGCTGTCATTTACTAGCTCTGTCGCCTTGGGGCTCTCAGTGCCACCACTTCATGTGTAAAACGGGGCTATGATAGTACCTCCCTCAGCAGGCTGTGAGGATCCAGTGCCTGGCCCTGCGTAAGGCCTATATATATGTTTGAGCCCCTGCAATTTTGATGAAGATGATCAGTATCTCAGTTACTACTGTTACTGGGCAAGGCCCAGGAAGCTGCATTATCATAGGTAAGTCTTTGGTCCACTGCATTTTGAGAAACACTGCTTACACTCACAATTCCCTCAGGTAAGAGGAAGAACAAACAAACACAAAGCAATACTCCAGGGAAACTCAAAGCAACTGGCTTGGACTATTGTTCCATCCAGTTAGCAATACTAGATTTCCCCTTCCCACGTGCCTGCTGATAGTAGAAAGGTTTTCTAGGTTTCTAGAAGGCGTGTCTTTGCTGGGAAGCCTGTTAGACCCACACCCTTCACCCATTCTGCCAAGTTAGGTAGTGCTGTGCTCACCTTTACAAGACGCTGGATCTGTCTGGTGATCAGCTTTAAAAACAGCATAAGGGGGTACGTCTTAATGCAAATGACTTTCAAAATACAGGAGAATTAAGTCCATCAGCTCTCCTGTCACCCCGCGTTAACTGGTCGGAAGGGCTTTGAGGTCCCTTCAACGCCCTGAATCCGCTTCCCGGACCTGCCCCGGAAGCAGAGAAGGGGGCTTGGTTCCGGAGGCGGGAAGCCCTGGTGGGAGGAGCCCCGGAGTCGCGGGCGGAAGTCGGTGTGGCCCCGGTGGATGTCCCGCATCCCGCCTCCCTCTTCCTCCTACCGGTTGGCGCTGGTCGCTGCCAGCGCGGCACAGGGTCCCCGAGAGCAAGAGCAGCGGTGGCTGTGGATCGGGAGCGCCCGCGGGTGTTTCAGGCCCTTCCCCTGCCAGGCACAGGGCCCCAGGTCTGTAGGAACAGGGTGCGAGTCCTGGCTAGCCATTGCAAACTTTCTGTGACTTAGTGCAAATCGTTAAGTCAGTTCCTCATCTGTAAAATGGGCTTCATGTTACAGATTTAGCACAGTCAAATGTATGCGTCGACCGCAAAAAAAACAAACAAAATTGACCCTGAGATAATCTTGTATTATCAACAAACTCCTCATTACTATGACTCCTCACTGAATCATTCTAAGTAAAAGTTAAAACCTCCAGTGTTAGCACAGAGCACGCCCGTTGGAAGAGGACTTAGGAGAAGCACAGCTGCCGCGGTTGTCTCAGAGTATCTGCACCACACTGAGGATTTGTTGCTGTCCTTGTTCCACTGTGTGATCAGAGGACACGAGATGGGGAGGAGAGGTTTACCCAGATTCCTTGGGAGGCCAAATCCAGAGTGGTTTCTGGGTTCACACCAAGATCTCCTCTCTACCCAGGTAATGCTCCCAAAAAGGGAGGTAATCCTCCCTTTTTGGTCGTTATTCCTTTACTGCACATGTTCTTTGGTCTCAGCTTCTTGTACTTACCCTTGCCCAGTGCTAAAATCCAGGGTATAACCTAAATGCCCAGGAATGGAGAAATGACCCAATAAATGTTGGTACGTTCCCACACAGAATGTTATGTGCCCATTAAGGACAGTATTTCCAAACAAGTTGAGAAGATGTTATGCCCTGATGTTAAGTGGGAGAAGAAAAAAAAAAAAGCAAAAAAACCCCCAAATAACACAATTCAATAGTAAGATATCAACTAGGTAAACACTTCGACATGGGGAAAAAATGCAGAAAATATATATCGCATATTAACTATTTAATAGTTAATTAAATAGTTAACTGGGGGGCTTCCCTGGTGGCGCAGTGGTTGAGAGTCCACCTGCCAATGCAGGGGACACGGGTTCGTGCCCAGTCCGGGAAGATCCCACATGCCGCGGAGCGGCTGGGCCCGTGAGCCATGGCCGCTGAGCCTGCGCGTCCGGAGCCTGTGCTCCGCAACGGGAGAGGCCACAACAGTGAGAGGCCCCCATACCGCAAAAAAAAAAAAAAAATAGTTAACTGAGTGGTGGGATTATGAGTAATTTATTTTCTGCTTTTCCACAGTTTAGCCTTTTTTTTTTTTTGGCGGTACGCGGGCTTCTCACTGTTGTGGCCTCTCCCGTTGCGGAGCACAGGCTCCGGACGCGCAGGCTCAGCGGCCATGGCTCACGGGCCCGGCCGCTCCGCGGCATGTGGGATCCTCCCGGACCGGGGCACGAACCTGTGTCCCCTGTATCGGCAGGCAGACTCTCAACTACTGCGCCACCAGGGAAGCCCTTAGCCTATTTTTAAAAGCTTATTCTATGAGCATATGTAACTATTCTAATCAGAAAAACATAACTAAACCAGTGCAAATACAACTGTGTCCCTTAAAACACAGGAGATAAAAACTGTATTATGGAGTAGAAATAGAGAAAATGAAGGGGGCATCTTAAGAACCCCCTCTACAGCCTGACAAGTCAGCACTTTTCAGGAGTCTCTCTCAGGAAGGTCCACCTCAGGGCAGACTGGGGATTTTGATCTCCCCCAAAAGGCCTGGACTTTACTGTCAGAAAGAGCACTCAGGGAGCTGAATTCACTGGTCTATTCTCGGGTCCAGTTTAATTTGAAGAGACTTTATCATCTTAAGCTCAAAAAGAATACTCATGAAATGTATTTGTCACAAGTATCATTTTCCCTTGGAAGATTAGGATGATCAAAGGAAAGAATGATGATAAAGGAAACAGCAGGGCAAGAAGGAAAGTGGGTTACACACTACAGCAACCCAAAGTGCCCTCCTGTACTACGGTTAACTGGAAATGAACCTAATGCCTCGGGCATGGTTCCTTCACACATTCTGCTTCCGCCCTGTAGCATCCAACTCATCTCTCACTGGCGAGGCAGCCTTGCAAGATGAAGATGGCAAATCAGCCGTAAAAAAAATAAAGAATTAACTAGAAGAGGTTCTTTAAGGTGAATCAACAATAACTTAGACACACATTGGCTCAGTAATGTATTCTTTTCTTTTTTTAATTTAATTTTATTTATTTATTTATTTTGGCTGCATCAGGTCTGAGTTGCGGCACGTGGGATCTTTGGTGAGGCGTGCGGGATCTTCCGTTGCAGCGCGCGGGCTTCTTTCTAGTTGTGGCATGCAGGTTTTATTGTTGTTGTTGTTGTTGTTTTCTCTCTCTAGTTGTGGCCCGCAGACTCCAGGGCACCTGGGCACTGTCGTTTGCGGCACATGGGCTCTCTCGTTGAAGCGGACAAGCTCAGTAGTCGTGGTGCGAAGGTTTAGCTGCCCCGAGGCACGTGGGATCTTAGTTCGCCCACCAGGGATCGAACCCACGACCACTGCATTGGAAGCCAGATTCTTTACCACTGGACCACCAGGGAAGTCCCAGTAATGTATTCTTAACTGTAATTACTTTATCTGACCATCAGCTTGGGAGACTCCTAAGAAGTTACTATTTCAGGTCTTGCATGAATAGCTCTCAGAAGTCACGTGAGTAAAACATCTGCCTCCCAACTCCATAGGAAAGAGGTGAGAAGTAAATGGTTAATTTCTCCTGCTCCAAAAGGCTTTGGAAGACGCATTTTTATAGTCAAGTCCATCAGGTATTTACAGAGCACCTACTATATTATATTAACTGCCAGGCACTTTGCTAAACACATTGACTGTGTCTCGCCATTAGCTCCCTCCGACACAATTATTATCCTCATTTAACAGGAGAGGGAACTGGGGTAGAAAGAGGTTCCATGTCTCTATCTGCTCAAGTGAAAACGTTGGGGTATTAGTTTCTCAGGCTGCTGTGACAAATTACCACCAGCTTGGAGGCTTAAGACAACAGAAATGTATTATTCTCTCACAGTTCTGGAAATTAGAAGTCCAAAATCAAGGTGTTGGCAGGGCCATGCTCATCTGAAGCTTCTAGGGAAGAACCCTCCTGGCCTTTTCCCAGCTCCTGGTAACCCGAGGCATTCCTTGGCTTGAGGCAACACAACTCCAACCTCTGCCTCTTATTTATTTATAGACTTCAACATTATAGTTTAAGTCTATAAATAGTAACTACAATAACTATAGTTACTCACAAACAACTTGGCATTAATCCTTGATGTGTGGATTTCATATAATAGTGTGCGTTGAAAAGTTCAAAGTCCTCCTTGAGCGTAGAGACTTGTGAGTTATCACTAGAAATGGCGCTTTAGTTTACTCGGTTTCTATGGAGCTCCTTTTGAGAGCTCTACAGAAGGGAGCCTCCCCTTTGCAGCTCCAAAAAAGGATATTCTTCTGTGGGGGTAGAAATCACCTGGTCAAGATCTCTTTCAGAGGTTCCCACCCACGCTGCACATTAAATCTCCTGGGAGCTTCTTCAAAAGACAGATGCCTTAGCCCCCCGCCCCAGGGCAAGTGAGTCTGAATCTCAGCAACAGAGCCCAGGCGTCTATACCTGCCCCTTTTGTTATACAGCCACCTTCTCTGTGTGTCTCTGTCTGCTCTTCATATAAAGACACCAGTCATATCGGATTTGCAGCCACCTTAATCCGGTATGACCTTAACTAATTACATCTCCAAAGATCCCATTTCCAATTAAGGTCACATTCTGAGGTTCCTAATGGACATGAACTTTTGGGGAACACTCTGCGACCCAGGATGTATCTTCAGGGTGAGAAATCTCTTTGCAACCCAGGACTGTTGGATTTGGACTTGGCAGTGTGACTCCGGAGCCCACATCCTGAATCACTGTGCTCATTTTGACCTCTGGGGGACCACACTGCATACACTGACATACACTAGGTGACATCGGAGCGTGACCTGGCTCCTGTCCTGAGGAGCTGAGGGTCTACTGAACACAAACAAGACAATGAAAAAGCACATCACTGAAGTATCTGTGTGAACTTCTGGATGCCATGAAAACTTAACCAGGAAAGTGAGGGATGAGGGCTGGGGGACCTTGAGCACAGGCAGCATCTGGGCAGGTTGGGGGAGAGACCTGAGCTAAGGCAGAGGCAACCTAGAACAGTGTGTTTGAGAGAGACAGGCGTGCCAGAAGGCCACAGAAGATGGGGGTGGAGTAAGGGCATTTTAGAGATGCTTCAAAGACAAAGGGAAGGACTTAGATTTAATTTGGAAGGAAAGAAACAACTTTAATAGGGACCCAAATGATAAAAATTGGTCTAAAAGACTCCTCTGGCAGAGGTGGGCAGGGCGAGCGTAGAGCCTCGAAAAACTGAGTGTTGAAACTTCGTGACAGAACAGGCTTGCGTGCGTGTGTACCAACCTGCAGAGGCATCATGTTTACATCTCTTCTGTGGCATTTTAACAACTTGCCTCAGAAAATAAACCAACGATATAGATGCTCGCCATACTTTCATCCCCCACTAGGAGGACCCCCCCCTTACTACCAACCCCCCAACACTCACACACACAGCAGCTTCCCTCCCAACACCCACTTGCACCCAGGCCAAGAGCTGAGTGAAGCGAAAGGTGAGAGAAAGAGAAAGTAAAATGCTTGCAGGAGCAGCCAGAAAAGGCAGCCAAAACATAAATTACCTTTGCACCGCTCACAACAGGCTCCCCTCTGCTTGATGGCCAGGGCACAGTCTCTCGACAGCACTGGGCACTTCTCTCTCTTACAGGTCACTTCCTTGTTCTAGGCAAAAAGGACAAGAAACATTTGAAATCAACTTCAAAACAGAATCCCCGGAATCCTAGCACATGGCTGAGGTTTTCCTAGCTTCCCTCTTCCTATCTTGCCTTCATCTTGGTGAGAAAACTCTGTGATAGCAAATGAGATTTTGCTCTTTCTGGAACAAAAATATCCTTCCAGGAACAGACTGAGATTAGGGGCAGATGAAAGGGGATGAAAAGTCCCTTCTTAACCAGCCAATTTAACCTAGATAACCGAACTCCGAGAGAGAGAGGCTTTCTCCCGCCCTGCTCTAAGGTTTCTTTTTAGTACACACTATAGAAATGATAATATTTGTGTAAATCATATTTTGCCCATTGGGCTACCTGGGCCAGGACTGCATCGTGAGAACAAAAATATTTGCACACGGCCGTCCAACAATCCTTAATAGTAGAGTGCATTAAAATGCAGCAATCTAAAGTTCCAACTCAAATAATGACAAAGTTGAGTATTGAATCGGCTCAGTAAGAGAAAAGATAATATTCCCTATGCCAAGCAGAGACACAGGAGTCAGTGTTTTATAGCTGTGGGACAGCTGCATTATATTAGCACTTATGCTAATGACAGTGTGGTGAGCATTTGCATCTTTGGTTTTATCCTGAAAAGTTAGCTATTAAAATGACTTCAAGAAGATCCAAATATGATGCATATACCTGTTTGGAGAACAGGATGCACATGAACCAAAAATACTGTGTCACAACACTTCAACGAGATTGGAGCTGTAACAAGGTTCTACTAAATGCTAGGTGCCGTGGCTTCCATTCCTATTGAAATGCTGTGAGATAAGTATTATCACTATCTCTTGTTTATAAGCAAGAAAACTGCTGTTCAGAGAAGGTCTATGACTTTTTCAAGATCATACAGCTTTGCAGTGGCAGAGGTGGATTTCGATATTGAGTTCACAAATGTGTACAATGCCCACGCCCTACCCTGAGTTAAGGCTGGGATGGCCACATTCATTGCCTGATTTAGGGAGAGATCAGAGAGGAGCAACTGACCAGCCCTCTGACCTCGAGATGAATTCAGAACCCTCCTGGAATATGTGCAGGAGAAATCATGACTCAGCCCTGACAATGACCTTGGGAAGTTTCACAAGTGTAACCAGTATGCTTCAATGTCAAGAATAAGGAAGATCTCCCCACTTCTATTCCAGCACCAAGGAGGGGTGTGAGGGGGTGAGGGGTGTGAGAGTGTTTAAGTGTGTGTGTGTGTGTGTGTGTGTGTGTGTGTGTGTGTGTGTGTGTGTTGGGGACCTGGGGTCCAAGCTGAGCCCATACACCAAATTCTAGCTCTAAAGCAGTTCTCAGATAAAATATGTCACCTTCTGTGCTGCCCTCCAATTCCCTAGGAGTTGCAGAGCCCCTCAAGATGTTCCCAGGGGCTAAAATGATTCTAAAATGAGTCCAAATTGTCATCTCCTCCCTTTTTGAATGAGCAGAACCTCCGAGAGTCCCAGAACCCCACTCCCTCCAACTCACCAATCACTCCTCCCCCAGAGTAAGGTATATGGAGCCTGGGCACAGGTGAGCCTCACCTTTCCAACAGCTCTATTTCTACAGTCTTGTTGTCTCACTGCGCTGATGGCTTTGCAAGGCCACTGAAGCATGGGAATAATGAGCCCACCCCGATCGGTGCTGCTCAAATGCCCCCACGTAGAAAATGGCCATCATTACCGAGGCCAATGTGGTAAACACACTGATGGGGCCGTCCCAACACCTGCCTGGCCACTCAAAGAGCGAGCATCAGTTCTCAGCACTGTACCCACTCCTGCAGGGCTGGTGTGCAGACCTTCTGTTTCTTCGTTTATTGGTTATTGGTGTCTGATTGTAAGGTGTGGTTGACCTGAGTAATCCAGTCTCCTTTTCTTTCCCCCTTTTTGGTGTGTGTTATGTGATAAAGGTTCTCATAGGGCTAGCAGTGATCCTCACCCTTGCCTGCTAATCAGAACCCGTGTGCAGTTCTTAACAAAGCTTGGCACTGTCTCCCATTCCCTGAAGCTCAGATCTGATTTATCTCAGGACCAGACTCCCCAGGTAATTCCAGTGTGCAGCCCAGGCTGAGAACCACCACTGTGCGGGGAGCGTTCTTAGTACCAGCGGGGCTGAGGTGGGCTCGGGAGCTGTCCACAGCCCCGGAGTGAACGGCTGCCTGCAACCTGAACCCAGGTATCCTGGCTCTGAGCCCTGCAACTCTCCTTCCCTCACCCTCTCTTCTTCATAATAATGGTGGCATCATGACTCACTGTAAGTCATGGCCCTTTGAGTTATGTTCATATTTTTTTCTTAAATACAAACATAATACATAGTTATGGTCACAATTCAAATGAAAGAGGTACATCCTTAAAAATTAATAGTGCCCTTTTGCCACCACCAAAGTAATCTAGAACAACGATCAGGTGTCTATGCTGCTTGGCATTATGAACAGTGACTTAGCTTTGCAAAGTGCAGTTACTCAAAGCCATAGTTTGATACCAGCTGCCCCACCCAGGGCATTACCTCAGAGCATCTGTTACCTCAGCTTTATGCATTCAGCAAAGCTGGCTGCAGCCTTAAGGAAAAGCCACCCCCCAACCCCCAAGTGCATCTCCTCTCTGAAAGGAAGACTCCTCAGACACAAGGAAGTAAAAACTCTAACAGTAGTCAGAGTGGGTGTAAAGTCAAAATTTGGGGTCTAATGTATAGGAAGACACACAGTCTCTTACATATAGGAATTCTTCGCTAAATTAGAAACCTAGCAGCCAATCAAAATCCATAGCAAGATCCCAAGATCCATAATAAATAGCTCCTAATTATAGTTCAGCAGAAAATTTATTTCAACCAGATGATTTGTAGATTCACTTCTGGAATTTTTTGTGTACTCACACACACACACACACACACACACACACACACACTCGCACGGAGAGAAGTAAACCTAAACCTTAGCTGTAGGTTTAGTGAGGTTTTTCCCCCTTCTGATAACACTTGGAGTTTTTTTATATCTACCAAGGGTCACGCTGGTACAGAGCTGCCAGACCTGATCATTTCCCAGCTGCCTGGTTGTATGGATATAGAGCACAAGCTCAGAATCCCAGGCCCTCAAAGAAAGAAAGAAAAACTGCAGAGAATCGCTGGTGAGAGGCTGATTCCTCCATCTTCTTAATTGAGTCCAGCAGCTACAGAGTAAATTCAAGCACAGGTTAATTAAGACCACTCACTTTGCTTTCCCTGATTTTGTCAAGAGACAAAAACACTGGTCTTCAAGCCAGCAGCTCTGGTGAGAAGGGGCACACGCAAAGCCGTGTCTTCAGGACTCCCTCTCCACCGGCCGCCTCATCCCCACGTGCACCAAGTGTCCTCTGCTCTTACTCAAGGTCATGGCTCATTCGGTTCACGTTTTCATTCACAAAATGTTTTCTGACACTGACTCACACTTACTGAACACTTTCTATGTATCAGGCTCTGTGCTAAGAATAGTATATGCATTATTTCACAAAAAAATTCCACATCATCCCCATTTTACAGATGAGGAACCAACATTAGTAAACTTGCCCAGGTCACACAAGAGGAAGATCTGGAATACAAATAGAGGTCCGACTCCAAAGGCACGTGCTTAAATGCTGCACTTTGCCACTTCCCAGCATGCAGGATACACACAAGAACTAAAGAATGTCATAGTCCTAAGGCCCCAGGAGAGATTAATACCTTCCAGGTGGTTCCACATATGTGAAATGAGCTCTCTAACAAGAGCTGAATAGCTCCAAGGAGCTGTGTCATCACCAACCATGGGAAGGTCTACAAACACCAACTGTTTTCTGGTAACAAGGAAAGATGCACTATTTTGTATATTGATAGGTATCTATGCCTATCACACCTCTGACAGCCAGACTCACATCCCCAAGCAAATTTTCCCCAAGATTCCAACCTGAGTTTGAGTCTCCCCAAATCTAAGCCACAGAAACGGTGGTAAAAATGCTCTGGAGGAAAATGTCAGAACATTCTTAAAAACCAACCTAGCCAGTGCCTACGAGTAATAAACGCCATCACATTTTTCATTCTCAGTCTCTGTCTCTCCATGTTTACCACTTTCTAGGGTCAGCCAGCCTGTGATTTACCTGTTGTCAAAGGCATCTGTTTGCATTATTGCCTCCTTTCAGAAAGACCAAATATATCAAAATTCAAAACACAGCCTCTGGGGGCACATGAAATGAAGTGCCAACAAACAAAAAGAAAAGAAGGGCATAGGGAGTAATAAAGAAAAAAACTTACATAGCTGGCAACAAAGCTCTATAGGGACGGGAGCCAAACCACAGCTCCGGCGCAGCCAAGTTCAAACAGGATTCCAGCAGCCAGCTTGCTGTATCTAAGATCTGCCACTAGATGGCAGCACAGAGTCCCTTGGGCTTAGGAAATGTGCCAAGAGACCCGCCAGTGCCTCCTGAGCATTTTTCAGTGTCTGGCATGGTGGCAAATGATCTCTCGCTGATTTGGCGGCGCGGAGCGCGGGGGGCGGCGGCTGGTTAGAGAAGATAGCAAATCGCCATTCTGAGATTTTCCTGTTTGCTTTTCTCAACGAGAAAAAAAAAAATGTTTTTGAGATGCTTTTGTTTTATTTCAAGCCAGTGTCTTGAAGATATTTTTTTTTTCTAAGATTCTTCCAGGCGCAATCCTATTATGGACTATGGAAAGTATTACCTGACCTTTCATTTATATTTAAGCATAATAATAAAATAAAAAATCTGGAGAGGACAACACAGCAGCTGATATGATGAGAGTGATCAGGGAGAAACGTCGGCTGGCAGATGCTGTATTTCTAGACTATGAAACAGCAACACAAATCTCTCGAAATAAGGAAAATGAAAATACCTGGTGCCTTGCCTGCTGATCCTCCATGTGATTAGCCATATTAGGAAGGTGGCAGACCACATGAGTCTCTTCCTCTAGAAGATGGTGTTATTTTCCTTCCATCCTTGGCTTTTATGAAAGCAAAGCCTGCCTTGGAGGCAAATAGCGGTCATTTGGCGAACTTGCAAATTCTAAGTGCCAAATCCTTTTTCAGAAAATCAAGAAGGCCGTGAAGTTGTAATATTTTTTTCTGCCCCAAATGAACAACAAAATATGTCAATAAAGCACATGGGCCAGGTGATATCATTAGAGAGGATAAAGAGGTAGAAGTGACTCTCTTTCCTAAATTAAAAACCCTCCAGACTACCCTGCCTTGCTGCATATATGCACACACCCCTGTGTCATTTCCTCACTGTAGTCTTTTTTAGGGAGGGGCCCTGGAGATGGATTCCCCTATCAAAATGCAAATATCCATGGGGCTGGACCCATAGTAATTCTGAATAAGGCGTTCCCTCTGTCATCAGCTACTGTCAGGGGATGGATGCCCAGCACAGTGACTCGGAGAAGTAAAGGAGTGGAAGTTCTAAAGCAGCTGAACCAAAGGCTTGGCCCATGTGCCATTGCACCCAGTGCTGTGTGAACAGGAAAGAAACCACGCAGCAAGCTTCCTGTCTATGGTCTAGAAATGTACACGTGCTTAGAGGGGACAAGACATCAGACGTTAGCAGATCACACAAACACTGCAGTGTAACTTCTGACACCAAGTAAGAACTACAGAAAAGAATTCCACCTTGACTCAAAAGCTATCGTGGTCAGTGAGCGCAAATAGGACACTAAGACCCTTAGTCAAATTCTCTTTATTACCGAATTTGTTTGAAGTGCCCACACGGTAGTGTTTCACTATTTGAGAGTCTCAAAATTGCTCACAGAGGAATTTGTTTTTAGGAATACAGATGTTTTGCGTCAAGTTTCCCAAGGAGGAAGGTGATCCAACATCAGCGCATGTATTCTCCTTGGAATTCCCAGTCTCCCCACACATGTAGTCAAAGAGGTCAACTTTTCCTTGAAGTGCTCCATTGTAACCCAATTCCAGGCCCAAAAGAGCCGAAAAAGGAACTTTATGGTACTTTCGAACACCAGTCACAATTTCTCCTAGGCAATATTATAAAATGTCTCATAAACAGAAGAATAATACTTCATGTTTACATAGCACTTTTCTTCTAAAGAGCTCTGCAGACATTATTTCATTAATCCTCACAGGTTTCCTAAGATTTGCAGTCGGAGGAATGGCACACAATGAAGTTAAGTGTCTCAGGTCCCTCAGAGCTAGCTAGCAATGAACTTGGGAAGAGAACCTGGTTCCCAGACCTGGATTAAGAGGATAGCCAGGGAGGTTAGTTGCTAAAACACAGCATTAAAATTTATGGGTGCATCATATTAAAATTAGGTTAGCTCCTACATGACCGTTGAGAGTTCAGGACTAGATTAGTATGTAGTTGAGCGAGTCTGGAAATTTTCTGGAAAGACAGGCCACCTGGGGCGGACATGTGAGGTCTCCCGCCATGTTCCCTGCCCTGTTAGAAGGTAACCTGTGAAAGATGCCACAGAAGGGATGGGCCAAAACTCCAAAAACAGCTCTAACTGCAAAACGTTACAGTTCTAGAATGCAGAGATGTAGACAAAAACTGAAAGAAAAGATCCAGAGGGGGCAGGCTTCATTGATGTCACCGGTTTTGAGAATCCAAAAAGTAAAGTGATTCCCTCTCTGGAACATGTGGTCCGGGGAAATCCTTTGCAAGGGAGCATGAGCCTCAGAAAGGAGACAACACAAGTTTGTACGTGCTCCAGCTGGTCTCCTCTGGACAAAATCTGTTCTTAATCTCTTAGAAAATAATCATGGTGGGGGGGGGCGCTGGGAGGGGGTGGGGAGAGACTGAGATAGCTCAGTGGTTGCCAATGACAGTAGTAAATGTGATTGATGATTTATTATTTTAATTAAGCTTTGACTTGCTTCTTCTTTGTTACTGATAGTACAATTGACTTCTTCATAACTCCTGCACAGAAAGAGCTCGGAGGAAAAAAAAAAAAAAAAAAAGGGAAAGGCAGTTTGGGACACTCCAAAGCCTTAGTGTACAAATACAAGGCTCTGGGCCATGTCTCTCAGCTCAACGAAAGTTGAAAAAACACTAACAAAACCATTTCTAAAGCGAAGAAAGTGCGTTTGATAGGGAAAATAACCCAAATTTCCCAGCTGAGGTCTCTTCTCTTCCCCAACTGAGTGAGGTCAGTACAAGAGGTGGGAGGCATCTGAGGTCAGTAGAGGTGGGAGGTGTCAATGGCCCTTGCTTTTACTTTATTATTTGCTGTAAAGAGTCATGTATTTTAATGAAATTGAGAGGAAACATAGCCTTTTTTATTTATACAGATATCTATCATTTCTGATGTTTTATATTACTTCCTGTAAAATACAAGCTTCCCTCTCATTATTTCCCTGCAGCTTAAAGAACTTTCTTTAGCATTTCCTGTAATACAGGTCTGCGGCAATGAAGTCTCTTATGTTTCTGTTTATTTTAAAATATCTTTGGTCGATGGCCCTTGGTTTTAACGTAAAGTAACATTTCCAGATCTTTCTGAACCACTTCCCCAATCGCCACCACTTTTGCAAATCCCTGCAATAACCAAAGTCACAGGGCTGATCCATCTCTAACCAAACAATGAAGTGGCAATAATAGTTTTCCAGGCAGGTTGCTGAACGATTCAGAATAATAGCACCTGACATTTATGGAAAATCTATTATTTGCCAGACTGTGCTCAACGCGTTTTGTGTATTTATGTCCTTTTTAACCTTCGCAACAAACCTGAGGAACGCACTGATTTAGCCCTATTTTATGGGTAGAACTGAGTCTCAGAGAGGTTAAATGGCTTACCCAGCTTCACCACGGCAGAGATTCAAACCCAGGACTCGCTGATATCACAGTCGGTGATTTCATCACTATGGCATACTGCTTGGTTTAGAGGCTAAGATGAGCCATCTCTTCCTTGCAGCCGAGAAATTTAAATGTTTGCCTTTGTTAAGCACTCTCCATTTTCAGACCATTATAAACCTTAGTTTGTGATTTCATTTTGAACACAAGAGTAAAAATAGTGCCTTTGAGGAAAGACAGATGATGTCTCTGACTTAAAAACTCAAAACAAGTCTCAGTCTCTGAGTGCCCTGTCATTTGCCAGACAGACCAGAGCCTGGACCAAAAGCCTCCAAGTCCTCAGGTTTCTTCCTTGAATTGAGGCCGGGCGGGGGCGAGGGGTACTCTCCCAGGAGGCTGGCAGCATCCCACAGCCACACTTTTGGAGTCTTTATGGGAAAGCATCTTGCAAAACATCGCACAATTCATCACACTCCATCTGGGAGTGTTATTCTTTCTTCCCCCAGTCTAGGCTCGGTGAGCGTTTACCCCAGAGACCTGGACCCTGGCAAACGTGGCCTCCCCTGGCCCAGCTAATGGTGCAAACTCTGAACAAAGCTGCCCTTGAAGCCCAGACATTTAAAAGACTTTATGAAGCCCACTGGGGCCCCCCGATTATTTTGCAACAAGTCATATCCCATGAAGAAATTCACTTCTCTGCAACACAGAGGGAGATTAAAGAAAAAGGCAGGGGGGGAGTGCAAGGGGTTGGAGAAAAGAAGTAAGACCCCCTGTTGCTCTGTCTGGCCAGAATCGTGTCTTTTAGTACCCGTATCCTCTACCAAGGCGATGTTCTCATGATATATGGCCCTAATATGTCACTAAATGACAGTGTTCTCCTGATACTGTACCTTGAAAATATGACACGTGCCAGCAGAAGCAACGGGGGATTAATAAGGAGGCGCTTTTTTATATTTAACTTACCTAACATTTCAATTATTTTTTAACAGACTTTAGTTCGTTGGAGGGATTGTTTGGGGGTCCTAAGCCATTTAAAGATTTAGGTCTGGCTTTTTTTCTTTGGCCTTTTCAAGGAACTCTCAGAACAAAGGAACACAGGCCATTAGACTGTCCCGGCTACTCAAGTACAGCTCTGATTTAAAACAGGGCAGAGTGTCAAACAGCTCCTCATTCTGTTTAATCATATTTTGAAATAGAACCAAAACATTAGCGAAGGCAGAACACAAAAGAAATAACCACCAAATAAAAATAGTAGCCCAAAGAAAGTAGCACTGCCTGGTTTTTATTACACCGTACATCGTATAAGCAAGGGATCTGCTGGCAACACTACATTAATGTAACTGCAATGGATTGAACACAGAGCAGCCAGTGACTGAGTGCAGGGGATCCTGTCGCAGATGCAGCTCTGTGACATCACTCAGGCTCCCAGAAGCAGGCTGGAAAATCAGAGGGTGGACTGTGTCCCCTTCTGCCAGGGGACGGGAGCCAGGTATGTGAACTGAGGAGTGAATGTCAGCAGCCTTCCTGCATGTGATCCACATTCCCGAGTCTACCCTTTTCTCCTCCCAATCAAAAGGGACTCACACAGCTGGGATGGGGCATGGAGTCAGGGCTGCAGAGAAAACATCCACAGACTCCCGCACGGGAAGAAGATATGAACCCAGGGTGAAGGGGAGCACAGGCTGGAAAGTAATACAGCCTCGTGTGCAAGTGGCCCAGCTACCTCTCCCAAGACCGTTGATTGTTTTACACTACGGGCACCCTTCAGCACATGACAAGTAATGAATCAGCTTTTTCCTCTGCCCCAGAAGAAAACAAAAAAGGGAGGTGGGGTGCAAATCTGTGAATATTTTTATGCCTTTCTGGTGCGTTCTTTAGAACTAGCAAGAAGAGGATGGGGGTCTGACCCCAACCACCAGCGGGATCGACATCAGAGGGCATTAGCCAGGCTTCCCAGTCTCCGGGACAGCACAGAGGCTGCTGGCCAGGTTGGCAGGGGCATCAGAGGAAGCAAGGAATGAGGGTTAAGGAGTTAAAAATAACAATAACATTGGAGTCACTTCCATAGGAAAGGTCGTGATATGGTGGTTAAGGAAGGCTACCTGGAGATGTTATTTCGGCAGTCCCTTTTCTGACTCATCACAATATAACAAGCTGGGCTCCCCAGCTATCCAAGGAAGCTGTGAACTCAATGGACCCTTTTAATTGTACACACAGATGATTCTCTGGCGATGAACAGCGAACACATCCAAAACACAGAAACCGAATATCTTACATCCCATTTGTGTCCTACCAGGGTGATTGGTGGTGATAAACCACTTCTTCTTAAGACCAGCCTTGGAGGGCTGTCGCCCTCTCGCCAGTAGGTGTCTCCTCCCTGCGCCTTCCACCCACAGTGAGTGGGACTCACCAGGTCCTCAAAGGCCCCCTCATTCCTGTGGGTCAACAGCAAGACACTGAGCAGATTTTGCACAGAAGAGAACAGAAAATTTTTCACGGGTTGCCCATGAAAGCCTGCACGCTGGTGGGAGCTACAAAAATACCTGATCTTGACAAGTGAATGGAGCTGACATCACAGGGAATAGGCAGGGCAGAGGAACGGCTCGCAGCCCATCTGTCATCTTGACAAAGTAACTTTCTGGTCACTAGTGAGACACTTTTAAAGACATCTGTACAATTGACCCCGACCACCAGCAATCACAGAGGCTTTCAAAGGGACCCCTGGGATGGCAGACTTTAGGGCTGGTTCCTGCTGTCCTGCCTACTGATAACGGTAAGGGCTGTCTGATGCATCAGGTGATGGAAACATCCCTGCTCCTGGGCTGTATTCACACTGGTACTGACGACAGAGAGTGGCCGCTTAGCCTGAGGAATGTCACGCAGGGGAGCAAGGGGGCAGGCGTCCTCTGGCCAGATGGAAGTTCACAGAACTGAAAAAGCCAGCCTCAGACAGCATCCCCCATATGAAGGCAAGCCTGTGAGGAGCTAGGGTTGGTCTGACTCACTCACCAGGGCCATTAACAGCATGTTCTCTTCACCAAGTCTTCCCCAAGGGCCACATGCAGATGTCAGAAAGAACTGGAGAAGCCACAGATTTATTTCATAGGTTTAGAATGTAATTTTAATCCACTAGCTTCCACATTCAAACTCATTAATCAACAAATGCCAATTTTGCATATAATCCCTTTCTGATTAAGGTGTTATAAAGGAATGAAAATGACCGGTCACCCATAAAACACCATTAACATAAACTTGTTGCTAAAGGGATTCACAACATGTGCCCCATTTTAAAAAAGCAATGCTTGGCCATGATGATTACCCTTCATCATTGCTTTTTTTAAAGGGTTTCATCATAGGACAGTTTCTCCAAAGCTTTAACATCTAAAATAAGAAAAAATATCAACAGAACACAAATGGTCTTTAAAAATGTGACATCTTGGCTACGAACTTGGATTTTTCTGTAGGTTAAACCTTTGCACCACAAAATTCAAATCTATCTGAATAAAAATCCATGGATCTGTTTAACAAATATTGTTGAGCCCCTGCCATGGGCCAGGCACTGTGCCAGGTTTTTGCTGAGAACAGAACATATGAATCAGATCCATCCTCTGCCCTAGAAGAGCTTCCAGTCCAAGAGGGAGAGGGGCCAGAGCATAAACACGGCAAAAGCACCTCATATGCTGCAACATGAGTGGACGCAGTCCTAGTCATGAGTTCAGAGGAGGCGAAGGTCTGTTTCAACCAAATTCCACAGCCATATACTCCCAGAGATCATTCAAATCCTCCTGTTCTTCAGACACTAGGTGGGCCACTGAATGAGCCTCAGAAAAGTTTTGTCATACAGTTCTCTCACTGAGACAGAATTAGACCTACCTATGTCAGACCCTTGGGATTTGACAGCCCTCAGAAGGGATCTCTTTCAGTGATGCCATCCTAGTGCCCTCCAAGGTAGGTGCAGTGACATGACTGGGCATTGCCTACAGTAGAGCAGCCTGTCTTATGCATATCGTGGGAAATACTTTGTGCCACTTTTTTCTTGCTCTACGAAATTGTAATATTTAACACACTTTGCTAGTCTTTCTTCCATGATATGTTTTAGGTAAAGTGTAAAATACCAGCATACTGAATTTTAATTTACATTACAAAACCAATCATCATTATGCTACCAACTGTGAGCAGTAATATCTACTTTTAAAACCAGTTTTCCATAGGACACATTTTGTTTTATAATTATTATTGCTTATTATATACTTTACTACAATTTTATTTGGTTCATTGGAGATAGCTTTTCATCTTTGTCAGTGTATCTGTACAATTTCCCCACCATCCGACTTAATATGCAAAGTAACGTGAGCCATGAAAATGGCAAGTCTTCATTACAGAAAAAGCAGCGTTTAGAGTAGAAAGGAAAATTCATAATTTATTTTCGAGGAAGAGAATTAGATCTTCAAATTACAGAATCAAAAAATTACACACCATTAATTAATTGAATTCATTACTTAAAAACTAATTGATTCAATTCAACTGAATCTTAAAATTAAATTAAACACGGCATATACTCAGTCATCCAACTGATACAGGTACGCACTGGAAGGACCCAGCACTGTCCCAGGCCCTGGGATACAGCATGAACGGGAGAGTCCACATCCTCATAGAGCTGACATTCTAGTCGGGAGGCCTTCAAGAAACAAAGACACACGTGACACAGTGGCCACTGATGAGGGCTTTGGAGAAAAGGAAGCAGGACAAAGGAACAGAATGACAGGGTGTGTACTATTGGGGAAGAGTGGTCAGAACAAAGGCCCTCTAATAAGGAAACATTTCCTCAGAGGCCAGAGTGAAGAAATGAGAATGTGTAAATATATTGAACAAGTGTGTCCCGGGGACAGGAAAGAGCAGACGCCCTTGTTGAGAAGGTGCCGGGGATCATGCCGGAGTAGCAGACCAGGAGGGGAAGATGCTTTGGGGGGTGGGGCCAGAGACAGCATCAGAAGCCAGATCCGGCAGGGCCTTGTAGTTAGACTTCAGACTGTATGCCAAGTCAGCTGAGCAGCCACTGCGGGATGTTTTGTAAATAAGCGAAAAAATGGGATGTATAGTTTTCAATGGCCACTGCTTGATAATATATTGTCCAGAGGCAAAAGTGATCATGGAGATAGTTAGATATTATCAGATATAGTTTTAAGGTTTTGCCATCAAGATTTGCTAGTAGATAGAATATAGGATGTAAGAGAAAGAGGAGTCCAGGACATCATGGCTGATGGCCTAAGAGAATGGAGCAGTGCAGCTGACATTGTTGGCTGGGGGAAAAGAGATTTGGAGGAGGGGTGGAAAATGAGATCTCAGTTTGGGCCATTTTAAGTTTGAGATGCTTGGAGGTGCCAAGTAGACATTTGAATTTACGAGTCTGCACTTGAAGGGTAAGGGAACTGGGAACATAAATGTGGGAACTTTCAGCATATATGTATTTTTTAAGCCATGAATCTGTATAAAAATCACCTAGGGAAGGAGTGTAAATAGAGAAACGTCTTGATCGAATGAATCCTGGGGCCCTCCAATATTTAAAGTTCAAAAAGATAAGGAAGACCCAGCATAAAAAGGTCTAAAAAAGAGTAGCCAAATAAACAAAATTCTTATAAACCCAACATTCAAGTGCTGAGAGATCTCTATATGTGTAAGTCCTTATACACACCCACTCCCACCCACAGGCGCAAATGCCCACAACTGTACAGGATCCCTGGCTGAGATTATTACATTAACCCAGTGACCACCAGAGGTCACCTTCTCTCAGCACCTGCCACTGTGTCAGATACCTACAGACCGAGATGCTTTGGGACAGCTATCGCTGTCCACCATTTAAGGCTCACAAGAGATGCTGTCTTGGCTACTGCTGGCCACTCTTTACCCCCAGTGCTAATAACCACCATGCCTGCCAAGCTACATCTCCAAGGGAACAGACTCACATTTAGGAAAATGCTGACTGCCTAGAAGATCTAAGAATGCCAAGGAAAAGTTCTAGGACCCGTGTCCTAAGGGAGACCAGTGACCAAATGGTAGGTGAGTGTTAAAGGTGGGTGTGGGAGTGAGAGAACATTAAACACCTAGGAGTAAAAAAAGAAAAGGAAGAGGAAAATCCCTCATTTTAAGTTTTCTTCTCATTTGTACTAAGATCTAAAGCCAAAACCCTGGAATGAACAGAGTCCATGGTAAGACCCTGCTTTCAATTTCTGATCCTAACAAACATGGCTCAAAGCTAGGAGTGTGATCTCATCTACAGCAGGGTAACTAGGATTTAGAGATCCAGGGAAGAGGCCTGCGGTCACAGGCAGGCACTGGCCAAGAAGCAGGGAAGTCAAGACCCCACAACCACCTTGGGGCTGACTCTGAGAGTGAGCGAGAGGCAGTGAGCTGCCAGCGGAGAAGCTGGAACTGAGGCTATGTTGCAAATTTGGGGTTTGTACTCCTGTCTGTCCTTTCAACATCGTATTTATTCCCATAAATACGTACTTAAAAGCCGTTAAAGTTCCCCCCCGGCATTCTCTCCACCAGGCTAAATGCTATCAGCACGCCATCATTAGTGAAAAATATTTACTAAACCCCTACCTGGGTGCTTGGCACTGCTCTAGCTAGTGCTTTAGCTATTCCCAGCAATCCTTTTCTCCACCGCTTGGTCATTATCACAAATGGTCCTCCTCTGGCCTCCACAGAGTTCCCCACTGGACTGTCCATCCCTCAAATGTCTGGCCCACATGGGGTGTGTAGGAAGAACCACCACCCCACTGTAATTGCTTGTGCATTTCATTATCAGGCTGGGACCAAGAATGAAAAACTGAAACTGAGAAAAACAAGACACAAAACTTGGGGAGTGGTGACATCATGGAAACGCTGAGATAATAACAGAGAAAGAAAATAACATGGTAAAAAATAATAAAGATGGAAATGATAAAGGTGGAACCCTGGAACAATGGAATGCCAGGCTAATTTAAAAACAAAAGGAACTTTTTTAAAAAAGGATTCTCATTAAAAGTATGGAAAATCGTTTAGCAACGTGACCAGAATTATGTGAAGGCACCATGAATCAGAACCTTGTCAGCTTGACTTTATACTCTCCTGATCGGGGAAAGGAAAATGTGGGCAGAAATTGGGCAGGGGGGGCGGGCATCAAGAGAACAGAAAGAACTAACATTTCCTCCCAGAATGAATCCATTCTGGATGAGGAAGGGGCCTGCTGGGCGGAAGTTGCCAGCAGAAGGAAACAGCTTCTGTTATAGAGGTTTGGGAACGAAAGGGGTTGGGATGGGGCGTATCTCTAAATCCAGCTTCACCTGGCCCTCAGCTCTTCATTGCTTGCCTCTGGCTCCTCCAGATGCTACTGGATCCCAGCAAGTCTGTCATAAAACCCTGGCTGTTCTGTCAAATTGCTACATCTAGTTGGCTCATGCTGGAGAAGCAAAAAACATACGTCATATCAGCTTCACCCTGCAGCTGCTGTCCATCACAGAAAGACCACAGGAAACAGAGTGTATCCCTGTGGGAATCCATCTCATGGAAAGGCTAGCCCCAACCTAGAGGGTCAGCCTGTCCCACCCAAAGGCGCCAGTCAGGACTCTACTTCACTGGACCACAAGGACTGTTAAAAACATAATCCCCAGGGAAGTTATTTGCCGGGTCTCTCTCACTCACCCCCTTGGGGTGCTTTCTCAACACTTGTAGTCAGAAAACATTCTCTGAGCGAGAACTCAGTGGAGTCTACCCAGGATGGGTCAGCATTCCCGTACTTGAATTGTAGTCCCAACTCTCACTGATTAGCAGTGTGAGCTTTGTCTTGCTTTGCTTTTCCGAGCCTTAATTATATCGACTGTGAAACAGGTTTCTTGAGAAGGCTTTCTCTCCCTCACAGAGTGGCTTTGAGGAAGATAAAGGTAAGGCTACCCCCAATTTAAGAACATGGTGTTGACTCGTAAAATAGTTATTGAGACTTAACCACATGCGAGGTGCTCTTCGAGATGCTTTGAGTGATGGTGAGAAGAATCAGACACTATTTCTACCCCGAAGAAGCCTAAAGTCTAGTAGGGAGACAGTCATGTAAATAATTAATGAAACTTCAGGGTAGGCAGGAGTAACGGTTATAATATGAGAAATCAACACGAGGCTTCTAAGAAACAAGTGACTAATTCTGATCAAGTGACTAGGGGAGGCTTGATAGAGGAGAGGACACAAAGAGAAAAAGTAGCACTTCAAGAAAGGTAGCTAATGTACAAGATAACTGCGTGAAAGGTCCACAAAAATAGGGTTACATAAATGAGAGTTGACCTATGGATAAGTTTGGTACCAATAACAGAATTTCAAATGTACCTGACCACTAGTGAACAAGTTGCTTCATTGGGGAATTTACCTATATTTATGGTTATATTCATATATCCTTCTCTTTCCACTAACCTCAGTTAGGAAGAGTTTTTCAAATACTGGCTCCTGCATGGAGTCGCTGGAAGAGTTTATTAAATATGGAGATTCTCAGGTTTCTGCCAGATCTACTGAATCAGAATCTCTGGAGTAGAACCTCAGAATCTGCATTTTTAACAAGCTCCCTGGGGGTTCCTGTGCACATTAAAAAAAAAAGAGAGTCGGGCTTCCCTGGTGGCGCAGTTGAGAGTCCGCCTGCCGATGAAGGGGACACGGGTTCGTGCCCCGGTCTGGGAAGATCCCTCATGCCGTGGAGCGGCTGGGCCCGTGAGCCATGGCTGCTGAGCCTGCGTGTCCGGAGCCTGTGCTCCGCAACGGGAGAGGCCACAACAGTGAGAGGCCCGCGTACCGCAAAAAAAAAAAAAAAGAAAAAAAAAGAAAGTCACCTCTGCTGGTGCGAGAATTCTTACCACTGACTTGTTAATGACCTGCAACTGTGTGAGAGAAGACACATCATCAGACTGAAGTGGGTGGGTGAGAAGGGAGGAGGACAGAGAGGCTGGCAGTGATGGGAACGCAACTGTGTGTCCCTTGTCACCAGTGCTCAAAGCTCTACTATAAGGGTCTCCCCCAACATGTACACAACCTCTGGTTCAATCACATTTTCACACTTTCATTTGAGACTCTCTAATGAGAGAAAGTCAGTTGCAAGCTAAATCCATGATCCAAATTTCATATTAAATACCTACATATACAATGCACGTATATACGTGTATATATACACATACACCATCCAGCACAGTCAAGGAATAATAATTTGTTCTGATTAATCAGATACTCCAACCAAGAGTTAATATCTATGGCCTGCACGAGTTCATCAATTTTCAAAGAACTCGAAAGCGATAACTTCAAAACTATCTGGAACATAATTTAATCTCTTTTTGTACAAGTAAAAAAGAGCTTTTTCCAATCTCACAGTGCCTCAGGCCACTATTAACATAAATGCTCAATACATATGTGCTGAGCTTAATAGCCATCAATCATTTTCCTACTTCGGTCGGTCCTGCAACTCGGTTCCCACGTTTCCTGCAGGGCACCCACCACGTGCCCCCCTCACTGACCAAGGTGAATACCGCTTCCCTCCCTTCCCCCTCCCCACGCCACCATCAGAGGGTCCTGAGGATGTGCAGAGGAGCCCACTAATTCAGAGCTGGGGGCTCAGAGCTTAAGAGGTGTTACGTTTTCCTATATCACCACATTTTATTTTTAGTTTGTGAACCCGGTATCAATTCACCCTGAATTTAAAGGCCCCCTCATTAAGATACATTGCAACAACCTGCCAGGAGAACTATGTCCAGTGAAAAATTCTCCAGGTGCTCAAAGTACATCTTAGGTTGTACCACAAGAAATTGCTGTTTTAATAGGTCAACACCAAATATCCAAAATGTCATATACTTCAATCTAATGCCAAAATCTGGGAGCTCTATATTTCTGTAACTTGGCCAACTGGTGTGTAAAATACTTTAAGCAAATGTCTCTTTGCCCTTGCCCGGTGTATGGCTTACACGAAACAGGAAAAAAAAAAATCACATTTTTTAATAGATCTCAACTAGTTCCCTACATGCACACAGGCAATCACAAGGGAAAGGAAGCCACTGTTGTCTGGTACATGCACATCCCAGAGGAAAAAAAGAAACGCCAGTTCTTCCCACAGAAGCCACCCCGGAACTAACTGATGACGCTCACTGAAAAAGCAGACTTACATCCCCTTCCCTGCCATCCAGCTACTCCCCAAATTCAGGCTGAGTCACCTCTCAGGGGAAACGAATTTCCGTCTGGGTGCTCACCTATTGTGCTCATGAGACTGCAAGTTGACCTCTGGTGGGTCCCACTGGGTCCTGGAACCACTGTTTCACGCGTGCTTAAAAACAGGAAATCACCGCATCTCAATTCTAATAGGCCTGTTTCCCTCAAGGAACATAAACCCAGGTACGTGGCATAGCAGCTCTCAAGTGGAATAATATCTGATTAGTCTTCTCATCCAGGAAAATAGCATCCCCCTGAGACCTAGAAACACTGGTATGTGAATGTCATGATGCTACTGCTTTCGCTCTATAAATCCATGAAGCAGCAGAGACCCAGCAGGCTGTGAGAGCTTCTAGAATTCGTGAATTTCTGAGGGGTACAGAGTCAGTACGAGGCAGTCAAACAGCCCAGCAAGGCTCTCCTGGAGACAGAAGTGGCAAGTTCCACAGGCCACTGGCCAGATGCAGCCCTGCCCTCTGAACCCAGAGGGAGCAATCGTCCTATCTTGGCTCAAACAGTTCTGTTCAATTAGAAAATAAAATGGAAAAGGAATCCCCCAGTATTTTTTTTAATAAGGAGTTCTAAGAATAAATACGGAAAAGAATGCACATGTCATTACTTTGCTTACTAAACGGAAAGCAGTGAGTGGTTAAGGAACTTTATTGCTAATGCTGCAGTCTGCAGATTTGCCCCCAAGAGGAACCTAAGAGAATAGGCTCAAAAAAATTTTTTTACAGAGAGAGAGGGAAAAAAATTAAGATAAAGATGCTAAAAATGCCTCTCAATGAGGCCCAAATAAATGTAAGACCAGCTTTGGGCCTTCTAGTTTCCCTGCCTCCTCTCAGAAGGCCACCTCCATCTCTCCTGGAAATAGTCTTCTGAGGTCACCCACAGCTGCAGAGGCCAGCAGCACAAGCAGTCAGTCCACTGCACAGCATCTCCAAATAAGATGCTCAGCCTACGCCTGACAGCCTTTGCAGCCATGAAAAAACCATCTGGTCAAAATCTATTTAGTTGACCAAGAATACAAGAGTTATTTTGGAAATGCGTGCTTTTATGAGTGAAAATGTGAGGATTGTTATCTCCGTCACTGTGATTCTCTTTGAAGTGTCCCTGGGGTATCATGACTCATGTTGCAGATCCTCTCCCAGAGCCGTTTTATGGTTATCCCATCAAAGCAGGGCATTCGGGAGACATGCTCTGGTCAGGGAAGATGCCACTTGTCCCGCCCTCTCATTTTCTCTTGTTGAGCTACCTGTGTGAAACCTTCAAATTGCCGTTCAGGTTATAGACCTTTGGGTTTCTCCTGTGGAAGATCTGGGTTAGTCCCACCCATTACCTAACATTTGAAAGAAAAAGCAACAAAGAAACTCATTACACTGCACGACGTGTATATACAATAAGTCCTTTGTCCTTAAAGGAAAAACATAATTTTCAACAGAGTCGGCTCCCAGAAGCCAAGGGAGCTAACATCCAAAACCTAATATAAACACTGAGGCTTATGTCAAGGTTTCGGAGTTAGCCTCACTGAAAGGGGGAGGAAATGATGGGGAATGGCAGCCACAGGGATCCGAGGCATTTTTTCATTGTGATTTTTGAAAGCAGAACTGAGATAATCCCCAGTCCTCCCCTCTCGGGCACCTCCTGCATTGTCGCCTACAAGGCTGCTTTCGACAGCAGGATATTTCTATAAGAGGGAATGTTCCTTTTGGTGCAAATAAAAGCAGGTCTTCATGTCTATGTGATTCTAGTTTTCAAATGTGAGTACATTCCTTTCAAAGGAAAAAAAAGTTTTTTGTAATGATTATTTAGGATGTCTTTTATAGAGGGGGTTGACCTTCTGTGACAAACTCTCTGGGAGAATCCTGTTTTGGAACTTGGAGTTCCATTCTGGGGGGGAGCGATCCCAAGGGTTAACAACACAAATTATAAACAGGAAACTCCAGCCTGACTCCCACTCAAGTCCCAAGGTTGTGGACCTCTCACTGAAGCTATGGGGCTTCCAGAGATGAGGGGACAAGGTTCTTAACACTTGAAGACCTCATCTCATAAGATAAAACTGCCCAGGTTAACTACATACAACACAGAACATGCTATCAAAGAGAAGAAGCAGATTCCTAGAAAACAAACACACAAAGCTCTGTGAATGCGTAGGGTCCACACGTCCAAATCCAGTCACCTCAGTTAATCTGGGATCACCCAATACACCACGGGTATCCAGAGTGACTGTGGCTGGGCAGATGGCAGGACCCTGAACGTTCTAAAAGGGGGAGGGGAATTCCCTGGAGGTCCAGTGGTTAGGACCTCCTAACCACTGCCAAAGGCGTGAGTTCCATCCCTGGTCAGGGAACTAAGGTCCTGCCAGGCGTGCCTCATGGCCAAAAGTAAAATTAAATTAAAAAATAAACATTTTTTAAAAAATGTTTAAAGTAAAACTAAATAAATAAATTAAATTAAATGGGAAGGACTCTGACGTGTCTGTCTGGGTGGGTCTACCAGTAATTAGTTTTACATTTCTGCCTCCTACCTGCCACTTCCTTGTTCAATGGCAAATACCCCAAAGGACAGCAAGGCCTCACTGTGAAAGCAACGTTGTGATTAGCTGTCTGGAGATGGACACCAGTCAAACAGGTGAACTTTTGAAGATGAAAAATAGAGGAGCAGCCCATCTTGCTAAGCCCCAAATACTTCCCGGGTTTTCTGTCTTCTTTGGAAAAGATAGCAGTCGCTTCTACTGAACTTCCATTGTCTGCCCTGACAGAAGTTCAGAGTAAACACATGTCATAGGAATTGACAATAAATTGAAATAAAAGCGGTAGTCCATTAAATCATTTCTTAGAAGTCTTGTAGTAGTCTATGTAATCACTTCTTAGAAGTATAGGATAGGCAGTAATTGCATAGCATTTAGGTAGTGGCAGTAGCTATCATTTCTGAAGTGCTTCCCGTCTACCAGACCCTGTTTTAAGAATTTTACATGTTTTGACCCACAGTTCTGACAAAAGCCCTATGATGAAAATATAGATGTCGAGATACAGAAATATCAGGCAACTCACCCAGAGCCATACAACTATGAAAGGAGGCATGGGAACCACTATACTATCATTCCTAAAAAATATACTCATTAAAGTATATGTTAAAAACTGGTTTATAGCATACACCTTACTTCCTTCCATTCCAGTTCTGGCCCTTAATAATAATAATTCCACTTACACTGTTTACAAAGGTCTTTCACAAACACCAGCACATTTAATCCATACACATCACCTCAGTTAATGGCTACAGCAAACAGATGGGTTCTGCATTATGATTCCTCTTTAGAAATGAAGCTGAAGGGCACACATACCATTGTGACTTGCCCAGTACCCACGACTAAGGCTCAGAGAGACCAAGGTGGCTGCTGAGTGATGCACAGCTACAAGGCGGCCCTGGGGAGACTTGAACCCATAATTTCAGACACCAAGGCCACCACTCCACAGCTGTACTTCAATGACAAAACAGACATCAAAAATTTAGTGAAAAAAGAAAATATTCTTCCTGAAGATCTAACTAAGGGATTAAATTATATCATAATATTTTTTAAAGCACCATTAACAGTTTCATAGAGCAAACCTGAAAGTTTACTATGGTAAGATTTTATATTAGTCCGATTCTTTGATAATGTTGTTCGGATTCATAATAAAAAGTGCCTCAATGTGGCCTTGTCCATTTTGCACTTAACTATAGAAACATTCCAAAGACACTTGCAAAAGCCTATTACTTTTATTCATGAAATTAGTTTTGTTTGGGGACCTTTGAAAATGTCATAAGACCTTTTTAAATCTCAGTTCGGAAAATTTGTGATTTTTGCACTAAATTTTTAAAATCCCTACAGCAATCTTAGTTTGGGATTTCTCTCAAACGAGTTTCCACTGAATTCTATCTATGATCAATTCTATTCCATGGGAAAATATGCAGCAGGTACTAGGGACCTGGGCACCATGGACTGTTATTGATTGTTTAAAATCGTTCGAGAAGATGATGACAAAGTTCCTTCTATGATGTTCTCCTAGAAGGTTCAATCTAACTCTGTAATATCTAATACCGCTGGTCTTTCTCCTCTTCAGGCATCTTCTGCCTTGGCCTACGCTTTGTTGGTTCTCCTTCTTCTGTAACCATTTCTCAATCTCTGTCTTTTGCTTCTCCCTTTCTAACCTTCTTTTAAATAACAGCCCTTCTTCTAGTTACTATTTCTTTTATGGGAGTTTGGGGCTGGTAGATGCAAGCTATTACATTTAAAATGGATAATCCTAATGTATAGCACAGGGAACTATATTCAATATCCTGTGATAAACCATAACGGAAAAGAATATAAAAAGAAGAATGTATATATGTGTATACCTGAGTCACTTCTAGTTACTATTATAGGCTCATTTCTTGAAATCTCAACATAGACCCCTTCCCAAGACAAATAATTTATTCCCAAAGTTCTGAAATTTATTTCAATGCAAACAGTTAACAAACTGCTGTCTTCTAGTCCTGATTTCTCTAGTGAGATCAAGATCTACATTTTGAAGAGCTACCGGGTTTTCCTACTTGGAAGGTCTATGAAGCCCAGTCATCAATTCTGAACTCATTATCCCCACCCACATCTGTGACCTCTTCTCTTCCTACATTGTCTATAACATTGGCTAGAACTTCCAAAATTCCCTTCAATCCACCCCACCTCTCACCTCTGCCATCCATTTTATTGCCAAGTGCTATTAACTTGGGCTCCAAAACTCCTATGCAAGTCTAGGGGTCCCAGCACATGGGTACACTTTTTTTAAGGTGGGTTGTCCAATTTCGATTGTTGTATAAATTGTGTGCTACCACTGAGAATACATACTACCATGGAGAATACTACCACTAAGAATACATCTACCAGACTGAATAATTTGCCGAAGGGGTCATGCAACAGTGGAGAGCAAGGTATCACTGTGAGTAGGAGGAGAGAGCTAGCACCCAAAATGGAATTTTGAGAGTGAGGCCTGGAAGTAAACAATTCTATTCAAGTAACAGCACCCAGAGCTGCTCCAGAGACACCAAGTAATTAGCAAAGTGACTGCTACAGAGACACACTACCACATCATCCTACTGCAGTGACTACTGCATTTTAATTACTGTGTTTTTCTGGGCATTGTTTGGAGTCTTTTAATCCAAATATTCTAGAACTAGAAGGCAGTGAAAGTAATTCAAAAGAATAAGCAATATTGGTTTATCCCAACACCTTCTTTCTCACTGTCCATCCCTGTTCTGGGACGCTTGCCCTCACCTGACCACAACATATCCCTAGTGCCTGTTGTCCAAACTCTGCCCCTCCACACTCTAAACAGCTCCCACAAAAGCTTCTAGAGGCATTTACATAAAACACATCTTATTGTGTCATGCAGCTGAGCCAAAATATTAAATGGCTCCCCCAATTCCACGAGTGGAACTGAGCTCCTTATTATTGCACTCAAAGTCCTCTATGCCTCCCACCAAGCCTTCTAACTCCAGCTTCCACCAGAGCTTTGGGTACACTGGGCATACTGGACTCCGCCACCTCCACAATTCCCAAGCACACACTCCTCTGTGCCTTTCCTCCAATCACGCCTTGCCAAGACTATCTTTGCTCCGCCCATCAAAGTCCCAGATGATCCAATCAGAATTCATCTACAGCTCCATTAGTGCTTGAGTTTGAGTCTAGCACAGTGTTTTTCTGGCACTCCTATGAAACTTATTTATGCATGTGTCTTTCTCCTCTTTTCCGCCGTGGGCAAGAATCTGTGTTACTGGTCTTTGCCTCCCCAAGGTGCCCAACCAGCAGAATGCTTCAAACACAGAAAAGGCAAAAAATGGAAGAGGAGAATGAAGTGTGAAGAGAAGGAAGAAAGAATAATATTATTGAATTTATAACCTGTTACTCCTAGTGCTTCGAGTGATGTTTTATAGAATTAGAACTGGGAATCAAGAGGTCTTAAAATATACACCCAGCGCATTTGCTGATCTTAACTAAGTTCAACAAGCACACTTGACCTCCTGGGGCCATGAAAGGTGATGTTATTAGTATTTTTTATAGCACAAAGAATTCAATAGACCATCAGTTGGACAGAAGTGCCACAGAAGAGGGTGTGAGAAACTGGTATCCTATGTTTATTCAACGAATTTGTATTAATTGCCTTTATTTTCCATCGTTTTGCCTTGCCTGGCTTTTCCTATTATGTCCCGTTCTCCTGCCCTCACTATATCTGAATCCCCATCTGCGGAAGGGCTCTCTTTCCTCGGCATGGTTTCCCACACTTAAAACACAGTTTTCAGCTGATGCGCACTATAAAGGCCGGTGCCTTGAAATGAAAAGAAAGCGTGTTTAAAATGGGACAGGGATGGGGAAGGGGAGCCCACAAGTAAGTAGGCAGCAAAAGCCCACTCAGGTCTGGAACGGGGTGAGAGACTTCCACAAGGTGGGCCAGGAAAATCCCCACGATGCCAGACCACTAGGCGGTTTTTCCAGAATTACAGCACTTCTGAGTCCCAACCCTACCCTTCTGCCAATAAAAGTACAAGTGAAGGTGACCCCACAGGCATAGAGACGTAAATACTCCGCAGAAAAACGAGGCCCCTCTTCCATGGAAAGTTTTTTTAGTGTTTAATGGAGAGCAAGGGGAAAACTTATACCAGGGCTCACAGACCACTGGACCAATAAGGAAACAACTCAGATCGACCCAGTCCAAGTCTAGAGGGACAGAAAACCCCATCAAATGTCACTGACTTAGCCCTGTTCATTCATAAATATGGGTGGGCTTGGCATCATTATCCCTATGTCTTTTCTCCATCAGCTTCCATTTTCTCCCTTTTCTGATGAACCTTTGCATCTAATTCCATGTGAGGAAATAAGAATTTAACATCATCATCAACATCATCAACAGCAATAATGCATCATTCTGACTATATGCCAAACTCTGGGCCAAGTCTTAAATGCTGTATCTCATTTGATTCTCACAGCAAGTCTATGAGCTCGGTAGTGATAGACGTCCCACTCTCCAGATGAGGAAACGGAGACTTAGAAAGGTGAAGTAACTTTCCCAAGTTCACCACCAGTAAGTGACAGAGCCAAGATCCGAACCCAGGCCTGTCTGATGCCAGGGCCAAGGCTCTTTGCCAAAATGATATGAAACCAGCCAATAGCTGCCTGAACTGTGTCTTCCTCTGAAAGAGCCATCCAAGTCCAGACCTGGTTCATGTTACAAGACCAAGATCACTCTAACTGCTCCCCAAAGTGAGCCTACGTCAGCTCTACAGAGGCTGAAATAACTCTCTGAGCCCTTGGAAGTATCTGTAGACGTTTGTAAGTAGTAAACGACCAGCGGAAGCAAGTTGATTTAGCATAGAAGACACTGTTTTCACATCCCAGATCTGTCTCTTAGTAACGATGTAACCTCAGGACATTTGCTCCACCTCTCTGAGCCTCAGGAAAGCATGGGTAATAATAATTGTCTGTGAGCTGGTACTGGTGAATTTGCCAGCACAATGCTGTAAATTAGTTACCTTTCCCCCCCAACTGTTCTATTGAGTACCTTATTCTATGGAAAGGCAATTGGTCGCAACACTGTCTAAACAGAGTATAAATAAATAATAGATAGATAAATAAATAAATAACTCCTGATCATTTCCTTAGTAAGCATCCAAAATCCAAAGTCTAAAAATGATATAAAACAATTTCCAAAAAATTGTGGCAACCTATGCATATGTGCATGTACTAAGTGTATCTCTCTGAACACATAAGGACTACTTTTTATCTCCTCTCCCTCTCTCTCTCCTTCACCCTCCTAGCTCTCCCTCTCTCCACCTCTTTCTCTCTCTCTCTCTCTCTCCCTCTCTCTCTCTCTCTCTCACACACACACACACACACACACACACACACACGAATTGAATCCTGATGCACCGCTATCTCCCTCATTCTCAAACACGTGCCTGACACTTGTTCAGATAATAGATAACTAGTCTCTAGCCAGTTAATTTGAACAATAAAAAACATGAGGCTCTTATAGAGATAAGGTACCCTAGAGAATCAAAGATGCTGGTACCTGCTTGTTTAGTGACGGAAGATTTTTGTGATTAAAAAGTGGAAGACAGCAGACAAAGCCCCCTCTGTTTGCACCACTTGGTTGGCTCCAAGCTAGGTGGAGCCCTGCTTCTTGTAACACGAAATTTCACATTGCTTTTTATGAGCAGAGGGTCCATTTCTAAATTGCACCCCTGGATTTAAAAGAGGAAATTTAAACCTCAGAATAATGTTTTTTGCTGAACAAAATGTATGCCAAACTAAGCCCTGACTGACTGACTCCTGGTTTTCTGAGTCCCAGCCTCCAAAGTTTTCTCAGGTTTCCAGTACTGGGCCGAACTCACTGGCTTGTGCCATTTCCTTCTATGCTACGGTTAGGTGGAAAAGGGGTGAGAAGCAGGGGTACCACTTCCCCAGGTTCACTGGATGTATATGGGAATGCCCGAAAGATCCAGAGGACCACTGTAGATTCATTAGCCGAGAGAGGCTGGCTCCTATCAGCTGTACTTCATGGAAGGCACCAACGTGTTGTCCTAGGCATTACGGGAAAAATAATTCTAGCAAGAAGGGGGAAATCGTCATACAAAACAGCAATAAGTCTGGGCCTTCCTAACTCAGCCCCACAAAAGACCATTTTGTAAGATGGGGAAAAGCTGTGCTTTGCTTTCTAACTGAACAATGAAACACTTGCATCTTTAATCCAAACTGTCTACCCACTTCCCTAGATTTCAGGACAATGGCCTAACTTCTCACCTTCCCTCTTGAATAGTTGAACCCACACACTTTAGAATGATACCCATCAGCAGCTAACAAACAGGTTATTCTTGGACCATGACTGATGCTGGCAAAATGCTCGGGTCCAGGCAGACAAGGATAAGTGAGAATAAAATTATTCAGTTCTGCTTGCCGTGGCCACTGCATCCGCAGTCATCCTCAAAATTCCCACAGAAATAAGCTCATTCCACCTTTGAAACATTTCGGAGCTTAAAAGTTTAAATCAGGCCAAGTTGATTTTGTGGGGTTTTTCAAGCTTTTACACTGTAATTATATGCAGGACTTTGTGCCACCTATTTCCTCCCAACTGTAACATTTTATGTCTTTTTTAAGCATACGTTGAGGTTAGCTTTTTTTTTTTTTTTCAGTACATGTTATGAAACAAGATATGAGCTTATACTCAACTTTAGGTAACTTTCTGCCAAAAGGCTGGACCAACACAAACTAAATATGACTATTTTCTTTATCCAAAGTACAGTTTTGACTATTACATACCCTCTTAATGTACATACATAAAACTAGCTCACAACTAAAGCTCCCTGCAGGTCAGCTGAAATCATAATGAGATTTTCCTTTCATATAATGTGATTAACAAATGTTAGCTAACCAAACTCCTAAAAGACTCAAAAGAAAAAAGCAAAATAACTCAAGCAATGCCAAAGAGTCAAATAACTCAACAAACTTTCTATTTTTTTCTTTGCTTTTTCACTTCTTTAACTTAGAAAACAGCCTGTTTCACTTGATTATATGCACGTGCTCTAGAGGCAGGTGAGAGTGAGTTCCAGCTCCACGATTTACAAAAATGTGACCTTCACAAGCTACTAAACTCCTCTAGCCTCAGTTTCCTCATCTGTAAAACAGGCGGGTAAAAATCCTCAAAGGATTTTTGTGAAGATTAAATGAAATAATGCAGGCTTCAATAAGTGTGGGCAAATAGTGTTTCATAAATGTTAGTTGCTATTGCTGACATTATCTATCTGCTAAATAAGTCTACCTTCCAACCTAAAAAAAAAAAATGTCAAATGTCTCATGGCAGCCTAGGTGCTTTGAAATTCATATACTGCAATGGGTCCCTCAGAAACTTACAAGAGCAGACACAAATAAAGAAGCGGCCGTCCATCTATTCTTACTCAACTTTATCAAGTATTACAAATGTTTGGGAAGTAGTAATAACTATGACAGCTTGGGCCCCATAATCCTAAACCCCTGCAAAGGTCACGGCAACATATCACTGAGGCTTTCAGCTAGTGAGAGCTCTGAGGCATCCTCTGCATAGCAAGTGAGTTGGAGTGCCAGAGTCAGACTTTATATGTTTAGAAAGGATTTCTGACAGCTCTTACGAAGGCAGATACCTCCAAATGTTACTCGAAGATATAAATGAACCTACCACCCGTCTGAACTTAATCAACGCATTTCTGGAATAAATATCACTCCAGAACTCCAACTGACGCATCTTTTCAGATTCACTCTTTACCTTCAAAACAGCAAGATTCTAATATCTGTTTTATTAGCAGTGAGGCTGTACTTTCGGGGAAAGGCACTACTTCCCCCAGGGCAGGAGTATGGAAAAGGAGAAATGCTGTATGGAGAATTTTTATATTATTTGGGAACAGTCTGCAAAACCCAAACTGTATATTTAAACTTTACAAATGTAACAATATTGTAACGCTTATCTCTGCAAACGGAATGCATTTTTACCTCTATTTCTGTTGATTTCCTTAGTCTTCAGAACCCGATAATCATTTGATACAGACATTCACCTTCACCCATTTATCATTTCACAACATTGACCTCATCTCTTATCATGAAAAAGTTTGGGTAGTTTAAACCCAGATGGCTTGGCTTTCACCTAAACAGAGAAGAATCCCTTCTCTGGTTCCATACAGCATGTTGATCTGATAACCAGCAGTCATCTATCACTTGGGGGCTTTGCATTTGACTGCCTTAATGTATTTCCAACAGGGTTTTGTGATGTGTAGTTTTTAATCAAGGTTTGCCAAAACTGATTGGCATGTAAAACACTTTTAAGCAAAAATGTTGTTCTTTGTAAGTCTCTATTTCAGCTCAGAAATTCTTATTCGTATAACTTAATCTCCCCCGTGTGGTTACTTATTAGACCTTATCATTAACTATTAAGTTAAAATAAATTGAAACAAAATTTTTTTTTAATCTACTAGCCACTGCCAGTGTTAACTAAGCAGCTGAAAGCCAAGTGTCATCCTCTAAGGATAGAGTCCTTTCTGACTCATGCTTCCAAATCAGAACTACAAAGACTGTTTTTGAGACTTAGTGTATAAGAGGCAAAGAAATCCAAGATTACATCTTGTCCTCATGTTTGTGCTTTGTGACTCTCATCTCTTTTTCCCCTTGTCATATACCTTATCCCAGACCTTTATACCTAAATGTTACCATTTTCACACTGAGCTCAGACAACAGAATCAAGGCAGAAAGTTTGGTGGCACCTATGATTTGGTGGCAATAGCCATTCCTGGGAACAGAAGGGCAAATGGTAATTATCACTGAGACGATGCCATACCAAGTCCACCTTAAGTTTACTTCTGTAAACTGATGTCAAAGATAAGAATTCCCAGACTGAAGAAATGGAAACTGCAAAAGTCCATAATACTCAGAAATTCAATTGAATTCAATTCACCAGCTATCTGAAGTTTTGTAACGACCAAAATCAGTTTTTAAGATTTGGTCATATTACATATAATGGATTCAGCTTCTCAGAGGGAGCAATTGACTTCACATTACCTGATCTCCATACTCACCATGCAGACACACATTATACAAGGGTTGTCCGTGATAAATGGAATCTGGAGAACTTCACCTTCATTTTCACATTTTGCAACAGAACCTGAAGGAGAAAATAAGTTATTTAAATTTAGCTTAGTGCCATTGTTACAAAAATAGAATTTTTACATTAATGCTTTTTGAAACAACTATACCCAAATTTCAGAAATTCCTAATGAGTTTTAAATTCTCAAACTCATCCAAAAGAAGTCCCCTCGAAGAAAATCTATTTTAAATAGTTTTATTGGAACAGGTTTGTTTTGTTTTTTTAAAGGCCGTGCTATATAGATAGATTTTCTGCTTTCGATGGTTTAAGCACAATTCCAAGTATTTCACTGGATCCTTAATAATACCCCTCCTTCATGAAGGCATTTCAAGTAAACACACACTCCCACATGCAAAAAAAATTCAAATTGGCCATTAAGGCAGATTTTAAATTTGAACAGAATTCAGGACAGTGTCAATGAACAGGGCTTTATATGAATCCGCCTCATATTGTCTTGAGCTGAAATCACTTTTTGAAACACAGTCTTCTTTCCTCTTTTAGAAATTGCCTCAATATTTTCTTTTCTGCCCCAGGTGTCACTAAAGTATGTCCTTCAGAATAGCAGCTGAGGTCTTCACCTGCCTGAAAGCATATAATTATTATATCCTGCTATTAGTACCCTTTTAAAATATGATCGTTTCTTTAAATTCAAGGTGCTTTAAAAAGCACTCCCTGTACAGAAGCTATATTGGAACGCTATAGAGTGAGAAAGGCCGATGGGTGGAAAACGGTTAAATTTTTTTTTCTTTAATTGTATACGGGAGAAAAGATCAAAATAAAGATTGAAGAAAACTAAAAATAAATAAAGAAACTTCTCAAATTCAAATAGAAGAATTTCCGTTATCACTATACTATTGATGTCAACAGCCTCCTTGCCCTCCACCCCTTAACCTACTCAACTGCCTTCCCACCCCTTAACCCTGCGGGCTTCGCTTCTTGCCCACCGCCAGCGAGGGTCAGGCTCCTAGGTGCTCGCTCCCCGCCCTCCTGTCCCCGAGGCCAGCCAGCGCTTCCTCTCCCAGGTACCAAGCCAGCGTCCGGGAGGGTCGGTCCCTCCCGCCCCCTCCCCTACCTGTCAAGAAGGAGGAAGCCAGAGACATGGGGACCCCCGAGCAATTGAGCAGCAGCAAGACGCAGCAGGTAATCCCGGGCGAGCGCCGGCAGGGACGCTCAGCCAGAGCCCTGACGCCGGAGAACCAGAGCATCGTCACCTGGAGGGAATCCCGGGCGACTGCAGGTCCCGCGCCGCCGCCTATGCTCCACTACCGCCGCTCGCAGTCAAAAAGGGCTCTCAGCCGGCGAGTCGGGAGACAGTCCGTTAAGGAGGGAGGCGGGCGCCCGGGAGCCTGGGGCGGGGGGGGGGGGCTGAAGGGGGAGGCGGGAGAGAGAGGCGAGGGGTGAGGGGCGCCCAGGGAGGAGGGGTCCTGCGGCCAGGCTCCTCTAATGCGGCTTTTTTTTTTTTTTAAGGAGTTGCTCGCAGCGGTTTAGTCGTCGGCTCCTCCATACTAGAGAGGGGGCCGGGAGGAGGGGGTATCGGAGCAGACGGAGATAGGCAGAGAGGAGTGGCTGCGCTTCCCGCTGCGCACCGCTGCACAGCCGCCGCCGCCGCCCGGGCTGCAGCGACTGCCCGGGGGCGCGCCGCTGCCGCGGCGTCCTCCACTCCTGCCCTCCCACCTCCTGACGGCCCCTCAGGCTCTCAGCCCGGCCCGCGCGCACGCTCGCTCCGGCGCCGGAGACCCGGGCGCCCCGGGCGCCTCTGGGAACCCGCTGGGGGCGCCCGGGCGCAGGGGGGATTGCAGAAGCCCCGCGCCGGGCGTTTGTCTTCACCGGGCGTCCAGCCTGCTCCCCAGCCCCTCGAGGGAGGCCACTTGTCCCGGGGCACGGATCGGAGCGGGGCAGGCGTGTCTCCACCGCCTGGAGCGCGCAGCGCCTCCTCCCTTTCCCGGGGGAACCCTCCCCTAGCCGGGAATGCCGCGCCACCCCCACTCACACCCGGGCGCTCCAGCCCTGGGAGGGAGCAGAATATGGGACGCAGGGCGCCTCACCACCCCTGCTTGTTCCCAGATGCCCCAGCTTTGGGATGGAGCTACACGGGGCGCCGGGCTGGGGGCGGGGGGCCGCGCGACTTTTCACTCCCTGCTTTGCTTCGGTCTGCTGGGGGCGAGACAGCGGACTCCCGCGCTGAGCGGACAGAGGGGCGAGGGGCCTTCCAGAAGAGTGTTCTGTGCTTCTGTGCCTGCCAGTCGTGACACTAGGGAAGACAGAAGCTGAAACTACACGCAAGGTCGATTAATAAACGCACAGAGGCGAACGCTTTTCGCCCTTAAAAAAAGATGAACAGTCGCTCCATGATTCCTCCCATCCAACCTCGGGCGGACTGGGGCGGGGAGGTGTTTGACTAATCATTCACTGACCCGAGAAAGGGGGAGGGACCCGCGCGGCGGCTAATCTCTAGCAGGAATAGCCACCCCGCGGCCTCGGCAGCCGCAGCCCTGGGTGTCCAGGAGTCCGACCCTACGTACGGCCCGCGGATCCCCCCGGCCGGATCGCGGCCTCCTGCTCAGGCCGTGGCACCCTTTGCTCAAAGTGGGGGATGCAGTGGAGGAGGGAAGACTTTTTGTAACCAAATGGGAATTAGGGGACGCTTGTCAAGTGTTGGGACCTGATGATCAGCTGTCCTCGGAGATCGCCTTGAGTCGCCGGCTTCCTCTTACCAAGAATGAAAACGGGGCCCCCTCACGCCCATCCTCCTGGCGGGTCGGCCTGGGTGGATCTAAACGGCAGTCGCGGACTAGCCAAGCACGTTTCTCAGCGGGACGCACCTAACAATTTCCCGACACAAAGTGGGTTGTCGGTAGTCGCAGAAACTATACCTTTGCAAATATATTAGTCAGTTTGCGGACACATTTAGTACAGTTTCCTCTTAAGCCCTCCGCTCTTTGGGGGGGGGCGGGGGCTGTTTATTTGTTTTTATTTTCTCGAGTAGTTGGAGCCTTCACTTAAAGCTGCAATGCCCACATTCCGGCACGCCAAGGAGCCAACAGGAGCGCATTGCTCTGACAAGGAAAAAGTAAGAGAGGGGAAAGCTGTCATTAGCTTAGCACGCTCCATTTCCCTCTCAAAACAGATTTTTAGCGTAAAACTTAAATTAAAAGAGAAGAAAGATGATGTGTGGTTGCCTTCCCCCCCCCCACAAATAACGACCACAGCCAGGCAGCTCCTTGAAAATCAGAGTGTTTAATGTATTTACTAACGATAAAGAACATGCAAAAAAAGAAATCTCTAAACCTAGCCTTACCTCCCAATCCATTTTTTATCAAAACAATAAAATAAAGACGTTTATGACTACAGAGAAGTACAGTCAGTTGAAACCACTACCTAAAAAAGATTCTCTCTGCATGGGGCTTTTAGATAAAGATGATAATCGTGACTTAATTAAGGAAAACGGAATAATGGGTAGGCTGGGAGACCTTTCATTGCCCTAGACTTCAGCAGTAGACCTGGATAAACTCACATTAGAGAAGCAGGATATTTGAAGAGTACACATTAGTTACTCAGATGTGCCTTCCCTGACATCAGCCATACGTCCTCAAGGGTTTGCATGACAAAAGTCTTTATGATGGAATCTGTGTGTGTGTGTGGCATTTCTCAAACCAGGGACCTGGTGCTTTGGGATGCACTGGAACTTGCCCTATAGGTATAAATCCAAAAACCACCTGGAAAACATTTTCGTCTGCCTGGAAGTTTACCAATGGGAAAGATGCACAGAAGCCTTTGGCAAACCTGTCCCTTCTTCCTGTTTGTTTTAATCAGCTGCCACCAGTGATTTCCCCTGCTGCTTTCTTGGCAAATGGGCCCTACTTCTGGAAGAGCATCTTTCTCCCCAAAGGGCTTATCGGCCCTCCACTGCTGCTGCCACCACCCCTTCAAGTGACAGTCTATCAGCTGCCAGTTGGCCTCTGTCTACACAAACCTGAGATACTCTGGGGTCAAAAAAGAAAGAAAAGAAGCAGGCAAGCACTGAAAAGCATACAGCTCTGCCTTCACTTGTTTAAAGTAAAGGGCGGTACCATCGAAATCCCCAAATGCTCTTGACTGAAATCAGAAGGAGAACAAATATGTGTTTGGCTCTGTTTATGACATTTTTCAACGTAATGGAGGTAATGGGTCCCAAAGATCATTATTTAACTACAGCTATCTCATGCTCTTCAAAATAAAATATATAACCTAATCAGACCAAAAGAGAACGAGGCCTGTGGTAGGAGAATTCTTTTCATCCCTTGGCAAAACTATGATGCTGAATTTGCGCTGAAAAATCCAACTAAATATACCACTTAGTAATGTAGATTCAAAGTTACTTCAAGAGAAATTACAGCAGCCCAGCTTCGTAAAAATAGAAATAAATAGACCCTTCAAAAAGGCAGCAGGGGAAAGGAATTGTGATACCAACCACTAGGGAGGGCCGAAGGTATTCCATAAATGTGTGAGGGTTTTGCTTTATAAAAGACACGAGGCATTTCAGACTTGATGAGGATAAGGGATGGTGCCACCTAGCAGCTTACAGTCTAGTAAGGGAGATAAAGCGTGTTTATAAATGAATGCAGTACAAGGTAGGAAATGAATGTAAGAGGAGGAGATAACATGCCCTGTCATGGAAGTTTAAAGAAAGAAGACACTTAGCTTCATGGAGGAGGTGGCAAAGGAGCTGAGATTTGAAAAGCAGGGGAGGCTTTAGTAGAAAGAAGGACAATCCAGGAGCAGCAGAGAGTAACAGCAGGGAGACTCACTATTTACAAAGAGAATGGGGAGCAGTCATTTAATTGGCTCTATCTGTCAGCTGAGCAGAGCTGTGGGAAGGCTTGATAATGAGGAAAGTAGAGGCAGCACTTGAAGGATCCACCTCAGATAAGCAACAGGATATTTACCATGGAGTAAGTGCCTACCTCTTAGAAACAACCAGACTACATTTCTTTAGATTGGAAAGTATTTCTGCAGGTGCATTCAGCAATCTGTGCATTTATTCATTATTAATCATGATACTGGAGAGCACCATTTCCACCTCCATCTGTTCAAAAGGGTTTGGGTGATGGAATGAGTAATACATCATGAATCAGTTTCTCAACCTTTTTAGCAATGGCTATATGATTCTTCTTGGGATGAAAGTAGAAATGGTGCTTTGACTTTTTTTTAAAAACACTGGAGATCTTAGAGATCATACAAACCAACTCCCTGCCCTTTCCCTTTGAGAATGAGAATTCTGAAGACTGACAGGAAAATGACTTGCCTAGGGTCACACAGCTAGTTAATGGCATAGCCCATTTAAACAGAGTTCCTCTGACTCTCTGATCATAATGCTTTCCATTACAACTGTTCTGCCTTATTGAGTCATAAGAATATAGGAAAGGACCACTGGATGTTTTTAGATATGATACAAATTAAAGTTATAGAGTTAGTGCAATTGGTACTGAAATATCTATTGAACTGAACTAGCACCAATAACACAAGTTGTAAGAGCAAGAAAAACAGACCACAACTTCGCTCACCAGTTGAACAGTGACTTTACTCTTAGCTCACTAGACTAAAACATTAAAGAACTGCACTCTCTTCTGGGTTTTGCTACTGGTTTGCTCAGTTTCTGGTCCTTCAGACAGGAGAGGGTACCACTGAGGCTGATAAGAAGTCCTCTAGATTCTGCCAGAGGGCTCTAAATAATGTCATTCCAAAAAGTCAGAGGCTCTGAAATTACTTTTTTTGTGAAGGTGAAGAGACTGGAGACAATGACAAAAGCATCATTTTAGTGATATTGGTCTATTTTATTTAAATGATCTTTATTAAAATTGAATTATTTTCATTAAGTGATCTTTCTCTCAATCATTTTCTCTACTGTTTGTAGCCTTAAGGGTCTTTTCATATGACTGTACTCACTGAAGAGTTTATTCATTTTTAAAGCAGGGCATTTTGATAAAGATGATGGGATCAAGGCATTTTTAGACACAGTTGCACTGAAATAACAAAATCACTTTTTTTTAAATGTTGAATTACTATTGTAATAAATAAACTCCCCTTCACTCCTTCCCTGACCTTCACTCACCTTTGGCCTCACCCCAATCCCTGCCTCAAGGATGGTGAAGTAATGAAGTGAGTTTTGCCTGTTTTACTTGTTCATTTAAATGTCCATGAGCCAAAACAACCACATTGGAGTGTCATAGATTCTCCAGTTCTACAATTAAAACAAAAGCAACTATTTTTCAAAGATTTTTAAAATTTTCATCAACATCTAAAATGCTTAATAAAGAAATCATTTTGATATTGGAAGTTATAAAAATCAGACACAAATTTGACTCCACTAGGTAGGCACCAATGTTTGTTCATTAATAGAGTATGATCTTTGAGAAAGGGTCCTCATCTCTACATTCCATCTGGGAAGTAACTCCCCAAAACAACTTTGCCTAATCACCAGCTTCACTGGCACCAAAGCTGTAACCCTATCTGTCTATCTGAAGTAGGGTATAGTTGAGGGAATCTCAGCACAAGCCCAAGACACCAGAATATAAAGCTAATGCCTTATGCCTGTTGTTCTAGGTTTTACGAGCTCTCCTACAAGACTTTAAATCAAGTTTGGAGTAAGTATCAACAGAGCTGAGAAAATCACCATTGCCTCAGAACTATTATTAGAGATTATCTATAGACTCAGAGAGAAACAGTTCAACATGACCTACCTAAGGATGTATATTCCAAGATGCCAGTTAGCATGTATGGAGACTCTGGCAGAGAATCCTGGCTGTCCCCCAGCATCCATTCTTTCTCAGTATTGAGTCCCTAATTTGTGCAGTGTGTATGGCTTACTGGCAATAAACACCACTTTTCTCAGCCATGAGTGATCCCATGACTAACTTCCAGCCAATAGAGTAGAAATGGAAAGTATCTTTAAAGAAGGGACATACACTTCCTTCTTCCCTTCCTCCCTTCTGGAAGGAAGAAACAGAAATAATGCTGGAAGAGAAGCAGAAATAATGCTGCTGGAGCTCCAACAACCCCCTTGTCCCATGTAAAGATCTCAGGAAAAAAAGTTTAGGGACATGGCAGAGCAAGAAGAGAGAAGTTTAGACTCTGTTACCATGAAATGCAGTATAAGCCCTGGGCTGACTACCTCTGACTTTCAGCACCTGTCTTGTTTCAGCCCTTGTTGGTGTTTTCTTTCCCTTGTTATTTTCAACTAAATATAAAATCTTCTGAAATAATTAGCCTCAAAGACAAAGTGCCCGATAAAAAGCTAAATATATTAATTAATTAATTTATTAAACACTTTCTGAGAGAATGAACAAATCTAGGATTTCAATCACCTGTGTAGTCCCTGTTTACATGTGCCTTATCAGTTTTAGGAAATTTAGAGGAACTTATACTATTCTTTCTTTGAAAAAACAATATTTAAATATTTGTACATCCATGTTCATAGCTGTATTAGTCACAATAGCCAAAAGACAGAAGCATCTCAATTGTTCATCAACAGATAAATGGGTAAGCAAAATGTGGTATATACATAAAATGGAATATTATTCAGCCTTAAAAAGGAAGGAAATGCTGACACAGGCTACCATATAGATAAAGCTTGAGGACAGTATGCTAAGTGAAATAAGCCAATTACAAAAAGACAAATACTATACAGTTCCACTTATTTGAGGTCCCTAGAGTAGTCAAATTTATAGAGACAGGAAGTAGAATGGTGGTTACCAAGGGCTGGGGAAGGGGGGATGGAGAGCTATTGTTTAATGGGTATAGAGTTTTAGTTTTGCAAGATGAAAAACGTTCTGGAAATTGGTTATACAACAATGTGAACGTATTTTGCACTACTGAACTGTAAACTTAAACATGGTTAAGATGGTAAATTTTATGTAATATGTATATTACCACAATTTAAAATTTTTTAATAATTTTTTAAAAATAACTTTTATATTTTCTTCATCATTACCAAATTAACATAATTGTTGGCCCTAAAAGTAAGAAATACAGATCAGCAAAGAAAGAAAATGTGGCACTCTTTGATAACCTTATTATAGAGCCTGGCTCTGTGCTAAGCTGTTTATATGGATTACCTCATTCATTTCACCCAACAAGCTTCTGAGGCCGATACAATTGTTATTAGCACCATTTTATATCGGAGTAAAATTATGCACAAAAGATTAAGTAAATTGTTCAAGGTCACACAATGGGGAGTTGGTTGAACTAGAATCAGAATCCAGGTTGCCTGACTCTGGAACTTATGCTCTTATTGGTTAAGCTATTGTGAATGTTTTTGTCACTAATTATTCTTTGGCAGCATCATTTTTAATGATTATAGAATATTCCACTGTATGAAGGTACCATAATCTTCCTCAATAATCTCCCATCTAGAACCTTAAAAACATTACGCTAGTGGAAGAAGCTAGTTTATATGATTCCATTTATAGGAATTGTCCAATGTAGGCAAATCTATAGAAACAAAATGTTACCAGGATTTAGGGTCTTGGGAGGAAATGAAAAATGACTGCTAAGGGGTACAGGGTTTCTTTTAGGGGTGATGAAAATGTTCTAAAATTGCTTGTGGTAATGGCTGCATAACTCCATGAATAAATCAGAAAGTATTGAATTGTAAAATAATAATAATAATCTCCCATCTAAGTTGTTCCTGTTTTTACTACTCTAAGAGATGCTTCAGTGAACATCCTTTTACTCTGCATGTTTATTTCCTCAAGGATAAATTCATTAGTTGGCAGACCAAAGGTATGTGCATTAAGGCTTTTGAATCATAATGTTATACATTCTTAATCAAAGATTATTTTCCCCTTTGGTCTTAAAAACTTTATATGCTAGCCTGAAATCCTTGCTTAAAAAGAAAGCCAGTCATTAGGAGCTCTAAGCTAGTTCTCAGAGTGATCTTAATAGATGTTTGTAGATGCAGGAGATATACAATTAATTTAAGCCTTGTTAAAAATAAAACACATTCCATTGACTTTCTAGACTTCATTGATTGTGTGGAGTAAATATTTATTTAGGGAATTCTTAAAACAAACGATGGCGACTTATTTGACCGCTATCTGCTTCACGCATAATATCAAGTGTCTGTGAGCTGGAAGATAATAATCAGTTTTGCCCCCAGTCTCTCCCTCAATCCCTTCCTATAAGCAGTTTCTTTCAACTTGAATTCTCAGTAGCTTTTCTTTCCCCAAGCCGTACTTTCCAGTACTTCCCATCAGAAAGACAGTAATCATATTAATGAATGACCTCAGCATCTCTCAGAAGGCAGCTAAATTAAAAATTCAAGTGCCCAAGATTTAATTCATCAAAACTATCCCATCAACTCTAGCTTAATTTATAGTAGTTTGCTACCAATAAGATTAGTTAGTGGTCATTACAGAATGAACAAAACTAATTTCACTAATGTGGGTAGCATTCAAAGGGAATCCTTTGAAACTAATCCAATCACTTAGTATGTAGTCCTAGTTCTGCCACTTGACATTCTAATGATTGAGGCAAATTAATTAACTTTGTGAGGCTTGGTTTCCCCCATCTAATAGGAGGGTGAAGTAGAATCACCTCTACCTGCTTGTCAGAGTTGGATATGAAATCATTTCATAAAGTGCTCCATAGGAACGTAACTGAAAACTAGAGATTTTAGATATGAAAGGGCCCTCAGAAGGCATCTAATTCTACTGCCTCAAACAAACATACAAACGCTTCAACTGAAGTTCAAATAAAGTAACTTGTTCCAAGTTGTGATGGACATGAATTTTTTTTCCAGAAGAGCAAGTCCCTTCTTTGGGAAATATTCCTCAAAATATATGGTTTTACTAAAGTTTGAAATAATTATAACCACCCCCCCACACACACACTTCCAGCAAACAGGCAGATCATGAGGCCAAAAGGGGGCCAGTTGTAATCTCTATCCCTCTGACCACATTCATTGATCCAGGTTTGAAGGTATGACCCCAGTTCTTCTCCTGGATTTTTAAAACTTAAGCTGCGAGGACAGTACCTTTTCCTCTCTGCCTGAAGCCTGCCACACGGTTGCCCTGAACAGAAGAAGTTGGCCAACATAGATACTTCTGGTAATAATAATTCTACATAGTTAATATACCAATATCTGGGTACAACAGCATCTACTAATAAGCAATGCCTCAACCTAAAGAACTAAGACTAAAAGTAGAAAATTGGGGGCTTAAGAGTAGGAACTGCAAAGGAGGAAAGAGATACTAGCCTTGCTGAAGCCCTGAGATCACGGTAAGTAGATAGCAGCAGCCAGCTTCCCACTCTGGAGCCCACCCTTATCTTCACAATCCATGTCAGTCTTTGCTATGCAAACCCAGCAATCAATCTTAAGGCAGTAAATGCACAGTTTTTGAAAAACTACAATGTGCATAACAGATACTTTGTTCCCATTGAAGTTACCATACTTTCTTTCATTTTCTTCCTATTAAAGTTGCCATCATTTCCACTATTCTAATTTGAGACATTCTGTTCTCTAAGATATATAAGGCCGTCATTTACATTTAACCATTTACGTATATGTATTTTATCTGTGTAAATAGGAAGGCATGGGGGAGAACTCAACACCTTTCTTGCATAATTTTTTGAGTTAATAGGCTATTTATTATTTTTTTAATATCTTTTTCTTGTATATTTTAATTGATGTTGGGAAAAAAAAATCAATTCCAAACAGAAGATCTAGTTCCATTGCAGTTTTCATCCCCAGTGAGGTGTATGATGGAAATAATTACTGGGCATTGCCTTTTGTTATAATAACAGATGCCATTCAATGGACCCGAGACAAAACAAACAAGTAAATGACTGTCTATTTATGGGTCAGTTTATTCTTTACTGCTATAAATAGCTTGTCCTTTGAGCATCACCATAGGTGTTTGCTCTGTATCACATGGGAATGTATTACTTTTCGTGCTTCAACATCTGCAGACTCATACGCGTAAGCATAAATGGACCCCCAAATCTGAGGGATATTAGAAGGTGCTTCCTGGTTTTTAAGTGGGTCAGTGGGTCTACTGCTCTATACTTCCATGCAGTCAATTCCCTAGATGGCAAAAGAGTCAGACTGAAAAACCAAAGAAAGCAGAAAGTTTAATTTTGACGTTTTTCTTATGTTGGTATCATCATTACTCTCTCTTAAAGTTTGGAAAATAATTCTCATGGTGTGTAAATTACCCTTTGATTGAAGGTGAAATTCCTTTAGGTCAGAGTCTCTAAAGACAAACACTTCATAATCCAGCCGGGGTAAAGGAACAGAATATTCGGGTAAATTCATTGTTCTAGTTGATAAAGTATTTTAGATGGGACATAGATTATGGTTTACTGACTCAACGTATTAAGAGACAATAAAATATAAGTAATACACAAACAAGTAAAATTTTATTTTGGTGATTCAGAAGAACTTCAAGATCTTCAAACCCCTTGAAACTCAAAGTGCGCTTGCCAGTAGCTACCTCATCACCTGGGAGCTGGTTAGAGATGCAGAATCTCAGAGCCCACCCCAGATTCACTGAATCAGAATATGCATTTCAGCAAGGTCCCCAGGTGAATGGTATGTACACCGAAGCTTGAGAATCACTGTTAGTACCACAGGAAGGCCAATTTAAACATGACCTTTGTAGTATAAATGTAGCATAAATGTGCCCAAATGTTGATTGATTAATACAGAGTTTGAGCTTGTAAAAGCAAGACCGACACTTTGTTTTGTAGTTTACGCTACAACATTAATGCACTCAGATTGGCTTGGATTAATAGATATAATTTACAAATGGACCAAGATTTGGGCCATGGTAATAAAGTCCCTACTCCCTTATATAAGTGAAAAATTTCTGCTATAGCATCTTCATTTGAGAAGTTCAGATTTTCAAAGCTCCGGGTAAGCATCATTTGCCACGTGCAAACAGCAGCTCTTTGTGACGTCAACTCAGTTGTGTGCACTTTTATACTTGGGAAAGGTGGGACAATCATTTGTCAGGTAGTGTGTTACGACATATATGGATTTTGGAATGGGAGTGGCACGGGTTCGAAACAATTGTGTATTGGGTTATTCAATCTACCTTGAAACAGGCATAAAGCTACTGATGCTATCTGTTATGTGGATTAAATGCAATTTCATGTGCCAAGCCCCTAACTCGGTGCCTAACACTTGGTTCTACATAAATGTGACATTTCTACATTTCTATGTGTGGAGCTTTTTCTGATTTTATTTTTTCATTCCCTCCCCCGTTTTGGAAATAATGTTTATAAATGTCTCCCAGACTTTTGTGTCTAGGGCTATAAGCATTAAAACCTGTAAGAGAGGGAAGCTAATGAGGGCTAGCGAAGAGGTTACCCATCCAGCGCCGACCCAGCGTCCCCGCCGCCCAGGAGCCGTGAGGGCTGCGCGCTTTGCCTCAAAGGCCCTGTAGGTGGCAGCACTGAGGCTACCGGCGAGAGCAGCTCTGGACGCTGCAATTGAAGTGCCCGCCGCGACCCCGACAGAGGGTAAGGCCCTGTCATCTGCCCGAAAGTGCGAAGAGTTTGCTCCCACTCATGTAGAAACTGTTCTTTCCAGTACCTGTCAAAACTTCCTTTTCCCTTCCCTTCCGGCCAAACTTCTCCGCATGCGTTTACATTTGTAAGGCTTCTCTTTTAGGAGGAGTCTGAACTTAAACTCAGAAAACTGGCCTTCCAGTATCTTTCTGACCAATTCCTTTTGATTCACATCCAGATGTTTCCCAGTGGTCTTTTGAGAATTGCTTCTTCCTCCTCCTGGCCACTCCCGCCCCATCCCCGCCCAGTTTCTGGCAAGTCATAATGCTTGTAAACCACATATAGGAAATGCTTTGCACAATTCTAAGCACATTAAGTACCTTTCCTCATCTTTAAAACCAGTTCATGAAGCAGGTTGTCTTGTCCATAACATGCTCAAAGTCAGACTGTAAACCAGAGAGAGTCCAGACCCAGGCAGCCTGGTGAGTTGCTGTTTTTAACACCATGTTGAGCTGCCTCTTAAGGGAAGATTGTAAAAGAAATTTTCAAAGCCATCAGATAATTGCCTGCAAATTGAAGAGATCTCAGGAAGGAAGTAAGTCTCTGCTACTGGAGAGTTCCCCAAATATAGATAATAACTCTTCTGGCCCACAAATAGGCAAGCTAATGGGCTCAGGAATGGCCTAATTTAGGCATTCACCAAGGCAGTAGAAAAATGAGAGAGGTCAGGTCTGGCAACAAAGCAGGGAGTCCCATTCAGAAAAGCATGTTGAAAGAAAAGAAGAGTTTCCTATCTCAGGCCTTGAGAAAAGCCACACCCAGTTCGTTTAATGTCAAGTCCTCACCTTTAGGGTTGGCTTTGTGTCGCTTCTCATGACACTGCTTTCCCCAGGGAGATCTACACCAGAGGTGGAGTGGAGTTAAGTACTTTCTTCTGTGGTCTTTGGAATCCAACAGACCTGGATTCGAATTTTCTTTCTGTACTTACTTGAGGATTTCAAGTTAATCGATGGTAAACCCCATTTCCTTGTCCGTAAGATGGATCTCTTGGTAACACCTGCCTCAGAGTTACATGAGATATTCCAGGCAGAGCTGTTTGCACAGTGCCCTGCACTCAGTAAGAGCTTCATCTGGGTTTTCACAGTAACGCTCCCAAATGTTTCCATTTCCAGCTTCTATCTGGTCTAGTCAGAGAGACTCCACTCCCCTACCTCCTACTAGATTCATCGCTCTGAATTGAGCAACATGCTGTCATTCTTTTGCTCACCAACCTTCGCTAGCTCCCATGGCTTAGGAAAGAACATTTAAATTCTTTCCACTGACCATGGATTTGCTGCACTTCCCTCTCCGGCTGCCTGTACTACTAGCGTCCTTCTCACACCCTGGGCTTCAGCCAAGCTGAAACGCGAGCTGCACCCTACACCTGCCCCCATGATTTTCTGCTTCTCTCACTTTTGTTTCCTCTGCCTAGTCCTGGGCTGTCTAGTACCGTAGCCACTAGCCATATGTTCCTGTTTACGTTAATTAAAATTAAATTTAAAATTCTCCCCTCAGTCACCACAGCCACAGTCCAAGTGCTCAGTAGCCGCCCGTTTTAGACAGCACAGATTAGAGCACATTTCCATCACTGCAGAAAGTTTAATGAGACGGAGCTGGCCTAGAGGGTGTGTCTAAATCCTAACCATCCTTAGGGACCAACCCAAATGTCACTGACGCCACAAAGCCACTTCTGTGCCTCCCCAGCTGCAAGTTATCTTTCCCAAAGCAACAGAGACCCCACTAGCCATGACTCACCCAGCTGCCTGGTCACTACTGAGACACCCAATGTCCCAGGCCACATGTCACTTCAAGGAAAGCAGCTCTTTGGTTTCTGAGCCATGTGTGGTAGATGGGGGGGCATGGAGGCTGGAAGCTCCAGGGGACAAGAAATTTAATCTTATTGGTCTTAAGGAGTTTGGCTCCCAGTTTTAGGTACATTACAGATATTATCTTATTTGGCCCCCTTCAACTCTATCAAGTAGATAAGATTGTCCCTATGCTACAGATGAGAAAACTGAAACACACCATGGTTAGGTAACGTGTCCAAGATCACATACCAGAAAGTAATCAAACCAAATGCAGAATCCAGAGTTTGTGACTCAACACTGGGGCTTGTTCCATACACAAGCTGCCTGCCCTCAAGCCTTCATTGCTTTCAGGCTAAGTTGAGTGATTTCAGGCAGACTTAGAGGAGGGAGATGAGAGTGGATGGATATCCCTGAACAAAGGACAAGAGTATTGTGACTAGAACTGCCTTTCATTCATATAAATGTGTTACCTCATCGTCATCTGCTTTTCTTACCTCTCTAAGGTCCCAGGAAAGAAAGAATAAGTCATATTCTGAGTGTGAGTGTGTGTGTGTGTGTGTGTGTGTGTGTGTGTATACGTGTGTGTGTATGTGTGTGTGTGTGTGTGGTCTTAGCACAGGTATACAGGGTACAGGAAAAGAAGTTAGGGGGTATGAAATATAGTGAAAAGACAAAGTAAAAACCTTTCAATATCTCTTCATTGATGTCTGAAACCATTTTGCAATATTAGATCAAACCATAGGAAATTGCTATACTGATAAGCAAAAATGGTTGAATATTGGCAGTTTCCTATGATTCAACTGAATAATCTTTATAATTATCAATTATTTTATCAATTTTATCTATTTTCATCAATTAGAAACATTGGCTATTTAGGGGTCCAGCCTTGAATTTAGCACAATCCAAGTATGAATGCTTTAAAGCCCCCTGTCAGGGGCTTCCCTGGTGGCGCAGTGGTTGAGAGTCTGCCTGCCGATGCAGGGGACACGGGTTCGTGCCCCGGTCCGGGAAGATCCCACATGCCGCGGAGCGGCTGGGCACGTGAGTCATGGCCGCTGAGCCTGCGCGTCCGGAGCCTGTGCTCTGCAACGGGAGAGGCCACAACAGTGAGAGGCCCACGTACCGCGAAAATAATAAATAAATAAATAAATAAATGAATCCCCTGTCAGACACCTGGGACACAGAAGTGGTACCCTCTGCCTGCAACCCTCACCTGAATTTGTAAACAGGGAATGCAGGCTACTCTCTGAGCCAACTCTATGGACTCTATGGGCGCCATAAATAATCTGAGTAGAGATATAAAATCCCCTCAAAGAAGCTGAGAAGCTGCCCCAGGTAGCTCCTTGGAGAGGGCATTAACATATCTAAGGAAAGAATGTGAAGATCATAAGGGGAGGAGTGGGGCTCAGAAAAGGAGAATCTCAGCAGGAGTCAGGAATACGGGGACACTGCCGGTCCTGGCTGACTGCCTTGCAGGGATATCTCGCCTGGCTGAGATAGAGGAACCAGGCTAACTGCCATGAAGATAGCACAACTCAGCTTCCTTGCAACTTTCCGTGTGGACTTTTCTTTGCGGGAAGGAATTCCTTGCCCTCTGCTAGCCATTGCTGCATATACAGCAGTTTCGTTAAGTCTGCACAGAAGGGAGGTGATCCATGCCCCAGTCTCCCATTTCTGGAGCAGGCTGCCTCCTTCTCTAGATAATATCTGAATCAGAATGGTCAAAGTGAAAGTCAGTCCTACTTGTGCGAGAACCTGGTGTAGAACCAGAAAGAAAGTTAAATTCCCAGAATATTTACGTAAAGGGGGAGAAACCTATGATTCCAAATGTGTTTGGCTGAATTCTTTAGTCTATACCAGAGTCGAGTACCCTGTGACATTTCACTTCCTGTGAAACTGATACCCAAAGTTTAATGGGAACATTTAAACAATCACAACACAAGCCAAACTACTTTGAAATGCTAACAGCCCTATCAAATACAAAAATGGAAGTGAAGAAAAGTTTACCCTTGTAAATATGAGTGGTCACGTGTCCTCCTGTACAAATGGTTTACTTCTGACCCACAAAAAACAATTCACTTTACGATTTAAGTGTACGCAGAAATTTTTAAATAGTTTATGATATTTATTTTAGTTATCTTTAAGGAAAGCCTTTGAAGTCTTATAAGAAAGATCTCCATAGGTTCAAATTCATTTGTTTAGTGATAAATTGTCCTTGAAATGTTGAACTAATGTTTCTGCTCATTTCATTTAATATTTTTTAAACCTTTGTGGCCAAATCATCTCATCTTTAGAACGTCCTAAAAATCTAGAGACAGCCTTAAATCATTATTAAAATTTAAGATGTTGGGCTTCCCTGGTGGCACAGTGGTTGAGAGCCCGCCTGCTGATGCAGGGGACATGCGTTCATGCCCCGGTCTGGGAGGATCCCACACGCCGCGGAGCGGCTGGGCCCGCGAACCATGGCCGCTGAGCCTGCGCGTCCGGAGCCTGTGCTCCGCAACGGGAGAGGCCACAACAGTGAGAGGCCCGCGTACTGCAAAAAAAAAAAAAAAAAAAAGTTTAAGATGTCAAGATGGACCTGTAATGAAAATATGCAGAAGGTTTCTTTTTTTATGTGAATAAAGCGGCCCAGTAGCTTGCATTTTTTATAATGCCTGACTCCAAAAAAAAAAAAAAAATCAAAATGCCTGACTCCAAAAAAAAAAATCAAAATGCAAGAGAATATTTAAAGTCTGGTTAATATTAAAAAATAACCTCTGAACAGTACAGTCTTCCTTTGAATGATGGAGAAAATAAAGCCCAAGGAAAGGAGCTGATTGGCCAGCAATGCCTTGGTGGATTCTAGCACTGATCACCATCATTAGCTAAAATTACCTGATGGCATCTGGAGACCTGGGGCCCTGCCTCCACCCTGGATTGTGTCTCAGTCCCATTCTCACTTTCTCTTAGGGTTGCCTCTCAGGCTGGCCCACATTTGCAAACCATTAAACCAGAGGTTGCTGCTGCTAGTCAGACCATGGATACCAATGATGATGGACTAGAAATGACCTTATCTCTTTCAGAAGTAGCAATCCCTGTTTACCTTGCTCTGGGATGCTTCTAGCCTCACCATTTAGCACTGTCTTCAGAACAAGATCATAACCTATTCAAAGGGTAGGAAGAGTATTTGAAGTATCTTTTAATCTTCCTGCTCTAAAACTGAGGCTCTCATATAATCCAATACAAAACAAAAGTGGATTATTTTGAAGGTTGAATATCAGTGGACCTCAGGCAGCATGGATACCCTTAACTATTCCAGCTTCGTGGTAATTTAAAGAGATATTAGGTGGATAAAGTTCACTAAGTAAACAAACCTCCTAAGGTTTGTTTTCCTTGGATGCAAAAGATATACACAGTTGTAAGAAATGAGTAGGGCCAGCCTCATGCAGATGCATCCTGTGCAGTGACACAGAGCTCTCGGTTTAATGCTCTGCTATTTCAGTCTTGAAATTCTTAATAATTTCGAATAAGGGGCCACTCCGCATTTTCATTTTGCACCAGGCCCTGCAAATTACATAGCTGGTCCTGAAAAATGAGAGTCCACACTTGATTCTTGGGGGTTTTTTGAATCGGCAATCAGAAGACCTGGGACTTATTATTCTGGCATTCTTTGACTTCAACTAGATTTTTACTTAAGGCTTTTATCATGAGCATATTCTCAAACTAAAAAAGGGCAGCACCATGACAATGTTTTTAAACAAAACTATTGATGTTGCAGTAAATGCACACAGTCATCTTTGTTAATATAAAATATTAGCCAGCAGCCAAGTAAGTTGTTTCTGTGGTCCATGGTCAATTCAACCTCATATTCAAGGGTCTACCACGTGCCAGGTATTGTTCTGGGCACAGGAGACATCAATCAGCCAAAGAGATAGCAATCTCTGCTTTCAGCTGGTTTAGAACCTAGTTAGGAGAAATAGACAATAAATATAAATAAATAAGTCAACTCTATGTTAGAAGGTGACCAACTACAGAAAAACAAATCAGAAAAGAGGCACTGGCAAAGTTTTAAATAGGATGGTCAGGGAAGAACTCAATGAGAAGAGGACATTTGAGTCAAGCTTTGAAGGAGATAAAGGCACAAGTCGAGCATTCTCTGGCCAAGAAACAGAAAGCTCAGAGGCTCTAGGGCAGGTGTGCGCTGTTTGAGGACTAGCAAGAAGGGAGAGAGAGTGAGAGGCATAGAGGTAATAGGAGTCCATTCTTGCACAGACTCGTAGATCACTGTAAAAAAAACTATACTCTGAGTAAGAAGGGAAGTGATTAAAGGGTTTGGAGCCTGGGATTGACATGACAAGATTGAATAGGACTGTTCTGGCTGCTGTGTGGAGGGGCCGAAAGGCATCAGGGATGAAACCAGGAGACCAGATAGGAGTGTGTTGCAATCATGCAAATAGAGGTGATCATAGCTTGGACCAGGTGATTAGCAGTGCAGGTGATGAGACGTGGCTAGGGTTTGGCTTTATCTGGAAGACAGAGCTGGTAGGATTTGCTGAAGAGAAACCACAAACAATAACAATAACCATAAGAAAAATAATAACAAGATCTTAGAACTTATTTTTCAACTAGACTGATTCTAGCCAACTTGGCTACCAACATTTTCTCAATCCAGCTTCACAGCAACCCCGGGTGAGAATTATTACCTCCATCCTGCCGATAGGGAAACTGGGACTCAGAGGATTTAGATGATTTGATAAGGTCACTAACCAGTAAGTAGAGGAGACATTGATCTATTTAGATCTAAAGCTTTACCAGCACGCCATGCTGGATGCATGCTATATTCCAGAGTCAACTCAGATAAAAATAAATAAAAGAGAGCAAGAAAAATCTTATTTGGACTCTGAACTTTATTCTCTGTTTCCTGGCCGAAAGGGTAGCTAATGAGTTAGCTAGTAGCTAGTGAGTTAGCAGTGGGGTACCATAATAAACTTTGTTCTGGGAAAATGAGAGCTCTCCTACCAGGCACTAATTTAAGAGAAATGAGCTCATCTAGTTCTTTGAAAAATTTTAACAACCATGGAACTGTGCCAGTAGGGTACAACCTGAGCTAGATAGATACCCGCTAAGGCGGCTTCATACCAGCCACTTTCACAAAGAGCCCATAGCTGCTCCTGGGGTGTGGTGAATGGAGTAACTACAGAAATGGCTTACAGTTGATGGGAAGCTTTTGCCCTGGGGGCTCAATGGACTGAAAGGTATCCGCCATCCAAATGGGGTTGCACAGGGGAGGGAGGGAGGAGCTGTCAGCTACAAGTGAAGGATGGAAAGGGGCTGGGAGTAGGACCTGGGAGCCTGGCCAGGAGAGGCAGTAGCAAAGCAGCTGCCTCATCTTTGCCATTCTAAATGCCCTTATCAAAAGATGAGATCAGCCCAGCCTGCGCCGTCTTCAGAGGACGGCCGCCACTTGTATCCAGAGTTCACTGAAAAGTAAGAGCTTGGCGTAGGGGACAAGGAAAGGAACGTGGGCTTCCCCTAAAAATAAATGAAGTGAGATGATGTTCTGGCTACTACTGCTGCGCAACAATTCACCCCACAAGTTTGTGGCATAAAACAACGACTTTATTATGCTCTTGGATTCCATGTGTAGGGAATTCTGATGGAGCATAGTCATAGCTTGTCTTTGCTCCATGATATCTGGGGCCTGGACTGGGAAGATAAAAAGATGGGGCGGTGGGGTGGTAACTTGAAAACTGTGGACTGGAATCATCTGGAAAAGTCTCCACTCGCACATCTAGTGGTTGATGATGGCTGTTAGTTGGGACTCCACCCGGTGAAGTTGGCAAGAACACACGACCTGGGCCTCATAGCATGGCAGCGTTGTGGGAACCAGATTTCTCACATGCTCAGGGTTCCAAAGGTGAGCTTCCCAACAAAAAGTTGGCAGCTGTGTCGCATTTTCTGACCCAGCCTCAAAAATCTTGCAGTCACGGGCTTCCCTGGTGGCGCAGTGGTTGAGAGTCTGCCTGCCTATGTAGGGGACACGGGTTTGTGCCCCGGTCCGGGAAGATCCCACGTGCCGCGGAGCGGCTGGGCCCGTGAGCCATGGCCCCTGAGCCTGTGCGTCCGGAGCCTGTGCTCCGCAACGAGAGAGGCCAGAACGGTGAGAGGCGCGCGTACCGCAATTAAAAAAAAAAAAAAAAATCTTGCAGTCACTTTTGCTGCATTTTATTAGTTATTAGCAAATCACAAGCCCACCTAGGCTCAAAGGGAGGGTATGTAGATACCCTCATGGGATGAGTATCAAAGAATTTGCATGCTTGTTTAAAACGACCACAATGAAGCTTAAAATATCCCCACGTTTGGGGAGCCTGCACTTATCCCAGGATCTGGGAGGAGAGTGGGAGGGTGCTGTGACCTGCAGGGGGTGTCAACCTCCAACAGGAAGTGCTTTTGTCTGTTCTCTGCTCCTTTTCAGAGTCTACAAGCTCATTCTTATTTTCTCCTGCTTCTTGATGCAGAAGTGGGTTCCTCCCTGCCATCTTTATTAAATTTATAATTGGGGGTTCCCTGGCGGCACAGTGGTTAAGAATCCGCCTGCCAATGCAGGGGACACGGGTTCGAGCCCTGGTCCAGGAAGACCCACATGCCGTGGAGCAACTAAGCCTGTCCACTACAACTACTGAGCCTGCTCTCTAGAGCCTGCGATCCACAACTACTGAGCCCGTGTGCCACAACTACTGAAGCCTGTGCACCTAGAGCCCACGCTCCACAACAAGAAAAACCACTGCAATGAGAAGCCCGCGCACCATAATGAAGAGTAGCCCCCACTCGCCGCAACTAGAGAAAGCCCATACACAGCAATGAAGACCCAATGTGGCCAAAAATAAAATAAATAAATTTATAATAAATAAATAAATTTATACTTAATTTAGTGAGTTAACAATTCAATACTTAAGATTCCAGATGACGCGAGTTTGAGTTCTGACTCCACAAGTCCTTAGTCATCTGACTTTGGACAAGTGGCATGACCTCTCTGAGTCTCAGTTGCCTCATCTACAAAATGGAAGTTTATAAGGATTAAAAAGAATGATGCCTGGCGGAGAAAAGCCACTCAATAAATGCAAGCTGACCTGATTTTAAACTGTTCAGTGATAAGTCATTTTTATTTTTTTAATAAATTTCCTACTCCTATACTTGGTTCATGGCTGGGACCAGGGAGACCATATTCCCATCCTGACCCCAGATCTACTACCTGTGTGCCCTTGGGCAGTTCCTTTATCCCCATTAGCCTCAGTTTTGCCATGTGTGTACGGTGGATGAGAGATAGATAGATAATAGAGGTCTCAAGGGTACTTGGGTGTGTTAAATAAAGTAATACATATAAAACAGCACCACCAGGCCAGGCTTTTAGGAAGGTTAATTCCCTCCCTGTCCCATTTAGCATCCGCCCACCAAACACACACACACATATCCCCGCCTCTTTTCTTCTTTGGTACCACTGTGCCTCCATGAAGGGAAAAAAGTTCATTCTGCTTAAAGATTCAGAACTTTCCATCTCCATCTCATGAGCCTTTCCCATCAATACCCATTGCCAATTTCCCAGTCTCCCACTATGAAAATTCAAATACCTGAACCTTTTGTGAGAAGATGTTGCCTAGAGATAGCATAATCTACCGGAGCCTTGAGAAGAAAGCCCACAGGACAGCCCAGCGTAGGCTGGGGGCAGCCCCAGATCACAGTGGGCCGCCTTGCCTGGAGGCCTGGGTAAATACATTAGCCACGCCTGACTCCAGCCCCCTGGTGGGGAGGCTGACACCGGCGGGCTGGCGGGAAAATCCCTCTCACTGTATGTCTGTTACTCGATTTCCAGCCTTTGTACTGAAGGAGCTAGAGGGGCAATATTGCTAAAGCCCACGGTTTTCTCATTCAGGACTAAACTGAGCGTAGCGTGACAGCGAAGAAGAGCTTAAAAACGTCTCCCCCAAAGTGGGGTAGGCCTTAAGTGATCCCAATTCTCCCTGTAGTGTCTTTGCCCAAATACCCATCACAGTCACAATCATGCTCCCTGGCAACACAGCAGAAACCGTTCCCCCAAGTAACTGTCAGCTGTCCTTCCTTTTTTTTTTTTTTTTTAAAACGGAAGGAGAAGTTATTTATCAGTGAAAGGAATCTGAGTGTTTACATTCCTTAGACCAAGAGAGGAGACACAGCCCCTGGGAAAAGGCTAGCCAGAAAGCTGAATGAGCTGCCTCCTTCTCGTTTCTTCCTCTAACTTTTTTTAGAGAGTACCATGGGGTTGAAGGTGTCATCTTTTTTCTCCCATTACCCTGTGTCTGCACTGGTTCATCGACTTAGGCCTTCAACAAGCATTTAATGAGCATCTATTCTGTGCCTGGCTATGTGACCCATCCTGGAAACATAAAGATGAATTAAACAGGATCCAGCCTTCGAGATGCTGCATGTATGTTTTGGTGGGAGGTGGTGGGAGGGCCAGATACATGAGAACACATAAATGTCATTGGGTATCCAAGCGCTGCGGTAGAGCCTGGCAGTGCAGCCACACAGGAGGACCAGCAGCTTATGGTGATGAGTGAGCGATGGGTGAGTGGACGTTTGCTGTGAGGGAAGGAATAGGAGAGTATTTCAGCGAGAAGTCACAGCATGCACAAAAGGCATGATGTAACACGGCCCTCTGCGGCGGGTCGCTGGGTGCAAGGACTCAGCCAGAAATGTAGCTGAACTTGCTGGCTAGGCTGGGACTTGCCATGCTACAGAATCTGAGCTTTTCTCCAACCCTCCGGAGAGCTGCTCTTCCAAAATAGAGCAGTTGGCAGGCAACTTTCTGATGGCCACACTTGCGGACTTGGACCTGGTGCTGCCTCAGTTTCCCCCATCTGCAAAACATAAACGGTTGCTTCTCCAAGCCCTTGCACGACCTGGATGAGCTACAAAGAGAGTATTATGTGGCTCCCAACTGTCATCTGCTTTATTGGTTCGAGAATGAAAACGTTCATTTATTTTTATGGGACACATGGGCTTGGTAATATTTTTATTATTAAAAATAAAATTTTTGAGAAAAATTCAAAAGTTCGGTTTCACAGCTTCCTACAATATTGAGTTTGGACTGGGTTTCTCAGACACAGCCAGGGACTAATGCTGAATAACAGTGAACCATGTGGGTTTCTTTTGAGACAAACTGAATGTATGCATCACTCTCCCCACCCCTTTCCTACATGTTCCCCCAGAAGACTTGTGATGATTTCACTTCTCTATTTTTCAGGGAGTTGACATCCAGTAATGAGCCGGCTGGCTGGTGGACTAAGTAAGGCTTAGAGCTGGTTGTTTCAATCTGTGACCACCAGGATGTCCAGCTGACAAATGAGAGAATACTGCTGTAGAAGAGAGGAGACTGTGTCCCTTCTCCTTCGTAATTGTTCTCACTCTTCAGCCTCAGATCCCGAAGAATTGGGACCTGACGTTTTTATGTGAAGGTAGAACTGTGTCTGAATTTACTCTTGTGCTGAGGGTGAAGGGTGGGAGGGGAGGTATGGGTGCTATAGTGAGGTCAGCCCGAAGTGGTGGGAGGAAGAATGGGCTTTGGAAAGAAATGAACTTGATCGAGGGGTTTCATGAAATGGGCAGTGAGTCTTAAGCTGGGGTTCAGGAAGCCCTTGCATCAGGACCACCTTTGCTGCTTGCTTAGAGTGGAGATTCCTGCGACCCCACCCCAGGGCTACTGAAGGGAATCTTTTGGAGTGAAGCAGAGCAATCTGCATTTTTAATAAGGACCCCAGGTGAAGTTAGAGAATTACTATGAGGGCGAGTAAGCATTCTGCCTCTGGACTCAGAAAGAGGAGGTTTCCAGCCCAAGCATTTCTACTCACTAACGTGTCACCCTGGGCAGCCTCAACTGTCTCCACCTATACGATAGATAATAACAGGACCTATCTGTATCGGTAGCATATGGTCAGCTGCAGTGAACAGAATTCCCAATATTTTTTTTCTTTTGGCTGTGTTGGGTCTTCGTTGCTGCACGCGGGCTTTCTCTAGCTGCGGCGAGCGGGGGCTACTCTTCGTTGCGGTGCGCGGGCTTCTCACTGCGCTGGCTTCTCTTGTTGCGGAGCACAGGCTCTAAGCACATAGGCTTCAGTAGTTGTGGCTCTCAGGCTCTAGAGCGCAGGCTCAGTAGTTGTGGCGCATGGGCTTAGTTGCTCCGCGGCATGTGGGATCTTCCCTGACCAGGGATCGAACCTGCGTCCCTTGCATTGGCAGGCAGAGTCTTAACCACTGTGCCACCAGGGAAGTCCCTCCAACATTGTCTTAAATAATGAAAGTATTTGATTCTCTCACATAACCAGAAATCTGGAGACGGAGTCCCAGGGGGTCTGGTTCTGCAACTTTGCACGTCTGCTGGCCTTTCCTCCAAGCTCCAAGGTGGCAAGATGGTGGCAAAAACACAGTTCACCAAGCTTTCACACTAAGGTCACAAGAAGAAGGAAAGAGTAGCTGCAGCAGGCTATCCCTAGAGGAGTTTCTGTCCTGTTATCTTGGGAGAATCCCCTTACATGTCATTGGTCTGAACACTGCCGCCTCCTCTGCAAAGCGGCTAGGTAAGGGTGCCCAAGCAAATGGGAACTGAAATCCACGACAGGCTTCCTGCGGGGCTTTGGAAAAGGGTGACTTCCCCTGACACCTGGACTTCTTTACTACCTGAATAAACTTGGCTCAGTGAGCAGGGATGAAGAAGGCAGGCGTGGCTGAGAACAGGTGTGTTTTTTCTCTTAGTCAAGAACCTGTAGCAAGTCCTTTTGGGGTTTTGGTGATTTTTTTTTTTTTCTTCATGCCTTTTGTGCAACTCAGTTATAACCACTAAATCATCCTGTATGTCCTGGTCCAGGACCTTGACTTCCTATTCCATTTATGTTACACTGTAGGATAGCTCAACTCTTTTGTTTTTGGACAAAATAGGTGAAGACAAGCAAACAGTAGGGAGAACTCAGGAATGAAAGAATACGTCTGTTCTGCTATAACTGCACAGAGCAACCTCCCTCCGCTTGAATTAGCAACTGGCTACCCTTGTTCTTAAAAGTTTCCTGGTTGGAGTTAACAAGAATGAAAATCAAAACAGTCCAGATTCAGGGCCTCACCCCATCCCGTCTCCACCCAGGGAAGGGCTGGGAGCCAGGATGGGAAGTAGGAGGAGATCAAGGTAATGGTCTACTGGATAAAGTAGGGAGGAGACTTTGGGCAGCTCTCTTGGGAGCCACAAGGCTGGCACTAGGAGATAACCAGTCTAGACTTCCTGCCAGTGGCTGGGAGACAATCCCTCCCCAAGTACAGTCCAACAAAGCGGCCCACCACCCCTCTGCCGTGGCTTCCCAGATGCTGCCACCGTGGAGTCGTCAGAAAATTGTGATAATTCTTTTTATTGATTGTCTCTATTGATTTTGTCTATGGTGAAAATATAATGCAGACACATTAAGTAGCTATTATAGGCAAATTGTCTTTTAATGAATTGTACCAACAGACCGGATCTTACATTTAACCCTAACTGGGACTTGGACTTCTTCTCAGGCACTGAGTGATCTCAGAGGGACTAGATTCTAGTACAGAACCCAAGCTGGCCTTTGACTGTGGAGACTTTCCTGGATCCCGCAGGGGAGCACCAAAAGCTGCCCAAATAGAAGGGCTGAAAAACATCTTGTTAGATGAAACTGATCGTCACCAAAATCATGCAAGCATCAGTCCTGTGACTCAAAGCATGCCATTTTTGCCATTTTTCCAAACTTTAAATATTAGTCTCCATATTTCAAAACGCCAGCCAAAAAAATGGGCATCAGGGCTTCCCTAGTGGCACAGTGGTTAAGAATCCGCCTGCCAATGCAGGGGACACGGGTTCAAGCCCTGGTCCGGGGAGACCCCACATGCCGCAGAGCAACTAAGCCCGTGAGCCACAACTACTGAGCCTGCGCGTCTGGAGCCTGTGCTCCGCAACAAGAGAGGCCGCGATAGTGAGAGGCCCGCGCTCCGCGATGAAGAGTGGCCCCCACTAGCCGCAACCAGAGAAAGCCCTCGCACAGAAACGAAGACCCAACACAGCCATAAATAAATAAATAAATTTATTTATTAAAAAAAAAAAATGGGCATCACTCTGAACTCCCTGTTCTCATGCCATACCTTAAAACGAGAATGTTGCTTTTAAGAGGCCAAAAGAAAGCAAGACTTCATGCTTTGTCAGAGTGTGCTTCTTCCTCCTTCATGTGGTTTTTTGGGGGTTTGTTTTCTCAAAAAACAAAAAAGTGTGTGTATGTGTGTGTGCGTATGCGTGCATGCCTGCATTTTGGCAAAACTCTATTCAGAGGAATGCCTGGAAGCTTAAATCTAATATGCTAAGTGTTAGCCAGCAGCAAACATTTCCAACTCTGTTATCACATCCCCCAAAGAGGGCTTGAATTGGAAGTGTCACCTTGTGGTGGTGCTAGAAGATACTTAAAGGATACTCTATTATCAGAAGCAAGACTTTTTTTAAATTTTTTTAATTTTTATTTTATTTTTGGCTGTGTTGGGTCTTTGTTGCTGCAAGCGGGCTTTCTCTAGTTGCGGTGAGCAGGGGCTGCTCTTCGTTGTGGTGCGTGGGCTTCTCATTGTCGTGGCTTCTCTTGTTGCGGAGCACAGGCTCTAGGAGCGCAGGCTTCAGTAGTTGTGGCATGTGGGCTCAGCAGCTGTGGCTTGCGGGCTCTAGAGCTCAGGCTCAGAAGTTGTGGCGCACGGACTTAGTTGCTCTGTGGCATGTGGGATCTTCCCCAGCCAGGGCTCGAAACTGTGTCCCTTGCACTGGCAGGCAGATTCTTAACCACTGCGCCACCAGGGAAGCCCAGAAGCAAGATTTTGACTGTTGTTATTTTATAGTATCGTGGGCAAAATTCACAGTAGAAACGCTATCTCTGTTGGGAAAATACTTCTTTGCCAGACTCTTGAAGATTTTAATTTCAACAATTTGGCAGAAAAGACAGTATTTCTGATAGAAATGAATTATGACTATAGGCAATGAGTACAGAAGCCAATGTGCCAATTGTACTTGAGTTTTGGTTTTAAGGGGAACAATCATTTAAGGCTGGTCACATGATAAAACTGCACTTTCCTTACACAATATACAGGAAATAGAGTAGCCCTTCCAATCCTCACTGGCCAATGCTCCAGAGTCCTTTTGGTGCAGATTCAAATGAGGGTTCCTCTCCAACTCAACAGAACCCAGGCTACTGCTCAGATCACACACACTGAACACTGACTATGGGTCAGGCTCTAAACTTACAGCTTTGGCCCTCTGCTCTTCTGATTCTCAGCAGAGGCTCTGTCCCACAGCTGTTTTGCCTCTTGGTTACAAGATGGCTGCCTATTGCAGTGAGTGTTCATATAATTCCCGGTCCCAGCAGGAGACAGAAAGAAATAAGAAAAGAATGCTTTTTCCCCAGCACGGGATGCAAATCATTCCTGCTTGTATGACTAGGTGAAGTCAATCTTGTGCCCTCTCTTAAACAATGTAGGTGCCAAGGAAGGGCCATGGTCTCTTTGGTTTACACTGCTCAGGACACCTCTCTTGAGCTGGAGACAATGTGGACGTCAAATTTGTACCCCCAAGATTTTAATTTAGAATGATGGCAAAAAGAGGATAATGCCATTGAGAGAAGATTTTAGTTACTTACGTTTCCCAAGAGAAGGAGACACACCACACCGTGCAGGGCTACATGGGAAAGTACCAGGTTTTGGACAGGAGGCAGGAGCCAGGGAAAAGCTGGGGCCAGGGACTTTCTTAGCGTGTTCATGGGAAAGACAAAGTGGGGCGGGGTAAACAGTTTAAGATTGGCTAATTTGAATAATTTCTGCAGACTTTGGGGCATGGGGGCTGTCCCTAGCTGCCTGGTAGCTGGTCTGGGTAGATTTAGGGCAGGGGAATGAGGTAGATAAGGAGGTGGGTGGGGCCTGGGCACTGGATGGAGCAGTCTGCAGGCTCCAGGCAAGCTGAGCACCACATCCAAGAATTAGCCAGCCTTGGGAGGGGAGGTCACTCCTCAGGTCTCAAAGCCTCCCAAGATGTCAAAATGTATAAGATGCAGAAAACAAAAAACATGATTAATACAGTGCTGCCATCAGCTAAGTCTCCTCAGCTCTCCTCCACATTTTCCAGTAAACTCCACTGGGCTTCTTTCCATGGCAGCCGGGCTCCAAGAGAGAATGCAGATGCTTGCAAGGTCTCTAGAGGCCAAGGCTCAGAAATGACATGATGTCACTCCCATTGCATTCCATAGGTCAAAGCAAGGCACAAGGTCAGCCTGGGCTCAAGAGGTGGGGAAAAAGAATCCGCTTTTTAATAGGAGGAGCCACAAAGAATTGGTGTTTGTATATAATCTACCCAAAAAAACCTATCATATCTCTCACCAAATCGTGTTGCTTATTGAAATTGCTTATTGATATGACAACTCACACACTAAACAAGAAGCTTCTTATGGGCACACTTATCTTTGTACCTAAGGGCCTGAGATAAAATGAACACCATTTATCCAAAGCTAATGGGTGGGAAGATCAGCCATATGGATGGAATTAAATGAGCAAAGACAGGGAAGCAGGAAAGTACAAGAACTGCCCACTTTTCAGAAGTTGTTCCATTCGGTGTTTGATAGAGGGTAGAAAACAAAAGTTGTCAGAGCTTATAGTCCAGACAAAGGAGTTGGACTTAGTTCTTGGAAAGTAGGACACCATGGAAGGTTTTCCAGAGAGAATGACTGGTACTATTGTTTCTCTAAGGTTGCTTAACTGATGGTTAATTACCTGATGGCTTGGCTGAGGGACCAGGTTAACCAGTTATTTGCCATAACAAAGAAAAATGCTAGGGGACACAAGCCATCTGATGCACTAGCCTCTTTGGCACAACAGCACTTTTGCAGAACGGCCCAAGTCAAGTTGATCATTCACAACTGTTCTGCTCTTTGTGGTTGATTTCTTTAGCCTCCATTAGAAAAAGGTGAGAGCTACAGATTTCTCACGTCCTCAGTAGCACATAGTGTGTTACAATGAAAGCAAGTCTCTGACCAAATTTTGCCTCATAAACAAGCAACTCTTAACATAAAGGAATAAAAATGTCTTGTAATCTGCTCCTGTAAGCTCAGGGAAATACCAACTCCACCCTTCAGACTCTTGACAAGTAGCTTGCTTGAAGGTTTTACTTGAGACAAAGGCCACAGTGTTCCAGCCATAGAGCTTAGCTAACCTGAGACAAATCAAGCCACAGTAATTCCTCCATGTGATGGCCCAATCCAGGGCTGAACGAGACTCCTAGGCCTGGGGTACCATTTAGAAGAGTGCTGGGCTCTGGGCCTACCATATTCTTATGCCTCTTACATGTAAAGGCAGAAATACTCTACTGTACATTATTTCTAGCCAACTCATATACTTTGTACACCACCATATACTTTCACGAATATACGTATATGTGTTTAATATTATTTATACTATCTAATGAATGCTCTAGTATACATTTTATAAAACTTTATTGAGGTATAACTTATAGACCATGTAATGCACCTGTTGTAAGTATATAGTTAGATCAGCTAGTATAGAATAAAACATGATCCTTGCAGGTCTTGTGTATTAGTTATCTATTGTTGCATAACAAATTACCCCAAAACTTAATGGCTTCAAACAACATTGATTAGCTGCTGGTTTCGGTGGGCCAGGAATCCAGACACAGCTAAGTGGGGTGCTCTGCTTCATGCCCTTTCACAAGTTGCAGTCAAGGTGTCAGCTGGGTCCATAGTCATTGCACAGCTCAACCTGGGAAAGATCAGTGTCCCACCTCACTCAGGTGGTGTGGGCAGGATTCCATTCTTTCTGCTGTCTTGGACTGAGGGTCTCAGTTTCTCACTGTCTAGAGACCTCCCTCAATTACTTGTCACATACACCTCTCCAACATGGCAGTAGCTTCATCAAAGCCACCAAGTCTAAAAGATAAGATATAGAACGCCAGCAGAAATGGAAGTCACAATTTTTATAAGCTAATCTCAGAAGTGGCAGCTCATCTTTTTTGCTAAAGCCAGTCACTTGGTCCCACCCACATTCAAAGGGGTTTGCACAAGGGAGAGAACACTGGGAGGCTGCCCACCACACCCTGTGTTAACTTCCTGCAGACGCTTGGTTAGGGTTTTTCAAATGTTTACCGAACACCGCTAGTTAGGTAGCTTCTTCAATCAGTAACTTGCCCAGTTTAGGGTAGAAGACGAAATTAACACAAGTATTTATCACCTTGAAGTCCATGTTGAAATTTGTCCATGTGATCACTGATCTTTTCGTTAACTTATCAGATAGGACTTATGTTTGTCTGGAGGAAAGGCAGGGCAGGTTAAGGTGCAGGAATAAATAGGCCTAAACTTTAGAAAGTTGGGATGTTTTTGGATTATAAAAGGTTTAAACCAACAACAAAATGCAACACAAAGATACCATGTATTTATTGAGGCTACCAAAGTTGTGTCTGGAAAAAGACAGTTGATATTGAGGTCATTCTTTCTAAGAAAATAGCAAAAATATTTTTGTCTATCTTGAGTCGAGGGAAGAAAAAAAGAACTGCAGGATTACTTCTGCTGAGAATAATCTACTCTCTTTGTAATTGAAGAACATAAACTGTATATTTTGATAAAAAAGAAAATATACTTATTCGGGATGTGATTTTTTTAAACCTGACATAAAATAGACAACTTCTGTTGTGAGACTTGGTTAATGCAATGAAATTTTCGTGTAGATAAGCTTTCAAACAAACTGCCTACCAGCCTGTATTGTAAAGGATAATGGAAGAGAAGATCATAGACTCCCACCCCAGGACTAGATTAGGTTTCTTGGAAACACAGGACATACTTTTATCCATTGCTTTATTCAAATACCCCTCGGAGAGAAAATCATTCTTGAGGTACACAAAAAACAGAAGGCTCTTGGCTAGAATACAACCTGCAAAAATTAAATGATTCCAATCTTGCAAAGTTTCAATTGGATTCATGTCCTTATAAAAGCCATTTTACTTCAGTTTGGCAATTGCAAGGTGAAATTGAAAGTGGACAGAGTGAAATCTTTTAAATGGTATCATTAGGGAGCCAAACCTACAAAATGTCAGATTATGAAGGCAAAGGACAGCTCACTCATTGTTACCGGTAAAATCATTTTATTCTAACAGCAACAACGAACTTGTAAAATGGCTCAAATGAAAAGCAAAAAAATTCATTTCCATCACCTTTGGAAGGAGACCATTACTATCACATATCCAGCAATAAGGTGAAAATTTCTATTTGTTTTTGATATAATTGAGAGCATCTTCATAAATGTCAGAGTGGCTATTGAATAAAATCCATGTCAGTCTACCACATAAAAAGACATTTTCTTCTGATAACCTCATGAAGTCAAGGAATTCCCTGGCCTTGAAGCTTGTTCCAGTGAGAAACAGTAAGATCCTTATGCAGCTATTCATTCTGAGGTATAAATAACCAGAATCCCAGATAAGAAAATTATATTTACAGCCTAACTTTATTATTTTTAAATTGTTGTTTTTCTCCTTAAACAGGTCAGCTGACTCTGGATTGCTCGAAATCCCTGCACATTTTATCACGCCTGGGTCAGCAATATATACTTGGCTTCAGAAACATTGATGTTAAAAATTGAACATCTGGTCTTCCCTTCCCATTTCTCTCCCCACCCTCTCTCCCACCATTTCTCTCCCAAGTAATCAGCATTTCCTCCTTTGTCTCTCTGGCTTGAATAGTATTTAAAACTTGACTTTGGTGTATACTAATTTGTTTGTTTTTGGAGCCAACTTGGTCCTGTTTCCAGTTCTGAAAAGTTCCTAGCAGTGCCATTTCCTGTGGTTCCTGTTTATAAACCACGTAAAAGCAAGGGCAAAGGTTATTCTGATGGGTTGGATTAATAGGTCACTAGTAAAAGGAATTATATCTGTTCCCAAGGTCAGAATCCTATTTCTTTCCTCCTGTCTGTCATAGACATTTTCTAAATGAAAATTCTCCCATAATGATGTTCTAGACCTGGAGTTTTTGGAACCCTGAGATGGAATGTGATATGTATATGATACATAGGTTCCCTTTTTCTTGTCTTGAATTCGTTTTTCAAAATGATCTCTAAACCTAATACAGTTGACCCTTGAACATCACGGGATTGAGCTGCACAGGTCCAAACTGCATGGGTCCACTTATGCAAGGATTTTTTCCAATAGCAAATGCTACAGCACTACCCAACCTGCAGTTGGTTGAATCCATAGACGTGGAACCACATATATGGATAGAGGAACCACGTATATACTGAGTGCTGGCTATAAATGATACTCGAATTTTTGACTAGGCAGAGTGTCAATGCTCTGCTCCTAAATCCTACCTTGTTCCAAAGGTCAACTGTATTTTATGAACTGCATTTCTAGACCAAGAAGATTCATCACTTATTTTAAATAAGCACCCAAATTCCGTCCTAGGACAACTGCTGGTTTTCAGATGGTGTGAAGGACACTGCTGAACAGAGACTTGTTAGAGCACAGAGAGCAGACACATCTGGAGCAACCCCACGACGTTCCCGAAAGCGTCTGAAATGTGAGGCACACACTGGCTGCAGAGCACACCACGATCACTTGAATCCCATTTGGAACCCCCCAATGCTTTTCAAAAGCAGATCATTCTTTTTTTATTATAATGTAAGATTCTTTGATAATTCTTGCCTCTCCAGTTGAAGACACCTTTGAAAAAAAAAGACAAGTTGTATATTTTTTCCTGATTCTCTAGCAATATCTCTTGCTGTAGTTGTTGAAAATACCACACACTATCTGGGGTCTTTGAAGTACATGGCGACTAAATGTTTGATTGAGAAGCGTACTTCCTGCAGACTTTCCTAGGGTCACTGAGATGTGAACAGAACCCAGTTGAATTCATTTCTGCTGTTCCATTTTAAAATAGGGCTGGGAATAGAAATGATCCCTTTTTAAGTGGAACTGAGCTTCAACTTTTAAGAGATGCTGTAGATTTTTGAGGGAACGAGGGGATGTGTCTGGGACCCACCATCCCCATGTGGTTTTCAGCTTCTAAAATGTTACTCATGTGTTTTAAGTGTTTGATATAAATCTGTGGGACTTCACATTTCCATCCAATGTGTTAACACTTAGATTAAGACCACACTTACACACCTTTTTTTAATTCATGAGCAATTAAAGGATGCACTAACAAGAAAAGTGACTTTATAGTACCGATGGAAAAAAATGGCAGTGTGATAACTCAATATAAAAATGGGACTTCTTTTTATACATTTCTAAGCTAACTTTTAGAACAAACTATGTCTTTTTTTCAAGGCAAGGCCCTTGGAACCACTTGGTGAGTATATATTGAATACTTTACTTTCTTTTTCCTATGATACAGCAAGCAGTTCATCCAAAAAAGAACCATGCCTCCACCACATAAATCATTCAGAAGATCTGGTCACTTTCCATGTGATCCAGTTAAATCCTTTAAATTCCCCAGGAGAATTTACTTGCTTTTGGCATATTTCACCATATTCGGAGGAAAACCAGTCTCCAGGGACATGGTGGTTAATGGGAACAGGCCAAAAGCAGATGTCTTAAACCCAGTTTTGTTAGCTGAGGCATTGTCAGATGGTGTTTCTCTTGGTGCCTGGAGAAGTTTCCTTTCTGAATCCTCAATACCCCTCTAGGCTCCCCACAATGGCTTTAAAAGGGCAGAACCTTTCCTCCCCTAATTAAAGATAAGACAAATGCAGAAGGAAATTAACATGTTGAACTAAGTTCATGACACTGAGTTGCAAATCCAGCTCTACCGAACAGCAGAATCCATGGGTTTGCAGGCAGCAGGAAGAAGGGACGTGAGGAGAGGGATGTGAGCAGGACACTTACTGGGAAGTGGAAGGACTGTGGGAGGCAAACCAAGTTTTCCCAGCTCTCAGTGTTGCCCAGACTTCACCTGTGTGTGTGTTCTCTGAGCTGAGATGGAGGCAGTATTTTATGGGTGATGAACCCTAAACCGCATTTTAAGCCAGAAGTCTTCCCCATCCTCTATTTCTTTAGGTTTCATTATGTAAACATGCATCTACCATGCCCAGGAGAGAGGTGTCCTGGGCCCTAAGAAGGTGTTAAGATCGTAACATACATTTTGCTCAAGAGACTTTTCCCTCAAGTAGATGGAAATGAAATGGGAGGAGGGAGAGGAGACGAAGTCAAGCCTGAACACCATCTATCACAGATCATAGTGATGCCACAATGAAAGGAAACTTCTCTTCTGAAAGACGTCACATATTCCGATCGATCCATAAAGAAATGATGTAAAAATTTCTCAGTTCCATAAATTGGAGGGTAAATTTTAGAAATCTTACTGGGGCTCTCTGCTGAAGGACGTGGCAAAGTCTAGTTTCTCCCAGGATCAGATTGGTCATTGGTCATCCCCACCCCAGGGAAGTTTCAAGAACCTGTATCGTCAGACTGGAGAAGGGTGGATATAGAGTGAAGAAGGAAACAAAAAGGGAAGTTGTCAGAGTGTGGCCTCTTACTCTACCTTCTTTAGTGCTCTTAGTCGTTCCTGGTGAACCCCTCCCTGCTTTTGTGCCAATATCTGCTATAGAAAACTTCCCAGAGCAGAGGTACCAAATTTGTTGCATTTTTACAAGCACACTTGCTTTGAAACTCAGTACACCTGTTATGTTAGCAGAGAGAAGGAGGAAAAGTACTGCATTCAGTTTGACCTAAAAGGAGCATGGATCACCAAGGGGTTCCCTGCACCTAACCCGGCCCCGAACAAGGCTCTCATTGGGGCTTATTCTTCCTGAAATTGAAAAATAGACTGTGTCTTAAAGTCTGCATGCAAAGTTTCAAGTAAGATATAAGACGCTATTTGTTGAGGAAGAGAGAAGAAAAGGTAAAATCGAGGGATGAGTGTAGATACGAAGCCATGTCAAAGGATGGACTGTCAGCTTTTCAACTGAGCGTAGCACGGTGAAATACTCCAAGCCTGCAGCTGTGACCTGAGCCCAGGGCTCCAAACTTCAACAGAGTGGCTCCTTCCCAAGTCAGCACTTAAACCAGCCATGCTCACCCCCACCCAGCCCCAGATGTAACAACAACTGGATTAATCTAAGGCCTTTTTAGACTCCCACTTAGCATATATATATATATATATTTTTTTTCCACTGTGTTGGGTCTTCGTTGCTGTGCGCAGGCTTTCTCTAGTTGTGGTGAGCAGGGGCTACTCTTCCTTGTGGTGTACCGGCTTCTCGTTGTGGTGGCTTCTCTTGTTGTGGAGCACAGGCTCTAGGCATGCGGGCTTCAGTAGTTGTGGCACTCAGGCTCAATAGTTGTGGCTCGCGGGCTCAATAGCTGTGTTTCGCAGGCTCTAGAGTGCAGGCTCAGTAGCTGTGGCGCACGGGCTTAATTGCTTCGCGGCATGTGGGACCTTCCCAGACCAGGAATCGAACCCGTGTCCCCTGCAGTGGCAGGCAATTCTTTTTTTTTTTTTTTTTCCTCTGTACGCGTGCCTCTCACTGCTGTGGCCTCTCCCAATGCGGAGCACAGGCTCCGGACGCACAGGCTCAGCGGCCATGGCTCACGGGCCCAGCCGCTCCGCGGCACGTGGGATCCTCCCGGACCGGGGCACGAACCCACGTCCCCTGCACCGGCAGGCGGACCCTCAAGCACTGCGCCACCAGGGAAGCCCAGGCAGGCAATTCTTAACCACTGCACCACCAGGGGAGTCCTAGCATACATATTTAAATACTGGAACTCCCAAGCCAAAATTCCCCAGTGGAGCACCTTGTTCCTCGTTAACAAAAAAATATAAACAATTCTGTAGTAATGGAGAAGGGCCCTTTTCACAGAAATGTCTTTGATGTTAAGGCTGCTTTGAGCATACATATTCCTTGCTGACTGTGACTTTCTTCTCTGTGCAGGATTTTTATCAAGAGAGTAAAGAACACATATCCGCAGGGTAAAAAGAAACACCTTTGTGTGTGACAGAATAAGAAATGTGGTTATACAGAATTAACATCTGGGTAGACCAACTTGCCAACAAGCCCACACCAATAAACTGAGAACACATGCTGGTTAAAACTACGTGTGCTTGAGTCAGTCAGCCTTGGGTTCAAATCCTGATTTCTGCCACTTAGGTGGATAACTGGCTTCAGTCAGCTTCTCCCAGAAGCAGACTCTGAGCCAAAGATTCAAGTTCAAGTGATTTATCAACAAAGAACTCCCAGGAAAAAAATGGTAAACGTTTGAAAAGCCGACTAGGGAAGAAAAAGCTAAGCAAGGGTCTGGTTTCAGTTGAAGACCAGCCTCAGCCTGATCCCTGGAAATCTCTGAAGTATGAATTTCACCCCACAGTTTATCCAGAGGTAAAAGAAGCTGGGCTTCTGTACCTGAGTGTCAGTTAGTCATCAGCTCATGGATGGAGGTTCAGGAGCAAACTCCCGGGCACTTGGGGAGGTGGGGCAGCTATGGTAGCCCATAGGCAATCCTCTGAAGAATTTTGTAGCTACAAGCAATCAGCAGCCAGACACACCGAACTTAGGGATGGATGCAGAGCACTGGTGAAGATGACCAGAAAGAACCTTGGTGGGAGTACCGAGAATATGCACTACGGTGACTATGGGCAAGTTTCTTAACTTCTCTGAGCATGTTTCCTCCTATGTAAAGTGGAGATACTAGTACTAACCTCAGAGAACTGTGATAATGAAATGGAAATACCACCTGTAAAATGCACAGAACCTGAGACAGAGTAAGTGTTCAACTAAATACAGTCAGTCCTCCATATCTGCGGGTGCCACATCCACGGATTCAACCAATGACAAGTGGAAAATATACAGGAAAAAAGAATTCCAGAAAGTTCCAAAAAGCAAAACTGGAATTTGCCACACCCTGGCAGCTACTTACATAGCATTTACACTGTATTAGGTATTATATGTAATCTAGTGATGATTTAAAGTCTTCAGGAGGATGTGCATAAGTTATAAGGAAATACTAAACCATTTTACATAAGGGATATGAGCATTAGTGGATTTTGGTATCCACGGGGTTTCCTGGAACTAATCCCCTGCAGATACCAAGGGATGAAATGGGAGGAGGGAGAGGAGACAAAGAGGAGAGGAGACAAAGACACAATATACTGCACGTTATATTTTCTGACTGAACTATCAGCTCCGCAAGAACAGGATAACATCTCCTTCATTATACTGTTTCCCTACTCCCTAGAAAACTGCTTTGCACATAGGAGACACTCAATACATATTTGTACAGCTTTAAGATAAGAACAGTGTCACAGGGATGCATGAGACTTTGCCAAAGAGAGAAAACTATATTCAATTGGGATTGGACAGTGACATGACAATTCAAAAATTCTCTACTTGACAGCAGAAGCAGAGTCCTCATATAAGTCCATGAAAGTAATAAATGAGACTTACTAAACAGACTTTTATTGGCAAAAATCAAAATCGCTGTTCTCCAAGTTTAGAGATAGACCCAGAGTACTGAGGGTCTTCTGAGCTGCCTTCAGTGCATTGTAATCCACAGGTCTCAAACCAGTAGCTTGACTTCTTGGGAGCTTAAAAAAAGGATTATCTAGTCCAGTGATTCCCAAATTATTTGGCCCCAGGACCGCCTTACATTCTTAAAATTTATTGAGGACACCAAAGAGCTTTAGTTTATATGGGTTATAGCTAGGAATATTTACACTATTAGAAAATGAAACTAAGAAAAAATTTAAATATTAATTAATTAATTTTTAAATAAAAATTACATGCTAACATAAATATTTTATTAAAAAAGCTATATTTTTCTAAAACCAAAAAATGAGAGAATAGTAGGGTTGTTTTACATATCTGCATATCTCTTTAATGTCTGGCTACTAAAGACAGCTGTTTCTCTCTTCTTCTGTATTCAGTACATTGCAATATGTTGTTTCGGTTGAAATATCTAAAAATAATCCAGCCTTGTGCAATTATGTAGTTGGAAAAGCAAGAAATATTTTATAATATTGCCAGATAATTTTAGATATTTTTATTTGATAGTACATGAAATCTTGACAAGTATTACTTTCTTAAAGGCTAGTTGCAATGCAGAATTTGATATCATGTAATTGAACATGTCATACTCTGTTACATTAAATACATTGCCTATCTTGCATTCTAAGAGTATCTTTTATCCTGCATGATTCTGTAACTTAATCCATTGGAAAATATTACACTGACATACAGACTGTCCAAATGTTAACACTTTTCATTATACAATATTTTAAATTTAATTTTTTGAATTTACATAATTTATTTTTAAATTGAATTATAATTGACATATTAGTTTCAGGTGTACAACATAGTGATTCAATATTTTTATACATTACAAAAGGATCACCATGGTAAGTTTAGATGTCATCTGTCATCATACAAAGTATTACCATATTATTGACTATATTCCCTGTACTGTACATAACATTCCCATAACTTATTTATTTTATATCTGGAAGTTTGTACCTCTTAATTCCCTTCACCTATTTCATTTATCCCCCTACTCCCCTCCTCTCTGGCAACCACCATTTGTTCTCTGTATCTGAGTCTGTTTCTGTTTTGTTTCTTCGTTTGTTTTGTTTTTTAGGTTCCACATATAAGTGAAATTATACAGTATTGTCTTTTTCTGTTTGACTTATTTTACTTTGCATAATACCCTCTAGGTCCATCCATGTTGTTGCAATGGCAAGATTTCATTCTTTTTTATGGCTGAGCTATATTCTATTGTATGTATATACCATATCTTCTTTATTCATTCATCTATTGATGGGCACTTAGATTACTTCCATATCTTGGCTATTGTAAGTCGTGCTGCAATGAACATAGGAGCACATATATCTTTTTGAATTAGTGTTTTCATTTTCTTCAGGTAAATACTCAGAAGTGAAATTGCTGGATCATACGATAGTTCTATCTTTAGCTTTTTGAGGCACCCCCATACTGTTTTCCCCAGTGGCTGCACCAACTTAACATTCCTACCAATAGTGCATTTGGGATCCTTTTTTTCCACATCCTCACCAACACTTGTTGTTTCTTGTCTTTTTGATAAAGGCCATTCTGACAGGTGTGAGGTGGTATCTCACTGTGGCTCTCATATGCATTTCCCTGATGATTAATGCTGTTGAGCATCTTTTCATGAGTCTGTTGGCCATCTGTATGTCTTATTTGGAAAAATGTTTATTCAGGTCCTTTGCCTATTTTTTAATCAGGATATTTGGTATTTTGATATTGAGTTGTATGAGTTTTTTATATAATTTGGACATTACCCCTTATCAGATATGTCATTTGCAAATATCTTCTCCCATTCAGTAGGTGGCCTTTTCATTTTGTTGATGGTTTCCTTTGCTGTGCAAAAGCTTTTTAGTTTGCAAAAGCCCCATTTGTTTACTTTTGCTTTTAATGCACTTTCCTGAGGAGAGTATCCACAAAAAAAAAAAAAAAGAAAAAAAGAAATTGCTAAGACCTATGTCACAGAGCTTACTGCCTATGTTTTCTTCTAGGAGTTTTATGGTTTCAGGTCTTACATTTAGGTCTTTAATCCATTTTGACTTTATTTTTGTATATGGTGTGAGAAAGTGTTCCAGTTTCTTTCTTTTGCATGTAGCTGTCAAGTTTTTCCCAACATCATTTATTGAAGAGACTGTCTTTTCTTTATTGTACATTCTTGCCTCCTTTGTCAGATCAACTGACCATAAAAGTGGGTTTATTTCTGGGCTTGCTATTCTGTTCCATCGATCTAGTTGTTTGTTTTTGTGCCAGTATCAACCTGTTTTGATTACTGAAGCTTTGTAGTATAGTTTGAAACTAGGGAGTATACAGTATTTTTTTTTAATTCCATGTATTAATAATACCACTGATCTCATCAGGAAAGTCTTTATGTATTGCGAAGCTCTCAAACTGAGAGTGGATGATAAAAGTTTTCCAAAATTCAGTTTACAATTGAGAGCTCAAACTTACACTGCTCCTCTACTTCTTGTTATGATGTTAAGAACTGGTTACCCTTGAGACTGGGAAGCTTTCCCTGACCTTCCTGGGCTGAGTTATGGATGGTCCTTCAACCACATTCTTTCTTGATCCCTAGTAGAGCACCTGCTGAAATCTATCAAGATTGTTTTCTTCCCTGTATCTCTCAGCGGGCCCATCAGCTCCTTCATAGCAGCACTGTGTCTTCTATCTCTTTACCCTCAGTGCCTCATGCATAAACATCGCTCAGTGAATGAATGAGTGATTGAATAAATCCCTAGGACTGATGGATGTGGTGACTATGGAAGTCTATCTCACATTCCCAGACAGGAGATTTTGTTATAATGTAAATATGTATCTTATGTATTACTAAAAATGGAAACAAAGTCAAAGAGAATTGCTTTACAAACGTGGGTGTGATTTAGGTAGCTGTGAAAAAAGATGCATCGAAGAAATAAAAGTCTGATGTCCTGGGCCAAAGACCTGAAACAAAAGGACCAGATGGAGGCAGGGGAGAAGACAGACCCCATGACGCCAGCAGCAGAGTGGGTGGGTCATACATGGTATAGATGGGTGTAGAGTGAAACTGTGAGTGAGGGGAAAAGAGGGAGAACTGAAAGGAAAAAGGAAAAATAAGGATAGCAATAAAAGAGGCCAGCCAAAATAAGAGAAGAAAATAAAGAGGAAGGAAAATTAAAGGATGGCAAAAAAGTTAAAGGAGAAAAAAATAACCGGGCCCAGATCTTGTTCAGTAGCTACAGATAGGATAGGAGATGGTGTGGTGATAGTAAGACAGTCAGATCTGAGGTCAGCTGAGTGGACAGTAAAAGATGATAATTTGTGAGATTTCTGTGTAGAATTAATCTATTCCCTAAAATCTCCATGGCCTTGCCTATTGGCCCCAAATGTTTAGGTGTGCAATAAAATTATGTCTCTGGGTTGGTCTACACTGGAGAGAAGGCCTTACCTTCCCCAAATATTCATCTGTCTGTGTTTGAGAAGACCCGGGCAGAACTCTTTTGTAAGACCACATTTCCAGCCAGGAACGACTCCTTTCAAAGTAACAGTTAGCCAACGAGTCAATTTCATCCTAAAAGATGTTATGTATTTGCCCTCTGTGTCCAGGACCCAGTGGTCATGCAGGAGAATTTTACCACCTAGACCTGCCTGACAATCCCACACCACCAAAATTATGGCGGACGGAAAGGACAATTACCAGACAGGCTGCAAGCCGCCTGAACACTACTACATGGGCTGCGGTGCTCAGCTGAGCATCTGTTCTGTAAGATGTTAACAGCTAACGACATGAGAATAAGTTAGGAAAGTTTGGGGTTAAACCAAAATCAGCAGGTTTCTTTATTGCAGGGTTTTTCAAAGGTACTCTTCAGAATTGGGAAAAGAGCACACTGTATTTCCCAAATTTCTTTAAGAACGAGACTCTTTTCTCCTGAGCAGCTATCACTCAGGTTGAGTTCCTAAAAAACACATTTTCGAAACACTAATATCAACTCTGATGGCAGAGAGAGGGTCTGTGGGGCCTCAAAACCTGCTAGCTCCTTTTCCTGTGGGAAAGCTGCAGATTTCAAATAATTTCTGACTAAAGTAAAGATAGTTCCCTCCTTCGGAATTCCCTGGCGGTCCAGTGGTTAGGCCTCCCTGCTCTCACTGCCGAGAGCCAGGGTTCGATCCCTGGTCAGGGAACTAAGATCCCACATGCCATGTGGCACGGCCAAAAAAACCAAATAAATAAATAAAATAAAAACTCAAACTGCTAAAAAAAAAAAGCAGAAACTATTTTTAAAAAAGTAGCTCCCTCCTCCAAAATTCTAAGAATTTATTAATCTACAGACTGTTTTCAAGGTTTAAGCTATTACCATCATAGACTGACTAGAGGTGAAGTCCAAAGCTAGAAAATATCAGAAGGAAGCCCCTCTCTATGCCTGGTGCATATTCTCCCAGGTACCTGCATGGCTAACTCATCTACCTTCCTCAAGTCTGTTCAGATGTCATCTCCTCATCAGATACTTCTCTGTCGGCCCCATTCCTCAGCACTCTCTGTAGATCTGCTCTGGTTTGTTTTTTTCCCTATCACTTCCCAATTTCTCACATACTGTGTACTCTACTTATTTATTTGGTAGACTGTATCTGTATTTCATAACTGTCTTTCTCTACCAGAATGTAGGCTCCGCAAAGACAGGAATTTTTGTCTCTTTTGTTCACCATCCCACCTCTGGATTTAGTGTTCTAAAGCTAGAACATTGTCTAGAATAATGCCTGGTGCACAGTAGGAATTCAAGAAATATTTGTTGAATGAATGAAAAAATGAATCAAAAAAGACAGGATGTTGAGTTTTTACTTGAGGTTGTGGAGTGTGCTTTATATCTGCCATTCCTCCGTCCTCCAACCTCTAGGTCCCAGCATGCTCGGCAGGCCCCAAGATTACATTTTGATCCTTCGGTACTGCCTCAATTCAAGCCCTTGATGCAGCTTTGGTGTTTGATATCCTGGAGATGAACCAGCAGTAGCAGTAGCCTTTGCATTTCCAGGGCTCTGTCACTCAGAGACATCACACAACCACCCACAAAAATGCCAGCCTGCGAAACTGTTAAGGAGGATGGGGGAAATATTATTTTCATCACCACACAAATAAAAATGATCAGACATAAACACAGAGCTGCTGATCTGGGAAACAGCCATTAACCTTCAAGAGAAGGTGACATCGTTTACTTAATATTCCCAAATACTCCATTTTTAGCAGTATTTGCTATTTTTTTCTATTATAAATAACTTCTGAATGAACATTTTAGGACATAACTCTTTCATATTTTGTTTATGTCTTTATGGAACTTACTTAAAAGTATAAGTACTGAATCACTGTAAATTTTATTCTTGATTATTTTCATCTAGTTCCATTTCCTGGGTTCAATTATTCAGATTTAAAATTTGAAAGACGTTTTTATTCTTCCATTAATAGTTCAACTTCCATGTGTAGTTCAACTATGAACAGTTCTATTTTAATTGAGTATTTATACCCCGTTCTTTATTTTTGGTGAATTTTTGTAGTTTTCAATATTATGAACAAGAGGTGACTTTTCAGACAGTTAATCATTTAACACTTTGTATTTCATATATTATCTTTAGTAACATATTATGAACTGAATAACAGTCTGATAGTTTGTATTTATTTCTTAACTAAACTGTAATAAAATTGTAAGCAATTCTTCTCAGATACTGGAAGCTTGCTGTATTATGAAAATACTCTCACTGTTCTCAAAAGTCTTTTCAACTTTGATGAATTTCAATAGGCTCTATGGATAGTCAGGGGTGAAAACAGTGGGGACAATATGTCCTGCTTTGGATAAGAAAAGACCTTATGCAAGATGTTAAATTTCAGTTAAGCATTGAAGGATAATTAAGATTTGCTGCCAGAAGGAAAGAATACAGATTGTTCTCATGCAGCTGCTTTGCTCTGTATTTCTGACTCCACCATTTGACCAGGTGGATAGTATGATCTCAACCTTCTAGCTTATTTTAGCTCATGTTTGTGGATTTCTTATCCAAATTTTGCCAACACTGATGAATCATCTTCTCATGAAATCTTTCTTGGATGAAAAGCATTCTTTGGGAAGAGATACAGATTGCCAACAAACACATGAAAGAATGCTCAACATCATTAATCATGAGAGAAATGCAAATCAAAACTACAAGGAGGTATCACCTCACACCGGTCAGAATGGCCATCATCAAAAAATCTAGAAACAATAAATGCTGGAGAGGGTGTGGAGAAAAGGAACAGTCTTGCATTGTTGGTGGGAATGTAAATTGATACAGCCACTATGGAGGTTCCTTAAAAAACTAAAAATAGAACTACCATAAGACCCAGCAATCCCACTACTGGGCATATACCCTGCGAAAACCATAATTCAAAAAGAGTCATGTACCAAAATGTTCATTGCAGCTCTATTTACAATAGCCAGGACATGGAAGCAACCTAAGTGTCCATCATCAGATGAATGGATAAAGAAGATGTGGCACATATATACAATGGAATATTATTCAGCCATAAAAAGAAACGAAATTGAGTTATTTGTAGTGAGGTGGATGGACCTAGAGTCTGTCATACAGGGTGAAGTAAGTCAGAAAGAGAAAAACAAATACAGTATGCTAACACATATATATGGAATCTAAAAAAAAAAAAAAAAGAAAAGGTCATGAAGAACCTAGGGGTAAAACGGGAATAAAGACACAGACCTACTAGAGAATGGACTTGAGGATATGGGGAGGGGGAAGGGTAAGCTGAGACAAAGTGAGAGAGTGGCATGGACATATATACACTACCAAACGTAAGGTAGATAGCTAGTGGGAAGCAGCCGCATAGCACAGGGAGATCAGCTCGGTGCTTTGTGACCACCTCGAGGGGTGGGATAGGGAGGGTGGGAGGGAGGGAGACGCAAGAGGGAAGAGATATTGGAACATATGTATATGCATAACTGATTCACTTTGTTATAAAGCAGAAACTAACACACCATTGTAAAGCAATTATACTCCAATAAAGATGCTAAAAAAAAAAAGCATTCTTTCAGTCAAATGCCATTAAATCATTTTACTTCTTTGGTCAAATTCTATATACCACACGTTTAAATCTTTTAAAATCTTTTTTCCATTTTCATTTTTGTTTACTGAATTTTTTAAATCAGATTGTATTCCAACTAAATTTTAAGATTTTGTGCAACACGTTCTTAACTGAGATACTGTTATATGCTGGGCTCTGTTCTAGATGCTGGGAACATACAGTAAGTAAGATTAGATACTGTTTCCTGTAATCATGGAACTTAATAGTCAATCATTAATCAGGATCTCTTGTTGTCCAGAAATAAGTTGAGAGGAATAATCTCTGCCTTGTGAGCTTTCTTTCTGAAGCCACTATTTCTACCAAGTTCATGTTTCTAGGTCCAATTTTGCAGGTTTCATTTTTAAGAAGACTTGATTCTTCTATCAGTTTTTTAAAAAAATCTGTATCTTGCCATGTGTAATTTTAGCTGTTGACAGTTTTATTTCACATTGATTATTTCGACCAAGTCTAATTTTTGTCCTGAGCCAATTCCTGCAGCATCCATTATGACTGACATTATATGACCCGTTAGGCAGGTTTTCATTTATAATAAGTTTTACCACTTGCGTCTTTAGCCATTGTCAGTTTTATTCTGTGTTGATTATTTCAGCCAAGCCAAAACTTTCCTCAGCAACCTAGTAAAGATGTCCTTTGGGTCAAATTTGCGGGATCAAAACTGCAGAGTATTAAAAAAAAAATCCTTGATTGAAAAGATATGGTAAAAATTGTGATTCAAGACTTTCTATTATGAAAGAAAGAGCATTAGAAAATCTGAGAAGTCATGATTGTTTAGAGTAGCACTTCTTACACTTTAATGTACATAAAAATTACCTGGGATCTTGATAAAATACAGATTCTGATTCAGTGGGGTCTAGGGCAGGGACCTGGGACTGCTTTTCTAACAAGCTCCCAAGAAGACGCTGATACTGCTAACCCCCAGGCTGAGTAACAAGGAGTTAGGATATATGCTCTGTGGTCCATCAGGCCTGGGTTCAAGCCCCATGCTGCCCTATAAACGTGAGCAAGCTACTTAACTTCTGAGTCTGGTTTTATTCATTTATAAAACGGGATGATAATACAATTATCTATCTAAGAGGTTTTGTGTTAGAATTAAATAAGATGATTTATGCAAAATGCTTAGCACAGGGCCTTGCACCTAGTAAAAAATAAATGGCAATCATTATTAACTGACAAGTAAAAGCACACTGCAGTTTCTGAGAACGAATGGTAAGCGGCCTGGCTAATCAAAGTGTGGTCCACACACCAGCAACATCTGGGAGCTTGACAAAAATGGGGAATCTCAGACCTACTGAATAAGAATCTGCATTTTAACAAGAACCCTGGAGATTCATGTGCCTATTATAGCTGCAAAAGAACTAGCACTGAATTTAAAGAAAAAGGGCAGGAGACAAGTCTAGAAAGTCATCAAGAACTGTCAAGTGCCTTAAGTGCCCACTGAGGACTTTGAAACTTTTTTTGGAGAACTATGGGGTGGCAAATACCCGCCCATCCTATCCCTCCTCCCTGCTACACAGACATTCCCCTGGCAGGCATTGTTAATCAATCAGGCACTCTTCCAACTCAGGCTTGGTTAATCTCAGGATCCCTAACGACACAGTGCCCTGGGCAAGGCCCTGTCAATGGACCCAATGTGACAAAAATGGTAAATTGCCACCACTGCAAAAGACCATGTGGAACCATCAAAGATCTTTAAACAGAAAAAAAAAAAAAATGAGATAACACACATAAGGGCTTAAAAGAGTGCCTGATATACCTGGAAAAACACTCAGTAAATATGAGTCAATTATTTCTACATAGCCTAGCAATCTGTGCCAACATTTTCTCCCGACAATATTCATATTTTTGGTGTTACTTTTATTGTGAAACGATAGGGAGAGTAGATAGATTTTTTTTTCTCATATGGCAAAATTAAAATTTTATCAACCTGCCCATTTTGGGGGGGTTGGGGTTTGTTCCCAGAAAGAATGATACCATGAACACCTGGAGGGGATTCTGGCCTGTATTTCTGGGCCTGCGGGCACTTGGGTCACTCAGGCTGGCTGAGAAGGCCTGAGCAGAGTAGAGCAGCCTTGCGAGGTCTGCCTTTGGACATGTGAGGATGAGAATGTTTTCTTCTGCAAATGGCCTGAGCTGTACCTCTTACCACATCATGCTAGAGCTGACTTTGCCTTTATAGAAATACTGCTGACAGGAGTGGAAGCCCATGGCAAGGCCAGGGGTGGTAGCAAAAAGCCATCACGGAAGAGTAAACTCCAACTGTCCCCATGAAGCACAGTCCACTGAGAGCTGAGTCTGCATATCAGCAGCCCTCCGACAGGCTGAAATTGGGTAGGATTAGCACAGAGTCCAAGGCCCAGAGTCGAAGAGGGTTTGCTTTGTGCTGGATGACCCGAGAGAACTTTTCCAGTGCGAGCATCAGACTTTTGGACATGAGTGAACGGTTGGCTACGTTTTCTGTATGCTGCACTGCACCAGGACACCCTGAGCTCCCAGAGCCAACACTGGCTTTGAAACGCATGTGCTCCTTCTTCCAAGAGCTCAGGTCTCCCTGAGAGCTCACTCAGTGATTCAGAGACCAAACTGTTCTCACAAGCCCAAGAACCAAAGTCTATTGAGGTTTAAATCTCTCTCTTTTTAAAAATATTTTGTATTTACTGCCTTTTATTTTCGGTAAAACCCAGGAATCCATGTGCTGTAGAAAATCACCCACTCTTTCATACCGTCCCTGGTGTTATGTATGCAGTTGCATTGCCATCTGATTCTAGAAAATTAATATGCAAATGGAAGTAACAATAATGCCATATAGTGAAATACAGTGTTACGTGTCATTTTCTAACTGGTTTCTTCTCCGCAGGGCAACCCAGGAGAGAGAGAAAGAAAGGGAACCAGAGTTCACGTGGGGATGAGACAGGAAGCCCCTTTATAGTGCAGTGTAAGCCATTTCCAAAGGCGGACTGTCCCTAATATCTTTTTGAATACCCAGCTTACCCAAGCTCATCATTAATTCGCTTTCAACAGACTCTGCATAAAAACATCTCTCAAATAATGAAGGCTTTGGTTCTGCTAGATCGCTTTGAAACAGCAGCCTTTAAAAACATGATTAAAAGTTTCCATTGAAGCTTATTATCAATGAATAAGGTTTTGTACTTATGCATATGAGGACTTCTACAGAGAAAGATTTCAAAGTCCTTTCCAAGTGAGGACTCGGACAAATATAACCGCTTTCCTTCACGAGTAGATACACTAGGGCTGGTCTGTGTGGCTATCTAGGGGCCATGACTTAAAATATAAAGTGTTTTAACGTTTTATGAAATGTTTAAAAAGAAAAAGAAAAAGTGGTGCTCACCGCCTCCCAGCTGGCTTGTGGTATTAACTGTGTCTTTTATTCTCTCTATTTGGATGCTCTGAGATCTGGGGCCTTGCTGACTGTGGAGAGACTGCCCGGCCCAGGGTTTGTTAATTCCCAGAGATGAACGACTCGCCTGGGAACACACTTTTCAAATACACACCAACCACTCTAGAGCCCATAACCCAGCCACCTCCTTTATCAGGCTTTCACACTCCAGGCCACTGTCCACCCGCCCTAATCAGCCCAGGGTTAGGGTCCAGACAGCCAGGGACAGCTCCTGTGCCCCTGAGTCCACCAAAACCATTAAAACTAGCCAATCTTAAGCCTGCTTACCCTACCTCGCCTGTACCTCCCTGCACAAAGCATAATAAAGGTCCTGGTCCACAGTTTTCTCTCTCTCCCTCTGCCTTCTAACTGAACCCGGTGCCTCTCTATGTGGGCCCCCTTGATGTGCACACCCCTCCTCCTGGGAACTGTGAGTAACACACCATCTTTTAATGGTAATCATCTCCTGACCTGTTGGCCTTACTGTACCTCAAATTTTCTATGAGTACACTTTATACCAATTTTCCAACACTTATTTACATAAACTCGACAGTCTTGGTCATCTTCTGCCACCAGGTGAGCATAGCTCCAGTTTCTTTGCTCCCTGATTCTTCCAGAGGGGTCCTCTAATCCTCCACAGTCCCCACAACCTGCACCTATGCCCCGTTTGCCATCCCCACTCCCCTGAAATGACAGTCAGTCTCAGAGCTGCCACCATCACTAGGCAGCACTTTGAAGTTACGAGCACTTCAGCCTTCAGCACCTCCTAGGGATTCCTTTCCCCGATTCGAGGACCAACCTCTGAGGCCGCTCACTTCTGTTGCTACTTCCAAAAATGTGGAGTTTATTTAATCTTATCCTTAGGGGGGATTACAGAGATGTTGTTATGCCTCTTCTTCCAGAAATTCCTCTGAGGCCTCGGAAATGACCCCCTTTCTATAGATATTGAGGGTTCTTGGCTTGGTAAAGAAAAGATTTCCACCCTCCCACCCCCACCCTCCGTCCTGCCCCAAACAACTCATTTTAGTAGAGCTCTATTTCCTGGAGCCAGAGGGCGCTGCCCCCAGTGTGGGAGAGCAGAGAGATCTACTTCCCTCCCTCCCCAGTCCTGCCACGTGTATGTCCTCCCTCAGGAGGATTTGGTAATAATTTTCCACACAATTTATCATGTTCAATTTTATGAAGGCCAAGGTAAACGTTTTCAAAAGGTACACGGGGCCCAAAGGTTCTTCTCCCACTGGACTTGAGATATGCAGGGAAATGCTGGGTTTCAAACCGCACCCACTCCTAGCAGCCTACACCCTCCTCCCCCAACAAAAAAAGAAGGAAAGGTTGTTTTCTAATTTTCCAGTGCCAACTGTGTCTGAGGTGACTTCCACATATAGGTTTCCTCTCCTTTCATCTGTTTTCCTAACTATACCCCCAGCATGGTTTCCTATTTCTTTATAATATTCTACCTGAAATAGAGGCACTGTTCAAATCATAATAAACACAATTTGATCATGTGGAAGAAGAGAAAGAAAAGAAGGGAATTGATTTAGTCTATCATTGCTATAGGGTTTTTGACTGAATTTGGATTTAAGCTGGGGGGACAATATGTCTAGCTTAGGGGTTTGGCGTTCCTGGGAAATAATGCCCCACCGCTTTCTCCATAAGCAGCCTCAGGACCAGGAACCTTAGAAAACGAACCTTCTGATCACCTGAGACAGATGTTCTCAGTACTCTCCCCATGGCCCAACTCACTCCCTCCCAGGGAAATGCACATATGTTACTCTGTTGGAAGGTCTTTGCTGCTGCTTGCTTGGCCAAAAGTACAAGGGAATTCATGTCGCCCATGAAGAGGCCTCAACAGAATACTAATGGGAGTTGGTGTGTAAATAGCCCAGCTCCCTTACGTCTCAAGGGGAGTACTTTCCACCCCAGGCTGTGCCCCGTGCTGGCTCCCAGCGATCCACAGCAGGACAAATCTTCAGCTACCCACAGTGGGAACTTGCTTGGTAATGGACACTTATCTTGGCTGCCTTCTCATCCCTGTCTCACCTCCCCACTCTCCTACTTGTGTTTCCTGGGATCACCTCCACTGGAGTCTTTATCTTAGCATCTCCTTCTGCAGAAGCCCAGGCTAAGACCATTTATGAAAGAGAGCAATCCTTTTGCTCTAAGTTCGCCTTTTTCAGACTAAGATGTGAACTTGGGTGGAATCATCCGTGTAAGAAGTAGTTATTGTACATATCACAGTGTGCTAAGCCCCTTGCCTGCTGCCTCTGCCTAAAAAGCCAGGCTCAGTCCCATTACTAGTCCTTCCACATACTAAAGAGCAATAGGGTATAATGGTGACAAGTCGAAGCTCCTGAGTCAGAGTGCCTGGGAAATTAATGCACACTTATAATATATGCATATACGTATATATTATATGTACAAGTGTGCATTAGTGCACAGGCAGACAAAAAGATGCCTGGTCTCACGGAACAATAGAACATTACTGTTTATCAAGGAGCAGGCATTAAACACATATTTGAAATAAACATTAGTGAGAATTATGATAGGTGAAGAACAGGGAATACATGAGGACATATGAGAGAGACTTAATCTCAGGTCAGGCAAGGCTTCCCCTAGGAAAGGTCATTTAAACTGAGACTAGAAGGACAACAAGAGGAGCTGACATGTATTGAGGACCTGCTTTGCAACAGACGATGTAAGTGCTTCACATAAGTTATCTCATCTAATCCTTTAAGGCACAACTGTTATCTCCACTGGAGATATAAATTACTCAAAAGTGCACAGCTAACAGATGTTAGGACATGGACTTATCTTTTGGGTGACCACCACTCAGCCCACTACCATATACAGAAATAATATATATAATGAATGTATGTATAATGTATTCATATATGTACATATACACACACGTACACATATACATATATCCCCCCCATGAGTAGCACAGACCTGTTCACATAATGGATGCTCAATAATAGTTGCTGAAGGAGCAAATGTATAAACAGAATAGGACCTCTGCCTTCTAAGAGTTACAGAAACTAAAACCAAAGGTAGACAGCGTTACAAAAAGGCAAAGGGAGCCTTGCTTTGGTAAGGCTGCCAATCCTTCTAGAAGTTCTGCTGTTTTCAGGTCACTGCCAGCCTCCAAAGTTTCCCTGGAGAAAACACTAGAGCCCTTTTACTTTCTAATCAGCAGGATCCCCTCCAGAATATTCTAGCATTTATAAGAAGCTTTCATTCACCATCATTTTCTCTCAGGAAATCCTAGCTCTCTACTGTTCACAACTTTTCATTATGAAACTGAGGGAGAGAGTTCGGGGTGGGAACGCTACTGTTTCCTTTTCCTCAACACCCACTATTTCTCCTGGGCTCTTTCGCCAAAAATGGCACTTCAGAAGATATAAGAGGGAATAAGAATTAATTACTGCCAAGATAACCATGGAGAATACCACCCATCTAGGCCACACACGCTCTAGAACACAAGCAGGAACTGCGCTTTTCATTTCTTTCTATTTGGTAAAGACAGATCTGCAAAGACATGGTGCAGCATGTATGGATCACTTCATTATTGGGAAATGTCACTTTGACAGCGGCCCTCCTGTCGGAGTGGCTGGGTCACCTGAAGGCCACGGAGAAGTGTAGTTCTTTCTCCCTCCCGTGTCACACTTCGAAGGAAGGGCAGGGGCACAGAGAGGCAACGCTGGTGCTGTAGCCCTGGTCGCAGACCGCCTCCCCGCCTCACCTCCCGTCACCAGGCAGCTCCAGATGGTAACCATTTCACGTTTTCCCAGTTAGGTTTGGAACTGAACCAGTGTCAGCATCTCCTCCCTGCCCCCACCGATCTGTAACGGGATTGCTCAGGGTCAGCTCCTGACATTTGCTTCTCTCTGTGGCCCTCCCCAGCCCTAACTTTGGTGCCCAGGCTTTCAAACAAGGAGCTGTGGATACCCCATGCTGGGGCAGAGCACACAAATGCCACAGGAAGACGACGGTGGGCCCTGCTCTTTGTTATTAAAAATTGTTTTTCTGACTACGAAAGTTGAGAGAGTAAAATAAAAGTGTCCAAAAAATATAAAAGCAAAATAAAATCACTCATTATCCTACTATCCAGAAAAAACCACTATTACCATTTGAGGTCATGCTTCCAGGCTTTTTTCCCCAGGCTTTTTAAATGCAACCTATACTGTACATATTTTCTTTTGTTCTTTCTTTATCCTTGCAAAATTGGGGTCATATGAACAATGGATCTTGGTGAATGTTCAAAAGAACCTTGCCCAGTTTATGAAGTGGTTTTAATCACTACAGCAAAAGTGAGATGTTAGACAGGGAAGGTGAGAACTCAGTCCGATGCAGGCTGGGATGATGCAGAAGGCAGAGCAAACAGGTACAGCCTGGCTTCTGAGCCCAGCAAACCTGGCGTATCCCACTGTGGCCCTCAACTTACTAGCCCTGTGACCTAGCAAGTTCCACAACCTTTCTAACCCATAGCTTCCTATCTAGTGTATTTGCAATGATTAGCTCCTGTCTAACAAATAGGTAAAAACACGAATAGTGTTAGTACCCTTCTCTTTCTAAGTGACAATGTGGTGCCCAAAGAGACTTCTATCACTTCCTCTGGGTAAACATTTTATTCTTAAGAAATCAAGGTCAGTTCATAGGATAATTACTGATTACATTAGTCTACTCAGGCTGCCATCACAAAATGCCACAGACTGGTGTGCCTTAAACGACAGAAATTAATTTCTCTCACTTCTGGAGGCTGGGGTCCAAGATGAAGGTGCTAGCTGATTTAGTTTCTGGTGAGAGCCCTCCTCCTGGCTTGTAGATGCCACCTTCTTTCTGTGTCCTCACCTGACAGGGAGAGAGAGAAAGATTGAACTTTCTGATGTCTCTCCTCATAATGATACTAATCCTGTCGGATCAGGGCCCCACCTTCATGACCTCATTTAACCAAAATTACTTACTTATAGGACTTATTTCCAAATACAGTGACATAGGAAGTTAGGGCTTCAACATTTGAATTTAGTGTGTGGGAGAGACACAATTCAGTTCATGGCACTGATTAATAATACTTATAAAATGATAATTTACTCCTGTTGAGAAAAGCAATATGATGCTTTTAGACTACAGCTGATTGAACACATAGAAAAAAAAAAAAAGAGGGCAAGATGAGTCCTTTCCATTGTAATGAGAGAAGCACAGTGATCTATTCCCTAGAGTAGACCAGCATTTTCTTCAAGGCCTTTGTCAATGCCCAAGGAAAAGCATAGTTGATTTCTATAGACTCCGAGAGGAATTCTTGAGGTGAAAGCTCACTGTCTTGGAGGCTTGTATTATAAGGAGTCTTCCTTATTTTAGATGAAGAAGAGATAAAAAGGATATTAACGGGCTTCCCTGGTGGCGCAGTGGTTGAGAGTCCGCCTGCCAATGCAGGGGACATGGGTTCGTGCCCTGGTCTGGGAAGATCCCACATGCCGCGGAGCGGCTGGGCCCGTGAGCCATGGCCGCTGAGCCTGCGCGTCCGGAGCCTGTGCTCCGCAACGGGAGAGGCCACAACAGTGAGAGGCCCGCGTACCCCCCTCAAAAAAAAAAAGGATATTAACTTCTTTTTAGAAAGTTAAGGCAACTTTTCTCTTCACCCCCACCCCCTGTTTTGGAGTGATTTCCTCGTCCTTCCTGTAGCTGGCTGGTAAGCGATGCTGCTGAGGAGGACAGGAATTCACTCGAACTCCAGAATGATGCATCTTGACTCACCCATTCATTTCTCCCACTCTTCCATTCAGCCATGTAAACACTGGTCTGACTCCTTGCCCTCAAGCAGTCTCCTGAAATTCAAACTTCTGAGGGGCCGAATGTAATCATACCTACGACTGTGAGGGAAGCTTTGGTTCCAGAATCCCATCTACCATTCCCTCTCCATTTTCTGCACAAAGAACCTGGGGTTGTTTAATTCCTGAGAAATGCCTCAGTCTTTTGAAGAGCAGAAGTGCCTCAGGTGGTGGGAACTGTGCTCTGATTTCTCCGTGGTTCCCGACTTCCAGATTGTGCAGACCAGGATAATATATTCTGGGGGATTATCAGAGAGTTATCAGTTGCGTACATGCTGTCATGAAAGAGAAGGCATTTTAAATCAGGGAGAAGATTTTCCTAAAATAAATGGCAGTCTTTCCCACAAAAGACCCTTAGCAACCTTAAACCGGCATACGGTAAAGCACTACACCGAGCTTTCTCTTCTCACGTTGCCATAGGTTATAAAATATCACCAAGATGGCACCAATCCATGGAACAGACTTTGAAATCTTCGGCCTTTTACTCCGTTCTTCCTTTTTTCCCACAGCAGAGTTGGCTCTATTCCGCTCTGCAGTTATCTTCTCACTTTATCTTCTTTCTGTCGTCTTCCCTATTTTGCCCCCAAATTTTGTTGGCTAACCCCACAGAAACAATGGGAGATGGACAGATAATTGTGGTCAGAGTTGGATGGCTGTCAGGTCTAGAGTGGGACAGCTATTCCTGCTTCCATGTAAACTCACCTCCAGCCCTGCAAGCCTCTGGTCTGAAATGATTTATGTAGAATACGTTTACTTCATCCACATTTCCACGTTCCTGGAGAGTCTAAGCTCTTTGAGGACAGGAACTAGTCATCTTTTATCTCTGTATCCTCTGGCTTAGCACGGTGTCTGGCCCAAAGTAGGGCCTCAATACTTTCCTGTTGAATTTATATATGCTGCATGATTATTCATTCATTCTCCTTGATTATTACTATTTTTTCTTGCTGATCCTGGACCTAGTTCAGCCAAAGAGACTTCAAAAGAATTGTGATTGAGACCCATCCCATCACCATTATACATTACTATATTTTATTCTCAGAAACAACATAATCCAAGAGTGACAGGGCTTGGAATAAGAGGCAGCCAAGTACTGTTAAAAGTACAAATGCTGACCCATGTTTCCCCCTTTGCTGAGACTTCCTCCTGCCGTCTCTTCTGCAGTGGACTGATTCATGTGACATAACTGCATGTTTATAATAACCTCCACCTGTGGACTGGCTTGTATCACACAAGTAGTGGTCATATTGTAAACTTCAATACCTTGGCACTTTATACTAATTCTTAAGTCTTTACTTAAATAAGCTGTATTTAGAGCTTAGTCAGTAAAATGAAAATGAAATAATTAAAAGGTCAGTAAGGCCAAGGCAAAGTTTCACACTAATTGCCTAAAACCTTTATCTCTTTAGAGGTGGAGAATTTCAGAAAAGAGAGAAAACACAGGAGGCTCTGGATTCCAGAGGTCTTTTTAACTAACATTCCCACTGATGCACATCCTGAAACTAGATCAATCTCTTCACCTTCTTCAGCCAAATCATTGAGTTGATGCAAACCAGGAGGGTTTATGAACTGTTGTTTTAAGAGAGATCTGAAAGAAAAAAAGATTAACCACTCCACCTGATTTTTCCTTATCAACAAGGTAATACCTAAACAGTAATGCCATCAGTCCAACTCTTACTAACTTAAGCAGAAATAAGAGATTTTTGGAAGAAAATTAGGAGAGCGCTTTAGGTCAAAGGGATGCTGAAGGACAAGGTTTGGGCAATGGTAGGAACCCAGGGAGCATAAATGAGACATGCTATTCCCAGACTTTGGGCAGAGCTGGGCTGCACCTGCCTCAGACAGTAGGTAAAAGCTTCCCCAACCAGAGCAATCACCCCAACGTCTCCCTCATCTCCACTTAACCCTGACTATGTGCATTGTGCTGTGTGTGAGTGTGTGTGTGTGTGTGTGTGTGTGTGTGTGTGTGTAAGGGAGAGCGAAAGAGCGAGAACAGACACATCCATTCAAGTAGAATTTTACAGCAAACGGACATGAACCATTAGCATGTGCTGTCATTCTGCCCCAAGCAAGCTTTTCATCTCAGATTTCACACTGTTCTTTGTCACTCTCCAAGATACAGAGATAGGGCTCAGACCTCATTTAAACACCAGCAGTGGGACAACATCATCTCTAAGCACACCAACCGTGTAAGAGGGTCCGTGGCCTTCCTTGGCCACCCACTAAGCTATACTCACACCTCTATTGCCCAGATCCCAGAAAGAGCCTGAGCTTCCCTTGCCAGACTGGCCACTCTTTCATGATCCTTAATCATCAGATACTGGGGACACAGAATGGGGCTGCCTGGAATCAGTGACTGGGCACCTCATTGGCCCATCACAACAGAAATGTTTCCCAGTGTCAATATGCCTTTTCCTGGACATAGGATGGCAGCCTTACAGCAGCAGGCATGAGAGAATCACTCAGACAATCTGAGTGAGAATGTGTAAAAACAAGTGCAAATATAGACAAGGTTCCAGGCCTTCAAGGTCAATAATGGCCCACAAATGGACAGTTATAGAGAGGCAAGGATGGCTGCTATGACAGTGGACAAAGAAGAAGCAGTAAATTCGGGCAAATATGGCAGGGCAGAGAAGCACTGGGTGTAGAAAAGTAAAAGACTTGGAATTGGGGCTTTATTCCCTGCCTCACGGCTCAAGCTGAGATCTCCAGGTTTCAGAATGAGGGAGTGTTGTATTTGTTCCTGGTTGGCTGCCCTTCTCCAGCATGACCTTGGCAGCAATCTAGACTGACGCCTATGTCTCGACAATCATGTCACCAACAAATCAGATCTCAGTGACACAGACCCACATGGCAAAGAGACAATCAGTGCCTCTAAACTTTATCCATTGGGAGGTAGTGTGTAAGAAAACAAAAGCGAGTCTTTTGTCTTGCTGAAACCATCTGACACATTTCCCAGATTTTCAGGTCAATTCAGCTGAAATTTGAGCATCCAAGATTTGGGGTGCTGAGTTAAAAAAGGCTGGATATAAGATGATACAAGATGACTCATATGCCAGCTGAATCAACTATCAACTCTGTGACTTTCAACTAGATAATCCAAATGGTTTCTATAAACTTCTAATGGAATGGCTTCTGTTTTAAAACCTTTGGGCTGCCAGGTAATCTTACATTTGAAAAGAGCCTCTTAGGTTGCCAAATGCCAATTCATCTCAAGACTCAACTTCTTAACACAGTTATTCCTCCTTCAGAATGTGAACATTGCTAAACGATTTTGTTGTAAATGTCACCTTATTTTATTTGGGGGTTATCCTAATTTATTAGCCCTGCATGATTCCTTTTATAAAGAACAAAATGTCATGACTACATAAAGGAGGCATTATAGCCCCTTTGACTGTCAGGCCATAACTTGAGAAGCAACTAGAAAATCGCAAGAGAGAGAAATGAAAGAGACAAAGATGAAATCAACTGGCCAGTGTTAAGACTCCCTAGAATAGACTTTGGAGTGCTTTCTGCTGTGCCATCCGAAATGGTTCAAGAAATGGGATTTCCATCTTTCCTTTGAAATGCTTAGCAGCTCAATGGATCTAATGTTTAAACTCTTCCCTGCTGGAATTTTCCTGAGCCAATTTTTATCTAGGAATCTGTGCTAGATTCATCTAGGAATCTAGGAATTCATCTAGGAATCATCTAGAAATCTGTGCTAGATGAATGCAACTCTTTACCTCCTTAATATCTGCTTGTCCTTCAGATCTGCCCTTCAGTGCAGGGCTAGGTTGGGTTATTTTCTTATATGTGTTCATAGGGCCTTGTTCCTTTTTTTTGGAGCACATCTTTCAGTTTTCAATCACACATTTGTTATCTGGTCATTTGGTTAACATCTATCTCTGTGCTTGGACTGTAAGCTCTGACTGCAGGAAAACTATCCATTTTGTTCACCACTTATATTAGTTTGCTAGGGCTTCTGTAACAAAGAACCTCAAACTGGTTGGCTTAAACAACAGGAATTTATTATCTCAGAGTTCTGGAGGCTGGGAGTCCAAAATCAAGGTGTTGGCAAGTTTGGTTCCTTCTAAGGGTTATGAGGGAAGAATCTGCCCCAGGCCTCTCCCCGTGGCTGGTTGATGACCATTTTTATGTTCACATGGTGTTCTCCCTTCCTCTTCACATCGTCTTCCCTCTGTGTGTATCCCTGTGTCCAAATTTCCCCTTTTTATAAAAAAACTAGTTATACTGGATTAGAGCCCATTCTAATAACCTCAGTTTCAGTTCATTACCTCTATAAGGATCCTATCTCCAAAGACGGTCACATTCTGAGGTACTGGGAGTTACTTCCAAGACTGAGTCATGAAAGACATGACTCCAGCCTGCTTGCTCTCTTTTGCTTTCTCACTTGTTGCTCTGATGGAATTCAGCGGCCATGATGTGCATGGCCCTTTGGAGACACCCACATGGCCAAGATTAGGAGTGGCCTTTGTCCAAAAGCCATCAAGAAACTGAGGCCCTCAGTTCAATAGCCACATGAGTGAGCCTGGAAGTGGATCGTGCTCCAGTCAAATCTTGGGAGCACCGGAGCCACAGCCGCCAGCTTGACTGCAACTTTGTGAGAGATCCTGAGCTGGAGGACCCAGGTAAGTGATGGCTGGATTCCTGACTCACAGAAATAGTGAGACAATATCATTATGGGTAATTCTTTCCACAACAAGAGACAATTAATATACCTGGCACATGTACTTTGTTCATTAGGTAGCACTACAAGTTACCTGAGCTGGAATTTCACAGGATAATTTTTTTTTCACAATTTATTTTGATAGCAACTAGCTTAGGGAAGTGAGATATTGAAAAAGAAGATGTTGTTCCTCTGAAGTTAGCAGTCAGAAACCTTATCCTCTTTTACTCCCTACCTCCGTTAGTATACTAACCATGTTGCTTGTCTACAACGTACTCTCTTCTTGGGTTTATTTGCTCAGAGGACCCTCTACTGTCTGCTAAGGATTCAACTGTCTTTGTCATTTTCCCAAGCTTTAGAATTAAAGCCCTTGCAGATCAAGATGATGTCAGATTCACTAATTATTCTCCCTTATGTTCTGGCAGCATAATCTTTGTTTTTTTTTTTTTTTTCTTTTCAATTTGGCAGCTTTCGAGCAGTTCCCCGGCCAGGTATTGAACCCGTGCCCCCGGTAATAGAAGCACAGAGTCCTAATCACTGGACAGCCAGGGAATTCCCAGGGGCAGCATAATCTTTAATAGGTTGAGTCATATGACATTGCCCACATTCAACTGTTTCTGCCCTACAAAGATGGTCATTTCATACTGTTCGACTTAACACCTCTCTGATATTGCTTCCTGCTCTATGCTCTCATTCTTTTTCATGTGCCAATCTCCTCTAGACACTGGCAACTCTAGGAGAAGTAACAGTGATTTGTTCATGTTTGAATTCCTGACACCTGGCCCAGTGGCTGCCATGTGTCAGACATCAATAAACATCATCAGAAGTGAATTGTTGATTGGCTTACATTGTCTTGCAAAGAAATTAATTATTCATCAGTTCAATATATATTTCCAAAGAACCTATGTGTCAGGACTGGGCGAGGTGCCAAAGTTACAGAGATGAATCTGTATTCTTGACCCTGAAGTGTCCACCATCTAATAGTAGAGAGACAGATAAATAAACAGAAAATTATAATTCAATATAGGAAGAGCTTAAATATATGTATTAACAGTGATAAAAGTCACAAACAGAGCTAATTGTATTTCAAGTAGAAAAATTTCCTAAAAGAAGTACATTCCAGCATGATGGAACCCCTGTGTCCCCCAGTAACCAGCTCAATAAGATGCTCTTTAATGTGCTAAAAACCATTTCACTGTATGCTTTAAGTGGGTGAATAGTATGGTATTCACTTAAGAATATAAGAAAAATAAACTTTCCTGTATACGTTCCAATTTTATCTCAATAAAGCTAATACCAAAAGAAAAGAAAACAAACAAAATCTCTTTATGGGCTTTCCCTGCCTCATAGTCCTGCTTCCTGGGATAACCTTCCAAATAAACTACCTGTATCCAAGTCCTTGTTGGGTTCTGTTTTAGGAAAAACCTAACTAGGACAGGCCCCATGTAATTGCTCACTAAATCACATTTTTTGGTTCCTCCATTGAGTGATGCTACGAAAACAGTCCTATGGCAGCTTCTGCAGTGGAAATATTGCCAAGAAATATGTTCACTTCACCCTTTGATGTCTACCAGGTAAAGTCCCACATTAATGTCCCTCAAGTTGGGGGCTCCAAAACTGCCTCTGCACCACCAAGGAGTTCCCTCTTTACTTCAGCCCCTAGGAAGCATCATCCAATCTACGGCTTGCTAATGCAATTAAGTAGGATTTTATGGCATGTAGATCTGGGTTCTATTTTTATCTTTCAGTCTTGACGTTGTATTCAATTTTATGTTTTCTTCAATCCTGAGTTTTTAATTGTGTTTAATCATTTTATCCTATGTATGTCTCATAATTAGCGTCAAATCTTTTATGGAAAAATGGGCATGGTTAAATTAAATAATGTTACTTTTGTCATACCCCTTAATAAACTGCTCAGTTCTTCAAAAAATATCAGAATTATAATTTTTTTAAATTATAAGAGTAATGCACGTTTGCTGTTGAAAAGATGGTGAATATAGAAAAGCAGAGAAAAAAAGATTTTCCATAATCTCACCAGCCAGATATAAACCAAAATGTAACAGTGATTATGTACTTCTATTATTTTTCCTATACATATATTATTTACCAAAATTATTTAATTGATTTCATTCCCTGCCTTTTTTACTTAACATTGTACTAAAAAATATTCCTTTCTATGTCTCTAAAAAGTTTTCAAAAGTGATTTTTATGTCTGCAGAATATGTATGTCATAATTTATTTAACCATTTTCTTATATTGGGAATTTTGTTCCCAGAGTTTTCATTCTTAAAATGATGTGATGAAAATCCTTGTATATATACATTTATGTATGTTACCGATTATGTCCTTAGGATAAATTATTAAAAGAAGCATTAATGAATTACAGTGTACTAATAATTTTATCTAAAATCCCATAACAGGGCTTCCCTGGTGGCGCAGTGGTTGAGAATCCGCCTGCCAATGCAGGGGACACGGGTTCGAGCCCTGGTCCAGGAAGATCCCACATGCCACGGAGCAACTAAGTCCGTGCGCCACAACTACTGAGCCTGCACTCTAGAGCCCGTGCTCCACAACGAGAGAAGCCACCACAATGAGAAGCCCATGCACCGCAACGAAGAGCAGCCCCCGCTCACCACAACTAGAGAAAGACCGCATGCAGCAACGAAGACCCAACACAGCCAAAAATAAATAAATAAAATAAATAAATTAAAAAACCCATAACAATTTATATTCTTATTGGTAATGTAGGAGTATGTCCATTTCCCAATCTCTCACCAACAGTGGGTTCCATCTTTTTAAAAAATGTCAACCTGAAAATGTACTGCTCGAGATTAAAGAGCCAGCTAAAGAGAGTTGACACATCTGCAAGTCACTTTGTTTCTCTTAAAGCAATACCTCCCCATAAACTCTTCAACTTCTACTCAAAAGCAAAGATATTCTATTGAATAAATAAGTATTGGCCATCTACTTGTGTAAACAAGGTCCTCAATTCTCAGTTCCTTCAGTCAATATCAGCTTGATGAAGTTTCTTGGCTCACATAAGATGTAAGACTTTGCCATGTGCCTGGGAAGCTCAGCATCACAAATACAACCAACAAAAGTAAAATCCACAGCTACACGTTTTGGTGCAATGCCACCATTTGTCAGACACTGTTATAAATTGATGTCTTTGCGAGTTTTAGAAGTGTGCACTGTCCCTGGGAGGTGGGACATAGAGATAGTTCCCCTGGAGGGTCAATTTTGAAATGAATTCCAATGACAAGGTCACAACTCCAGCCAGATTCTCCTCCCAGGACAGTGACTCCAAGGGAATTCCCATAGTCCATACACAGTTGCCACTCGTGGCGGGTGAGAAGGTGAGATGAACACTGATCTCTTCCTTTGAGGTCTGTGTCACTTGGAAAATAATTAACTTTAGCAGGTGGTTTTGACATCTTCGAGATCCTGGCTTTAAGGTGACCCATAAAGGGAAAATTTCAGTTGAATTAAGTTGCTGCAGAAATAAGAATGGCCCACCACCACCCCTACCGCCAACTGGGGCAATCAAGTGACTATCAGGCAAGGCTTCATTTGGAAATCCAGGTCACATTCTGTACCAACTGTTCTTGGCCAAGAGGTAAGAGGTAGTGGGGAGGGGTTGGCCTTCAGGCTGAATCTCATCGCCTTTCTCTTCTCAGAGATGCATCATGCAAGTGCATTTTATTTTTCTTATATGCTCCAAATTTTGGTCTCTCCCATAAGGAGGAAAGATAAGGACCAGGTCAGATTTCCTGTGTAGAGGTGATAGTTTTTGGTCTTACACAGGCTATCCCATGCACTGGCAGACATGGAATCACTCCTGCTCCGATACCCTGAATCCCAGAATCCTCTCTCCTTACGCCTGCACTCCAGGAACTGGTTTCCACAGTCAGATTTCCCCCACTGCATGAGAGCTCATGTGCGTGCGCACACACACACGCACACAGACACACACATGCATATACACACACACACACACACACAAAGTAATGTGCCCAGCAGTTCCTTTTTGCATGCCCTTTTGCTTAGAGACTTCTTGTACAGTTTTCCTGAAATTCAGTTCATTTTTCATTCCTATTTCTTCTATTTTTTTTTAGCATCATTATAATGAGGGGGACTAAAGCAACTCAACAGATGCTTCACTATTCCTTTGGTTTGTGTATTATATCCTTCAAAAATGAAGAAAATTCACATTACTCAATGTCTACCCATGATATAAATAAATGTTTTATATGTAGCAGAGGGTAATCTCCATGCTCCAAGTTAAATTAACTCATTTTAAAACTTTACAGGAGGTATTTTGATTTTCTTATATTCCCGAGAGAGAGATTAGGGAAATAAAAATCTCCACCTTTCTACCAAGTAGAAAAAAATGGCACATTTTGGCACAATTTGGGATCAGAGAAAGGGCAAAAAAAATGTAAGTAAACAAACATATAGCCATATATTTTCATATCTCACCTTGTTTCCAAAAGGATTTATCAATGGAGGAGAAGAAAATACACCAAGATTGTGGCAATTTTCATCTAAATTCACTGGAGCCGAAAGGAAAAACCCAAGCCTGCACTTGGATTTGTGTGCTTAGGACTTTAGCTCAACCATTCCCCAAGATTATGAGCAGAAGTTGAAGGCAACTTAAGAAAGAAAGCAACCAAGTTAAGAATTTGTATGTTAAAGCTAATTTATTTTTGGCTTGGGATTCACTATAGCGCAAAACAACTTCCTCTTGATTCCCTCAAGGTTTGCCCACGAACCAGCACGTGCTCCACTCTGGGAAGGAAGGAACATGTACTCTGTAGCATGTTTTTCACATCATGAAACAGGCGGACTTTAGAGCAGGAACCTCAAACAGCCCACAAAACCGAGTGAGGCTGTGAGTCAAGAGGAGTCCTGAGTCAATAGCAGAGAGGCTGCCCTAGCCTGGGCTGGTCCCGCCAGTAGGTGTTACTTTAGCCATTAATCCAGGGCTCTCCATGGATGGAGGATGATCCCTTCCTGCCAAGAAACACACAACAAAACTCCAAACCAAACTGAAATCTGCCAGTCTGCAAGTCTCCTCTGAAGGCAGAGTTGGGCCCCTAAGACAGGATGCAGAGCTCACCTGAGAGGGCTGACAGCAGCCCTGCCCAACAGGGGCAGAATGGACAGCCTCCTGGTTGCCATTGCAGGCCACTTCACTTCATCATTCAAAGTGGCCTGTGGCATTGGGATTAGTATGATTTAATGCAGTCACAACAATAACCATCCTCACCTACTGTCTGAGGCCATGAGAGCCCATCCAGCATTGTTTATTAGCTTTGGCTTCATTCACCATGATTAAGTTCTTTTCAAGCAAGCTTTCCCTGTCCTTTCTTGGTTTTACTTCTCTCCAAAGGAGCTCTACACTCTAGCTTGATGACCCAAATTCCCCTAGTTTCCCTACATAAAGCATGTGCTTTATGAGTTCAAAGGCATCAGGAGCAAACGGAAACTTCCCTACTGACCAGCAGAGACCTCTGTGTTGAAAATGAGTCTGAGGGTCTGATTCCTGCACAGATTTGTTACTTTCCTGTACTTCTCTAGCCTACGTTACAGCAAAAGGTCCTCCTGTCCAGCAGGGGGCGATGCAATCTCTCACTGTTAGGACAATTGGCTTGTGGATTGTTGGTAAGTTGCTTCCTGGTTTTTGGACTCGGATTTATAACTCTGACTTCATCTTCTTCCCTTTCTCACTCTCCTTCTAGTCTTTCTTGGGGTTAGAAACAAAAAGTGAAACTGTCCTCAGAGATCATTTAATCCTGCGATAGACAAGCTTTTTCTGTAAAGGGTCAGACAGTATTTTATGCTTAGCAGGTTATACAGTCTTTGTTGCGACTAAGCTCTGCTGTTGTAGCTGAAAAACCAGCATATGTAAACAATTGGTTTGGCTGTGTTCTAGGAGAGCTATATTTACAAAAACTAGCAGTAAGCAGAACCTGCCTGAAGGAGGCAGGGACTCCTTATCAACTAATGTCCTCATTTTCTTTTCTATCTAAAAAACAAACAGAATCCCAGAAAGTTCAACTGACTTGTGCAAGATCACAAGGCTAGTTAACTGAGAGGTGGAGGAGGAATCGAGGTTTCCAGATCCCCTTTCTAGAACTTTTTATTTTCCGCACTATTTCCTGTAGTGGGAGTTTACCCCAAAGGCCTGAAAGTATCTCTTAGCTGTGATTGGCTAAGATCTATCAAACAGCCACTGGCTAAAAGCACTTTATTACTTATCGACACAAAATAGTGTAGAAACTTGATGCTATGAATACTTGCTTCCTTGATTCTGGCCCATGGTGGGTTCAGCCACTGACTTCATGGTAGGAAAAATCGGGGTCTAATTTCTGTACAGATCTGTTAACTTTCTTGTAGTCCATGAGCCCATATTACAACTTCAACTGTGATCATCAGTTCCTCATTTAATCCCCCAAATTTTACACCTGGTCACAAGAGGACAAATTGAGAGAGCATGGGACAAATCCAACTCCCCATCACTGGAAAATAATGGAAAGAACATGCTGCCCTTTCAAACAGCTTTGAAAATAAATTAAATTGCCCCACTGTTGGATGAGTACCATTGTTTGGGCATAGATAAAACACTCTTTGGGAGGTACCACGATGAAGCAGAAATAATCTCTGTTGTCAAATCCTTGTTGTGTTGAGTTGCGTGTGTTGAACCAGTTAACCTCTCAGAGACTCAGTTTCCAGACATGAACAGTGGAAAGAATGAGATTTTTCCCTAGAAAGAGCCCTTGTTCAGATTATACATAGGGCAACCATGTAATTTATTGTCTAAACCAGGAAACTTCTGGAAGTGAGAAGGAGTTTCATGGTTAATTACGCTAAACCCATAGGTAAAATCTGGGACTGGGTGTATGGCTACCTGAGTTACGCAGCATAGATACTTGACAAATCTTAGTTTCCTTTCTCTTCCTTTTTCTCAAGAATTCATGCAAGTCTACTTTAATATCCTTCTCTTCCATTTGTAAATGTGATGTCAAGCACTCCGACTGACTAGTAAAGCCCCCATTTACCCTATGGAGCACTTCCTCTTTCCTAATACTACAGAAAACCACATCTATGTGATTCTGCGCACTCTGCCTTGCGTGTTCACACTGCCCTTCCAACCTCGCTGTGACACCAACAGGGCCTGGGATGGGGGTGAGAGAGCACATGGAGATGGCATTCACTATTCTGCCAAAAGCACAGATGGTCATTCGAAATAACAACATTCCTATTTGGGAAAGAGAAACGTTGTGCTGTGAATACGACGCTTATGAAAGCATGAGAACTGAACGCCTTGGATGTGGCAGAGGGCCGCGTGAGGGCTTCTGATCGGTTCCACCCGTGTACACTACATGAACTCCCTTAGAAATAATAAAGCCTCTATGCTCTCTCAGTCTTGTATTTGTCTTAAACTCAGGCCCACCAAATTGTGCCAAATTATGTGTTGTTCAACTTGCACTGCCCCGAGAACACTAAGCTCATTTTGTGAGTTAACTGTGCCGTATTTATAAGATTTCAGCATTACAACCAGGAGCTATCGTCAGAGAAAGGGAAATAAACAGATAATTTTTTAAAAGTTGAAACTACAGCCATTTTTCCCTTCAAGCTTGAATCAAGGTTAAATTCGTTCAAGTCCCTGGGTGACATTTACACATATGTACACATGGGCAGACTCATATTATACAGTGCTCTGTGTATGAGAACATGTAAATAAAGAGGATTAAGATAAACATCATGCATTGCATTTCTGAATTTTGTGTCTATTTTAAGACAGGACATTTTGGGTGAACTTCTCTTTCACTTTATAGAGCATCTTTTTTTCTATATGAAAATGTGATTTATTCATTTCTATTTCAAGCCAGCTATTTTTTCCAGGCTAATAATAATGATAATACTAATAAATTCTTCTGAAATGTTACATTTCCAATATTTTTTAAAAGTTTCTTCCCCTTCTCCCTCCACTCTGCCAATCCCCTCCACAGTCAGGCAGTAAGGCACACACAGTGGATGGGAGTCTGGAAGGTAGGTTCAAATCTCAGTTCTTCCACTCTCTACAATATGACATTGATCAAGTTACTTGACCCCTCTAAGCCTTGGTTTCCTCATCCAAAAATGGGACTAATGAGAGTTCCTACTTCACAGAATTTCTGTAAGAATTAAATACACGCAAAGTGCTTAGCAATTTAGTGGGCACGTGGGAAGCGTCCAGAAATGTTGGCTGTTACTCCAGCCCCTAACAATTCAGCATAGCTACTTCCTCCTCTGCAAATTCCCTCTTTTCTCCCCTTCTGTGGCAACTGGAGATCACGGCTTCCTGGCTGCACCCCTGGATTCCTGCAGTCTGGTCTCCTGTCTGGTTTCCATGTCACCTATCTCATCCTACCTGCCAGTCTGTCCTGTGAACACCTATCCAATGTTTTTCTAAACTAGCGTCCTCATTCATATCAGAGGCTCCCTGTTTCTAGGGGATAAAATCCAAACTCCCAAAATGTGACAAATTTGCTCTGATCTCCCTTTCCAGTCTTACCTTGAACTCCAAATATGAATTACTAAATACCTCCCTACCCTAACAAGAACCACGCTCTTCTCTCCTGCACACCTTTCCTTCTCCAAGGGCCATCTTATCCCCTCCTCTTCAAAGTCTTGTCTGCCTTCTCCATCCTCACCGTCTCATCCCTGCAGTGAATCCACTCCACTCATTGTTGCCAGAGCTCCTTTGGCACTTAGTTATAAACTGTCTTGTGACAGCTCAATGGACTTTTGGGGAGCAAATAATATATTTTATTTTATTATTTTTTAAAAAATTGATTAATTTATTTTTGGCTGCATTGGGTCTTCCTTGCTGAGCTCAGGCTTTCTCTAGTTGAGGCAAGCGAAGGCTACTCTTCGTGTGCTTTGTGGGCTTCTCAATGTGGTGGCTTCTCTTTGTTGCGGTGCCTGGGCTTCAGTAGTTGTGGCACGCGGGCTTAGTTGCTCCACAGCATGTGGGATCTTCCCGGACGAGGGTTGGAACCCGTGTCCCCTGCATTGGCAGGCGATTCTTAACCACTGTGCCACCAGGGAAGTCCCCAAAGAATATATTTTAGATTGTTCTAGATTTCTGTCATTTCCACATGGGAGATGCTCAATAAAAAAACTTCTTGCATGAATGAATAAATTAAGAGAAATGAAAATATAGACTATAAGAGGTCAACATTTTACAATCTAAAAATCACACACTGTGATAAAGACCAAAGGTCCTAATTTATAATGACTGCAATAGACTTTTCTACCCTGGAAATGTATAACAGGCTATCAGTCGTAAAAATGATGTTGAGAGATATGATTGACATTCCTTCTTGTGGATGAATATTCCAGAGAATTTGGCCAAATCAAAAATAAATGCAGGGCTTCCCTGGTGGCGCAGTGGTTGACAGTCCGCCTGCCGATGCAGGGGATACGGGTTCGTGCCCCGGTCTGGGAAGATCCCACATGCCGCGGAGCAGCTGGGCCCGTGAGCCATGGCCGCTGAGCCTGTGCGTCCGGAGCATGCGCGTCCGGAGCCTGTGCTCTGCAAAGGGAGACGCCACAACAGTGAGAGGCCCGCGTACCGCAAAATAAATAAATAAATAAATGCAAAAAAATCCTATGTTTAACTCTTACATTAGTCCCATCTCAGGGGCAAAATTGCCTGAAATCAACCTACCTTTTACTGAAGTTCCAGGGAACAAAGTCATTTAAATGATTATCTAACATATATACACCAACCCTTCAAATACAGTAAGTCAGAGATTCAAAGAGATCTTTATTTTCTAAATATATGTAGTATACCTCCAAGTCCCCTTTAAGCCAATATTTGTCACACAGGCAAGAGAATTTGCTCGGTGCGTGGAGAAACTTGATAATGTCTCAACATTGCCTGAATGCCTGAGACATGTGCTACCCATCAGACCCCAAAAATGTAAAAATGCATCTGTTTTTACTCAGAGCCCACTTTTACATCTTTATGAAGTGAGCAAAACCGAAAAGTCACCAGGAATAAAAAGACGGTTGTAACATACGCAGTACTAATCGCTTAATCCTCTCTCTAGTGCCCAGGCTGTCAGGGCCAAGGACGATAATGCCGACGCTAATACACGCTGTCTGCAGGAGCTGTCACTGCCGCCCATGTCCCTGAGTTCTATTTGTCAATAACAGAGGGATTACAGAGAGACAAACTACATAACCGAGTAAAGTTCGTGTCCAACATGGATCCAGTTTCCTTGTTTGTCAGTGAGTGCTGATGGATCCAGGAGGACGGTGATAACACCGGCTAAGCTCTCAGCAGGCAGAGGCAGTGGGATTTCTGTTCCAACACAAAGTAACAGGCAGAAGAGGCAAGAAAGAACAATTCGGCGACCTGATCTCCAAAACAGCGAGACTCATTTAACTCACACTTCACCAAAAAAGTGCCAGTACAGCTGAAATCCCACAGAAGAAAGTGTTGGCTTTTAAAATACCTGGGTGCTTGGAAACCCAAAATCAAAGACCACCTGTATGGGTTTTTGAGTAGAGCAATCACATCCCTTGCGTAGGCCCTCCTGCGGCTCTGCATGAAAAGCAGTAGGAAGATCAACCGCTCAGGGATGTAGAGACACTAAAGGAAGAAAAATAATTGAATGCCCCTCATATGGGTCCTGCAGCTCCCGGAGATGGTTTGCAAAGCGAGGAAGCACTGTGGGGTGGCCCTGAACTAACTGCAGAATTGCACGACTCATTTTCTGCATTGGCTGGGGGATGCCCAGCTTAGGTGTGTCGCCAAACTTAGCTCATCTTATTTAAAGACCATTGTCTAAAACACCAGTTCTGCTGCACCACGCCTTCCCAAAGACCTCAATTCCAATCCAGCTGGCATTCGAAGAGAGAATGGACTAGGTCAAGTAGCCAGTCTTCATTAAAGCGAAGGCCGATAATGTCTAGAAGAATAACAGGGAGGCAAGGAAAGGAAAAACTCCTCTCACTTACCAGCTTTATGACTTTAGCTGTTTCACCTGAGCCTCCCTTGCCTCACCTGGAAAGTGGGATCATCATGCCCAGCACCACAGGCCAGCGCTGAGGCTGAAGTAGATGATTTATGTAAAAAGTACCTGGTGGCGCAGTGGTTGGGAGTCCACCTGCCGATGCAGGGGACACGGGTTCGTGCCCCAGTCCGGGAAGATCCCACATGGCGTGGAGCGGCTGGGCCCGTGAGCCATGGCCGCTGAGCCTGCGCGTCCGGAGCCTGTGCTCTGCAGCGGGAGAGGCCACAACATGAGAAGCCTGCGTACAGCAAAAAAAAAAAAAAAAAAAGTACCTGTCATTGTTTCTAGAACTATATGGCCACTCAAGAATATGTTATTAGGGTCCTCTTCCTGAACACAAAAAATTCCAGAACATGAAATGTTTAGGGACAGTTTCCAATTCAGTGAGGCCACAGTGGGTGGTCTCAGACTCTACCAGATCCTTGGAGTATAAGAAGGCGGAGGACAATCCCATGGAAAGAAATATTCTACCAATAGCTTCACAGCTGGCTCTGACAAGCAGGGACCTGACTTTCCACATCCTCCTCCAGGACATGGTGTAACTTTAGCAGGACGCAGGAGGCCATAGCCACAGTTCTCTGGGCCTCAACAGATAATTGAATACACAAAGGTTGAACTTCGGGTGTTCTCAGCCTATCACAGAAAGTGCCCAGTCAGATTTTCTAGACCGTTTTTTCCCTTATGTGACAGAAAAACAGGTGCTGGGAGGAACGGGCTCAGGGCAAATCCAGCTTAGGGAAGGGACAGATAGATTGGGGAAATTTCATCAACACATTAACAAAATTGAAGCTTACATTTCCCCAAAGTTTGCTTTCCATCACACTGTTCCATTTTCAATGTGATGGAAAATATCACATAAGTTTCTTACTAAACGCAGTGCATGTATTTAAAACCTCTGAGGACACTTCCAGGCAGGAAGGTGGTAAAAGGAAGGGCCCGGGGCAAGCCTTTGTCCCTGCGAGTACCAGGAATAACAAGCCAGACATTCAGACTTCAGTGCCTCTGCTTCTGTAGCTTGCCTAATGGTCTCTGAAGACTGTCTTCCTTAAGCCCCTGATGAGGTTAAGACACAATGTCATGTGAAGAGAGCTTGTGAGAGGCCAGCGCCCAGAAGTCAGATGAATCCCAGATGGTTTATGCTCCTCTGCTAGGGTTCCCATGAAAACCCGTGCTGGGCACAGATGCTGAACCGAGGGTGAGTTATTCTTATTATCTTATATAATTCCATGCTTCATCTCTTACTAGTCTTTTCTGGCTCCACACAACCCAGAGCCACGCTGCCCTCCTTTGATATTCCTTCAAAATGAGTGCACGCTCCAACCTCAGGACCTTTGTACTAACTGTTTTCTCTGCTCAGAACACTCTTGTGCAGATGAACTGCCTGGCTGGTTCTTCACTTCATTGAGGTCTCTGCTCACATGTCAGCTTACTGGAGAGACCTTTCCTGACCACTGCATCTCAAGCAGCACCATGAGGCCCCACACACATCCCACCATCACTGTCCCTCCTTACATTTCACCCCACTTAGTTTTCGTTCCCAGCACTTACTACCCCTGATATGTTATATATTCATTTGTGTTTTATTTATTGTCTGTCTCTCTCACTGGTATGTAAGTTCCATGAAAATGGAGGCTTTGCTTGTTTTATCGCTGTAGCCCCAGTGACTACATTGCACTTGGTACTTAGTATGTGCTCAATAAATGTCTGCTGAATAAATAAAAGAACAGTATTCCTCGTATCACAGAATGTAGAGCTGTAGAGGGCCTTATAAACTATCTGGTTTCCTCCTTTTGTTTTATAGATCAGCAGATTGAGTCTATTGAAGGGAAATAACTTACCTGAGAGCCCATAGCTAGTAATTTGAACTACATAAGAGGCCAGAGGGGTGATCAGCATGAAAAAGCAAACTGGTCTAGTGTGGAGAAAAATGTGGATCTGGCCAAAAGGCAAAAGACAAAAGCAGAAAGTGCAAAAGAATAAGGGAGGTGGGGAGGAGGGAGATGTGGAGGGAGGGAGGGAGGGAGGAAGGAAGGAAGGAAGGAAGGAAGGAAGGAAGAAAGGGAGGAAGGAAGGAAAGGGAGGGAAGGAGGGAGGAAGGAAAGGAAAAGAAAGAAGGAAATATACACATTTTACTGGCTGAAGAAGAGAGTCTAGAGTCCAAACATGTTTAGATGGGGCTGAATTAGTACCGAGTATGCATAAAGCACTTTCCAATCACATCTTTTGCAAGCAGACAGACAAAACTTAGGAATGGCCCCTGAGAGGTCCAGTTTTCCATTCACCACTGTGGTGCAATGAGGATATTCTAACTGCTGGGGTTTATCTAAAGAACATTTATTGTTTTGGTTCAAATCTCCCACCTGCAGGCCGAACTCCACTCATCTTAGACCGAGAAGGGGAAAGGGGGAGGAAAGAGATATTTACTGAACTAGGCACTCTGCCAGGGGCTTTCAAGTATCTCAGTTAAGTTTCATAACATCTTTGCAGATAAGCCACTTTACAGATGAGAAAACTACATCTCAGAGGATTGCATGAACGGCTCAAAATCTCATAGCTGATCAGTGGCAAAGCCAGGACACTAACTCGGGTCACTGCAGCTCCAAACTTTTTCACTCTGTTCGGCTCTTCTCTGTAATTTGTAAAAAATTTCAGAAAAGAAAACTTCCCCATGTGCATTTTCACCTAGTGATTTTATAGTCACCCTAAGGCAAGGCGGGATGGATGTTTAGTCCCCAGAGTGAATCTGGGTTCCTCAGTTTTCACAGATAGGTCTGATTCCACCATCTAATCACTGGACTGCTAAAGTATTCCCATTTGGCAACGCAGAACACGTGCTTTGGCTTTGGGGAGAAATCCATCAGTATCCCCCAGGGCCACCTAAATAAACATGCAGTCTAAGTAGAAACAGTGTGCTCGCTATGTCACTGTGGCTTTGAAACTCCCAGCCTGGCACTAGGGCGATCCACTGTTCCGTTTGCTGAGGACTGAGAAGCATCCGGGGATGTGGGATTTTTTTTAGTCCCCCAAACTGAGAAAATTCTGGGCAAGCTAGAAAAGTTGGTCACTCTACCTAGCACCTCCACTTCCAGCCAGACTGTCCCTCTTAACCCCCTGCCCAATGAAAACATTCTGAGGCCACTATTGTACTCATACAACCTCAAACTGTCTTCTACCCAATTTTTAAATGAAACTCCATTGATAAAAATGTCATTTATAGGAGATACATGAAAAGATATGCATTTTATCCTTTTTTTTTTCAACTTTAGATTTTAATTCTGGGTGTATTGGAGCTCCAGAAATATGTACCCATGAACCACCTTCTTTTAGCCCCTTTGCAGAATTCCTTTCAGTGGACTGTGCTTTGTTATTTTGTCTCCATTGTAATATTGAAGATACCTTAAGAATTCTATTGAGGGGCTTCCCTGGTGGTGCAGTGGTTGAGAATCTGCCTGCCAATGCAGGGGACATGGGTTCGAGCCCTGGTCTGGGAAGATCCCACATGCCACGGAGCAACTAGGCCCGTGAGCCACAACTACTGAGCCTGCGCATCTGGAGCCTGTGCTCCGGAACAAGAGAGGCTGCGATAGTGAGAGGCCCGCGCACCGCGATGAAGAGTGGCCCCCGCTCGCCACAACTAGAGAAAGCCCTCGCACAGAAACGAAGACCCAACACAGCCAAAAATAAATAAAATTAAAAAAAAAAAAAGAAAAGAATTCTATTGAATGTAATGGGTGGAGGGGAGTGATGAGGATAATGGTGATCCAGTGTCATCCTCAACCTTTTAGAGAAATTTATTTCCAATCTCAATCTAAGTGCCAGGGAAATCTCTGTGCCCCTTGAGAAACTGTATTTTCCATAGTTTTTTCTTTATGAGAATTAGTATCATATACCTGATCTTGTTTTTCTTTTTACTTTGACCCTCAGGAAATTCACAGCCAAATTTTTTGCTCAGTATTAAAAACTGTATAGGACTCTTTAGTCTGAATATTCACATTTTAACGTCCTGCATTTTCCAGATCTTAATTTTTTATGTAATACGATGAGGTGATAAATGAAAATGTGATCATTTGCACATTTTATTATAATTTGCAGTTTCTCCTTACAACAACCCAGCAAAGTGGATATTATTGGGGGGATTTAAAGTTCATGTTGGAATCTGTCAGACAAAGGAAAACTTTGGTTCACCATTGGAATGGGAATTTAAGATATGAGGCAGCTGAACAAACATAGCAACGATTGGTTCAAAATTTTCTAATTTATTCCAACATTTGTCAACACCCTCTATATGCTACCCAGGAAGACAGAGAGTGCCCAGCTGAAAATTTCTTTGTTCCTATCCCTAATTCACTTTCTTTGCATGATCTCAGGTGAAGTGGGAAAAGCCTTGGTTCCTATTGACCAATAATGGATGACAAATAACCAGCTTTAGGCCATCTAGCTCTATGTTCTCAAGTCATCTTAGGGGCAGCCTGGTGCAGAGCAGGTAATGGGTTTGGAGTGGAATCTCAGTCCCAAGATTTATCACCAGTGTGACCCTGGGTTTGTCATCTAAACAATTTGCATCTCCATTTTATCATTGGTAAAGTAGGATTAATAATATCCACGTTACAGTGATATTATAAGGACTAACTGAAATCACGTGTGTGAAAGCATCTCCCCCATCCCCACTCCCACCACCAGCACAGTGTCTGGCATGTAGTGAGAACCTCCCCCACCCAGGAAAAAAGGTCTGAGCTGTTACTATAGAAAAGTCACTCCTCAAACTGACAGGGATCGCACTGTCCCTGGCAGTGACTGGAGATTTTATCATAAACCTCTGGCAGCGTTGCCTAATATAATTTTGGCCACTTCTGCTCATTTGTTAAAGGATACTACACAGGCCCAAAGCAGAAGCCCCACATTAAAGCGGTTATTATAGTGGGTCACTGGGGTTCTTCTTCCCTAGGCAACAATGAAACTGAATTAACAAGCACTCACCAGGGCAAACCGTAGGCAAGGACATTAGAACTTTGCAAAAATAATACGCTCTTAAAGAGACACACTGCTACATAGGCCAAACTTCCTGCTTTTTGCACATGCTGAGCTGGCTGGAGCCAACACAGTAAAGCAGAAGTGCTCTGCGCAGCCCTGTGAGTGTGCATCCTTGGGATCCCTGAGAGCCAGCCTTTGAGAGGTCTCAGATCCCACTCCAATTTTGTTAGCTAAGGACACATGGTCTTTTTCGGTCCCTCCTGCCCCTTGCTAGCTTCCTCCCCATCTCCACTCAGCATCCCACCCTGCCTGAATTCGATGTTCTGTGAGCTTCCCCACCCACTGCTCTCTCCAAATTCAAGTGCTTGAATGTGCTGAATAAACAGAACTGATTACAAATTTACCCCAGTCTTTGGATCACAAAGTCCCATCACCAGAAACAGAGAGACCAACAGGGTCAAGGCTCCCAAATCTCCAGCTGGAGGCATCAGACACTTCTGAGATGCTCCGTGGACTGGAGGTTCAAAGAGGAAAGGGATAGTGCCAGTGAACAGAGTGGCAGAGCACCTCCCGATAAGTCCTATTCCAGGAGTGACTTGAATATGTGGAGTATTCAAAGCACAAGTTCTTGGAGCTGACTCTTAGAGGCCATCTGGGCCAAGCTTTGTCTGATGTGTGACTCCATCTAGATGTATGAGTCTCTGTTCACTAACAGAGAAATGAAACCCACCCAAGGCAGTCCACACCCCCTTTAGAACAATTATAGTGTATAAACTGGTCTTCACTGTCACACAATTTCTTTTTCATCTTGAAACTCTTTATGTATTAATGAGCACCTGCTGTGAAGTCAGGTACTGGGCAAAGGGGGTGCAGTGGAGGGCTGAGGAGCTAGAGGTATGTCCCCGCAGGGCTTTCTCTAGTTGCGGTGAGCAGGGGCTACCCTTTGGTGCGTTGTGTGGGCTTCTCATTGCGGTGGCTTCTCCTGTTGCAGAGCACGGGCTCTAGGCACGTGGGCTTCAGTAGTTGTGGCATGCGGGTTCAGCAGTTGTGGCTCACAGGATATAGAGCGTAGGCTCAGTAGTTGTGGCGCTCGGGCCCAGCCGCTCCGTGGCATGTGGGATCTTCCCAGAGCAGGGCTCGAACCCATGTCCCCTGCACTGGCAGGCAGACCCCCAACCACTGCGCCACCAGGGAAACCCGAGAAACACGTTTTTTAAAACTGGAGAAAAAGCAATCCATGTTATAAAATGTGAAAAATCTTGGCTGAATTGAGTTCTACTGTTGGGCGGAAGGCAGAACTTGTAAGCCATGAACTTGGACATTTAGCTGAAGGATTTTTCAAGCCAAGTCTGGAAGATACAGCCTGGTCTCTTCTTGGTGCTTATATAAAATGTGAGAGGAAAGATAAATTGAGGAAGGAACTGCTGAGCAAAAAGGAACCAGCACTTGATGATTTGAGAGGTTCTTGGCCCATCCAGATGGCAAAGGATGCTAAAATTAGAAAACTAATACAAGTGTGCTCACTTACTGACAATACATCAAACTGATACTTACAAATTATATACTTTTATGTGTGTCCGTTGTACTTAAAAGTTTTTTTAAGAAGGACACAAGACAAAGTGAGAGAGTGGTAGTGTATATATGGACATATATACACTACCAAACGTAAAATAGATAGCTAGTGGGAAGCAACCGCATAGCACAGGGAGATCAGCTCGGTGATCTGTGACCACCTCGAGGGGTGGGATAGGGAGGGTGGGAGGGAGGGACACGCAAGAGGGAAGAGATATGGGGATATATGTATATGTATAACTGATTCACTTTGTTATAAAGCAGAAACTAACACACCATTGTAAAGCAATTATACTCCAATAAAGATGTTAAAAAAAAAAAAGAGCAACACAAGCTCATGGTTGAAAAATTAGAAAATAGATAAGCAAATATAAGAAAATAAAAATATTATCCATATTTCCAATACCTAGAAACAACCCATATAACATTTTATTTTATATGCATCTAGATTTTCTTCTACATATTTTTATATTTCTACATACATTTTCACCAAAATAGGACCTTATCACACGTTCTAATCTACTGGCTATTTTTGTCTCAATGTATTTATTGATGGATAACTTTCCAATAAATATACTCCTAGAAGATCATTCTCAAAGATTAAGAAGATGGTAAGTGCTTTACAGGTTTACAAGAATTTCACAGCAGCATATTTTATTTTTAAATTTTATTTGAATGCTTTTTTTAAAAAAAATGTTAAGGCATACAAAAGTTTATAAAGTAAAAAAGGAAATGTCCTAGTCCTCAGAGGTAACATTTAAATATTCATTTCTTTGATTACAAGCAAGATTAAATATGTTTTCACATGTATTGAGCATTTCTATTTCTTTACTGTGAATTACCTCTTTATGGCCTTTGCCCCTTTGTTTCTATTCATGTTTACTTTTTTCTTATAGACTTGTAACGATTCCTTACATATTGAAGATATTAATCTCCTGTTTGTCTTATATGTTAAAAATATTTTTCTCAGTTTTACCATTTGCTTTTCATTTTGTTTGTGATAACTTTTATGCATAATTTCACATTTACATAGTTACATATTTCAATTTTTTATGGTTTCTGCCTCGGGATTATGCCTGAAAAGACCTCCTACAAAGCCAGATTATATGAATAGTTAACTAAGATTTCTTCTGGTGCTTTTATGGTATGTTTTATCTTTTTGATTTTTTTTTTTATCTTCCCGACATTTGTTTTAGTCTATGGTGAGAGGGAAAGGATTAACTTCATTTTTAAATAAAAATTATTCTAGCATCATTTATTGGATAACCCATCATTTCACATTATTTTTAAGTGTTGGAGTTTTTTTTTTTTCTTTCACATACTCAAAATAGATGTATCCTTGCATTTGGGGCTGTCTATTCTATTCCATTGCTCTATCTATTTGTTACAGGCTCTACATGTTTATTTGAATGCAACTTTATGTTACAATTTATTATCTGTCAGTGTAATGTTCCCCTCCAATTTCTTCTTTTAACTTTATTTTTGCTATTCATATGTCTCTCTTCTTTCAGATAAACTTTAGAAGTTACACAAACAAATCCATTTGCATTTCAATTGCAGCTCTATTAAATGTGTAGATTAATTTTGGGAAGAACTGCCGTCTTCTCCTGAATAGAGGGTATTCAGGAAAGAAAGGCTAACTAATGGAGAAACAGTGAGAAACACAGCTCTGTGCTTGAAGAAAAGTATTCATGTAGAAGCCTTCTGTAGAAGCAGAAAGATAGAAGCACTGGTTTTGGTCAGAGTGCACTTAGATTTCTCTTGGAAGCAGTACAAAGCACTTTGAAGGAAAATTAATCTCACAAACACATATGCTCTAATGAAACTGGAGAGAGACAGGATGCCAGAGGCTGACTGGGGGCTCCTGCAATAGTTTGAAGGTGAAAGGAATAGAAAGATTACAGAATCAGGACCTGGTACCTCTTCAGGAGTGAGAAACAAGAGAGAAGAGCCTCTTATGATACTGCTTAGGTATCAGCCTCATCGGACAGGAAGAAGCTGCTGCCAGCAAAAGGATCCAGGAAGTTAGGAAGTAGCTTCCAAAAGGCAAGGGAGATGCTCAGTTCCAGTTTAAACAGGCTGAGATGAAGTGATGGCACGACTTTCAGGTGGAAATGTTCTGAAGGAGGTTGTAAATCTGGAGCTTCCAGAGGATGAGGATTGCAGAAAACAGAGCCTGGTGCACAGGGTAGCCTGATAAACATGTGGCATAGCACTGATTAAGTGGTAGGTGCGACAGGACGTGAGAGCTGAAAATCACGTTGTGAAAGAGCAAAGATTCAAGAAGCGCCCCTAAACTTTGTTGAATACTGCATTTACAGGACAGAAAGAAAACTATAGTCAGAAAAGTGAGCAGTTAAGAACAAACCAACTGGGACTTCCCTGGTGGCACAGTGGTTAAGAATCCGCCTGCCAATGCAGGGGACACAGGTTCGAGCCGTGGTCCAGGAAGATCCCACATGCCGCGGAGCAGCTAAGCCCATGCACCACAGCTACTGAGCCTACGCTTTAGAGCCCGCGATTCACAACTACTGAGCCCAAGTGCCACAACTACTGAAGGCCATGCACCTAGAGCCCGAGCTCCGCAACAAGAGAAGCCACCGCAACGAGAAGCCCGCACAACGCACCGAAGCGTAGCCCCCGCTCACCGCAACTAGAGAAAGCCTGCACGCAGCAACAGAGACCCAATGCAGACAAAAGAAAAAAAGAACCAAACCAACCTACCAACCAATAAATGGGCAGAATGATTGTGATTTTGAGCAAACATTGCTGAGCATCACAGATCTTTAATGATGATTCAAGGTGAACACAAGTGCACACCCCCAAGATAATGCAGTGGTATGTTTAGAGACCCATAAAACATTTTTAAATATCTTCTTATTTGATCCTTGTAACAATTCTGATGTTGGGAAATGCCAGAAGGCTCCCACCAGCAAGGAGTGGCTCTAATTCAGCTAAAATTTGCCCAGTCCAGCTGGGCCATGTCACTTGTGTTTAAGGATGTGGCTTCAATCATATACAGTCAGCAAGAGAAAAAGTAAAGTCATGTTCTCACAGGGAGGAAAAGGCTAGATATGTGAAGTGCTCACTGGAGTTTGTAGGGAATCCATTGCCTTGTGGTTTAACATCGTTGTAACAGGCTGTATGCGCACAGTTATATACACAGAACATGGTGAGAAATTTAAGAAATTTTCAAGGATAGTTTTGAATCCATGTGATTTTCACCCTAGGCAATGACTTTCAGATTCTAATCTTTTCATGAGATATGACTTTAACTTGGTCCTTTCACATAGTTTTTATCATGTCACTTTTTTATATTCAAGTTGCCATGAGCCCATTATCTAAGCTAAACCCAGAGAGATTTCTGGGTTGAAATCTCACACAGATCACATAAATGGAAATGGTACTGCTGGGACTCACATTCAGGTCTGTTACCCACAGACCTTTCCAGCACTACTAGAGGGAGAATAAATACAGCGGCTAAAATAATGGACTCTGGAGTCAGACTCTCTGTGTTCACATTTTAGCTCCATCACTTTCCATCTGTGTGAGCTTGGGCACGATACTTAATCTCTCTGAGCTTCAGTGGTCCCATCTGTGAAATAGGGTGAACAATAACCTATCCCATGAGATTGTATTGAGGTAATTGTCAAATGAGTTTGATATATGTGAAAAGTTTAGAACACTCTCTGGCCTCTTATAGGTCCTCATTAAATAAATATTAGCTGTTAATTTTCATTAGTACTCCACATCCTTTTCCAGCTGATTAAGTGGTTAGATAATTAATAAACATATACAGTTAGTAAGTGGATGAACTTATAGTTCTCTTGACTAATTCAATATTTTTTTTCTACTATTTTACACTTGCTCAAACAGGTATACTCAAAGGAATGAGCTGTGTCCAATTTGGATTAACAGTGTTATTTGGCAAAGAACAAGGACTGCCTAATTCAATTTAATTTATTTTACTTTCATTTTGTAGGGCATATTAGATATATTTATACACACACAAATACTTATCTTGTGTATGACTGACATGTTGACATGTTATTGATCATACCACTAGAGACGGTTCTAGTGTCCCTCGGAAGAGTGAAGAGCCTCTGCAACCAATCAGTGACACAGGCCCCCTTGCACTAAGGGACCCTGTCACCACAACTTCCAAGCCTGAAGAATGAAACCCATAATGAGTACCATTTTGGGGGAGCCTGTGGTACGTTGTACTATGCCAACCCCTTTACAGATATTATGTCTAAAATAATGATTTATGTCTTATCATTCCGGTATTATAGAGGGGAAAACTGGGGCTTAGGGAGGTTATATAACTTATCTAAGGCCAACTTACTAGTATGAGATGAAATAAGATTTCAAGTCTAGGTCTAACCCCAAACCTCTTATTCTCCTCTATCTCAATCATGCTGCTCCAACTGATGCTAACAGGAATTAAAGAAGAAATTAACTACCTGAGATTTATAGATGATGAACCACTATAAAAGTCACTGTTGTGAACTTGGAAAGGGAAAAAGCCAGCCAGTTGAACATTGGTTAAGGGAATGCTTTTATAATGAAGACATTTTCCCCCTTATTTTTCATGTTGTCCAAAAACAAGAGAACAAAGGGTCAGTCCAAGTTCATGGCAGGTAAATTTAGAAAAAAAAAGAAAGAAAATACATTTTGCCACCTAGCATGAAGCCCCTCTATGGACTTCCATATTTGCAGAGTCAAATTTCAGAGCTGTAGTTTTTAAAAACATTTGTGTTGATTTAATGCCCCATAACAATGCTGGCTGTTGACTGGGCGAAGATTAGAGTAACCAAATCACACACTTCAGGGCTTCAACTAATTTCTGCAGAAGCCAAAGAAGCAGTTTTCTTCTCTCCTCCTTTTGCCGTCTGCTGCAGACCCAAGGATCCAGGGGTCCTCTCACTGTCTTCTGGAGTTCCAGGCTCCCAGCATGACCAATATGTATCTGACAACCCATCTAACTGAGGCAGAAAGTCTCAGTCTCCACAGAGGTAGCTAATCCAGTCATTGAAGGGTTACCCAGTCCAAATCCCCATCCACAAAATGGAAACAGAGCAGGGTCTTTGTTTATTGATTTGCCTAGGATCCTCTGACTGGCAAAGGAAGAAAAAAATAACCCAGCACAAAATAAATGTTCGATTTCTTTTATGTAAACAAGATTGAAACCAACTTGGCTGTACAAAGCAATTCTTTGCATGTAAAGCAAAAAATAGCTCCCCTGAGGAGGAAGGAACCCAAGGCCCACTCAACTGCCCCTCCCCTCCACCCTTCCCCGAGCCATTTTCAGTAACCACTGCCTTTCTGCCAATGAACATCTATTCAGGGTCCCTGTGCGGGAGTCACTGCAGGCAATGAGCTCACCCACACTCCACCACGCCATCCAAAATGTTTTCTGATCGCGATAAAGGCTATGGACTCTATGCTCAAAGTCAGTATTATTGCAAATTATCTCTGTAAAAAGGAAAAACTTTTATCCAAAAATCTCAGTCTCCTGTTCCTTTCTGTGGGGCTCCGACCAGTCCCAGACTGCTTTTATGTGGGTTTAGAAGTGCACAAAAGGGAGACCTACAAAAAAAAATCCAAATTCTGTTTTGTCAAATACCCAGATGACGGATGGCAGTTTAGAGGCAAATCCCTTAAAGAAGGGTCCCAAAAACTTGGTTCACCTTACGGGACCAAGGAAGTGAATCCTAAATCCTTGTTCGATCTTTATTCATGTCAAACTCTTAGTGACTTAAGCAAAACATCTGCCAACTTGGATCACATGACTCAGCTTCATTAGCCAGTATATCTATGGACAGGAACATTTTATGGAAAACAAGAAGCTAGCTGAACCTTCACCCAAAGCTCAACACCAACACAAATAAAGACACTCAGATTTCAGAAGACCTGATTTCCTGTGGAAAAAAAGGGCTGCTTTCATTTTCATATAGGTCCTATCTTCTTAGTGAATTCGAAATGAAGCCTGGATACATCCCTCTGGAAAACCTAGACCCCTTACAGCCCAGAGACACCAAGCCAATTGGCATCAGGCATTTGGGGGAGAGAGTACTTGTAATGATTCTAAAGCTCCAAGTGTTAGGGAGGTATTTGGACTCATAAAGTTCCCACATTTATTGGGGTACTCAGTGAATGCAAAGATAGAAAAATGGAAACCTGACTCACTGATACTTCTCTGACTGAGAACCCAAACCTTAGGGGAGAGGCTCTGAGAGCATAAGGATATCCACTGATTAATGATGTAGGTATAAGAATGCTTTTCCTGGATTTACTCAACAAACCCATGAAACGTCCTCCACCAGAACACTTGGAGTACTCCTAAGAACCATGGTGGTGTCGATACCATCCTTCCTTCCTGATCGCTCATGGTTCCATCACTTGGTAGGGAATGTTCCTGGAACTGAGTGGCTTGGTTATAGAGGATGGGAGGGGACAAAGGCACTCCTCTCCTTACCTAATCCTGCCCTTTCCCAACCATCCCGGTGATCAGGAAAAGCGCTTGGGTGTAGAAAGCGTTAGGTGTAAGGAACAGATAAGCAAGCCTTATACGTTCACATGAAAATTCCTGCTACCCTGCCCATACAGCTCCCCCAGGCTTGAGGGAACTTGTGGCAACTCAACTTTTCTATCTAGCAATGAGATTAACCTCATAAAATGAGCAAGAAGAGCTATCAACAGAAACATGTATTACTTACTCACTTGTTCACACAGGGATATATTTATAGCTTGCCTCATTCCAAAAAGGATTTGAGGTGGAATGACTTCATTCTCAAAGGCCCAGATAAAGCTCTTTCTAATGGTTATCATCTTGACTCAAAAGAGAATTCAGAAAACATGGGACAAAATCGAGGAAGCAATCGCCACCAACATGTCAACAGACCCCGCCTAGGTGCCAGTCTCCAGGTAGAAAATGCTCTGATAGTTAAGAGTATTCTATTCCGGGATTTTTGCAGTGGTACAAACTGTATCAGACTGATACTTCTTTTCATTCACCGTAATGTCTGCCTTAACCACTGGCAGCAAACTACCTGCAAGGCCAATTCATTCAAAGTTTACCAAAAGGAAATGAGCTATGGTACTGAAGTCATGGGAGGAGGGAATTATTATCAAGGGACACATGACATCCACCTATTTCCTACCAGAAATCTAATCTCTAAGGCAATTCTTAGGAGAGAGGTCAATTCAAATTAGAAAAAAGTCTAAATTTTAGACTTTTGGAAAAATAGACTTTATTTTTTAGAGCAGTTTTAGGTTCACAGCAAAACTGAGCAGAAATACAGAGAGTTCCCATATACTCCTTACCTCCACACAGGCACAGCTGCTCTATTATCAACATCCCCACCAGTGTGGTACATTTGTTCAGTTGATGAACGTATATTCACACATTATAATCACCCAGAGTCCACCGCTTACATTAGGGTTCACTCTTGGTGTACCTTCTATGGGTTTTGACAAATGTATAATGACACACATTCACCATTACAGTATCAGGCAGAATAATTTCACTGCTCTAAAAATTCTCTGTGCTCCAACTATTCATTCCTTCCTCTCCACTAGCCCATGGCAACCACCGATCTTTTTACTGTCTCCGTAGTTTTGCCTTTTCCAGAATGCCATATAGTTGAAATCATACAATATGTAGCAAATATGTAGCCTTTTCTGATTGGCTTTTTTCACTTAATAATATGTGTTTAAGGTTCCTCCATTTCTTTTCATGGCTCCTTAGCTCATTTCTTTTTAACACTGAATAATATTCTATTATGTGAATGCACCACTATTTATTTATACATGCACCTACTAAAAGACATCTTGGTTGCTTGCAAGTTCTGGTGATTATGAATAAAGCTGTTATAAACATCCATATGCAGGTGTTTGCGTGGACATACATTTTCAGTTCATTTGGGTAAATGCCAAGGCATGCAAGTGCTGGATTGTACGGTTAAGAGTATGTTTAGTTTTGTAAAAAATGTCAAACTGTCTTCCAAAGTGCCTGTACTGTTCTGCATTCCCACCAGCAATGAATGAGAGTTCCTGTTGCTCCACATCCTCACCAGCATTTGGTATTGTCAGTGCTTTGGATTTTGGTCATTCTAATAGGTGCGTAGTGGTATCTCACTGTTGTTTTCACACTTTTTTTAGTATGCAATACATTTTTTCATTTCAAAGCCAACCACTTATACGAACTCAATTAACCACGGAAAGTTGATATTAGTGAAAGTGGATACCCTCTATGCCCAGGAACAGTGCTAGACATTCCTTATTCTTATGTCACAGACAAGAAGACAGAAGTTCAGAGATGTTGGTTAATTTCCCAGATCACGCAGGAAAAGAGGTGAGGCCTGAATTTGTAGCTACATCTAGCTTTCTCTAAAGTCCTTCCCACGCTATACCACACCAGTCAAAGCAGAAGGGAAAGCGAACTCATTTATGGAGTGTCCACATGGGGCATGCCAGGCCTTATGCATTCACAACCTTAACTACATTCTCTCATTTAATCCTCACAATAAAGCTAAAAATGGCATTACTGTGCTCATCTACAGTGGATAAAGAAGGTGAAACTCAGAAAAGTCAGATTCTTCCTGGGCTAGGCATTAACCATTTGGTTGTTAGACTACGCGGGAGGATAAAAGGTGGGGTTGGTGGAAGGGACTGGGGTGCTGGGATGGTGGGAAGGAGGCCCTCAGTGGGGGACTCTTAGAAGAGACAATTTATCAATTAGTCTGGAAGGATTTCAATATATCAATCTGTATAACCACATTAGCCAATGCAACTCTGAAAGGGCTTAAGAGGATTTGCTGATGGGTTGGACATGGCGAGGTGTGGACAGGAAAGAGAAGAAGGATAGGGATCATAGATGTTTGCTTCTGCAGTTGGGTAGTGATGCCATTTCATGAGACAGGAAAGACTGCAGAAGAAGCAATTTGAGGGAGGAAATCAGAGTTCCAGGGGGATGCAGTACCCTTGGAGGGGAGGGTATCAGTTTTCCTCAGGTTTCAGAACTAAGTCAGGGATACAAGCAACACTGCAAAGAAGAATAAGACATCACTCCTGGTCTCACAGCTCCAACACGGCAGACACTCACACCTCCCAGCAGCTACGATACAAGAGAGAACATGAGAGGTGGGGAGGGGTAGAATTTGAAAGCTATACTAAATCTTAGCTTTCTATATACTTATTGACCAAATCAAGGCTGTACCATAAACCTTAAGATTGAAATCCCAGCCTCAAATCTAGACTCCAGTTATAGTAGGAGAAAGAATACAGAGAAAGCCCCAGAGAGGCTAGGGAAAGACAGCCTACCACACACGAGCATCTGGTTTGCTTGCTATGACTTCAAATGGCATGAGAGTCATTTATCATCAGCTATCTGCTCCAGGAGCTTTTCTTAGTTTATGTGGTAGGAAGGGAGGCAACGTGGTCTGGTGTTTTGTGTCCTACGTTTCTGGCTCTGCTGCAAACTTGATGAGTGGCCTTGGGTAAGGTATGGAATGACACTAAAAAGTGAATCTATGAGTGTCCGCCTTTTTAGAGGAGTATGAAAAAGAGTAAGAACATGCCACAGCACTCTGCAAGATTCCAACAGTCCCAAACAGCAGTATAGGAGGTCATACGGAACCTGGATGCCACACAGGAGAAGGGAGTCATCCCCTCATTAAGGAATCACCTTAAAATCCCCTAGGGCATGTTCTGAAGAACCACTGAGGCACCCTATAGAGGGCTATGCACTCAGTCCCTAAACGAGCCCAGAAAGTTTTCTACAAGTCCACAGGCAGCGTGGCGGGAAAAGAGGTTTGCCAATTATTGACTGTGTAGGAAAGGCAGGTTTTGCAGAGAATTTAGAGTTAATGACTTAATCAAGGGCAAGGAATAGCTATGGAGATACTTAGTAGAGAGCGAATTTTAATGATAGCCTGACTCTCCTGGGTGGCTTGTGCGGAGAAAGAGGCTCTGTCCTCTAATTCTCCTTACAACCCCCAGGCAGGGAGACACTGTACCCCTACTTCGTACACGTGGAGCACGGAGCTCAGGAACTTGCCTGAGGTCAAACACAAGCAGAAGAGCCAAGACTCGAAGGCCAAGCTGTCCAACCCCCGGGTCCGGGCACGTTCCTCCTGCCCCACATTGCCCAAGGCAAGGAACTTTTGCAAAATGAGTTTTCCTCAAGGATCAAATTCACTTGCCCTCCGAGGACCTTTGCTGTGAAGGGGAAGCTGTCTTAGGTGATCTCTGAGGACCCTGTGAACTCTAGCACTACCAGAGGCTTTAGTGTGATTTTTTAAGCCAAGATGAGGCTGGTTTCACAAAACAGCTTAGAGGAGAAAACTGCCTTTATAAGCTCCACCTTGGACATAACTCTGAATTAACTGCCTTGATTTTCCATTTTCAAAAAATAGATCTGTACCAAGCTCACCACTTGCTGCTCTCCAAATATATCCCATGTTCCTGAGAGATACATTTATAACTAAGCAAAAAATGAAAGTTGATGACAATGCTGTGAGAAAAAGCAGGGAATAAAACTATTTTGCCAAATTTAACAAGGTTATCACTCCTCTTTGAAAATATTCTTTTAAAAATGCTGGTCACCATGTACTAAGGAAAATGCAATACAAGGCGAGGGATAAAAGAATGGGTTGGGCACCTCACAATCTGTCATCTTCCCTCCTTTGAAGTGTGAGAGCTAAAGTCTCACTAGGCACCCCCCAAAGCAGGGTGGTGCCAGGAGTATTAGTGGTAAAAATCAGTGTTGAGGCACCATTTAATCGCGCCAGGCAGCATGCTCAACTTTAGGAAGAATGATGGCTAAGATTTAGGCCTTGCCCTAGGAGCTCGTGTTCTTTTCTGTTCTTGTCTGATGACTCTGTTTCCATCATAACACACATGACTAATGACTTTCATATCATTGACACACTAAGATAAATGATCACAATGCTCAGTTATACCTATTCAAATTCTGGAGCTGGACCTTCACCACCTCCTGTCTCCCTCCCTCCCTCCGTCTCTCTCTCTCTCTCTCTCTCATATCTAATATTGAAATAAGAAAAACAAAGCCAGCGTATCTAACTCTCAGTAAGTGACCTAGCAATGATGATCTTGGCTTTCTTTAACTCATAATAAAGACGGACATGTTTGCAAATGTTTGTACTTTATTATTAGATATGAGTGACTTGCAAGCACCCGCTAGGGTATTGCTGCAGAAGTACACTGAACACAACGTGAGGCTGAGAATGACTCCCAACGTGAATCATGTGGAACTGAGGCTCAAGTTCAGGTTGCTGCCTCCTGCTGTGCAGGTTATACACTGCACGACTCCAGAGGGCGCCAGGCACACAGTCGGTAATATGAATGATGCCCACCCTCCACCCCCCACCCCGACCCCCGAGTTGTATAATGAGATGAGCATGCCCAGACTGCACTTTGGAATCAGGGTGGAACCTCCTACATACCCACTTTGACCAGGTTAAACTTCCACCTCACAACCTTCCCTCTGGCCAAACTAGATGGACTGTTTTCTACAGGAGTCCCTTAACCTGACTTCTGACTTTGTGGTGAAGAAGAGAAAAGCAGGAATGCTGGTTTGCACTCTAATCAGCCTTTAGGAAGACTTGGCTTCTTCTGAACCTGGGCTCTTTCATATAGAGGATAATCCATCTCTAAGGAAAGGAGAACTAAATGTGACAAGGCGTGTCTCTACCTCCTTGCTTTCTGTTGCCAAAAGAAAACTGTTCTCAAAACCTAGGACCAATCACATGGAAATGACCCAATAGTAGCATGCTTGCAGAATGCCTAGCGGATGCTGGAGCCATGGGAGCAGCTCTGAGGTGGGGGCAGTGTCAGAGGCCCATCCTAAGGATGGGAAGTAGCCCCACCTCTGCCCCAGTGACGGTGGGTGATCTGGGCAATAGTAGCTCCAAGAGTCTGAGAGCAATTCAGGATGTCTTGACTTTGTCAGGAGCTCTCGTGTCCATTAAACCTCTTTTAAAGACACTGTGTTAAGAGAGTTTATGTGTGGGGTACATTGGGCTGTCCTATAAGAGGGCCTCCCTCTCCCCCCCATAAATGAGCCCAGATGTTTTGGCTCTCTTCCCTAATATATCATCATTAGTTTCCATTAGGAAAAAGGCTCTTCCATTAGGAAATAAGTGCTCCATGGGAATTCCTGGGTGGTCCAGTGGTTAGCACTCTGTGCTTCCACTGCAGGGGGCACGGGTTCAATCCCTGGTCCAGGAACTAAGATCCTGCAAGCCACGTGGCATGGGGGGGGAAAAAAAAAAGAAGTGCTCCTCATTCCCCAAGAAAACTTCCCAGTCGTCGTGGCTGCTTCCATTTTCCCCCACAAGCTGCTCCAAAGTTATTTCAAGATGGCAGCAGCAGAAAGATGGATTGGCTCTGTCAACAGGGAGTCCTAAAGTCCTGCCATTCACTGAGCAGAGAAACGTGTGCCTGCCATGGGCGGCTGATAAGGGAAGTGGACACAGGATAAACTTCAGCCCAGCCAGCTGACAAAGCTCAAACACAGCCTTTGAAGAAACAGCAACTACTGGGCCTCTGCTTTGTGAAGCAAAGACTGTGGGCTTTGTTCGATTCCCAGGCTATTAACGTCAGCAGGAGGCTTGCAATTCTGAACTGTTGCCGCCTGCTGCAGAGACAACAGGACCCAAAAGTGTATCTTATAAGACAGTTTCCTTGTAGGGAACCTAAAGCACAAACTGTCACAAGAATGTTCTTTCACCTCCTGCCCCAGCTCTCTGCCCCTTGTCCCTACAGCCTAAACCTCTCCATTCTGATTCATTCTCAGGAGCAGAAAACCATTTGTAAGTAATGGACTTCCCAATGCACATTTCCAAACTGGATAACCACTAAACTTACTGCAGGGTTTCATATGTGCTTAATAAGAACAGTACAAGTTTTACATGCATTATCTCATTTCACAGCACTCCAGTGTAATAAGCACAACATTTTATAGATGACGAAATTGAGGTGCAATGAGGTGAAGACCACACAGCTAGTAGGTGGTAGCTCTGGGATCTGACCTCCAGCCAGATAGGGCTGGTTCCAGGGCAGAATCCTCTTTTATTCAGGATTTATCCTCTCTCTGGCCCCTTCTTAGTCTATGGAGAGAGGTCATATTGAGAGAAATTTCAGACTTGCGAAGGGTTGGGAACATTTTCCCAGATTACAGGTTTGGAGAAGCACAAGCTGGACGTGCGCCAATGCAATAAAATAATAACCATGACTCCTTCCCAAAGTCCCTCGTGTCTGAGCTTGTCCCCTTTCAAACGCTGTCCACTTTGCTTGTTCCTATCTTATCGTGGTTAATCGAGCCATATTTTAGTTTTCTCTGGCTCCTGTAAAGATCCCCTGAAGCCTTCCCCAGCTAGATAAGCCTCCCAGGGTTCTTTCTCCTCACCATTAGTCAGAATTTCCTAATGTTGAGCCTCTGCCCAGAAGACAGAGGAAGCAGCTCCAAATGCAAGTGATTAGCTTATGTGTGGGGCTTTGACACAGAGTTTTGCTCACTTACAAAGGCAAACACACAGCTGGTTCAAGGGTAGCTCCTCGTCACTTTCCATCACTGAAAAACAATGTACGTCTCAGTAACTCCTTCCAAACAGCTAGTCCCTTAACTTCTGTGGGGATAACTAGGCAGATATCTGAAGACCGTTACGGGGTCTCCACACATCTGGGCCAATCTAGGAGCTCACCTAATCAAGGCAATGTGCACACTGCTGAGTGCTGTTTTCCAAAAAGCTCTGATGGTCCATTAGGACAAATCATCCAACCGCACAGAGATTTACAAATGAAACACGTATTCCTGTGCCTTTTCTTTAACAAACATTCCTCTCATTGCAATGCAAGATCCAGAGCCAGAATACTAAACTGCACTGAAAACTTAATGAAAACTGTTATCAAAGAGAACAGTTTTTTTAAAAAATAAATTTATTTATTTATTTGTTTTTATGTTTGGCTCTTGAAGATTGTGTCTTCGTTGCTGTGCGCAGGCTTTCTCTAGTTGCGGCCAGTGGGGGCTACTCTTCATTGCAGTGTGCGGGCTTCTCATTGCGGTGGCTTCTCTTGTTGTGGAACATGGGCTCTAGGCGCGTGGGCTTCAGTAGTTGTGGCATGCGGGTTCAGCAGTTATGGCTCACGGGCTCTAGAGCACAGGCTCAGTAGTTGTAGCACACAGGCTTAGTTGCTCCACGGCATGTGGGATCTTCCCAGGCCAGGGATTAAACCCATGTCCCCTGCCTTGGCAGGCAGATTCTTAACCACTGCGCCACCAGGGAAGCCCAAGAGAACAGTTTCGAATTGGATTTAAGTACATTTCTCAAGTGGCCATTATTTTTATTTTTATTTTTTTGCGGTACATGGGCCTCTCACTGTTGTGGCCTCTCCCGTTGCGGAGCACAGGCTCTGGATGCACAGGCTCAGCAGCCATGGCCCACGGGCCCAGCCGCTCCGTGGCATGTGGGATCTTCCCGAACCGGGGCACGAACCCGTGTCCCCTGCAACAGCAGGCGGACTCTCAACCACTGCGCCACCAGGGAAACCTCCAGCCATTATTTTTTAAGGGGCATAGAAACACTGTTTTTTTATTAATACTTTTCTGTTGATATCCCTGGGATTTGAATGCCTTACTTATGTATGCATTCAATCAACAAACATTTCACTGAACACCTACCGTGCACTTGCAAGACAACAGGGATGCCAAGATAATAGACTGAAGCCTCTTGAGGAGTTCACTGCGCCATGGGGATGACACATGTTGTATCAGGAAGGATTAGTTAGGTGATGCTACAGTAACAAACAGCCCTAACATCTCATTGCCCCAAATTAGCAAAAGTTCTTGCTCACGTTTCATGTGCATTGTGGGTCAGGAGTCTGGGTTGATGGAGCAGTCACCATCTCTAACATTGCCAGTCACCACACTAGAAAAAAAGATATGTCTGAAGATTCTTGCACCGGCAATTAAATGTTCCAATCTAGAAATGACACTCATCCCTTCCACTCCCAATTCATTATCCGGAACTAGTCATTGATCCCACCCAATCACAAAGAAACCAGAAAGGGCCATTCTACCTTACTACTAGATTGGGGAAGATCCAGCAACACATGAAGGGTAGCCCTGATGAATCCCGCACACACATTGGTAGGTAATTGTGATACAACATGAAAAGTGCTATTATAGAGAAATGGAAAAAAAGAGGGAGCAATCGCTAAGAAACTTCTTGGAGTAATTACAAAACATGCCCATAGGAGGGGACATTTGAGTTTAGTCTTGGAGGATAAAAAGGCGTTTTTGTGGGGGCAAAGTATGAGCATTCTAGGAGAAAGTGCATTGCAAAGGCAGGAAATGTGAAAACACCTTCCATTTGAAGGGAGTGGAAGGAAACTCAGTGTGGCTGAGGCACCAAATCTGGGAGGCACAGAGAGGAGGGGCCAACTGTGAAGGACATTTGCCTATCTTGGGAGTTTGCTTTCACCCTGCAGACAACAGGAGATAACAGGGATTGTTCTACAGAGGAGAGTCTGACAGTGGAGTGTCAGGAGTATGTTTGCTTGTTTTTAGGAAGATAACACAGAGGAAGCATGGACAAGGACCTGGAATGGAGAGGGAAGCCGGTTAGGGAGCTGCGTCTGTCATCCCAGTGAGAGACAGTGAGCCTGGCCTCAGGCACTGCCAGTGGAGTCTGAAATTTGAGGCATTTCTGAGGAAGAGCTGATAAACCCTAATGTTTTATCCTTAAAAAACATTAACGTTTTAAGTTAATGGGGGCTGATGACAAGGGAAACCTTCAAGACCACTTCAAGGCTGCCAGTTTAAGATGTGAGGTAAATGCTACACCATTCACCAAGACAGGATTACAGCCGTAAGATAGAGTCGAGGCAGGAAGATTTGGACATGTTGAATGTGAGGTGCCTGTGGAGATTCAGGTGGAGATGTCCCTGGGAATATAGGGTCCCGGAGTCTGAAATCATTAGGTGATATGAATTTGGGATCAATGTAATTTACGATTAATGCATAGAGCTGGCAACTGAGCCCTGTTAATACACACAACGCCTCATAGAGAAAACTGAAGGGATAAGCGCAAATATATGGAAACATTCTGGAGTAAACCTTGTTAGCCACCACGTTAAAACACACACACGTGTGTGTGTGTGTGTGTGTGTGTGTGTGTGTGTGTGTGTGTGTGTGTATACACACATATATCTGTATAGTGAAATCTCAGGGGAAAAGAATTTGGAAATATATCATCCATCCAAATGCCCGGAGAAAAATTTCAGTTAATATCTACCCCCATCGAAGCACAAAGCTCTTGCCTGTGGAAATGTTGACAATTTAGAACAAAGAGATGTATATATTTCAGTCAGAACTGACTGGATGTTTAACCTGGAAAGAATTTTGAAACTGAACTTTTAATGACAATTATAAGTAATCAATGCTGTTTTTCAAAGTGACTAATCAAGTTTCCAGGGTCTCTGCAAATTTGGGTGGCCATCCATAGGAATTTTCATTAAACTGGGGTTTTTTTCCTTCTAATTTTTAATTAAATTGGCCAAAGTCAGCAATCAAGGTTTCCACGTTACTATGTAATGTATAAGGTAGCGAGTACACTGGGCTCCCACCAGCTCCAAAAAAGATCATTTAGAAGGCTGGAGGGAGAAATCTGAATTCTCATTGTCAACGTTCCAAGAGATAAACAGAGCATTATAAGTCGTTCTGAGGCAACGAGATCAGGGTTTTTAAATAAATCATATTAATATGTGAATAAGACAAGCATTATTCTCTTCCTTCGAAATTTAATAGAGCTTTTGTTTTTGCCAAGTAGGAAGGTGACTGTTGGGCTGTGTGGCTGGGGACACATTGAGGACTTTATGGTCTTGCCTGTCACATGCACTGCAGGGTCACACCACGTTCTAAGTAGGTAACCTTGACCCCCAGGGTTAGTTCACTTCTGGCAGGAAGCTCAGGCGGTTTCTGGTGACAAGCTACATCCTATGTCAAGGAAAAAACATCTCTTCTGGGGTGCGGACCACTCAGGAATCGGTAACAAGCCACACATTTCCAGAAAATGAGAGTAAAGAACAGACGGGTTAGATTCTGCAGGGCTGTTTTTAAGTTTGATTTTTTTTCTAAGGCCAGGTGACTGAGAGAGGTTCAAGCTTCTATCCTCCACATGCAGCCCAACACAAAGATAGTTGAGTCTGTCTTTTTGCGTTTTAAAAACTAAACTTTAAACTAAACTTTAAACTTCTGTACTAATCTATGTTCTGAAAAGCAGTGGCTTTTAAGTGCTTAGGGCCTCACATTAAGAAATGCACACAAATATCACTGAAACAAAAGATTCACAAAACAACATTTGCCCTTAAATGTGTGACACAGCCTGATTTTTCCCAGTCTGTTTTATTTCTCTAAAAGATGTCTGCTTGTGTCCTAAATGATTCATGACCCACTAAGTGATTTTGACCCACATTTTGAGAAATACTGCTGTGGAACATCCCTTCCAAAATATACATTTAAATCTACCTTGAAAAAAAGCAAATAGCATTGGTAATGAATGTTGCTCTCAGCAAGTATATGGAAGTACTGAGTCTGTGAGGTAATCTATTCAGGGCTGACTGTCTCCCATTTCAGAGCAATGCTGATCAGATTCCAGTGGGCCTCAACTCTGTGGAACCATCTACAGTTCAGCTTTTGACCCAACTTTCATCACCAGCATATTTACCACGTTTGGCTTTTACCTTCTCAAAGCACCACTTTTTTCTGACTTAACTTTCAGCTAAGAGGCATTTGACTTTGCTGATCCTAGACCAGCATTACCCACTAAAACTTTTTACGTCAGTGGAAAAGTTCTGTACCTCCCCTGAACAATATGGTGGCTACTGCAACAAATGGATAGTGAGCACTGAAATGTGACTAATGCAACTGAGGAACTGAATTTTAAATTTTATTTAATTTCAATTATTTAAACATAAATAGCCACATGTAGTTAGTAATTACCATATTAAATAGTGGTGACTCTAGATAAACTCTCAAAATAAGTTTCCATTTCTTCATTATATACCTTCCCTTCTTATTGCTTATGGTTAATTGCTTTGCCTCACATTGACAGTATATTCTTTACACACAGTCTGGCTCATTCTTGGTCCTTTAAAGTCATGTTTGTGGACAAATGATTTGATCCACACGTACAACACTCTCCATTTTCCATTTTTAAAACGCATTTTTCATTTATTTTTGTCATAGCCTCATCTTCCTAGAATTTTCAACATCCCATCCATTTTTGAAAGCTTGAAAAAAAACAAAACAGGGGCTTCCCTGGTGGCACAGTGGTTAAGAGTCTGCCTGCCAATGCAGGGGACACGGGTTGGAGCCCTGGTCCGGGAAGATACCGCATGCCGCGGAGCAACTGAGCCCGTGTGCCGCAACTACTGAGCCCACGCACCACAACTACTGAAGCCCGTGCACCCAGAGCCCATGCTCCACAACAATAGAAGCCACCACAATGAGAAGCCCGTGCACCACAACAAAGAGTAGCCCCCACTCGCCGCAACTAGAGAAAGCCCACGCGCAGCGATGAAGACCCAATGAAGCCAAAAATAAATTAAATAAAATATATAAATTTCAAAAAAAAACCCCCAGAAACCTAAAAACTAATCACAGACTCAGTAGGCATGCTATGGACTGGTGAACAAGATGTGGTTGAGGCTGAATAACCAATCCCAAATGCCATTTGGTGGTGGTGAGCAGAGTGAACTTGCTTTAGCTCTGGACTGTACCTTTTTTTGCATCTATTCTTGGGAAATGTGTATATTTCGTATCTGAAATTGCAGAGTACATAAGTAGAGATTACTATTTGAATGGAGTAATATGTTGGGGCATAAAAAAGGAAAGACACTTTTTGCCTTCTGGGGAGTTTTTGACTGAGGGAGGTAGACCAACATAGGTAGATATAACTTCACCATGAGGTGGACTCTTTATGAGATGATGCTGTGAGGCAGGTGTAACATTTAAGAGAGTGTTAGAGACGAAAGAGTTCTGAGTTGGGAATGGAGGTATGGAGGGTTTCATAGAAAAGATGCCTTGGAGGCTGTGTCTTATGGATTTTGGTGCTTAAAAGGGTTTCGGGGCAGGGAAGAGCATTCCATGCTGGAAAACAGAGTGAAGGGAGAATTACAGAGCTTGAGTGTGTGGCATGTTTGAAGAAAGCTAACTTACCTAGAGTCTCAAAGTCTGATGTGTCTAATCAGGTCTGTATTTTAAAAAGATGCATCTGTCAATAAATATTTACTTTGGACAGCAAGATAAAAATAATTGGTTAGAGGAAAATAATATTGGAGCAGGGAGATCCGTTCCTGGAGTGATGAGATAATCCAGGTGGGAGGTAACAATCCTCTAAACAAGAAGGTGGCAAACTATGTCCCATGGGCTAAATCAGATCAGAAGTCTGTTTTTGTAAATAAAGTTTTATTGGAACACAGTCATGCCTACCTTCTCATTCATTCACCTATTGTCAATGGCTGCTTTCATGCTACAAGGGCAGAGTTGAATAGTTGTAACAAAGCTAGTGTGACTCAGAAAGCCTAAAATATTTACTATCTGGTCCTTTCAAGAAAAAGTTTGCCAGCCTGTGATCTAAACTGGAGTGGTGAGAACAGAAAGGGTGGCATCAACATCAGGGAAATGATGGTGGTGAAATTCACAGGATTCAGAGATACATGGCACAATGGGACTGATTCACAAGGGAAGTTTAATTCAAGGTGTCTTTAGGGTCTCTACCCTGGGAGACATGAAAGAAAGAAAGCAAGTTCATTAACTGAGACGGGGATGAAAAGAAGGTAGTCTAGGAAAAGAGAAAAGGAGTTCCAAGTTAGATGTGTTGTGTTTGAAGTCCCGGTGGCTCCCCCCACCCCTGTGAAGATGAATGTATGCATCTTTGGAGCCAAGGAGAGAGGCCATATGTGGCTGAAGATGTAGACTGGGAAGCTACATGTCTAAAGTCAAGAGGTGATAAGAAGATGGCCCAAAGAGAAAGGAAAGGAAAGAACAGGAACAGGCTGAAATCCCCGGGGAACATTTCTATTTAAGCAGCAGACAGAGAAAAGAGAACCAGTAAAGAATTCAACAGAGGGCTTCCCTGGTGGCGCAGTGGTTGAGAGTCCACCTGTCGATATAGGGGACACGGGTTCGTGCCCCGGTCCAGGAAGATCCCACATGCCGTGGAGCAGCTAGGCCCGTGAGCCATGGCCGCTGAGCCTGCACATCCGGAGCCTGTGCTCCGCAACGGGAGAGGCCACAACAGTGAGGCCCGCGTACCTCAAAAAAAAAAAAAAAAAAAAAAAGAATTCAACAGAAAGGTAGGAGGAATACCAAGGCATTATGGAACTAACAGGAGGCAAAAACATACGGAGAGAGGGTGGCTGACAGAGTCAAAAGTTGTCCTAAGGGTGATAGAATGAGGATGTTTTAGGGGAGGTGACCAAACACATTAGAACAGTATTGTTGGTATTTGGGGACAGAATCCAAGGAATGAACAGAAGGAGAACAATTTGTGACGGCAAATGAAGACTAATCCTTTGAGATTCTTAGCTATTGAGGAAAGATGAAGACCAGCTGGATGCTGGAAGGCGGAACAGGTCTAAGGAGGGTTTTCTTGAGGAGACGAGAGCTTTGGGTCAGCTTATTTTACACAAATGTCAATAGATTCTGGCATGAGGACATTTCCCAGACTTTGGACAGTTTACATATTGCTCAGATGCCTTTGTTTGCTTCCTTTGGAACTTACATCATTGCTATGGTCTGAAAAGTTGATACTTCTGGAACCCAAGCATGAGCTAAATGAAACCCTCCTAACTCAACCTAAAATCTTTTTAAGTTTTCTAAAAGGAAACAAAGCCTTTTTAAGATCTTCATATATAGATCCTCAGGTCAAGAGCTTCATATGCTTTGAGTTCCAGAGGTGAAAAAAGGCATGGTAGAATCTGCCAAGTTGAGGAGAGGCTGGTATCTGGAGTCTTTGGCCTCCCCAGCTGGAACAGGCATCTCTCCTGAGCCCAGAAGATTTGCCCCCTGACTCACTTTTCTGGGCCCAGCGTTCCAGCCCTCAGGAATGTGCCTCTTCTCTGGTGTTGCTCTGAGCCATCAATTTAACATTTGACTACAAATAGCAGTACCTTAGAGGAAGGAGAACAGAAACTAAAAACTTCCAGATTTGGAACCCCAAGTTCTGGGTTGAAACCAGTAGCTGATGAGAAAAATAGACCCCAGGGGACATCTGGCAATGTCTGGAGAAGTTTTTGGTTGTCACAGTTGGAGGTGGGGTGCTACTGGCATCTAGTGGGTAGAGGTCAGGGATGTTGCTAAACTTCCTATAATGTACAGGACAGCCCTCCCACGACAAAGAATTATCCCGCCCAAATTGTCAAAAGTTCTATCCAGTGTGGTCTGAGCCAGCTGCTCTATTGGAAAAGGTGTCATATATTAATTCATACTAAAATAAAAAGACATTGTATTAATGTGTCATTTTTCCTCGGGGGTAGGTGAACTGTACAGTTGTAGGTAGTTTTGCTTGCCTAGCCAAAATTCATCCCCTGCTTCCTTTTTCCTCACAAACCCTCTTTTTAGTTCAGGAAACTACCCATTCCCAGCCACAAAGAGCAATTAATGTATGGCATTCCAGGTTTAAGGGTGGGCATGTAAGCAAGATCGGCCCAATCAAACTAAAGGAATGAGGGGTTGGTGCTAATAAATGCTTAACAATGGGCTGTCCAGGGAAAAATACAGTCTACATACATATAGATATCTATATCTATACATATCTGTCTGTATAGATAGGAATACATTTATTATAAATTTTTACTGATCTAATGGATATTTAGAACCCAAAATACAAATACAATAAAACATGAAATGTTCTTTATTGTAAATTCCACACTACAAATTGATTTTTACAGAATACTCTTACTGGCTTTTGCCATTCTTGCATCTATAACCAACCTATGGTTGCAGTTGACAGATGGGTGTAATACTGGCATGAATGCTGGCTGCTTTTGCTTATGTTAACAAGTAAAACGATGAAGGCATATGATCAGAACTTCACTCCCCTGTCAATGATGTGAGTGACTTTGCTGAATCAGATAAAACTGGAAAAATATCTCCGCAAGTTTCTGCACTATTCACAATGTAACAGTATTAGAATAACACTTTTTAAAATTTAGTCTGCATTATTTACATTTCTCCATCACTTTCTTAAGTCTAGACAGTCAAAAAACAATAAATCATGACTTGATTTATCGCATTTGCCCATTTCTGTGCTGTAAACACTCCCATCATGGCTGATTTCAAGATACCAGTATGGAGTTGGAGAGGGCAGTGCCATAGCTCCCCTTATAGCGTATCCCCACCACACAGATCCGATATAGCGTACCCCACCACACAGATCCGATAAAGGTAAATCATGTCGGGGCATGGATGATGGTAAAACTAGTAAAATAATAGGGAGTGATGAATTTTGAAGACTTATTATCTTTGTTTTCAATGTAGTTTATTTATTTATTTATTTTTTCTTGCGGTACGCAGGCCTCTCATTGTTGTGGCCTCTCCCGTTGAGGAGCACGGGCTCCGGACGCGCAGGCTCAGCGGCCATGGCTCACGGGCCCAGCCGCTCCGCGGCATGTGGGATCTTCCCGGACCGGGGCACGAAGCCGTGTCCCCTGCATCGGCAGGAGGACTCTCAACCATTGCGCTACCAGGGAAGCCCCAATGTCGTTTATTTTAAGTTTATATCATTTAATTTTTAATAACACCTACGTTTAACAACGAACTTGCAAAATTCTTGAAAATTTGACAATCAATCTCAGGTGCCAGGACAAGCCAACTCCAGTGCACCAATGACTGGGGGAGAGAGAGGTTTTGCTTTCTCTCCTGCAGGGTGTAAGTAAGCATGTCGGTCCGATTTCCACTGATGGCCATTATAACCAGGAGAAGAACATCCAGCCTTTGGCTGAGGCCAGTGGTAAAACAGGCAAAATGGAGAGACAGAAAAAGGCTGAGTCCTCAATGCCATCACTCAGTTAGTGATCAAACCCGTGCCGGAACCCACCCCAGTACTGATCTGCTCATGGAAAATACTCTTGCCCTTATTGTTCAGGCCAGCTTGTATTGTGGTTTTATAATGTTTATAGCCAAGAGCGTTCCAAGTCAATATTGTTTTTTGTTTTTGTATTTTTAGGAAACAATGGCTTAATGAAAGAAATCATCTCTGATCATAGAAGTTAGGCCTTTGAAATTGGGGAGAGTAATCGAGAACCTTTCAGAAGGCAGGGAGGGAGACGGTTTATTTCATCCATATTCTTTATTCTTTTTCCTGCCAATCTGCCTATGCCAGACTTCCCTTCAAAACTCAGTTCATTCAGCTCCTTATCTTTGAAGTCTTCTCTAAATCTTTCCTCTTCCATTCCCCAAAACAAAGTGGATTCTCTCCTTCAGTGACCTTGGTATAGATAAATTGCATATCATGTGGCATTCTTTTATGTTTGTCAGACTCCCAGCTTCCCAGAGGCCAGGCTGCTATACTGTTTTTTTCTGTATCACTGGTGCTCAGCACATAGAAAGTACTCAATAAAGTTGTCAAGGACTGAACTGTGTCCCCTCAAAGTCCCTATGTTGCAGCCCTAGTTTCCTGTGTGACTGTATTTGGAGATAAGGCCTTTGAAGAGGTAATTAAGGTTAAATGAGGTCATAAGGGTGGGGTCATAATCCAATAGGCCTGGTGGCCTTAATAGGAAGAGGAAGAGACACCAGGGATTCATGCACAGAGAAAAAGCCACGGTGAGGACACAGTGAGAAGGTGGCTGTCTACATGCCAAGGGGAGAGACTTCAGGAGAAATCAAGGTTGCTGACACCTTGATCTTGGACTACCAGCCTCCAGAACTGTAAGAAAGTACATTTTTGTTGCTTAAGGCTTCCAGTCTGTGGTTTTTTGTTATGGCAGCCTGAGCAAGCTAATACAAAAAGAGTGCTAACTGAAGTATGAGTGTCCTTTAAGAAGGGAGGGTGGGGGCTTCCCTGGTGGTGCAGTGGTTGAGAGTCCGCTTGCCGATGCAGGGGACACGGGTTCGTGCCCCGGTCCGGGAAGATCCCACATGCCGCGGAGTGGGTAGGCCCGTGAGCCATGGCCGCTGAGCCTGCACGTCCGGAGCCTGTGCTCCGCAACGGGAGAGCCACAACAGTGAGAGGCCCGTGTACCACAAAAAAAAAAAAGAAGGGAGGGTGGGAGGGAGGCTCAAGAGGGAGGGGATATGGGGATATATGTATGCATATGGCTGATTTCACTCTGTTGTACAACAGAAACTAACACAGTATTGTGAAGCAATTATACTTCAATAAATATCTATTAAAAAAAAAAAAGATCGTTCACACGTATCCATGAATCTCATCTGGTCTTAAGCACTTATTTGCTTTCACTACCCCAAGAATATGATTTCGCCAAAACTCTGACAAAGTAATTTAATTTTATTTTGGTTAAGAAAAAGAAGAAAACAGAAAAACGGCATATCTCTCTGCCATGGAAAATAGAGATATTTTTTCCATTAAGTCCTTCCATATCCCTAATTTCTGATTTGTTCTCTTTTAGGTTTGTTCTAAACAGAGAATGATGAACCCAGTGGAGACCTGGGAACTATACACAGAAGGGAAATATGACCAAAGAAAGCAGTCACTTTCATCTCCATGAAAGCAAAGCTGTTTTTGTTGATACATATGGAAAAAATCAGGCCCAATTATAGATTGTGATTTGGCACCAAGGTTGCAGTCTCACCACAGGCCTTTTCTTTCTTTCCACAGATATACCATTACAGTCCACTGAGCCCCAAGCCCTCCATCACCGGCAAGCCATTCCTCGGAGAGACGGACCTCGCCAGAGGTGTCTACATCACTGTCAGGATGGGTTTCAGTGAAAAAGTGTTTCCTGTCTGTTGACTCTAAGGAAGAAGATCCCTACTTGGTCAGGGCAACACCCAGTTAGGCTCCCAGTGGAGACAGTCACACGCTGCTTCACACATATGGGTGTGGGCACCCCGTCTTAGCTCTCGCTCTAGCTTCAGCCGCCCCCCACCCCCCAAACCAGAGTCTTCCTGGTATTTCACATGGGTTTTAGGTTGATAATGATCAATCCTCTTTTCTAATCTCCTGGTCTAAATCAGGGATGTTCAGAATGTTTAAAGTGGAGAATATCAGGGTGCTTGAAGACCTGATTCTGGACCTGCTCTCTGCTAACTTACTGAATGACCTTGGGCAAGTTCCCACCCCACTAAGAGCCTCAGTCTTGTCATCTGTGAAACAAAGGGGTTGGACTAAATGATCTTCAAAGTGCTTCCCAGATGAAACCATTCCTGTGCTGCCACCTTAGTAGCAACCAGCCACACTGGCTGTTTAAATTTAAATTAATTAAATGAAATTTAAGATGTAGTTCCTCAATCTCACTAGTCACATTTCAAGGGCTTTTATAGCCATATGAGGCCAGTGGCTACCATATTGAACAGCAAAGAAGAAGAGTATCTCCCTTATTGCAGAAAGACTATTGGAGAGCCCAGGTCTAATGCTCTTACTTTATCATAACTGTAGATAATTTCACTACAAAATCTGACAGTTCAACAGCACTTCTGTGTCTATCGTGTATTTCAACACACCATTACATTCAGCCACCCAAAATGGGTAAGAGAGGTATTATTATGTCTACTTTATGAGACGAGGACACTAACCAAAGATTAAATGACTTGCTATAGGGTCATGCTGCTAAAGACCAAATGTTATTTTCCAAATTCGAAGCTCTCTCTACATGCGGCACTAAGTCACAGGGAGAAGACATGCTTGGCCTCGCCAAGGCCACTCCAACCCATGGTAGCACAAGAACTAAGTAAGACCTACTTACTAAAAGCTGACCTAGAGACCCTGTGCCTTAGTTTAGATTTTAGCTCAGCACGGCCTCGCTGTGTGACCACGGACAAGTTAGTTAATGTCTCTGGACTCCTTTCCCCTCACCTGTCAGATGGGGGTGACAACAGTATCCACTGCTTATGAGAATTACACCAGCAGATGCAAATCAAGTGCTGAGCTCACAAACTCAGTCACATAACAATTGCTCTCTGAAAGTTAACTACTAGTGAGAATTGACATTCTCACTACCTCTATCCTTCCCCCAGGCCTTTGCATTTCCTCCACCACAGCAGCCCCACTGCCAGCCCTTGCAGACTTACTGCCAGCTTGTCTAAGGAAGATGCTACTCTTTCCACCTGGATGACAACTCAAGTTTTTGAAACCTACTGAGTAATTTGTCCTCATAACCTGCTGAGGCTGTGAGCTTTCCAGATTAATTACAAGCTCTTCAGGAAGAGCTCTCTCCTTGGAGGGATTGGGTTAACTGCCTGGGCAGTGTGCTACAAGCAAATAGCTCTCCCCCCTATAATTTATCCAAACCTTTTTGGTGCTGGGGGCCCACAGTGTGCCTGCCCCCGAGGAAGGCCTGGCCCACGGTAGGTGCCACCAGTGCACGTGGGTGAGGCGTGGGCTGGTGGGGCCCTTTGGAGCCTCCTGCAGGATGATTTTCTCCCCTGCAGCAGGGTCCATCAGCCTGACAGCAAAGCTGGCTCTGCCCAGACTTGTCTCCTGGAAAAGGCACTGCAGACATATGTGTCCCCCATGATGGCTTTTCCTTCCCTGTCCCCCCACGGTGGAGTGCCTCAAAGAACAATATTTACACTGACGGAGCTGCAGAGCATGGGGGACAGGCTACCAAGCCAGGTTCAACAAGAGAGTTGGGGGGGGGCGGAGGGTGTCCCCGAGTGGGAGCGAGCTGGGCACTGGCCCCGCTGCACGGGTGTTTCCCCATCCTGCCCACCCTCTCCTGGGGCCAGCCCAGAACTGAGGGGGCAAGGAAGGATCTTCTGGCCATGCTTCATTTATCCAGAAGCCGGGAATGGAACTGTGGTCAGACCCCAGGTGTCTCCTGGGGCAGGAAAATGAAGTGCTTTTGCTCCTGGCTGCAGCTACAGAGCACCACAGCACAGAAGGCGTGGCCTGAACCATTAACAGGGCCCAGTCGTGGAATCGGTCTGCTGGCCTCCATGTAGCACCAGAACCATATACACCTCATGGAGAAGGGGCATTAGTCACTCACACATTCATTTGCTCGTTCGTTCATGGAACAATAACTCCTGAGCATTCAGTCCTGGGATGATTCTGAGATAAGTAAAAGCCAGTTCTTCTTCCAAGAACCTCAGAGACCAATGCAGGGGTGGAGAAGATAAAAGAAACATTAGGTGTCAGTATAGCAAATGCTAAAGCTGAGACACAAGCAAAGGGCAAAGGAGTGCACAGAGGCCCAAGGGCCTCTCCAGGAGAAGATGGCATGTAAGTCGGGTCTCAGTGGCTAGAGGAGAATTTAGAGGTGCTGGAGTGGGGAATGGGGACTTAGGGGAGAGACCTTGTGCATCCTTGTTGACTACTGTACAGACTTACTCTGAGAGATGTGGAAAGCCTTTGGTGGGTAACATGATCTGAACATACATTTTCCTGGGATCTCTCTGACTGTTCTGTCGATAACAGATTGTTAAGGGTGGCGGATGGATGGAAGCAAGGAGTCCAGTTTGGGGGGGCTCTTACCACATTCAGGTGACAGATGATGGAGCCTGTTAACCCAAGCTCCAAGCAGTGCCTGGTGTATGTGAGACATACGACCACCGTTGAAGGCAGGACACAAACAGTCATTGTAACATCCACTCATGATAGTTTTTAACCACCTTTTCTCTCCTCAGCAGCTGCCAGTGTTCTGAAGACCGCTCTCCGATAACAGTTATCGTCCCTATCTCCTTATTCCTTGCTCTAATTTTCCTCCTAGTCTTCAAATAACCACCAAGCTCATCAAGTTTCTTTTCATAGTATCCTTCCTGGATCTAAGTGCTTTGCAGAGTGCCTGCTCTATCTCTGGGGCGGTAGGAATCCCCCTCCTGTGGAATCAAGGGGACCCTGCTTTTGACAATGATACTGGCTCCAACCAAACCTGAGCGCAAGAAACCCTAAAAATGCTCACAGACCCAAGCATTGCTCTGAAGATTCAGTCCAAGTGATATGGGATGACGGATATCTAAAAGCCACGTGAGCACAATAGATGCTATTCTTCCCAGAGTTCTTAGGAGAGACCCTGGCTGTCTTACAGAAGACCCTCTTTTGTTTCATTTCTCTCCCTTCCATAGTGAGCAGAGTCCTTCAAAGGAAGCTTTTAGAGGAAAATGTCTCCACAGGTTGATCCCTTTCTTTGAAAACATAATCACACTCAAGAATGACAACAATGTAAATCGCCAGAATCATTAGGCAGAATCTCGATGAATTAAAATTGCTTACATCAGGGTAAGATTAGGTCAGTTGCCTTGAAGGGAGCCGGAGTGCTGCTGTGGTTCGCAGACTTCCAGCCTTTCAAAAGCAAATACTGTCAGAGCTCTGTGGTCGCCTCAGCAGCGCTGATAGTCAACTCCTGATAAGACCATCCTTGTCTGGGACGGAACAAATTACTCTGCTGCTTGGTCTCTGAGACCCCTTCATTACGCATCCCGCAAAGACAAATTACCCTGGACACGTTGATAGGATTGATCCTCCAAAAAGTCTAGGTTTGTCCCACAAGCAAGGGCTTACCTCTGCCCATAAAATGGGCGGAGGCAAAAGGGATGCCCGAAAGTCCAAGCTGTTGCCTCGTGAGAAAAACTGCATTCAAATCACCAAGCAAACCCAGGAAGGTCTGAGTGCCCAAGGGTGGGGCACGCGGGGTGGGCGGGTGGGAGACTACGGGAATCCTAAAAGCAAAATAGAGCCATTATATCTCAGGCCTAGGGGCAGCCTGAGAGATTCCGGTGCCTGAAACAAATAACAGGAAAAATATGTCAGATGTGTGGTCGCGGTATAAATCATGAACAAAAACACAATTCTAAGACTCCAGAGGGGCAGAAGGAGTAGTCCCTCGAGTACAAACCTTGGTAACTACTGAATACAATTTTGGCTGCCGAAAGGCAGGCAGTGTAACCAAGTTTATTTTAGGATGTCAAGAGTGACTTGCCCTGGGAAGCTATGGTGTGTTCCTTTTTTTTTTCTTTTCCACTTAAAATAAAGTAAAATTTATCTTAGAGAAATTGGGAGTTGATTTTGTCTGGGAGTAGAACTCACTTCAGACCTCAGCTGAGTATGAGAATAAGGAGGGAACTGGCCTGGGGGACTAAACGTTGGTGTGAGTTCCTCAGTGGTGTCTGAACCTCACATCCCATTTCCTTTTCCACCCTCACCGTTCACAGGTGAGTCTTGGGATTTATCTGATTTGTACTTCATGATGTGGGCCCTCATTTGTGCAATCTCTCCTAATGGGCTGAAGGAACACCCTGTGGGTGAAGGCGCAGTCCCTAACAACACTCAGGTTCTGAGGTCAGACTGCCTGGGTTCAAATCCCATCCCCACCACTTATTTGTTGGATAATCTCAGATAAGGTGAAGATTAAATTAGATCATCCATGTAAGCCACTTAGCTATCGTGAAATATTTGCAGAATTCAATGAAGAACAGACTAGAGATGAGAAGGCAAGGGAGAAGCAAGGGTCTGTATAATGCATGGAGAGTAAGCATTAAACACCTAGTCCCTGATGATCAAGAGCTGACCTCATAAAAACAGCAGAGACAGTCCTAGGGAAACCCATTTTCATTTGGGGAAAAATATTTTATATTTTTAAAATTAACAAGAGAAAATGATTTAAGGTGGGAAGTGATCCAGAGGGCCAGTTATCATATCTGCCAAGATAGAGGCAGATGATCCAAAGTGGCCTGGGGAGAATACAGAAAGATCTAGAAAAGGCTTATGTGCAGCCTCTGAATGTGGCCATTCTCCACTATATGGCAAGGAATCTTGGTCCATCGTGAGGACCTTAAAAAAAAGAGGATACAGGAGCCGGACTTCTCAGGAAATGAGAGGCCCAGAGTGGAAAGGAAAGAACCAGTGATTCACTTTTACGATGTTACATGATTCTCAAATACTGTTTCATCAAAACAGCCCAAAGAAATATCCCATTTGACAGGTCAGGAGACTGAGGCTCAGGGAGGGGCCCAAAGTCACTCAACCAGTTAAGTGGAAAATCTGTAATTACACCAAAGTTTGTCCAACTTCCAAACCAGTGCATCCAAGCATCAGGGGTCACCAGCCACACACATTTGGAGAAAGATATCGATTAATCTACTAGGCCCATTAACAAGCCAGTCTTTCATTAATGACAGATGGCAGCGATGGTGAAAGGATCTTTATTCCTTCCTTTACCGGATCCTCCCTACTCTCACAACGCAGTTATCCTCGGGCATGTTTCTGCAAGGCAATGTAAGGTTTCAGTGTCCCATAATGTCAGGCTGCCAAGCAAGAAAGGAAAGCCAGTTTTAACAGTGCATCTCATTTTTCGCCTAATTAGTACCAACACACTTAGGGATGTTAAGGGTGAAGTCTGACTTGTCAGCTGCTGGCAAATACAGACCCATCAGTGTAAATCTCATCCCGGATGGGGGCCAGGGGTATTTCCCTAGTTGAAGGTTGTTGTTCTTGGCTGGGTGATTGACAAAACATGGTCCCTTTTCTTCCTCGTCTATGGTTCTGGGAGAGCCCGGTACTGCCCGGAGCGAGGCTGACCTCCCTTCTAGCGTAGGAGTTTCTTGTGATTCTTTACACCTAGGAAGCCCGGCTCTGAGGGAGTGAAACGACAGGGCCACCCTTTCTTTTGCCCAGGAATAGAAGCTGCATTATGTCAACTGTCCCCGACTGTGGATTCTCCCTCCTCTCTATTTACAAAAGGGAAACAGATGAATTCAATCAAATATAAGCCCCCCGAATTATGGCTTCCTTTATACCTTGTGGTAAAGGAGTTTATACATAATTGGCACATGATTTTCTCCAGTGGTTTCAAGTTGTTCCCAGTTGTAAAAAGGAACCTTTCAGTTTGGGAATGAGATGGTTTTGTTTCAAACCAATCCATCATGCCTTCCAAAGGCAAAGAGGGTGGGTCGGCTGAGTGAAACCAGGAAGGCAGCAGGCAGGTCATGGCCTCAGCTGCTTTGATTGGGTAAATGGAGGCAGGCAGTGAGTCAGGGAGAAGAGAGGCACAAACCTCCTTTGAGCAGTTGCGATGGTTCTCATTCCCCATGAGACCCTCTGTTACAGTTGGGGTGGAAAGCCAGCAGCTCCCAGGCGTTTAGCACTGCAGTCTCTGTTATTAGACTATGAGATATAAAAGTCCTCCCCTTGTTCAGGTCAAGGTCAACCAACACCGGAAGCCTTCACCTTCTACAGACTCTGAAGATCAAAAACACCCTCTGCCTGCAAAAGCCAATTCACATAATTGGCTGGCACCGTTCAGTTCAGTTATGTTTATGCAAACCTTTAATGAAAGTCAACATAGAAAACAAGGAAAGACCACTTTACACTTGGCTTTAAAAAGCTGGGTTTGGAGCCTGAGAGATTTTCCTAAATTACTATTAACAAAGTCAACAGGTTAATATGCTTTCAAGGCTTCATCCAAATGGGGCACCCAGATAATGATCCTATTACATTAAGGTAAACAAAAGTGCAATTGTGCTCACCCCAGGATTAGGAAGCATCTTAAAAGTTCTTTCACATTTCTTTTCCACAGTTTAGCAGGCCCAAAAGGGAAATGTCCAACGTCATTAGAGAGGATTGCTTACATGTTGTGGAAACAACAGGTCGCTCCGGGTTCTCAAAGCATTAAAGATTCATTTAGGAATTTTACCGAGATGACAGGCCTCAGTGGGTCAGTCTGCAAGCTCCTCTAGGAGATGGTGGATGCAAATTCCAGATGATAGAACCATCACGTGTGAAAGATAACATCTCCCACAGCCTGTTATTGATTCCTTTTGGGAACCAAGAAGCTTTAGTTATCAAGAAAGTCTAGATTGATTGTGAACCAATAGTCTTCCAAGCTCAGAGAACCCAAATATGACTCTGTGGGTTGCTTCACTGAGTTTGGCTCTTTGATCCCCCTCCCAGAGGAGAAGGAGCTGAGAGCTCTGGTCCACAGACAGTGGCCTGGCAGGAGCCTGGGGCCAAGGGTGCACTGTGTGGCGGAAGCCAAAGGTCCCAGGAGAACTCTGAGAATATCACCACAATCAAAGCCTAGACCATCAACCCAACTGGGACCCAGTGGAAAGGAACCACCAGAGGCAGAGTAATGGTTTGGAGACTGTGAGACAGGCCCTGAGAAGGAGTCCTGTGGCCACTATTGATAGGACCTGTGTTACAAAGCCTCTAAGAGGGCCCTCCACTATCCCTGCCTCCTGGTATTACAGGCTTGTGCAATCCCAGCCCCATGATTGTGGACTGGACCTAGTGACTAGCTTCTAAAAAATAGAATATGGCAAAAGTGATGGGATGCTATTTCCCAGATGAGGTTACTGTCAAAAAAGAAATCATATCCGGATGGAAATTAGAGAAGTGAAGGCAAAATTTATTCAGGAACTACTGCAATTAGGGAAGAGAGACCTCATTTACAGAACTGGGCTTGATTCTGAATGTGAGAAGGACAAGTGGGGCTGTATGGCCAAGGAGCAGGGAGGGGGTCAGTGGATAAAAAATGACTAAGGAAGCATGAGGTTAAGGGAGATCTGGCTAACCAGACCCAGCAGAACTTTTGCTGAAGGTAGTTCAGGGTGATAAGATACAGAGGGTTGGGGATGAGGAATTTGGTCAGATATCGAGAGTGGTCATATACCAAAGCAGGGGATTCTGACTAAAGGGACTCAGCAGGATTCTTGCTAAAACTGGAATAAGTGGGCCAAGGACAGAGACCGAGTTTGAGGCCTGAAGGGCTTACAGGAGCCTGACTAGAGTTAGGTCAAGGCAAGAGGCTTGGTCATTACAAAGGGAGGTGGCTTCTGTCCTGCATTCCCTTCATGCCATGTCATGAGCTGCCCTCCAGAGAGGCCCACAAGGCAAAGAACTGAAAAAGGCCTTTAGCAGACAGGAAGCCAAGACCTGAGGCTCTCTGTCCAATGGGCTTCGAGGAACTGAATTCTGCCAACAATTACATGCGTGAGCTCTGGAGTGGGTCCTCACCTGCCTTCGGATGAGAACACAGTCCCAGTCGACACCATGACTGCAAACTTGTAAAAGATCTTGACGCAGGCACACCCAGCTAAGCTACACCTGCCTTGCAGGAACTGTGAGATAGGAAGTGTGTGTTATGTTAAGCTGCTGGACTTGAGGGATACTTTATTACACAGTAAAAGAAAAGTAACAGAGGGCATCTGAGGACCCAGATGGTTTAGGGAATCACTGAAGTTACTCATGGGCCCTAGGACTTGATCCTTAGAGCCTCTGGGGCATCTTGGGGGTTGCCTCAGTGGCCAGGCGCTTCCTTCCTTTGATGTGGAATGAATAAGAGTTCTGCTGGGATTCACCATCATCAGGTGACACAGCAAACCACCACAGCCACAACGACTGTGGACATCAGTGTAAGGCAAAGGAACCAAAAGGAAAAACAACCAGGGTATTCTCTCCAGATAAGTTTTATGATGGAACAGAACAGAATTCATTTCCAGGATAATAACAACCAAACAGAAGAAAGCCTTAGGGTTTACAAAGTGTTTTACATCTGTGATGGCATCTAACCCTCACAAACACCCTCCACATGTCTTCTTGGATTTTGAGGGACCACTGGAAGGACTGGTAGAGAAGCACACTCTCCCCCATTCCCAAGTCAGAAGGACAGTCCCTCTCTACTTGAGAAGGAGACTAATCTCGTTGACCAAACACAGAGCTTCAGGTGAGGAAGGCAGGGACCGCCTGCATAACTAGCCAGATGGGTTGCATCAATGGGTTGATCTCTGCCAACATAGAGAGAGAAACGCTGCAGGTAGATCACCTTCACGCCTGCGCCCCAGAGCAGAGGCTGTCTCCAATTCTGCAGATGAGGACATTAAAATTCGCAGAGATAGTCCCAGGTAGCATAGCCAGGACATGGCACATATAGAAACTGGGACCAGGCCTACCTCATAGCCTGTGGCTTTTCTGCATTGCAAGTTGAGCTGTAGACTATTTAGCATGCAAATCCAGGTCAAGACCTTTTCCCAGGTTGCACTAGCAATTTTCTCCAAGCCTCGGCAGGAAACAAATGAACCAGGAGAATATGAGAGTATTAGCAATAGGGCTTCCGCATCTGGAATTATCTCACACCCTTTGATGTAAAAGATCAAAATGAATGGGCATGCCTCTCATTCCCAGTCCATGCTCTAGCTGAAGTATTGTTTTCTCTCTTCTCTGTTCCTTAATTCCAATCAACCCCCAATCATGATTTGCCTGCCTAAATATGGAGCAAATCTCTGTCTTCCCCCCATCACTGTTGACACTGATGTAGGGCAGGTGATACCCCTTCTCACTACTTCATAACCAGTCTCCTCATTGCTGGCTTTGTGCCTTGTCCACAGAGGGAACTTAAAACCCAGATCTGATCCCACCACTTGCTCCTTTCAAACCTCACAATGTCTCCCCGTAGATTCCAGGGTGGCTCTCATTTATTAAATAGCAGACAAGGTCTTCCGTGTATGGCCTGACCACCACCCGCCTCAGCAGCTTCAGCTGTTACCCGCCCATCACCTGTGCCCCAGTTTATGTTCCAGCTACTGCTGGAAATGCTTCTGTTACTTACACAGACCATGCTGCCTCACACTCTAGACCTTTGCTAGCACCACTCCCTCCACGTGAACTGCCTTTTCCTTGTATACACATGACTAAATCCTACTCCATCTTTAAGACCCAGGCATCCCGTCCTACTCCTTCCCCAGCCCCTCCTTCCCTTCTGCAATATAGTCCCTCATTCCTTTGTGCTCCCCTTATACTCTGGGCATCTCCATGCCATCACTCGACATCACATTATAGCATCATTATGTGTGTGTGTACATGCCTCCTATGCCAGCTTGGGATGGTAGATGAGAGTGAAGCACACAGAGTACAGAAGGCTGAGAGTGAGGCCTGTTATCCACACCCTGGAGGCCAGATAGAGCACACACACTCAAGGTGAAAAGCAAGGCAAATGGAAAAATGACAGGCAAAGGAGCAGGTTCACAGAGTCACCTGCTACGAATACAGATTCAGGCTTGCTTGCTAGCTCTCTTCTCAGTGTATGGTTGTATGGTCATACAACCATATCTAGGTGGCCACAAAAAAAAAAAATCCTCTTTCTGGATGCAAATCAAGCACATCTGCTGAGGGAGTTTCAGGCAGATGTGGGAGAACATCAGGCCAGCAGCAGCAGAGATACAGGTGTTCCTCAGAACATTAACGCCACCAAATGCTCCCTCAAAAAGCACTTGAGGGGCAGATGGCACTGTGAGGTTCTTAATATTATGATCCCTTTTTGGGAAAACAAAAAGGCATTTGTAAGTCACAAATCCTGCACGGTGGTATACGATAAAGCTCTGAGAAGTCCTGCAGTTTTAAGAAGTCCATCAACGTCTTTCATCTAACCTTTCCAAAACGCATTTGCTCATGGCCCATCCCTCGACGTGTCTCTTTCCACACATTATCCGTGGTATCCCCATTCTAAATACACCTTAGGAAAGGCTAGTTTAATGGAATCATGTTTAAGCTACAGAATCAAGCAGACCCCGGGTTGACTATGTGCTCCACCATGTTCTAGCAACGTGGGCAACTCATTTGAATTCTCTGAACCTGAGTTTCCTTACCTTTGCAAAGATAGACAATAATATTAACCTTGTGGGTTATTGTGAGAATTAAGAGATACCTTAAGTAAAGCGCTTGGCAAAGTACTTAACGGTTGTTAATTCACTTTCTTTCCCCAGAGTTGCCTTTTTTTTACCCTAGAGCCCTGTCTATATGGCCTTAAAATCTCTGGCAACAAAATAAATGCCAGCTGCGTGGTTACTTGCTCTCTGAAACACCACACCAGCACACACCAAGCTTTACTGAATTTATTTTTAACTAACTCGACCTAAAGCAATACCCCCTGTAGGCACACCAGCAGACGCTCCTGTTTGAACTGACTAATCACTATTTCCAAATAATGACCCCTTTTGTGCCATGGATATCAGAAGACCATGACACAGACAATAAAGCAGAATGTTCTGGCGCCCGGGAGACGCTTAGTTATAAATTAGCCCCCCAACTAGAGGACTGCGGCCACCAGGGTACCATTCAGAACACAGAGCAGACACAACCTTCGTTTTGTTTCTCTTCCTTTGAATAAAAACGTGTCTGATGCTTCACCTACAATGAAAATATTCTATAAGTTGTAAAAAACAAAAGTAATAACACACTTCATAGGCATGCATAACCATGAGATAATTGTGCTTCTCAGTTCGTTGCGGTCACCCCCCGCCTCCTAACCCGGGTGCTATAATGTACGCCTTGTTGTGTGGAAGTTCCCCAAAATATTATTCATAGGAGGTTTATAATAACAAAGCATTACCATAATAAATACTGGTCACAAGAGTCTTCTATCGAAGGGAAGCCTGCTAACCTTGCTCACATTTCCCTACCCTTGATTCAAGATTAAATTTCACTTTTTTAATCAAAGATTCTAAATCCTAAGAACTCTAAACCTTGAAATTGATACCCTTCTTTGAAAGAAAAATTAGATCAGAACTGTCAGAAGGAGCGAGCAAAATGGCATGAAGCAAATCAGATGACGTGTGTGTAAGAGGTTTTCTTTAGTTCAGCTGTCAGGAAAACATTGAAGTGTCTTATCTCCCCAAAAGCCCCAAAGCCAGTGTCCCAGGCTGGGCAAGACAAAATTGTTTTAAGAAAAAATAAAGGCACAAAAGACTTCTAAAGAAATTCACATTTAAAGTGTTACTTAAGCCCATGTTTTGGACTAGTAAGAAACAGGGAATCCAGGATGGTGGTAGACAAATTAAAGAAATTATTTATACTAAAGATCAAATCCTGTTTAAAAAAATACTCTAAAGAGACCAGGACTGTTTAATTATTCTGCCATATTACCCTATCAAATATTGCTCCAAGTAAGTGGATGAGGTTTTAGACCTCAGAAATTTAATTATAATATGCAGTTTTGTTGGAGGAGCATTTGTTACAGTGTGATTTGACCTTCAGCTTTGATTGAAAAGAGACTCCTTTTCAAAAATCCCTTTATAATGAAGTATTGGTAACTGCTCTCGAAGGGTCATTGTCTGGATGTCTCTTAGATCATTTAAGATGGATAGTGCAGCAGAGTTAAATCCATAGTTAAGCAATCTGGTAGATACCGATTATTAAGGTTGCTGTGTTCTGGAAGTTAACTGGAGCCCCATTTGCCTTAACGCTTGCAAAAAATATTCAGAAAGGGTTTGCACGCACACTCATCTTTGCAAGGACTATATCATGACCGTGATAGAATGAATGGCCTCGAATCTTCACCCTCTCTTGCCCTGGCCATGTTATGGGCAAAGTGCACTTCCTTACCTGCATCACGAAAGGTTCAATTAGAGAAGCAGAATCATGAAGCAAATACTGGATTTATTTTAGGATTAGACTCTACGTGATCTTGGGACTGGGTGAAGCAGTCCATATAAGGGTGATGTGCTTGCAACAGGTGCTAGGCCTGAGGTCAGCAGGGCCAGCACGTGAGAAGGAAAGCTATGGGCAGAGTAGGGAAGACCAATGGCCATTTGGAGCCTACAAGGATGAACTAGTGTTCACATGGGTGTGTCACTGCCTTCAAGACACCAGTGTTCGTGCAGAACTGCAGAAGAGCTGGTGCATTTCTCCCTCCATGGAGCTGCCCACAAACCCGGCCCATGATTCAGAGAGGCTGAAGGTGGTGAGGAGGGAACTAAAGGAGCGTGGGCTGCCTGCTGCTCCACACTCACAAGGTGAGCCAGTGGGTCCACAACAGTGATCTGCAGCTCTCATAGACACCACCGTGGCTTCAATGTCACCTTCCAAGTCTTCTGCAAATTTCTCTTGTGGTCAACCCTCCTCTAGAACCATGCAGGGAAGGGCATTCTCAGAAACATAGCTCCAGCTTAGCTAAGCCACCACACTGCCCCCTGACTTTGAGTTCAGCCATATAACTTGCCTTGGCCAGTGCATGTGCCCCAAAGCGACAGCGAACCAGTTCGACGTCCAGAATTTGAGACCTTAAGTTGCATCTGACCGCTTGTACCATCTTGGGCAGAAGTGAAGAGATAGCAGAGCGAGCTCAATGCAACCCCAGCAGTCACAGCCCAAAGCAAAGGCCCCAGCCAAGCCCCAATGAGATGAGCTGAACCGCAGCCAACCTGCAGATGTGTGAGCAACAGCAAATGATGGTTGAGGCTCCTGCATTTGGGGGAGTACTGATACGGACCTACCTTCACTTTGATGATTAAGGACCCCTCTCCCTACCCATCACTCTCATGAACCTGAACTCCTGCAATGTACCAGGTCCCTGCAGCCCACGGGCACACACCCATGAGGTGATACAGTCTGAATAGCTATAACAGGAATCTAACCCACTTGCTTGATTTCAAGACCTCCCTTTTCAAAACAGCTGGAGAGTGTGTGCATAAATTTAACATTAAATCCCAACTACGGCCACAACAGTATAAAACCTGGAGAAAAACAGTTAAAGAAATGCACGATTCCTGTGTGGAGATAAACCTAAAATCTGATTAAGGGACGTGAATAAACAGACAGAGACATGATGTTCCTATGTGGGAAGAATCAGCATTGTCAAGAGGCCAGTCCTCCAAATTTAATTATGAATGTCATGCAATTGCCTTTAAAATCCCATTAGGGTTTTTGGATGGGGGAAGCTTGGTAACATCATGAGGGAAAAGAGATGCATGGGAATAGATGAGGAATACTTTTCTGAAGTAAGGGAAGCACACTCAGAACCTGGTGGCGGAGGCTCTAATGTCCCCGAGGATGCCATGAATCTTTGCCTCGAAGATCTGTATTTCTGTCTCCTCTCAAGAACAGGCCAAGGAACTCCATATAGAGAATCAATAAAAGCTGATGAGATAAACACATACTTACACACATACACAGAAAAGTCTTTGTGTGTGTGTGAGTGAATTTGTTTGAATTTCTTTTTTTAGAGGTGTCTTCCTATTCTTTGAGCTACTTCAAAAGTCTGGGAGTTGGGACTTGTCCCTGGGCAAGAGAGAACAGAAAAGGGCAACCCAGGGCTTCCAAATACACCCCTAGCCCCCAGTGGTGCAGAAGCTGTCAGCTGCTTGGTCGTGATTTAGACTTAGAACAGACTGCTGCTCAGGACAGGGGTGAGAGAGTGACGTGAAAAGTCTCTAGTCTTGTGGAGGATCTGAGACGGACAGCGCTTATGTTGGTTACTTTGGTCTTTAAGAAAAAGGCTTCACTGGCACTCAAAAGCCTTCCGTTTTAACCACAAAAGCCCTGAGTATCAAGGAAATCACATGCCAGCCACTAAGACTCAACTGTGGATTTTCCTGACTGCTGGGCTATTTCTTACACAAGTAGCATCAGCTACAGCCTTTTGAGTCAAAGGCTTTACTACAATAAGATTTGGGGAGAGAGCTTAGGCAAGCAATAAGTTTACATTAGCCAACGAAAAGTCCCAGCCCCTGCAGTAAGCCAGGGCCCAGGGGAAGCCAGAGAGCAATCTGATGGCGATTCTGCTCCCAAGAGGGTCGCAGCTGAGTATGGGGGCTGGAGACGGAGTTAGGTCCGCGGATAACCAACACAGAGTTGAATGTGGTGAGTCAGGCGGTTTAGCCAAGGAAAGGGAGCTGGCTCAAGAGTAGAAAGTTCTGGGTTTAAATCCCTCTTCTACAGACTGTATTACTCTGAGAAAGTCACATGGTCTCTCAGAGGCTCTTCTTCTCATCTGTAGAAGGAGGGTAATCATGGTTCCTACTTGATAGATTCTGATGGGATGAAATAAGAAAATTATACGAAGTCCTTAACAGTGAGCCTGCTAGCACTTTGTAGATGCTTTGTGTATACATGAATGCTGAAAACAGTGTCTTAAGTGTAGACTGTGAACACATTCAATAGGCAGTAGCGGGTGGGGCTAGGACCATTTATTGAGCCTGGGATGTTGGTTTAGGCTTCTCATAGGAGGTATCACTTGAGCTGGAGCTTCAAGAATGAATGTGTTCCAACAGCTGATGAGGAAGTGTGTGCTTTCCAGGATGAAGAAAGAGCTTGTGCAGAAGGGTGGAGGTATAAAGGGCATGGAGGATCTGTGGAGGCGGGAGCGGCAGGTGGGGCCAGGTTGTGGGGTGCCCTGTGTGCCTCGGTGAGGATGTGGGGCTTCATCACGTAGGCGGTGATGGAGAGTTGTGAAGCAGAGGCCACGCCCAGTTAGATAACATCAATTTCTTATACCACCTTTCCCTTCTAAACTTAAGACCTTCAAAATTAAACAAAAACAACTGAGGAATGGCTAAGAAGCAGATGTCCCCAGAATCCCATCACCCATTACCCTGCAGATCCTGTGCAGCGTATTACACTGTATCCTGCAGAATCTAATCTTCCCACCATACCCTGGCCGGGCAAGCCTGGTTGCCAGGCTGTTCCATTTTCCCAGAGCCCCTTCAGGTATAAGAAAATATTTTTCCACTGGGAGTCTACTAAATGTCATGTCTAATTTAATCTTAAATACATTTCCACAGAAAAAGGAGTCAAATGAGTAAACCTCTCCTAACGTCCCTGATTTCTTGTTTCTCTAGCCCTTCACCCACATCTCTGTTCCATCATTTTTTTTTTTTGCAAGGGAAGTAGAAGTGAACAGGGCAGGTGAGGGGGGCCTCCACGACTTACTAATTTGTTTTCCATCCTCAGCCCTGAATCTTTCTCTCTGGCCTGCACTGAGACAGGACAGATGGGATGGTGCCAAGGGGAGACTACCATATTTATCTTGAAGGCATAAATTGCTTCCAATGATCAGAATGCCAATTAAACCCAAGCGAGTACCTCTGCTGCTCCTTAAACGTTTTGGTTTTCTCAGCTGTTCATTGAAGTTTTAACAGGGTAGCAGGAGGTCCGGAAGTCAGGGAGAAATTTAACTTTGCTGTAGATTTAAGCCCCTTCCCGGCTCCACCTCTGTTTTCTTCCCTGCTCTTCCTCTTGGGGGGACCTGAAATGATTCCAGTCAGATGGTGGGAAGAGCCCTGATTAGGGACCAGAGACCCAGACTTCCCGTCAGCTTGCCACCACATTCCCATGTGGAGCCAAACCCCTGAGACTCACATTCCACATCTGTAGGATAAGGGAATTGAAAGAATTCTCACCAAGATCCCTTCCCATTCTCACTGCGATGATTTCAAGATTCCAACTCAAATTCACTTTTTATTTCTGAATCATACTCAGCTTGATTTAAAATCATTTACTGAAACCTCCTGTGTTGTATGTGTGAGCACGAAAAAGTGTGGTCATGGACCGAGGCCAGTCTGCAGACTTTTACTGGTCTGGGATGAGATAAGCAGGTGAGTTGAGAGCAAGCATTAGACATTTTCTGGCACTTGAAGGGGCTGCACCATCCAAGCATGTGACCAGTGGCCTTGTTTGGTTGCGCTTGCGTGTGAGTTGGATGTGGTGTGAACTGTGTCCTGATTGTGTGCAATAGAACCAGATATAAAATGGAATGGAAATAAGAAAGAAAAAAAATGCTCCAACCAGGTGATCAAGATCAGCATCAACCTCCATAAATCATGTTGATAGTTTGTACCCTTGATATGGTGTGATGAGAATGGCACTTTACCTCTGTGGTCTTCCACCAAGACCAATAGCCCGTAACCCCAGTCTTAGTATGAGAAAAATATCAGATAAATTCCAGTATTGGGACATTTTATGAAGCATTTGACCAATATTCCTCAAAACTGTCAAGGTCATCAAACACAAGGCAAGTCTGAAAAGCTGTCATAACCAAGAGGAGCTAAAGAGACACAATGATTAAATGTAATGTGGTGTCCTGGAGGGTATGCTGGAACAGACGAAGGATATTCAGTAAAAACTAAGAAAATCTAAATAACTATGGACTTTAGTTAACATATTTTTTTGAAGAAAAAGAACAGAAACAAACGGGTCCCTACTGTAGATAATTTAGGCATTGTTTTATCATATATTAGTTTATTTGATCCCCTCACGAAAGCCCTGGGAAGGCTGGAGGGTAGGCAGTAGTATGGTTGCCATTTTATGGATTTTATGGTTGAGGAAACCCATTTAGTGACATTTAGTTAATAATGAAAGAATAAAGTTTGAGTCCACTTTCTCTTGACTTCTATTCTCTCTTACTTTTGTCTACTTACTTTTCTAAGTAGATAGACATTTGTCCAAATTTAAGCTACTTTTCTGGTTAAAACTATGCTTAATGTAAAAAATTAGAAAGTACATAGAAGAATAAACAGATTCTTTTTTTTAAAGTCCGCAATAATTTCCTAATTAGTGTAAACAGTTGTTAATCTTCAGATTTCCTTTTTTTTTTTTTCTTTTTTCCTGAGCACCTACCACTCCTAAGTGTGAAGGAGAGTGAGTGAGCACAAGCAGTACGTGGAGAGGGCCACCCAACGAGAGATCAGGAGGTGCGACCTCCAGTGGAGGGATGCAGCCAACCTGCTGCAAAAGGGAGGGAAAGAAAAGGAGTAGCTTACAGGAGTGGCAGCACAGAGGAAGCTTGATCTAGACCAGAGTGGCCGTGATCGTCTGTACACAAATAAGAAGGTGCTAGTTGAGATGAAGGGACTGAAAATGCACAGGAGAGGGGGCTAAATGGTAAAGCAAGGCACTGGAGCGGGTGAGAGGGACGGGGGTAAGAGCCTTAGGGAAGAGTCCAGTGTTGGAACCAAGAAAGGACTAGATTCCTCAGAATCAAAATGAAGTACAGAGGAAGAATGAAAATACAGTGATCTCTGAGGAACAAAGGATACAACTCACATCAAACGACCTCATGTTTTTTTGTTTTGTTTTGTTTTGTTTAGAACAGTAGGATTTGAGGTCACCTTCTACTGAGGAGGGGACAGAAATGTAGTCAGAGTTTGGGGTTAGATATACTAAGCTTGAAACATCTGCTGTAGGGATTAAGCCAGAGAACTCATAAGACATTAAATAAGAGTGGATTCTAGCACAATTTAGGCCAGGGATGTGTCATTTCTCAGCTGTGTCAGTGGAACAATGGCTACACTTGAACAAATTGTGTAAACTCGGCATTGGCGAACCTTCGACCTCATGACAGCGAACCTGAAAGGAAGCCCCATAGTCACCAATCAGTTCTCCCAAGCCTGCTACCAGCTGCTTCATCTGCAAGCGCTTGAACTCAACATTCTCCACACACAGCAATGTGACTCAGCTTGAAATGCACTTGCAATCATCATTATCCAGGGAAGAGACGTGCCTGCTACCTAAGTATGCTATGATATTCTAATGAGGAACCTGAGGCTGTGAAGGAAAGCAGAACCCAATACAGTAAGAAGAACTATGGTGAGAGTGAAATACAGTCGAATCCACAGGTTCCACATTCGCAGTTTCAACCAATCGTGGATAGAAAATATTCGGGGGAAAAAAATTACAGAAAGTTCCAAAAAGCAAAACTTGAATTTGCTGCATGCTGGCAACTATTTACATAGCACTTACATTGTATTAGGTATTATAAGTAATCTAGAGATGAGTTAAAGTACATGGGAGTATATACACTACCAAACGTAAAATAGATAGCTAGTGGGAAGCAGCCGCATAGCACAGGGAGATCAGCTCGGTGCTTTGTGACCACCTAGAGGGGTGGGATAGGGAGGGTGGGAGGGAGGGAGATGCAAGAGGGAAGAGATATGGGAACATATGTATATGTATAACTGAGTCACTTTGTTATAAACCAGAAACTAACACACCATTGTAAAGCAATTATACTCCAATACAGATGTTAAAAATAAAAAAAAAATAAAGTGCATATAACAAATGGACATTTGTTTTATGCAAATACTACGCATTTTTATATAGGGAACTTGAGCATCTGCAGCTATTGGTATCCACCGGGATCGTGGAACCAATCCCACATGAATACCGAGGGCTGACTGTACTTGAAAAGGTGGGGCAGAGCAGGCCCTGAGGTGCTATGGATGTGCCCCGAGGAGTTAGGAAGAGGGGATCTTCTGATCGGTTTAGTAGACCCTGCTAGTTGTCAGAATGGTATACCTTCTTCCCTTCTTTAGCAATGAGCCCCAGTTTTGTTGGGGACAACAACATGCCCAGCTAAAAGACTGGTATTTCCAAGCCTCCTTTGAAGATGGAATGGTGTGTGACATAGTTCTAGTTAAATTATATAAGCTAAAGTTGTTGAATACAGTTTCCAGAAAAGCTCCTTAAAATGTGGGCATGGGAGCAGAAGGAGAAGAAGAGCACAGACTCAGTGGCATCCCACCCTTTCACCCTTTGTCTGCCTGCTTCATCCTGCCTAGAACTTGGAGAAGGTGCCAGGGAAGAAGAGAACAACCATGGGTCTGCAGCGAAGAAAGCCAAGAGATCACTGAGGACCTGGATCCTGGCATCCCTGAGCTGCCTCCAGACTTCCTATTGCCTAAGAAGAATTGGGGGGGCTTTGCTTCTCCCAGTCAAGTATAGTCCCTGATCCGCACAATAGGCAACACTTCATTTCAATCATTAATTTAGAAAGCGTGTATCAGAAATTTGCTTATACTAGAGTTTCATGTAGCAAACGCCCCTTGAAAGAAGCAGGCCATCCTTCAGAGGCTTGGAAGTACTTTCAATAGAACTGTTTTGTTTTGGGGGTGTCTGTCTTTGCTGTAAAGTGAGCTGACCTACATGCACAACATACGATAAGCATGAAGCAGCCCAACTGGTTTTATTAGTTTTCCTTGGTCTTTGGTCTAAAAAGGTTTCTTGCTGAGTTGATTTCACCCCCGATAACTTCCTTCACACTCCACTTCCTAATCGAAAAAGGCCCACATCAGGGGTAGAGAAACAGAGACCAATCCTTTCCCACCCCTCTCCTGGGACTCCTTAGCTCTTTACTACACCCCTGGGTTGGCTTAGCAAAAGCAATTTGATGTCCAGAATTTCCTGGCAGTCTTCCACGAGTCTGTCTGCCTCATCAGAAAACTCCAATCAGTAAGTCTGTGGGCTAAAGGGAGTCTGATCTCACTGGTGGTGTTGCCACACTTTGTTCTTTTTCTGATATATTTTGCGTTCACAATGGTTTTGTTCTTTTTTAGTCCTGAAAGCTGACATGATTTTGAAAAGTGAAACATGCTTCCCTAAATTCTGGCCCACACTCCCTCAGGTGAATCTCTCCAAGTCATTAATCTTAAGGTAAATCTCAGCAGAGGGCTTTTTGTATTTGATTCCAAGAGCTACTATTCCTAAAGACTTGATTTTAAAATTGTTGTTAGTTGCAACGTAACTTTTCTAAACTAAACCAAATGGGGAAGGCCAATACATAAAAGCAATAAAAGCAGAGTTGTTCTGATTGAAGGGGAGGGGAGGGGAGGGGAGGGAAGACATGTGTGAGGGGGAGACAGCTGAGAGCTCCTCCACATTAACCATAACCTTTCCCCAAGGGGAATCCCATGGGAGATCCTCCAAAGAACACTGGGATTCCAAAGAACACAGTTTGAAAACCGCTTTGCAAGTAAGTCTAGAATGGCAGGAAGATGTTCCATGATTGTCTTTAAGACAAGCAAGCTAAATACACCTGGGATCCAGGATATTAGAGACTTGTAATGAAAAGAGTCTGTTTAAAACCTTCCCTCAATCTCCAAATCCTATTGATCATTTTCAAGCCCCTTGCATTTTGTTTGGGTTTGTTTTCAACGGGCTTGGAAAGGTTGTTGATTTGCCAAACCTAAACAGGCTTGGATCATTACTACAGCTCCCCCCCATTTTCCAAGTTGCAAAGCAATGAGCCTGCCATATTGGAAAGTGACCATATTACATGACCAACAAGCAGTGATTCAGAATTAGGGACTGGATAAAGGAACACATTCTGTGGGGTGTGGTGCTTAGGTATAAAAGGCACCTGCAATGCCAAATTATATTTCCTTTATATGTTCTAAGGTTTTGCTTTGCTTTTCTCCAATATCTGCCTTAGATCTCAAAATGGACAATTTCCTCTGATCTCTTTTATGTTTAACTCTCCTAAACGTATTATAAACATTCATAAGCAGACACACTTAAAAAAGACAAAAGTCCCATATCCAACAGGAACTCAGTTCCTTTACCAGCAGAATGGCGAGATTAAACCTGTGTATTTCCTACCAAGTGAAATAAGGTCACATGGAAGCACTTAGAACAGTGCCCAACACATCCTAGAAATTCAATTTAGGATGTCATCTTCCCTTTGTCCTTCCAAGGCAACGGTGAGAGGACATGGGTGAGAGTGTTCTGAATAATTTAGAAAACTCAGAGCTGGTGAATGATGAGCACTCGCAGGCTCAAGACCTCTGGTAAAGCTCTGTGTTGAGTCTCTATGGAGCCTCTGAGCCCAGAAGGCTGACGCTCCTTCACCTTCACCCACACCGGCGCTCGCTTGCTCTTTCTTTGGTTTGTGTGTCTTTGACTCACCTCTCAGACCTGTGAGAGGAGAGCTTCAATACCTGCAGTGACGAATCTGCGTTCTGCTCTAACCATGAAGCCTTCCATTTCATTCTGGAAAATACGGCTTCTTTAAAAGGGTGCCCTTGGACCGACAGCAGAGTTAAATGTTAGAATGAGGAAAATGTCTCCCATTTCCTGCTCCGCTTTGGACCCTTTTCCGCCAGAGTGGTAGAGACCATGACCCCAAGGGGCATCACATTCGGAGTGAGGCAAAGAAGCCATTTCTACTCAGCTTTCATCCTGCTATCATGAAATTCCACCACAGAGCTGTCTTTAAATTGCTCTGATGGTTAGAAACTATACTGCATTCAGATTTCAGCTTAAAAAGGTGTGTGTGTGTGTGTGTGTGTGTGTGTGTGTGTGTGTGTGTGTGTGTGTGTGTGTGTGTGAGACTGTGCGCACGCATGTGTATACACTTATGTGAATTCACCAAGATTTTGGTAGCATCTGGTGGAAGAAAACCCCAACTGCTGTCTTCCCTACAACTCCATCTTGCCTTTCAATGTTACTTAAAAAATTTCTCATCTGCCTCTTGCCCCAAACTGGAAGTAGCAGTGGGAAAAGAATTAATGTATTTTGATTCTAGAACCTTGACACTACTTTAATTCATGCAATAGCCCTTAAGATCAAGTACCATTATTGCCATTTTTAAGGTGAAGACACTGAGGTCAAATACTTCAAACTAAGCTCTCAGAGAGTAGAACTGTGTTTTGTTAGCTTTTCTATCCAGACCACAGTTCCTGACATGTCATGGGGACTCTCTCAGGAAGGTTCAGCTCACTGTAGGGACAAGGGTGATGACTAAGATTAGAAACTCAGGCCAAGTGGAGGCTGTTGGTGAAGCAGCCCATGCTGAAGAGGGGGACGGTCTGGAGAAGGCCTTATCCACGGGGTGGGTGAGGGCATTGTCAGGATTTCCTCAATAATAGATTATGGGGTTGCAAAGAAAAGTGGGCTTCAGAGTAGGAGAGAAACACCCATTCTGCCAGTTACAAGCTCTATCATTTTGTCATCTCTTGTATGATCTCCTTGAGCTTTCATTTTCCATCTGAAACAGAGATGTCAGTATTTATCTCAAACAATCATGAGTACTGAATGAAAGTATTATATGAGTATTAAATGAGAGTATTACATGAGTATTAAATGAGAGTATTACATGAGAGAAGTGTGGCTCTTCCTGGCCTAGATCTTGGCATACGATGGACGCTCCATGAATATTTGTTTGTTCCCTCCATTTCCCCCTAGGCCAAAGCAGTCCTAGCCTCTCTTTAGAAGGTGACAAGTTGTATTAAGTATCACCACAACCTCCAATATTCACAATCTCAAAGTCTTTATGGAACAGTATCTAGAAATGATGACATTTTAAAAATTCAGAATAATGAAACAAGAATATGATGCAGTGGAGTTACTGTCTTCTTTCCACGTTTTCTCCCCCTGTAATTGAAACCATTTTCAAGTTTTATTTAGTACAAAATTAATTTCACATTTTCATCAAGGAACTCATGTGGATCCCAGGGTGATTCAGATTTTCCAATACAGAAATTCATCGCATTCATCACTGGTATTTTTCAAGACAAAAGAGTTTATGCCAGAGGAAGCCATTTCAGTCCTGCTGTATGAGCAAAATAAAAAACCCTTTACATGACACTTCCAAATTCAGGCCTAACATTAATGTTTTGTAACAAAGCTGATTTAAAAAAAAAATGTGTATGAGTTACTCAGCCCCAACATTCTTGTTTCCCAAATGAAAAACACAACTTGACTTACCTTAGAAATAAACTGGTTTCCTCTTGAACTGAACTCAGGAATGACACTGGGCTCACCTGTCAGGGAGAAATGCACATTATGTCAACATGTGTGGGTAAAGCTCTGGCCATGGAAACTAGGAAGGTTGGCCTCCTGCACCTCCCTGCTGGCACGGGCTCCCCGGGGCAACCCCAGGGCTGTTATATGGAGGCTCATGTGATACACATGGCATCAGCACTAGGACCCCTCTAGGCTGGATTCCATCCCAGGCTAAGAAGAGCAGAGGCTGGGCTTTGGGACATCACACCTATGCACTTCAAGGAGCGCTCCCTGCTTTTAGTCACCAGAATATAATCCAGGGTCAGAAAAAACAGCCCAACAGGGGCAGGTGAGCAGGGAGCAGTGGCCAGGGAAAGGTGAATGGGTACGTTCTGGACACCCCTGAGGCCCACCAGTCCTGACCCTGAGATCCTTCGCCTGCCTCTCTCCAACGCTGGAATCCAACCACCTTCTTCCCAGGCCCTGTCCCCAGTCCTGGGAGCACCTCTCAGCACCCTCCAGGATACAATCAGCCCTCTGTTCCCTAGCACTGGGGAGACCTGACATTTGTTCCATGGCTTAACACTCTTAGTTCCTGGTCCCTCTTTTACTTTTTTTTTCAATTGAGGTAAATTTCACTTAACATAAAATCCACCATCTTAACCATTTTAAAGTGTACAATTCAGGGGCTTTTAGTAAATTCACAGTGTTGTATAACCATCATCACCGTCTAATTCCAGAACATTTTTATTACCCCCCAAAGAAACCCTGAAGCCCTGAAGCAGTCACTCCACATTCCCTCCTGCCGCAGCTCCTGGCAACCACGAATCTGTTCTGTCCCTGTGGATCCGGATAAGTGCCCGCCCCCCCCTCCAATAAGCAGCACTTTGCCCTTGGCCAAAACCATGAGAAATGAAGGTCAAAAGATGACCCAAGCCTTTTTAAGATATCAAAATGTCTTCAGCAAAATGGTAAATTGCTCTCAGAATAGATTTAATATATTTTTTCTCTTTTATTTGATTCCCAAACTCCGTGACACTGCCATGAACCTGGACTCTTGATCAACAAGTCAAATGCACGCATGGACAGCTACGTGTGTTTAAGTTCATCCCTGCATATGTACATGTATGTTACTGCACAAATACGTTCTGTTAACGCAGAAAGGCAACCTCCCATGGTCTCTGTACTAAAAGGCCTTGCTACTATCAAATGAAGGGAAGCACATGATGCTAGTTTCCAGGGAGAAAGAAAGGCCCTTGACTACAGCTGGGCACAGTGGGGAAAAACAGTGCCGCTTGATTTGCCCAAGTCACCCTTGCCCACGGGCCTTGTGGAATCTGTCCCCCTCTGGACCTGTGCTTATGGAAGTTCAGGAGGGGGGCTGTCATACATTGATCTGTCTGAGGCCTCCTGGCAACACTTGGGGAGCACAATACAGTCTTGTAGAGTTATGTTCAAAGGTCAACTCTACTTGTTAAGATTCTTAAGGTGTCTGTTTCATTTAAATCAAGTTTTGTGTTTGTACATGTGTGTTTTTTAAGGGAGAATGGAATCTCCTGAGAGAACAATTCCACGCAAATTAGAAACATATGCAGGCATTCAGTAGGTCAGCTCTGTAAAGATGTGTTATTGTATCTTATGTTTATAGGAATTTTATTCACAGATAAGGCCACATATGAATTGTATGTTTCTCTGGGCCCAGGTTAACAGGTCCCTCCCATGCTGATTTGTTTAGATACAAAAAAATATATATATATTTTGCTGCTCCTTCAGAGAGAGATAAGGAAGAAAAATATATTCCATACAACTCAAAGAGCTAGAGCTCTTTAAGTGGGTACACTTATGAAATATTTCAATGTGGCATCATATTTGATACCAAAAAAGTGGAAGAGACACAAGGTCTGTGTGGACCACACTGCTTTTAAGTAGCCTTGGCCTGTTTTGCTTTCATTGTGGTGGCACTGCCCACCTAGGGGCTATAACTCCTATCTAAGCATGAGACAGATTTAGAGACAAGGTTAATACTGTTAATGGGAATTTCTACATTTAAAGTTAAATACATAAAAGTGTATTTTATATGTTGTTTACAATTACTGCTTCTTCCCGTTTCCAAAAATTGCTAAATCACCTATGTCAATATAATGGGAGAAGGAAGCAGGACTAAGAAGGAAAAGAAAACTAACATTTATTGACTGTCTTGTCCTCTCTCTTAGCTCTTAATCTATTTGGCCTTATTTTTATTTCTTACAACTACCATGTGGGGCAGATAAAGTTATCTCCATTTTATAGATGAGAAAACTGAGATTCAGACAGATTGGGTGAGCCATTCAAGCACCCAACTAAGCACTGAAGGTGGAATTTGAAGTTAAGCTGGTCTGACTCTAAGAATCACATAAGACTGTTGGTATTAGGCGAGAGGCTCCCAAACACAGTGGGAAGAGCCTATGCGTGAGGCTGGATCATCCTGCCCCTTCTCCAGACTTTGCCACTTTCTTGGTAATGTTGTGAGAGAACCAAGAATTCTCTGGGTTTCGCTTTCCCCACTGGTGCCCTGGAATAACACTGCCTGCCCATGCTGCCTCTTAGGGATATCATCAAATAAGGAAATTTATGGTGAGACTTTGAAATACAAAAGTAAGGTATTTTATAATATGGTTTGGTGATCTACAGGGCTCCCCAAATTGGGATGCTCAGGATAATCCACTGGCGTGTGGGGAGAAATTAATTATTCAAACTTCCACTTATATTTCATTTTACTCTAAAGCAAGAAAAAATATATAGACATGTTAATAATAGTAGATGTACATAGTTTATCAGTAAATTCACAGATATTAGGAGTGGATGTCCAAAAATATTTTACTGATTAGGTGCATGATCAAAAAAGTTTGAAGACCACAAATCTTTACAATAAAAAAACAAAATTATTGTGGGCATATGGGTAGTGGTGGCTACAGACGTATAATGAAACTACAAAGTGAGTAGCTTAGAGCTCTACTAGTAAGTTGTCAAATATTTTCTTTTTAATCCTCAGCATAATGGAAAGACCATAAAAGTCACCTTTTTTTTTTCTTTTAATGAACTTCAGTTCTAGAGTTGATTATTCATTATCTTAGTTCAAACAATCATCACTAGTTTAAGTAGGGTGAACTTTTATTTCATTCAATCATTTACCCAATCATTCATTCTGTTATAATGCCATGAAACCCATGAACCCACTACTCTACTTGAGAACTTGAAGTATATTTACCTATGTTTGTCTCTGTCTCTATTATCCTATCTCTTATCTCCTCACACAGAGGTAACCAGTATCCAGAATTTTATGATTATCATTCCTTTCTTTTAGAAAGTTTGATCACATACATATGTAAGCTTAAATAATATATTTAGTTTACTTGTTTTTGAACTTTATAAAAAGAGTATAGTATTCTAAAAAGTCATTTGGGACTAGTTTTCATTTAACATTATATTGAATGAAGTCCATATTTTTGTGGGTGGTTGTCACTCTATTTCACTGCTGTGTAATATTCCATTATACCATAAGTTATTCACCCATTTCCTTAGGGATGGGCATTTGGATTATTTGCAGTTCTTTGCTGCTAAGAACAATACTTCTTTGAACATTCTTATATCTGTCTCCTGGCACTCTCATGTAGGAATTTCCTTTGGGAATATAACAAGAAGTGAAAATTTGGGGTTGCAAGTGAAAGTTCAATTTAACAGAAAAAAACAAATTATTTTCCAAAATAGTTGCACCAGTGGGTCACTTTCTTAACCAGTTTACCCATCTTTCTTATATGGGAAAACTGACTAAAATGACTGCCATACACGGACCTATGGAGGTTAAAGAAGATAAAGAGGAAAGTACTCAGCACCCTTTCTAGAAAACAGAAAACTGTCAATAAATTAGCACTTAAATCTCTCTCTCCCAGTTATCTTAATCCCATGCCCTCTGCAGCCTCCTTTCCCATTTATAAAATGAAGGAGCAGGATGGGAGGAGCTCCAAGGCCATCACAGCTCTGACACATTGTAAGGTAGTGAGACGAATGCTAGACTAGTAGCCTCTCACTGCAGGTTCCAGAGGCTTAACTTCACAACAGGATACACTTTCTCACCACCCTGGTACTTATTCCCTAATCTCTGGAGCACATACTCCTTGGAATTACTGCAAAACTGGATGACAGCTGGCAGGTTCTTGATGCTATATAATGGTTGAAATTACAATGGGAAGGGAATAAAACTAATGATTAAATTGTACTTAGAATGAAACCCAAACTCTCTACCAAGGTCATGCATGACCCTTCCTTGCCGACTTCTGCCTCATTCCTCCCTAGCAGTTCACTTCTTTGCTCTCTAGGCCATAACCCATTGGTCTTGTTCAGTTCCTGGAACACTCCAGGCTATTGCCTGCCTCAGGGCTACTGCTCTTGCTACTTTTTCTGTTTAGAATGCTGACTCCTTACTCTTTTCATGGCTGGCTCTTTAGATGCTTTAGATCTCTGCTTCGAGTCACCTGCTCAAAAAGCATTCCCTCTCCTACCTGGGACATAGTTTCACTCTTACTACAAATATCCTCAGTCTCTGCATTTGGGATCTTTTTTAACATTTGGCTAAATTTATAGTGATTATATATATTTATCTGTTTACTTTTATTTTGGGTCTGTCTTCCCCACGAAAATGTTAGCTCTATGAGGGCAGAGACTGTCTTTATTACTCTTGTATTCCCCAGCCTATAGCGGTGTGTCAGATGTTTGTTGAATGAATGGATACATTGAGTGTCCACTAGGCATCAAGTTTTGTGTAAGCCACTCTACACATGTAACTATTTTCATCCTCTCAACAACCTTGTGACATAGCTATTATGAACCCCATTTAGACAGTAAAGAAGCAGGCTTATAAAAGTCAAGTAATATCTCCAAAGGCCCACATCTAAGGAGTGTTAGAGCTGGGATTTGAACACAGATCTGACTTCAAAGTCTGTTCACATTCCACTGAATCATGAAGACCATAGAAGAAGGTATTTAAGGAATGCAACTGATGTTGGATGTCCTTTTCAAACTAGCAGCCTAGAGTTTCCCTGGGAACTTCTCATTTTCTACGCTAAATCTCAGAGCTGTTAGTTTTGCAACATTGCACAACCCACTGATGGAAAATGTCACCTGACTTCTTTATCTGTTAACCAAACATTAAGAATAGCTATTTGGCCAAACTTATGCTATTGTTCCTCATCTATCACACTACAGTATTACTTATCGATGAAAAAGCATGTTCCCAAAATGTCACAGCAGGACTTTAAAAGCTAAGTAGACCCATAAATCATTCTTCTAAAAGCAAAAAAGCTGACCTCTTCCTTAACATCCAGATTTCTAATCTGTAAATTATATAGATTGCACCATTTCTTTTTCCCAAAGCTTAAATAGTAAAGCAGCCATTGTTATTTCCTTTTGTATTTCCCTAAGTGATTAGAAAATAGTACTCTTCAGAAACACAGGTCACATTTATATTTTCAATAAATGGATTAAAAGAATAGGTTTCCTTGGCCCACTAGATGTACTGTGCTCCCACTCAAGGGACCCAAATGCCAAAGGAAAATTGTGAGAATATAAATAACTTCCAATTTTCAGGTAATAGTGACAAAGTTGGAAAAGACTAAAGAACCGTACACCTCTCTGCCAACCACAAACATTATTTCTCTTAAGATTTAATTAAAGACTGTGTTGCCCAGAGACTCTTCCCTGGACTAGTCCCAATTTGTGCTGCTCAATCCCCTTCTCAACACTTACACATGACACTAATAACACATTATTAACTTCTGATTTGGGTGCTTCCTTATGTTTTTGTTCCAAAAATTTGCTGCATGAATAAAAGTTCAGGCTTGTCATATTTAGATGGCAACCATTTCAAGAATATGGACAATTTCTTCCAATTCTTTTGTGTCCTACACACACCTATGAATGGAAGAATTTCTTCCAATTCTTTTGTGTCCTACACACACCTACACACATGCACCTATGAATGCATGTTCATACTTCTATCCCTCCATCCACTCAGCACATCCCTCAGAGCAACTTTCAGGCTTTAGAAATAGTGTTAGGGCCACCTGGGGAGAGAAAACTACATGCAATTTGAACTCAATCAAAATGAAGAGGTGCTGACTAAATATGCATAGAAAAAAATAAAGCAAAATGTTGACAGTGGTTGTATAATCAAGGCAATAGAGTTCCTTCACTGATTTTTCTATTTTCAATAAGAATATGTGTCTATTTTATATCAAGGAACAGCTATTTTAAACAAAATCTAATCACGAAGTTGAAAGAACAAAGTCAAACATACAAAACAAAGAGGCAGATAGAAATATAGTGAACAAGCACTCAGATAGGACTTCAAGGTTTGAATTTGAGTTGGGAGTTTGCCCCTTACTAACCTTGTGAACTTTTCAAAGCTTGGTGTCTTTGTCTATAAATTGAAGATGAAAATATCTCCTTCATTGAGTGGTTCTGAGGACTGTATGAGATAATGTGACTGAAAATGCTTTACAGGACTGTAAAAGGCATTAAGTAATGAAAGGTATTATTACTTATGTTGTGAATTGGGTCTAATTTCAATTGGCCAGTGCTGCAAGTCAAGCCTATTGTAGACACCACTAAGCATATTATGGGATTAGGAGGCTCAAGGCCAATTATCCACAAAGGTGGTTTAAACGTTTGGTTCTTCCCATCCCATGGATATCACAATTTGCTCCGGTTGAGTGGATGCTAAAAAAGTCTTACCAATTCAAGTGCCCTTCCTACAATTAAGACACAAGCATTGGGGACCACATAAATGGCCTAAGAACTACCAAGTAAATCACTAGACATATGGCGTCCCCACCTCCTTTGAACCTCAGGCCTTCAAGGTCTCTCTCTCTCTCTCTCTCTCTCTCTGTCATTAAATGGAAAGATTACAGCTGTTGGAGTCATTACCCTGGGTTCAAATCCTAGTGACCCCACTTACAAGGTTCATGGGCTTGGGTAAGTCACTTAGTTTCCTCATGCTAGTAAGAATACCTAACTTGCAACTATTATGAAAATTAAACGAGATGATTGTAAAGCATCAAACACAATGCCTGGCACATAATCAGGCTCAATAAATACTAGTTTCTATCTCCCCCTCCTTTGCCTACTCAATGCTGGTTTGAGCACTGCATATGTCTTGATTGTACATTCATCACAAATTCCTGGACCTCGGGCACATCAGATGTTCCAAGCATTGAGAGGTAATAAATTGGAGGAAACCCCCAGGGCTGTGGGAAGCCTGACTTCCCAGCCCCTTAAGCAGACCACCTACTGCTGCCTGAAGCAGCCACCCTGTGAGGGGAACAGCTGCCAGACACAGGGACAGGGACAGAGGCCTCCATCTGCACCTCCACCCTCTTGCCTTCATGCACAGAGGGCAGCCGCGGTCCCCCAGGAGACGCCAGGGGGAGATTTCAGTGTTTCAGATGACAGATCAGCCTGTGTTCTCTGACCCAGATTAGACCCGACTCAGAACTAGTTCACCCGCCTATGTCACCAGCAAATGATTTTAATTCACTCCCGGGAGACTGTAAGGACCGCTTGCACCAATAATGCATGTAATCTGGCTGAGCTCTGCAGTGAGCACTCATAAGGCTGTGGCTTTCACATGTTCCACAAATATTTCACGGGCCTGTCAGCCTCAACTTATCCACGGGGGCCAGACTGCACATTCAGCACTTCCGTGTCCCCAGACAGTTGGGGGAGGGAGAGACAAGGGGGAGGCAGGAGAAGATCCCAAAGAGAAGAAAGGAAAACACACTGAGGACCTAACACGGTGGTTCTCAGAGTGTGGCCCCCCGTCCAGCAGCATCATTGTTAGAAATGCTCTTCTCAAGTCCTGCCCCAGCCGCAGGGAATCAGAAATACTGGGGTGGGGCCCAGCTATCCGTGCTTTTACCAACCCTCTTGTGAAACTGGGGCAGGTTAGAGTTTGAGAACCACTGACCTAGCTGAACAATGTATAGGTAGGCTAAAAGTCTAAATACAATGAGAAAAGCCAGAATCCAGGGAAGTGCAGTTATGATAAAGGGGAAAACCTCTGGGTTTGATCAGGAGGCTTTCATCTGAATTTCAACTCCAGTGATTGCTAACTGTGTGATCTTGGGCAAGTTGCTTAACTTTTCTGAGCCTCAGTTTCCCTGTGTGTGAAATGAAGGTAATTAGACCTCCCCCGCAGAGTTGGGGGATGAGGTGATACATTCTGTGCTTGTTCTTTTCTCCACTACACCACACAGCTTCCCCTGGTGCCTTCAGAGCAGGATTTCTCAACCTCGGTATTATTAACATTTGAGTTCGATAACTCTTTGCTGTGGTGGCTGCCCTGTGCGCTGTAGAATCTTCAGCAGCATCCCCGTCTCTACTCACTAGTTGCCTGTAGCTGTCCCCAGTTGTGACAAACAAAAATGTCTCCAGGCATTGCCAAATGTCCCCTGCAGGGCCAAACTGCCACTGCTTGAGGACAATGGCATTAGAGTATTAGAGATGCAGCATAAGTAAAAAGCAAGAGCATCGTATTCAGTTAGACCTAAGATCCAGACTCCAGTTTGCCCACCACCTAGCTATCTGACCTCAGATAAGTTTAGTAACCTGTCTGAGCTTTGGTTTCCTCCCCTGCAGAGTGGCAATTAGAATATCTACTTCACAGGGAGGAGGTAAGATTGAAGAGTTATCATATACAAGATGCTCAACAAATTTGCAGCTCACTGTGAAAATCTGATCTCTCTGTGCTTTTGATTTGACTACTATGGGGCAGAGATGGACTTTTGATGACCCCTCTTAAATTACAAGGTAAGAACAGCCCAAGTCATGAAATAAAAGGAAGGCAAGCTAAGGTCAAAAAGAAGGGCCGGGTCTTCACCCTGCTGAGCTTGGTATGACAAGACACCCCTCTTCCAGAATAGAACAGAACAGGCAAGTATTTGACCGGCCATATGACAGCCCATTTCCCCAAGTCCCCATTCTGAAGCTCGGCCCCAGCTCAGTATTGGAGCATCATACGCTTGCCGTTCCCATCAGCGTGGCAGAATGAGAGGCAGTGAAGAAAATGGAGTGATGAAGAACTTGGGGTCTGATTCTCACAGACTCAAGTTCAAATCCTAGGTCTGCACATATTGGTTCTGTAAGCTTGGCCAAGTTACTTACCCTCTCTGAACCTCAATTTCCTCACCTTTCAAATGAGGAGACAAAGAATAGCCACCTGTTAGGGTCTTAGCCAAAAGGTATATGAGCTCATGTGTGTGCAACACTTAGCACCGTGCTTAAAAGTTATCATAACATTATTGTATCAGAACCACAGGAGCCATGAATTTTATAATGTCATCACATTGGCTAGGCTCAGGACAAGCATGCCTGAAAAAGCTGAGAACACTGTCTCTTAACAATGGTCACAAAAATGATACATTTCAGAACGATGAGAAACTGGTGCAGCCTTTCACTTTCCATCATTCAATCCTTTAAAGATCTTTCTAAACCTAGTGGCTGTCCAAGCAGAGGGAGTGCAGCTTTCACCAAGCCCTAAAAGATTAAGCACCACAGCTTTAAAGGAACACTTTCCTTAATACCTGTCAGCATGTGTGTGTGTGTGTATATGTGTGTGTGTGCGTGTGTGTGTGTGTGTGTAGACAGAGTGACAGAGAACATGAGAAAGAGAGTCTTCTCGAGCTCAATAACAATCAGTTGGAATCTCTCACTTCTAGGATAGGAAGGAAAAACCTCTCTCCATAATCTATCATTTAGGGATCACTTACAACAATGTGGCGTGGTGCATTACCTACATAACTCATTTTATCCTCACAACCACCAGTCGAGGTAGCTACTACCATTGTCCCCATTTTAAAGATGAAGAAACTGAGGATTATAGGGCTCATTATATCTATACCATAATCGGCAGACAGAGAACTGGTCTAAATAACTCTTTTCCTAATTCTTAGAGAGATTCTACAACCAATCTTTGTCATCTAATGTTTGTCATTGTCTAATACTTTCCACAGTCAGAAGAATTATCTTCCCCTGCCTTAAGCTCAAGTCGCTCTGAGACCTGATTTAGGGAGGTGAGAGGAACTGGACTGAAGCCAGGGTCATGGGCTAGATTTATGGTCTCCTCCAAACATCTTTATATCCAGGCCAGACACAGCCCCAGGGAAAGTCACAGAGGTGCAATTCAGTGTTCCTAATTTCTACACCAGGATGGGGCTCCCAGCTGGGATTATGCCTGAATGACAGCTGGCAGACACCTGTCTGCATCTCAGCCATATATGGTACCATTCTGGGGAGTTGAGGTCCTCCTTTCCTTTTTGAGATTACCAACTTTCACTGATTCACACACTCCTCATTTTCTGAATCCCAGTTGATCACAAATTTGATGCCTCTGAAATCTGAACATTTATTTTGGGTCTGCATTGACTGAGCCATCAACAGCCTCTGGACTTCCTGGGTGGTTCTTCAGACATAGTTGCACTTTGCTCTCCTCCTGAATTCTTTAAAATGTATACACTGAGAATATGATGAACCAGGCTCTGAAAAAATCCCACTGCAGGCTCTCTCCTCAGTGGCTTCCTGCACCCTCTCAGTAAAGTCTTGGTGAAAGACTCTTATTAGGTTGGTGATCTCATTGTCCTGATGAAATCATGGCAAGTGATAATTTCAAAGGTCTCCTCTCATTTTCTTGATGATGTTTACACTTAAGTCCCAGTTTCATTCTTTTCAGAAAAAGAATTTAAATCACCTCTCCCATCTGCTCTGGTGTGAGTCCATCTGAAACCATTTGGGGCACATTGTTAGGAAGATGTTTAGTTAAGGACGGAGTTGCATGGAGGGTGGGGTTGGTAAATGTGATTAGGTGACTGTTAGTATCAGCTTGATTAGCTTATAAAGCAAAGACAGGCTGGGAATTGCTTTTGCCATAGAACTCTCACTTCTATTAAGCTTAGTCCAGTTGGAAGATCTTTCCCTCTGTCAGTGGAAGAAACCAAATAATAAGCATGCTTTGTAATTGAATTTGTGAATTTTGATTTCTAAGGCATGTGTGACATTGGCCCTTGAGTTATAGTGCTTACTAGCAGTAGGAAATAATGCAGAGGAATTGAGGGAAGCGGCTTGTATTCATCCCTAATCTAGTAAAACTCCAGTTCATGCTGGAACAAACTTGTCTCCAAGGTTTTGAGCAACATTTGGTCTTACCATCTTTCCCTCTCTCTGACACATCTGGACGGCTGGGTTCCAGGTTAACTGGGAATGAAACAAAAGCTGAAATCTTGCAGCCGGAAAACCTGTTTATTTTTATTTGAAGGACTTAAAAATTGTACTGGGAGGAAGTGTGGTCTAATTGTTAAAATTGTGAGTGTTCCCTAATGTCCTGAGTTCTAGTCTCTTTTACTATTAGCAACTAATCATACAAGAACTTTAGTGATTTAATTTAAACTAAATGTGGCCTCATCTTCAAGGCGAGTCCTAAGACCCTAGAATTAAAGATGTTATTCACGTACAAGTTAGCATCTGAAATAGAGAATTTTATCCTGAGCAAGGAGCTAGAATTTATGATCAAATTTGGCCAACAAAGAGAATCAGCAGGTATTATTTTTAGGGATCAAGCATCACCAACCTGTATTTACAAAATTTCTACCCAGCACCCAGGAACTAATGATAAAAGTCTTCAAAGGCAGTAATGAGAATTAGTGAACAATTTCCATCACTTCAAAAAGCCCAGTAGAATCTGTGTGTGTACCCTTGATAAGACTATACAAGCACACTATCTAAAACACTAAATTTCTTTGATTTTTTGCTAGAGAAACACAACTCATCTGGTAACACTTGTTGCCTTATTCTGAGCAGAAGCTCTGATAGGCAGTCTTTAATGAATGAAAATCCAAAAATGAATTTCTAGTATTAATTGAAGTCTGTTTGTTAGACCAAAGCTTTGAAATATAGGGTCTACAAGGAAAAAAATAACGTAAAAAAGGGTACTTGGGGGAGATGTTTGTTCATTGGACCACTGGGTGGTTGGTTTGTCTTGAGGATGGCTGGCAAAGTGGGGCAAAGAACTAAGTGAGTGTGAAAAGGAAACAGAGTAGCCAGAAAGCAAGCCACAAAGCTTTTATAAATTAAGGGTAATAGATTATAGCGCCACCTAATGTCTGGAGGAGTTTTCGTTGTAATAATTTATTTAGGTTGCATTCACTTACCACTTTTTCTCCAACTCAACTATAAAATGGAAAACAATTCTTCTCTAAATAGGATGCTTTCTGGGTGTGATACCCTAGGTATCTCCTGGGTGCCTTCAGGTGTGTTCTACTTCCAAGAATATGAGCCCCTGAAACGCTGGTTGACCACAACTTGATAGTTTCCAGGGTAGCAATTGGGAGGCATTCTTTTTGTGGAAGTTTCTTCCCAACTGGACAAGAACAATACCTTGCTACCAACTTATAAGCATCAGGATACTTGATGCAGGATGTATGTACAGGATATACATTACTACTCAAAGCAAAGTTCACACAGGCACAATTTTACCAAAAGATGAACTATGCCTCCTAGTAACCCGAGGGGAAGGCCAGCATATGCTCAGCCTGTGTGTGGCTGCTCTCCCTGCAGCATACATGCCAGACATCATTAATCAATCACAGACTCTTTCCCAGTAAGAATCTTTCTCAACGCAGCATTCCAGGCACTACTACTAATTGACCGAATTAGGCATAAATCCTATTTGCCTACCCAGCCTTAAAAAACAAAGAGGTCACATAAATTTTAGTTATCACTCTTGGGAGGGAGTAAGGCATAGGAGAAAGAGCATTTCAGATCCCAGCCCTGTGCCTCAACTAGCTCTCTGTGTTTGGGCAAGTTACTTTGCCTCTCTGGGTCTTGGTTTTGTTCTCTCTTAAACAAGGATTATATCATCCACCACAGGATTACTGTGAGGAGTGAATGAGAGAACATTTCCAAATTGTCAGCACAGTACCTGGAATTTTATATGTGTTTCACAAATGCAAATTCCCTCTCCTGCCAGTATGAACCATAAAAGGATCCTGCATCTTACCTAGAACTCTAAATCCTCCCTTAGTATTCCCTGCTGGTCTCCCCAGCTTTGGTTCTTGAGCTCATGAGTGTGAAGCTCATGAGAAGAGGCACGCATTGTGAATTGTAGGGTAAGTTAAAGAACTAAACACAGACTGAGAAATCCCAAACATTAAGTTTCATGGATCAGCTTTGACCCTATATGGTCGAGGGTTAACTGTCCTGTTGTACACAATGTAGGCACTAAACAGACAGTTAAACCTATGACACCAGGGACATATGCTACTAAAGCAAAGTGAAGGAAAGCAATCTGGAGACAGAACTGAGCAGATCTGCCATCCTCCAGGCCATTTCTGGCCAAAACTTCTGTTTCAGGTCCTGTGACAGAGAATCATTTGCCTCAGCAATTCCATTTTACCATACAATCTTTTTCTGCTTCCTTCCTCTGCAATAGAGCTTGTCCCCGGGTCTCCGTGACCTGTTTCTCAGTGCAGATACTAGCTCTTGCTGAATCCAGGAGAAGGGAAAACCAAAGAATCAACAAAGAGAGACGGCTGCTACCTTGATCTATTTCCAAAGAGCAACCCTGCTGTTTTTGATGGGCAGACAGGAGCTGTGAATGTAATTATGACCAATGCTGAGATTAAACCCATGAATGATTTGGCTTGAGCTTTTGAAAGAGATCAAAATTGTGCAGCATAGCAGTGTTTACAGGTTTATAGATTTGCCTGGGGCATCTGACGCCCTTGAATATGATTTATTATTACAGGACAGAGATTATCTCAGACTGGGCTGGAAATGGATCTCGGCTGAGTTATTTACTCACCGGATGCAATGTGTGAGAGTTGATGGCCTTGTTTCTCAATTTGTCAGTTGTAAAGGGAGTCCCCAAGGCTCAATTTCAGGCCCAGTATTGTTTACATAGCCCAGCAATAATACATCACATGTGGCAAAATATTACAAATTCATTTTTATGCTGATGATATGGCTCATGCATAAAAGCAGCTAATGTGCCTCTCTTTTTAGCTGAAATTGCAGCTAAGTTTCTAAAGGCACAAAGGGCCTTTTGTGTTTTGAACCATAAAGAAGAGAAAGTATATGACAGTTTTTAGAAGGACTAATGAAGGGTTTGATCTGCCTCGGCTGCCATCTGTAAAAGAGTCCCATTATAGCAGTTACGGTCATTATAATACCATACCCTCTGAAGGTATCTGTCAGGATCTTTAACACTATTATTGTTATTATTACTACTACTATTATTATTATTATTATGGAAGCTATGGAAAATGGCTTCCCATTTTGCTGTTTGCATTTAGGTGATGGGAAAGGAATAATTTGAACGATGATTTCCATCTGGTACTTTATTCAAATGGCCTGCACCAACCATATGGAGATGGCACACTAACATGTATACTACATACCAAGGGATACACTGCATTTAAAACAATCTCCATGTAAATCAACTCATTACGAGTCACAGCAAATTGCCTGCACTCTCTCTGAAGAATCTTTAGCAGGAAAAACGCCAGCATATTTTAAGGAACACAGAGGTGCTCCAAAGAGGCAAAAGCTGTATATGGTTTCTGGACTTAGACTCTGAGAATGCAAATCTTGGGCATCTTTCTGAAGAAAGAACAGCAATTTTTTTTTTTTTTTCCTTTTCTTTTTGTGGTATGCGGGCCTCTCACTGTTGTGGCCTCTCCCGTTGCAGAGCACAGGCTCCGGACGCGCAGGCTCAGCAGCCATGGCTCACGGGCCCAGCCGCTCCACAGCATGTGGGATCTTCCTGGACCGGGGCACGAACTCGTGTCCCCTGCATCAGCAGGCGGACTCTCAACCACTGCGCCACCAGGGAAGCCCCAGAAGAGTGATTTTTAAATAAGATTTCATGCTCTGTGATACTAACGAATCAAAAAAATAAACAAATAAAACGGCCACCTCCTCGGGAATTTGGCATGTTTTAAATGAACATTTACAAAAAGGAAAAGGACAAAGCCATTGCATACCTTTCCTTTAGATATATTCTAGCCTTAAAAGCCCAACTTTTCCCCACACCGAAAGACATCAAGTAGCTGCTCGGCCATGCGTAATTTGGATTTAATTGTGTTTGCTTAAACCATACATTCCACTCCCAAACCATAAAAATGAATCCTAGAAATCTCAGACTTGAAAACTCGAGAGTCCCTGTCCTGTTTGCCTTCTCAAAGGAAGATTCTCGGGAAAGCTTTATTGCAACTTCTGTGTTTACCTTTGGCATCTTTCTAACACGCTCCACACGTATTCAGCAGCACCTTATTTTGAAGATGCTCACCAAGTAGTGATATCACAGCCAAGTGTCAGAGGAGGCGAATCAAGGAAGCAGAAATGGGGCTTCCCTGGTGGCACAGTGGTTAAGAATCTGCCTGCCAATGCAGGGGACACGGGTTCGAGCCCTGGTCCGGGAAGATCCCACATGCCGCGGGGCAACTAAGCCCGTGAGCCACAACTACTGAAGTCCGCACGCCTAGAGCCGGTGCTCTGCAACAAAAGACGCCACCGCTATGAGAAGCCCACGCACCGCAACGAAGAGTAGCCCCTGCTTGCCGCAACTAGAAAAAGTCCATGCAGCAACAAAGACCCAACGCAGCCATAAATAAATAAATAAAATAAAAAAAAAAGAGAAAGCAGAAATGGATTCCCAAGGCCTTTACTCTCATTTGCATATTACATTAAGAGCTTGCATCCATTCATTCTTTTGTTTTTTTTCAACATTTAGTGAGCACCTGCTCTGTGCTGAGAAGAAAAAAACAAAGTAGTGAGAGCATAGGCTTGGAATTTGAGAGGCCTGAGTTCAATAAATGGTGTTTGCGACTTTCTAAATGGGTGACAGTGGGCAAGTTATTTAACCCCTCTAAGCCTGACACATAGTAGGAAGTCAATAAAGTTTTGTCAAAGAAATAAATGACTAAATTTTTGTTTCTTAATCTGTAGAATGTGGCTATCAGGGCCTACCTTGCAGGGCTATGGAGAATCTGATGAGAAGATGGATGGGTAGTGTCTTATCATTATTATTATTATTTATTTCAAAATAGTCAGCGGTCCCCCACTTTTGGTCTCATGGGCAAGGCAGATAAGCAAATCCACAATTATTCTACAGTGGGGTTGAAGACCAAACCAAACTGGGGATGGGAGGGCACATTGTGGTAAGATTCAGAAAAAGCTTCTCAGGGGAAATAACTCTTGAGCTGTTTTATAAAACAGGTAAAATCTACCCAGGCAACAGAAGGGAAGAATGGCATTCCAGGCAAAGGGATTGAATGGCATTCCAGGCAAAGGCAAGAGGGTACAGCATGCCCTGATCAGGTGGTTCAACTTCCAGGCCTGAAGACGTAGACTATGCAGTACTCCTGCTGGGTCTCGAAGGCTAAGCTGAGGAGCCTGAGATGTGCCCTAAGAGCTGGGAGCTATGAAGAGCATGCAAGGACACCTTAGGGTCTTAAATCCAAACCGAATGCCAATGATGGAGGCTGTGATATTGTGATTTATAATAAGAAGTATACATATTTGGCTTCTTCCTCATTTCTGGCACAAAGCTCCTAAAACCATTGGAATTTCCTAAGTGATGGGAGCACTGAAGGTGTCTTTTGCAATTTTAATGGGGTGACTTTTGGACAAAAAGAAGGATGGGGTCTGGTTGCCAGGAGAACCAACCAAGTGATTCGAGGGTTGGAACTTTCAGTCCCACCCCCACTTACCTTCAGGGAGGAAAGAAGTGCTAGAGGTTGAATGGACAATCACCAGTGGCCAGTGATTTAATCAATCATGCCTATGTAATGGAGCCTCCAAAACAACCTAAGCAGAGAGGGTTCAGGCAAGTTCAGGGCTGGTGAACACGTGGAGATGCAGGGATAGTGGTGCTCTAAGAGAGGGCATGGAAGCTTGAAACCTCTTCCCACATGCCTAGCCCTGTGCATCTCTTCTATATGGCTGTTCCTAAGTCATATCCTTTTATAATAAGCTGGTAATCTAGTGACTGAAATGTCTCTCTGAGTTCTGTGAGCCACTGTAGCCAATTAATTGAACCCAAGGAGCTGGTCATTGGAAGCCCCTATCTATAGCCTGTTGGTCAGAAGCACAGGCTGCTTGGACTTGCTAATGGCATCTGAATTGGGGGGGAAGGGTGGAGGGTGGGGAGCAGTTGTGTTGGATTTAACCCTAAATCTGTGGAATCTGACAATATCTCTGGGTGTTGGTAGTGTCAGAATCGAGTTGTTGTAGGATACCCAACTGGTGTTGAAGACATCTGGGACTGCCCCCCCTCCCCCCACCACGTTGGAATTGGGTGCAGAATCCTTAGGGGTGGAGAAACCACCCACTGATGTCATTGCTGCTGGGCAGTGGGAGGTTCCAGGTGCCAGCTCTCACAGTAGCCACCAGAAAATCTGGGGGAGCCACCAGGAAACCTATTATCCCCTGAGCACTCAACTCTGAAGAACTTCTGAAGTCTTAGAGTTTTCATATTTTCAGCCTAGTCTTTTTAGTCCTGAATTCTTGAACTTAATTCCTAATCCCATCTACTTTTACATTTTTTGCTTTTCATCTCATGAGCCTTTTATCTTAGCATTTTACATCTTCTTCTTTTATGTTTTTAACCTTTTACCTCATTAGCTTCAAGCCTTTTATCTTTAAATATTACCTATTTTATCTCATGGACGTTATCTTACGAAGATTTAAATTGATTTTTAACTAATACTCTATTCCTTTTCCTTTATATTTTTTTTCCCCTCACCTTGCTGGAAATATTTTAGTTTTATTCTCCTTGTAACTTTATAGTTTCCTTTTATTTTAAAAGAGTTTCTTCATCCCTTTCTTTCTCATTTTCTTCTTCCTCCTCCTCTCTTTTACCTTCCTCTTTTTCTTTTTGACCTTGTTTTGGTTTTGTGTTTTTAATGTCCAGGAAAACAAATACTGATAGAGAAGGAAACATGGTGAGAAGCTGCCCCAGAGCCTACACTATGAGGCTGAAATTGAGGACCAGTTACAATGGAAGCAAGGCTTAAAGAGAATTTAGAAGGAATGGAATTGCCATGATGGGGGAGGGGAGAGAGTGCTCTCCAGAAAAATGAAGCAGGTTCACTGCACTCCACTGAGATCCCAATTGATGTAGTTATTCCAAAATATATGATGTTATTAAGTTACCCAATTGTGTAAATTTCCTCTGGTGAATTTCAGATGCCAGGAGAAAGTGGATATTAGGTTGATCCAAGGTTGGAATTGCACAAATTCCATTTTGGAAAGAAAGAACTGCGTAAGAACTTGTTTCATATGCAAGAGAGTTGTTTTATGAAATCTGGATTGAACAACAAGGAAATAAAGGTATTACTTGTATGGGTGGACTGGTCAAAGGACTGGAGGTCTCAATTAATTCTAAGAAGAGATGAAAAGCAGGGAATGTTGAATGAAGAACTGGAAAGGACAAGAGGCTAAGCTAGAGAGTGAGATATTTGATTTCTGTGGGGAAGTTCCTGGAGATGTCAATGACCAAGATGTGACCATGGGAGCGAGCAGCTGCAGCTGGATTCAGCAGAAAAAGATGACATCGTCAAGGGACTAGGAGGAGGTTGGATGGGCTAATGCCTTGTTAGCCATTTGTCTGGTAAGCGGATGTATTAACCTAGGTAGAAGAGTCTACCACAATTTACTACAGAGGTGGTGGCATTAAATAATAATGTGAGAGGCACTTTGGGGGAGAATGTCCACATCTCCTACCCAAAGGGTGTAGCGTAATATATACAATTTGCCTCTCTGCTCTCTACCATTATTCAAAACAAGAATCTGAGGGACTTCCCTGGTGGCGCAGTGGTTATGAATCCACCTGCCAATGCAGGGGACACGGACTCGAGCCCTGGTCCGGGAAGATCCCACATGCCGCAGAGCAACTAAGCCCATGGGCCACAACTACTAAGCCTGCACTCTAGAGCCCACGAGCCACAACTACTGAGCCCACGTGCCACAACTACTGAGCCTGTGCTCTAGAGCCCATGAGCCACAACTACTGAGCCCACGTGCCACAACTACTGAGCCTGTGCTCTAGAGCCCACGAGCCACAACTACTGAGCCCACGTGCCACAACTACTGAAGCCTGCGCACCTAGAGCCTATGCTCCGCAACAAGAGAAGCAACTGCACTGAGAAGCCCACGCACCACAATGAAGAGTAGCCCCCGCTTGCCACAACTAGAGAAAGCCTGTGAGCAGCAACGAAGACCCAACACAGCCAAAAATAAATAAAATTTAAAAATTAAAATTAAAAAATACAAGAATCTGAATGGTGTAAAAATGATTATTTCCCACCTCCATTTTTAAAAGGGAGTTTTATTTCTTGGTGTAGGAAATTTAGAAAATAAAGACAAGGAAAAAGAAACAGAGGAAATGGGGGAAAAAATGTATACTCAAAAGAAGTATCACTCGGGCTTCCCTGGTGGCACAGTGGTTGAGAGTCCGCCTGCCGATGCAGGGGACATGGGTTTGTGCCCCGGTCGGGGAAGATCCCACATGTCGTGGAGCGGCTGGGCCCGTGAGCCATGGCCTCTGAGCCTGCGCGTCCGGAGCCTGTGCTCCGCAACGGGAGAGGCCACAACAGTGAGAGGCCCGCGTACTGCAAAAAAAAAAAAAAAAAAAAAGAAGTATCACTCAAAATATCACCCTAAGAAGAAAACCACTATTTATATTTTAGGGTGTGTGTGTGTTTGTGTGTACATGTATGCATGTTTTCTTTTAAGAAAATGTGATTATACTGTACATACTATAAGGTAATATGTTTATCTCACCTACTTAATTACAAACATGTTTCCATGTCAAGAAAAATCATCCAATATGATATATTTGAAAAATGTTTTCTTCAGTATGACTTTTAATGCCCATCCCATTTTATGAGTGAACTCCAATTTATTTAATCTCCTATTTTGTCATTTTTAGATATTAGAAACAATACAGCAATGAACATCTTTGTAGCGACATCTTTGGGCACATCCATGATTACTTCCTTCAGTGAATTTCCTAGAAAGAGTCTTCCTCAAGGCTATACATGTCTTGATGTGTTTTCTTTCTTTTTTTTAAAAAAAATATTTATTTATTTATTTATTTTGGCTGCTCTGGGTCTTATTTGCGGCACGCAGGACCTTTGTTGTGGCATGCAGGCTTCTTAGTTGCGGCATACGAACTCTTAGTTGTGGCATGCATGTGAGATCTAATTCCCCGACCAGGGATCGAACCCGGGCCTCCTGCATTGGAAGTGCAGAGTCTTACCCACTGGACCACCAGGGAAGTCCCTGATGTGTTTTCATAGTTCCTAACTGCTGTGCAAGAAGGTGGCATCAATTTAGTACCATAAAAAGTGCCAGTTTCTACATACTCTCACAGGTATGAGGCATTATTATTTTTTGAATTCTTTATGACCTTTGCCAATGTGATAGCTGGAAAGTGGCTGTGCGTTTTCATTTGCACTTTCTGGATTCCCAGTGATGTCAAACATCTTCTTGTATGGATGCATTCCTGGCCCAACCTTAACCCTTCCTACCCAAACTGCTTTTCCCAGCCTGAAACTTGGAGTATTGCCTTGAACGTACATGGAAGGACACTATAAAGAAAAGTCCCACACACACGTGTTTGTATTCACACTAAGAATGTTGTGAAGGGTCATTATGAAAATAATGTCTTTTTTTAGGACACATTTTAGTACTAGGAATAGCTATATTTCCTCTTGAATATCCAATTTATTTTTATCTTATTGATACTGGGGAACGTGCAATTGAGTGTGTTTTTTTTGTTTTTGTTTTTTGGCATTGGCAGCTAGAACGTTCTGAGCCGGTTTCCTTCCAAGCAATGTGTATTTGTGTACCAACTTCTCTCTTGGCTCCATCTTATCTTTCCAACCCTGATTTTCCCTTTGTCATATTTTGTTCAACTATTTCACATTGGATTGCATCTTGTTTGGCAGGCATTTATGCAATGCAGGGTGTAGATAAATAAGATATCGCGACCTATGGGTTGACTGTGGCTCACCCTTGTTTGGTGCCAACCAGTACCTTAGTAGTCACTGATACTAAGCGAATGGGCTACTTCCCAGGATTTTCCACATCAAGGTGAACACTGAAAATGATGTTGTTGGTATGATTCACCGCAGTGAATGGAGATGCTCAGAGGCCAAGGAGATACTGAGGGTTCTATCCCCACCTTGTTGCATTCCTCAAGGCATGAGAAGACCATTATCTCAGGGCACCACTGGTGGCACACAGGTTGAGAGACACTGGGCTAGAGGAGAAAAAAAAATACCTTACAAAAGTAAAGCTAAGAAAAGTAAAATAAAACTCTTCCCAGGCTCGTGCCTGCTTCAAGAGAAATACTTTCATTTCCTTTCCAAGAGATGTCTCTTCTTTAGATATGCTATAAATAAAATGAGAGCAATTCCCCAGTACAGAAGTAGCACGGATAGCTACTACCCTGACATCCTTCCTGGAATTTGTGCTTGCTTACGTCCTTCTTCCTTCTTTTTCCCCATGCTTCTTTAACAGCATTCAATCCCTTCTCAGGGCCTCAAGGTGGTATTCTCTATTCATGGATATCATGGATTCTTTGGCTCTTCATCCTATAGGTAGCTCTCGGATATCCCTTTCTCTTTGCTGCAGGCTCCACAGACTCTTGCCTGTCTCTAATTCTTCTCAGTAGCATCCACCAGCTTCTCCATCTCTTGGGTCTCTTCCTTCTGCTCTTCCACCAAGATTAGCATCAGAATAGGATTCAGATAGCTAAACTCAGTATTTTTTCTTTCTCACAGAGACAGAGATGAATTAGATGTTCACCATGTATGTTTCATTTTTCTAGGCACACGGCTAAGCCACCTTTCCTAGCACATGTGTATCTGGGGGGGGCACGGGACTGATCTCACCCATGGAATGTGAGCAGAATTGGCTATGTCACTTCTAGACCCAGGAAGTTAAGAACATGTGTCTTCTCCTTTCTTTCTCTCTTCCTTCACCTACAGCTGGACCACATCAGAGGACCTCAAAGTCCGATTCTGAAGATGGCAAAGCCACAGAGCAGGAGGAGTATGGATCCCTGAATGACTGCATGGAGCTGAGCTCCCCACTAATTGCTTTAGACTGTGGAATAGTCTTTATAGTTTAAGATCACTGAGATTTAAGGAGTTGTTTTTTTAGCAGTTAGTATATGCTAATTAATGCATCCATTTTTTTCTTGTTATTTCTAAAGAAAGAAAAAAAACCACAAGCCTTTCTAACTTTTTCAAAACATTATTATTAATCACCAGGGGAACACAGATTGATTTTTTTTGGCCACACCGCATGGCTTGTGGGATCTTAGTTCCCCAACCAGGGATTGAACCAGGGCCCACAGCAGTGAAAGTGACGAGTCTTAACCACTGGACCGCCAGGGAATTCTACAAGATTTTTTTTTAAGGCAGGAGAGGTTTTGAAGTTATAAAATTCTTACAGCAGTGCTTCTCAAAGAGTAGTTTGTAGAACACTAGTTTTCCAGGAAGTACATAGTAAAATATGATAAACAGAGTTCTATGACAATGATATTAGGAAGAGCAGTATGAAAGAAACAGGCTTCCTTGCTGCGGAACTTCTCAGAGCCTTTAATATAAAGCTGTATATTGTGACTCTCCACAAGGGGGCTCTGTTGAGCAGATTTGTCTCAGCCTCAAAGACGGAAGATCAAATCAGAACAAAACAAGAACTTGTTCCTTTCAGATGTGAGATTTGTACCTCTTAGTACATTTTCATGCAGAAATTCTATTCCCCTGGAACTCTGCTATAGTCTCGAGTTCCTCCCCAAACCAAGGACTCCTCAACTCCCAGAAGAGGAGCCATCCAGGGTTGACTGTTCCATCATCTGCCTCATCATGACACATCAATCACTCCAGAGTTTTGGCAGTGCTACCTCCCCCAGGCAAAATAACAGGCCCCTTCCACTCCTGAGTTCCTGCTACTTGGAACAATGATGGCCTCTTTCTGGGAAGATGAAGGAAAAGACAGTCTCTGATTGTTCAACAGCTACTGCAGCTGAATAGTTGTTCCGGTACAACTAAAGAGAAGGACGGTGAGGGGCATACCATGTGTGGCATGAAGGAAAAGAGTGAGGAAGGACAATAGGATGGAGGAAACGAAACCAGCAAGGCAAACGTTTGGAGTGTATGCTTAATGACAGTCCAGAGAAGGCAAGATGGGTTGTTGTCCAAATTCCATATGAGCACATTAGCAGCAAACTGCCTACAAGCCTCTTGGCAAATAGAGCTCAGATTCGCATCAGTTTCTAAGGGGATACTGTCTGAACTTGCTCTGAATCACAACCAACTGAATGTTGTAATGCTACAGTCTTCAAGCCTCAACACCAACTCCAAACTATATTATCTGCCTCTGCCGAAAACCCGTAGATTCCATTCCCATGGAGGCTCGCAGAGCACAGATCTCAGCAAATAGGATTGCTTGTGAGATTACCTTTAGAGTCCACTGAATATGCATTCTAGGTTTAATCTCATTTGGAAGATTGCTAACACCAACACCAGGAGAGCTCCAAACAAGAAGGAACCAACGTCATCCCCAGAAAGGAAGCAGAATAGGGCCTGGCCACAGGCCTGCAAGCCAGTGGTGCTCACTAAGACCCTCACATCTGTGGCACATTGATGGAGTGATAAACACCAGCTGACATGATAGAAGTCATCTGGCACCCAGGATCCTGGACTGCTTCTTCCCAAGTACTCAAATCCTTGTCTCTCTGTTCCTAGCTCAGATCTCTTGGCCCTGTCATCCAGACTTCATACCTACCCCGAGCCTAGACACGGCAGCAGAGCTAAAAGCCCAGACTGAAACTGCCCCTTGCCTCTCCCGGAAGCAAAAGCCCAGGCATTACGTTCCTCCCAACTCTCGGTACTAGTACCAAGGCATAAGCCCAGCAAACCGAGCTGGAGCTGCTGCCGGTGCTGTGCAGACAGACACAGGAGGCACACCTTCTTTACTTGTGTTTCCTGCAGCACCAGACATACTGGAGCTCAACAGATACTGTCAGATAGATGAAATACACACAGTAATGCATTTATGATCTCTAACTCTACCCAAGTTGCCGACAGTCTCTCCTGTTCACCTTTTGTTTCCTCACGGTATCTCCTGGGTGAGGTTAATTGCTTGCCAGCATCATGATCCCCTGGTACTTTTAAAAGAGCAATTGCCAGGCCCCTCATCAGTGTCGGAGGGAAGAGCCCAGGAATCTGCTTTCTGAAAACTCTGCCCAAGAAATGCTGTTGCACGTAGAGTCTGAAGAACGCTGCTCTGGGGGTTCCATTCCCAGCAGTCTCCCCTCCCATCGAGAAGGAGCTGCGGATCTGCTCCCACATGTCCACCTCCTACTCTCCATCGGCCCTCTCCTCCCCACCTCTACCAGGTCAGTGGGCACTCGCCTCAGAGCAGAGCTGTAGCCTTCTCACTCTTGCCCATAATCCCATCTCTACTGCCTAGTCCAAGACAGTCCACCACACGGACTGCAACCACACGTGCTGCCCAAAAAGATTCCCACCCTGCTCTCCGCACCTGTCCTTCTTCTCCACCTCCCACTTACTCTTTAACCCCCCAGCATCAGGCTTCTGCCTGCACCACTCTACTGAATCAACTCTGCAGTATTTGTTATGAAAATGATGATATATTACACCCAAAGGGTACTTTACAGCCAATAAAATACTTTCACACATACTCTGTCATTTGGACTTCATGATCCTATGAGAAAAGCATGTAATACCTCAGAGATTCCCAAACTGCAATCTAGATTAACATACTACCTTCCCAATTTTTGCCGTATCTATTTGCCCTTGCATTTTAATGTACTTACTGTATTTCTGAAAATGACTCATATTTTAAGTTCATTTTGAAAGAAAAAATGTGTATCATTCTCATAAGTGGAGAATCTACATCATTTGTCATAAATAAGAGGAACCAGTACAAAGAAATTCAGTGAAAACAAAATAATGTTATTATATTTTAAAGTGAAAGGGACTCTGGCCTGTGGGCCTATAGTTGAGGGTAGAATCCAAGCCCCTGGAGAAAATCAGCTCTCTGGTTTCCCCACTGCTCCACCCAGAGACTAGGAAGGCTCAGCCCTACTGAGCTTCCTCTTGGACTTTCCGGGTTCACAGTGGCTTGGCTTATTCACAAGGGATCTATCAACCTCTTCCGCTCCCCACATGCCAGGCCTTTCCCAGGACCTAAGCCCAGACACTGCTCCCCAACCACCGGCCAGCCCATGGGGAGAAGGTGCCACAGCAGTTCTCCCATAAGAATCTCAGCAGAGCCCAGGGCCTCACTCTGCCAATTGCCCACAGGTTTCTGCCACAGCACATAGAAGAAGCAAAGAACAGGGGTGGGGACCTCCTTCAGGTGGCCATGTTTCCAGCATTCCCTCTACAGTATTATTCTATCTAGAATCTACTGCCCACCAAGGATCAGAGGCCAAAGTCCATTCACACTTTGTTTAAAAATGAAACCATCACATCCATTAGGATAGCTATTATCAAACAAAGAAAAGAAAAAGAAAGCAAGAAAGAAAAAAGAAAAGAAAGATATAAAAAAGAAAAGAATAGAGAAGAAAAGGAAAGGACAGGAAAGGAATGGAACAAAAAGAAAAGAAAAGGACAAGTGTTGGAGTGGATGTGGGGAAATTGAAACTCTTGTGCATTGCTATTGGGAATAGGGTGTATCCACTGTGGACAATAGTATGGTGGTTCCTCAAAAAATTAAACAGAGAATTACCATTTGAACAAGGAATTTCACTACTGGGTATACACACAAAAGAACTGAAAGTAGGGTCTTGAAGAGATATTTGTAGATCATGTCCATAGCAAAATTATTCACAATAACCAAAAGGTGGTAACAACCCAAATGTCCATCAGCAGATGAACGGAACATTATTTAGCCTTAATAAGGAATGAAACTCCAATACAACGTGGTAGCTACAACTTTATGCATAGTGAAATAAGCCAGTCACAAAAAGAGAAATATTGTATGATTCCACTTACATGAGATACCTAGAGTAGACAAATTCATAAAGACAGAAAGTAGTTACCAGGGGCTGGGGGGAGGGACAAGTGGGTAGTTATTATTTAATGGGTGCAGAGTTTCAGCACAGGATGATGAAAACGTTCTGGAGATGGATGGTGGTCATGGTTGCATAACAATGTGAATGTATTTAATGCTACTTGAACTTTACACTTAAAAATGGTTAAAATGGGGCTTCCCTGGTGGCGCAGTGGTTGAGAGTCTGCCTGTTGAAGCAGGGGACACGGGTTCGTGGCCCGGTCTGGGAGGATCCCACATGCCGCGGAGCGGCTAGGCCCGTGAGCCATGGCCGCTGAGCCTGCGCGTCCGGAGCCTGTGCTCCGTAACATCAGAGGCCACAACAGTGAGAGGCCCACGTACAGCAAAAAAAAAAAAAAAAAAAAAAAAAAAAAGGTTAAAATAGTGAATTTTATGTTATATATATTTTACCACAATTTCTAAAAATGAAATCAGCAATTACTTATTAGAAATGTGTTAAAGTCCTACTAGCACCAAACTGAGACTTTCTACTTGACCAGGTTAGGACTGAAATTGAACTGGGAAGCAGATACCTTTCTCACTAGGTGATTCAATATCATCAAAGGTCACATTCCAGCATTTCCAAATCCACCAGTAATATGTTCACGAAGAGTTGAGAAAACACTCTAATATTTTATATACTCATTATACAGATGAGGACACTGAACCTCAGACACAATAGAGATAATCAGTGAATTTTCCAAGGTCACACATTAAACGGCTTGATACTGGCTATTCTGATTCCCGATTTAGTGTCAGTCCCATTAACCCAAAGTATTTTTTCCCACCCCTCTCTCTTTCCCTCACCTTTGGTATCCAAGACAGTAAAATCTTTTTGTTCTCCTTCTACCCATTTTTCTTTCCTTATTTATTTATTTTTTTCGAGCAGTTCTAGGTGTACAGAAAAATTGAGCACGAAGTACAGAGAATTCCCATATACCTTCCCTTGCTTCCCAGTTTATTGTATTATTAACATTTTGCATTAGTGTGGTATATTTGGCATCATTGATGAGCTAATTTTGATATAATATTATTAACTAAAGTCCATAGTTTATATTGGGTTCACTCTTTGTCTCCTACGTTCTGTTGGTTTTGAAAAATGTTTAATGACTTGCATCCACTATTACAGAATCAGACAGAATAGTTTTACTGCCCTAAAAAGCCCCTGTTCTTTCTCCTTCTTTTTTTACCCAAGTTGGGAGATTCCCCAAAGTTCCAATCCTGACCTGTTTCTCTTCTTGCTCTATTTTCCTTCTTAGGGAGTCATTTCCATTCTCACATTTTCAGAGACCACTTCCATCCTGACAACTCTCCAAGTTAAATCCCTGCTGGCCCGCTGCACACCTCCACTTGGATGTCGGAAGCAAGCCTGCTGTGTGCTCTGCGCCCCCCAGCCCCTGACCACACATTTCTCTTAATGACAAGCCATCCTCCTAGTCACCTCATCACCCTGGAATCAACTTTGACTCTTCCCTCCTTATCCTTTGAGGCAGAGGCATTAAAAGGAGTGGGGAGGGCACCCAGTGACAGGTTGGAGTCATGTTCACGATGAGCTTAGACTCTCTGGCTACAGGAATCTGTCTTCAAGTCCTCTGACCCATGCAAGGTGAATGGCAAAAATAATGACCTGGTGAGCCAGCAGCCATTTCCACAAAAGTGCTTCTTTGTAGTCAACCTAGCAAAGACCTCTCCCTCTTTTTTCACATCAAACAGGTCTTCCCCTCTCCACCCCCAGTTGCCTTTGATGTCTCTCTTCTCTGACCCAGATCTTGGCACTGGCGGGAAAGAAAGTCAGGATGAGACCAGATTTGCTGATCACCAATAGAAAGATTGAGCTTATTCTCTTAGGTCAAAGCTCAAAAAATTCATTAAAGGTTTCTTTTAAATATAAACCCAGCAGTTCAGTAAAATGTACATATAAGGCTAGGTATAACCTGACGTTTTCCCTCAGTTAGTTTACTGAAGAGTTGAGGAGAAGCCCATGTAAGTAAGTAATGAAAATTCAGTGTGATGTGTGTCGTAATAGAAGTTTAAGGAGTTCAGAAGAGGACAAAGGAGCATATTGGTTAGGATTGTGTCTAGGTGCATGAAACAAGAAACGGACAACAGGGATGTAACGAAACCGGTGTCATTTTTCTCCAAGAGCAAGAAGTGCAGAGTTAGGCAGTCTAGGCAGGTATAGAAGCTCCATGAAGCTGTCAGGGACCAAACTCCTTTTATCATTCCCCTCTGCCATTCCTCATTTGTGACTTCCATCATCATGCTTGCAGAATGACTGCTTGCACATCCAGACATCAAACGTGAGTTTCAAGCAGGGAAACAGGTAAGGGTAAAAGAATGTGCCAAGTAAGACTCTCCCTTTTAACCAGGAAAATAAGAGCTTTCCCACTTATACTTTATTGGCTAGAATGGTGTCATAGGGCCACCATAGGCTCGAGTGAGCCTGGGAATTCAAGTTTGTAAGGTGGGCACACTGCTGCACTGAACAAAATTTGAGGTCAATAAGCAAGGGAGATCTGGGAAAAGCCAGCCACCGTGTCTGTTGGGGAGACACTTCATCAGCTCAGTGAGGAGGTCCATGTGTTGAGGAACTGAAGCATTCTGCCAACAATCAGCACTAATATGTCAGCCATGTGAAGTGAGACATTTTAGAAGCAGATCCTCCAGCCTCAGTCCAACCTTCAGATAACTGCAGCCCAGCTGTAACCTGACTGTATCCTCATGAGAGACCCACAGCCAGATCACCCAATTCAGCCACTTCTGAGTCCCTAACCCTCAGAAATATCATGCGATCAAGGCAAATGCATAAAAATAAAGGTCTGTGGCCAAGGCTGGTGGAGATAAAAATACCACGTGGTAATGACTACACACAATCAGGGCCGGTGAATGGAGTGTTAGAAGGGATGTAGGATGGAGTAAGAAGTGTTTCCTAGTTAGTGATTTTCACTTTTTAATTTCTCCCCAAGAATGGTTTTTATTTCCTCAAAAGAAGAAAGGAGAAAAAACCCCTCACCTTTAATAAAATTTAATAAAATACATTGCCATGAGTCTTTTAACAGACACACAATACCAATATGTAGTATGCTTGTTTCAGAATGAAACAGGGTTAGAAAATATGATTATGTAATGAATCAAAATTTTAATTGTAGACCTGCTTATTGATGATGTATATAAACATACTAGTAAAAAAGACTCTTGACCAAGTAATAAAAACTAAAGGTATGTTTATGTCAAAAAAAATAGCATGCCATCATAAGTGATTATTGTTGTTTTAAATAAGTTTAGGGGCAATTTGTTATGTGGTAGTGAGTAACTAATATGGAAAATAAGAAAGAAGAGATGGAGGGAATATGGATTAGGCAACAAACTGTGCCTGTCACAAAGAGGGAATAATTAACTTTCAGATTTGGAGGGCAGATAAATCTTTACAAAGGAAGTAATACCTTAGTAAGTTGTATAGAAATAAATCGTTTACCAGGCGGAGAAGGAAGGCACATGGGGAACCCCTTTCAGGTAGAGAGAATACATGTACAGCTCATAGGCCCAACACAGTGTGGGGACGGGAGTTGGAGGGAACATGACTACTTCCACTTGCTTCCATCTATCGGTGGCATGGAGGTGGGGAGGGGGTCTGGGGAGAGAAGCATGAACAAAGCAGGAGGTATATGCAAAAGCTGGATCATAATCAGTCTCGAAATTCTTCTTATGAATCTTGGTTTTCTCTCATTGGCAATGGAGAGCCATTGAAGGTTTTAAGCAGGAAATACTCATGATCAGATTATATCTGAAAAAGATTGCCCTAGCAGTGGTGAGGGGCACAAACTAGACACGGACTTCCTAGAACATCCAAAAGAAGATTCAGTTTGTACAATTAGATGCACAATATTTGGCAACCATATGGCTTTCAGGTACTTTAAAGTACCTGAGATCCTAAAGTAGCAGAGATCGTGGACTATTTCCATGAGGCCTAAGAACAACAGAGTATTTCTTATATCCAAAATAAAGTAGTGGATAATGGGCAGAGTATACCTGCCAGGACTCTGGATTCAGGCCTGGGCCTGAATCATACTCTGCTACTTAGGCGGCACTGTGGCTAACCCTCTGAGCCTAATGACGATAATATGTAGCCTACCTTGTGTATCAGTGGGTGAGCCTCAGAAGTAACTATGTAAATATCCCAGCAGAACACCTGGCACGTGGTGGAGTGTACCTAACACTTCTGTTGACGATCCCATTTTACCTGCAAAATGGATGAGTGAGAAAGACTGGGCTGAGTTATTCTCCTCACAGGTGGGAAAACTGAAACAAAGATGATTTACGATTTATGGCAGAGTTAGGGTTTGGATCTGGACATCTGGATTGTCATTCCAATGCTACTCCACTCTGCAACCACAGAGTCAAGCAATTACACTGTCACTTCTCTTTGGTGGTGAAGATAAAAGTTGAGAAACGTCAATGAAAAATAAAATGAATAATCAAAGTAAAAGCAAAGAATTATTCCCACAAAATGATCTTCAGTCTTCTCTCCCCCGCTTGCAATTTACAAATCTCCAGTTCATCTTATTTTTATTCCTTGCTCGTATTCATAATGTGCCATAAGGAAGCTGATAGAAGATGATCATACTTTCCTATGAATGATCTCATTTCCCCTCATAACTGTTCAGTGAATAAGAAGAAATCAGCTCTTGGTTTTGTCACATATGTTACAGGTACATTGTTTTAATTCAGAAGAAACTGAGGATATAGCATGTGCTGGTTTGGGGGTATCTAAAGATGAAAACAAGCCTTGGGGAGTCTAGTACTTAGTGGGGAAAGTCAGACCTTGAACTAATACCTATCAAGTCCGGATGATAAGCCCTGCACTAAAGGAATAAACAACCTGCCCTGAGCACAGGAAGGAAACATTCAGTCTATTTCAGAGTTACAGTAAGGACGGTGAATGATCCCCAGAGTTATGAGGGCACTCGAGTTAGGTTTTGAAGGATGAGTAGAAGCTCACCAGAAAGATAGGCATTTGAGCCAAAAGGAGGTAGCGTGAGTAATGCCAGGGAAATATAAATTCCCTGGAAAATTTAAAGTATTTTGGCGCTGCCAGAAAGAAGGGTACACAGGCAGGGAGTGGCAAGAGATGCAGCTGAAAAAAGGAGAGACCTTGATGCCTCACTGGGAGGTTGAGGCTTAATTTTGAAGGCAATAGGGAGCACTTGGGATGTCTGTAAACACTGCGTTCAGCTATTAGACTTTTGGAAGAGGTACCTACCGTGGGGTCCTCTTTCTGGCCACTCGGCTTGCCTTACAGTACTGCGGTTAATCATACAGCTGGCTTGCATGGGGAATGTAAGGTATCCATTTTATTGGGGACTGAGTCTGTCCCTTCCGTGAGCCCACTGGACTCACAAATGAGAAATACTATGAGTAAATTACAGGATCAAGAGACACTGAATCTGGGCCAAATGCATTTGGTCGTGAGTGTGATTTATCAAGAAAGTAAACCCACTGCCAAGATAAGGGAGAAGGCTCCTGATTTACACTTGCCAGCAGAACAGGAACGTGGCTGCATGTCACTTCCCAGCCATCACCATGCCCTGAACACTTTCTTGCCTCCCTGCCATCACACAGGACTACTGGGAAGCAGAACCTCACTCTTCAGACCACAGCACCACAAACACAACGCCAACCAACAGAAAGGCTTTGGGGTCCACGGAAGCTGTCATGAGGTCCCCTCCACCCCAACCCGGCTCCAATAATGTGATTTCCAGCCCTCATGGTGGCCTCATCTAGGGGCCAACCTGGGCACTCCATAGAGACACTGGGCGCCACTGGGACTGAAGAAATTATTTATCACCTGCAGCTTACAGGGTTGTAGGGGGCCGGAGGGAGACCTAGACAACTCCGAGCCTCCCATGGTTCAAGGAACACCCTGCCCAAATATTATTCTGCACCAGGCATTTACTACCCTTCTCAGTAGCCCTCTGGATTCCGGCTCTGGGGCATTGACACGCTCTGTGGGAGGAAGCCCCTGCCATCCCCGCCATCCCGTCCAGTCCTCTCAAGTGACATCGGACCCAGCCAAGGAGCATACCGATCTAACTGGCAAATGCCGCCTCACTACCCGCGAGACACATAAGGATCTTGGGGCCAGGACCTCATGCTGTTTTGTAACATAAGCACTTTCCACCCAGGGTGCATAAGTCAAGGAGGGTCTGGTTGTGGACTCCAAACAGTCGCTATCGCAGTGTTATTGTAGCCTCCCATTCTTCCTCCTGATTACTCCACTCAACATAATCTACAGTGTTCAGCGATAAACCTGCTGGCACTCAGTCTATAGGCAAACAATTCCCGTCTCTTTTCAGCCACTTATCTTTTCCAGCAGTCAAAGAAAAACTATATATAGTGTCTCTCTGGCGTCTAATCTTCTTCTTCTTTTTTTTTTTTTGACACAAGGGAGGCATCAAGGTTTTATGTTGGGTAAAAAAGCAGAGTCTAGCTTCTCCCTGGAACATAACAAATGGCCGTGTACTGGGATGGGGCGGGCTGGTGAGGCATGACCGGCTGTAGAAAGAAAAGGCAAGAGAAGAGGATGATCGAGGCTGGAAACGTGGCCCTGATGCGGCCTGTGCTGAGCCCCCGTGCACAGACTCAGACGTGATAAAAAGAAGAATCAGTGTTGGAAAATACAACAGCAACAGTGCCAGTTAACAAGAGTGGTCTTTTACAAAAACACTCACTGCTTCTTCACAAAGCCTGGTGTCATGGAAATGCCATGGGAAGTCTGGGCAGTATTTTATTTATTAAGAACTTTCAAAACATCTGACTGTATCCCCGTAACAATCCTATAAGGCAGGTAGAGATGAGAATTATTCTCAGTTTTAGATGAGAAAACAGATATGGTATCGCAGTGTTATTTGATGAAGGTCCTAGCTCTGGTAAGTAGTCAAGAGAGGGACAAAGTACAGAGGTTTCTGATGTCTAACCCACTGCTTTTCTCATTCACTCCCTTGGAGATTTATCCTCCTCAGGCTAACTCAGTTGCACCCACACTCAGTTACACACACACGCATATCACACATATACATAGCCACACCTACTCAAGCAGGAGGGAACCTGGAAATGTGGCCAAAACACCTCACTATGGCAACATTTATAATATTCTCGATTACTGCTAAGAAAATATTCTTAGCACTTCAGAAGGAAAGTGAAAACTAATCAGAAGTCAACAAAAGAAACCTTCATTTAATTGATTATTTTCTGCCCTCTACTTTTGGAGAAAAATATAAAATTCTCAGAAAACAAGCAGATAAATGGGGATTTATAAAGGTTATGCTCCAGATTCCTCAGCTTGATTCCCAAACCTACATCTCTAGTCCTCAATCCTAGGAGAACAAAGTGATCATCCCGTTTGCTGTCTTTCACCTACTAACACAAAAGAGAGACGTAGTTTAGGCAAAATAGTATCAAGAATTACAACTTAACGGTGTTTGGCTTATGACAAATTAAAAGAACAAAGCTTCCCATTTCCCAACTATTCCAGGTAATCAAGGTTTTTTTCTACAGAACTTTAAGAGGCTTTTAAAACACTTAGAAGAAAATGCAAAATCACTCACTATGAAAAAGTACCTGCACCTACCTGTTAGTTTTAAATGAGTTTTTAGGGACTAGACCCGGTCTTTATCCCAAATTCCAGATCAAATTCTTCTACCAGAAACCCTGTGATGATGAAATGTTTCTTTCCCACCTCTAGTCCTGGCCCTATTTGGTTCTAACATGACTTTTTCAACAGCAGCACTTCTTGAGCAAGGACTGTGCTAGGAAGCCTGTGTGATGTAAGTCAGGGAAGAGGGGGTTTAGGCAAACTGAGGGCAAGTTCCAGATGTATGAGGTGCTCAAAGGTGTGCATCAGATGGTGGGCAGAGCCACACAGGAGTAAGGAACAATGTTTTGATCCAAAAATAGGAAAAGAGAACTGAAAAGACCCAGATGGAAGGTCTTCATGGAAGAAAGAAGCTGAAAGGTGAAGTTGGCCTTTGCAGCAAAGGACACAGGCCCTGCTCTCTCCTTGAGGAGCTCATGGTCTAATGGACCAGACTATCGAGGTAATAAACGCCGTGCATGTGAACAAAGAACTATAGACCCAGGAGGGCTGTGAGTGAGTCTGATAGTGCAGTTCAGGCAAGGTTTCATACCGGTGTGGGCTACGAAAGTGATACTGGAGTGGGGACTTGAACGATTTTTCTAGATAGAGAAGGGTTGGGGAAATAGCTTCAGCAAAAAGAGATTGTAGTGTGTTGAACAGTGCCTCCCCCAAAGTATCAATACACTCAGAACCTGTGAATGTGGGCTGATTTGGAAAAGATGTAACTGAGTTAAGGATCTCCAGATGAGATCCTCCTGGGTAATCTGGGTGGGTCCTAAATCCCATGACAAGTGTCACACAGAGGAGAGACACACAGAGGGAAGAGGAGAAGGCCATGTGAAGACAGAAGCAGAGACTGGAGTTATGCAGCCACAACCTAGGAACACCTGGGGCCACCAGAACCTGGAAGAGGCAAGGAAGGACTCTCTCTGATAGCCTCTGAAGGGAGTGTAGGCCGGCTGACACTTTCATTTTTGAACTTCTGGCCCCCAAACTGTCAGAGAATAAACTTCTCTTGTTTTAGGCCACCACGTTGTGGTACAGTCCCTCAGTATCCATGGGAACTGGTTCTGGGGAACACCTCCCCCTCCCACCATGGATACCAAAATCTATGAACGCTCAAGTCCCTTATATAAACTGGTTTACTATTGCATGTAACCTACTCACATCCTCCCAGGTATTTTAAATCATCCCTAGGTTACTTATAATACCGAATACATTGTAAATTCTATGTAAATCGTTAAAAATACAATGTAAATACTATGTGAATAGTCACCCAGGCACAGCAAATTCAACTTTTGCTTTTTGGTACTTTCCAGAATTTATTGTTTTTCTGAAGATTTTCTATCCAGGGTTGGTTGCGGGTAGCAGATACAGAGAGATGACTGTAATTCATTGCAACAGCCACAGGAAATGAATACAAAGGTGTGAAAGGAATGCCAGTCCTGAGCCTGGTTGCCCCAAGGTCCATTCCTCACCCTTTTCCTGCTCCACTCTCTATGGCAGGGGGCTGCCCCCTGCAGACTGTTTCCTAGACCCCTGTGGTTTCCAGCTGGGCTCGGCCAACAGGATGCACTTGGCAGAGACCAAGGGTGGGAGGAAGGGAGCAGCCAGGGCCTTTCTTCCCTCCTTTCTCAGCCTCTAGTGACACCCCCAGCAGCAGCTGTGTCTCCTCCATGGCTCCCACTCCCACCAAATAGGATCACTGTGATTCCAGGTTCCCCTGGGTGATCCCAGTCCCTGTTCTAACTAAAAGTCACAGTAGTTTCTAGAAAAAATAACTCCAATACGACTAGAGCACAGGCCATTGGGGGAGGGTGGGGAGAAGAGCCTGGAGCAGTAGGCTGACCGCTGGGTTGGGAGGCTTTGGGCCTCATCCAATAAAGCAAAATCTCAACAGGAGTCACAAGCTCTTGTCTCTGACACCCACTGGTACCTGGCTAAGTCACCATGAAGGTGCCAGACATTTCCTGGTGGGGGATTATATTAGCTTGTTAGGGCTGCCATAGCAAAGCACCACAGACTGGGTGGCTGAAACAGCAGACGTTTATTTTCTCACAGTTCTGGAGGCTAGAAGTTCAAGATCAAGATATTGGCAGGGTTGGTTTCTTCTGAGGCCTCTCTCCTTGGCTTGCAGATGGCTGTCATCTCCCTGTGTCTTCATGTGGTCTTCCCTCTGTACTTTGCTGTGTCCAAATTACTTCTTCTAAGTACACCAGTTATATTGAATCAGAGTCCACCCTGATGACCTCATTTAACTTAATTACCTCCTTAAAGAGCTTATCTTGAAATTCTGAGGTACTGGGGGTTAGGACTTCAACATACGAATTTGGGGGGAACACAGGTCAGCCCATGATTTAAGTATGCACAGCAGATTGAAAGGTAGTGAGAATCACGGCATACCCGATGGGAATCTGTTGTAACCAGCAGGGGTTCAGTAAGAAACAAAGGTGCCAGGTGGACTCAGGGGTACTTGGTAGAAATCATAAGGTGGTGGATGGGAGACCTGTCCAGCAGAAGAGGCCAAAACAAGGAAAAAAGGAAGAAAATGGAAGACGCCTTGTGGGAGTTGACCAGATGGACAACTGGACTAGCTTTTGAGAGCATGTGAGAAACTCACCGAGGACTTGCAGAAGGCTTGAGTTGAGGGTCTATTGGCTGGTAAGGGCAAAAGTTGGCAAAGGAAAGGTTTACATTATTAATACGATTCTGTTTGTACCCACAGGTTGATAAAATCTATACGGTAGAAGCCTACATTTTGGAAGGAATTAAATTCTTCTTACAGCCCCACTGTCCCCTCTACAGCACATACGCAGATGGTGTCTGGTCTCCTTTACATAGCATCCCTGTAGAGATAAAAACAGGAAACCAGGGCCTGCAAACAGTGATTGCGAGGAAAGGGAGAATCAGACAGAGGCAGCGGGAACTTGACTGGGGCTCAGTTCAATCGGCACAGCTCAGGTTGTGTGTTGGCCACATGCAGACGTGCTGCGGCTCTAAGGCCGTAAGCCTATGTCCAAGGGAGCCATATACACGTGCTTTTGCAGATGAGACGCAATTTATTAATATGAGACTCTGCAGGGTGCAGGGCAATAAATTGTAATTCGTGAAATTTATAAACTGAGATAGCAGTAGTGAGGGTCCTGTGAATTGTAATTCTCTAGACCTGACAAATGAACTGCTCTAGGCAGCGACAGCTTCAGCAGGGTGAGAGAAATAAATCAGCCAGCTGAACTGTGGTAAGAAAGCAAACAGTTTTATTGGTCTATGGATCTTGAGAAATGTTGATTAAGTCAGATCTGGAATCCCCCCCCACAGTTGTTTTACAAGCTGCTTTATCCTGGAGACCCCCCAGTCCTCCCCATATTACCACAATCTCCCAGGAAAAACGGGAAGTGAGTTATGCTGTGTTTGGGGTAGGAAACAAAAATATGTATCTTTATGGTCCTGGGAAAAGTTAAGTCTGGCCATTCAAGGAGGCTTCTGTGTTCCCAAGGTCTCTATAAGAGAAAAACTTTATGGGATGTTTTTCCACATTGATAACCTCGCAGTCTCCAGAGAGCAGAGAACAGAAAATACCTTCAGGAACTCACGATTTGAGAATATATTTAGAATACGTAGGACTCATCAGAGGTTAGCTTTTGAATTCATAAAGCATGGATTTACTCGGCAAGAGTAGACAAAAGAACGCTGTGGGCAACGTTTAAACCGCAGACACTAGAGCAAACTGCTTTTAATTATATTTGTGTCCTAGGAGAACCCACTTGCTATCAAATAACTAACACACCAATGACCCTCTGGTCTGTTCATGAAGCAAGACCCTATGGACTTCATTCTAGAATATGGTTTGGTTCCAGTAAATGATCACATTTATTTTAAACTGTAGCCTTCAAATTCAAAATGTCATGTATTCAAGACTTGTGTTCTCTCTAGTTGATCCAAATTACCAGATGGGAATTATTTAATTCAGAATTTTATTTGCAAGAAACAGCAGGAAAGAGGTAGCAACTCCAGAGAAGGGAAGGGTAGGAAAATTAACGTTGGTTGGCCATCCACGTGCCAGGTAGTATGCTCAGGGTCCCACTACCTTCGAGAAGTGATTATCATCTCCTTTTAGAGAAAAAGCTGAGACTCAGAGAGGTCTGTTAACTGGCCAAAGTCACAGAGCAGCAATTTTAAAAGGCTGCTGTTAGTGAGATGAATGAGCCTATTGATAAAATACTATTTCATGCTGTACAGGCATCTGGGTAGTCAGAGTATCGTCAAGGTATAGGAAAAGATGTAACTGAGTTAAGGATCTCCATAGCGGATGGACCTAAGAAATGTGGGAAGAAGGTCATGTTGATGCCTACAAATATGATTACAGAGTGGATTTTTGCTCACGTTGGGTTGAGTGTATATCCTTAGAATAAAGGAATTAACTGACGACTAAGAACAAAAGGAATTAACCAACAAGTAAGTTCACGCCCTTTCCTTTCAAAATTGAGAGCCTTAGAATCTTCCAGTTGAATTCTCTCCATGTCACCCAGCATCCCTTTCTGCCTATAGATGTGGACCTAATTGGGTCCCAGACCTACATCACTGCCTCACTTATTCTAAACCATCTCTGTGGAAGGAATAACCACCTTCTCCCTGGGATAAGAGGCCCAGGAAACCCAGTCTGCCCAGCCAGTTGGACTACCATGCTTGGACAGAGAGGGGGGCGCTAGGGGTAGCCCTCCTCGCCCCATGGGAAGTGGAGGCCAAGGGGTTCTGGGAATCTTCAGTTTCAGGAGCTGGCTGCCCTAAGATTGAGGAAAGCAGGTGGTCACAGCTGTGCCGTGGGGCAGACCCCAACAATTCGTTGCAGCCGCAGGCAACTTCCAAAATGTCTTTCACAGAAGCTCTGGCTCTACCTGGAGCAGCCGCGTGTTTGTGTGGCCGCAGGGTAGCGGCCGCCCCCCCTGTGCTATCCTAGCTCCCTGGGGTCGGGTGTACAATCAGCCACAGCGATGAAATCTGACTTCAAAAGCACAGATCCTAGAGATGTCCACTTCCGGAACACACACCTCCTGCCTAATATCCAATATCTGGGCTGCCCACCACCTGAGGGAGAGGCCAGGCGGTAGAGGCCTGCCTCAGGGGTTGTTGCTCTCATCAAAATACCCATCTCTGACTCTCCTCTTCACTCTCTCTCCTCTCTGCCACACCTGGCTTATGGCCATGGGCTCCTGGGTGGGTGTTCTTCAACCATTTCCATAGGCTTATTCCCAAAACCTTTTTCCAGCCCATTACTTCCCAGCTGCAAAATCTTTCTTGCTTCCTCTTAGCCTAGAATAGTAGTTGAATGAAGATACAGATCTCTTGGGGTTCAAGTTCAAATGCAGATTATGATCGTAGGTCTGAGGTGGGCCCTGGGATTCTGCATTTCTAACAAGCTCACAGACGACAGTGTGTTGCTGATCCTTGCACCACACTTTGAGTGACAAAGACCAGTAGCCTATGTCCCAAATTCCTAAGGCTGGGGTTGAAAACTCTGGGCTGCCCCCAACCCCCAGACTACCTTTCTGACCTCTCCACCCCTCCTTCCCACCCCCCTGCTCTGCTCCAGGCAGACATCATCCAGCCCTCAGGGACACCCAGCCCACCCACTAGGGTTATGTGCCTACCATTTCCCTTGCCAGCAATGCTTGCATCCTTCTCTTTGCTGTTCAACTCTTTCTTCCTGGCAAGTGCTAGCCTTCCCATAAAGACCATTGTCTTCCTAACAGGAAGAGCTGCATTCCAGAGTTGTGGCACACAAGGGACCAAGCCAGGCTTTGTCAGCAAGTGTCAAACCCAGGGACTGTTTGGGAGAGAAGGATCTGGACCACCTCTCCCCAGATGGAGCATGCCCAGAAAGCTGCCTGCACTGGTCCATCACTTTCCAACTGGAAGCGTGCTCCAGGATGGTCACCTTGGAAGCAGCAAAGTTTAGCTATTCTTGACTACTTAGGGACCGGAGTGCCTTGTACAGTGAAAACCTGTGTCTGAGAGAGCCTGGCTGACACAGCTAGAGTCGAAATTTCCTGCCTCACACTGTTGAGGTCAAATAATTCAAGAAACTAATGAAAAGTAGATTAGGTACTTTCTATAAAAAATACTGGGGCTTCCCTGGTGGCACAGTGGATAAGAATCTGCCTGCCAATGTAGGGGCCACGGAGTTTGAGCCCCGGTCCGGGGAGATTCCCACATGCCACGGAGCAACTAAGCCCGTGTGCCACAACTACTGAGCCTGCGCTCTAGAGCCCGTGGGCCGCAACTACCGAGCCCACGTGCCACAACTACTGAAGCCCGCGCGCCTAGAGCCCATGCTCCACAACAAGAGAAGCCACCGCAATGAGAAGCCCAAGCACCGCAACCAAGAGTAGCCCCTGCTCGCCACAACTAGAGAAAGCCCACGCGCAGCAACGAAGACCCAACACAGCCAAAAATAAATAAATAAAATTAAAAAAAAATTTTACATATACTTTATACAGTCTGATGTTAAACTGGGAAATGACTAAAGAGTACAAATTCTTAGCCATCTTTTGTTTCAATTTAAATATTCAAAAGCCCCTGTTGCAACAAAGCCCCTCAAGAAAAGCTATCTGAGGCCCTCCTTAATTGCCTTTTTTGCTTCCAAACAGTGAAACTCCAGCCAAGATTTTCTGGTTATGGAACCTCTTCCGATCCAGATATCTCACTGGCTGTGGAAACTATTGGGAACTGGAATGAAAATTTCCATCTTATCTGCCCTCTGTTATTTTGCAGGGGAGGGTGTGGCGTTATCAGTTTGCAGTGGGGTGTAGGGGAGGTTTAGCCTTGCAGAGACTGGTGGGCCCTCTCTTCCCCAGATTTGCTGTCAGTTGTTTTGAGGGAAATGGGTAACCGGATCTTAGAATCCCTGGATGTGACGAGATAACATTGACTATAGGCAATTCTATTTACTGATAAAAATAATATATAGTTTTCAAATAGTCCCATAGTGAGTCACTTCTAAATAGTCAGAAATACATTTCCTGCAATTCTTCTTTGAGATTTGAATTAATAGTTTTTCAAAATTTCTCCCCTCACTAAGATAGTCCTATTGAATGCTCATAGAATTAGCACCATGCTCTTAAACTTGCCATAATATAGACTTTGGGGACCCACCAGATATGAATCAAAGTCCAGAGCATACTCTCTCATAAGAAATGTATTCTACTCCTAGCCTGACTTCCTGAAAGTAGCAAAGAATAGCACACGAGCAAGAGTTAGACAAAACCTATCGGCAAGTTTCCAGAATGCCAGACCACTGGCAAAAGGCAACATCCCAAGTCATGAATGGATGTAGCAGCTGAAGCCTAATTTAAACACCATGAGCTAAAGAAACTGAGCAGTCTTGAAGAAAACGTCAAGAGACTTGGATGCCTTGTCCTGTTCAGCCACTCAGCTCTGTAACTTTGGACAAGTCTTTTTTTTTTTTTTTAACATCTTTATTGTAGTATAATTGCTTTACAGTGGTGTGTTAGTTTCTGCTGTACAACAAAGTAAATCAGCTATACATATACATATATTCCATTTCTCCTCCCTCTTGCGTCTCCCTCCCTCCCACCCTCCCTATCCCACCCCTCTAGGTGGTCACAAAGCACCGAGCTGATCTCCCTGTGCTATGCAGCTGCTTCCCACTAGCTATCTATTTTACATTTGGTAGTGTATATATGTCCGTGCCACTCTCTTTGTCCCAGCTTACCCTTCCCCACTCCGTGTCCTCAAGTCCATTCTCTACATCTGTGTCTTTATTCCTGTCCTGCCCCTAGGTTCTTCAGAACCTTTTTTTTTTTAGATTCCATATATATGGACAAGTCTTTTAAATCATCTGAACCTCAGTTTCCTTATCTGGAAAGCGGGACTAATGACTGCCCCATGTACCTTGCAGAGTGGCTGTGACAGTCAAATCAGATCATCCTCCAGCAAGCATCTTTTAAATTTACAAAGAGATTGATGTCGTGTCGTCAGCAAGCAGTACTTTCTGCTGGTTCTGGAGCTCCACAGAGCAGCTCTCTTCTGCTGCTGCTCTCCCAGACCTTCCTCCCTACTCTGGTTACTTTGCACAAGTAGAAATGGGAGGAAGGGAAGCAACAGGTATTTTAGAAGAACCATAATCTTATCCAGTTTCAATTGTGATTCTCTAAATCTCTCTCCTGCGTTTTCCTCATTAAGTCTCCCAATTCTCCAATCCTACTTCCTTCCCCATCTCAGTAACAGAGTTGGTTAATTCTAGTTAACCTAGAGAAGCTATCTTTCCCCTACCTCCTAAATCAGAGGCCATCATTGTGTTCCTAAAGGCTCTCTGCAGGGACATTACTGGCTATCTTCTCTAAAGGATGGAGAGGGAGACAGTGCTATTAATTAGTGAAGGAAATGCAAAAAGAATTCTGGCCTCCTCCAGGGGCTAGAGGGGATAGAGACCTGTGTTCCCAGGTGCAGAGGTTCTACCTCCCTGAAAGCCCTCGGTGTGGTGGGGAGCTGCAGGGCCTCAGGGAGAAATTACAGCCATGGCAAAGCTTTGCCAAGAGATGGTAAAGCCACCAGCCTCCAGGAACGATGAGGACCTGGCAAATGAACACATCAGCAGTCACCATGTGGACAGGGGACCAGAGGGCTCCACCTGAACGCTCTGGGTGAACATTCACAGAAACTGGGAGGAAGGGGCTGTTCCAGGAAGGTCTGAGCCTGATTTTCCTACCACCCTGGCAGGATGGCTACAATAGCATATCAAATTTAATTTCAAGTAATAAAAGAATTGTGACATTTCTTATGCCTGATCACGTGGCGCAGAATTCACATGCCTGTTGTTCTTTCTGGGACATTCTGGCAGATAACGCTGCTTTCTTTGGATGCTCCAGAGTTTGGGGAAAACGGTTCTAACGATCAGCATAAGCTCTTTCTGAAGTTACCTTCCGCTCCCTCCCCTGGTGAGAATTTACCCAGGGAAATACCAACCCAGAAAGTATTTCCTTCATAACCTGAGACTCAAGGTCGAGTGGCCTACATCCCCTTCACTAACAAGTGCTTCTCAGCCAATCTTTGGTGGAAAGAACATCTGTTCTTTCTTTCATCCCAAAAGTTACACGTAATAAACACATCAAAAAATAAATATGAAACATCATGACTAGCAAGCAGTGTCCATGATTCCCAGGCGAGAATGATTGTTGAACTACTCTAGCAACTACGCTCACGACTTCGGGAAATAGAGGTGTTACTGTCCTTATTTCACCCTGAGGAAACTGAGGCCCAGAGGTGTTAACTAATTGGTTAAAGATCTCAGGCTATTAAGTGGCAGAGCTAGGATTAGAACCCAACTCTTTATTCTATTCTCCTGGGCTACTTAATCCCAATTATCTGGGGTTCTTCAGCAATATGCTTCTCTTTCTCAGTAAGTGTGTGTGTGTGTGTGTGTGTGTGTGTGTGTGTGTGTGTATCTGTGTGTGTGTGTGTGTGTGTGTGTGATGAAGGCCTCAGCTGCTGAATGTAGAATAGAGAGCACAGATTTTTAAAATAAAACCGTTGCCATATCTGTCTAATTCTGGAAGGAGAAGCTCTGAGGTCCAGTAGGCGTCTGTTGAGCTTGGGCTGAAATGTGCCCATTGCTGATTTAATGTGATAATCAGGGGTGGGGGACCTGGTGACAGACTATGATGTGTTGACTGTTGTTTTGCACTTTGATGTTCCTTGGAATTCCTTGGAATCCTTCACTTCAGCACTCCCAGAAGTGCCACGGAGTCATCTGTCCTGCTCTCTGACTGCGGGGGCAAATGGCAGGGGAGTGGTGGCCACTGGAGTTGAGGTCAGCACCAGGTCAGAAAGCGGCAGACCTTTCCTGAGGACAGCCGGCTGCCACCACTGCCCCGTTCACACCCGGGAGCTCCTGTCTCTGGGGGATAAACATCTTTGCTGTCTCTGACTGAAGGGGGTCTGCAGACCCCTCCTGTCTCAGCTCAGTCTCGGGGCTTCTGGAGACAGGGATTCTTTTCCACACCCTTAGTCACGGGGGATGGAGCTGCAGGCAAGCAAGGCAGGCATGAAATGCAGGGGGCACACTGGATGAGTTCACTGCCTCCGGGCTGCTCCGTCTCAGGGCTGCACGGCCAGCAGTACCCAGGGTCAGGAGCCAGCCTCTGCCACGCCTTCAGGCCGCTGTGGTCACGGCAAAGGCAGCGGCAGGCGGGAGGGCATGCTGATGCTCAGGCTCCCGCAGCCAGATGGTCTCGCCAGCTGGGCAGCAATGCCTATTTCCTGAGGCTGGTCTGGGCAGCATAAAGATTGTGGAACGCTGCTGGCACCCAGCATTGGGGATCTGTAGAGCCTTCTTGGGAGCAGCTGATCTGAAGGGTCACCCTGTCCTAGCGGTGAGGAATGGCCAGGTTTGGTTGCCCCAACTCTCCTGTTGGAGAAGGAGAGAATGGTTTGCCTAGAAAACCCTAGTGGGCTTTTCTGTTGGGTTGCTTCATGTTGGCCTCTTGAGGAGATGGGATCTATTAAATGGGGTCTCACGGGGTCCTGGCTCTGTGACGTTGGGATCATTGCTCTGATCTTCCCACATAGGATGACATCACCCCTATTGAGAAGCCAACCTCCGAGAGAATCAAGAAAAAGCCATATAACTCTTCATTTTATTTTTAACTCTCCAAATCTTAGTCTCCAGACCTGTAACATGAGGTTTATAATAATGTCCTAGCATGAGGAGTTCTTTGAGAGCTAAATGTGATTATATGCATTAAAATATTTAAGCACAGTGCCTGGCGCAGAGTAGGAGCTCAATAAATGTTCATTTGTTCCCTTCATCCTTGACCCCTTGGATCCCTGGATCCATTGCCATATCCTCCCAATGTCCAAATTAAAATGAACACCATTTTGTAATAACTAAAGCTTAGGAAAGATGATGTGACATTGTCAACCACGACAAAGCCAGGGACTCAGCATGAGTGTAGGATTCTGCTCAGTCTATTGTTGGAAGCCACATTTTAATCCTCCAAGTTGGGGGCAGAAAATCATGCTAAGTGCCTATGGATGGTGTCTAGCTGGTGAGGGTGACAGTTGTTACAACTTGTGGAGGCAAAGATCGAAAGTGTGAGGCTTGGGTCGCCCAGACATGGGTCTGCAGGGGAGAGGGCCATTAATTTCCTTTCCATTTCAGATTGAAAGGAAAGCTTCCTTGCCAACTGCAGGGACCCAGAAAGGGCCACTTTTCACTGCAAACCAAAAATATCTGACAGGTGAGTGGCCTGAAGGGTCACTAGGGATCAACTACTGGGAAGCAATTCCAGAAAGGAGACCCAGACATCGAGACAGTTTGGCTCCCTGGGCTGAGAAGGTAATGTCAGCCACGCAGATAAATTCCAAAGACTCTCTCAACCCTCCAACAATGTTTTACCAGCCTGTAAAATGTCCCTGAGCTCTTTCCATACTGACAACTTCTGGGCGCTGTCCAGGGCATCCGGTAAAATTACAGCAAGAGGGTATCTTTCCAAATCTTCTTTACCCAGAGCCTGATTTCTTTTAGACTTAGTCTAATTTCTTTCTGTTCTATCAGTTAGTGTTAAATGGGAAGGCTTGTTCCAGTACTAAATGTTGAATGCTGTGCAGAATAGACTGGAAAATTCCAATCACCAAACTCTAGGTTCTGATCAGAAAATATGCCAGAGTTGGCTGATGACCAGAGTACTGAAATTTTACAATTTTCCTCTCTGAGTTCTCACTAAGTCATTTCCCAAGGCCTGCTGATGGTACTCGTGTATCCGTGCTGCCGATCAAGAAACCGAGGTAAAGACAGACTAGATATAATCTGCTTATGGGCATCCAGCAAGGTAGATGCCGAATCAATCAAAGGTATGATGCCTTGCTCCCAGACCTCCTTACCATCACTCTGCAGGAAAACAAAGTGAGATTCAGGAGATCAAACAATGGTGGGCACAGAAGGGCCTAAATAGAGCAGGAGTTCCCTGGATCTAATAAGCTCCCAGTGTCCTTTAGGGGCCTTTACGAGAGAAAAGAGATTTCCATGGGGTAGAGAAAGGGTGGGTTGTATGGGAACCAATCAAATCCAAGCAAACATTTGCTACCAGCCCTCATCACTTAATGAAGAAGGCAATCTACTTTTACAAAGAGCTTTTTAAAACTATATAAAATCCTCCCACTTGTTGCTGACAACAGAACTATGAGTACAGTCTTATTATTGCCATTTTCCAGGCAAGGAAACAGACGTTTGGAGAAGGTACCAATGTCATGCAGCTATTAAGCAGTAAAACCAGACCACCCAGCAACCCAGCTTTCCTGAAGCCAAGTCCAGCGCTCTCTGCCCTACATTTCAGAAGTTCTTATGCAGAAGAGTTAGCCAGAGCTTGTATCACTGGGCACCAAAGGAAACACTTATCAAAAAGGATGTCATGACTGGAACTAGGGGGGTAACTTATTAAAGGAATGTTCATTTGTCAGCACCCCAAACTACTGACACAAGACTCAGATGGCAGAGGGGTTCAAGGGTGGGGATCAGGAAAAGTCCTAAAAGTCTTTCTTTGACCAGAGGACCCCTTAGGGAGGGTGTCTTTCTATAGTGGGGGTCTCGTGTTCACTCAGCGTAGGCCAGGATGGCCCCTGAAACCTTGGACCCTGGAGCCTTGTGGGGAAGCCCCAAGGTGTCTCAGGCCTCCTGAAATCCTGGGATCTGATCCAAGGATCCAAGAGTGTCAAACCTGGCCCTCACATTCCCCCGGGATCATGAGAGAGACCAGCCCCCTGCTCTCTGTTCTGTTCTGTGTGCACAGGGCTGGGCCTCAGGAGGTTAAATGGGGACAAGACAATGTCCCCAGGTGTCAACTCCAGCCTAGGCACAGACCAGGGGAGCCCAGTCCACAGCAAAATGGCTTGCCCTGGCCAACACAGTCATAAGCAGAGACAATCACAGTCCAGGCTAAAAAGGCGGAAAACCAGTAGGCGAGGAAAACGTTTTGTTACCCAAGGACAATAAAGTTTATATATTCCCAGATGTGGGTCCTCCCACTTAACCAAAGCTGAAGCCCATTCCAGTGAAAAGAGCTTTTCTCCAGCAAAACGGGAAGGCAGCTTCTTTGGGGCTAAATTTAGACTTCACCCACAGGGGAAGGGCTCCAACTCTTCCGGGCTGCCAACAGAACAAGCAAACGGTTCAGTGTCCCATGTGGCCACAGCCAGCTCCAGAGCCGAGCCAGCGCGAGTCTGAAATGCTCCTCCCCAGGGAGTGTGGGCTGTGCTGTCCCCAGGGCTGGGCTTTGTCCCGGTCTCGGCCACAGCTTGGAGGGTGTGTGGCTCTGGGCACTCTGCTGGGATGTCAGGGCTCTTCGCTCACTCTGCTGGGGGGCAGCTGCTCAACTCCCACTACTCCAAAGACCAGGGCTCAGAGCTCCAGAGGTGCTAGAAGGCCAGGATTCTGCCCTCAAACTTATCTTAAAGGTATCTCAGGGCTTCCCTGGTGGCGCAGTGGTTGGGAGTCCGCCTGCCGATGCAGGGGATGCGGGTTCGTGCCCTGGTCCGGGAGGATCCCACATGCCGCGGAGCGGCTGGGCCCGTAAGCCATGGCCGCTGGGCCTGCGCGTCCGGAGCCCGTGCTCCACAGCGGGAGAGGCCACAACAGTGAGAGGCCCGCGTACCGCAAAAAAAAAAAGGTATCTCAGAGATCCAACTTCAAGAGGGCAACGCTTGGCAAAACGACCAAATTAATATACAGAGTGGTAAGGTTCCCAAGAAAGAAGAATAAATTACGCACGGTCGCATAAAGCTTCATGGGAAAGTTGGAGTTTTCGCCTGGGACAGGGACTCTTCTCCTATCTAAAGGCTGCAGTGTCCTCTCCCTGACTCAGTACTTTTTCTCAGTGACCCAAAAAAGTCATAGCAGAATACTGAGAGGCACGCCCTGTCTTCAGGAAAAGTTACTGTGGTCCCTATCAAAGGAAGTCGCACAACTTCCATTCACTTCTCTCCTTGTGGCCAAATCACAGGAAAGAGGGAAGAAGCTGGCGCTTTCCCAATGGCGCCCTAGGCTCAAGATCTGGCTTCCCATCCTTAACTCTCAGGAAGTACGTGCCAGCTCACCTCACTGTGGTCGTCAACTCACTACTGTCAAATCTAATCATAACTTACACCAGGCAGGGCTGGGGGGACTTGGAGGGGGAGTGATAACAATAAAAATTGACTGCATCTTTCTCATCCAGCCTTCCTGTAGACATGACCAAGGTTTGCTTAGGGAGTAAAACAAGATGAAAAATTCTGAAACGTATCCCATCGACACAGCTCCAGCTCCACCTCTTCAAGAAGCCTCCCACAGGCAGAGCTAATCACCATTTCCACTGTGCTCTCACAGCCATGCACCGTTAGCTCAGTTACAACACTTACTCCTCTGTGGGTCATTAATGGTTTGCACTGGTCTCCCACAGAGACTGGGAAGGGTCCTGATCTTATTTCATTTTGAATCTCTAATTTCTGGCATATAGTAAGCCTTCCACTGGCATTAGATCAGTGAATGAATGAATGAATGAATGATACCCAAAAAGTATAAACCATCTTGTTTAAATATCTTGGTACCTTCCTTAATAAAAGGGGCTGGTATGATACGAAAGTTAATAGATGTCCATAAAAAAGAAGAGGTATCCCAGGATTGCCCAGCCACCTCTTCCACTTGATGATGGGACAAAAACAGTCCTCTCCAGAGAGAACAAGTAAGCATCTGCTAATGTTTGACTATCCCCTCTGGTTAACTGGAAAGAACAAGGCTGCCTTGTGTATCTCTCTCTCTCTCTGCCTCTCTGCTTAACTGGAGGTGGCTGCACCAGCTTGTTCTCGTGTAGCTCCCCTGGCAGCAGGTTAAAGCAGAATATCAAAGGCCCCACTGCACTCATTATCTGCAGTGAAGCCCCCCAGCAACTTTCCAGTCTCCCTGTCCCTGCACCACTGACCTGACTGCCAATCAACATCATAGGAAGAAGTTCCTAGACCCTATCAGATAGACTCAGGAGATCAGTTTCTTGGTGGAGAACTTTTTCCACCAATCTTGGAATGAAATACATATAGTGGCAGTCCAGCAAACAGAGAGTATAGGTGGGAGAATTCCCAACTGAGGAGTGGGAGAATTCTCAGATAACCTATAGCAATTACCCTATCTTATAAGAGCAATGCCAAGGATATAAATATTCAAAAGAGCAGCATGCCTGTGTCATCTGTCCTGAGCCACAATCTGCTCTGCATTTTACCCAGCCAACCAGGAAAGAAGGGAGAGAATGCAAATCCTATTTTAAAAAAAAGATAAATTTCAAGGCAGCCAGACATTTCCAGAAGAAGCTTGGGTTAGAAAGGAATGTACCAAACAGGAATATCTGAAAAGTGCTGAATGGAAGGATTACTAGGATAGACACGTGTGTTTCTTTTAACAATAAATAAGTATTAATGATCATAAGTTGCCATGATTGTACTTCAACTTGATGTTTAAAGACATTGGACTTAGCTTGTGGGAACTGTTGCCCTCTACTGGATGGAATGTCACAAGAACGTCATGATTTCATATTTGCAGTTGCCTGGGTGTTTTCATCCACCCAAGAATGCAGACTGTCCTGATGGTGGTGATGATGAGAATGAGGATGGACAAGGGGGAGGGGAAGGAGAAAAGGAGAGAGAAGGAGGAGATAATAACTGTGACAATGCAGAGAACCCCTTCGATTTATACAGCACTTTAGTGTCTTACAAAGTGCATTCACAAAATTGTTTTACTTGAACTTCAGGATTATCCTGTGAAAACAATGTATAATGTTGCAAATGACAAGACTTTGGCAAAGAAGTTAAATCATTTGTCGACAGATTCAGAGCCAGAAAGGGGCAAAGATGAGATTCCGACTCAGGCTTTCTAAATTCAAGCCCTGGAATGGTTTTCCTTTACACATTTGGTGGGCTTTACTTACATTTTCTTAAATCCAATCTTAGATTTTTTTTAAAGTCTCTTTTATGTATTGCAGACACAATTCATTCACACACTCATTCAAAAATATTTATTATACACCTTCTCTGTACTTGGCCCCCAAGATATAAACTGGGATACAGCAGAGAACAAAGCAAGGTCTAGCTCTCATGGAAGGGGTCGTCAACAAACAAGGGAACAAATCAATAAAGAGCATAATGTCAGAGAGATAAATGGTTGGAAGGCAGTGAAAGAAGGTGAAAATGTACAAAGGCCAAAAGATGGGAATCCAAATAGCAAATGACAAGTTTTGATCATTAGAATTTTTGGAAAGGTAACCTCTTATGGCAGAGGACCACCTTGGTCTTCCCAAGCAAAAGTCTGAAAATCACTGGTAGATACAAGAATGATGGCCTGGGAATGGTCATTTGCCTAGACACCCCTTTAAGAAACCCCTCAAGAATGCAGGTAGGAAAGAACTCCCCTAGAAACGTGTGTTTTTCAATTAACAAAGAGTAAAAGAGCTCATTTGTAAAATATACATAAGACTATTACGCATTTAGCTTATCCAACTAGTTTACGTCACTTGAGCACTTTGATTTACACTATCCAGAACCTGGAACCAATCCAACATCCTTCAGCAGGTGTGTCCATACCATGGAACACTATTCACCAATAAAAAGGAGCAGATTATTGATATATGAAACAACCTGGCTAGATCTCAAGGGCATTATGCAGAGTGAAAAAAATCCAGTCTCAAAAGGTTATACATACTGTGTGATTCCATTGATACAACATGTTGAAGTGGTTGCCTGTAGATAGAAAAGAGAAGGAGGGTGTGGTTACAAAAGGGAATACAGGTGGCTCCTTTTGTGGGACAAAACAGTTCTGGAACTCCATGTGGTGATGGCTATACAAATCTATACATGTGATAAGATATCATAGAATTATACACAAAGACATACCAAAAATGAGTGCATGTGAAAACTGGTGAAATATGATAAGATCTGTAGTCTAGCTGATGGTTTTGAGCCAATCAATTTCCTTGCTTCATAATGTATTGTTATATAAGAAGGCACCATTGGGGAAATCTGGGTGATGGGTACATGGGACCATTCTGTATTATTATTACAGTTTATTGAGTCTATAATTAATTCAAAATAAAAAGGTTAAAAGAGAAAAAAAAAAGAAGAAGAAAGTGTGCTTGGAACTGCCAAGCTGTCCCACCACTTAATCAGGCTCTTGGGAATTCCCTGGCGGTCCAGTGGTTAGGACTCCACGCTTTCACTGCCGAGGGCCCGGGTTCAATCCCTGGTTGAGGAACTAAGATCCCACAAGCCACATGACATGTCCAAAAAAAATAAATAAATAAAAACTAAAAAAAAAATCAGGCTCTGCTATTACCCTTAAAGAGAGTATCCCGGGGTCCCTGTGCTTTGGAAGGTGGGTAAATAATTGTATGACGCGTAAATAATCTGACAGTGACAAGGATGTCATATGAGAAGGGAGAAATCAGGCTCCACAATGAATGCTGAGTTTCCAAATCAAAGAGAACATTCTGCACGGAAAACTCACTCCATCAACACAAGATTTGTCAGCCCCATGCAGTAGAGAAAAGAGAGCGAGGGCAAGGGAAGCACTGCGCTGGAACAGAGCCTTCGCCCTTCGATCTATGGCTTCAGTGCTGCTCCTCTGTGGTTCCTAGAGCCCAGATCTGGGGTGGCAGCTAGAGCACCTGAGGTGCTGGTAGTCCGGGCTCTGGTGCCGGCGCCTGTGGCCTCTGTGAAGCTTGGTGGCTCATGTGGCAGCTGCTCTCAGAGCTGGGCCCACGGCAGAAAGAGCCTGGAGACAGAATGGCCTTGGGCACTTGGAGGTCACTTTGGGAAAACCCTTGATGGGGGCTGGCACTGTTACTGGGTCTGCTGGCAGGACATTTTGGTGGGAATTCAGTCAACGCTGAAAGAGATATATTTTTATTTTAAAGGAAAGGATTGTATTAGACGGCTTTTAGGACTATTCCAGCCCTCATATTCTGCACTTCCATGAGTCACTTAGGCTAATCAGTCACTGTGATTCAGCATTTACTTGTGCTCTTTGCTCTCAGCTTCCTAGCGGCCCAAGTGAAATCACCTAATTTTTGTGCCAAGTATTTGACACTCACCATAGACGGCTTGTATTAGTGCCTATAGTTTTGAGTATCCTGTGTCACAACTAAACTGTAAGTTCCCCCTGAAACCATAACTGACTATTATTTGTAACCCTTGGTGTCTTTCACACAGCAGATATAATTGCAGAATTTAATTAAGCATAACTCAATAACTAAAAAAGTTAAAAGGATTCAGTTGAAATGTTGGTAGATTTAACTAGTTGACTATATAAAAAGTTTAAAGTTCTGCAGGGTAAAAATCACCACAAAACGAAAAGAGTATTGTAAAAATGGGCAACATATTTGCAAAATATGTGGAATAAAGAATAGGCAACTCACAGAACAAGCCCAGAAAAGATCCTCATCAACTTCAAACTTGTGTTTAAGGGAGGGGGGTGAGATTGGAAAGGAATACAAATGAGGCTTCAATTGTTTCTATGATTTTTTTTTAAAGAGGTAGATTAAATGAGAAAATGCACATAAGGCACTTAGCATAGTATCTGGCTTAATAAATAGAAATATCAATTATCTTACTTATTAACACATATTGTGGCTGACTAAGTATAAGCATAGTCTAAGCGGAGAACTTAGACTTCATGGGGGAAGATACAGAGTAAAAAGCAAGGCTCAAGTCTGAGCATGCGTATAAAGGGGAGCAGACGCTGAGAGGCCGCCTGTCAGGAATGGTGTATGACATCCATTGTCTCTCCGAGTCCTCACAGCAACTTTTGACATGATTTCACAGGACCCAGTTCACTGACTGGGACACTGAAGCTGAACCAGATTACATAATTTGGACATATCATATCTCTGCCAGTGGAATCCCAGGCTGTGAATCCCTGCTGGCTTGATGCAACTCCCTTCTTCTGTACATTGGAGTACACGGAATCCAGAAATGAATAAATAAATGAAGTTTCTACACAGATGCTGGAAGGGTTTGCAAAGAAAGGCAGGGTGACATGGGCCTGTCCTACACTCTTACCACATCTGGGGATGGGTTTGCCATGGAATTTCCTGCTTACTTATTCTCAGAAGCCATCCCAGGGCTGGGCACTGGGTCATTAACCTACTAAACAAACTTCCCTGCTGACAAATCTGAAGGCTACCAAGATGGGACATGGAGTGGGTAGGAAGTTGACCAGCAGATTCCAGCACCCACAACATAATCAGCAGGATTTCCAGCAAAGTGCTCAGGACTAGAGGATCGGAGTTTCCCTGGTTTTTGGTCCTTTGCTGAGGCCATAAAAGAGAACAAATAATAAGGAAATAAGGACCTCCTGGCATAAAAAACAAAGTCAGGGACTTGGGAATTTTTCAGGGACACATGATTTGCAAAAAGTTTTATTTTTCCTTTTTGTTAAAATTGCCAAGACCTGAAAGGTAAGTGTTGGGAAAGAGGAAGATGGTGCTATTGTTATTGCAGATAATACAGTTGCTTAGCCAGAAACTGCAAGAGAAACATGTGAAGGACCACTGTAACAGAGCATTTAGCAAGGTGGTGATTATAACATGAATAGCTACATACCAACAAAGCTGAGAGGAAAAGTCGTCTAATGCCAAAAAGAAATCCCCTTAGGGAAGAGATAACCAGATATTAGGATGAGCCCTTGGAAAAATCACCCTCAGGGCATGAGCAGATGGCCTAGGAGTAGGACCAAGGGAGCCTTCAGCTGTCCAGCATCCTAGATAAGCAGGAACTGAGGAGTCTTGGGGCAATAATGTTGGAAAGAGAGAGAAGGATGAAGGGAGTAAGAAGGAGCCTGGTAATTTGGCAAGAGCCTAGAATCTGCACAGAAATTAACACGGCTAAAAATTTCTCCAGAGTTGGAACAATCTACAAATTTCCAAGAACATGGATAGCCGGACAATGCCCACTCCCCACCCCCACCCCCCACCCCCACCAAAACTGCAAGTCTTAATCCCTGGAACCAGTGAATGTTAGCTTACATGGGGAAAAAAAAGGACTTTGCAGATGTGATTAAGGATCTTCAGATTGGGAGATTATCCTGGATTATCTAGATGATCCCTAAATATTACTGCATGTATCTTTATAAGAAGCGGGTGGAGGAAGATCTGACCATAGAAGAGAAGGCCACATGGCTACAGAGGTAGAGATTGGAATGGTGTGGCCACAAGCTAAGGAATGCCAGAAGACGGTAGAAGAGGAAAGGAAAAAGCTAGAGCCTCCCTCTGATACCTTGATTTCAGTCCAGAGATACCAATTTTGGACCTCTGGCCTCCAGAACTGTGAAAGAATAAATTTCTGTTGTTTTGAGGCACCAAATTTGTGGTAATTTGTTACAGCAGCAATAGGAAACTAACACAATAACTGACCTTCAATTTTGAGAAATTTGCTTTGCTGTTCTGGTAAATAATCCCCACTACACTGTTAAATGGCCATTTCAGCTTTGCTTAGGAAAGTAAAAAGTTGGTAAGAGTCTAGAATGTCCATAAATAGAAGTTTAAACAAATTATGATAGTTTGTTTAGTGGAGCACTATGAAACTAGTAAAAATGAAATGGCAGAAGTATACTCACTGACATGGCACTGTGTTCTTAATACACTTACCATTAGTTTAAAAAAAAAACAGTTATAGACTAATCTTTTTAGATTTAAATTTTGATACGTTTGGAATTTATCCTGATATTCAGCATGAGGTACAGATATACATTTATCTCTTTACACTTGGCTACGATTTTATGATTTGTTCCAATACCATTTATGGAGTAGTACAGGCTTCCTCCACTGATTTCCCATATATTAAATTTCCATATACTGAGGTTTATTTTTGTACTACTTAGTCTGTTGCATTGCTCTTTCTGCTTATTCATGATCAGTACCGCATTGTTGCTATTACTGAGTAGTTATAATAATATAATTTAATATCTCATAGGACAATCTCTTCCCTTGCTCTGTTTTTTTCCAGAATTTTTCTGCTCTTCTTTCTTGATTTAGAATTACCTAAACTTTTAAAGAGTCCCATGGGTTATTTTTTGTTGTGATCATGTTAAATTTGTAATTAGTGAAAACTGACATCTTTATGGTATTATCTCCCTATCCAAAAACTGATAAGTCTCCCATTTGTTCAAGTGCATGTGTGTGTGTATGTGTGTGCGTGCACATGTATGGTACGTGCTTTTTAGAAGTGATTTTAAAGTTTTCTTCATAGAGTTTTTGTTATCCTTATGAAGTTTATTTCTAAGTATTTTGTCTCCTTTGTTACTGTTAAACATGGAATATTTTTCTGTTATACTTTCTAACTAATTATTGTTTTACATGAAAGCTATTTATTTCTCTATGTTAACTTTGTGCCCTGATATATTACTGAATTTTCTCATTTTCAGCAGTCTTTCAGGTGATGCTCTTGAGTTCTACAGATTTACAATATCTTCTGTAAAGAGCTATAGTTGCATTTCCTCCTTTCTAATATTTATAGCTGTAATATTCCTTCTTATCTGACTCTATCATTTTGTGCCTCCAATACAATGATAAATAGTAGTGCTATCTGTATAATATTCCTGATTTTGGTGGGAATCTTTTAGCATTAAACATAGTACTGGCTTTTGGACTTGAGATAATGGCAATGAAATATCTGATTGCTATAATCTATGGAGTGTTTTATCAAGAATGGACATGAGATTATGTCAAATGACTTTTTTTAGCATCTATAAAAATAACAGTTTTACTTAGATTAATATGATGAATTGATTTGCAGATTTATTAATGTTGAACCAACCTTGCATTCCTAGAATAATACCTACTTAGCTATGATACATTATTGTTTTAATGTGCTGCTGAATCATGTTTTATAATATTTAATTTAGGATTTTAGAATAAATATTCATGAGAAAGATTATTGTTTAACTTTTTGCAATCTTTTTAGTGTTTTGGTATCAATGTAATGCATTTTGTTGAACAAAATCAGTTGTCCTTTTTTCTATACTATGGAATCATTTTTTATTTAAAGCTGTGGCACAGTTGCCCTGTGAAGCCATCTGGGCCTTGTGCTTTTGTGGGGGATTACTCTTTGACAACTTTCCCTATTTCTTCTGTGGAAACTGATTGGTCTAGATTTTCTTTCTTTCCTGGGGTCAGTTTTGGAGGATTATATTTGCCTGAAAAATTGGCTATTTCATCCAAGTGTAAAAATTATTTGCACAGAGTTGAACAAAAATAGTTTTTAAAAATTCTTTTTATTTCCTCTATTTCTCTTATCTTCCTTTACCATTTCACATTTTTTCAAAAAATAGGAGAGTCTTCTATTTAACTTCAGAGTAGAAAAAGAAAACTTTTCTAACTATGACTTAATGTCCAGAAGCCATAAAAAATAATTGATAAACTCTACCACATAAAAAAATTAGAAACCTCTGCATAGCAAAAAGTACTGAAAGAAAAGTCAAAAGTGTGAAACAAACTGGGAAAATATTTGCAACTTACATAATAAAGCAAGGGTTAATATCCTCATAAATGTATGAGACATTTTAAAAGAGCTTTTGTAAGTACATAGGAAAAAGATCAACAAGCCAATGAAAAGTTACCAAATGATATGATCATACAGTTCAAGATAAACATTATGTATGGCTCCTGAACATACGACCAGATGTTCCCTCACTCACATTAAAACACAGCCAACTTATATGTGGAATCTAAAAAAAGGGTACAAATGAACTTATTTACAAAACAGAAGTAGAGTCACAGATGTGGAAAACGAACTTATGGTTACCAGGGGATAAGGGGGGAGGGGAGGGATAAACTGGGAGACTGGGATTGACAAATACACACTACTGTATGTGAAATAGATAACTGATAAGAACCTACTGTACAGCACAGGGAACTCTACTCAATACTCTGTAATGGCCTATATGGGAAAATGCTCTAAAAAAAGAGTGGATATATGTATATGTATAACTGATTCACTTTGCTGTACACCTGAAACTAACACAACATTGTAAATCAACTATACTCCAATAAATTTTTTTTAAAACAGCCAAAATATAATTGCTTAAACGTATATCGGCAAAATGTAAAAGTTTGATTACATGCTCTTTGTAGTGTGGGCTGGAGGAAGCAGGTAGTCTCATACATTGCAGGTGGAAGTACAATTTTATACAATATCTAAGGAGAGAAATTTGAGACTCTTCCATCAAACAGGAAAATGCTTTGACCCAGATACTCCACCTGCAGAAACAGTAAGCTACATTTCCAGGACTGACAGCCAAATGCAGCCTCTGACACCATCTCTGCTTACAGCAAGTTCCACAAAGTCTCACTGGATGGGAACAGTTTTCACACAATGGAGGACAGAAGCTACAACATACCTGACAAAATCACACTTGCTGATATTGGCCAGAATATTTCTCACAGCTGGTTCTCTTTCCTTGGGATCTCCCGCCTCTCAACACACCCAGCTATCTGATCTCACAGCACAGCACCCCTAAGTCTTCAAACAGTGAGAAACCACTAATAAGATGGGTATTCCCACCACAGATTGCTCTAAGATGTGAGAATGAATTAAAGTCACCCTTCCCTTTTTCTAACTCAGACCCTTCTATTAATCTTATTATGCAGAAGTGAGTATCCCAATTTTTCTAAATGTCTTTTGGCAACCTGCCCTTCGCTTCACATGTATGCCATGTTTCTAGAGAAGGCCTTTGTTCAAAAGTGCCCTCCTTCCTTAGACTTACTAAGCTGTACACACTCTCTTCCCTGCCTTTTCATAATTCTATATTCTGAGGGGCAATATGAAAAGTGACATGAACTTTCTTTACCCTGAATGGTCATGATCCTAATACAACATATTCCATTTCTATCTCATTCTTCATTTCCCCCCAAATCAGTGCAGCCCTTCCTCCCCTCTTGCTCTGCTGTTGGAATAAGAGAGAACCAGATGTTGGGTCCTGAGCTGACAGGAAAGGCAGCATTCAAAGGGTTAACTCCTTTCCCCCACAAAGCGAAGCGTTTTGCTGACCCAGTGTGAGATGGGTTTGGACCAAATTCAATTTAGCTGCAGTCAACAGGAAAGTAGGAAGGAAAATAGGATTTAACAAACAAAGCATTAAAAAAAAAAAAAAAGGCGTCCACAGCAGGAAATAATTATTTGGGCAATTGTTCACTTTGTGAAGGGGCTGGCCTGTACGAATATCCATCAGGATGCAATGCTGTGTCCGGGATTTCTGTGCAGCGCCCTGTCTGGTCTAATTAGTTACAAAAGTGGTTCTATGGGCTGAAGAAATTTGCAATTGTGTTGTATTTCGGGGGAACAAACGCATATGTCATTGAAGTGGAGTCTGGCACCAGCTTATGCTGGTGAAACCTCGAGTGGTTGGCCAGAATGGAATCAGTACGAAAGGAAGCTCTGAATGCCAACAGAAGTGGTTTACAAAAATAATTCACTGACCATTCCATCTGCCTCAGATTAAGCACGTTATACGGTTCAGTTCAAGTTAACATTTCTAATATATGGATACACATAAATAAACAAAACCACATATTTTTATCAAATATTTGCATTTGAAAACCTCCGCTAATGCACACAGAACCCAGACTGAGGTCTTTCATCTAACCATACACTTTTCCCCATAGAACATTTACACTAAAAACATGTAATCTGAAGGAGAATTCAGATTGTTCCCTTAGAGAAGAGTAAACCCCTTTTGGAAAGGAAAGTGAAAATAATATTTTCAGAATAAAAATCTTTCAGTCCGTAAAAGGAGTTTTATAGCTTAGCCTCAGGAGAGTCAGCCAAAGGTTCAATTGACAGGCCTTGGGGAACCCAGGCCTAGCAGAATGGTTTGTTCACTACCCCAACAGTGGGTGCTGGAACCAAATCAATACTCTGTTGATACTGATTTGCATCAATTTGCATGTAAAATCCATTGAATGTATTTTAAAATCACATCAATTAGAAATCTAAGAAGGTGACATGGTATCATGGTTGTAAACAGCAAAGATGTCAACATGTATTAAATACTTACTAAGTCCTTTTCATGTAATTGCTACAACCACCTTGTCAGGTAGATATTTTATGACTATCCCTATTTTAACAAATGTAGAAACTGAAGCACAGAGTGGTTAAGAAACTTGCCCAAGGTCACAAAGCCAGTAAGTACATGAGGCCTGCACTGGGATCCAGACACTCTGACTCCAGATCACACTCTACTCTGCTCCCCCATGTACATAAAAAAGTCAAGGGACTTCCCTGGTGGCGCAGTGGTTAAGAATCTGCCTGCCAATGCAGGGGACATGGGTTCCAGCCCTGGTCCAGGAAGATCCCACATGCCGCAGAGCAACTAAGCCCGTGCGCTGCAACTACTGAGCCTGCGCTCTAGAACCCGTGAGCCACAACTACTGAGCCCACGTGCCTAGAGCCCATGCTCCACAACAAAATAAGCCACCGCAATGAGAAGCCCAGCGCACCGCAACGAAGAGTAGCCCCCCTTGTTGTAACTAGAGAAAGCCTGCACGCAGCAACAAAGACCCAGTGCAGCCAAAAATTAATTAATTATTTTAAAAAAAGAAAGTCAAGAGAGGGGCCAAACAGAAACCTGGAGCAGTTTCCTAGAGCAAGTCCTAGGAATAGACAGAGTGAGATTCACCTACTCCCCTTCAGGCCTTCGCCTCCCCTTGACACTCTACACCCCATCCATCACAGGGCCGTCACCCTTGTTCCAAAATAAAAGAACCTTCCATCCACTTGTCTTTCACTGCCTGACCCAGCTCCTGGCCTGCCTAGACCAGGTTCCCCTGCTTCTCACCTGTGATAAGGAGGGTACCATGGGATAACTTGAACTTTCCATCAGGGAAGGAAGCTGGCTGCTTCCCTGGGAACAAATTCCTGGGCCCTGCTAACAGATGGCTTTGCAGACTGTAAACTCAAGCCCTGCAAATGAGCATGTTCTGTTGGGTCAATAGGCTTTAGTGCTTCCGTGTTCCTGTAGGGTCACATGATCCATAGTTCCAGGCTATCTGGTAGGAAGCGGAGAGTGGAACAGCAGGGCAAAGTTCCAGTTCTGAGCAAGATCACCATCTTCCCAGCTCACCTCATTTGAGTCTAGCATAACATCCTTGATTACGGATGATGAAACTAAAGCTCAGGGTGTGTAAGTGGTGCGCTCGACATCACACAGGCAGGAAATAGCAAAGCAAGGATTTGAGCTGGACCCTGACTCCAAAGTCCTTGCTCTGTCCCCACGGTGTCACTTGGCAGCCCTACCACCAGCCTCAGAGCCCACTTTGTGTGAATCTGTCAAAGGTGACCTTGCTCAAGACACTTTGCTGCCAACTGCCAGAAAATGGTCATGATCATTAAAAAAACCTACGTGATGAATGGTATCCCTGTCAGCGGGAGCCCTGATACTGGAGGACAGGAACCCATGTCCCCCAGCACGCTCTCCGATCGGCCGACAGCGATCCTCCTTCCCTGTAAGCCTCCCTACAGGGGCAGAGGCACGTCATGCTTCTGGCCATGCAGGGCGAGAGCTCCCGCAGCTCCCGCAGGCTGAGCGAGACTGTGGAGTTTCCAGCACTCAAGGTAACGGGAAATGTTAAGCAAAGTAGGTGAAAAGCCTTGTCTAACATTTCCATTTACCTACTGTCTGTCTGAATGTGTCATTAATTCAAACCATTTCCAAATGGGGCTTGATGATGAGTGAGAGCGGAAGTCCCCGAGCACCAGGCCGCCCCGCATCCTCGCTGACGCTATCTCTTGCCCAGAGCGATCAATTGAACCCCGGCAAATGTGCCGTGAATACTGCAGCTAAACCAACTGCTAATGCGCTTGTGTCTGTGTGCGCAGCAGGGACTGGGATTGGGGGCGGCAGCCGAGGCTGCTCTTCTCAGATACACTCCCCTGGCCTGACTTCCCTCCCTCCCCCAGCTACCCTTCTCAAATCCCCCACTTTGAGACCACGCGAAGCCCACTTCAAAGGAAGAAAAGACGGAGGAGCGTGGTTTCCTCTGTAGGAAATACCCCCGCAAATCAATTGCCTTGGTAAAGCTTTTCGTATAGACAGCAGCGTTCTTACTTACAGCCTCAATAATACTGTAAAAATTCTGTAGCCAGGAGGAAAACCCATCCCTTTCCAAAAGCAAGAGAAAAGTCTGAAAGCTTAGCAACGTACAACTTTAATATTTTGGTTGATAACATGCCATGGACTCAGAGTATTTTCCATTTCCTCTTTGTCCCTTTTCCAGTGATTTCAAAAACCTTTATTAAATCTATCAAAACCTAAATATGGTAAAATTACGTGACTTTTTTTTTCTAAAAAATACACAAGAAAAGTATATGCATCCAAGTAAGTCTCATCGTCTTCAAAGTAGATTCCTATATGGGACTTGGACTTATTTCAATGATCCCCTCCCTTCCCCAACACACACACACACACACACACACACACACACACACACACACACACACAGTCACAGAGTCAGTTATCTATCTACGTGAGAAATTCTTCTGCAATTGAGTTTAGCGCTTAGCACATCATTTTGAATATCCTTCATGGTTGCATAGCATGATTTGTGGGAAAAGTCCAAGATGTTGAGTGCCATGTCTGATGGCTTAAAAAAAAAAAAATCAAGCTGGACCCTAGTATTTGAGGGTTAAAATGAGATTGCACCAAAGCAAAAAAAAAAAGTTGATTTTCATCACAAAGCTTATAAGGGAGCTCTGCAGGCCACTCCAGGGCAGCAACTGCCAACTTGTTCTGCACAGAGTGAAGCATCACTGGCTAAACAGAATCTGGGAGCGTCGGGGAACCTCAAGGAACCTGTTTCCTCACCAGGGAGACAAGGAAATTAAAAGCTGTCCTATCTGCCTCAAAAGGCACCCTGAAGACCATTTCATGAAGAAGTATTTCTTCAGAAATCATTTATATTCGAAATGAACTTATTTGCAAAGCAGAAATAGAGATAAGGATGTAGAGAACAAATGTGTGGCTATCAAGGGGGAAGAGAGGGGTGGGATGAATTGGGAGAGTAGGAATGACATATATACTATGCATAAAACAGATAACTAATGAGAACCGACTGTATAGCACAGGGAACTCTACCCAGTGCTCTGTGGTGACCTAAATGGGAAGGAAATCCAAAAAAGAGGGGATACATGTATACGTATAGCTGATTCACTTTGCTGTACAGCAGAAACTAACACAACATTGTAAAGCAACTATACTCCAATAAAAATTAATTTAAAAAGAAAAGAAAGAAATCATCTATATTCTAATCCAATACCCAAAGCATATCAAAGCAGAGCTGCTCCAGTTTGGGGGCAGAACAGGAGGGCAAATCCCTGCCTGTTTAACCTCTGGTAGTCAAATCCTCCCCACCTCTCAGCGGTCCCCGGGGCACCTCTGAGACACCCTGCCTGCCCTCTCCACACAGCCCAGTATTCAAACATCTAAGCCAGTTCTAGAAAAGTCTTTGGAAACTATAAAGCCTGGGATAAACATGAGTCTCTTCTCCCCAGTCTTCCCTAACAGCCTCAGAGTCTGTCATCTGTAGACACCTATGGTCACTGCTAAAATAATAACCATTTAAAACATTCATCTACAGGTTCATGGTCCTGGCCCTGAGCTCTAGCAACTTCCTGTCCACAAAGGAGTTTCCTGTTCTCTCCAATAATCACTACTGTGCTAGGCAGAATTCTAAGACATCTTCCAAGATTCTCACCCCTGGATATTTAATCCAACACTAACCTAGGCACTCCTGTGAAAGGAGTTTTAAAAAATATTTATTTATTTATTTGGCTGCATTGGGCCTTAGTCGCGGCACGTGGGATCTTTTCCTCGCGGCACGCGAGCTTCTCTCTAGTTGTGGCGCACCAGAGCGCACAGGCTTAGTTTCTCCGTGGCATGTGGGATCTTAGTTCCCCGAACCCATGTCCCCTGCATTGGAAGGTGGATTATTAACCACTGGACCACTGGGGAAGTTCCCCTGCGAAAGGATTTTGCAGAAGAAATTAAGTTTACTAATCAGCTGACTTTAAAATAGGGAGAGTGTCCTGGATTATCCAGGTGAGCCTGATGTAATTACAGGGGCCCTGAAAAGCAGAAGAGGAAGGTGGAAGAGTGCGTCAGAGAGAGATGTGGAGGAAGAGGAAGGCAGAGGACAGAGGAACTGGAAGGACAATTCAGAGAGATTTGAAGCATGAGAAGGACTCAAACCACTATTACTGGCTTTGAAGACAGAGGAAGGGAGCCATGCACGAGCCAAGGAATGCAGGTGGCCTCTAGAAGCTGAAAATGACCGTGGCCAACAGCCAGAAAGGAAACCAGGACCTCAGTCCTGCAACCCAATGGAAGTGGTATCTGCCAACAATCTCAATGAATCTGGAAGCAGATTCTCCCCCTAGAGCTTCCAGTAAGGAGCACAGCCCTGCCACACCTTGATTTTAGCTTGGTGAGACCTGTATCAGACTTCCACAGAACTACTACCTACAGAAATGCAAGATAATAAAAGGGTTGATAGAAATAAATTTGGATTGGAATTAAATAAATTTTAAGCTGGCTAAATTGGTGGTAATTCATTATGGCAGCAACAGAAACCTACAACAACCCACAATGTTTTTCAGAAAACTGCAGGCTTCTAGAGAAACCGAATTAGCCTTGGTATCTGAAGACCTTGTTTCGGTCAAGTTCATTTGGCAAACATATGAAAACCCATATACTGGGCGTAAGAGAGGGCATGGGGCAGGCGAGAATGAAGAAGACACTCCCAGCAGCTGGATCGGTTATGGCCTGTTATTTGGAAACAGCCATGGGGAGATGATGTGAGTCTAGCAGTGGAGCTCAATTTTGGCTGCTCAATAGAATCGCTTGGGATGCACCTCAGACCAGTTACATCAAAACCTCAGGAAGGTAAGGGTCAGTGTATTTTAAACCTCCCCAGGTGATTCCAATGAAAGCCAAGTCTGGGAACCACTATGATCCGTGGGCTGGTTAGACATGAGGACAGAAGAAACTTTGACCAGTTGGGGGAAGATTTCATCTGTTGGTAGAACTCACAGGAAATACTCAAGAACAAAAACTCATATTCAGGTGTTGGTAGGTTGTCCTGATGGAGTTTATCTTCATTGTTGACGTGGGCTGCTAAACAGAGGAAGGTGCAGACATTATCTGTCTTGAAAACTTTCATATCCCCTAGAACTTAGCAATGTACACAGTTGGTGCTCAACTGTTTATGAATGATCCTATCTTTTCAGTGATTCTCGGTTCCACTTAGAGGAGTATGGACACATTGCAAATCTTCCTAACATAATAGTCAAATGCATTCATTAAGGGAACAGACGCTCTGCTCACCTTTGCCAGGAGCAGCCTTTAGAAAGACATAGGAGGTTAGAAAGTTTTTCTCAGAAATGGAGAGGAGAGTAGAGTGGAAAAACTGCCTGTCACAAGACCTTTCTTTAAGTCCAAGGTATGGATACCAACTGGGGTGTGATCCTTGTAGAGAGTTTCTTTCTAGTGAGTAACAAGTTTTGAGCCATGATGGAGTTGATAGTTCTACAGCTTGGGTTGATGGTTGGTTTTTCTGAGTTTGTAAATTTCCAGAGAGTGCTTTAGATTCTTCAAATTATTTTGTGCATTCTTAACACTTGGGCACCAGGGCAAGGTGGACAGGAGGGAGGTTTGTCTTTCTGGTAACATACTCTGTTGAGTAGGGCCTGTAGGATGCATTCGCTGGCTTAAGTATGAAGCCTTAGATACTAGATGGGTTCCATGTGACCACCTTATAGAATCTTTCCCACATGAATTACATCCTTGGGCCCTCTCTCCTATACCTGAGTTGGCAGGCAGAGCTGGCATTCTCCCTTGCCTGCCTGAGATTTTCCCACACCACAAACATGCAAGGTTTCTCTCCTGTATGGATTCACTTGAGGTCAGTTTATGGCTGAAGCTTCTCCCCACAGTGGCCCTGCGGATCTCACAGTCTCCTGAGCTCACATACTAATCACATTTTGAGACAATCTGAAAATGTCAGTTATTGTTCCAAGGGTCCTTCTATTTCATATGTGTGAATCTGTTTTTATTTGGCCAACGGCCTAGACAAATACCATTAGCAACTTGAGCACGGGTTGGCACAAAAATCTTTTCCGTAAAATGTTTTTGAACACACAAATATTACTTTGTCAGAGGCTTTAAATGCCACTACTCGCTGGCCCAGGAACCGAGAGCTAAAGTTTCTCAGCTGTTGCTATTGCTGCTGCTGTGAGCTGCTCCTTCACAGCCCCCTAAGCAATCCCTTCTAATAGCCAGTAATCCTGAAGAGAAACGCAGAGCTGGGGGAGCAATGTCTGGGGAGGGGAGCCTGAACATAAAAATTGTGCAACTAAAAGCTTTTTACAGTTAATGCAGCTCTTTCCCATACAAAAGGCTACCTTTGAAAGCTGCCATTTCCTTTGCATTAACTAAAAATGGACACATCTGTTGAAAGAAAGGGGGAGGGGAGAAGACAATAGCTATAATGATAGCCGGGCAAAGTGTGTGTGTGCGTGTGTGTGTGTGTGTGCGCGCGCGTGTGTATGAGACTATGCGTGAGCATAAGCCGCTAAGGAAAGTGCAAAGGGAGGCCAGACTGTTGGAAAGATTGTCGTGGAACTGCTGTCAGTTATTATTTATACAGCATCATAAATGCACGGCCGTCAAAGCCAGTGGCCATCTTACTTAACTGCTACCTAAGTGCTGGCAATGCGAGACCTCAGAAGAATGACTCTCCTATTTAATATTTAACCAGATGCTTCCATTTTTGAAAATATACTTTGCTCCTTATGGAGGAAGGAGGGGAGGCTGACTTGCAACTTCTGTGATGTATGAGCTATTGTTGGGAGTAATAGAAAGCCAGCTTTTGTTCTTCTGACTTCACTGTCGATATTTCCATTATGTTGCCAAACAGAGCATTTTCTACAAGTTTGAATGACCACCTGTATTATTATATTCATTAACATCCTGACAAAATAAGCCAAGGCTTAGTTACTCTGATCCTGTAATGGAGATGTGAAAAACTAAGGCAAAAGGGTATAATGCAATTGGCCCCAAGTTGCGCTAGCCAAGGGAAGGGATGAACAAGAGGCTGACTTTTTTGAGGGTTTGAATTTTGTGGTATAATGGAAAGGCCATGTTACCTAGACTGCTGAAGTCCCTGAGAAATTACCCAGACTGCCAAATGGAAACAGCATGGCCAGTTCCACTCAGCACACGGCGATGTGCCAGGTGAAGGCGTCATTTTACCTCCTGCAACTGGCTGACTTTCCACCTCTCTTCCTTGAGTCTTCCTCTCCTTGAGGGCACAGGATGTCCTTCTCAGGTACATCCCTTGCCTCTCTCTCATCTCCTATCTTTGTCCCTCATCTCTGGGCCTCCTCTGAGTCCCTGGAGTCTCTCTCAGATATCACAGCCACGACTAGCCACGCATGGGACTGAATGCTCGTTGATTCCATGCACTCATCTGGAAATGGACTTGGATGGCTGTCATTTCAACAATACAGCAGCCAACAGGCACACAGTAAATAGGTGCCTGGAGTCCACCTGCTGAGACACCCTTCTCCCTCTTCTGCATCATGAAGAATTTACTCTATCCTTGTTTCATCCGAGTGTGTGGTGAGTCTCTGAACGGCTCTGAGCTTCTGCCCACGACGTGGGGATGCATAGAAGTGGTCAGCCCCTGGAAAGGCCCTCTCTTATTCCAGTGCTGTTATTGTTACAGCCCAACCATCAAGCTCTTTCTCCCATGTCTCTCACACATCATTTCCTCCTGTGCCTGTATACTTTAAATGAAAAACGTAAGGACAATAAGACAGTTTAAGAACAAGAGAGCAATACCCCCAAGAAGGAAGACTGTCTGGTCTTGCTGCTCTTGGTTTACTTTAATCTCACCTTTGGGCCCCTTTAATACATCCCACCCCCCTAAAGGGAGAATAAGAGCAACAGAGGAGGCTCGAACAACGAAGCATTTCTCTACTCCACTGCCCACCTCCCCCACCCCTCTGCCCCAGACCCCCTAGGGACTCCCATGCCTCATGAAATTTCAGATAATGTTGAAGGGGGGGTGTCAGAATGACTTCACTGGCCTGTACAGACAGCATCTGCACCAGGTCCTGAGGGAGATGGGATCGGACACAGAGCAGCCCCTTGTGCTGGGGACAGTATCAGAGGGTCCCATTATCTGCTGAAGGGATGTGAAATTGGAACAACTCCAGCTGAGAAGGCAGGAAGCCACACCATTTACATGAAATATACGGTGTTGTGCCCGCCACAAAGTTGACTGGCTTTGATCTTGGTGAACTTCTGAATTATGTGTGACTAAAGAATTCTCTACAAAGAATTATTTCAGCTTTCTGAGTTAATGAAAAGCCAGCCCATACAATTTATGGAAGCAAGAGACCAAGCATTAGAGGAAGGAAAAAAAAGTCATAAAAAAATCCCCAGGAGCCTTTAATGTGACAGTCCTCATGGTCTGTGTGGATCCCCAGCTCCACATTTTTCTGTCAGATTTATTGGGTTTTATTGGAATTCATTTTTCTCAGCACTGAGGTTTGTGGAGATAATCTTCAGGAGAAAAATGTGTCTGAAGCAAAATGAAGCGGATTGATGAGACAAAATCAAAGCAGTAAGCCCCTAATTATTGGGCAGGATCAACCCTATGTAGGCCACACTGCAAAACCAGCAACACATATGCACCACCACAGTCCCAAGAGGAAGTTATAGGAGTCTCTGATACCCAGGATCAATCACTTGTAACCGATGTAGCAAAACGCCACAAAATCAACCTCTTTTATTGTGTGAAACAGTTCTGCTTCCTAACCTACTTCATGGTCAACAATGTATTCTCAGGGGAAGAGAAATATGGGAAGCTAGGGGAAAAGTGACCACTTACAAGCAGAGTGTGTGTCTCTTCCGAAATGGATAGCATCTGCGTGCCTTGGCTGGGAATTGGCTGCAGAGCCATCATCCAGAGAGTAAATCACAGGATATGTACAAAGAGAAATTAGAGCAAAAAGGTTAAGATGTGAGTCATCTTAGATGTGGGAAACCATTTCTCTCCCAATGCTGGGCATCCTGAACTTTCATTTATCCTTTCCCAAGACTTTTCTTTCAAGAAGAGATTAAAGACAGCAGTGATCTATGAGAGGCCTTCATTCCTTTTTTTTAAAAAAAATTTTTTAATAGAGCATGTTCTTATTAGTTATCTATTTTATACATATTAGTGTATACATGTCAATCCCAATCTCCCAATTCATCCCACCACCAACACGCAACCCCACTTTCCCCACTTGGTGTCCATATGTTTGTTCTCTACATCTGTGTCTCTATTTCTGCCTTGCAAACCGGTTCACCTGTACCATTTTTCTAGAGTCCACATATATGTGTTAATATACCATATTTGTTTTTCTCCTTCTGACTTACTGCACTCTGTATGACAGTCTCTAGATCCATCAACATCTCTAAAGGGACCCAATTTCATTCCTCTTTATGGCTAATATACCATTGTATATATGTACCACAACTTCTTTATCCATTTGTCTGTTGATCGGCATTTAGGTTGCTTCCATGACCTGGCTATTGTAAATAGTGCTGCAATGAACACGGGTGCATGTGTCTTTTTGCATTATGGTTTCCTCTGGGTATATGCCCAGTAGTGGGATTGCTGGATCATATGGTAATTCTATTTTTAGGTTTTTAAGGACCCTCCATAGCGTTTGTATCAATTTACATATCCACCAACAGTGCAGTATGGTTCCCTTTTCTCCACACCTTCTCCAGCATTTGTTGTTTGTAGATTTTCTGATGATGTCCATTCTAACCAATGCGAGGTGATACCTCATTGTAGTTTTAATTTGCATTTCTCTAATAATTAGTGATGTTGAGTGGCTTTTCATGTGACTCTTGGCCATCTCTATGTCTTCATTGGAGAAATGTCTATTTAGGTCTTCTGCCCATTTTTTGATTGGGTTGTTTGTTTTTTTAATATTGAGCTGCATGAGCTGTTTGTATATTTTGGAGATCAATCCTTTGTCCGTTGATTCGTTTGCAAATAGTTTCTCCCATTCTGAGGGTTGTCTTCTCATCTTGTTTATGGTTTCCTTTGTTGTACAAAAGCTCTGAAGTTTCATTAGGTCCCATTTGTTTATTTTTGTTTTTATTTCCATTACTCTAGAAGGTGGGTCAAGAAAGATCTTGCTGTGATTTATGTCCAAGAGTGTTCTTCCTATGTTTTCCTCTAAGAGTTGTATAGTGTCCAGTCTTACATTTAGGTCTTTAATCCATTTTCAGTTTATTTTTGTGTACGGTGTTAGGGAGTGTTCTAATTTCATTCTTTTACATGTAGCTGTCCAGTTTTCCCAGCACCACTTATTGAAGAGGCTGTCTTTTTTCCATTGTATATCCTTGCCTCCTTTGTCATAGATTAGTTGACCATAGGTGCGTGGGTTTATCTCTGTGCTTTCTCTCCTGTTCCATTGATTTATATTTCTGTTTCTGTGCCAGTACTATATTGTCTTGATTACTGTAGCTTTGTAGTATAGTCTGAAGTCAGGTAGTCTGATTCCTCCAGCTCTGTTTTTTTCCCTCAAGACTGCTTTGGCTATTTGGGGTCTTTTGTTTCTCCATACACATTTTAAGATTTTTTGTTCTAGTTCTGTAAAAAAATGCCATTGGTAATTTGATAGGGATTTCATTGAACCTGTAGATTACTTTTGGTAGTATAGTCATTTTCACAATATTGATTCTTCCAATCCAAGAACATGGTATATCTCTCCATCTGCTTGTGTCATCTTTGATTTCTTTCATCACTGTCATAGTTTTCTGAGTACAGGTCTTTTACCTCCATAGGTAGGCTTATTCCTAGGTATTTTATTCTTTTTGTTGCTATGGTGAGTGGGATTGTTTCCTTAATTTCTCTTTCTGATCTTTCATTGTTAGTGTATAGGAATGCAAGAGTCTTCTGTGTGTTAATTTTGTATCCTGCAACTTTTCCAAATTCATTGATTAGCTCTAGTAGTTTTCTGGTGGCATCTTTAGGATTCTCTATGTATAGTATCATGTCATGGGCCAACAGTGACAGTTTTACTTCTTCTTTTCCAATTTGTATTCCTTTTATTTCTTTTTTTTTCTCTGATTGCCATGGCTAAGACTTTCAGAGCTACGTTGAATGACAGTGGTGAGAGTGGACATCCTTGTCTTGCTCCTGATCTTAGAGGGAAATGCTTTCAGTTTTTCACCATTTGCTGTGGGTTTGTCACATATGGCCTTTATTATGTTGAAGTAGGTTCCCTCTATGCCCACTTTCTGGAGAACTTTTATCATAAATGGGTGTTGAATTTTGTCAAAAGCTTTTTCTGCATCTACTGAGATGATCGTATGGTTTTTATCCTTCAGTTTGTTAATATGGTGTACCACATTGATTGATTTGCATATATTGAAGAATCATTGCATCCCTGGGATAAATCCCACTTGATCATAGTGTATGATCCTTTTAATGTGTTGTTAGTTTCTGTTTGCAGTATTTTGTTGAGGATTTTTACACCTATATTCATCAGTGATATTGGTCTGTAATTTTCTTTTTTTGTAGTATCTTTGTCCAGTTTTGGTATCAGGGTGATGGTGGCCTCGTAGAATGAGTTTGGGAGTTTTCCTTCCTCTGCAATTTTTTAGAAGAGTTTGAGAAGGATCAGTGTTAGCTCTTTTCTAAATGTTTGATAGAATTCACCTGGTCCTGGACTTTAGTTTGTTGGAAGATTGTTCATCACATTTTCAATGTGATTACTTGTGACTGGTCTGTTTATATTTTCTATTTCTTCCTGGTTCAGCCTTGGAAGGTTAGACCTTTCCAAGAATTTGTCCATTTCTTCCAGGTTGTCCATTTTATTGGCATAGAGTTGCTTGTAGTAGTCTCTTAGGATGCTTTGTATTTCTGCAGTGTCTGTTGTAACTTCTCCTTTTTCATTTCTAATTTTATTGCTTTGAGTCCTCTCCCTCTTTTGCTTGATGAGTCTGGCTAAAGGTTTATCAATTTTGTTTATCTTCTCAAAGAAAAAGCTTTTAGTTTTATTGATCTCTGCTCTTGTTTTCTTTGTTTCTATTTCATTTATTTCTGCTCTGATATTTATGATTTCTTTCCTTGTACTAACTTTGGGTTTTGTTTGTTCTTCTTTCTCTAGTTCCTTTAGGTGTAAAGTTAGATTTTATTTTTTGCAATTTTTCTTGTTTCTTGATGTAGGATTCTTTTGTTATAAACTTCCCTCTTAGAACTGCTTTTGCTGCATCCCATAAGTTCTGGATTGTCGTGATTTCGTTGTCATTTATCTCTAGGTATTTTAAATTTCCTTTGATTTCTTCAATGATTTCTTGGTTATTTAGTAATGCATTGTTTAGCCTGTATGCGTTTGTGTTTTTTACGTTTTTTCCCTGTAATTGATTTCTAATCTCATAACGTTGTGGTCAGAAAAGATGCTTGATATGATTTCAATTTTCTTAACTTTACTAAGGCTTGATTTCTGACCCAAGATGTGATCTATCCTGGAGATGTTCCATGAGCACTTGAGAAGAAAGTGTAATCTGATGTTTTTGGATGGAATGTCCTATAAATATCAATTAAATCTATCTGGTCTATTGTGTCATTTAAAGCTTGTGATTCCTTATTAATTTTCTGTCTGGATGATCTGTCCATTCATGTAAGTGAGGTGTTAAAGTCTCCCACTTTCTTTGTGTTACTGTTGATTTCCTCTTTTATAGCTGTTAGCATTTGCCTTATGTATTGAGTTGCTCCTATGTTGGGTGCATATATATTTAAAATTGTTATATCTTCTTCTTGGATTGATCTCTTCATCATTATGTACTGTCCTTCCTTGTCTCTTGTACCATTCTTTATTTTAAAGTCTATTGTATCTGATATGAGTATTGCTACTCCACCTTTCTTTTGATTTCCATTTGCATGGAATATCTTTTTCCATCCCCTCATTTTCAGTCTGTATGTGTCCCTAGGTCAGAAGTGGGTCTCTTGTAGACAGCATGTAGATGGGTCTTGTTTCTGTATCCATTCATCCAGTCTGTGTCTTTTGGTTGGAGCATTTAATCCACTCACATTTAAGGTGATTATCGATATGTATGCTATTATTACCATTTTCTTAATTGTTTTGGGTTTGTTTTTGTAGGTCCTTTTCTTCTCTTGTGTTTCCCACTTAGAGAAATCCCTTTAGCATTTGTTGTAGAGCTGGTTTGGTGGTGCTGAATTCTCTTAACTTTTGCTTGTCTGTAAAGCTTTTGATTTCTCCATCAAATCTGAATGAGATCCTTTCTGGGTAGAGTATTCTTGGTTGTAGGTTCTTCCCTTTAATCACTTTAAATATATCAGGCCACTCCCTTCTGGCTTGCAGAGTTTCTGCTGAGAAATCAGCTGTTAACCTTATGGGAGTTCCCTTGTATGTTATTTGTCATTTTTCCCTTGTTGCTTTTAATAATTTTTCTTTGTCTTTAATTTTTGTCAATTTGATTGCTATGTGTCTTGGCGAGTTTCTCCTTGGGTTTATCCTGCCTGGGACTCTCTGTGCTTCCTGGACTTGGGTGGCTATTTCCTTTCCCGTGTTAGGGAAATTTTCGACTATAATCTCTTCAAATATTTTCTCAGGTCCTTTCATTCTCTCTTCTCCTCCTGGGACACCTATAATGCAAATGTTGGTGCATTCAATGTTGTCCCAGAGGTGTCTTAGGCTGTCTTCATTTCTTTTCATTCTTTTTTCTTTATTCTATTCCGCAGCAGTGATTTCCACCATTTTGTCATCCAGGTCACTTATTCGTTCTCCTGCCTCACTTATTCTGCTACTGAGTCCTTCTGGTGTATTTTTCATTTCAGTTATTGTTTTGTTCATCTCTGTTTGTTTGTTTTTTAATTCTTCTAGGTCTTCGTTAAACATTTCTTGCATCTTCTCGATCTTTGCCTCCATTCTTTTTCCAAGGTACTGGATCATCTTCACTATCTTTATTCTGAATTCTTTTTCTGGAAAGTTGCCTATCTCTGCTTCATTTAGTTGTTTTTCTGGGGTTTTATCTTGTTCCTTCATCTGGTACATAGTCCTCTCCTTTTCATTTTGTCTATCTTTCTGTGAATGTGGATTTCCTTCCACAGGCTGCAGGATTGTAGTTCTTCTGCTGTGTTGGTCTTCATTTTTATGCTGTGGTAATGATAAATCTAATCCCTTTTGCTAGTTATCTTTCTCAATATAAAAATGTTTTCTCTGTAAGCCAACCTCTGGATGATGAGAGAGTAGTGCTTGGGATAATTTATCTACTATAGGGAGGCAGCCTAGTGGCAGAGGTTAAAGGCTTGGTCCCAGCTCTATGCTTCTTCCTAGTCAAGCTCTCTCCCTTCTTAGCTGAGACTTTGCACTTACTCTCTAAGCCTCGGTTTTCTCATCGGAGTAATGATGGTGTCTCCCTCCTCGGGTTTTTATAAGGATCAGATGAGATAATAAACACTTTCTGGTACACAGGAAACCCTCGGTAAATATTAAATGACATCCTAAAACTAGGTGCCTTGAAAAATAGATTATAGGTTAGGTCCTTTGTACTTAATTTTAAGAAGCTTTCATATTTGAGAAAAAACATGCTATTTAAAAAAACAGAACTGGAATGTAAATAACATCCATTTATTATTCTAATACAGCTTTCAATTTAACAAATTCCCAATAACTATTTTTTAGGGTGTACCTATGTGTAGGCATCATGCCTGATGATTTGATGTACATTATCTAATTTTAATTTGCAGAATAAACATATGCAGGAGACCACTATCTTATAGTCTTGAACAATGTTCAGTGAGGTTATATGATCAGTTCACAGTTTCAGAGGTAGGAAGTCAGAGCTTGAATTTAAACATAGATTTTCTTATTCCAAGTCCAATACTCTTTCTAGACACCATATTTCTTTCCTACTTGTTTCCTACTCAGTCATGTTCAAAATTCAAATTATTGTATGCATAGACTTTATTAATACTAGCAGCATATCACACTGTAAAATTAAAAGTGTGATCATATTATAATCTGTCCCTTAGACAAATACACATGTCTTTTGCAAATCAGGGAAAGTAAATTATGTGCCTCTTGGACAACTAGTAACAATTAGGCATGGGATTAAAGAACATTGATCACTAAGGGTTGAAATTTAGAGGAAAACTTAAAAATAAGTCAGGAAGTTGCAACGAAGATTATAGAGTGCTACCAATCTTTAAGAGAATAAAGTGAAGAGTTTAAGGTGGTTGTTTTTGTTTTTTGTTTTTGTTTTGTTTTTGTCATTTGAAAAGGAAATCCACAAAAATACCTTCTCTCCTTAAAAATATTCCATCAATAACTTGTGAATTCTTTCACCACTGGTTAAAATAAGTATTATTAAATTGCCCTGAGGGCCATTTCTTTCTCTTTTTCTTCCCTGTCCAACATTCCACAAAATAAAAGAAAGCTAATCTGTGAGTTCTTACCCTCTTCCAATACCATTTTTAAAATACAAAAGGTCCTCATGCTGGGCCATACTTAATTCACAACCCACGCTTGGCATCTCTGAGAAAATGACTCAAGTTCCCTCCTGGCAGCCCAGAGGAAAGTGAGCAGCTCTGATAGGCTGAGGCAATATGGGTCAATAGACCCATATTCCCTCTACTTGAAGCCATGATGTCAGAGTTTGGTGGGCATCTTGGTTGACTAGAGCTGCCATAACAGACTACCACAGACTGGGTGGCTTAACCAACAGAAATGTGTTGTCTCACAGTTCTGGAAGCTAAAAGTCCAAAATCAGGATTGTGGTAAGGTTGATTTCTTCCAATGGCTGTGAGGGAAGGATGTGCTCAAGACCTCTCTCCTTGGTTTGTAGATGGCCATCTCCTCCCTATGTCTGTTCATATCACAATCCCTCTATGAGTGTTTGTGTCCAAATTTCACCTTTTTATAAGGCTAGCAGTCACATTGGATCAGGAACCCACCCTACTCTAGGACGACCTCATCTTAATTACATCTGCTCTGAATTTTGCCTGGGAAATATTGACACTAGTCACTGAAAGGATGAGTTGAGTATTAGCCAAATAACATCATGCCCATTAATGTACTTTCTAAGAGCCATTATACAAATGCAGATGGTATTGTTTCCATAATTTCCTTGCAAATTATTTCCTCTGAGCAAATAGACTCTCAATCAGTATAGTCATGAGCTCTAAAATGGCACTCAACACTTGAGATTCCTAACTTGTTTTAGTGTGTATCTAACACCCTGAACTAAAAGGAAGAAGCAGGATTGGGATGGGAAACCAGTAAAATAATATCCAGACCCATTATTATGTCTGAGTCACAATCCATCACTTAGTAAGACAGACAAATGTTTCTCACTAGGAAGTAAGGTTTGAGGCTTATTCTATGTAATTCATTTACATTTCAGAGTATCAGAGTCAGCTTCAGTATGGTCTTCTCTGGATACTTTTCCTGGAAACCTCCCTCTGGGCCTCACTACCAAGATGAATTATCTGCCTTCCCCTGGCCTCCCCAGCATCCTGTGTTACTTCAGCATGGTTACTGCTGGGTTACTGATGTGTCTCCTTCAAGTGACTGTGAAATCCTTGGGGAAAGAGACCATGATTAATCCCTATAGCCACAGTACAAAGAAGAGTATGGTAAACATTTGCTAAATGAAGGGAGTTCAGTAAGTGTCTGCTGAATTAAGATTGGACAAACATGGACCATCTTAACTCAAGAGTCTCTGAACACCTGACTGTCCCTACTGAATAGAGAGGGATGGCCATTCCTCACTTTTTCTGAAGACAGCACAGAGGAAACAAGCAGAAAGGATCTGGAACTGCACTGAGAATGCTGCTCACCCTTGGATTGGTGGTGGCTATTTACACCAGTCCCTTGCTGCGATGTGCATAAGTGACATCAGAGACCACAAACCACAGCTGACTCCCTTGTGAAGATGGAAAAATTATTTTAAATAATTTGGAGTCTGTTTTAATCAAAAGTATTAGGATTTAGTCTTTGTCCTCCTTTATCTTGAGCTATCTTTGCTGAATCTCTGGCCAAAGCTGATAGTAAATATATATATATATCTTTTTGCAACAGTTTATCTTTCATGAGAATTTCACTGTGGCATTTACCCCTATTTTATTTGGGCACATTTGGTTTCTCCCCAAAGGACTATATCAACCGGCATTCGAAAACCTTAGAAATGTGTTTACACTAAAACACTCTTGAAATCGAATCTTCAAGATGACCCAAGTCTAAAGGGACTGTTGTTTTTTTAATGCAACTCTGTTTCCTCTAAATTTGCTTTTGTGAAACTGAATTCTCTCACAAGCTGGAGGCAACAAGCAAACTTGAGTTAACTCCTTATCAACTATAAATGATGCCAAAAGGGGAAAAGTTGACTTCATTTGGGTTCCTATCTCTGAACTAGCTCAGCATGTGGCCAAACTTTTGGCAGCCCCAAGCTAACTGCCTTCCAAAATGCTGTCTTCAAATGTCTTCTTGAGCTACCTTTGCATTCAAATTCAAGCACTCAGTGGAAAGAAGTTCAGAGAGGTGTTCCGGGATCCCAGGACGATGTGCTCTGGCTGAGTCCAAGTTAGTCTTAGTTTGACAACATTCTTTAGGACGTGAAAGAAAACAAAACTTACTTTCTTGTTCGATGGCATTTTCATTAGAGCTCCAAGCATTTAAGGAAAAAAAGATTCCCTTCACCTCTCATCTACCTGGTTCTATATGTGCCTTGTTCTGGGGCTATGTTATCTAGCCTTCACCTTGGGGGAAGAAAAGACAGCTCTTATTATTTATAAGATATTTTATAACACACTAGTCAACTGCAGTACAGATAAACCCTTCTCTTGCTCCATGGAAGACAGTGTCAAGAGTAGATGTGCAACCAGAAGATGGGGAGCTGAACCCCTTCACACTACCCACTCCTCCCCACCCTCCCACTGAACCCTGATCACCTATCCAAAGTCTTACTAACACTGTTGTGAGCTCTACAAACCAACTTACTGAGCCAGGCTCTGCCCATGGAGGAGATGAACTACTCTTTTATTTCCACTTTCTGAAGAAACTATAATAGTTTATGTTTGAGGGGGAGGTATATATTGGTGAGAATGCAATATGAAGCATGCCTCCTCCATAGGCCATGCGGAAGATGACTCATGTGTCCTTACACATTTAAATCTGGAGATGGAGGAATGTCAGAAGAACTTCCCTTATGACTCTGAAGAGCCAGCACATGGGATAAAGTTATGGCTACATGAAGCCAATGCCAGGTAATGGATAAAAACTGCAAAATCTTTCAGTGGCTTTCCTTGTCTGCTGGATATTTAAACCTCACCCTATTTTTCAGCATTCTACAGTCCTATCCATCACAACCTTACCCTTTCCTCCTATACCACTCCATTCCACTAAGCTTTGTGCTGTCAATTTCCTCCTTCCTCACATGGTTGGTCCACTTCTCAACTCCTGCTTTCCCTCAGTTTTGCTGTTAATCATCGTAGTTTGCCCTCTCTGTCACTTCCTTTGAAGATCTGGTGAATTATGTGTCAAAGTCTTGTCATAACCACCTCCTCAAACTCTGTTTTATTTCTCTCTTTTTTAAACCTCTCTCATACTGAAAATATAGACTTACATTCCTTTTTTCTTTTTTAACATTGGACATTGAATCAAGAGACCTTGTCACAACCATTCTCAATTCCTTTGAAACATTACATCTGAAGCCAGTTGTGTTGAATGTATTCATAGGTTTCCTCCTCTAACATTTTTCCCTTCCAATTCCCAACTTTGAATTTCTCCCAAATAAGTACTCTGTTGGTGGGCTATTTTATCTGTCCAAACCTTTCATAGCTAGTGTAAGCAACTGAAAATGTATTGGGTCTAATGAAATTGTGTTGAATGTCAGTAAGTGGCATTATCAGCTCTCCTCAGCCTCCTGGGCTGTGGGCAGTGATCAGAGAGGTCATCAGAGAATCCAGAAGGGAGAGGCTGTGTGAGGAACCACGGTCTGCTCACTCAGCTCTAAATTCAGTGTGGACCAACCTCTGAAGGGGGCTAGAAATCACACAGGGAAAAAAGACAAACTATCTTCAGAAACTGAGCTGGTATAAATTTATATAGAGCCTTCTAAATCCACAAATTTAAAAATGACCCAGTTCCTATAATGAACTCATCATTAAGTACCGATACCTCCACCTATTATGCAAGACAAAAAAGCATCTAAAACTATCCTGGCCCTTGAGAGGGCAGGGAGCATCTCTTATCCATCTTTGCATCCCTAGCACATATAAGAGACTAGACACATGTCCACAAAGAGAAACTGACTGAATGAAGATATGTATCTGAGGTTGCAAATGATAGGGCCTTTAATCCTTGGTTTTAGGATTAACTCGATCTTTATCAATTTTCTATTAATTTCAAGAACTAGGGCAGAACTCCAGGTATAAGTTTCCTATTGCTGCTGTAACAAATTACCAGAAACTAGGTGGTTTAAAACAATTCAATGTATTATCTTACAGTTCTGGAGATCAGAAATACAAAATCAGTTTCACTGGGCTAAAATCAAGGTGTCAGCAGGGCTACCTTCCTTCTGGAGGTTCTAGGGGAGAATCTGTTCCCTTGCCTTTTCTAACTTCTAGAGGCTGCTTGCAGCCCTTGGTTCATGACCTCTTTCTCCTTCTCCAAAGCACATCACTCCAACCTCAGTTTCGCACCTTCTCCTCAGTTTCCCACCTTCTATCTCTCCCTCTTTTAAGGACTCTTAATGCCTACATTTAGTCCACCATTCAGCACATAGAAAGTACCTAAAAAAATTTGTTAAATGAAAGACAAATATATAAATGCCTTCCTTCACTCAGTAGAAATGTTCTTAAGAAGTTAAATGTACATCAAAGTGCTTAGGATTTTTCTTATTCATAATCCTCTGTTAAACGAACTGGGTAGGAATGCTACTTAAATCAATCTGTGGGAAGTTATTTTATAAAGCAAAGAATTCTAGTCTACTGCAAAAAAAAAAAAAACCACCTCCAGATCAGCTGCTATTGCAAGTTTAGATTTGTATACATATATTTGAGAATCATGTCCTATTCTAATAAAATGAATTTGAGGAGATACTTTCATATTGCATTTTTACATCTATTTTTAAATTTATATTTGGATGTTTGGGGTAAAATAAAATCTAAAATCAACTACCAGAATATTTATAAATAAAGTTCGCCACACTTAAAATGGGGAACTGGGACCAGCACACTATGTAATGTCTCCTATGTATGTAAACTAGCAAATGAAGAATAGTTAAAATTACACATAGGCATTTAATGAGAATTAAAACACTGTGCTCAAGTCTTTACATTCAAAAAATAGTAATAAATCAAGAATCTCTTAGGAATTTTTTATCACATGAGGAAAACTCTCTCTCAACTTTTAAGGAGTTTTGTAATCTTATTAAAAGAAACATAAATCTGACCCCTCAGTCATGTTTAGGAAAAGTAACTCCATATGTGGATTAAATTAGAAAAGGTAATTATGTCAGAGGCCAAACATGCAGAAAATAAAGACAAACTCTAAGGTAAAGCCACCTCATGATTACCCCTTTCACCTTGAGATTAATCTTTGACCATGAGAGGAGATTCTGGAGCAGGCAAGGTAGGTGACTTAGGTGGTTAAGAAGGGATTCAAATTTTGGATCTGCCGTCTAAAGAAAATTAAAACAACAGTGGGGAACTGCAACAAAATTCTTTTTATCATTGCCCTGGCATTCCCCTAATGCCAGCTATTAAACCTCCAGCTCTCCTGGGCATTATGGCCCATGCTCCTGTTTCCACTTTTCTACCTTTAACTTCTGAAGAGTGTTTGGCAAGAGAAAAACAATTTAACAACCCAGGGTCTTTCGTCTAGATTTGTTACAAGAAGAGTTTAGTTACAGGCTGACTTTGGGAGTATTCGGGACTTCTTTTGGCCTCTTGAGATTTACCAAGCATCTTTCAGTGAAAAATCATCAGGCTGAGTCCAAAGCATGTCGCAAGAGTATTACATTACTATCTCATTGCTTACTGAGCGGGATTCAGCACAATCTTTCTCAATATAAAGCTTGACTTTCTGACATATTTTGTAAGGAAGAGGTTTAACAGGAACAAAAGAAGGAACACCTTGAAAAATCAGCCTCACCAATCCCTCGACTCTAGAATACCTCATACAGGCTGGCAGCCACGTGCACCACACACAGCAGCCGTGATACCTAATTATGCTGCCACTAGAGGAACTATTTGTACTTGTCAATCACAGGACTACACTGGCAGAAAACTGCTGCAGGCCAACCTATTCATAAATATGCCGTCTCCTGACCAAAAATATGCACTGTGATGTAATCTTCTTAGAGTGTCTATTGTTTGAGACTTGCAAAGAATGTTAGGTTTTATGTGTGGTGGGTTTGAGGAAGGACTAGCTTATAGAGCTAGAAACACATCTGAGGAGATTTTTTTTCCTTAATATTGAAGACCAGCCTGGTTAACCCTTCACTATCTACCTCCCTCACTAGATTTCAGGCCCCAGGTCTGTCTGTCCTTTTTAATATTAAAATCTTTTAGTTATTTTTCTTGTCAAGCATATGTTTTTTTTCCTATACAGCACGTGTATAAATAATGTCCAAAACATAAAGCAGTCAGGAAAACATATGTGAAAACATGTAATTATAAACACTCACTTCTCAGGCCAGATTCCAGGCCCCGAAATTCAATAGCATCTCAGGAGGCAACTTCAGAGTTCTGGTCACACACTTTTCTGACATGTAAACTTAGCTAACCCATCCTGGGAGATTTCTAGATTCAAACCAATCAGCATGATGAACTTGGTCTAACTTCAGAAGTTCAGGGTCATTACACTTACTTTCTTCTGCACCACCTGCCCCAGAAATCACCCTTTTCTAAAACTGAATTTTAATGCATGTTGCCTCATCAACGAGAAGCATAAACCATGCCTGATACAAGCATCCCCTGAATCTACTAGTACATCCACTCCATGAGGGCAAGAACCATGTCTTTGTGGAAACATATTCGACACTAAACTCAGTAACTGGCAAATGTTAGGTCTGCACTAGTAGTTAATAAATGAATACGTCCTACTAACATAAGTCAACCTTGAAAGGTTTCTCAGGGTTTCAATATCTAAGAGTTTATACATGAGAGAGTCACAGGTCCCACAAGCTTTTTAACATGAATCTGGCAGTATCATTCAATTATTGCAACTCTAGCTAGATTTCCCTTTCTTTAAGGAAGGACCTAGACTTTGTGTGGCTTTTTTAATGCCTCCAGGACCTAGTACTAGCTGCAACTAATTCTGGTGTTGGCTAGAAGGCAATATTTCACCTCCAAAGGTTATGATCAATGAATAAATTATGAATTTTGTTACATTTATCTTAGGTGAGACATTTATCCCTGCACAGAAAGTTGAGTAGAAAGAAATGAAATGTTGAAAACAAGATTAATGAGAGCAAATAAAGAATTTAGAATTGTTTTTAACTCTTCACTTGGCAAATGGGTTGTTGCTTCTTTGTTTTACCCCAAAGTAATAAAATAGCATTTCCCTAAAACATGCAGTGAAATATGCTTTTTGGTCATTTCTATTGCTGCTTCTTTCCTTTAGTCTCAACTGGTAAATTCTTTGCTACAAGAAAAAAAGGACCACTGTTAGTCATTTTCATAACCTTGTGTTTGAGAGCTGATTTCAAGCATTAATGGATAAAGGGTAGAAACCATGACAATTGCAACTCTTATTTAAATAATCTGAAAAGATTTTCATGTTCACTCTTGTCTTAGAAAAAAAACCATAGAGTTTACTACTTCTAAAAAAATGGAGATGACTTTCTTTTCTAATTCATCCAGAAATCTTTCCCTCCATAGATTCACCACTTGAAATTCAAGTAACCAGTACAATTCTGTCACTATTAACACATCTACACCACGATGACACTGTCTTTTAAGAGAAGGCAGAGCTTAGATCTTCCCAACACTGTCCTATTCTCCAGGGACGTCAGCTCTGGGAGAGACCCTTATTCTCTCTGTGTGGCCTTCCCTAACAATCCAGGAATTGGTCACTATTGATTAATGTGTAATATATATAAGACATAAGAGTATATCTAATACTATAGCATTTATCACGCTGTATTTTGTGTATTTCTTCCATGCTTACCCCATGCCCACCACCCAAAGTAGACTGAGTACTCATCAAAGAACAGGCTAAGTCTCACTGATGGTTTTTATTTCCAGTATGTAATAGACAACCAGAATAATAATAATAGGCCCTTGATAGATATCTGATGAAAAAAATGAGCAAATGAATAAAACTAAAAAGGGAGTCAATTAATGCTAAAAGTTTTTCTGAAACTCTTTTAAAACTACCTTCAGAACCGTTTTTGCGAGGCATCCAAGAAAATGAATCTTACTACTTTACAGTGTCACCTCATGTATAAATTAACGTGATATTTCATGATTTATTTACATGACATGGTTGTGAGGTTTACACAATGGAATTCATCCTTAAAAGGATGAAATTAATTGAGAGTATCCAATAGACCATGCTTCCATCTGAAGGCAGCGCTGGCACCAGAATCCACTTTCCCAAGACACTAACCATGATAGAGGCCATATTTATCTCTATTATTTTTATCATCATTTTACAGCTACACTTCATGGGAGAAAATGTTTACCACTATCCTGAAATAAACTAAGCTCAGCAATGACCAAGTCATGCTATGCTCCCCAGGGAAAATATAAGCAAAGCCAGAAGCACTAATAGAGCAACTTATATGCTGTCCATGTCATCTCGTCTCTGATTCTAAGAAAGAAGATTGAGAAATTATAGGTGATTTATCCATCCCCTTTTGTGAACAATCTAATTAGAAAAACCTATGTTAACCTCAACAGGAGAGTTTTAATATTGAGCTAGAATTCTGAATGTGTCTCAAATGAGGGAGTCAGTCTCAATTCCATTGCAGCCCTTGGCAGGAATACCTTTTTAGGGAATTCAGGAATAGGCAAATCTAGCTCACTGTTAAGAAAAGTACCCTTGGTGGTACAAGTCTGAGCACAAGGATTTTCATAGGACATGACAGCTGTTTTCTTAGAGAGCTATACAGACAGTTCATAGAGAAGTACAGCAGAGGGCAACCTAATAGACCACATCAGTGTATATTTTGTGTATATAATGTATACATGCATATTAGATTATACTCTAATCTAATATACTAGTGGCAGAGGTCAAACTGAACTGCTAAGAGGAAGAAATTGGCTTCCTAATGAAACCTACATAAAATCAGCCATAGATGACAAAGCACAAGCTCACCAACACACACACCACAAACACACAACGATGTACAAGTGTGTACACATCCTGCAGTGGCTATACCTGACTCATATGGCAGGTATCTCTATGTCTTGACTCCAAGATTAGAGAACCCCTTTAATTTTTAATAAGATCACATTTAGGGGTTGAAAAGAGGGAGGTGACTAACATTTCTGGAGGGTCAGAGTCTTTGTGAAGCAATTCAACACTGAATCATTTTCCCTTTTCCATATAATGTTGATTCTCATCTGTAATCCTTGCTTACGCTGTCTCCATAACACGGAATATTCTTTTACTTCCTGTTCAACTGGGTAACTCTTACTTTTCTCTTAAGATCTGCCTCTCAAGTCTCAGGTACCACCCTGTCGAGAGCAATCCCTGACATGCTCCCAACCCCCACGGCGGGGTGAGTTGCTCACCGTCTGTCCTTCCACAATGCATCCCTCTATCCCAGCACTTCCATTCTCTACCCTAATAAGCATTCCTGTGCTTCCCTCCCCTGTTGAACTGTTATCAAGGATTTTTGGATTGTTTGTCTTTGCCTCACCAAGCATAATGCTTGGCACTTAAAAGGAGTTTCAGAAATATTTGTTAAGTAAATAAATGAACTAACTTCTTAATTCATTTAATATTTTCAATAACTCTGGTATTAGTTTCCCCAGCTTATGGGAGAAGAGATTGAATTTGTAAAATTCTTTAACTTACTCAAGTTCACACAGTTCATAAGGAACAAGCAAGATTCACACTCTGAAATAATGAGAAAGCCAATTATTTTTGCTTTGAACCAGATGAAGAGATTGGAAGCAAAGATGAAGAGCATTAAACTTTTAAAATTTATCACTAGCATCAGGGGGCACTAACCTTAAAGAGAGGGACCCACACAGTGAAGGGCCCATTGACCAGGAGGCCCTTGTTTACCTCATCACCAATTCTCCTCCCAGAAATACTTGGTATCTTTGGCTAATTTGATGCTGATGGTCTAAGGCAACTAAACACAGAATCAAACGTTGGAAATTCCATGAAAACCAAACTTAATTATTGTAAAAGGAAGAAAGAGGGTTTGTTTAGCTTCTTTAGCATCCAAGTATTAATTTGTACCTGGAGCAACAGAGAGCAATGTTCCATTTCTACTATATTCTGATGTAAAAGTTAACACCAGAGTCTTCACACTTTAAGATGATACAGTAAAAGGACACTCCTACCTCCTTATCCTCTGAAAAATTCTCTCCAAACAGTAAACAGAATGAGAAACAGAAACACAGATTCTGTCTTCAGTAGTATTAGGGGACATCTATCACCTTATACTGCAATACATAAACAGAAAAAGAGGATGGACCCAACAGAGTGCTAGAGGGTCAGAATAAGTGCCTTTGGATGGTGCTCTTGATGAGAAGCAAGCTAAGTCACAGTAAAACCCTGGAAATGTTCAAACATTGGAAACACCATGAAGGCAGCAGGGAGGAGGATGGCTGAAAATGGGGTTATTTAAAGTCTTTGTTAGTCAGTTATAATTCCAGGTTCCATCCTTATCTACTAAAACCCTTTCTCCACCAGAGACGGTATGGTCTCTGGAGAAATTGAATTAACAGAGGTTCCTGAAACAAGGATAACAGACTAAAAAGAAAAATGAAGTGAAAGACCAAACACTGAACAATGATACCCCCAGGCTCCCTTTCCCACACAGCTCTGAACACCAATAGCCAAGCTTAAAACATATAGGCAGGAAGTTGAAAGATTCTTCTGAGGTACTGTCCCATTGAAAAAAATCTGTAGATACTGACATTTGAATTTGAGGCCTGTTAGTCACTAGACCGCAATACAGTGAGGTATCACACATAGACACTTCCAATCAGCTTTTTAGTAACCCTTTTTTACCTATGAAAAGACAGCCAAGGATTACTAGACATTTGAGGAAAGCTTCCAAGATGAACAAGGGAAACTAAAAAAAATAAACAAAAGGGAAGTCAGAGATTACAGAGACACTGCAGGAAGCAGTAGACCATTCAAAGAAACCATGAAACAAGAATAGGTTGCTATATAAGGGGAATAATCAAAAAAGAAAAAAGTTCTTGGATATTAAAAGTATAACAGCTAAATCTTTTCAGTCAGCAAAAAGTAAAAATGTCAAGTCAAACAAATCTCCCCAAAGTAGAACAAAAAAATCAAAAGTATATATAATAGAAAAAATAAGAGAAAGAAAGAGAATTTGTTCAGGAAGTCCTATTTCCAGAGAGACTAGAGAACATGGCAGAAAAAATTATCAAAGAAACAATATAAGAAAATTTTCCCAGACTCTAAATTTGAAGGGCCCACTGAGTGCCCAGCACACACACACACACAAAAAGGCCCCACCAAGGCATATTATCATGAATCTACCAGAACACTAACAATGAAGAGATCTTAAAATCTTCCAGAGAAGAACAAAAGTTATATACAAAGGACTGGAAAACAGAATGACATCAGACTTCTCATAACAATATTAGAGGCAATATTAGGCATGAAAAATGCTGAGTGAAAAAAAAAATCGAGAATCTTATATCTTGCCAAATCATAAATCAAGCACAATAATAAAATAAAGATACTTTAAGACATGCAAAGTCTCAAAGGTACCCATGAATTTTTTTCTTGAGATGTTACCAAAGGATACATTTCAGCAAAACAAGGGAGTAAGCTTAAAAAAGAGGGAGAAGTGGGATCTGGAAATCAAATGATACAACAGACAGGAACATGACAGAGGGAATTCTCAGGATAACAACTGGGCAACTGGCCCAAAGGTAGTCTTCTTTGGAACAGGAAGTGAGAAAATTATTAACTGAAGAAAAAGCAAAAAGTTACAAAAAACAGGAAAAATAATTATGAACTATAACTTGGCTCAGCTGATACATGTGTGTACATATATCATTAATAAGAATATAACCCCAAATTCTGATATTATTGCTGTTGTTCACAATACAGTGCTGGTCACCACAAGCCCACAGCAAGATGACCAGGAAGATAATATAGGAAACAGCTTTGAAGCTGGTGAGCCTCTGATTACACCTTCTCTAACAAGACTTATCAAATATTCATTGCATAAATTGATAAATCAATACATTTTAGAATTTTTTTTGCATCTTTACTGGAACATAATTGCTTTACAATGTTGTGTTAGTTTCGCTGCACAACATAGTGAATCAGCTATATGTATAGCTATATCTCCATATCCCCTCCCTCTTGAGCCTCCCTCCTACCCTCCCTGTCTCACCCCTCTAGGTCATCACAATACACTTTAGAATTGAATCAACTATATATGTATTTCTCTTTCTGCCAGTTTCATTATGTATGCAAACATCAGACATACTGAGTAATAGAGGATTTGTAGAAATTATTCTGCAACAATCCTCAAATCGTAAAGTTTATTTCAATTTGTTACACTTTCTTGTTATACATTTTTGGGGCATGCTGTCAAGTTTATTGAGTCTCAAAAAACATGGAGATCATCCTCAATGGTGAAAAACTGAAAGCATTTCCACTAAGATCAGGAACAAGACAAGGTTGCCCACTCTCACCACTCTTATTCAACATAGTTTGGGAAGTTTTAGCCACAGCAATGAGAGAAGAAAAGGAAATAAAAGGAATCCAAATCGGAAAAGAAGTAAAGCTGTCACTGTTTGCAGATGACACGATACTATACATAGAGAATCCTAAAGATGCTACCAGAAAACTACTAGAGCTAATCAATGAATTTGGTAAAGTAGCAGGATACAAAATTAATGCACAGAAGTCTCTGGCATTCCCATATACTAATGATGAAAAATCTGAAAGTGAAATCAAGAAAACACTCCCATTTACCATTGCAATAAAAAGAATAAAATATCTAGGAATAAACCTACCTAAGGAGACAAAAGACCTGTATGCAGAAAATTATAAGACACTGATGAAAGAAATTAAAGATGGTACAAATAGATGGAGAGATATACCATGTTCTTGGATTAGAAGAATCAACACTGTGAAAATGACTCTACTACCCAAAGGAATCTACAGATTCAATGCAATCCCTATCAATCTACCACTGGCATTTTTCACAGAACTAGAACAAAAAATTTCACAATTTGTATGGAAACACAAAAGACCCTGAATAGCCAAAGCAATCTTGAGAACGAAAAACGGAGCTGGAGGAATCAGGCTCCCTGACTTCGGACTATACTACAAAGCTACAGTAATCACGACAGTATGGTACTGGCACAAAAACAGAAATATAGATCAATGGAACAGGATAGAAAGCCCAGAGATAAACCCACGCACATACGGACACCTTATCTTTGATAAAGGTGGCAGGAATGTACAGTGGAGAAAGGACAGCCTCTTCAATAAGTGGTGCTGGGAAAACTGGACAGCTACATGTAAAAGAATGAGATCAGATCACTCCCTAACACCATACACAAAAATAAACTCAAAATGGATTAAAGACTTAAATGTAAGGCCAGAAACTATCAAACTCTTAGAGGAAAACATAGGCAGAACACTCTATGACATAAATCACAGCAAGATCCTTTTTGACCTATGTCCTACAGAAATGGAAATAAAAACAAAAATAAACAAATGGGACCTAATGAAACTTCAAAGCTTTTGCACAGCAAAGGAAACCATAAACAAGACCAAAAGACAACCCTCAGAATAGGAGAAAATATTTGCAAATGAAGCAACTGACAAAGGATTAATTTCCAAAATTTACAAGCAGCTCATGCAGCTCAATAACAAAAAAACAAACAACCCAATCCAAAAATGGGCAGAAGACCTAAATAGACATTTCTCCAAAGAAGATATACAGACTGCCAACAAACACACGAAAGAATGCTCAACATCATTAATCATTAGAGAAATGCAAATCAAAACTACAATGAGATATCATCTCACACCAGTCAGAATGGCCATCATCAAAAAATCTAGAAACAATAAATGCTGGAGAGGGTGTGGAGAAAAGGGAACACTCTTGCACTGCTGGTGGGAATGTGAATTGGTTCAGCCACTATGAAGAACAGTATGGAGGTTCCTTAAAAAACTACGAATAGAACTACCATATGACCCAGCAATCCCACTACTGGGCATATACCCTGAGAAAACCAAAATTCAAAAAGAGTCATGTACCAAAATGTTCACTGCAGCTCTATTTACAATAGCCCGGAGATGGAAACAACCTAAGTGCCCATCATCGGATGAATGGATCAAGAAGATGTGGCACATATATACAATGGAATAGTACTCAGCCATAAAAAGAAACTAAATTGAGCTATTTGTAATGAGGTGGATAGACCTAGAGTCTGTCATACAGAGTGAAGTAAGTCAGAAAGAGAAAGACAAATACCGTATGCTAACACATATATATGGAATTTAAGAAAAAAAAATGTCATGAAGAACCTAGGGGTAAGACAGGAATAAAGACACAGACCTACTGGAGAACGGACTTGAGGATATGGGGAGGGGGAAGGGTGAGCTGTGACAGGGCGAGAGAGAGGCATGGACATATATACACTAACAAACGTAAGGTAGATAGCTAGTGGGAAGCAGCCGCATGGCACAGGGATATCAGCTCAGTGCTTTGTGACCGCCTGGAGGGGTGGGATAGGGAGGGTGGGAGGGAGGGAGACGCAAGAGGGAAGAGATATGGGAACATATGTATAACTGATTCACTTTGTTATAAAGCAGAAACTAACACACCATTGTAAAAAACCAAACAAAAAAAAACCATGGAGAACAATGCTTTGTTAAGTGTCTATTTTGATCCAGTCCCTTTACAAACGTGTATTTTCCACCTCATTCACCATCTTGCAAGGTAGGAAAGTATGATTATATAGAAATCATTTTAAAACAAATTGGTTAAAATAACAAACTGGCCAAAATGATTAATCAGGTAAAAATGAATATTTCCAGACAAATTTTTATGATATATATTGGTGATTTTGGTGTATCGTTAAGCAGTTTTGGTGCTCTTTATGAGTTTTTATGCATTTTGCAGATTTTTTAGTTTGGAGAGCAACCCCAAGTTTTATGTGTATTTTGAATTTTTGTCCATCTTCCAGATCATTAGTTTTCAAATATCTTTTAACCAATTCTGCCTGTTTTGTTTGGCAGTATATTTTGTGAGTTTTAAATTTTTATGTTCAGTTCTAAGTGAAGTGATTGAAAGTAAAATGATCCAGAAATTCTTGTTTCTGCTAAGTAATTCACATATGGATGATGTCTGTGTATCCTAGAATGATTTTCTGATTTTTAATTAGAATTTTTATTTTAATTAAATTTTTAAGATATTTCACCACTTTCTAAGTACTTTGCTTTTGAAAAAAATTTAAACATATTTTCTGGTAGTCATGGCAATTTTGCCTTTCTAGCAACTGTGAAATAAAAGGACATGCATCATCTAGATGCACAGTAATGAACTTGAGAAAAAAGTACCAACAATGCCTAATGGAATACTCAAACAAAAGAAAAAGTCTAGACAAATATTCCTCAGGTTTTTATTTCACATTCCATTTAAAAAAAATAACCTATTAATGACCTTCTCAGGAATACCTAGCAAAAATTGGACAAAAGTAAATGAATAAAATAAAATTAAAATATTGTGCAATAAAATTTGCAGAAATACGGGCTAAAGAGGCAAAAAGGGGCATTATTTTCACTGACATTTTACTTTTATTAATTTTGTCTATAGTTTTTAGTTTATTTTATCTTTATTTCTAACTTCATGTATTCATAAATGACAAAATAAGTTTGAAATATATAGAATCTCAAAAGCAAACAGAGAAAGCATCAGAACACATTAAAAGTTGCTACACCATCCTAGAAGTTACAAAACAAAGATTTGTAAACAAATGTTCTTTTTAAAATACCTTTAAAGTGCATTAAAAATTGCAAATAACCAATATTTGAACAATCAGAAGCAGAAAATATCAATATTCAACCATTAGTTATTTTGATATATTAATTGGCAAATAAATAATGTTTCTGTTGTTTTTGTTACTGTCAGGTTACTGATGAGGAGGCTGAGGATGGGAGAAGTTACATAACTTGACAAATGTCACATAGCTAGTAAGGGCAGAGCTGGATATAAATCCAGGCCTATGGACTCTTATTGTTCCCTGGCTGGGCTTTCTTTCCTGGCCCTCTGTTTTTTCCTGCTTGATACTCTTAATACCTGACTCCAAAGTGTTTGTCAAGTGAAAGTAAAGGGGAAAATCTCATGTCTAGGTATTTCATTTAAAACTTTGAGTTTTAAAAATAGCTTGATGTGAGAGTAAATTGAAATCAGTGGTTAAAAATGAGACTTTGAGATTCAAGATGAATTTCACATACATTTCACATATTCTTGATCCAGAATCAACAAGAATGGACTATTCTGGCAAATACGACCACAATAACAATGCCTTTCTCTGTAGCAAAGACCAGGCACAAAGAGAGGTGGCACCTGGAACAAGGATCTTTTTGCTTGTACATGGTTCCAAACGGGAATAGGGATTTCTTTGCCAGACACTCCCAGGCTGCATCCACATTTCTTGTACTCCCTTCTCCATTTGTCAAGTCAGGGATATTTTTTAAAACAGGCAATGTATTTCAATGGGAACCAGTACATTTCCCTAATGTTCTAGCTGTCTCTAGGATGCAAATACTAAACACAGTACACATTCAGCGCAATGGCACAAGCTGCCAGAGAGGAAGCCTTTGCCTAAAATAGCAAAGCTGGACATAAACATAAATAAAAACTGAAATTATTTATAAACAAAGCAAGTTAGATTCATGGCTTAATTTCTTTATATCTTTTTTACCCTCTTTTAAAATATTAAATACATAAGTTTGTTTATAATGTTAGTAAACAAAACTCACTTGGAAATTCACTACTATTTGGTTAGTCAGATCATCTTTTTTTCTTCTTTTTTTCCCAGAATTATCATTGGAAACATTTAAAAGTAGAGAAGGGTGTAAGAGAGTGAATGAGTTCTATCTCATTATATAAATTATCTCCTTTAATCCTTACAACAATCTTGTGAACAGGATATTATTCTGTCCACTTTCCAGATGGGGGTGGAAAATTGAAGCTCAGAGAAATTAAGTAATTTGCTCATGTTCACACAGATAGTAAGTGTCTGAACAAAGTTTGAGGGCAGGTCTACTATTCCAAAGCCCCCATTCTACACTGCATGTACCTGGCACTGGCTCTCAAGGAGGGAGAGATTCTCTAACAGTTTATTAAGGTTTCTGAAAAACTATTAACTCAAGGGGAAACTCAGGTTGAAAGCAATGAATGAAGACTAAAGGTCACTTCTCTCTATGAATGTGATCTCACCAAACACATTAGTCTTCTCTGAGATGAACCCACTAAATAGGAGGAAACCTAGGAACCAGGCCTACTTCCCCCGACTGGAAATCCATCTCAAGATTACTGATTGGATACTGCATTACCCTTTGGTCAGCTTTTTAAAAGTTAAACAAGCTTGGTCATGTCCCACACATCACCCCTCCTGTCCACCGCACAGAAGGTAATACTTTGAGTGTAGATTTTCTTGTAGCTTCACTTTGCCTGATTCTGGAAGCTTCCCTCCCCCAGTCCTATTTCTCAGCAGTAAAATAGGAGGCCATGGGGGTGGGGTCATAACTGGAGTTTAGGAATTGCCTGATGGTTTCCCTTTCCTCATTTGCTGTGCATTTCAAAACAGGCAGGCTTGGGGCACACATCGATTCAGACAGCTGTGCCAAAGAATAGGCTTGGAGAAAAAGCAGTTTCTTGTTTAACCCGTGGGCAATTTGTGGGAGCCATTCTTAGGATGAGCACAAAACAACTTGAAAGGGACATTTATTCTAACAACACAGAAAGAGAAAACGGTAGACAGATAGGCCAGGGGACAGGAATCGTTGTGGCATCTCACAAGACAGCACTGGTTTTAATTTGTCAAGTCACAGTGGTATAAGGAAAAATGGCAGAAACTGTCAAGGGGATGTTGTGAGCTTGAAAGCAGAGCACTAGCTACCTTTTTCCTTTTTTTGAATTTTTTGCATGGTGGGAGTACTTCTTGTGCTGCTGTTTTCAGCTAGCCAGAGCCTACAGAAGAAGCTGTTCCCTCCCGCTGGTAATCCTGCCCTTCTCACTGGTGTGTTACTCTTGGGGGAGCCCCATGTAGAAGTTGGGGGTATTAACTAGATCTGTCCTTCAACTCCTCCTAACCTTGGGGAGTGTCTTAGTTATTCGGCTTGACTGTAGTGCTGTTACATTTTAGAGTTAAGAGTCCCCTGTAAGTATTAAAAGTGCACATTTATGTGCTGGTTCATTTTGTGAAATCAATCAGATTTAGCTCTGAAACATTACTCAAAGACAGTTAACTTCGACAAGAAGAACGTACTGAATACGATATTCCAGGATCAAGGAAGAATGCTTATTTTTCCCCCAAATGAATTATGTATTAACATGATTATGCAAATGTTTGCATGCAGCATCTATTCTGCTTTATCATTCTTGGTCTTCCAGAAAACCATATATCACTGTTATTTACAAAATCAAGATGTCCTAATATTGTAACACAAATTCATAAATAATTTTAAAATTTACACAATTGTCAAAGATACAGAGATTCATAATGAATTTCTTAGAGACTCGATTTAAAGTACTCTCTTCCATTGTAAGGTCATAGTGCACAAACTGTAGTTCAAACTTTTGATTCAGAAAATTCTACATAAAATACCAGCCAGACCATGAGTTGCCCAACAAGGCAAAATGCTAAGATTACCCTGATGTGAGCCAAGAGGTGCTGCAGAAGCCCAACCCCAGAGACCAAAGACCCTACTGCAGTCCTTGAGCCTTGAGTCCATCTTGCCTGGAATAGATTTCCATACTGAAGGTCACGCATGAGGCTTAGTTCAGAGGCAGCAGATACATGAAAGAGACCATGCTTTGCTCTGTTAATCCTTCATAGTGGGGTTCACAGGAAGCCACTGCCAGGCAAGCAGAGGGCATTGCTGGAAAGAGCTATTCACGTAAAGATGCTGATTCTTGCAAAGACGTGAATCTATAGTTAAACAGCCAGCCCCTTAGTTGTGTATATCATGTAGCCTTTTGTTCAGCCTTTTGTTTATAAGGACACAATTTCTGAAGTCTTCATGACCTAATCACTTCCCAAAGGCCCTATCTCCTAATTCCATCACCTTGAAGGTTAGGTTTTAACTAGTGAATTGGAGGAGGGGGGGTAACAAAAATATTCAGACCACAGCACTCTTCTTTTCTCTAATTAACAACCAACAGAAAGAGGACCAAAGCAATGCTATCAGTCAAGTGATATCCAACAGCCTGGCCTTGTTTCCCTTCACACCCCGTTTTTGTCACAGTTAATATCTGTAATACATTACAAAATCTATAAAGAAGGTGTTATAAATTTAAAAATACATTTATCATTAATCCAAAATAGGTTAAATGAAGGTAGGGGAATGAAGCACACCTTTTGAACTTTGGTTCTGGATCAAACAAGAATTCGTAAAGGAAGAGATCTCCAAATGCCTGCTTCTTTTTGCCACATCTGGAGGTATAATGAGATATTGCGCTGGCTTCTAAGGCCCAGGAAGCCACAGACATTCCTGTCTTCTCTGTTCTCAGGAATGACCACTTGCTATAGGAAAACCTCAGAGACATTTTCTAGACTTTGAGGTTTCCTTGGAAATCAAAAGTTGGATTTTCCAAAGTTGGGGGTAGTTAAAGCAGTGAGGCATGCTTACAGTAAAGAGATTTCTCAGGGAGACATGCTGAGGAAGAGCATGAGGAGAGTTTCTAAATGTCTTTGGAATGATGAGGCCAAATGAAGGTAAATCCTGGGTAGGATTTCAGTGCTCTAGCAAAGGACCAGCATCACTGAGCGATCATTTTGCCCCAGACTCCTACATGACTCTGTGTGGCATGGTAACTTATCTGATCTTTATTCAAATTTTTGTTCCTCATGGAATTTTGTATTAATTTGGATTTTTAAAAAATACTGTATCGGGGACTTACCTGGTGGCACAGTGCTTAAGAATCAGCCTGCCAATGCAGGGGACACAGGTTCAATCCCTGGTCCGGGAAGATCCCACATGCCGTGAAGCAACTAAGCCCATGCGCCACAACTACTGAGCCTGTGCTCTAGAGCCCATGAGCCACAACTACTGTGTCCACAAGCCACAACTACTGAAGTCTGGGTGCCTAGAGCCTGTGCTCCACAACAAGAGAAGCCACCACAGTGAGAAGCCCGCACACCGCAACGAAGAGTAGCCCCTGCTCGCCACAACTAGAGAAAGCCCAAGTGCAGCAACGAAGACCCAACGCAGCATAAATAAATAAATAAATTTATATATATAAAATACTGTATCGAAATATCATTTATCTTGATGACTGAGTTTTTTGACACCTCGTTCTATTTTGCACCCAAGGCAAGTACATCGCTCATTCATCTAGTCCTGCTCCTGCAATCCACCACAGAAAGTTTGCCAACCCCTGGCTAGAACATAGAGGAGATAAACAGAATTCTTTCTATTAAGAAATAGAATCAGCTGCCATTAAAAATAAGCTTGAAGGAAAGGCAAAGAAAAATGAAAGTGTTGTGCGTGTGTGTATGTGTGTGTGTGTGTGTGTCTTGTCATCAGCACAATATCGTGATTAAGACCCTGTCAGTTGAGCCAAATGGAAAGGTGAACAAGTCCCCTCCCCCTCAGTTCTCCTGCCATCAGCTTGTTTCCCATCAGCACAATATCGTGATTAAGACCCTGTCAGTTGAGCCAAATGGAAAGGTGAACAAGTCCCCTCCCCCTCAGTTCTCCTGCCATCAGCTTGTTTCCCATCAGCCTTCACTGGAAAAAGCAACAGGTGGAGTGCTGCACATGAACAAGTACTCATGGGAGCCTGAATAGCCTGCAATGTAGTCTATGTGATGCTATAAGACACAATCACAGTTAGCTCATCCTCAGGCAAGCTCGGTGTACTAGCCCTGCCAGAAGACCTGTCCCATTCCATTGGACTTCCATGAGCCTCTAGAACATCTAGACGCAGGGATATGCCTCTTTTATCTGTTTGCCACATTACTGGTACTAAACTATTGCTGAATGAATGAATGAACAAGTGAGTGAATGATTGAATGGATGGATGAATGAATGAAAGACTAAGTAGCACACGCTCTATAGATAGAGGCCCTGGGCATAAATCAAACTTTGTATGACCTTCAGGAATTCTCTGAAGTTCAGTTTCCTCATCTGTAAAATGGAGATGAGAACGATGATTATTTCACAGGGTTCAGGAGAAGATCAAATGAAAAAATATTCATTAAAGTGTTTCATAAACTGTAAGAATGTAATTTAGCAGAAGATTGTGTTGGTTTAAGTGATACTGAGAAAGATGTTGAATGCTCTGGAGGGTATATTTGGAGAAGGAGAAACTCTTCGGAGCCAAAATAAAAACAGTGAGGGAAGGTCGTGAATGATTAAGGGAGGTGAGTGTCTGCTACTGTCTATGGAAAACAGAAATCAAAACATAATTCCCTGAAAACAGAAAAATGAGGTTTTCAAGTATTGAAAAAAATCGTGGCAACAGACCACGGTCATCATTCCTGCATAATGTGAATATGTTTCAGATTATAGATTTGGTTTACTCAGGGCATAGTCAGAATCCCCCAAAGCCATCATTTTCTATTTTGAATGCTTTTCCAAATATGTAATATTCAAAATAAATGGGCAGATGCCCCCCCCCCCCACAATAAGAAAACACGTGTGTTTTCAATAGGTTGTGAAATGCAGCAGTGGGCCTGCTGGTTAGGGTTGAAAGGAAGTAGCCCATAAACAACTCCACCAAGCGCGACACAGCACGTAAGTTTCACACAAAGGAAATTCTTCCATAGTTCTAAGTGCTCCGGTCCCTCAAACAAGATCTCATCCTGCTGGAAGACACATAAGGCCCTTCAAGAAAGCCACAATGACACCTCGCAGACCTAGTCTCAGGACCGAGAGATGTGAGGTTCAGGATTTATAAGAAATGTGGGATGTATTTATTGCTCACCTCTAAAATCGTTTGATAACATCTTTTCTAACAGTCTTATAAAATTAGAGTTTGAAAGAAAGCTTACTGGGAAGGGGGACAATTTCCATTTAATTTTACTTTGGGCCAATTAAATGTGCAGAGGAAAAGATATATCTTTGGGGGAGGGGCAGGGGTGTAATTCTTTTAGATTCCATCTTCTAGTACTTAGAATTACCTCTCAAAGCAGTTACAGAGTCTACTCAAATAACTTATTAGATTCCCTAGTCAGATCTAATGAAATACGTTCAAGTAGGGAGAAAACCAAAACCCAGGATCTGGGTTTCACTTTAATCCACTCAGTCACTTGCTGTCTGAGTGTGTCTGAGTCCTTCGACATCTTTTCATCTGAGCCATCACCTCAGATAACTGGGAGCCATGGCTCTCATCCTCTGGAATGACTCCAGCCGGCTTCATATCAAAGTATGGCTCTTCTCTACCCTCAAAGGTGAGGGGGAGCTCCTTGGCCCTACTACATGGCCCCACTCTCTGCCTGCTGTTGATTGGCCCAGCGGGACCCAAGCCAGGGAGAGTCAGTCCCTGCAAAATTTGGATCAGATCTAAGAGATAATCATTTTCTGTCACCTGCACAGCTAAACAGGGAAGACTGCTCTGTAAGAAAGAGACAAGGGCCCAGGAGAAGCCAAGAGGGCAGGCACTTGAGGATTCTCAGGGATCCACTTGCAGAATCCTTTCCTGAAGCCCAACTGCTTCCCAACTTGGGAGGTTCACAATGGGCCCCAATCATGAAATCCATAAAATCCCCCAGTTTGAACATAAGCCGCTTGGCTCAGGTTGGGTTTCTATAACTGCAGCCTAAAGAGCCCCAAATAACACATTACTCTAATAAACACATTACTCTACCATAAATCCCAAAACTAAATTAGGTACTACTTGTGAAGCCCGCTCCCACAGTTCCCCTCACCTCTCTGCTGAGTAAATCAGATTTCTAGATTTGAAGTTTGGATGAACCATAGAGAATATCTGACCCCACTCCTTCAGCTGAAAGATGTGGAACCAGAGAGATTAAGCGACTTGCTCAAAACCACCCTGCCTGTAGTGGAAGACTCATGATGCTTTCTGCTATAGCCACAACATTTTACGCATAAGTCTTAGGAGGCTTCTATTTTCCTCTCTGTCTCTGCTCTCTCTGGATAACTCTGGTTTCAGTGGAAGAGAGTGTGTCCTAAGAAACCAGATCTAGGAATTTAAGAGGTTAGGACACAAATCCTATGCTACAAGATATCACACGAAGGTAGTGTGCTATGGTGGGAAAATGTGGTTTGGGCATCGGACTGGCTGGGTTCAAACCCAGTTCTAGTGCTTAGTGGCTAAGTGACCTCAGCAAGTTAAACTCCTCCGAACTACAGTTTCCTCCTGTGAAAATGGGGAGGACAATACCTATCTCATAGGGTTGGTATAGAGATAAATGAAATCATATTTGTAAAATGCCTGGTTCACCACGACATACTCTTGTTATTACTTTTATTAAAGGGCGGTTCATCCAAGCAGGTAGGGAAATATGAGCCACTCATAGACCTGTCACTGGTTTTACCTTATCAACAATACCTGCTGCTGAGTCTGAGAGGAGTGACAGCTGCCCCAGTTGTGAGAGAAGAAAGCAGACTCATTAGAGATTAGGGAAAGCTTAAAACGCCACCTGGCAGGGCGTTCACAACCTTGCCAACCGTTCCAAACAGACGGGTGTTAAAATGGGTTTTGTGCTTTTCTACAGTTCTGTCTTTCTGATTTCTACCTCCAGGTGACTAGGACACTCATTCACACCCTGGAGCTAAATACTTTCACATAGATGTGCAGAAATACTGCAGTTACTTAATAGCACCAATACTTTAACTATCTGAGAAATATATTTTTCAGTTTGCCCATCCCTACTCCTTCGGTCTTCACTTCTAACACCAAACAAAAGCTCTCAGTTATTCCTTTTCTCACTGACACTGACAGAGAAAGTCATTTAGCAAAGTGGATATCTGTTTAAGTGACTGGGCGTTGATTTAAACACTAGTGATAAATTCGTGGATCTTGCTCTAAAGACTGTTATTCTTGGTAATGTAATTGTCATGGATCATAACTACAAGATAAAGTACAGCTTCAGTCATCCTGTTTGTTGCAAGAGGATGGAATGTCAAGTGATGTTTTGACAATGGAGCATTTCCTGGAGAACAGAGAACAATAGATCCTTCTCAATAAACACATATGAAACATGTCTTGAAGTGTGGTGGAAGCATGGATCTAGTAAGGAGTCACAGGACTCTTTTCTTCATACCTCCCACTCTCTCTCTCTCTCTCTCTCTTTCCAGGAGAATACCTCTGCTTTTCTGTTTGATCCATGAACCCACCACACTTTCCTACCTCTCTGTCTTTGCATGTGCTCTTTCCCCTCTCTGAAATCCCTTTCTTTTTTCGTTTACTTTACCAAAACTTAACTAATTCTTCTTCTTCATTCCTCAAGAGTCAGCTCAATTCTCACTTCCTGGAAAGTTTCCCTGAGAGTTCTAAACTGGGTGGGGATCCTTGCTCGGCGTTTGCAAACCTGTGTTTCATGATCCCCATGCTGGTCAGAGTGGGTGCACGTATCCGTTATCCCAGAACTCCTTAATGCAGGGTCCACGATGCATTCATCTCTGCACAATAGTTGCTCAATAGATATTGTTGAATGAATGATTGAGTCTATTCACAAATCAGTGAATGACTGGCCTTTATGCCAAAAAGAAATTAAGACAGTATTTCTCGTAACTTACACAAACTGCGAAATTTCTGCCACTCCAGCCCAGTTGAAAGTACCCAGTGGATTTATGCAGCCCAGAGCAATTACATGGTAGAAAAAAATTTCAGCTTTACTTTTGGAAAGCAGTTTGTTTTAGAAACAATCTGAGATAACAGATCATATTTTGTGCATTCTCCTATTCTTGTTTCTTATTCCCAAACAATTTTCAGAAAAATAGGATATTACTTGCTTCAGAAATCACTTATTTCTGATCATGCGTCTCCAACCCCCCATCAGAAGGCCTAGTCCTCAATTGCTAGGCACTGAAGAAAATTACAATACCTCCCCCCTGGGCCCTAACAAAAACACAATGTCAGATGGGTAATAAGCTACAAGAGCAAAGAGGAAAAATAGTAAACCATCATCATGCAGGTCTTATTTCTGTTCCTGTGTCAGACACAATGGGGAAAATGAAAAGAATCACACCATTCACATGATACATACATGTTCATAGTGTTGTTTTGCAAGAGCCCACCCTAAAGCTTCTTGCATAAGAAGCTCTGATCATACATGTTGATAAAACATGGAAAAATAACATGCTATCAAAATAGAGATGGACTTGAAAGTATTTAAATATTGTACAGGGAAATTACCCAGATTGGCCCATAATGACAATTCTGTAGTCCTTTGGCAATATGGCAGGAAGGAAAGTTAGAAATTAGATAACCAGTTTTTTTAGCAACAGTCCTACTGATGAATCTTGCAGTTCAGGCTCATGAGAAAGGCTTCCTGTGTCCACAGTGCACAAGGCTAGCCAGGAGTCTCAGAGTAAGAAGGAATCCCTCCGAACCATTCCACACTAAGATAACCTCCCTTTTTGACTAAATGCTTTCTCAAAGGGAGACTCTGCAAAGTCTTTCTACAGGCCATTCCACAACGTTCTAATCAGATCTGGAAGAGATGGCCTTATATTTAAATATAAATGCATATACCTATCAAACTGTGTGCCCAGCAATGTGTTAAGTACATTCTTCACAAAAATCCTTCAAGTTTCCTAGTACTGTTACCCCGTTTTACAGATGAGGAAACAGAGATCCAGAGAGATTGGCCAATTTGATTATTTGTGAAGCTACGATGTGGTTGACTCAGATTGGACCCAGGTTGCCTAACTTCCAGGCACATTTGCTTATTCACCACATTCAGATGGATGGTCTCCATCATCTCCACACTCGATCTATCAGAACACAGAAAAAGCCAGCACCATCCCCGCATGAAAACTGTTGGAAGACCGTTTCTAAGGCAATTCTCTCCTCAAGGTTGAACCATCGTGGTCCTTTAATGTTTCCTAATGCAGATGATTTTCATGTTCCCATCATCATCACCATCACCATTGTCATCAGAACTACCATTTACTAAGCCTGTACTATGTGCCAGTTTCCTTACTACAAAAATCCTGAGATGCACAATTATCTACACTATGAATGCACAAAGAAAATTCTCAGTGAGGTGAACTCATTTGCCCAAGACCTAGTTTCCAGTAAGCTGCAAAGCCAGGATTCTAATGGGATTGTGCAACCCTATAGCTCCGCTCTCCCTGCAATTCCTTGCTCCAGCCCAGCTGTTGGAACTCTTGACTTCATTCTATCCAAGTTCTTCCCAGTCCTTCTTTAGTCACAGAAACTAATGCTGGACCCTCAGAGCAGGATGGAAAGAGAATAAGCTTACGTGCCAGCATCATGCTTCAAACACCAGTCCTCACTGCCGACGCAATGCAGAGTCTTCCTCTAATGCACATCTTCCCTCCTTTCTTCATCTGAAACACTGTGGGACAGTGTGGAAGGAGAATAACCTGATCCAGCACAGCTGGTCAAATTCCTTCTGTTCATAGGAACTGGATAGGAAGTTAACTGTAGAATAGCCAGTTGAGAGACTTTCCTTTGGAAGTCTCTCACAATGCTGTAGGAAATTTCCAAAACCCTTCCTGATTTAAAGTGTTTGGCAGGCTACTTAAAACTTTTTCTTCCTTAGTTTCCAGAAGACCCCCTGGGACAACGTGGTGGAGTTAAGTGGCCTGGGGCGCAGTGTCACTCTCAAAATTCCACTCGGAACGGCAGTAGGGACAATGAGCTAGCTGGAAGGGGTGGCAGTGTGTGTGGGGGGGTCTTAAAGCAGATTTGTTTAGCATGCTCTATTTTCTTCATTATGTGCAATTTCTACCAAATTATCAACATATATATTATTCGGTTCATTTTTAGTGGTAGCTTGGTGGTGGTGATAGGAAGTTAATGAAGCCCTTGAAGCCAATGCTTGGCACCACATTCCTTATTCCAGGAAAATAACCTTTCTGAGCCTCCATTCCTAACCTGTAAAATGGAGATAAAAACAGCCACCACGTAGACTTTGAGGACTCAGTGACTTCTTGTATACAGGGCTGACACAATATATACTCAACTAACGGTAGTGACTCATTAAGATGGAACTGCGTTAAAACTACTAACCTTGCCTCTCTCTCTTTCACAGAGCTGCTGCAAAAATACTCTCTCTAATACGCATGGAAGTGCTTGGACTTCTCCGAAAGAAAAGTTCTATGCAAAACCCCGGCTTGAAGGACAGATGACAGTTTACATTTACTAAATAGTTATACTCCATTGAGGGCCAAAAAGGATTTGAAGTGGCTCAGCATTAAAAACCAAATTACAAGAGCTCCAAGGAGCCATTAAAGAAGATGAAAGACAAGATTCCAGTAAAAGAAAGAGGAAGCCGTGACAGGAAGACCAGAGCAGGGTTTCTCATGCTAGTAGGACTTGCCTGGGGATCTCATTACAATGCAGGTTTGGCCTCACTGGGTCCTCAGGAGTGGAGCCTGTGATTCTGCATTTCTAACAAACTTCCCCAAGAACCATGCTGCTGGCCCATGGACCACACTTTGTGTACCAGGGTTGAGAGGAGCTAATGAAAGAGCAAAAATCTACTACTTTATTGCCCAGGTAAACCTTTTCGTAAAATGCAGTGTAGGTCCTAATACAGCGATGCATTCTAATAACTTTTTAATTAGCAGAAAACTCTGAGGATATTGGTGTGTGTCAAACAGTTCTCCCCTCTGAAGAAATGCTTCTACTCTCCTGCCTCTCCCTCCTCCGCCTCCAAGGCTTTCTAGACCTGACACTGTGAGCAGGAAATCTGATGTGCCCGATGACCCTCTTTATAAATGATTTCAAGGAAGAAGAAGCAGGCTGCACAGATACTGGAAATGCATGATGTAACCTTTTACATTCAGAGAAAGGGCTGTCCCTAATTCAAGCCATATTTCATCTAGTGAAGCAGACATACTTGAAATTGGAAAACATCCAAAGAAAATATGGAACTCAATATATTTCTGCAAGTCCTGGCCTTTGCCTTCTTGTGGCCCAATTACCTACCTGTGCCTAGCATGTCCCTTCCTCTTTCCTCATGCTGGACACCTCCCAATTCTAATTCCAACTTGAGATCTCAAGTGAGGCATCTGTGTGTGAGAAATCTATAAAGCACTTAAAGGTTGCTGAGAGCTTCCCAGGACTCAGGTCATGTACTAAAAGCTGTAAAAGATTATCTCATTTAACCCAGGATGAGGACTTTACAGGTGAGGATATTCATAAAGATGGAGTGTGTTACAAGGTCACACATCTGTTAGGTATCATAAGAAGGATTCGAATTGAGGTCTCTGTATCTCAGGATTTCTCAGCCTCAACACCATTGACATTTTGGACCAGATAATTCTTTGTCATTGGAGGGCTATCCCGTGCATTGTCTGATATTTACAGTATCCCTGGTCTCTACCCATTAGATGCCATTAGCAACTTCTCACTCTAGTTATGACAATCAAAAATGTCTCCAGACATTGCCAGATGTCTGTCCCGAGAGGCAAAATTGCTTCTGGTTGAGATTGTTCCAACCCAAAGCCTGAGCACCTGATAAACAAGGATAGGTATTATTTTTCAACGCTTTGCAAGGATCAGCCCTGTTAGGGCCCCAAAATGCATACATTAAAGCCCTGACCCCTAGTACCTCAGAATGTGGTTCTCTTTAGAGATAGGGCCTTTAAAGAGGTGATTAAGTTCAAATAAGTCTGTTAGGGTGAGCCCTAATCCAATCTGACTGATGTCCCTATAAAAAGAGGAAATTTGGCTATACAAAGAGACACCAAGATTTCACATACAGAGGAAAGACCATGTGAGAACACAGCAAGAAGGTGGCTATCTGCAAGCCAAGGAGAGGGGTCTCAGAAGAAACCAATCGTGCCAACGCCTTGATCTGGGGCTTCTAGCTTCCAGAATTGTGAGACAATAAATTTCTGTTGTGTAAGCCGTCCAGGCTGTAGTACTTTGTTACGGCAGCCCTAGCAAACTAACACAAGCTCCAAAGGGCCACACTGAGCTTTCTTCCTTTACTTTCCCTTTTTGTTTAGAATACACCTTGGAAGGTTTCAGAATCAATTCCAAGCCTAGCAAAATAAAAGGTTAACTCACGGCAATGTTGTTTATAATCCATGTTTCTTTCACAGGCAAAGGGATACCACTGCTGGAAAAATATTTTTGAATACTTAAAATGCCACAGCAATTTGCTTCAGACGTTTTATGACTGCTTGCCTTTTACATTCTAACACTAACTCTTGTTTGTGCACTTATCTTTGTTTATCTTTAATGAGAATATACTTTCTAGAAACTATGAGAGGAATGGTAATATGGTATAATGGCAGGATAGCAAGGGCACTTGTGATGTCAATCCCCAGCCCCAACTCATGGCAGACATTATAACGATGCACAGTTTCTTGCTAAGACAAGAAGGTCTCAGAATCCTTCTTAACACTAGGCTCCAGGTAAGACAACCAAAAGATCAGAGGTGGCAGGAGAGATGAAGCCTTATGCTATCCTTGATGTAGGACAGTGTTCTCAACTCTGGCTACACAATGGAATCATTTGGAGAGATTTAAAAATATACGAGTGATCAGTCTTTAACCCCAAATTCTGATCAATTCGTCTGAGATAGAGTCCTGTGACTCTAACGCACCACCAAGATTGGCAACACTGGCTCTGTGGAACAGAATATTCAAGCTTGACCAAACTAGCTATCGGGTTATGCATAAGGCTCTCAATTTCTTGAGGCCTCAGTTTTCTCACCTGTAAAACGGCCATCATAACTCTTGCCTTGTCTATCTTATAGGTCACTATGGTCAAATTAGGTAAGTTCGAAATCACATAGAAAGTACGACATTATAAATTTTAAGTTATAACATCAGCACTGCTGGTTCTCCACACCACCGATCCACTGTGCATCCTCAGGTGAGTAACCACTTCTGTAGGTTTCCATTCAGACCCATGTAAAATGCGGCAGTGTCTAAAGTCACCTTCAGACCCAACATTACGTGTTCTTGGCAGGGCAGTTTAATACATTGTATACAATAATGACTATTTCAATTGAGATCTGATTTTCTCATTAAACTAAATGTTGAGGGCTTAGATTCTTCCTCTTAACCATCAAGATGACATTAGGAATAAAATTTAAATTACACTGTGGCCTGGAAAGTAACTTGATAATTTGGATTCAAGTACCTTAAATGTTCATTTTTAGCCCAGTTATTCCAATCCTGAGAATCTATTTTAAAGAAAGAATCGAAATATAGTCAAAGATTTATATACAAGGATGTGTTACAACATTCTTTATAGAAGTGGGAATGCTGGGGTGTGTCTATGTGGATATAATGTCTAACAAAAAAAATGCTTCTGTAAATTATGATAGTCATAGGATAGAATGTCATATAGTCATGAAAAAATGTAGTTTTCAAAAAAATATTTAATGACAGGGAAAATATGATAAGTAAAATAAATAATAATAATAGATAAATGAAACCAGAGAATGGAAAAGATAGAAAACTATACAATATACCAATTAAATACACACACACGCACACGCGCACACACACACACACACACACACACACAATCAGGAAATGATTAGAAGGAAGAACACCAAACACTGATCAGTCATAACAGTTGTGACCGTTTTCAGAATGTTTTTTCTTTGTGTTTTCTGTACTTTCTAAATTTTCTTCCATATACATGGGTTGCTTTTATCATCAGAAAGGGAAAATCATTCTTTTAAAGAGCTACCATGGGTTCAGATTGAGTAAAAACACTACTTTTGTATAGAAAGTGCCAACATCTCCCCAGCCAAGAAACCCACACGGTCAGCCAGAAGTGGGTCCTATGAAAATCAGTGGGAGATCAGTCAGGACATCAGGTGAAAATGTCCTTAGTATATATCCTCTTAAAATGTGTGATTTATAAAAGTTGCTTCAATCTCAACACTGATTTTTATTACATAGTGGGACCACTTCTTTCCTTTTCTTTTGAAAATGTACACCTCTAACACCATATTCCACAGGAAAAAGTTTTCTACAGCCAACTTTATAGAAACATATATTAAAATGAATTCTAAAAACCATTCCAAAATCCTTTCCTCACCAATGACAGGTTATGTATTTGTTAGACTTGAATCAATATACAATATTCCTATATCCTCTTGATTTTGTTTTTTATAATTTTTATTTAGATGCTCATCCTTGTCTGTTTTTAAAAGGAGGCAGTACAAGATGATCATGCATAGAACTGAAAGCTTTCTATTTGATCTCACTCTGTCATTAGCTGAAGCTCATGGTATAACTTTTCCCCTCTGCTCCTTTATATTTCTTCCTGTCTACTTACCAATGGACAACCAGAGTAAATTAACTGTCACATAAAATATAATGATTTTCCTATTAAATTATCAAATTACTAACCCCATTTTGTGGTCTATTTGTAAAGGATATATAGAATATTATTTCTTTCTAAAGTATTTTTCAAGATCACATAGGTGATGGCAACCTGGTTTCTAGTTAATTCAATTCAAAACCAGACAAGGAAAAATGCAAAAAATTCCAAATGACTCAAAATCGCAGTAGGCTTCAATTATATTTTAACGACTTTCACAACAAACCCCAGTGTCTGTTTTGGCAAAGAATATCTCATAATTTTATTGAGAAAAACAAGCTTAAGATGCCAAAACATTTTTTAGGAAAATTTCAGACTTGTGGTTTACTGCTTTGTGATTTAAAATAATAGGAAAAATAATAATAATAAAAAGTCTGGAATGAAACTGCTAAAATTCAAACTTAAATTCTTCCATCTACCTGCATATGGATGTTTATAGCAGCTTTCTTCATAATTGCCCAAACGTGGAAGCAGCCAAGATGCCCTTCAGTAGGTGAATGGGTAAGTAAACTATGGTACATCCAGATACTGGAATATTATTCAGCAATAAAAAGAAATGAACTATCAAGTCATGAAAACTCATGGAGGAAACCTAACTGAAAATTACTAAGTGAAAGAAACCAATCTGAAAGGCTACATATAGTAGTATGACTCCAACTACATAATATTCTGGAAATGGCAAAACTGGTGACAATAAAAAGATCAGTGGTTGTCAGGGGCTAGAGAGTATGGAGGAATAAATAGATTGAGCACAGAGGATTTTTAGGGCAATGATAATACTCTGTATGATACTATAATAGTGGATATGTGTTATTATACCTTTGTCCAAGCCCACTGAATGTAAACACCAGGAGTTAACTCTAAGGTAAACTATGGATTTGGGATGATTATGATGTGTCACTGTAGGTTCATGTTGATGATGGGGGAAGCTAAGCATTTGTGGAATCAGGGTATATGGGAGATCTCTGTACCTTTCATTCAATTTTGCTCTGATGCTAAAACTACTCTAAAAAATAAAATCTTTTTTAAAAAAAATGCAGTGCACCGCCAGAGGAGTGAGTCTATTCTTCTAACTGGACCTTTTCAAACAGATTGGAGCATCTCACTGTCAGAGCTGTGTATAGGACCCAGGCAGTGGATGGGTGTTCAGATTAGATCATTTCCAAGGATCTTAAAAACATCAAGGAGTATTATATACAGCCAAAATAACTTAAGTCAAAACACCACCAATAAAACAAAATGGAGAAAAACCCTGAAGGCAAAAAAAAATTTTGAATTAGGAAATTTAACAGCCGGTCTGGCTAGTAAAGTCATATTAACTATTTTTGCAAAAACAGTCTTTTAGCAGAATTTCAAGTCTGTTAGAAGGTAGGCCATCAAATGATGCCAGTACCAGTTGCACATCTATACTCTGCCATGCTACCCCTCACAAAGGGAGATGCTTGCTGATAGCTAAATTGCGTCATGTTGTTTCTAGGGAGTGGAGCATACTGGACTCTATATCCCCACCTATGAACAGGGAAGAGGCCCAAAGGACAAGAAGTCCAAGTTAGGAGAGGGGCCAGTACCTGACTGGCCCACAGCCAATCAGGACATGACTTTGGTCCCAAGTGCCAATGGAATTAACATTTAACACATAGGACTCCCATGATGTTCCCTGAGGTTAGGTAACCTTGGGGAGGAAATAAAATTTGATTCTAAGTTCATCACACTGCCCCATCATGGACCACATCTACTGCTACTCCTTCCTGAGCTGGCAACAGATACCAAATAACCAAACCCTATCTTCTGAGACCCACGGAGGGGAACGACTAGTCCTGCCGATCTGCAGCAGTGCTGGAAGGGGGATTCAGGGCTCTACACTTGCAACTAAAATCTTCCATAGTGCCTTCCCATATCATTCCACCCTGAAATAAACTGATTCTACTTCTTACCCCTTCAAGTGATTGTGATTTATGCTTTTCACTGAAACTCTGCTTGCCTTCAACAGTAGCTCTTTGCCAGCACCAAGTTCTATTCCATCCAGCCAATCCCTAACCTCGCCACACTTTAAAGCACGTGCCAAACGAGGAAGATAATGATGTTAATTGAGTCTTCTCATTTCTCTCCAGAAAAGTTATGAAGTTGCCTGATGAAGTTAATTTATTATAGAGTAAATGTGTGTGGGGTGAGGGTGGTTGCTGTTCCATTTCAGTTCCTGGGTCTTTTGCTGATGAGGCCTTTGAACTCCTGCCCACACCAAGCCCATGTCATTTACCATGTGCATTTAGATAATTGAAATAATAAAGATGAAATGGATACAAAAGATCTACTATTTCATGAATAGCAACTCCTTTTTCTTTGCAGTACGTGGGCCTCTCACTGTTGTGGCCTCTCTCGTTGCGGAGCACAGGCTCCGCACGCGCAGGCTCAGCGGCCATGGCTTACGGGCCCGGCCGCTCCGCGGCATGTGGGATCTTCCCGGATCAGGGCACAAACCCGTGTCCCCTGCATCGGCAGGCGGACTCTCAACCACTGTGCCACCAGGGAAGCCCGCAACTCCTTATCAGTGCACCAACAGTGAAGCAAATTAGACCACTTACATTCTTGCTTCATGAGCAAGATCTGATCATTTTTCCCCTGTCTTTCCATCTTACTATTTCCATTTTCTTCCTCAAAAAGTACTAATATATTCATAACACCATATATATGACCTTCTAATCAAAATTATAATTCTGAATGGAAATGATATGGGAATTTATAATAATGCTAATACACAGGAAGAAAGTTGAACACAAATGTTTATATTTTCTTTCTTCACCATAGTTATAAAAAACTTAACCGTACAAAAATTGGAAGTTTAAAAACTCAGCTTACTATAAACTTTGAAATACTATGCTGGAAAAGAATAAAAGTGTTCATATTTAAAGGCACTTAATGTGCTATAAAGTCAGGAAAGAATATCATTCTTAAAAATTAAATACCCCTAAAATAAACAGAGTCAGGAAGACAGTGTTGTTATGAAAGGACTTCATTAATTTTGAACATTATTTTGAATGTCCAAGCCTAGTCTGGAATCCCAGTGATGATGATAAATCATGCTTTATCTCCCTTACTAGAAACTAACACAAATTTAAAAGTGACAAAACACATATGATTCAAAAGGATCCTTCTAGATCCATTTCCAATTTCAATATTGGTTTTCTATCTAGGATTGAACTTCAAAATGCTAAGCAAACGATCCATGACCTCAAGTCAAAAAGAAACTGATGGATAAAAAGAGCACATACTCTTGACAAAAAAATGCCAGAGAAGAAAACTGAAGAAAATCTCTGTAAAAATAAACATTTAGCTAATACATGCATGGTGTTACCAATGCACTTTGTCTCTTGTCTTCTATGTCACGACACCTTGACAGTGGTCTGTGTGGACCTGTTGGCAAACATTTCAGAGCTGATTCCATCCTTTCCCCATGGCAGCCCCCCTTTGTCTTCCTGTGCTGCCTCATCCCTTCAAAAGTTCATTCTCCCTAAAGATAATTCTTCCTCAGTGCCTAAAACAGTGGCAGTCACACACATGACACATGACAAATATTTGTGAATTAGTTAGTTAGTCAACACTCCCATATCTCCAGGGTGTCTCCTCCACCTAGCCTTATAACCCAGCAGGGGGAAGTTAATTTCCCCAGAGCCTCTGGACCTTTCTGCTCAAACTATCTAGACACCTCCTTGGCTTGGCTTTCAAACTGGGTATTTCTCCACCTAGGAGCGCTCTCTGGAACTTTTTCTATAAGTGATCAGATTAAATCCACAACAAAAAAGGAGAAGAAATCAGAAAGTACATAAATCATAAATCCTCATTTCTCTCTCCTACCAAATATCTTCAAACAAAATCAAAAACCTCCAGTACACTCTGGGGGACTACGTTTTCTTTCTTTTTTTGCATGCCTTAAAATGTGGGTATCAGTACTTCATGAAGGCAGGAATTCCAGCCTCTTGTATGAGGGAGTTTCATTAGAAAAGCTGAGAGTTTAGAGGGTTAAAACGACACCAGGGCCAGGCTTCAGGGATCAGAAGACCCCTCTGTCTCTGGAGACATCAATAAAGAACTTTACACAATTTTAAGAAAATAATGAGTATTGGTATTTGCCAACCCAAGCATAGACCACTCACTGAAAGGAATTCACAATCCAATTCAATTCCAAAATCATCTTGTTGAACATCTATGCAGTGCCAGACACTATGTCAGAAAAAGGGGAGTCAGATATGATTGAGACATTGTCCAGAGGAGACACATAAACAAATAGCTGTAATAGGACACACAGATCTAGCTTTTGGGATAATCAGTTCTTCATTCACCAGACTTCATTACCAAAAGTGACTGATCTTTTGCCTCCAAATATGTTTAAAAGATTAATTATAAGCAATGACCAAGCTCTGAAATTCCTAGAGGAAATCATTTTACTTGAAACATTATCCAGATGAGAGTTTGGGAGGCACTGCCAGATAATTTGTGGGAAACACCAAGGGCAGAAGGGGCCCTTGCCTTCCTCCCTGTTTGGGAAAATCAGGGGCAAAATGCAGGGTTCCAGCCAACTGGGGGCAAGCCAGGAGAGCAAAGAGGGAAGAGCATGCAGTCGGGTCCAGAGGGCTGGTGTCTACTCCACAGGATCCGTCTGGATCAAGGGGATTGGACACTGCTGAAAACCAGTAGGGCTGCCCCAGGACCTCACAGGACACACGCTGACCTTCTGGCACAGCCTAAGCAGAGCAGCTGAGTCAGGAAGCAGGTGTAGGACCAAGGGAAGGTCTCGTCAACAGAGGGGCCAATCATCATTGGCTAAGCTGAGAACGAAAAGGTGACACATTTATCAGTTGCAGACATCAGGGAAAGAGGCCAGCAAAACACACAGGGGCATGGCTGCCTGCAGATGCCAGCAGCCACAGTGTAGCTGGAGCCAGGGAGGGACCCGGGCCCCTCATGTAGATCCAGGCACCATCTGGATGTAGACCCGGGGACCAACCCATGAGAGCAATGCAGCCTCCACTCTACACACCCAACCACTCTAAAGACAGCAGAAGACATGGGATGGAAATCAGAGAGGAAATTAGAGCCATCATTCCCAAGGACAGGTTTAATTAGAGACATTCTTTAAATTATTGATTGGGTCTAAGGCTTAACGTGGATTGTGTACTTCTAAGAAGTATACAGTGTCCCCTAGAAGGGTGGAGAGTCCTACAGAGTACAAAATAGTTCTAGAAAAAAAAACAACTGTCTTTCTTTTGTGTATCTGAGTTTCAGTGGACATCCCCACCAAAGAAAGTGGTGGTGAGGGTAGGCCAGGCTCAGAGAATAAACGAAGCAAAGGTACAGAGTTGGGAATATGAACAATACATTTAGGATTAAAAAGATTTTCAACTTGACTGCAGAAGAGGGTTTAAAAAGACCCTGAAAGGTCAGGGCAGTACAGAGGCTTACAATTCCCTGGAAATGGAATGTGAACCTTTTTTTGCTGACTTTAAGTCTGATTTCACGAAGCAGCAGTTTTTTTCTTTGAACAAAAAAAAAAAATCAAAATTTCAAATATGTCAGCATTTACCTTCAATGCTCTAGTCTGAAGATCTTTTTCTTTTATCAAGAAATGCACTAACCATTTAATTCCCAATAGAGGGAAGAGACATCCTCGGGGTAAAATAAGTCTCATGGGCAAGAGGAGCTGAATTCATTTATTCACGTTCACGTAAAAAATGATCAAAATGAGCAAAATAATAAAAAGAGACACACAGTAAAACTGTACCACACCAAGGGATTGCATGGTTTTACTTTCCACTGGACTGTAAACTGTCTGAAAGAAACAAAAAAAGGTATGTCTGGGTTGAATTTCAGCACATTACATGAGGAATTAATTACCTCCAATTTCAAAACTAGCCTTTCTGGAGTTTGCTTTCAGTTTGGGATATTTATGACTGAATTATTTTTATACCGAATTAGCAGGGTTTTCTCCTTTTTATTATCTATGACACAAAAAGAGCCACATCCTTCCCCATCATCAGCACTGGGGTCCTCATGACTTCATCGGGAAAGGTGGCTGTCATCAGAAGCCCCTTCTGTCTATCCACCCCTATAAGGGTCAGTAAGGATGTTCCCCTCCCCACTATTTGAACGTCTTCAGCAGAGGAGGGTGAGGGTGGACGGCAGCCCACTTCAGCACTGGGTGGTGTCACCTGACAGGCCAGGAAAATCTGCAGTAGCCACCAAGCAACTGAGGAATAGACTCATTGTCAAGGTCTCCCCTTCCACGCTGGTCTACATGCCTGTGATTTGAAGGGAAATGGATTTTGACCTCCTGGACCATGGGCATCTGTGGCTCACATGCTACATTAACCCAAATTTCACTAATTTAAATTGGAATTTTGTTTGGCCTTTGGATTGGCTCTTGTTTTAAAGTCAATGGTACAGTGCTCCTGCCATCCAATTTCCATGGGCTTTCAAGTTACTGAAAAGGTTGGGACACATGGGATTACATGCAGTTCCTCAACCATGCCACGTTGTTTCATGTCTATTTCCTCTGAAATACCCTCACTCACTTATCCCCTGGTGAATTCCTACACAGTCTTGAAGACCCAGCTCAAACACCACTACTAAAGGCTTCTCTGACCTCCCCCAGGGAGGGGTGACCTTACACAGCCCCTGATTGTGGTAAAGATCACTCTTCATTGCACTCATTTGTTAAGAAGTTGGTCAGTATCCCCACCACCACTAGAGACTCTAAAAACCTTGAGGATAAAGAGTTGATTCTAAGACAATGCTTGGCCACTAGTAGGTGTTCAATAAAGACCAATCAAACATGATGGATCCTAACAAAAGGACAAGACCACTGGGTTAAGCTTGCTGGAGACAAGCAAGTTGTTTCGAAGGATTTGCTTTGCAATGAGCTTTGTTGAGTATGAGAGTGGGGTGGGTGGCAAGGGAGTTAGTGGAATGCCCATGTGAAATTCAAATTGCGGGTCATTAACTGATAGGCACTAATGAATGACTAATGAAAGAAGAGAGTATAATCAAATAAAACATTAGAGTTGATGGAATAAATAACATTTCCAAAAACTGACTCGTTAACTGGGTCTCCCCTGCCACAGAAATCTATAGGAGGCACAGATGCAGCCATATCTTTCCCCATCATACAGCACTGAGTCCCTCATGACTTCATCAGGAAAGGTGGCTTTCATCAGAAGCCCCCTCTATCCATCCACCCCCTACAAGGGTTACTATAGATGGATAAATGAGGCAGAGAGATGCAGGGTCTGATTAGCTCAGGGTGGTCTGAGTGAAACACCAGTCCTCAGAGTGTGGGCCAGATCCCCAGGCATGAGAATCATCTGCAGTGAATCAGAATCTCTGGGAATGTAGCCTAGGAATCTACATTTTACACACATTTCATGATGATTCCTATGCACAACAGTCTGAAAACCTATGCATGAGAAGAGAGTGATCTTCCTGTTGTGAATTTCAACCTTGAACTGGTTTCAAAAGTGAATTGTGGTGGAGAAAGTGTGAACTTTAAAAAAAAAATGATGTTGGAGAACTGCAACTCTGTATTGGAAAAAAACAAAATAAAACATGTATCTTGACCTGCACCTTAAACCATAAACAAAAAATCAATTCCAAATGGTTTGTAGATCCAAACATTTTTCTTCTGGAAAAAGACATAGAAGAATAGCTCCATAGGAAAAGATTTCTTAACAGGTCAAAAAAAGCATTAAACAATTTTTCCTTTAAGAAAAAATATATAAATTGAAATACATTAAAATTAAGAACTGATGTTATCAAATGACACTAGTAAAAAAGTGAAACCCAAGCCACAGAATGGATGAAGATATTTGCAATACATATATCATACCTGACAAAGGATTCATAACCAGAATAAATTTTAAAATTCCCATAAACCCATAAAAAAGGCAACTTGACAGTAAGATAGACAAAGAACTTGAACAGGTACTTCACAAAAAAAGAATAAACATATGTAAATGTGTCCAACATTATTAGCTATCAGGGAAGTGAACATTAAAAACACAATGAGAGGGCTTCCCTGGTGGCGCAGTGGTTGAGAGTCCGCGTGCCGATGCAGGGGACGCAGGTTCGTGCCCTGGTCCGGGAAGATCCCACATGCCGCGGAGCGGCTGGGCCCATGAGCCATGGGCGCTGAGCCTGCGCATCCGGAGCCTGTGCTCTGCAACAGGAGAGGCCACAACAGTGAGAGGCCCGCGTACCACAAACAAAAACAAAAAACAAAAAAACACAATGAGATGCCACTTTACACCCAACAGAATGGCTAAAATTTTAAAAACTGACCAAGCCAATGTTGGTAAGAGTGTGGAGCAACCAGAGCCCTTACACACCACTTAAGGGAGCAAAAATTGGTACAACCACTGAGGAAAATTCTTTGGTAATATCTACCAAAGCCAAGCACATGCATGCATAATTTATGAGCCAAGAATTCCACTCCTAAGTACACATCTAACATAGATACACACATATGTTCATCCAAAGACATCTGAAAGAATGTTTAGTAGCATTACACGTAATACCAAAAAACTGGAAGCAATTCAATGCCGTTCAATAGTAAAATGGGTAAATAGTGGTATATTTCTACATTAGAAGCCACACTATGAAATTATACAGTAAAAAGAACTGAAGAATCGTTGCATAGGTGAATCTTGCTAATAATACTATGCTGAGAACAAGAAGCCAAACATAGTACATTTTGTGTGATTTGATCTATGTGAAGTTCAAAATCAAGCAAAACTAACCTATGGTGATAAAAAGAATGGAGGTAACCAGTAGGGGTATAGGGAATGAGAGGGGCATGTGGGGATATGTAATGTTCTAGCTCTTGACTTGGGTGCTGGTTACATGGATGTATTCACCGTGTTGAATTCATCAACCCGAACAGTTATGATCTGTGTACTTTTTTGGTTTGTGTGTTTACCTTACTAAGAAACATACTTAAAAAATAAACTTCTCCAACAAGCCCCTTTATCTGAATATATACTTTGGTGTTGGCATTCCACAGTCTCATACACTCTTCCCTCCAACAGCATCACTAAGCTGGATTTTGCCCATAAAGCCACTCTTCGGTAGGAATATAATGGATTTCTGCATTTATATGGCGCCTTTCCTCTGCAGAGATCAAAGGGCCTCTGCATAATAAAAGATAACATATCAAATGCAGCATATCAAACACAGTTAGGTCTGAGAGAATAAAGGGGAAATACTGAACTCAGGGACACATAATCTAGGAACTTTGTAGACGTAAAAGAAGTCATAAAAACTGTATGTAAAAACAATCATAAACATCAACTCTTAAGAATTCAGTTGTGTGAAATAAAAGGCCTGCTGCTCTTGAGGTTGCTTTTTGACTCTTGATATGGGAAGGACAGAACAGCCTAGGCATTCAATTTAGGACTTAGACTTCTAGGCACCACACTGCAAGATTTCTCTGGAGTCAACTTGGCACCTCACTGCAGTAAAACAGAACAACTAAATAAACTCTCTGTGCTGCTGTTCAAAGAGCTTTCATATGTACTTTAAGACATAAAGCCACTAGCCCTGACAACTAATTAAATGGGCCTTTCTCATGTTTGTGAAGTAAATATTCTATTGATATATCTCTCTGAGGCATATAGAATTATATACACTGCTACTGTGTTTTACAATAACATTCACCAAATGTGTTTTCCTCAAACTTCAATTCTTAAAATCACCAAGGGAAAATGTTCACAATGAGGAATTTTCACTGACCTGAGGCCGCTTTCAAAAACTGTATGGGGTGACATTCTGACTTGGCCAGTGACCTTAGGAGATATTTCCATTAGCCTGACAAAGGACATCTTTAGTTTTGTGAATTGTGAAACAGCAGCTCAGACTTCTCTCTGTAATCTCTCCACATGCACAGAGAGGGGAAAAGAAAATAGGTGGCCTTGGATAATTTAAGTAGTCCCTGTTCCGCACATGGATGACTTCAATACACAGCATCAGATAAATGAAAGCAGTGTTTTAACTTCATGTATATATCCCTTGAGAGGGATGAAAATAGTCAAAGATAATGGAGAGGAGAAGGAGGAAATTGGCCATAGCTGTCAAGCACTCTAAATGGATAATCTCACTAAATTATCACAACAATCCTATTAAGTTGGAAGTTTATTATCTCCATTCTACAGATACAAAAATGAGGATAAAAAAAAACAAAAACAAGGTTAAGGAACTTGCCCAAGGTCACACTACACAATAAGTGATGAAACCAAGACTTACACCCAGGCCATGTGATTCCAAAGCTTGTGCTCTTTAGTACTAGTTTATGGAATTAGGCAAAAGTGATACTGAGGCATTCCAAGGTAAGATTTTGTGTTGAAAGAGGGCCCTGTCATCTGTGGCGGCTCATGGTTTTTAGGGACTGCTCTGGCAGAAGTTGCTCCTATAACCGGTGATAAGCTCCAAAGAGAGGAAGACCTGTTTCCCTAAGTAGAAATGGATCACAAGTCCCATGTTCCTACAGGGACTGTTAAGATTCCAGGCACCCCTTGGAATCGTGCTTTGACACAACTCACATAAGTTTAAATTACTACAACCACCCCCACCATCGTTAGAGTTTGCACTTTTTGCCGATTTCTGACTTGTCCTGTGTTCAGGCTTCTAGCCTAACGGCATTTACAAAGGACTCCTGGAAGGTAAATTCACGTTCCTTGGAAGCCCTATGGAATAATTCAGATTTCCTCTATAGGCAGTAGCAATGATTCATTCATAACAAGAGTGTTGCTAACTTATTCAATAGGAGATCAGTCTTTGGGGAAAAAAACAACAGCTAGGAGATTTTCATCTGAACAGGAGGTCACTTTAAAATTCAATTTAGTGACACTCTTGTGGGTTTTCCCTGGCACCTAGAATATATGGACTAATAATTGGGAACAGCTGCTTGTCTTGACTAGAACCACTCTAAATAGCTCCAAGATTACACCCTTGGCCTCTGCTTCTTTATATACTTTGGAAATAAACTACTGTGGATGCCCAAATGTATTCAGACAATGGAAGAAGTGATTTATGGAGACTGACCACATCCAGGGCTGCAAGCCTCATTCATTTCCCTGGTTTAATCATCACCACCCATGCAAAGGAGAGGGAGCAAAATGACAAGGTCACTCGGTTACTTATCCCCAGGAGTCACCCTGAATAAAAGTTATCCTCAGATTGAAGCACTTTTTCATAACCTTCACTCTAAGACACAGTTGCTGCATTTGACTCTACCAAAACCCTAACTTAATTATAAAGTTTATTCAACCTGACATTCCCAGAGCATTTATTTCTGGTGTGTCCCCCAAGTGAAGTACTAAATAGGTAATGAAATTCCTGTAGAATATGAGATTTACATATTTTAACTGGACATTTTAAAGGACACTTCAGCTTTCTTCCTATTTGGGTAGTTTTGGTCAGTTTTATTTTTCTTCTGAATCATTTATTCCATAAAGATTTATTACAAGCTTATTCTGGGCCAAATGCTCATCCCTCAGAATGGCCTGTGCTTAAATTTATTCATGCCAAACACACTTGTAACCTTCCTTTTCCAATGTAAACATCCAACAATAGAAAAGTAATCAAATATAGCATGACATATCCACTTGGCAAAATACGATGGGCCTATTCACAAACAAGATAGCATCTATAGGATTATGAAAGAAATTGGGGAAATTAAAATAATACTGTTAAGTTAAAAAGAAGCAAAACTGAAGAGACCTGTGATGACAACTATGTAAAATTATGCACAGACAAAAGATGAAGAGGGAAAAATGCAAAGGAAATAAATATTTTATATTCTGAATCTCTCCATAAATATTCCAGACCATACAGAGTAACAAAATGAGCAAGTCAAACCATTTAGAACGCATGCTTACAGCACATCTATGAGACAGAGAATACTACAAACTTCAAATTATGTCTGAAGAGGTAAATAAATGACCAAATTCAGAAAAGCCAGTTCAGAAAAGAGGAAAGGAAAGCAGACCTAAGTGTAGAAATACAGATACAATAACTCCCAAAAAAAGAATGTCTCCCTCTAAATGGGAATGAGACATGGTAGGCATGAGACATGGTAGATTAGAGCATTGATTATTTGACAAATCAAAAAGAAGGAGCTTGAAAGTCTTCAAGAACAGAGGTGGAAATCTTGGGAAAGCACCACGTCTGGGGAGAGGTGGTAACTTGGAAAGAGTAGCCTTCAGATATTTGGTGATGAAGAAAAATAATCAAGAACTGGAAATTACGAGTACTTCAAAAACAAGAGGATCACAAAATCAGAAGATATACCACCATCACCCCCCAAAAGGGGGCAGTTTTTTTAAGAAACTGTACTTCACAAACAAAAGAGGAAGCTCTTTAATTAAGAAACCTCATATACTACCCAAACCTTCACCTCCTCACCTCCCTACCTCCATGCTTCTATCTACGTGTAACAGTTATTCTGGTTCAGGAAAATAAAACATCTCAAAATGAAGAGTAAACAGTATAATATCCATACAAAGCAACTATAAGAAGAAAACATAAAAATCAAAACCTTTTAGCTCATGACTGTTCTCCCTCCCAAAACAATAACAAAGCCGAAGAAGATGTCAACACCCCAACCTGAATTAAATATCCTTAAACAAGCATTTGAAGGCTGATTCAGAAATTTTTAAACTCAAAATATAAATGGACAAAAATCTAATAAGACTGGCCCAGAATGACCAACTTCAAGACATATTCTAGTTAGACTTCTAAAGAAAAAGAAAAAAGAAAAATTCTCTGGGCCTCCAAGCAAAATGACCAAATCACTCACAAAGGAAAGAAAAGCAGTTTGGCATCAAATTTCTCAATAGCAATAGTACAAAACCAGACAACAGTAGATCAGCAACTTCAAGAGATTTGAGAAAAGAAGGAAAAAACCAAGGTCAAGTGTACGAAACATAAGGATATAAAAGACATAAACAAAACAGTAATGTATATTTCTTGATATCTCCACTTTGATAATATACATGGAACATTCACAAAAAAATGGTGATATGTTAGTTCTCAAAGAGAGCTTCAATAAATTCCACAAAGTGCAAATAACAAAAACATACATTGCAATGCAGTAAAAATATAAATTAATAACAAATTTGTTAAAACAAAATGGACTTTCATTGGGAAATTTAAAACCTTTTATTTTTTTAATTGAGATATATTTGACATACAACATAGTGTAAGTTTAAGGTATATGGCATATTCATTCGATACATTTTATAGCAGTATGTTTGCCATTGTAGCATTAGCCAACACCACTATTACATCACATAAGTATCATTTCTTCTAGTGTTGGGAATAATTAAGATAGTCTCTTAAAGGCACATACCATATGATATCACTTACATGTGGAATCTAAAATACAACACAAATGAACATATCTACGAAACAGAAACGAATCACAGACATAGAGAACAGACTTGTGGTTGCCAAGGGGCAGAGGGAGGGGAAGGGAAGTGTTGGGAGTTTGGGATTAGCAGATGCAAACTATTACATATAGGATGGATAAACAACAAGGTCCTACTGTATAGCACAGGGAACTATACTCAATATCTTGTGATAAACCATAATGTAAAAGAATCTGAAAAAGAATATATATATGTATAATTGAGTCACTTTTGTACAGCAGGAAGTAACATAACGTAAATCAACTATACTTCAATAAAAGTTAAAAAAAAAACTTTAGTCTCTTAAAAAGTTCAATGTTTATGATAGTTTTGCTGCCTATAATTACTGTACTGTGTATTAGGTCTCCAGGTCTTATTTATTTACTAGTTGCAAGTATGTACCCTTAAACAACATCTTTCCCCACCTAGCCCATGGTAACCACCATTCTACTCTCTGCTTTTATGATTACAGTTTCTTTAGATTCTACATATATGACATATCACACAGTATTTGTCTTTTTCTGTCTGACTTATCTCACCATAATGTCCTGAAGGTCCATCACATTGTTACAAATGGCAGAGTGTCCTTTTTATCATGGCTGAATAGTACTTCTTTGTGTATATATACCACATCTTCTTTATCCTTCCTTCTACCTGCTGATGGACATTTAGGTTGTTTCCATAGCTTGACTACTGTGAATAATGCTGCAATGAATATGGGAATGTATACGTCTCTTCCATAACCTGTTTTCATTTTCTTTGGCTATATATCCAGAAGTGGGATTGCTGGATTGTATGGTAGTGCTACTTTTTTGAGTAGCCTCTATACTATGCTTCATAGTGGCTGAACTAGCTTACAATCCCACCAACAGTGCACAGAGGGGGTTCTCCTTTCTCTACATCTTCACCAACACTTGTTATCACTTGTCTTTTTTTTTAAAACATCTTTATTGGAGAATAATTGCTTTACAATGGTGTGTTAGTTTCTGATGATAACCTTTGTTACACGTGTCAGGTGATATTTCACCATGGTTATGATTTGCATTTCTCTGATGATTATTGATATTGAGCACCTTTTCATGTACCTGTCGGCCATTTAATGTCTACTTTGGAAAAATATCTAAAAATGTTTCTCTGACCATTTTTTTAAATTGGATTATTTGTTTTTTTGTTATCAGGTTGTATGAGTTCTTTATAAACTTTTTAAATCTGATACATGCTTTGCAAAATTTCCTCCCATTCTGTAGGTTGCCTTTTCATTTTATTCATTGCTTCTTTTGCTGTGCAGAAGCTTCTTTGATTTAATCCCACCTGTTGACTTTTTTCTTTTGTTGCTTGTACTTTTGTTATCATATCCAAAAAAAAAAAAATCATTGCCACAACAAATGTCAAAGAGATCTTTCCCTGTTTTGTCCAGAGTCAGGAAATATGTTTAAGTCTTTAATACATTTTGAGTTAATTTTTGAGGGTGGTGTAAGATAGAGATCCAAGTTCATTTTTCTGCATGTGTTTATCTAGTTTTCCCTACACCATCTGTTGAAGAGATTATTCTTTCCCCACTGGATGTTTGTGGCTACTTTATCAAATATAGTAGACGTATAGAAGAGGTTTAATTCTGAGCTCCCTACTGTGTTCTATATGTCTATTTTTAGGCCAGTACCATACTGCTTTAATTACTGTAGCTTTGTAGTATAGTATGAAATCAGAAGTGTGATTGTCTCCAATTGTTTCTTCTTTCTCATGATTGCTTTGGTTATTCAGGGTCTTTTGTGGTTCCACACAAATTTTAGAATATTTTTTCTATTTCTGTGAAAAATGTCATTGGAATTTTGATAAAGATTGCATTAAATCTATAGATAGCTTTGAGTAGTATGGACATTTTAACAATATTAACTCTTCTAATCCATGAACACAGAGTGTCCTTCCATTTGTTTGTGTCTCCTTCAATTTCTTTCAGCAAAGTCTTATAGTCTTCATTGTACAGATCTTTCACTTCCTTAGTTAAACTTATTCCTAGGTATTTTATTGTTTTGGATGCTATTGTGAATGGGATCATCTTCTTCAGATGTTTCATTATTAGTGTTTAGAAAAACTGATTTCTGTGTATTGACTTTATATCCTGCAACTTTACTAAATTTATTGATTAGATCCAACAGTTTTTTAGTTGAGCCTTTGGGACTTTCAATATATGAGATCATATCATCAGCAAATAGAAATAATTTTACTTAATCATTTCTGATTTAGGTGCCTTTTATTTCTTTGTCTTACCTAATTGCTCGACTAGAACTATGATGAATAAGAGTGGAGAGAATGCACACCCTTGTCTTGTTCCTGACCTTAGAGGAAAAGCTTTCAATCTGAGTATATTGTTAGCTGTGCATTTGTCATATATGGCCTTTTTTATGTTGCAGTATGCTCCTTCTATACCCAGTCTATTAAGGATTTCTATCATGAAATGATGTTGTATTTTATCAAATGCTTTTTCTGCATCTGTTGAAATGATCATATGACTTTTATCTTTCATTCTATTAATATGGTGTATCGCATTTATTGATTTGTGTGTATTGAATCATCCTTGCATTCCAGGGATAAATCCCACTTGGTCATGGTGTACAATCCTTTTAATGAGCTCTTGAATTTTGTTTACTAATATTTTATTGAGAATTTTTGCATCTATGTTCATCAGGGATATTGATCTATATTCTTCTTGTAGTGTCCTTATCTGGCTTTGGTATCAGGATAATTATGGCCTCACTGAATGAGTTTGAAAGCATTCCCTCCCCTTCAATTCTTTGGAAATGGTTGAGAAGGACTGGCATTAATTATTCTTTAAATGTTTGGTAGAACTTGCCCATAAGACCATGTGATCATGGGGTTTTCATGCTGGGAGACTTTACTGATTCAACCTCCTTATTGGTTTGTTCCACCTTGCTATTTCTTCCTGGTTTAGTCTTGGTACGTTGTATGATTCTGTAAATTATCCTTTTCTTTTAGGTTATCTAATTCGTTGGTGTATAACTGTTCACAATAGCTTCTTATGATCCTATGTATATCTGTAGTATCAGTTATTATTTCTCCTCTTTAATTTCTGATTTTATTTATTTGAGTCTTTTTTTCCCCTTAGTCTCACTAGAGTTTGGTCAATTTTGTTTATCGTTTCAAAAAACCGGCTCTTAGTGTCATTCATGTTTTCTTTCTTTCTTTTTTTTTTTCTGGTCACCATCTCATTTATTTCCACTTTGATCTTTATTATTTCCACCCTTTTACTAATTTGAGCTGAATTTTCCCTTCTTTTTCTAGTTCCTTGAGGTGTAAAATTAGTTTATTTGCAATCTTTCTAATTTCTCAATATATGCATCTATCACTATAAACTCCCCTCTCAGAACTGCTTTTGCACTGTCCCATAGATTCTATTTATTTGTGTCTCTATTTTCATTTGTTTTGAGATATTCTTTGATTTTATTTTGATTACTTTGACCCATTGGTTGTTCAGGAGTGTAGTTTCCACATATTTGTAGATTTTCCAGGTTTCCTCATGTTGTTGATTTCTAGTTTCATGCTACTGTGGTTGGAAAAGATATTTGGAATAATTTTAATCTTCTTAGATTTGTTAAGAGTTGTACTGTCTCCTATCATATAATCTACCATTGAGAATGTTCCATGTGTACTTGAGAGAATGTGTATTCCACTGTTGTTCAATGAAGTGTTCTAGAGATATCTCTTAGGTCCATTTGATGTAATGTATGGTTCAAGTCCATCATTTCTACGTTGATTTTTTGTCTGGATGAACTATCCATTGTTGACAGTAGGGTATTGAAGTCCCCTACAATTATTGTATTGTTGTCTATTTCACCCTTCATATTTGTCAGTATTTGCTCAATATTTTTAGGTGCTCTAATGTTGGGTGAGTATTTATTTATGATTGTTACACCTTCGTGACTGATTGATCCCATCATCATTTTATAATGACTTTCCTTTTCTCTTATTATCATTTTTGGCTCAAATCCTATTTTGTCTGACATAAGTATAGGTACCCCAAGTTTCTTTTGGTTTCCATTTGCATGAATATCTTTTTCCATCCCTCACTTGAGTCTATATGAGTGCTTAAATCTGAAATATGATATTGGTTATGTAATTGACCATATTACTAGATCTAAGGAGAAACGTTTATAAACTGTTTTTAGATGCAGAAAAGGTATTTGAAAAAAATCAAACCCATTCCTGATGAAAATACCCTATTTAATAAGAATTGAAGGATACTTGTTTTTTGATTTTCTGGTATTTATTTTTTTTTAATCTTTTAATTTTTTTAACGTCTTTACTGGAGTATAAATGCTTTACAATTGTGGGTTAGTTTCTGCTGTATAACAAAGTGAATCAGCTATACATAAACATATATCCCCATAACTCCTCTCTCTTGCACTTCCCTCCCACCCTCCCTATCCCACCCATCTAGGTGAACACAAAGCACTGAGCTGATCTCCCTGTGCTATGCAGCTGCTCCCACTAGCTATCTATTTTTCATTTGGTAATGTATATATGTCTGTGCCACTCTCTCATTTCATCCCAGCTTATCCTTCCCACTCCCCATGTCCTCAAGTCCATTCTCTATGTCTGCATCTTTAGTCCTGTCCTGCCCCTAGGTTCTTCAGAACCATATATATATATACATATATATACACATATTTTTTTAAGATTCCATATATATGTGTTACCATACAGTATTTGTTTTTCTCTCACTGACTTACTATGTATGACAGTCTCTAGGTCCATCCACCTCACTACAAATAACTCAATATCGTTTCTTTTTATGGCTGAGTAATATTCCACTGTATACATGTGCCACATTTCTTTATCCATTCATCTGTCAATGGACACTTAGGTTGCTACAGTGTCCTGGCTATTGTAAATAGAGCTGCAATGAACATTGTCGTACATGACTCTTTTTGAATTATGGCATTCTCAGGGTATATGCCCAGTAGTGGGATGGCTGGGTCATATGAGTTCTATTTTTAATTTTTTAAGGAACTTCCATACTGTTCTCCATAGTACCTGTATCAATTTACATTCCCACCAACAGTGCAAGAGGGCTCCCTTTTCTCCACAGCCTCTCTAGCATTAATTTTTTGTAGATTTTTTGATGATGGCCATTCTGATTTGTATGAGGTGATACCTCATTGTAGTTTTAATTTGCATTTCTCTAATGATTAGTGATGTTGAGCATCCTTTCATGTGTTTGTTAGCAATCTATATATCTTTTTTGGAGAAATGGCTATTTAGGTCTTCAGCTCATTTTTGGATTGGGTTGTTTGGTTTTTTGGTATTCATCTGCATGAACTGTTTATATATTTTGCAGATTAATCATTGCTCAGTTACATCATTTGCAAATATTTTCTCCCATTCTGAGTGTTGTCTTTTCGTCTTGTTTATGGTTTCCTTTGCTGTGCAAAAGCATTTAACTTCCATTAGGTCTCATTTGTTTATTTTTGTTTTTATTTCCATTTCTCTAGGAGGTGGGTCAAAAAGGATCTTGCTGGGATTTATGTCATAGAGTGTTCTGCCTATGTTTTCCTCTAAGAGTTTTATACTATCTGGCCTTACATTTAGGTCTTTAATCCACTTTGAGTTTATTTTTGTGTATGGTGTTAGGGAGTGTTCTAATTTCATTCTTTTACATGTAGCTGTCCAGTTTTCCCAGCAACCCTTATTGAAGAGGCTGTCTTTTCTCCATTGTATATTCTTGCCTCCTTTATCAAAAATAAGGTGACCATATGTGCGTGGGTTTATCTCTGGGCTTTCTATCCTGTTCCATTGATCTATATTTCTGTTTCTGTGCCAGTACCATATTGTTTTGATTACTGTAGCTTTGTAGTATAGTCTGAAGTCAGGGAGCCTGATTCCTCCAGCTCCGTTTCTCTTTCTCAAGATTGTCTTGGCTATTCGGTGTCTTTTGTGTTTCCATACAAACTGAAATTTTTTGTACTAGTCCTGTGAAAAATGCCACTGGTAGTGTGATAGGTATTGCTTGAATCTGTTTTGTGTTTTTTTGTGTTTCCATACAAATTGTGAAATATTTTGTTCTAGTCCTGTGAAAATGCCATTGGTATTTTTATAGGGATTGCACTGAATCTGTAGAATGCTTTGGGTAGTATAGTCATTTTCACAATGTTGATTCTTCCAATCCAAGAACATGGTATATCTCTCCATCTGTTTCTATCATCTTTGATTTCTTTCATCAGTGCCTTATAGTTTTCTGCATACAGGTCTTTTGTCTCCTTAGGTAGGTTTATTACTAAGTATTTTATTCCTTTTGTTGCATTGGTAAATGGGAGTGTTTCCTTAATTTCCCTTTCAGATTTTTCATCATTAGTGTATAGGAATGCAATAGATTTCTGTGCATTAATTTTGTATCCTGCTACTATACGAGATTCATTGACTAGCTCTAGTAGTTTTCTGGTAGAATCTTTAGGATTCTCTATGTATAGTATCATGTTATCTGCACACAGTGACAGCTTTACTTCCTCTTCTCTGATTTGGATTCCTTTTATTTCTTTTTCCTCTCTGATTGCTGTGGCTAAAACTTCTAAAACTATGTAGAATAACAGTGGTTAGAGTGGGCAACCTTGTCTTGTTCCTGATCTTAGAGAAAGTGGTTTCAGTTTTTCACCATTGAGAACGATGCAGGCTGTGGATTTGTCATATATGGCCTTTATGATGTTGAAGTCAGTCCCCTCTGTGCCTACTTTCTGGAGGGTTTTTATCATAAATGGGTGTTGAATTTTGTCGAAAGCTTTCTCTGCATCTACTGAGATGAACATACGGTTTTTCTCCTTCAATTTGTTCATATGGTTTATCACATTGATTGATTTGTGTGTATTGAAGAATCCTTGCATTCCTGGAATAAACCCCACTTGATCATGGTGTATTATCCTTTTAATGTGCTGTTGGATTCTGTTTGCTAGTATTTTGTTGAGGATGTTTGCACGTATATTCATCAGTGATATTGGCCTGTAGTTTTCTTTTTTGTGACATCTTTGTCTGGTTTTAGTATCAGGATGATGGTGGCCTCATAGAATGTGTTTGGGAATATTCCTCCCTCTGCTATATTTTGGAAGAGTTTGAGAAGGATAAGTGTTATCTCTTCTCTAAATGTTTGATAGAATTCGCCTGTGAAGCCATCTGGTCCCTGGCTTTTGTTTGTTGGAAGATTTTTAATCACAGTCTCAATTTCAGTGCTTGTAATTGGTCTGTTTATATCTTCTATTTCTTCCTGGTTCAGTCTCGGAAGTTTGTGCTTTTTTAAGAATTTGTCCATTTCTTCCAGGTTGTCCATTTTATTGGCATTTAGTTGCTTGTAGTAATCTCTCATGATCCTTTGTATTTCTGCAGTGTCAGTTGTTACTTCTCCTTTTTCATTTCTAAACATGTTGATTTGAGTCTTCTCCCTTCTTTCTTGAGGAGTCTGGCTAATGGTTTATCAATTTTGTCTACCTTCTCAAAGAACCAGCTTTTAGTTTTATTGAACTTTGCCATCATTTTCTTCATTTCTTTTTCATTTATTTCTGATCTGATCTTTATGATTTCTTTCCTTCTGCTAACTTTGGGGTTTTTTTGGTTCTTCTTTCTCTAATTGCTTTAGTTGTAAGGTTAGGTTGTTTATTTGAGATGTTTCTTGTTTGTTAATTTAGGATTGTATTTCTATAAACTTCCCTCTTAGAACTCCTTTTGCTGCATCCCATAGGTTTTGGGTCATCGTGTTTTCATTGTCATTTGTTTCTTGGTATTTTCTGATTTCCTCTTTGATTTCTTCAGTGATCTCTTGGTTATTAAGTAGTGTATTGTTTAGCCTCCATGTGTTTGTATTTTTTACAGATTTTTCCTGTAATTGATCTCTAGTCTCATAGCATTGTGGTCGGAAAAGACACTTGATACAATTTCAATTTTCATAAATTTACCAAGGCTTGATTTGTGACCCAAGATACGATCTATCCTGGAGAATGCTCCATGAGCACTTGAGAAGAATGTGTATTCTGTTGGTTTTGGATGGAATGCCCTATAAATTTATTAAGTCCATCTTGTTTAATATATCATTTAAAGGTTGTGTTTCCTTATTTCATTTTGGATGATCTGTCCATTGGTGAAAGTGGGGTGTTAAAGTCCCCTACTATTACTCTGTTACTGTCGATTTCCCCTTTTATGGCTGTTAGCATTTTCCTTATGTACTGAGGTGCTCCTATGTTGGGTGCATAAATATTTACAATTGTTATATCTTCTTCTTGGATTGATCCCTTATCATTATGTAGTGTCCTTCTTTGCCTCTTGTAATAGTCTTTATTTTAAAGTCTATTTTGTCTGATATGAGTATTCCTACTCCAGCTTTCTTTTGATTTCCATTTGCATGGAATATCATTTTCCATCCCCTCACTTTCAGTCTGTATGTGTCCCTAGGTCTGAAGTGGATCTCTTGTAGACAGCATATATATGGGTCTTGTTTTTGTATCCATTCAGCCAATCTATGTCTTTTGGTTGGAGCATTTAATCCGTTTACATTTAAGGTAGTTATCGATATGTATGTTCCTATTACCATTTTCTTAACTGTTTTGGGTTTGTTATTGTAAGTCTTTTCCTTCTCTTGTGTTTCCTGCCTAGAGAAGTTCCTTTAGCATTTTTTGTAAAGCTAGTTTGGTGGTGCTGAATTCCCTTAGCTTTTGCTTGTCTGTAAAGCTTTTAATTTCTCTGTCAAATCTGAATGAGATCCTTGCTGGGTAGAGAGTAATCTTGGCTGTCGGTTTTTCCCCTTCATCACTTTAACTATGTCCTGCCACTCCCTTCTGGGTTGCAGAGCTTCTGCTGAAAGATCAGCTGTTAACCTTATGGGGATTCCCTTGTGTGTTATTTTTTGCTTTTCCCTTGCTGCTTTTAATATTTTTTCTTTGTATTTAATTTTTGATAGTTTGATTAATATGTGTCTTGGTGTGTTTTTCCTTGGATTTAACCTGTATGGGACTCTCTGCACTTCCTGGACTTGATTGACTATTTCCTTTCCCACATTAGGGAAGTTTTCAACCATAATCTCTTCAAATATTTTCTCCATCTCTTTTTTTTCCTCTTCTTCTTCTGGGACCTCTATAATTCGAATGTTGGTGCATTTAATGTTGTCCCAGAGGTGTCTGAGACTATCCTCAATTCTTTTCATTCTTTTTTCTTTATTCTGCTCTGTCGTAGTTATTTCCACTATTTTATCTTCCAGGTCACTTATCCGTTATTCTGCCTCAGTTATTCTGCTATTGATTCCTTCTAGAGAATTTTAAATTTCACTTATTGTGTTGTTCAGCATTGGTTTTTTTGCTCTTTAGTTCTTCTAGGTCCCTGTTATACATTTCTTGTATTTTCTCCATGGTATTTCCAAGATTTTTGGATCATCTTTACTATCATTACTCTGAATACTTTTTCAGGTAGACTGCCTATTTCCTCTTCATTTGTTTGGTCTGGTGGGTTTTTACCTTGCTCCTTCATCTGCTGTGTATTTGTCTGTCTTCTCATTTTGCTTAACCTACTGTGTTTGGGGTCTCTTTTTGCAGCCTGCAGGTTCGTAGTTCCCATTGTTTTTGGCGTCTGCCCCCAGTGGGTAAGGTTGGTTCAGTGGGCTGTGTAGGCTTCCTGGTGGAGGGTACTGGTGCCTGTGTTCTGGTGGATGAGCCTGGATGTTGTCTTTCTGGTGAGCAGGACCACATCCAGTGGTGTGTTTTGGGGTATCTGCGAACTTATTATGATTTTAGGCAGCCTCTCTGCTAATGGGTGGGATTGTGTTCCTATCTTGCTAGTTGTTTGGCATAGGGTGTCCAGCACTCTAGCTTGCTGGTCGTTGAGTGGAGCTGGGTCTAATGGGAAACATCAGAGGCATACCCACCAATGTGAAGAACAACTATCACCATATTGGAGGTATTCATTGATGAAGTTAGACAAGATAAAATGATTAGACAAGGGAAAAACAATGGGAAGTGAAGAATTAGAAAAGATTCAAAACTCTATTTTCAGATAATAGCATGATATACCTGGATAACTCAAAAGAATCAATGACTAACTTAACCATTAGAGATTCAATAAAATAACAGGTCATAAAATTAACATATAAAAATTGATAGTATACACACACACATATAAGACAATAGAAACACCTCATGTACAATAGCAACAACAAAAAAGAATATACTTAGGAATAAACTTTTTAAAAATGTGCAAAAGCTATTGAGAAAAACTTTAAAACAGTCTTAAAATACACAAATTATTCTTGAATAAATGGGAAAACATCTCATGCCAGAAAGAAGTGCTGAAGGACCGCGGGGACATCTAAAGAACTCATGGACTCCCTGAAGGGACTATCACTGGCCAAATTTGGGGGCATCAAAACAACTAATAATGATAATTGTAAAACACTCAGTAAAAGGAATCAGAGTCCATGGTGAAATTAAGAAGGGGGGAGGAGCAAGAAGGGAATGGAAAAATTCTTTACAGAAGAATGCTGGCTAATCAATGTAGGAGTAATAGAATTTTTTAAATCACCATTTTTCATCCATTAATGTAACAATTAATTCAGGCAAATATGATCGATGGATGATAAAATCATTGAGGAAAAGTTTGGGGGTGGGGGTGGGGAAGAGAACATCTACGCAGTGTCAAAATATTACCCTAAAGAATATTTATTAATTGCAAAGGGAAAGAATATTTTCATGACAAAGGAATCTAGCAGACACCTTCTTAACCAAATTATCCAATTTAGCGTCATCAATAATGTGATCAACTGACATTTGACTCCTGACTGATATGGTGAAGAGGAAGTCACTTCACTCATATGATATTTTTGCCAAAAATGTTTAATCTGAATTGAATCATTAGGAAACAATTAGACAAATTCACATTGAGGGCCATTTCACAAAACCACCAACCTGGACACTTGGAAAAATGCCAATATCTTTTTTTTTTTAAAGGAGCAGAAAGACTATTCCAGATTAAAGGAGATTGAAAGATGTAAAACAATTAAAATACAGCACATGATTTTTGATCCTGTCATGGATAAAAAAACCTATAAAATTATTGGAATGATTTGGAAAATTTGGATATATTTATATATTAGATCAAATTACTCTATCAACATTTAATTTTATGAGTGTGCTAATGGTGTTGGGATTATACAGAAGAATATCTTTATTTTTAGGTGATATCTGATAAAGTATTCAGGGGTGAACATGGTGCTTACAACTTTAGAATAGTCCAGAGAAATAAGAAAACAGTGGCAAAATGTTAACAGTGAGTGAATCTGGGTAAAGGAAATAAGAGTGTTCAATGTACTACTCTTTCACCTTTCCTGTAGATGTGAAATTTTTCAAAATTATAAAAAGGTATGGATAAAAGAAAAAACAGGCAAAACTATTCAATGGGATTAGAAGACAAACCAGGCTAGCAATTTCCTGAGTGGGAGGTATGGAAGAGTGACACTGAGAGGGCCCTTCCAGTGAAGATTTCTGGGGGAATGACAATGTTTTCTTTCTCTTTCTTGATCTGGACACTGACCACACAAGGATGTTCACTTTTTGAAACTCTTAGAGCTGTAAATGTATGATTTAATTTTTCTGTGAGTCACACTTTAATAAAACTGTTTTTTCCTTTATAGCAATTGTCATTAGGATAAGGAGATTTAATTACTTTAGTTATTTTCTTTTCTATAATTTTTCAAAATTTTAGTTAAATAATTAACTTGTATCATTCAAATGGTTATCGTTGGTGGAAATAATCAATAAACAATTTATAACAGCAATAGAAAAGAGTTTTGTTTGAACCAAACTGAGGGCAATAGCCCAGGAGACACAGATTCAAGAAGCACTTGAGGCCTGGTCTGGCTCCAGCCCTGTCCCGACCCCTGGCCTGGTCCTCTCCAACCCTGCCCTGCCGAGTGGTCCGCCTGGCAGGCGGTGGCCTCCGGAGCAGCCCAAGCCCATGGGGGTTGCGCTCCCGGCCGCCGGCACTGACGAGATGGAGCCCCCGGCCCCTGAGGAGCAGAGGATCGATGCAGTTCCAGAATCAATTCCAGCGGCGCCAGGAGGCAGCCAGGTATCATTTATTTAAGCCATCTGGTGCCGGAACAGGTTCATAAACCACATATGCATATGGCACCTTATATGCATTGGTTTATCTAGCTCATGGCAGCTCGAGGAACCATTTATGTATTTCTCTACCATGAAAAGTATAAGGTGGTTAAGCTCTTTTTCTATCTCACAATGGGTTTTTCTCCAGCCTTGGTGGTGACATCAATGAGTAACCCCGAAGAACTTCACGAACTTGCCTGTAGGGGCTTAATTTATTTCCTGGGAGTTGTGTTCTTCAAGAACAATGGCATCATTCCATTTGCCCATGCCACCTGGCACCTGTTCATGGCCACGGCAGCTGCAGTGCATTACTATGCCATTTGGAAATATCTTTACCCAAGTCCTACAGACTTTATGTGACACTTATGACCAATCTTTACTAGGTCTCCAAACCAGTATTATTTCAATTATGGCACTTAGGAGTCGGGTAAGAGCTGAAAATTGCACAGAGGGGGGAAAAAAAGAGAAGACAACAACTACACTGACTTTATATCTTTTGAATATAATTACTGTGAAAGTATAAAAGCTGTGTTCTGGAATTTTCCCCCTCACAGCAAATACATAAGGTAGTGAATTAATTATTAATTCCATTCCACTATCATGAAGTACTCTGGATAGACTTGGCCAACTGGTTTACAAACCAGGATTTTGTATTTTGATTTTACAGATTTTACTACATGATTTTTCTAAATTACTAAGTCAGGCTGTAAAAGTCAGTGCAATAACAAAACTGCCTTTTTAAGAGAAAATGGTTTCTATCACTTTCCCATTACCTATGTAAAGAATCATGGACAGAACTTACACTACTTTTTATCATGCTTCATCTTGGCATAACATGGTTATTTTTTTTTTTTTTTTTTAAACATCTTTATTGGAGTATAATTGCTTTACAATGGTATGTTAGCTTCAGCTTCACAACAAAATGAATCAGTTATATACATACATATATTCCCATATCTCTTCCCGCTTGCGTCTCCCTCCCTCCCACCCTCCCTATCCCACCCCTCCAGGCGGTCACAAAGCACCGAGCTGATCTCCCTGTGCTATGCGGCTGCTTCCCACTAGCTATTTACCTTACGTTTGGTAGTGTATATATGTCCATGCCTCTTTATCGCTTTGTCACCGTTTACCCTTCCCCCTCCCCATAAATTGATACAGCCACTGTGGAGAACAGTATGGAGGTTCCTTAAAAAGCTACAAATAGAACTACCATATGACCCAGCAATCCCACTACTGGGCATATACCCTGAGAAAACCATAATTCAAAAAGAGTCATGTACCAAAATGTTCATTGCAGCTCTATTTACAATAGCCCGGAGATGGAAACAACCTAAGTGTCCATCATCGGATGAATGGATAAAGAAGATGTGGCACATATATACAATGGAATATTACTCAGCCATAAAAAGAGACGAAATTGAGCTATTTGTAATGAGATGGATAGACCTAGAGTCTGTCATACAGAGTGAAGTAAGTCAGAAAGAGAGAGACAAATACCGTATGCTAACACATATATATGGAATTTAAAAAAAAAATGTCATGAAAAACCTAGGGGTGAAACAGGAATAAAGACACAGACTTACTAGGGAATGAACATGGTTATTTTTTAAATAGAAACTTCAGTTTTTTGTAAATTTAAAAAGAATACTTCATTGAAGCCCATCTCTGCAGTTCCTCATTCATGTGAATTTTTGCAGCAAGCTGTCAACATTCCAGAAATGAACAAACATTATACCTCTTCTGATAGTTTTATTAAGCATGGAGAAATTGTCAATTTTTAAAAACTACAAGTTTTCCAAAACTCTTCTGCCAGGCTCTGACTCTGAATTCCATGCTGCTTTGGGCCATATACTTGACCTAGTTTGGTTTCTCAGCGATGGAAAAGTATTTTGGTATCATTAACTTTTTCAAAAGATTCAACTTTTTCTCTATGTCTTTGCCATGTCTTCTTCAGGGTCTTTTTCAACAGTGGATGAGTATCTAGTCTGTACTAAGAGAGTATTGTTGGGTTGGCCATCCACTGAAAACTCCTGAAGAGCGTTATGAATTACAGTGAATAGTGGTCATGCCTGTTTGGTGCCCAATGGTTAAGTCATTGTCACTTAGCTTTATATTATCAGTTTGATAGTCATTTTAAATTATGGAACTAGATGCATAAATTCACATTTCTACCTTTCCTTTGCATCTCCTGATACACTTTCCTCTTTTTCACAGAAAAGTGTTTAAAGCACTGTTTGACAGATAAACTCATGTGTCTGTCATCCATGGGTTATATCCTGGCTCAGTGGAGTGGTATTTAATATATTGTTTTTGGTTTTCATTCAGTGTCTTATATTAAGATTAACATATTAGTTGCTTTGTTGGTTAATATCCTGTTGGTATTTTAATAAATGAGATAACCTTACCTTTAGATCAGGTGCTGATATTGCCTGTTTTTTAGTGATGTGTTTGATCATTGGAATTGTTAGTTTGGCAATACACTGAATTCAATTCATTGAAATTTTGTACTGATGTAGCTTTAAATGAGGGTTTATTTTGTGTGTGTATGTTTAGAGCTCTCTGACTTTGGTAAATTATATGGGAATGAAGAACAGAAGAATGGCCTTTTGCTGATGAATTCTTAAATAGGCAAGGTATCCAATGATAACGCCAACCAGACCACCCCTTCTGCATGACTCTGAACATCTGGATGCCTCTTGTTTTATTGTGTATATTTTATTTTAAATGTATTAACTTTTGTGGATTCATTTAAAGTCTGCTCAGAAGTACCACTGTCAAAACCACTAAAATGTATGTAAAAAATTGTGCTGTAGACTAAAATAAAATTGTTACTTGGATTTGGTTAAAAAAAAAAAAGCACTTGAATTGTATTTCACTGGACTACAAAATGGGGGAGGCTTATGTAGGCAGAAACCACAAAGTTACATTAGTTGTTTGTCAAGAATTAGGATTGGAGCTGGCAAGAAGTAAGGATATGTTGGGGTTTGAAATGGTTGCACAGTTACCAGGGGAGACCTTGAGACCATAAGGCTGCAGCTGACAGCAGCTAGCAGATACTGTTTGGAGAACAGCTGATGGTATCCTTGAGTTTGATACAGTTCAGAAAATTCAAGTGCATAGTGATGCAGGAGCATGTCAGAAACCACATCCACAATGGTCACTGGCTCTATTTTGGATGCCTGAACCACAGTTACTCCATTTTTATTTTTAAATGCATCCTTTTCGTTAATTGTTAAAGCAGATGTACAATGCATGTTTGACAGGTTGTTCTAGTTAGCATAAAGTTCAGTCCAAATCATGTATAAGCCAGAATGACTTCCTCATACCTCAATATGTGAACATTTCTTCCATCATTATAAATAATTTTGTTTTAAGTTTAAATCTTCCTTTTCCTCTTTAGGGATGCAGGAGTATGAATAATCTAAGGTATAATATCCAGGTACCCTCATTCAGAAATGGGTTGACCTGCATACTTTTTTTTAAAATTTTTATTGGAGTATAGTTGCTTTACAATGTTGTGTTAGTTTCTACTGTACAGCAAAGTGAATCAGCTATATGTATACATATATCCCCTCTCTTTTGGATTTCCTTCCCATTGAGGTCACCACAGAGAACTGAGTAGAGTTCCCTGTGCTATTACAGGACCTACATACTTTTTAAATGGAAATTCACTACATTTATATGTATACCTTGTGTCTTAGTCCATTAGGGCTGCTATAGCAGAATACCACAGATTGGGTAGCTTATAAACAATAAACATTTTTTTTTCTTCTGGAGGCTGGAAGCCCAAGATCAAAGTGCTAGCAGATTCAGTGTCTGGTGAGAACCCAATTTCTAATTTATAGATGACATTGTCTACCTATAAGCTCACATGGTGGAAGGAGCAAGGGAGCTTTCTCAGGCCTCTTTTATAAGGGCATTAATCCCATTCATGAGGGCTCCAACCTCATGAATGGGTGGGGACACACATATAAATTTAGGGGGACACACATATTCAATCTAGGGCACCTTGTGACAACAGGAGAAGTTTGCATTTTAAATATTCCCTTTGGAGATAAGTGACCATTATTTCACGGTGGCTAAACAATGGCTTCGTGAAAAATTATTTAGAACATCTGGCTGAAATGATTATTACATGTGAACATTTGCTTTTTCACAAGTTCTCTGTTATGTTTTCAGATTAGTAATAAGCCATACCCTGGAATCTACAAACAAAGAAGAATTGGGTTAACACTGGCATCCAGACCTGCTATGCTCTGTTCTAAACTTGTGCAAAATTAATTACAATATTTATTTGTAACTAAATAAGAGTAGTAAAGATGTTCTTATCCTTATGCCCATCCATTTCAGAACAGACCTTGTAATCCAAAATGTAGATTTTATTTGTGATCTATATTTTCATGTATCTGTAGGATAAAGGTGGAAAAGTGAATAAAAGTAGTGTTTCTTTCTAAGCAGGTACTTGTCCAGAGAAGAGTGTCAATTTTTTAAAGGGAAGAAATGTCAGTTTTTTTTTTAAGATTGTGATCTACGCTCTGACTTAACTGATTTGATAGGGGAAAGAAAATAGTCCAAATGCTTCTAAAACAGACTGGAGAGCCAAAAGTGGGCAGTGTCCTTGTATCTCCGAAATGAGATGAACGAGACCTAAATAGGTCATTCTCAGTATCCTCTAGGATTCCCTGTATGTTCCTACTTCTCTGAACACATTTTTGTAAAATTATAAACTTACCTATTTTTCAAAACTTTATTAAATTAAAAGCATTTTAATCTTTGGAGAATGAAGCAAAAAACGATTAAGAGGATAGTTCATTTCTTAATGGTTGCAATTTAAAACCTTGGCAGTCTCTATTCATGTAAACATTCCTCTGCTCTGAGCTCAGAGGGTCTGGGGGTGAAGTAGAGGGACTCACACAGACTCCAAAGAGAAAGCAGGTCTTTTCTAATGGAGGCCACATCAACACAGCCCTTGCTAAACAAAGTCTAGAAGGATTCCATTTCAAGGCAGCGCTAAACCTGGGAGCAGTCTTAGTCTATATTCTTCCATGCACATGAGCCCCAAACCATTTCAAACAAGTCACTATTACCCGTTGGCTTCTGATTCTCATAATGGTGGAGAAATATGAGAGAATAGTGGTGAGGACATGGGTGGGGAAGCTTCCAAAATTCATCTGCTGAAGGATATCAGCTGGAACAATTACTGTCAGTCTTTGGCTCTGCCATCTGAAGGAGATGCAGCACATACATAAGCAAAGACTTCGTCTCTGGGGACACGCTTACCTCGAAGAGAAGGAGGCAAATTAGGCACCACTTCCCTGTTCCAGTAAAACATCATTTCCCTTAAAAGAACACAGTGCTGACCTTCCTGTAGGAATTGGTAGAAATGCTCAGCCAAACATCAGGAGGGAAAGGAAATCCTCTTGAAAAATGACTGTCCATTGCTTGCCACTGGTTAAGATTGAACCAAAGTCATCTTGGACTTAGCACTTACAGCCTAAAATTTAAAATATCCATAGAAGGAAATCGATTCTTTTTTGTCCATGAAGTTCTAAGAATGAAAGAAAGGTATTTTTCTCTTTCTACATAAACTGAGTTTTTGTCCGTTCTTGATCAAAATGGAGAAAGCTTCTTATAATATTCCAGGCATTCATCCTTCATACATTGGAGCTATTAAGTCCCAACTCATATGAACCTTCTTCAGGTTGGATCATCTCATTCCTCTATCATTTCCTCACATGCATGGCATTTCATCATGAAAAGATGTATTCTTAAATGTAACAAGCACACGTGCATAATACATCCATAAATTGCAAGGTCCTTGTTCACATGCCATACAAAACTAATTCAAACAAACTTGTAACCTATTGAGTAGTCAGAATGGCAGTCACCCTTGAGGGTGGGTGACTTGTTAGAGTACAGAAGTGTTGATATTGTTTTGTTTCTTGATCTGGGAACAGGTTACATGAGTGTATTCTCTTTGATAGTTCATTGAGCCATGCTGTTATGATTTTCTGCACTCCTCCGTAAATGTTACTACATTAACGAACTGTTAACAAAATGTTTGCAAAAACCCAGCAAACCAAATCATGTCCCCTACTGTCTAGTAGCTTACCAGCCCAGATGCCTCCTGTATCAGACAGAACTCTTACCCTTGGCTATCTCTCAGGGTTGTGAAAAAGAACTAAGATAATGTTAGGAGAGAGCTTTGTAAAATGTGAGATAAGATATAAATGTGAAGTTGGTGCTGTTCTCATCGATGATGAGCTTCTCAAACAAAGGGCTATGTTCAGAGTTTCACAGGAGCAGCCTATACCCATGTAACATATTTACTGTATATGTCGGCAAAAACAGAAGGAATACATGATCTACACATTGTTACACCACAGTTGGAACTCCTATTACCCAACCCTTCTCTAGCCCACAGTCCCAAGATAGATTATTTTGCAACTAATTACTTGCAGATGTGAAATCATTTCGAGTGTTATGAAAATAGCAGAATAGATCCTGGAATGGGCAGCACTGAGGATGGAGTGGACAACAGAATAAAATCATTGTTATTCTCAGCTTGAGGCCTTATTTTGTGGCTCTCAGTTCTGTCTCCTTCTGGTATTCTCCTAGGAAGGAAGTTGAAACTGTATCTATCCCATTAAAAACAAATCCAGATTGTGTTTTCTTGTTTAATTGTTCACATTCTCGATACCAAAAACTGAGAATACAACTTTAGCCTTTCCATTGTTTTCAAATAGTTTTTAGTGTCAGCCAATTGAAAAGACAAATTCTTCAAGAAAAGACAGGAGGGGCATTAACTTACTTCAAGCTGGAAGGAAGTGGAAGAAAGAATAATGAAGCCATAAGTGGGAAGAGGGAAACTACGATCTGTAGGAGCTAGAGGTATGGGGTTTTGTCTCTCTTCATCTCTCTTTCGGCAAACTATTTAGCCAATGTTAGTTACCACTAGAACGGAACGGCTTTATTCTTGCTTTATGCAATCATTAAGAAAGAAAATAAATTTCAAGGGTGAAGGACAGAAATTGAAAAACACATTTGTCCCAAGTGGGAGAAGAACAAAGGTAGAAGGAAAATGTTTGCTTGAGACACAGTGGGACCAAGCGCTTCCTGCAGGATCAAATTGATCTGACAACAAAAATCCAGGTACAGGCCTAATTGGAGGAGGGGAGGGGTTAAAGCTCAGTGAGGGGAGAAATCCATAGGTCATGAAACGCCTTAATTCATGTCTAAGTTGGCAGATGCACATCTTCAAGAAAATATTTAAAATCGCACTGCTGGCTGCTATAAATTTCTGAGCTCTTGGTACCTGAGAACATCTCTCTGTTGCTTTAATATATTCCAAACAACTTTGCTTCTAAATAAATTATTGGGTGCTCCAAAACAAAAGAATAACCATTTACCTACAATGGAAGAAGTAACCCCAGATGCAGGAAGATAAAAAAGCAATAACTACAAAGTTCAGGGGGAAAAATTATTTTGACCTGCAATTCTATTGAAATACTATTCACTGAGAATTTATCAATCAAAGCTCTTTCTGTTAGGATCATTAGAAGATATCTTCTAGAAAAATAAAACACAAATCCAAGACACAAACCAAGAAAAGAGGAAAATATGGGATATGAGGAAAAGCAATAATTAGAATAACTCATAAGGAAACCTAAAAATGTATTAAAAAGACTTCAGGCAGTTGTCAGGAAATTATGCCTAAATAGAGGCCTAATGTTAAAAACACTTTTAATATTAGCATCAAAAATTTTTCCTTTCTCCTGGGTCATTCCCATCTGCAATAAAACTCTCTATTGTCAGTTCTTCCAAATCTAAAAAAAAAAAAAAAAACTTGCTTCAGAATAATCCAAATTGGTGAAAATTGATTGTTTTAGAAGCAGAGTGACATTTATTGTTCTCCTCTTTTGTGTTTGCTTGAAGTTTTCCATAACAGAAAAATTATAAATTTCCTCCTGTTGAAAGAGACACAGACTGGGCAAAACAAATTTTTTTATTCTATGTTGATGTTTAAAAGAGACTTAAAACATCAAAACAAAATTATTCAGAAGCATTAAAAATAAAGAGATGGATATAATATATCAGATAAATGTTTTCAAAAAAGAACTAGATGTGATATTAGTATTCCAAAAATATAACTCAAAATGAAAATATTAAACACGACAAAGGGAAAACGCATTGACAGAGAGTAGATACCTTTTAATGAATCTTTATGCACCTAAATAGTAATATATAAAGTAAAAATTGTTAGAAGAATAAGGAGATATTGACAAATCCAATGTCATATTGGAAAACCTTAGCCTAACCAACAGATCATGTAAGGCAATCATAAGTAAGAATGTATATAGAATATTTACAAAAAATGATGCAATGGTCCTCAAGTGAAACAACTCCATAAATTATAAAAAGTAACAATCATAGAGTGTTTACCCTCTGATCACAATGTAATAAAACTAGAAAGTAACTGTCAAAAGAGCAAAAAGCCCACTTCACTTAGTAAATATTTTATTACTTTCTTTTAAATAATTTGAATACCTAAATTCTCAGACTATTTTCAGTGTAGCATATCAAAAGTTAGGAGAGGCAGCCAAATTGGTACTCAGAAAATTTTATCATCTTAACTACCTGTACTAGAAAATAAGGAATATTGAAAACAAAAGAACTAAACATTCAGCTAAAGGAAGGAAGAAAAAGAACCAAGAAACCTATAGAAAATAAATATGTAGGGACTTCCCTGGTGGCGCAGTGGTTAAGAATCTGCCTGCTAATGCAGGGGACATGGGTTCGAACCCTGGTCCAGGAAGATCCCACATGCTATGGAGCAACTAAGCCCGTGCACCACAACTACTGAGCCTGCGTGCCACAACTACTGAAGCCCATGTGCCTAGAGCCCGTGCTGCACAAGAGAAGCCACTGCAATGAGAAACCCGCACACCGCAACGAAGAGTAGCCCCTGCTCACCGCAACTAGAGAAAGCCTGCCTGTAGCAACGAAGACCCAATGCAGCCAAACATAAATAAAATTTAAGATAATAATATGTAAATTTCATCTTACTCCAATTGTCTTTTCATCTCAGCCTGATCTCTCCTTTCAGTGTTGTTTTATTTCAAAGATTTTTTTGATGTGGACCATTTTTAAAGTCTTTATTGAATCTGTTACAATATTGCTTCTGTTTTTTTGTTTTGGATTTTTGGCTGTGAGGCACGTGGGATCCCAGCTCCCCGACCATGGATTGAACCCACACCCCCTGCATTGGAAGGCAAAGTCTTAACCACTGGACCGCCAGGGAAGTCCCCAGTGTTGTTTTACTTTGGAGTCCATGTTTTGTTTTTGTTTTGTTTGTTTTTAAATGCATTGCTGGAGCCTTGTCATCTTTCTAAAAATTTCTTCCAGAATCTGTAGTAGATCTTTTTTTTTTTTTTTTTTTTTTAAGTCTTCAAGATATTGGCCCCTTTCCCTCATTCTACAGTTTTTTTCTCCCCAGCCTACACTGGAGGCTTTTTCAAAATGTTCTATCCTCTACAGGGAGAGTTATGTAAACTCAATATTTGCCAACAGCCAGCAATGCACCGACCTCCAGGAGCTCTGCTGACTGCCCCCTTAAGTTCTGGTCAGATTTGCATGTAGGCTGATAGGAATATCTTGCTGCCCAATTCTGAATAACTAGTAGGTACTCATCAGGTATGGCTCTGCTGTGATGAGGTGGAATTTTTTACTCACTCCACTGCTGAGAATCTGAATTGGAGATGGGAAATACCTGATCCATGCGGTATCACTAGAATCCACTCCTGTGCCCAAGGCAGACATCACTAATAAATAATCATGGCTGACCCACTGAACCTCCATTCCATCTCAGACTCTTTCTGAATACAATTCTCCAAGTAGTCTTCATTATCTGTCAAGAATCTTCATATAAGATGAAACCTATTTTTCTACCCTGCTATATGCAAACTCCTGTCCCTGGTATACACTCTACGTGAACGCTGCCCCTGACCAGGGCTCTGGTATTGCTGTTGCCCTTGGCCTGGATTCTCTGTAGCTGACTTTCTTCCCCAGAGCCCCTCCCTATTAAAGTTTTCCCCTCCCCCAACCCAATAAATACAGAGCTCAGAAGTAAAATAAAGATAACATTTTGGGTTTCTTTAAAATAATCTTGCAGCCCTTTGGGATACCCACAGTGACCATAACTTGGGTCATAACCTAAAGTTGGGACCCAGTAATCAGTATTTAATTCCTGGCAGATTTCCAGTTTTCTGCATGTTGACTCAAACTCAATCTGGAATGATCTAAAATTAAATTGCGTTGTCTTTGCTCTTTCAAAAATAAAGTGACTTTATCATAGCTGTACACTACTTTGAGCATTTTAGATGAAAAGAAGTATATACAGACCAATAATATATATACAGACCAATATACAGACCAATAATCTCACAATGAATTTAATTTCCTACTTAATTACTCAGTGTCATTCGTTAGACCGGATACTTCAAAGAAAAACACCTTATAGACTCTCCTGTGTTTGGATACTTAATAGTGATTTTAAGAAATTCACCTCAGGGAGGAACACCTTGGAGTTGGTTAAAGCACACAGAATTTTTCCAGAGAGAAGTGACAGAAACACAATGCAATCTGATTAAAGCACAAGGGAGGTTATTGGAAAGGCACTGGGGGTAGCTCACAGACAGGAAGAGCTGAAGCTACATGGACCAGGCTAGTTCTGGGGTCTTGGGGGACCAGAACCAGGGCCTGGTCCCAGCAGGCCTTGCTCCAGCACTCATTTTGGTTTGGCTCGGTCCTGGGCTCCCCTTTGGCATACAGGCTTTCTCCACAGAGCAGGACAAGGCCCTAGCGTTTCTAACTTCACAAATGGAAGACAGGAGGACCTTCCCCAGTGTCAAGCATCTTGGGGAAGAGCTCTGATTGGCTTAGCTTGACTTTGGGGCCCATACATCAACCATCACCTGGAGATACTGGCCGAGGGGTAAGGTGCTCTGAGAGTCCAGATGGGTCCTCTGCCCACCCCTGGGGTCCAGACACCGGGTCTGCGACCAGAGGGGGATGGAGTGGGAGTAAAGGCAAGCAGGGAATTGCAAAGCCACAGCCACCACAAGCCAGTACAACATCCCTCACATGTATTGCAGCATCTAATTCTGAGCACAGGATTTAATGGAGGGAGAGAGAAGGACGCTGGCTATCTGATGCCTTAGAAGAGTCACTAAAAGTGGGGAGGCAGCAACAATAAGGCCAAGGACACCAAAGGAGAATGTCACTCACTATACACTTTTCCCCAGAGTGAGCTCTGCCCCCTAAACCCGTCAGTGGAGAAGAGCAGCGATTGCACACGCCTGTGCCTCTGTTTCTGATGTGACCAGGGAGGGAGGGAGGAGTCCACTGTGCCATGTCCAACCCAACAATCAGGACTGAGCCTATAGCTGTAGAACTTTTTCTTGGTCATCATTTAGACAAACCATGGAGCCAGATCATCCTCCTTTCACCTGACAGGTTTCCAATTCCGACCAGGACCTGCCTCAGCTTTTATTTACAACCTATCCTGTGAGATACCATGAGCTTATGCATTATCATCAGTGCCTTGTAGGGTTTCTTTCAGCTGTTTCCTACAAACATGCACTGAATTTGTTCTACTTGACACAACCTGGGGCTGGACAGAAACACACTCCTGGGGTAACGGCACCAACATATGCTACTGCCGACAGTGGGGGCATCTGACAGGGGTCGGTGGGAAAGTCTGGAAATGCTATTTTGTGATTCCTAATATGTCAGGAAGCACGCAAAGTATTTTATATGTATGATTCAATTTAATCCTCACAACAGTCATGTGAGCAGGTATTATTATCTCTGCTTCATACATAAAGAAAATGAAGCTCAGAGACGTAAACAGCGTGACCGCTCACTGTAACCCAGATGCCAGGCTGCCCCATGACAGAGTCCATGCAAGGCCTCCCACTCTAAGCTCACCCAGTGCCTCCCCTACCTCATACATTACATGACAAAAGTCTATAGGCTCTGCTGGGTCTTGTCCTCCTTTTCAGCAGAGCACTTTAGCCAAAACTGAGTTCTGCATGCACCCACCTCCCGACTGAAGCTCAGGCACTTCTGGGCAAGGCAGGGACTGGGAAAGCAGGGAGCCTGAAGGCTTTAGTCCATAAGCCTCCATGGGGCAAGGGGCTTGGTGAAGGAGGCGTTTGTGCAACTTCTGAGGTGGGGTGGCCGACACCTAGGGCCAGGAGAAGGCTGTGCGGTACCTGTCTGCTGTCGATTCCCAAAACAGTCCTTTGGACTCAACTCTGAACCATGAAGAGAAGGGCCGTGGCACCAGGGGAAGCAGCTGTTTTCCCAAGTTCAGGAAGGACTCTGAGAGATGAGGTTGGCAGAAGGTGGAGAGGGTGGGTAGGAAAACAGCTCTGATGCCCAAGTGACAAACTCCCGTTCACATGGAGAAAAGGTTAGTCTACCAGCAAGACATCTCCCTTTTATTGACCTCAAAACCACATTTCCCAAGATAATTATATGAACACAGTTTTTACTAGAGGAAAAGAAATCATTTTTCCTCAGAACAACACTGCAGTTAAACTTGTAAAGTACATACAAGTCTTCCTTTATTACTTCATGAGGAAGCTGTTCCAAAGATCTTGGGAAAACCCATAAAAGTAACACGATAACTCTATTTTGGTATTTACCTGGTAAAGAGCTCCTCTCTTATCCTTATCACAATATTTTTCAAACCTGATTATAAAAAAGTTAACTTCACCAACTTCACAAGGCAAAACAATTGTTCAGATTGTTCATGAGTTCCCAGCTTTCAAAATCTGTCAGCTGAGTAATATAATTTTTCCTGAGAAACATTTCCAAAATGCATCCCCCCAAAATATATGTCACTTTTCCCAGAAAAAAAAGGAAATTGAGTGATTTTTTTAAAGTTTTTTTCCCAAGTCTTTTCTTTAAGTCTTTTTAAAAACAAGATAAAACTACATTAAGCTGTTTTCTAGTAAAATCAGTGACTACATTTGCACTTTGCATTATGGGGAAAAACAAGCAGTTCAATCAAGTCAGAAGTACCAGATGAAGAGAAAGGAATTTCGTGTAAAGACAAAGCTTCAGTAAGCAGCATGCAAGTGGTTTTTCAGGGATTAAGTATTAGGGCAAGTGGCTTCCCCTATGCAAAATATCTTAATTCACAGGCCTTGTCTGGTTTGCTTAATCCAACTCTGAGCCATCTAATTGGGTCACGTAAGTGCTTTAGAAGGGGTTAGGCTGTCCACTGACATTCTCCAATTGAAAGGTTTCAATGATCCCTTATAGCAAACCAAAGAAATTCTTCCTTAATGCTGAAATGAAAACATTGCCTCAACAGCCTCCAGGCATCTCCCTCATTCAACAGCCTCCAGGCATCTCCCTCATTCAAATTCACCCCAAAAGAAACCATAAATCAGTTCAATGCTTTTATTGACATCTGTCTTTCCACTGTGGGGTGGGGTGTTTTTTTTTTTCCAATCAAGAACACTGGAGTGTAGAAGAGTATATATGTTAAAGCCAATGCACAAAGGACTCTAAATAATTATTATTTTTTGTATTGTCCTGGTCCAGGAGGGATGGGAGAGACAGTGCTATGGCCTGGCATCAGGGATGGGCAGTGGTAGTTCTGAAGCCCAACGCCTAAGCCCAAGCAGGTCATTCTGAGACAGGAAAACACAGGCACAGGCAGATCCAGACGGAGGATAAGGCAGAGAGGCACATCAAGCCAGAACAAATGAACAAGCCACGGGGGCACCCAAGGCTGGGGAGCTAACTCTCTGGGGAGGAAGGGTTGGCACACAGGATGGAGAGGATGCAGGGTGCAAGGGAGGGAAAGCTTGCTGGGAGGAAGCTCTGAGTCGGTGGGTGAAGCACCAGAGGCTTTGGGTTTGGTATCTGTTGAACTTCGTCACTCATTTACAGAGAGAAAATAATGTCCAAAAATGGAAAGTAGCTTTCATTCTCTTCTCCAGGACTCAGCAGAACTGTGAATAGTGAACATTTCTCAGGGTTGTTTCTGCTTCTTGGAGCAGCTGCTGAGCAAAGGGGTTAAAAATCATCCAGATGAGGACCATTTGGTGAGTGCCAAGGAACACCAGCAACAAGATGGACTCAATTCTTCGAAAGGACAGTAAAGGAAATACTAAAAAAAAAAAATCCCATTTTTTTATTTGAGCACCTACCCCCTTCTCCTTCTGTCATATTTCATTACAGTCCGGGCATACCAATCTGGCCAGCAAACAATTTCTTCTCTACAGTTTCCAGCCTAATTTGTAGGCAAATCTCTCCTTTCCCTCAACGTGAAATATAATACCTTTCAGTGATGAGAGGGAATTTGTTCCATCTATGCCACAATTAACGGCTGTGATTCCCCATCCAGGTTTCCCTGTTGCTCACTGGAACACTCCCAAGAGGGAACAACCTCTCCCTCCAGGATTCCTTTAATAAGCCCCGTCTTTGGAACACCAAGCTGGGAAAGCTGATGAGAATCGGGGTGGCACCCGGAGTACGGAGTAAGTCACGGTTGAGCTCTTCTGTACAAACCACATGCTTCCACATCATATCCAGTGTTTCCTTACCATCTGAAATTACATCAAGCTGGGATTTGGTTTGAATTAAAAGGGAGGGGTCTTTTTGAGGGAAGGGGCCCCTGAACTGATGTTGGAAGAGTTGGGGCCACCCGCTGGGAAAGCCTCTGAAAATTGGACTCATACGGCCAAGTTGCCTCTCTCCACGCTCAGCGAGCAAAGCCTCCCCATCACGCTCAGTCCTGCCTTTCCACCTATACCCACTCCTCCACAGCAGATGCCTGCGTTGTGTGGGAGCCTGTGAAAGGAGCTAAGGATGCAAAAATCAGCAGGCTACAGTTCCAGAGGGAAGGCACTTCACGCTTTGGAGAGGGCAGGGCCGCCAAAGGCTTCCCAGAGAAGGGGACGCTTGAGCTGAGCCCAAGAGATGAAGGTGAAGTGAGAGGAGTGTCTGTCTCCCTCTGATGAGTGCAGCCTCACTGTGTTTCCTCCTTCTCTGTGCTCCAGCCACATCCAACTTCTCTTTCTTCTAACCCACAGCTCCTACTATACCTTGCTCCTCCTCCAGTGCTCTGCCTTCACGCAGGTAACTTCCGCTCTTCTTTCTGTGTCAGGGCCACAGTTACTTCCTCAGAGAAACATTCCTGACTTTCTGACCAGATCAAGTCCCGGCATTTCACAGGGGTTGCATCACCCATGTCGTTCACCTCTGCATCATCCATCAGAGCAGTCGTTTAACAGTTGCCTGTAGGATTCTTCAGTTAGTCTATTTCCTCCACTTGACTGTAACCCCATGAAGACAAGGACAGGGTTTCCGTCTGGCTTCCTACTGGACCCCCACCGTTAAGCACGGTGCCCATTAATATTTGTGGGATGAATGACTGAATGACCGAAAGGATGAATAGATGAGTGAGTACAGAAGACATGGAACCCAACACCTGGGAAGCGAGTCCTGTGTGGACAGAGGAAAGGGTGAGTGTGGTGGGTAGGGGATGCCAGAAGGAAGCCAGGGAATGCTGTGAAGGAACTGGGATCTACCAAAAATATGAACTTCAATTCAATACTGAGAGCTGTGGCGATCCACTGAAAAAGAGGAGGGGAGTGGCTGCCTGAAAAACCCAACACACAGAAGACCCTAAGTGTGCTTAAGCTTTGGGGGCCTTAGAGAACTAGCGAGGAGACAGAGTTTGCTCTCTGACACAGGGGTGGGAAATACTGTGGTTTAGTAATCCAATTGAGTTTGCTCAATAGGCAGTAAATGCAATTTGCTGTGAACCATAATTATGTATGAATTTTGGTTTTTACTCCAAAAATTTCCCAGAAGAATCAATTATGCTCTGATTTTAAAAAACAAAACAGTATTTCAATGTTTATGCTTCAAAGTTCTCTTATCTACCTCCCTCACCTTATTTATCTTTTGTTCTATTTCAATTTGAATGAAATCCTCCACATATGCACAAATTAAATGGATTTGCTGTTGCTACGCTGCTTGAAGCAGTTTTCACATAGATCTGTCTTGCTTTGCTTATGTCTCAACCCTACCATTTCTGTGTGTTTTAATCATTATTTGGCAAGGGGTTTTCAGATGTAATTAAAAGCAGCTAATCACATCAAAAATTTAAATGGAAAGGTTTATAAACCTGTGGCACATTACAAAAAAAATGTAAATAATATCAATGTGAGAACTGCGCTAGGTTTCACATAAGAGAACACGAACTGGATGAAAGCTCTTGAAATATAAACTGTTGAACCAAGGAGGCCCAAATCTGAAATTAGCCTTTTAAAGTCTTCTAAATATTTACACAGCAATAAAATACAGAGGAGTTTTAGAGGGACTCAGAGGTAACCACAGTAGCAAGTATAATTGTTGAAGTTTAATTTGCTGCTAATGTAAGAAATTGTATTTATGTAAGGGAGATTCAGCTGAATACATGGTTTCACAGAAATGTAATTTTAACACTGAATAAGGATATGTCACCGCGATCACTTGTCCTGTAAGGTTTAAGTACTCTGTTTCTGATAACGTTTTATGACTATGTTTTAAAATATGTGAAAGGGAAAGAAGCAAAGTAGTATCATTTGAGCTCCTACTGTGTGGCAAGCATCATACCAAAAGCTTGCTATATTTTCTCCCAGCCTACTCAGCAAGCACCACAACGGGCTGAGGTGGTGTTTTTCATTCTTTTTACATACGCTAAGAACCGAGGTTCAGAGCCTGAGGTCACACAGCAAGCAAGTGGCAGAGCCAGGAAAAATTAACAAAGGAAACAAAGATTAATTCTGGAATCACTTCCTAAATGAGAGCTGACACATGAGTATTTTAGCAAAAACCAACAACAACTCATACACAGGATTTAAGAGTAATTATGTAAATGAGATTCTTTGGCTTTGGAAACTATCCCTAATTCACACAAAATGCACATTCTCCTTGTCTGTGTTTTTGCCCCTGTACAGCCTTTACTGCACTAAGTCCTCGAGGTCAGCACTGATTTTGCTCCTTGTGCACAGACGCTATTCAATAGGTTGCAAGAATGAAAACAATAACTCAGTTCAACCGGAGTTCACCCCCTCCCCTTCCATGGACCCCAGACACACCTCCACCGCGGGCCGAGTTGGGAGGCCTCTCCTGTTTGCTCCTGGCACTCTGGGCCCACCACTGCCAACTGATTTTTTGATGATGGCCATTCTGACTGGTGTGAGATGATATCTCATTGTAGTTTTGATTTGCATTTCTCTAATGATTAATGATGTTGAACATTCTTTCATGTGTTTGTTGGCAATCTATATATCTTTTTGGAGAAATGTCTATTTAGGTCTTCTGCCCATTTTTGGATTGGGTTGTTGTTTTTTGATATTCAGCTGCATGAATGTTTTGGAGATTATTCCTTTGTCAGTTCCTTCATTTGCAAATATTTTCTCCCATTCTGAGGGTCGTCTTTTCATCTTCTTTATGGTTTCCTTTGCTCTGCAAAAACTTTTAAGTTTCATTAGGTCCCATTTGTTTATTTTTGTTTTTATTTCCATTTCTCTAGGACATGGGTCAAAAAGGATCTTGCTGTGATTTATGTCATAGAGTGTTCTGCCTATGTTTTCCTCTAAGAGTTTGATGGTGTCTGGCCTTACATTGAGGTCTTTAATCCATTTTGAGCTTATTTTTGTGTATGGTGTTAGGGAGTGTTCTAATTTCATTCTTTTAAATGCAGCTGTCCAGTTTTCCCAGCAACACTTATTGAAGAGGCTGTCTTTTCTCCACTGTATATTCTTGCCTCCCTTATCAAAGATAAGGTGAGCATATGTGCGTGGGTTTATCTCTGGGCTTTCTATCCTGTTCTATTGATCTATATTTCTGTTTCTGTGCCAGTACCACACTGTCTTGATTACTGTAGCTTTGTAGTATCGTCTGAAGTCAGGGAGCCTGATTCCTCCAGCTCCGTTTTTCTTTCTCAAGATTGCTTTGGCTATTTAGGGTCTTCTGTGTTTCCATACAAATTGTGAAATTTTTTGTTCTAGTTCTGTGAAAAATGCCAGTGGTAGTTTGATAGGGATTGCATTGAATCTGTACAGTACTTTGGGTAGTAGCATCATTTTCACAATGTTAATTCTTCCAATCCAACAACATGTTATATATCTCCATCTATTTGTATCATCTTTAATTTCTTTCATCAGTGTCTTATAATTTTCTGCATACAGGTCATTCGTCTATGTAGGTAGGTTTATTCCTAGATATTTTATTGTTTTTATTGCAATGGTAAATGGGAGTGTTTTCTTAATTTCACTTTCAGATTTTTCATCATTAGTGTATAGGAATGCAAGAGATTTCTGTGCATTAATTTTGTATCCTGCTACTTTACCAAATTCATTGATTAGCTCTAGTAGTTTTCTGGTAACATCTTTAGGATTCTCTATGTATTTTGTCATGTCATCTGCAAACAGTGACAGGTTTACTTCTTCTTTTCCAATTTTGATTCCTTTTACTTCTTTTTCTTCTCTGATTGCTGTGGCTAAAACTTCCAAAACTATGTTGAACAACAGTGATGAGAGTGGGCAACCTTGTCTTGTTCCTGATCTTAGCGGAAATGGTTTCAGTTTTTCACCATTGAGGATGATGTTGGCTGTGGGTTTGTCATATATGGCCTTTATTATGTTGAGGAACGTTCCCTCTATGACTACTTTCTGCAGGGTTTTTATCATAAATGGGTGTTGAATTTTGTCGAAAGCTTTCTCTGCATCTATTGAGATGATCATATGGTTTTTCTCCTTCAGTTTGTTAATATGGTGTATCACATTGATTGGCTTGCGTATATTGAAGAATCCTTGCATTCCTGGGATACACCCCACTTGATCATAGTGTATGATCCTTTTAATGTGCTGTTGGATTCTGCTTGCTAGTATTTTGTTCAGGATTTTTGCATCTATGTTCATGAGTGATATTGGCCTGTAGTATTCTTTCTTTGTGACATCTTTTTCTGGTTTTGGTATCAGAGTGATGGTGGCCTCGTAGAATGAGTTTGGGAGTGTTCCTCCCTCTGCTTTTGGAAGACTTTGAGAAGGACAGGTGTTAGCTCTTCTCTAAATGTTTGACAGAATTCGCCTGTGAAGCCATCTGGTCCTGGGCTTTTGATTGTTGGAAGATTTTTAATCACAGTTTCAATTTCAGTGCTTGTGATTGGTCTGTTCATATTTTCTATTTCTTCCTGGTTCCGTCTCGGAAGGTTGTGCATTTCTAAGAATTTGTCCATTTCTTCCAGGTTGTCCATTTTATTGGCATTTAGTTGCTTGTAGTAATCTCTCATGATCCTTTGTATTTCTGCAGTGTCAGCAGTTCCTTCTCCTTTTTCATTTCTAATTCTATTGATTTGAGGGTTCCCCCTTTTTTTCTTGATAAGTATGGCTAATGGTTTGTCAATTTTGTTTATCTTCTCAAAGAAACAGCTTTTACTTTTACTGATCTTTGCTATCGTTTCCTTCATTTCTTTTTCAATTATTTCTGATCAGATCTTTATGATTTCCTTCCTTCTGCTAACTTTGGGTTTTTTTTTGTTCTTCTTTATCTAATTGCTTTAGGTGTTAGGTTAGGTTGTTTATTTGAGCTATTTCTTGTTTCTTAAGGTAGGATTGTATTTCTATAAACTTCCTTCTTAGAAGTGCTTTTGCTGTATCCCATAGGTTTTGGGTGGTTAAGTTTTCATTGTCATTTGTGTCTAGGTATTCTTTGATTTCCTGTTTGATTTCTTCAGTGATCTCTTGGTTATTAAGTAGTGTGTTGTTTAGCCTCCATGTGTTTGTATTTCTTACAGATTTTTTCCTGTAATTGATATCTAGTCTCATAGCGTTGTGATCAGAAAAGATACTTGATATGATTTCAATTTTTGTAAATTTACCAAGGCTTGATTGGTGACCCAAGGTATTATCTATCCCGGAGAATGTTCCATGGGCCCTTGAGAAAAATGTGTATTCTGTTGTTTTTGGTTGGAATGTCCTATAAATATCAATTAAGTCCATCTTGTTTAATGTATCATTTAAAGGTTGTATTTCCTTATTTATTTTCATTTTGGATGATCGGTCCATTGGTGAAAGTGGGGTGTTAAAGTCCCCTACTATTACTCTGTTACTGTCGATTTCCCCTTTTATGGCTGTTACCTTTTGCCTTATGTATTGAGATGGTCCTATGTTGGGTGCATAAATATTTACAATTGTTATATCTTCTTCTTGGATTGATCCCTTGATCATTATGTAGTGTCCTTCTCTGTCTCTTGTAATAGTCTTTATTTTAAAGTCTATTTTGTCTGATATGAGAATTGCTACTCCAGCTTTCTTTTGATTTCCATTTGCATGGAATATCTTTTTCCATCCCCTCACTTTCAGTCTGTATGTGTCCCTAGGTCTGAAGTGGGTCTCTTGTAGACAGCATATATACAGGTCTTGTTTTTGTATCCATTCAGCCAATCTACGTCTTTCGGTTGGAGCATTTAATCCATTTACATTTAAGGTAATTATCTACATGTATGTTCCTATGACCATTTTCTTAATTGTTTTGGATTTATTATTGTAGGTCTTTTCCTTCTCTTGTGTTTCCTGCCTAGAGAAGGTCCTTTAGCACTTGTTGTAAAGCTGGTTTGGTGGTGCTGAATTTTCTTAGCCCTTGCTTGTCTGTAAAGCTTTTAATTTCTCTGTCAAATCTGAATGAGATCCTTGCTGGGTAGAGTAATCTTGGTTGTAGGTTTTTCACCTTCATCACTTTAAATATGTCCTGCCACTCCCTTCTGGGTTGCAGAGTTCTGCTGAAAGATCAGCTGTTAACCTTATGGGGATTCCCTTATGTGTTACTTGTTGTTTTTCCCTTGCTGCTTTTAATAGTTGTTCTTTGTCATTAATTTTTGATAGTTTGTTTAATATATGTCTTGGCACGTTTCTCCTTGGATTTACCGTGTATGGGACTCTCTGTGTTTCCTGGACTTGAGTAACTATTTCCTTTCCCATATTAGGGAAGTTTTCAACTATAATCTCTTCAAATATTTTCTCAGTCCCTTTCTTTTTCTCTTCTTCTTCTGGGACTCCTATAATTTGAATGTTGGTTCATTTAGTGTCGTCCCAGAGGTCTCTGAGACTGTCCTCAGTTCTTTTCATTCTTTTTCCTTTATTCTGCTCTGCAGTAGTTATTTCCACTATTTTATTTTCCAGGTCACTTATCTGTTCTTCTGCCTCAGTTATTCTGCTATTGATCCCTTCTAGAGAATTTTAAATTTCATTTATTGTGTTTTTCATAACTGTCTGTTTGCTCTTTAGTTCTTCTAGGTCCCTGTTAAACGTTTGTTGTATTTTCTCCATTCTATTTCCAAGATTTTGGATCATCTTTACTGTCATTATTCTGAATTCTTCTTCAGGTAGACTGCCTATTTCCTCTTCATTTGTTAGATCTGGTGGGTTTTTGCCTTGCTCCTTCATCTGCTGTGTGTTTCTCTGTCTTCTCATTTTGCTTAACTTACCGTGTTTGGGGTTTCCTTTTCGCAGGCTGCAGGTTCATAGTTTCTGTTGTTTTTGGTGGCTGTCCCCAGTGGCTAAGGTTGGTTCAGTGGGTTGTGTAGACTTCCTGGTGGAAGGGACTAGTGCCTGTGTTCTGGTGGATGAGGCTGGATCTTGTCTTTCTGGTGGGCAGGTCCACGTCTGGTGGCGTGTTTTGGGGTGTCTGTGGCCTTATTATGATTTTAGGCAGCCTCTGCACTAATGGATGGGGTTGTGTTCCTGTCTTGCCAATTGTTTGGCACAGGGTGTCCTGCACTGTAGCTTGCTGGTCATTGAGTGGAGCTGGGTCTTGGCGTTGAGATGGAGATACCTGGGAGATTTTCACCGTTTGAAATTACATGGAGCTGGGAGGTCTCTTGTGGACCAGTGCCCTGAACTTGGCTCTCCCACCTCAGTGGCACAGCCCTGATGCCTGGCTGGAGCACCAAGAGCCTGTCCTCCACATGGCTCAGAATAAAAGGGAGGAAAAAAAAGAAAGAAAGAAGAAGATAAAATAAAGTAAAATAAAATTTATTAAAATAAAATAATTAAGAAAAAGTTTTTTTAAGTAAAAAAAACAAAAACGGACAGACAGAACCCTAGGACAAATGCTAAAAACAAAGCTATACAGATAAAATCACACACAGAAACATACACATATACACTCACAAAAAGGGAAAAAATATATATATATCATTGCTCCCAAATTCCACCTCCTCAATTTGGGATGATTCGTTGTCTATTCAGGTATTCCACAGATGCAGTGTACATCAAGTTGATTGTGGAGATTTAATCTGCTGCTCCTGAGGCTGCTGGGAGAAATTTCCCTTTCTCTTCTTTGTTCGCACAGCTCCCGGGGTTCAGATTTGGATTTGGACCCGCCTCTGCATGTAGGTCGCCTGAGGGTGTTTGTTTTTCACTCAGACAGGACAGGGTTAAAGGCGCAGCTGATTCGGGGGCTCTGGGTCTCTCAGGCCAGGGGTAGGGAGGGGTATGGATGCGGGGTGAGCCTGCAGCGGCAGAGGCCGGCATGACGTTGCACCGGCCTGAGGCACACCGTGTGTTCTCCCGGGGAAGTTATCCCTGGATCACGGGACCATGAAGTGGCTGGCTGCAGCAGCAGCCTTAGCGTCTCATGCCCGTCTCTGGGGTCCGTGCTGATAGCCGCGGCTCGTGCCCGTCTCTGGAGCTCCTTTAGGTGGTGCTGTTAATCCCCTCTCCTCGTGCAACAGGAAACAAAGAGGCAAGAAAAGTCTCTTGCATCTTCGGCAGGTCCAGACTTTTTCCCAGACTCCCTCCTAGCTCCCGTGGAGCACTAACCCCCTTCAGGCTGTGTTCACGCAGCCAACCCCCGTCCTCTTCCTGGGATCCGACTGAAGCCCGAGTCTCAGCTCCCAGGACCCACCCATTCCGGCGGGTGAGCAGACAAGCCTCTCAGGCTGGTGAGTGCTGGTCAGCACCGTTCCTCTGTGTGGGAATCTCTCTGCTTTGCCCTCCACATCCCTGTTGCTGCGCTCTCCTCCGTGGCTCAAAAGCTTCCCCTCTTGGCCACCTGCAGTCTCTGCCTGCGAAGGGGCTTCCTCGTGTATGGAAACCTTTCCTCCTTTATAGCTCCCTGCCACTGGTGCAGGTCCCGTTCCTATTCTTTTGTCTCTTTTTCTTTTTTTTTTTTTTTTGCCCTACCCAGGTACGTAGGGAGTTTCTTGCCTTTTCAGAGGTCTGAGGCCTTCTGCCAGCGTTCAGTAGGTGTTCTGTAGGAGTTGTTCCACGTGTAGATGTATTTCTGATGTATTTATGGGGAGGAAGGTGATCTCCATGTCTTACTCTTCTGCCATCTTGAAGATCCTCCCAGTTTTATATATTTACGCGCATGTTTACTATTTCTGGCAGTTTTTATTCCTCTGTGTAGATCTGAGTTTCCATCTGGAATCATCTTTCTTCAGCCTGAAGAACTTTTAAAAATAATTATTGTAATGCAGGTCTGCTGACAACTCTCTAGGTTTGTTGGTCTGAAAATCTTTTTAATCTTAATTTCTTTTTTTTTTTGCGGTATGCGGGCCTCTCACTGTTGTGGCCTCTCCCGTTGTGGAGCACAGGCTCCGGACGTGCAGGCTCAGTGGCCATGGCTCACAGGCCTAGCCACTCCATGGCATGTGGGATCTTCCTGGACTGGGACACAAACCTGTGTCCCCTGCATTGGCAGGCGGACGCTCAACCACTGTGCCACCAGGGAAGCCCTCTTTCAGCATATTAAAGGTGGTGTTCCATTGTTCCGGTTCGCATTGTCTCTAGTGAGAAGTCATCTGTGCTCTTATCTTTGTTTCTACGTATGGCATGTCTTTTTCACTGGCTGCTTTTAAGATTTCCTCTTTATCATTGGTTTTCAGCAAATTGATTATGACGTGCCTTGGTATGATCTTATATATATTTTGCTTGGCATTTTTTGAGCTTCTTGGATTTGTAGGTTTATAATTTTCATTGAAATTGGTAAATTTTCCCTTATTATTTCTTCAAATATTTTTTTCTCATTCCCCACTGTCCAACCACCACTTCTTTAAGGAGCTCAAATTATACATATTTCTAAACTCCTTGATATTTTCACACAGGTCATGGAGGCTCTGTTTATTTAATTTTCAGACTTCTTTCTCTCTGAGCTTTGGTTTGGATAGTATTTATTGCTAGTTTTCAAGTTCATTAATCTTTTCTTTTGCAGTGTCAATTTGCTGTTAAGCATACCCAGTGTATTTTCTATCTCATATATTGTAATTTTCTCTAGAGTTCCATTTGATTTTTTAAAAAATATCTCCCCTTTCTCTCATTTGATTTATTAGGAGCCATTGGTGACAGATATAAACACAGTCTCAAATCACGGGAAGATGCTTTCCAAAATCAACTTAATAATTCCAATAGTAGTTGTGTAGTAGACACTGAGGAGCCACCTTATGAATGTCCAAAAGGAGCCTGACCTCTATATCAGTAGTGGTATACAGTGGCAATGTAAATAATAAAATGAAAAAATCCATAAAGTCCCTTGGCATAATAGATAGAAGATAGGCTTCAGAGTCAGACAGATCTGAATTTATACCCTTAATTCTGCCACTTATGTAATCTTGTGTGAATTCCTTAACAGTTTCCTCATCCAGATAATAGAAATAATCACTTCTTAATATGGTTGTTAAGAAGATTAAGTGCTATAATATGAATAGAACTCAGGGTCTGGCACATAGTCAGAACACAATAAAGGCTCATTCTCATTATTTTATTATTATTTATAAACCTGTACAAATAATTTCTACCTCATCTCAAGAAAGAATTTTTATTCTTCTTGTCTTATATTTGAACCATCTGTCTACATTTTGAGCCCATACAGAATAGGACCGCTGTTACTATATATTTTGTGCTGTTTCAGGTGATAATCAAACTTTAAAAAATGACAAAAAATACAAAATCATCTTTCCCTCATAGAATAGTTGGACACTTGTTACTCTGCATGGATTGCTTGGAAAACCCCCTCTCAATAATCAGGCACCCCAATTGTTGGTGTCAATGAAGCCTAGTAAACACATGTGTCAAGAGTGCTAGTTAGGGCTTCGCTGGTGGTGCAGTGGTGAAGAATCTGCCTGCCAATGCAAGGGACACGGGTCTGAGCCCTGGTCTGGGAAGATCCCACATGCCGTGGAGCAACTAAGCCCGTGCACCACAACTACTGAGCCTGAGCTCTAGAGCCCACAAGCCACAACTACTGAGTCCACATGCCACAACTACTGAAGCCTACGTGCCTAGAGCCCATGCTCCGCAACAAGAGAAGCCATGACAATGAGAAGCCCGTGCACTGCAACAAAGAGCAAACCCCGCTCACCACAACTAGAGAAAGCTCATGCACAGCAACGAAGACCCAACACAGCCAAAAATAAATAATTAAATAAATTAAGAAAAAAAAAGAGTGCTAGTTAAAGATGACAATTATGATAGGGCACATTTCTTAAACCAAGATAGTTTCTGTTTACAATATTTTAATTGTTGAAATAGGACCTGTACCAGACCAGATGTGTTTTCAGCTGGGTACTCACTGAGCTAGATTCCTCTATAATCAGGATGACCACACATCTCAGTTTGCCTAGAACTGTTCCTGTTTATGTGTCCCAGAATAATTATTAATAGTGCTCCCTTTCATTCCCAAAAGTGTTTGGATAATTAATTCCATGGTCACTCTATCTATAATTATCCTTTAACAACTATATTCTGCAACTCATTTGGTAGATACCATAAGTAGTACTGTGCTGTTGTTACTCTTAAAGCTGACCATGGTTTAAGACCTATATTAACATCTGGAATGTGAGAAATACCACCTGGTGAAGCAAATTACTTTTATTACAAGCTCATTGTGAATTCAGAGAAAACATATTGCAAGTTAATTAGAAAATGAAAGAGGAGAAATAGATCTTAGCAGTACTGCCAAACAGAATGTTTATAGGAGAAGGAGATACAGATGGGTTTGTTAGAGCAGAAAGTTAATATCTGCAAAACTTTCTGCCCACTATTATTCCCTGGCTTCTAATGTGGCTATTGTATGGTACTTCTCAAGGGTTGAGGGTAGAGGTGGGCGAGTGGTAGTTGATGGGTGGAGAAGTAATCAAAAATCTAAACAGAGAGGGATAGGTATATATATTAGAAAAGGTATATTCAATATAGTATTACATATAATTTTACATTTTAAGAACAAAAATACCCATTATTTTCTTCAATCAAGGCAAGTAAAGTTTAACCAAAACTTCTACTGGCAAGGCAAAGAGATATGCAAATTGGGGCTCATCTCTCAAGGCTAAAATTTATCAGAATCTTGAGGGAGGTGATATACATGAGGTTTTTTTTTCAACTTTTTTATGGAAATAAAATTGCTATGCAGAGACACAGAATTCACTTATGCAAATTGGTTTGGTGCCAAGCAAACTTGCTAATTCTTAATAATTAAAATAATTTATTTGTAATTTACACATAATTTGGGTGGGGAGCTTTCTATACAATCATAATAGCTGCAAATAATGACAGTTTTTTATCTTCCTTTCCACAATCCATATACCTTTTAAATCATTTTCTTTTTCTACTGCTAACTGGTACCTCCTGTAAGAAACTGAATAGGAGTGGTTTCTCTTGAAGGTGATGTCAGACTAGGAGGTCCTGACCTTCATCCCCTCATAGAAACAACATATTAACAACTACTCATGAATGAAAATAGCTCTGAGAGTTCCAGAGTATGCTTAAGAACAACAACCCAGTGGAGCACAATAACTAAGGATGGTTGCAGAGAAAACTGCAGGAAGCATTCTACCTGCATTATGCCATCCCACAGAGGGATTCCTCCGACCACAACTTGCCTTCATGGGAGAAAAAGAAAGCAGGAGGACCCCAGGGTCTTTTGCCACTGAGGAGCCAGCAGCCCTTGCCACAGGTACAGATACCCACAGCCTTTGCCATCCAGGATCCCTGCAGTCTTTTCATGGCTTGATAGCTCATTTCTTTTTAGCACTGAATACCATTCTGTTATCTAGATGTATCACAGTATATTTATCCATTAGCCTACTGAAGGACATACTGCTTCCATGTTTTGGAAATTATGAATAAAGCTGCTAAAAACATTCATACGTAGGTTTTTATGGGGACATAGTTTTCAACTCATTTTGGTAAATATTAAGGAGCATGATTGCTGAATTGTATGGTAAGAGTATCTTTAAATTTATTAAAAACTTCTAAATTGTTTTCCAAAGTGCCAGTACCAGTTTTATTCCCACCAGCAATGAATGATTGTTCTTGTTGCTCCGACATCCTCACCAGCATTTGGTGTTGTCAGTTTTGTGGATTTTGGCCATTCTAAGATAAGTGCTGCGGTATCTTATTGTTGTTTTAATTTGCAATTCCCTAATGACATATGTTGTTGAGCATATTTTCACATGCTTACTTGCCATTCATTTATTTCCTTTGGTCAAGTATCTGTTAAGGTCTTTTGCCCATTTTCAAATCCAGTTTTTCCTTCTTGGTACATTTAGGGTAACAGTTCTTCACCTGTGAAGACAAGTCTGTGGCTTGTCTTCTCATTCTCTTGATAGTGTCTTTCACACAGCAGAAGCTTTTAATTTTAATAAAATTCTGCTTATTAATTTTTCCTTTCATGGATCATATCTTTGGTTTTATACCTAAAAAGCCATTGCCATACATAAAGTTATCTAGATTTTCTCCTATGTTATCTTCCAGGAATTTTATAGTTTTGTATTTCACATTTACATCTATGGTCCACTCTGAGTTAATTTTTGTGAGATATAAGGTCGGTTTCTAGATTCTTTTTTTTTTTTTGCATGTGTATGTCCAGTGGATCCAGCACAACAGACTACACAACCAAAGATAAGGCAGAGATGACACGAGCCAATACCACTGGAGGAATCAATTATATACACAAATGATGAGAGGGACTCAAATCAAGGACAAACGCAGCCAAATCAGGGGAGGTGATGAAATTGTTGGCCAGCCTGAGGAAAAATATACCACTGCTACTCGGGTGGAGAGGGAGGACTAGGTCCAGATGGCACTGGTTTTAGAAGTAGAGAATGTAAAGTATGTCTGGTATGGTGTGTGTGTGTGTGTGTGTGTGTGTGTGTGTGTGTGTGTGTGTGTGTGTGTGTGTGTGTGTGTGTGTGTGTGTGTGTGTGTGTGTGTGTGTGTGTGTGTGTGTGTGTGTGTGTGTTTTAGGAAAAGTTGAAATACATCCCACCTCTCGTCCTTATCTATTTCATGTGTGATTAAAATCTGGGAAATGTTTAATGTTTTCTTTCAGAATTACTTGTTAGTTGCTTTTTTTCATTTTTGTGAGCTGCTAAGTGTGAAAGATGAGGATTACACACCATCTTTTTCTCCAAGGAATGAGTAACTACTTAATTTTATCCCAAAAGAGTTAGTAAAATAAAAGATTCAGTTTCCTTACTTATGACTAGAGACCTAAAGAGATTTCCTAATTTTCACCCTCAAATAAATAAGACAACAGTTCACCTAAATGCAGGAAGATAACGTTAAAGGATTCAAGGAATATTACAGAACTAAACTTCACTAAATGGCAAGTGAATGGAGTCTGGGCTTAATTAGTATTCTGTCCTAAGTTAGAAGACAAAGTTTCTAGATTTTTTGTTTACATAAAGGGATTTGGTACCAACTGTTCCCCATATTCAGATGATCTTAATGTTCTTGGGATGTCTGGCACAAAGAAATGAGAGTTTACAGGTGATGCCATGAACTTTTCTCTCTGGAACTGGTACCAGATGGAACAAGTATTGATTACCATGGCCAGTTAAACAGAATTTAAGTTAATAGCACTTTAAACCTCTTCACTCTAACTAATTGGATGATCCTGGAGCCAATGAAGGGGATGTGGCCTTCTTAAATTTGATAGCGAATTGGGGACGTAATATTTATGTGGCTTGCAGTCAACTCTGAATATGGCTAAAATCTCACTAGCTGTTCTGCTGAGGAATAGATTCCAGGAATTTCGCTACCACCCACTGCTCCTCCTCACCCAGTGTCATGAGAGGAAGGCGCAGAGCAAAAGGATGTAGCGCTAGACGAGCATGTTCTGTGGTGCCCGGTACTGAAAGTGTAAGTGTGATGGAGATAATACACAGTTTGAAACATACGAAATCGGATGTTCTGAATATCAGACATCTAAAAGTGTAAGGGAAAGATTCCAGTTTCACAGACACCAAGTCAAAGTGGAAGTTCTTGCCTTTCAGGAATATTTGATACTTCAAAGTACACAATTACAAACCTATCATATACAATAACATTCTTTGCCATATAACTCCCATATAAAATCAAAAAGCTTATTCTGCTATCAACAAGAAAATCATAACAAAAACACTTTAAACTCAACCAAGATTAGTTCATTATGACGAGATGATAAATTTCAAATAGAGGTAATTAAATAGGCTCCTGGAGCGCTTAATAATCTAGCTAATGAAGAAGAGTGAATCATATGAAGACACTAGAAAAATATTTAAATATCTTCCTGCTTTCACATAAAATACTGATGGTGATGAAGATAACTTCAACGAGGACACTGATGACTAACTGGCTAATGACAGTTGTCAATTCCACGGCTATTTAAAATTTATCACTGGACTTCCCTGGTGGAACAGTGGTTAAGAATCTGCCCGCCAAAGCAGGAGACACGGGTTCGATCCCTGGTCGAGGAAAATCCCACATGGCACAGAGCAACTAAGCCTGTGCGTCATAACTACTGAGCCTGCATGCTGCAACTACTGAAGCCCCCAAGCCTAGAGCCTGTGCTCCACAACAAGACAAGGCATCGCAATGAGAAGCCCGCGCACCATAATGAAGAGTAGCCCCCCTCGCCACAACTAGAGAAAGCCCATGCACAGCAATGAAGACCCAATGCAGCCAAAAATAAATAAATAAATAATTTTTTAAAAAATTGCTGTCTCTGAAACCACTAAAAAAAAAAGTTAAAAGAAATAATAAAATTTATCACTGAACAATAAAATTTGAAATGCTCTGAAATCTTACACTGCAGATATGAAAGAAGATTGATAAAGGTTTCCCTAAATATGATAACAATCCTAAAAACTAACACATTACTACTAATAAGTTGTAAAGCAGAAAGAAACTCTTGCAAACTATTAGTAACTTTTTAAAAATATTTGCTCAATAATGCCAGAGGAAAATTGAATTATCTTTCAATTCATTCTACAGAAAATGAAATTATAAAATTGTTGTTAAGGAAAGAGGCGAATAAAGAATGTGCAGTCAAAAATATGCAGAAGTATTAAAGCACTATCAAGCAGTCAACAGTATAAATATGTTATTTTTATGGATTTTGTGACATTTGTGGCAATTATTGACTTTTTACAAACATGTAATATGTTGCTATGCTTTCTTGACTCTAACTAAATATACACTTTTATACCTGATGTTGTACTAAAATTTTTTATTCTTTTTCTTTAAAAGTGCTCCAAAATTGTATAAACTTCAAACACTCACAAAGCCTGAACCCTGTGTTCAAACCAATGTCACACCTAAGCACTCATAGAAAAAAATGTCCTGAGCTATTAAATTTTTCAGAATCATACCTCTCTTTAAAGCCAACTTTAAGTAAATACTGTTGGAGAGTCATATCAGCCTCTTCTTAGCACAATCTGTAAAAATAAATTTGGAAAGTAAGATCACAGCCAGTATTCTAAAATCATTGATTGCTCCATTTGTCTATGGCTTGCTGACTGCTTTTAGGTTAGTTGATTTATTGATACAACAAATATTTACTAAACAGTAGAAAGAATCCAAGAACTGCTGTGTCCAAGGAATGTGCACATCTATTCTAGCAGAAAAGGAGAATCTAACTTGTGAAATACAGTAAGTGACAGAGGTCGTTAGAGAGGCATGGAGTTCACAATGTTCTCGTGAGGGAAATGTGACTGCCAGCAATGGCGGTTAGGAAAGTCCTGAGAGGTGCCAATATTGATTTATTCACCACCCCCCGCCCCATTACAGAAGTGATTTAAGGGGCTTACAAGGTCCTGTCAATACAACAAAAGAGAATACATTTAAAAGTGGAGCGAAATAAAAAGACAAAAAAGGAGGAGAATATAATAAGGAGCCAGCAAATGGGACTAAAAGCTGTGATGCACAATGATCTGCCCACTTGTCCCTAGAGGGCCTCAAATGTGGCTCTTGGCATCCAGGTGAGGAGATAATTTATTCAGACCAAGCCCTGAAGGAAGGGTTGGGATCTAGGTTGAATATAATTAAAATGAAACGATGGCGAGCCTGAGAATTAGTGGTTTTGCAAGATTTTTTCCACATCAGCCTGAACAGAGAACCTCTCTCCAACCCAGAGATTAGGCACTGGGGGACATGATCACTCTAACAGGCATCTTAGTCTAATTAGGCTTTGGCAATATTGCTGTACTGTAAGTTATACCTTTTGAAGTCCAAAGCAACAAAACTCTTAACACATGCGATGTCCACATAGCTTCCATAATTTACCTACAAAAATAGAAAAATAACACCAGCTAATTCAATGCTACATACACAGAAAGACTATAGAAAAGGCAGCATCTGTTATAATCTAAACAGCCTTGTGTTGCTCCTTCAGAATCCTCTTAATATTATTTTCATATTTAATTGACACATTTGCTTTTTTGCATCAGATGATGTTAAGGACATGAAGAGAAACTGTAATTTTCAATACAATTACATGTTCATATTACTGCTATAAATTATAATAATCATGCTATTTTGATGAAAATACATTACACTCTGGACTTTTCTGAACTACTAGAGCTCACTGTCCAAGTAGATTATTCTCTGAAACTCATGCTGTTAATATAGAAAACGCTAATCAGCAAGAGTACGTTTCTAATTATTATTTATATCACTAAAACTGATACATTCTAAGATGGGATCCGTTCTCTTATTACAAGAGCAATAAATATTCATTAACAAAACACTGAAAATATAGATCAGCAAAAAGAAGAAAATGAGAGATCCTAATGTGCAACCATGGCTGAAAACCACCAGCTTGAGTCTCTCTCCCATCAACCCTCTCCTCACAGGCTCCCTGACTATTATGGACACACCCTTAATATCTGAACAGAAGGCCACGGACGACACTGTTGGCACACAAAGAGGACATTGCTGCTGTGGCAGGTGACCACTGACAATCCTGTGCTTATACAATGCTTTTTAGGGGGTTAAACACTCCTCACATATATTTTGTTTTGATTCTTTCGCTCGTCTTTACCTGCATTTTTATGTGATAGGGAATTGTGTACATTGTGACACAGACTACCAACTACTCAGAGACAGATATTTTAAGAAAACACAGAGGTCTCTTGGTTTAGCAACTTTTAGGCCAGAGAATATTTTTTCTAATTAATGGAATTTTAGAAAAGCCATTCATAACACAATCTGATGTTCCTCAGCTTGAGGGAACCCTTGCGCTCCAGGTGTACCTGACCTGTGGAAATACCAAGCCAGTCCCTTGAGACGCTGGGGAACCAAACAGCTTAGAGAACTGGGGGATTGAGGTACAGAACTTTATCACTGACTCACCTCTCTTATGTCTGTACACATAGATATAAATGGGCCCCACATGCCCAACCTGAGCCCAACCTGTGTTCACATGGGATGGGGACACATCTGGCCATGTCTGGAGGGCATGGTGTGGGTATGGTGTGGGCAAGGCTATTTACAAGAGTGCTAAGGAAACTTTCGGAATGCCAGTCATCCTAAAGGAGAGCCCATGGTGGAGGAGGGGCAAAGATCAGAGGGGAGTGGTATTTTGAAAGCTGTGGAGTGTCTATCACTTGGGTCATTCTCTACAGGCGGAAGGAAGAAACTGGGTAAAACCTTGGAGACATTTCGTGTAAAGCTCTTTGAGATATGAAAGCAGAAGAGAACATAGCTCTGTGGCTCACAGAACCCAGTGCACCAGAGTAGAGGATATGACTGAAGCTGCCATAGCACAGAACACAACAGCCTGAGCACAACCACAAACCGGCACAGAGAAGAAACAGGAAAGGGCATTAGACAGACCACCCAGGTTGGACACCAAAAACAGAAACTACAAAGAAAGGGGTTAATAGATTTGGCTACTTAAAATTTAGAAATTTTCTATTAAAATAAAAAAAACACACTCAGAAACAAAATTAAAAGACAAGTGAAAAATTGAGAACAATGTTTATATCATACTCAGTCAACCAAAGATTAAAATCATTTCCACATAAAAGGCTATTATAAGTCAATAAGGAGATAATTATCACCACCACCAAAAAAAAGGAAAAGAAGAATAGGAACAGGGAATTCAGCAAAGGAGAAATACAAATGGCAAAGAAAAGTAAATTTTTTAAATGTGCAAACACACTAGAAATCAAAGAAATGTAGCTATCTTGGACTATAAGCCCTCGGTTTTAAAATGTAAATCTTACCAATAATCTATATATTTGGGTGTGTATTTGGGCTTTTGGAATTAGCCTGGATTAAAATCCCAGTTCTGTTACATATTAACTATGGGATACTGTACAAATTATTTAGACTTCGTAAATCTCAGTACTCTCATTTGTAAAATAGAGATAACAACATTCTCTACATCACAGTAATGTCATGAGGAGTGAACGAAATCATGCATACAAAGTACCAGCACATAGTAAGAATTTAATAAATGTTTGCTATTTTATTAGTACCTATCCTGATATATTGGGTAATAATGAAACCATTGGGCTAATCAGAAACCTGGATCATCTTCCTTCTTCCAGATTTGTGAGTTACTCCAAGATTATGTATACACACACACACAAAAGACATAATGGACAATCGTTATTAAAGACTGAAATATTGGTCTCAAAATAATAGGAATAGTTAAGAATTATTTGAGTCTTGATTTTTAAACAGCCACTCTAAAAGATAACGTAATTCTTGGCTCCATTATTTTTTTGCTAGTAGAAACACTTTAAACAGTTTTTGTGTTTTTAAATCATGAGGCTAAAATCAGGAGTAGAAGATATGTACAACTTAAATTCAGGAAATTCTTTAACAAAGTTAAATTTATGTCATTAATCAAATCATTTTTATCATTTTAGAACTTATATTTTAAATTTGATAATGTTTAAAAGGTTAATTAAGGATGGACCTAGAGAATATAATGCTTAGTGAAATAAGTCAGAGAAAAACAAATACTATATGACATCACTTATATATGGAATCTAAAAAATAATACCGATGAATCTATATATAAAACAGAAACAGACTCACAGACATAGAAAACAAACTTACCAAACGGGAGCGGGTAACAAACTAGGAATATGGGATTAACATATACAAACTACTATACATAAAATAGATAAGCAAAAAGGATTTACTGTATAGCACAGGGAATTATACCCAATACCTTGTAATAACCTATAATGGAATTAATTTGCAAAAAAACCCTGAATCACTATGCTGTACACCTGAAACTAACAAAGTATTGTAAATTAACTATATTGCAATTTTAAAAAGTTTAATTAGTAACTTCTTTCCTTTTGGCAGCTAGTAAAATGCAAATGGTAATAAATTAGAAACATTCTAAAATATTTATATGTATGATGTATGCATACAGAGTTCTGTATTCAAATGATCCAAATAAAAAAATAAAATTATTTGGTCAAGTAATTTTGCTAATAGGCTTAAGATACTGATAATGATTTCTAGGAAAACTTCTTGCAAATATACTTCTTAACATTAAAAACTCTCAGTATAAGATGTAATTGTAGCAGCAAAAGTCACCTTAAACTCCCAAATCAGAGATAGGAAGCCTTTTGAGTTTACATTGGTAAACACTCCCTCATGGAAGAGAGAAATTGTGGAGGCCATTAAAAAAAGGAAACAATGGAGGAGAGATTTGAAAGAGATAGAAATCACTGTACTCATGCACATTTAAAGTAACCTTTACAAATCAAATGATATGCTTCAGTTTTATATCACAGGAAATAAAGGGAGAGGATCAAAAAGTGAAGGGAAAGAATTGGGGGGAATAGAGGAAGGGAAAGACTGATCAAGGCTGATGAACATAGAAACAAGAGAGAAAAAGAAATTGAGTTAAAGAAAGGCAGACAGGACATGACAAACAGGACATGACTCAAAAAAAAAGAGAAAGAAAGGAGAACAGAGATGAGCACATGGACACATGCACTCCATGGACAAAATATCCCTGGGAACCAAATATCAAAAAGAAAAAAAAAGCCACAACTCAGAAACACTCTTTAAAGAAGGAATATACTTCTCTTCTAACCTTTCTTCAATGAAGCTGTTAAAGATGATCAGAAGTGTTGTGGTTTTGCATCTTTAGGCATACACAGAGCCAAGACATCTTTTACTGGTCCCCACAGGCTGGGTAACATTAACCTAATGGTTGATTCTGGCCCAAAGGCTAGAAGGTGTCCACTCCCATACTTGACAATGAAAACTATTTAATCTTCTGCTGCATCTCCTAAAAAAGAATGCTATAAATAATAAATAATACATCCTCTGCAATTTTTTTGACATTTCACTTATAGAAAAACTGCGAGCCACTTTCTCCTTTGTACTGACTGAGGCATTCCAAAACTGGCACAGACATATTTTTATTTAAATAAATCAGTCTTGCAACTGTAATTTTAACCCGAAATTGGCAAAATCTCCTCTATTTCTTACATATGAAAACCTTACCTTTTAATTATAATAAAGTGTGAATCCTTCTATAACCTGGATTTTTAAAAGGTATCTCCCATTGGGGTAATGAAAAAGGATGTTAATGTACTAGCTTCCTTGAAAATATTTTAACATTTTCATACAATACTAGAAATACTCACCTTTTCCCACTTTTAGCCTAATAGTAGTTTCTTGTATTTATAAAATAACCACACTCAAGTCTTACCGTGGAGAAGCAACATTTTTAGTTCCGTTCAATTTCTTCACTTTAAATAAATAAAGAAATCAACTATATAACCCTCTGATTATAAATCAAATCCAAGATATTGTTTGACAATAAGATGCTTTTATTAAACTCGATACATTTAATATATAAGAATTCTGTGAAAAAACTGGGGTATCAAGTAGGATCTGGGTCTTTGCATTACAAAGTCTGCCCCCAAAAGATGTCATCTCACTATATACTGTGGCTGAAAGCATACAGATGACCAAAAAGCAGCAACATCCTTTCCTGGTAAGACAAGTTCAACTGACTTGCCCATAGTATTACAAGTCCTCCTAGAAAAATTAAAAGTCCCCATCCCCATCTCTACCTATTGTTATCTCCTGGCAGGTGAGCTGTATGAAGCACCTTCATCTGTGCTTGGCATGAGGTCCACACATGATCAGCCTTGGGAAGGCCATCTTCCCCTCAACCAGACAACTCTACTTCAACTATTCTGAAACTCCTTGGAGGGGTGAAACTCCTGGAAAAATGAAAGAGAGCAAGAGAGAGAAAAGGTCTGAATATTGAAAGGAATATACAAATGATCAAATTCAGCTGCACCCAATGCCAAGGGGAAGGCTGAATAAGTTAGAAAACAAGCAATTTTGCAAAATGCTTTCTGGTATGACAAAAGCTGACCAGTGTCTCGCTGTTCCTGACATACCAGTTGTGAAGGCCACCCATTCTCTTACCAGGTATGGGCGTCTCCACGATGAGGTGTTTGTGGTTGGTAAACAGTTCAGTGGAGTCTTGCTCTACTGATCTTTCTTCTAGGTCTGATTCTGGGATCGTAGCACAGCCACCTAGTTGAAAAATACAAACAATATTTTAAGCAATGTGTAGAAAAATCTACCTCTCCATACGGCAACCTCAGCTTAAGAACGTACCAGTCATGAAGATGATAAATAAAGAGACAACAATCTTCAGGAGTAGACCAAAAAAGAATAATCTTAAATGTTTCTCTTTCGGTGAAAATGCTGGGAATGAGTCATTGCCTTTAAAGACATACTGATGAGCACTTAGCAACAGCAGCAATGGTGTTGTCTTAAAATTTAACCCTTTTAAAGTCAGGAAGGACAAAATCTATAGCATATGTGATATCCATACTATAATGGTACCTCAGCAGAAATTCCCTTTAATACCAGAGCATCAGAAACTATAAAAGAAACAAAGCACACCGACTGTGAGGGAAAGAAAACTTCCCTGAACAAAGAGGAAGGCCACTGGTGTTCTGAGTTGGTGACTATGGTGGTATTTCTCAGGAATTTGATTCTATTCCTGAATCCCAACACCTTACAGCAGAGACACAAACACTTCATAATTCACAGCAAAGCCATAATGCATTGTGGAAGCTTTCAATTCCAAGGTGACTTGAGGATAAGCTGGGACCATTGCACTTTGAAAATATTAGGTATAAGCCATTTGATTTTATCCACCAAAATATTGTACAGAGAACTCATGTTGAGAATTTCCTGACTACATCTGCAACTTGATTTGACTAATTTGACTAATTTTCTGGAAATGTACTAACATGCTGTATACTGTACACATTTTTCCCCAAAGCCATTCTTCTTGTAAATAAAGTGTGATTTTTCCTTTTCTGAGGCTTCTCATACACTGAGTCCAAAACCTCCATATTCAAGTTTGGCTTTATGTGTGAGGGGGTTTATAAAGAGAGAGTACCAGCAGCACTGATGTGTAAACCACGTCACTCAAATGAGAGTGAAGTCAAGATCCCAGGTCTGAAGGAAAGTACACCTTACCATCCATCCCTCTGGATCAGCTCTGAAAAAGAAATCGATGTTGAGGGAAACTTGAGAGACAAGGATTTCCACACTCATAAAATAAGAATCAGAGGTAGCCTCAGAGGTTTCCCAAACAGGAAATGTTAGAATTATCCATCAATGCAATGGAACTTGCCCTGCTTTACCTTAAAATAGCTAGGGCCCCATCCAGAAGGAGAACCAGGCTTATTTTTAATCTGTTTAAGTAAAAACAAACAAACAAAAATTTCAGAGTAAGCAGTAAAAGGAGAGAAATAAAATATAAAATTTCCAAACTAACAGAGACCTTCTGAAGCCCACTGTAGCAATGCTTCTCAAAAGGACCAGCCTTAAAATTTCCAATCTATCTAAGCCAATACTTTTGTCATGTATAATAAAAATGAATAAAAGGAATTACTAGAAAAATAAAATGAACAATATATAGGCCCTGATCTTTTAGATTCAATCATTGTAAAAAGTACACTGTCAATTGCTACAAGTTTCTCAATGCTTATTCTCAGTTTCAAGTAACAGACAGTTTGCAGACAGATGCTAGTCTTCTATTCACACTTTGAACAGCACTGATTTCAAGATATGGTCTACATTAATTAATATGATACATGGAATTATAGTTAAAAATAATAATTCAGCCAACTCCTAATTATCAGACGTTCAAATAGCCAGTAAACTCATTCTGGTAACAGCAGGGGCTTCTCACAACTTATGTACCTCCCTTCTACTCCAGTGTCTGTCTGGCAGCTCCCTCCTTGCATAATGTACAGAACAGCCCCCCTCTCCCCACCAATATGGGACGTCTAGGCTCTCCTTTGCCCACTGCTGGTACAATTATGGAGATCCACTTCTATCCCTGTGCTCTCGTGTAAAAAGGAGTTTCATTAAGGAATCTGGGATCCCAAGTCAGAACTCTGGGGGCATTTTCATAAGGAACAATGTCATAAGTGGTGGCTTCATTTTAGAGTCCTATTACAATTAAATGCTTAAAACACTTTTCTGGAGTAATCTGGAACCCTAACCCCTGAAGGTGAAATTTGAAAGCATGAAGCATGTATCACAAATTGCAAACAGTATCTATAGCATTTGGAACAAGACAGTTTATAAATTGGAGATTACACCCGTGATGTTTAAGAGGATGTTTTTGAGACATTTCACTATGCTCCCTCTTCCTCTGAATTGTTACCAATCAAATTATGTGCATGATCATTTGTGTTAACTAAACCTGACTGTAAAAATTTGTTGCTTTGCAAATTAGTAGCACATCAAGATATATAGCAATCCTCCTATATATAAAATAGATAAACAACAACAAGTATAGCACAGGGAACAATATTCAATATCTTGTAATAACCTATAATGGAAAAGAATCTGAAAAAGAATAGATAAATATATATGTATATGTATAACTGAATCATTTTGCTATATATCTGAAACACTGTAAATCCACTATACATAAATTTAAACATTTTTTAAGAAAATTTTTCTGGCTACAATCCTCATGTAGCCAGAAAATTATTTAAGTAGAAAATCTTACCAAAAATTCTGAACAATAGGAGATCACCCTATATTTATAAAGATAATTCAACTCTAGGGTTTTGTTTTGTTTTTTTTTATGGATTACAAGCTATCCTTAAACCTGTTTCTGCATTCAAAAGCAAATTATAAAATTGTTGAAACTTCTTCCTCACCAGGTGGAACATATTTTATCAACAAGGGAATTACACTAAGGAAATGCTACCCACTGTCAGAAAAACAAACAAACAAAAACAATAAAAAAGAGCTCAGGGACTTCCCTGGTGGTCCAGTGGTAAAGAATCTGCCCTCCAATGCAGGGGATGCGGGTTCGATCCCTGGTCAGGGAACTAAGATCCCACATGCCGTGGGGCAACTAAGCCTGCAGCCAGAACTACTGAGCTCTCGAGGCTCAACTAGAGAGCCTGTGTGCTGGAAACTACAGAGCCCACGCACCCTGGAGCCTACTCGCCAGAACTAGAGAAGAGGAATCCCGCAAGCCACAACTAGAGAGAAGCCTGCACGCCGCAATGAAGAGCCCGCACTCCGCAACGAAAAATCCCGCATGCCTCAACAAAGATCCTGCTTGCCGCAACTAAGACCCAACGCAGCCAAAAATAAATAAATAAATAATAAATAAGTCTTAAAAAAAAAAAAAGCTCAGGTCCTCTCTGTAGGTTGCTATAGCATGAACTATAAAAGTTATAGAGTTCAAAGGTCAAGATAGGAGGCCAAGCAGAAACAAATGTAACTGTCTAGAATACCAGAGATCAAAATCAGAATGCAGGGTAAGCACTGGTATTCTGGAAAATATGTAACCAGCTGGCTTTCAAGGAAAAAAGGTAAAGCCCTAATCTGTAGTGTTTGCCCATTTCTTTGGTATAAATACTCCTATCATGGCCAGTTGCAAGCAACCAACGTGACATCACCAAACGTGGAGCTTGGCAGAGATGTGTAAGAGGACACCATGAGATAGCACTTTCACCATTCAGATTCTGTAGACATAAATAATCTCAAGAGCACAGAGAATAGTAAAATGTAGTAATAACTAGTGAAGAGTTTTGAGGTGTATTATCTTTGTTCTTAATACAACTTATTTGGTTGTAAAGTTTACATAATTTAATTTTTAATAACGGCTGAATTTGTTAACTGGCTCACAGAATTCCTAAAAATTCAATGATTGGTTCTCACCAGCCAGTGTGAGCCAGCTCCAGCACTGAATGCAGGCTTATTTGTAGGGAATTTAACAAAGCCTCGATTCAAACCATGGCTCAGCATTTATGAGCCAAGTGACCCTCCTGAGCAAATTATTGCACTTTAATGAGCCTCAGTTTCCTTAACTATAAACAGAGACTATGGCAGCCCTACTTCATAAGGAAGAAATTGATGAGCATGTGTAAGTGCTTGGCACATTGAAAAACACATTAAGTTCTGACTATTTACTCTCATGTCAAAGTTAGGAACACTAAAAGAAGAGTAGAGTGAAAAGGCCAAGACGGAAGTCCCTAAAGTTGGAAGTCTGAAGGGGTAGGGTTCACACAGCTGATACAGCCATGGGGCCAAAAGACACAGCTCTGCAGCAAAAAAAAGAGTGTTCAGACACCTTAAACATGTGGCCACCTCTGAAGCTGACTACTCTATTTACTCACGCTACTTGATCTGCAGAGTTCTATTTGATAGATACTTGATTATAACCCAGATGAATTCTGGTGGCCCAGCTTACCTGCCTCACCATCTACCTTGTAACTCAGGTAACCTAAACCGGGGGTTGGCCAGATAGTACATATTTTTTAAGCTCTGTGGGCCATCTGGTCTCTGGTGCAACTGCTCAGTTTTGCCATTGTAGTGCAAAAGCAGCCAAGGACAAAATGTAAACATGAATGAGCATTAGTTGTGTTCCAATAAAACTTTATTTACTAAAACAGTCAGATCTGGCCCATTGGCTGTAGCTTGCCAAAGCCTGGCCTAATACAAGGCTCACAGAAAGCTACTCTTCAACTGCATCCTAATTCTAAAGGTTCCTAGAGGCATTTAACACTGCCAGATCATCTCATAGTATTACTATAACAATAGCAATAAGGAAGAGGAAGAGGAGGAGGAATAATAGTAGCAGTTCTTTAAAAGAATATTATTTGCCCTACTGCTACAAATGCTCTTTTTGTTTGGGCAGTGATAAGCTTTTTTTAAAAAAAAAATAGACTAATTTTTAGAAGATTTTTATATGTACAGAAAAATTTAGTAAATGGTACAGAGAATTCCCATATATTCTCCACACAGTTTCTCCTATTGTTAACATATTGCATTAGCATGGTACATTTGATCAATGAACAAATGCTGATACATTATTAGTAGTTAAAATCTATAGCCTATTCAGATTTCCTTAATTTTTACCTAACATCCTTTTCTGTCTCGGGATCCCATCTAGAATACCCCATGACATTAGTTGCTGCATCTCCTTTGGCTCTTCTTGGTGGTGACAGTTTCTCAGACCTTCCTTACTTTTGATGGCCTTGAAGTTTTGAGGAGTATTGGTCAAGCATATTGCAGAATGCCCTTCTCCTGGAATTTGCTTAATATTTTTCTCATGACTAGATTGGGGGAAAATTTTTAAGACAGTTTCTTTTCATAAATTCTTAGAATTTCCCAAATTTTAGGATTGTCTCCAGTTGTTCTTCTTTTCCTCTATCAAAAGTGAAACCCAGGTGGGCAGTGAATGGGGAGGCCTCTTAAGGCAAAGGAGGCCAACAGCAAGGCTTGACTTAGACTGTGAAGTTCTCAGGAGTGGGTCTGTCTGGGTCTAGCTGTTGGACGCAGGCAGGTTGTCAGTTGCCCCAACTGTAAAGAGAGAGTTTTAATGAGGCCTATTGTGAGGATTATGTGAGACCGTGTACACTGAACACAGTGCTCAGCACAAAGTACATTTTACCATCTCTGTTTTTTACGAATTTTCTTGGCATAGATACACTTTCCACACCGTATCGGTGGAATCAAAGAACTTTAGCTTTTAGTGCAACCACCTTCATTTAGGAGACATCAAAACAGAGACTCAGAGAGGGTAGCGGATGTCCCTCATATCCTAGAGCCGATTCCTGATTCTCCTGCTTCCTAAACCATTAGAGCTTTCTCAAGAATACCTTTTTTCCCATCAAGATCTCAGTGGATTTGCTTGTGAGTTGGCTTTCCTAACCAGTACTTCCTTTCAGTGATACAGAAAACCCAGAAGGTTGGCAAGCTGTTCTTTGGGTATATTTTAGGACTTTGCGGATTTATATTCTTGCAACAGAGACCTTTGCAATCAACTGAGTGTATGGGTGCAAATGTTCCATTCCTTCAGGGAGGAAAAATTTTTTTTCTTCTTTTTTCTTCATATATTTAAAAGCAATCAAACAAGGAGACACTTTGAGAATCACAAATGACCACAGACCATGCTCTGACTTGCCAGCCAAAGAATCTTCTGTTCACATGCTTGAATTGCCACTAAGAATTTAAAACAGCAGAAACCTCAAAAATATACACCAGTGACATTTTTCTTTTAATCAAGATTTACTTGATGGATAAAGTGTTTTTGAAGTTAACATTCAGATTTCATTTCAAAGGTTTATAATTCACGTGAAGTGTGGCGAATGGGTGCTTTGAAAAGAATATTTCACTATCTTAAATATGAAAAGTTTCCCTAAGAGACTATGAGTAGTTAAAAAATTCTCCGAAAATATATTCATTTGAAATAGTTTTACTCTTTATTCTCTCTCAGTCTCCCTCACCCTCTCCCTCTCTCTCTCTGTAAATGTGTACACACAGCCACACATAGGCATTAAAGATATGTATAAGAGTTTTCCTGATAATTCTCCTCTACTCTCTTCATTCTTCTGTTTTCTTAAAATATATTTTTTTAGCCCAAGGAGAATGTAAGCTATAGAAAGCCAAGAATCCTACTGTATGTTTGTGTAGCAATTTTAACCAAGTATTTATAAATTTTTTGACAAAATGCAAGAATGGAAGGAAGAGGGGTGGGTAAAAGAGAGAAGGAGATAGAGGGTGAAAAGGATAAGTGGGGAGGGGAGAATAAATTATCAACATATTCCATTTTTCTGTGTACACTTCTACAGATGATATTTGGGGTGACTTACTGAAGGTATAGATGATAAAATATTAAAGAATAAAAATACAATAGCAGTTAGAAAAATTTAATGCAGAGTAGGAGGTATAGCTAGGAAAAATTGTGTCAGATAAAGACTTACGCAAGGGCTGCCATGGAGAGAAACAGCAAAAGGCTTGGAGGAAGAGTGGGGCTGCACTTCCCCTGTTAATTCTCCATTGACTTCTCTTCTTCCACACTGGACTTCAAAGGGCCCAATCCATCTTGTACTTGGACTTAACATTTCCTTAAGAACACACCATAATTGGTAAAGCTATGCTTGTTGGAAATTTTTTGACATGTGTGTGTGTGTGTGTGTGTGTGTGTGTGTGTGTGTGTGTGTGTATGACTCTGTTCTGTGCTTATGGGCCATTTTAGAAAGCCAATACTTCTGTGAAATTGGGTTTACCAAGGTGCTTACTAAGTAGATGCTCCAGAAAACTATATATATATAGGAGATTGTTGAAAATACAACAGTCAGACCTTGTCAAAGCACATCTTGGAAATAAAGCCCTCAAGAATGTAATGTATCATTGAATGAGTTCTTACCACAGCATGGCAAATCACGTTGATATCATATGGTGACACTGCTTCTCTGAAGGAGGAACTGGAGATCATACGTCAATATCGTTCTCATCTCCCCTTCCATTCTGCCCTTTACTTTGTTGTAATGTAGAGGCATCTCACACTTAACCTGGTACAGTTTTACAGTTTCAAACTCAGGAAACCAGAAGAAAACAATGCCTTTCTATATAGTCTTATGTTTCCAGTTCCAACATATGATATTTGTTTTTCTATGTTTCTTTTAAATCCATTCGATAACTTTTCTTTCTCCCTATATTTGCAGATGACATGCTGACTGCTAGACAGTAGCTCATCTACTAGCAACAGAGATAATAATGGTGAACCAGTGAGAGGCAGGTGAAGTTCACTGTAATGTGTGTCCAACATGATGCCTGTGGAATGTTTGGGATTTCATTTCCACTACCTAATAATAAACTTTGATCCCCCCCCCACACCCGGTAAGAACTTAAAATGTGTTCAGGACTATGCACATATACCTATGTTTGAAAATATTTCCATTTTACACCTCATAGCAGAGACCAAGTTTGTGAATAAAAGGAAGTCTGATATATTTTAAGAGGTCTAGCATGTGTCTCAACAAGTTTTAAAAATCCCATAAAGACTGAATACTAAGTCCCTTGGGGTATAAGGGCTCCAGTCAGAGAATCTGGATTTAAGAGGGTAGGGTCCTCCTGGCATTAAGATGTTTCCACAACTTGAATAATGATAGGTGTCCAACTATTCTTTTAGCTGGACCACCACTTAGAATTTAGGTCCACTTAGTACAAAGGATTAAGAAATACAGGAACATAGCCATTTTCATCCATTGATAATTATGTAAACAGAATATACCAAGCAGAAAAAAGTCCTATTTACAAAAAAGCAAGCACAGTCCATAAATCCTAAAGATTGGAACAGATCCAGGTTAAGAAGTTCACCAGATGTCAGTCCGTAAACAGGGCTTCATAAAGTGAATTCCCCAATTAATTGTTGGTAAGAGTGATCTCTATACTATGTTAGTGCATTATGATCCCCTAACATATGTAGGTGAATTGTCTGGTCCTATAGATCATTAGTCAGTTATGATACAACAGAACTCAGGGGAAAGAAGTGGGGTAAGCACAATTTTTTCTGATACAGAGAGAAGGTCCCATAAAGTTACTGCTCAGGAACTTGGAGATTTCTTCACTGAAGGAGATGAGAACTCTCCCATTTATTTGCATTACATCTGTTTTTCTAACACATTTAGTTCTTAACCTGGAGTACTTGGAAAGACACACACCAGTAAAAACATAAACGTGGAAGTTAAAAAAAAATAAAACTACTCACTATTTCGTTAAAGTCTCCAATCACAATGTTTTCCCACATGTTAACAAGGCCATTAAATCCTCCAAACAGGAATACAAAAGTATTACCCAGCCATGGTGAGAAGGTGAGGAAGAAGAGAAAGTTAATATTTGCTTTTTCTTGCCAGTTGATCAATGTCTAGAGCACTCTCCAAGGAAATGCAAGATCTGTTGTCTTCCAACTAGATCTTTTCTATACTGATAAGTATAGCACTTTCTTGTTCAGAAAGAAGGTGATTGTGGTATTTAATTTCCATTTTGTTTCTAAATCCTAAGGCAATCCAATGTACAACTGGAAAGACACATGATTTTAAGACATTTCCATTTCAAATACTTTCCTAACTCCCTCTTCAGAGACCAACTCTCTCTCAAAAGTATACACGCACAAATAAAACATTATAGCTACAGTTGAGAAGGAAAGGAAGCCAATAGTTCTGCAATTATAATTACTAAAAAAATGAAAGAGTAAGAACATAACTCTACTTTGCCTGGACACCACATAATAAGAGAGCCAGTGTTCTTCACAGCTTCCCTCTTGCATCAAGTGGTTATTAATTCCTCAGTGATCCTGGCAACATTTCTTCAACTTGAGTTTCTTTCCACAACCCAATTAAAAGCCATAATCTTGACCAAACTGTGTTGTTTTTAATAATGACAGAGTTTAGGTGGTGATTTTGAAACTGAGAGTTCAGCTGGGTCACTTCAGTTATACACAGGTTGAGGGAAAAGAGTGAAGAACACAACGTCTCTGGAGAGCACCTGTTTCATCATATTCGTTCACAAATGAGGAAACTGAACAAGCACTCAGGACTCATTCCTAAACAACTCTGTTATCTAATGATATATTTCTACAATAGTCCATTAAACAATGTCGTATTTTGCAAAAAGGGAAATGTACACAAGATGATAACCAGCCCATTGATAGTGGAAAGGGACATCCAAAATGGGACATGGCAACTATCATTGTGTCTAGAGCAAAGTCGCATAAGTCTGGGACTTAGTTTCCTTTTTTCTAAATTCAGAAAATATAGCATTTTACTTTATGAGAGATGAAGATTAAATTGGTCAGTGCTTGTAATACAGTTATCACAGAGCCTGGCACAGAGTACGCCCCCAATAAATGTTGGGCTATTATTTTCAGTACTAACCTCCAACATACGTTAGTCATTACGTTACAGCCAATTACACATGAAACTACAAGCCATGAGCACGGCATGAATTTATATTTGATGCTGTAAAAAATGCTCAGGTAAACCCAGAAGATGGGGTAGGCAGACCAGTGGTGGAATGTTTCTAGCTGGACCCAGTGGTCAAAGCCAAAATTGTCAACCAGGCATCAAAATAATTCACTTGAAAAACAGTGCACACATCCTTTATAGGATGAAACCACTGATAATCTACTATCCTAGATAATCACTATTCTGAGATCAAAACAGGAATTTTAAAAGGGCTCAAATGATGATGATGATGATCAGGGGTGCATAATCACATTCATTGTTTTCTATTTACCAGCAGTGCCATTACTACTGAGAAACACAAACTCACAAGATAATATGACATAAATGGATGAAACATTAAGATAAAAGGGTAAAACAGTGGTAGGTTTGCTTTCTCATGGGAAATTGAAATGGCCAGCAGATGAACCTTAAAAGAGGAAGTCTGCTGACCTAGTGTTACTAAACATCGGAGGCAGCCAAGGAGCAGAGGAATAAAGCAATGTATTTAAATGTATGCCTTGAAGGAAGCAAACACCAATTATTTTTATATGATTTTAATTCTCCTAGTGAATACTTTATGGGTGCTGGCAAGTCCTTCTGGAAAAGGAAGGGATTATAAATGAAGGATTCAGTGGCAATTGCCTGCCAGTGCTCTAAGAACTAACACTTAACAAAGGGTCGTTTAGTTCATACTTCATCTCTAAAGCTAAAGAAATTTTAAGAATCCTTAAAAAAAACAGTATAGTGTTATATTCACATATACAGTCCTTTTTATTTTAATTTCCAGATTGTTCTATAGCCTGCATGATAAACAAATAAGCTTCGCAAAGGAAAATAAACAGATAGAGGAAAATAGTTAATTTTTTTTCTTTTTCATGCAAAGAGTGGATGCTTAATATATACTTGTTGATTTGGAAAGGAATTCATGAAATTTGAGCAAATACATAGGAAATACAGTCTTTACAAAAGTTATCTTTGAAGAATGCTCTACCACATCATTCCAATATTATGCACTGGTGACAGTCCACTAATGTACAGGCTAGTAAATCTGGGGAAATGCCCCATCAGCTCCTGTATTCTATCTTGTTTCTCAAAATCTTAGCCCATTAACTCTAGAAAATTCTCATATTATGTAAAATGAAATCTCTCTAGCTAACATCTTGCTCTTAAAATTCTCCAGGTGCTTCAAGAGCATGGACTCTGGAGCCAGACTGTCAGAATTTTAATCCCAGCCCCACCATTACTTTTTTTTCTTTTAACTGTTTACTTGATCTTTCTCTGCCTCAGTTTCCTTATTTGTAAAATGCAGATGATAACTGTACCTAGCTCATAGGATAATTGTAAAGATTAAATGAGTTAATTTATATGAACACTTCAAATAATGCCTGGTTCATAGTAAGTGATACATTAAGTGTTATAATAATAAGTATTACTATTATTCTCATCATCTTTGCCTTATATTGCCAAAATTCCCACACCTAAGCCTGAGGTTCTCATGTAAGCTGAGGGAAAGAAGGGTGGTGAATTTTCAGAAGGCAGAGAGCAGCAGCTACAGCTGCCTGACCTCCAGGAATACAAACTGTCGTGTTAGCTAGTCAAGGAAAACCTTAACTGGTTGTCTGGCCTAGTTAAAAAAAACAAAAAAAAACAGTAGCCAGTAGGAAATAACAGCTTGATAAAGAACAAGGACTGGGGTCTAGATAAATAATAAAGGACAACAATAAACATCAAATCAGGAATAATCTACTGTCTCTTGACCCCCACTTTCCTGCATCTTCTTCCATTTCTTTACTCCTCTTGGCAGCAAAACTTCTCCAAAGAATTGTCTGTATTTGCTATTTTTAATTCTCTTCCTTTCTCTTGTACAACCATCCCAGTCTAGACCTGGCCTCTACCACTCCACAAATAGTTGCTTTATTCAAGATCACTAGTGACCTCCACGTTGCTAAATCTATAGTTTTCAGCCCTCAACTTACTTGACCCATTAGCATTTGACACAGCTGATCATTCCACCACCTTTTAAAACTCTTTCTTCACCTGACTTCCAGGATGCCACATTCTACTGATTTTCCTCTTACCTCACTGTATGCTCCTTCTCAGCATCCTCTGCTGGTTCCCCCTCTTCTCCCAAACTCCTAAAATTCTGACTCTCCCAGCACTCGGTCTTTGATTCTCATCTCTTTTCTAAAATCACTCCCTTGGTGACCTTATCCAGTCTCATGGCTTTAAATAACACTTTCGTGCTGACAACTCCTAATTTTATAACTCCATCCCAGATTTCTCTCCTGAACTTCAGACTTGTATATCCAACTACTTAGTCAATATCTCCACTTGGACATCTTACAGCATCTCAAACTCAACATATCCCAAACTGTACTCCTGATCTCCCCCACAAACCTGTTCCACCCCACAGCCTTTCTCCTCACAACTTCATCCTTCCTGTGGTTCAAGCCAAAACTCTTGGGGTTGTCCTGGATTCTCTTCTTCCTTTCACACAACACGGCCACTCTGTTAGGAATTCTGTTGTCTTTACATTTAAAATGTATCCAGAATCAGATCACTTGTCATCACCTTCAGCACTACTACCACTTTGGTGCAATCCACCATCATCTCTTACCTGAACTATTGCCAAATTACTTACCTGAGTAACCTTCAAACTGACTGCCCACCTCTACCTTTGACCACCCCCACCCCCATAGTCTATGCACAATAGCAGGCAGGGATCCTTTTAAAATGTAGGATGATATTCCTTTCTTCAAAATGGTCCTCCCCACTTCACCCAGAAAAAAGCAAAAGTCAGCCAAAAGGCTGTACATGATCTCACCCCTCTGACCTCATCTCCTACCACTCACTACTGGCCTCACTATTGGCCTCTTCGATGTCCTTGGAACATGCCAGGCTCATTCTCCTTACCTGGGACACACCTCTCTGATCTCTGCATGGATAAATCCCTCACTTCTTTAAGTCTTTGTCCAAAAGTTGCCTTCTCAACAAAGCCTACCCTCAACCCAATTTAAAATTATAATCTTGTAACTGCCTCTTTTCTGACATTTCTTTTTCCATAGTACTTATCACCTTTTAACACTAACACTTGTTATTTTCTAACATACTACATAGTTTACTTCTTTATCATGCTATTTTTATCGTCTCCCCCGCTAGAATGAGGGTTCCAAAATTTCGGGGATCTTGGGCTATTTTGTTTGTTGCTGTATCCCAAGCCCTGGAATACTTCCTGTCACACAGTAGGCACACGATAATTACAGGCTGCCTTGAGTGAATGAATTTAGGCTAAGGGATTAGTAAGAAGAAATGGAAACCAAAATTCATTCTATTTTTTACATAATATTATCTACATTTTCCACTGGGAGGTTGGAAAATAATTACAGCAGAATGTAGTATAGTACCTCCTATTCCTATGCCCCGGCACACGTGGTTGCTCTGTGGATCAAAAAAGCTTCTCAAAAAGTTCTTTGTGTTAATTAATACACATCTTTAAGAAATGAATCTTCCTGGATGATAACACATGGAGAATCTGTGAGACTGAGTAGGTACAACAACAAAATGTTCAGCCCAGAAAAGAAATAAGATCCCAGTAGTAATTTCTGTAGGAGCTAAAGTTAAAAAGAAGTAACAGAACACTTGTAATTCTATTTCTTGATAACAGTCATTTGTGGATGAAGGAACTGCAAAGGAAGGTACAAAGACATCTGTCTGCTTGGGAAATTTCTCAAAACAAATGAAAAAGGATCTATCTTATTTCCACTGGGGCATCAAGTTATGGTCTGGAACAGTTTATTATTCCCAGGCTACTTCAAATCTAAACGTGTTTTTAAAAGCAAGCCCAATGAAAGATTAGATAAACAACTGGACAATGTTTTTTACACTCTGGTAACATAAACATTTCAAATTCCTCCCTAACTCTTGACTAGCATAAATCTCTAATTCCAGAGAAGGTAAAATATCCTCAAAGTTTAAACATTACTTTGAATTATTCACATTTACCTCCATTTCCATCTTATACTTTCTTGGCAATAAAAAGCCAGGTTTTGTCCAAACTATGGTAGGATGACTCTCTTCCAATTGTAAAACAACTTGGACTAACCCCAGCTCTGCTTCCTTTGAAGATAGAATAAGCAGCCCCTCCCAACAGTTTCTTTTCTCTTCTTTCTTACCTCCTATACATCCTGTACTGCCCTTTTTCACACCAAACCTTTAAAAAACACAGAGGGAAAATGTGAAGCTGTCTGCCTATAACTGAGCTATGAAAACAATTTTTAAATGGTGTCAAACACAAAAGAGATAGGTTGAAAGAGTCAGTAAGGCAAGAAAACGTCAGGGTGAGGAGAGCTCTCTCTGGCTGAGAAAGGGAGACATAGAGTAAGACCTATCTAAGAGAGGAAGCTCTGTGGAAATGCCGCAGGCGATAAAAGGAAGGGAGGGAGAGAATGGAGGAAAACAAAGGTGTGAAAATGCAGAGGGAATGAGGATAACCAGCCCACAGTACAACCCACATGTCAGAATACTTAGGAATAAAAGGGGGTGGCTAGGAGAGAAAAGAAAATACTAGGCTGATAGAGCTGTTCTGTTTGTATCATGTTCCACAGTCTGTGAAACCTTCTCACTTGACCTTGGTCCTCACAACAACTTTGAGTGGAGAGTAGGTAAAAATTTGCACCCCCAGACTCCAGGAAAACTGCCCACTCAGCTCCTGGGCAAGTCACTTAATAATTCTGAATCTCTATTTCCTCATTTGCAAAGTGGGAATAATATCTTCCTAACAAATGATTATGAGGAGTAAATGAGCTATTACATAAAGCATCAAAGTCCTGCTCAATAACTGGTAGCACATTGTGGTAGAGAGCAAGACAGAAAGCAAAAATTGAGGGGGCTCCTAAGAAGTACAGACAGAAATGTGCAGTACAGACAATGCAGACAACTGAAGATCCAGACTTTGGGTTCTGAGGGGTGAAAACTGGATGCAATTTTTGTATGAGAATATGGAAAGGAGGACCATGCTGCACGAAGGGACAGGATTAGAGGCTTATTTATCATAGTTGAATAATTACATTAGTACCATTTTTAATTACTTTTTATGTGCTAGTCATAGTGCTCCTTACTTTATATGTTTGCTCATTTTACAGCTGCCTAAAATGGTAGTTAGTAGTGTCTCATTTCACAGGTGGTGAACTAGACTCCAAAAAGTTTAAGTGACTTGCTCAAAGTCTTGTGCATAGTGAATGAGAGAATCTTTTATGTGCTGACTCCAAAATCCAGTCTTAAAACCATTCCAGAATCTTGTTTCTCCCTGATAGAAAGAAAAGACACACAGTAATGGGATTGTGAATTACTGTTTAAAGAATAAGAGTTTTAGATTGGCAAAAACAGGATCATGGTGTGTACCTCATACCCTCGATATCTGATCCCTCCCAATCTCATGCTCAAAAGAAAAATGAAAGGATTTGGAAAAGTGACTGAGGTTTCATCTCAGCAAAAAAGAAATCAGCATAGAAGTAACTAAAAGAGCCACCAGTGAAGACAGATCCTTAGACGTCTAAAAAGATCCTTAGACTGTTTAAAAAGAATTCAGAATTGATCGATGCTTCTATAGAATATAATTACAAAGGAGAGGAAGTGGCTCAGTAGATAGGATTTACAACTAGAAAGAAGTGAAACAGTAAAGTGGAAGATAATGTATTTTCAACAACACCGAGGAAAAGACAAAGCAGTCTTCTAAAAGTTGGGAAATTAAAATGAGTTCATAGAGGAAATTTTTTAACTACAACAAAAGTAAAGAAAATGATTAAAAGAATGATCATAGGGAAAGAAATTAAGTCTTTCTCAAGATGCTGCACAGTGGTAGAACATTTGACATGAACACGAAGATCTGTTTTCCAAAGTTAGCAGAACTGTGCTCAAAAACTTCACAAAGTCCTGAGTGCAAACTCACTCAGAAGAAAACCTCAAGGGCAATCTCATGCATTATATATATGCAAAAATTCAAATTAAGACATTAGCAAATCAGTATGATATATTTAAAAACAACAATAAAGAAAAACTTATTCCAGGAATGCAAAAGGATTCAATTAATGTTAATTCTTCAAAACATTATATCAAAAAGAAATCTCAACAGAGGGTAATAATATTCATCACCCACTTCTGATTTAAAAAAAAAATCACCTAGTGAACTAGGAATAACTATCTGAAATTAACAGGCAACATTATGAATAAAGCAGATAAAAACATTCACATTAGTCAGGGTAAAGATGAGGATCCTGGCCACTTATCACTACTATTATTTAACATTATTCTAGAAATTCAAGGCAATATAATAAGATAAGAAAACAGGAAGAAATATATATGTTAGAAAAATGATTAAATGATTACATTTCCAGATAATATGATTGTACACCTAAAAAATTTCCAAGAATATGAAAGAAAAATATATTTGAATAGGTTGAAGATTTGATCATGTCCCTCTGCATTAACAGCATTTAGTTAGAAAACATAATGGAGGAATTATTGTACTCAAAAGGATACTAACTACATTTTTTAAAAAAACAGTAAAGATAAAATAACTAGGAAAAAAAAAGCCAAAGCCTATAGGTATACAACTAAATATTTATAGACAGCCATAAAAGATTTGAATAGATGGACAAAAATATAGCAAGATTCAGCATAAAAATAGTGTCAACTGTCTACAAATTGACTTTGAATCGTAATGCAATTTCGCTCTAAATCTCAAAGGAGTGTTTTAACTTGAAAATATGATGCTAAAGTGCATAACAAAGAATAAATGGTTGAGAAGAACCAGGAAATAATAAATAATGAATTGAGGAATTTGTTCCACCAATTTTAAAGTCTATTATACAGTTACGATAATTACAACAGCATTACTATCAATGTCAGAATAGATGGAGAGGAAAATGGAATAGCACAGAAATACCAGGGATAGTCCCATGTATATAAAAATATTTAGTATATTTTACAAGTGTATTTCAAATTAGTGGAAAATGATGTATTATCCAATAAAATATGCTGGAATATGGGGTAAAAAATTTTTAAAACCTGAAGTTAGATAGGTTTTTAAAAGTCCAATAAATTTCAGATGGCTAAAAGAGCTCAATGTAAAATGCAAGAAGAAAAAAGTAAGAAAAAACATATTTGGAATCAATAAAGAAAAAATTAAATAGATTTGACTACCTAAAGGAAGTCATGTGAAAAAAGTCCAAACAAACAAATTACCTTAAGCAAAATTCAAAACAACCAAAACCCCAGAAAAAAATATTTGTAACATATATTAAAGAAAAGGAGTTAATTTCCTTTAGATACAAAGTGCTCTTCAAATCAAAAATAAAAGGTGATATTTTGATTTACAGAAACATGGGAAAGCATGAAGAATAATTCACAGAAGGAAAAATATAAAAGACTAATAAACAATAGGAATAGTGCACATTATCACAAAATTACGACAATGGAAAATCAAACGGCTAAAAATATTTTTTTAAATTTAATCTTATAAAAACCACAGATGCACAATTAAAATTCCAGTTTCCACTTCTGATATCAACAAAGATGAAAAAGAATGATAATCATTGATGTCAAGGAGGTAGCAAAAAGTCACAGATGAACTTTTAAATCAAGAAGCACTTACTTGGGAGCAAGCTGGAAGCAGAAGCAGGTTTTTCAATTCTAGGCCCTTACTCTAAGGCAATAATCAAAGATGCATATAATATCCTCATGCAGGTGTGTAACACAGAAGTATTTATAATAATTTAAAAATAAAACTATCTAAATGTCCAACAATCAGGGTTACAGCATCTGTACACTCCTGTTACATATCTCTCACTCTAGAGATTTTGCAGGTAGTTTCCTGAACAAGCTCTGGTTTTCCACACTCATTTGCTCTTATTTAAATTATGTCCTCTGCCAGGAATGTCCTCCCCTAATTTCCTTTAAATTCATGTTCCTCATGAGTCAGTTTAAAGAATAATAATGACAGCTATGGTAATAATTATAGCAATAGTAATAGTGACAACAATGGCTAACATTTATCAAGTGCTTTTAAGAGGCAATTGCTATTCTAAGTGAGTTACATATGATAACATTTAATCCTGGTAACAACCCAACAAGGTAATGCTTTTATTATTTCGACTTTACAGAGGAGAAAATTGAGGCATACAGGGGTTAAGTCATTTACCCAAGGTCACACATCTAGTTAGTGCTAGGCACCCAACCAAAAGTGTGCCTCTAAGTCTATGTTAGCATTTGGCCTCTCCAGGCCACCTCTTCTGTAAAATTTCCCTCCGCCCCAAGCCCAGAGTCAGGCCCTAGCTCTCAACCCCACTATACGTCCCCTATATATTCTCTAGAGAGCACTTCACACATGGTTTGACATCTTTATTTGTGCATCTCATGCACCAGACTCAGGATTTTATCTTACTCTGGTTTGTGTCTCCCACGATTAAGCACAATTACTAGAACAACGATTGCTTTCTGTACATGTTTACCCAATAAATAAATAAATACAAAATACATGCATAAAAAAGTAGAGAAACTGAATATCAAGGATCAAAGGAGGGGCTTCCCTGGTGACGCGGTGGTTAAGAATCTGCCTGCCAATGCAGGGGACACCAGTTCAACCTCTGGTCCAGGAAGATCCCACATGCCATGGAGCAACTAAGCCCGTGTGCCACAACTACTGAGCCTGAGCTCTAGAGCCCATGAGCCACAACTACTGAGCCCACATGCCACAACTACTGAAGCCCGTGCACCTAGAGCCCGTGCTCTGCAGCAAGAGAAGCCACCACAAAGAGAAGCTCGCGCACCACAATGAAGACTAGCCCCCCCCCCACCGCAACTAGAGAAAGCCCGTGCAGCAATGAAGACCCAACACAGCCAAAAATAAACAGATTAATTAACTTTAAAACAAGGGATCAAAGGAAAGCAATCTATATAGAGAGGGAATCAAGGACCAAGGATAGAGATTACCTATCTATCTAGATTACCTATCTATCCATCTATCTATTGAACTATCTATCAAATGTGTGCTGATGCCACACTATCAACCAAATGACTAAACCAAAAACAAAAAGAGGGAGAGAGGGAGGAGGAAAAGAAGTCAACACAGAGCATTTTACTACTTGTCGGACACTGTGCTAAATGCTTTTGTGTAATATATGTCACTTGAATAGCCAAAAAGGATATTTCCTTACTGGAGAGTCTGAACAAATAATCACAATGTTCCACAAAGGCAGGGAGAAAAACTGTCTAGAGAGTAACAAAAAAAGAGAGAAATATGAAAAGGAAAAATAAGAGTATATTAACCTAGTAAGAAACTGACAGTGAATATTTCTGGAAATTGTGTGTGTGTGTGTGTGTGTGTGCGTGTGTTTAAATTCATGTGGGCAAAAAACAACTGAAACAGTATGTGCTATGTATATTACAGCTTTTATTTTCTAAAAACCCTGTAAGGATAAAACGGGATCATATAAATGATTTTGGAAAGGTTAGAATATCACTTAAACATTAGTGACTGTCATCATTCTGGAGCCAGTACAGGCTTTTGCCCCCAAACTCCAAGATAAACCCTCCTGGCAGGTGATACTTCTAACTTTCATGAAAACAAAACCAGTCATTTATCGGCTGGGCCCTGTTTGTTACTACTGAGGGCTGTTCAGGTAAGTAGATCTAGCAAAAGTCTCTGAGTAAGTTACAACAATTGGTTCTTTATTTGATGTCTATTTGTCAGGGAAAGATACAGCTAGACGGGCCGTAAAACAAACCTCTGTTTTTACAGGAACAAGGCAAGGCTGAGGTAAAGTGGCATTTTATGTACAAGAAAATGGGCTTAATGTGTCCAGGCCATAATGTTTATAAAAATCAATTAAAAACTCAAGACATACAGTGAACTTCCATTTTGCCAATGAGAAGAACTTACTCTTAGTATCATTTAATTCTACCAGCAAAACCACTTTTTTTTTGAAACTAATATGCTTTACAGTCTTTCCCCCAAATATGAGTACAAAAGATGTTGGCCCAAAATGGTCATTTTAGAATTAAAGAAATGATCCTTCTTATAGATACAACTTTCAATAAATGGTAGATAAACATTTTCTCTGAAGGCCATGATCAATGGCTAGTTTTAGGTATAAAACCACTTGGTATGGCTACTTGTCAATACTAAAACAAACAAACAAACAAACAAAAACCTTATTTTTCCCAAAGGTTCTATCCTGAATGATACGGGTTACAATGCAGAGGGAGTGAAACCTCTAACCCTCCAAGTTTCTGAATCATGGGTCTCAGTGATATTCATGGAAACCCTCAGCCTATAAAGCTGAAAAAGTCCAAAATTACCTTAGCATCCTGGTTGAATTCACCTCCCTATATGTTTGAATTGGAATGATTTCTGTTGTACCTCTTTCAGCTATTTCTAGAAGAGACAAATGAATAACCCCCATCTGCCAGTTTTATGTAAAAACTTTCCCTTAAATGAAATTATCCTTTAACAACTTCCCAGGATACTCTCTGATTCAGTCTCTTGTGGCATTCTTCTGTGTTTTCTCTGGTCTCTTATGAGCAGCATATGGGTATCTATCACTTTAAAAAGAAAAACAAAGTTTCATCTGGGAACATAATGAATAGCAATCATTTTGGATACAAAAAAGCAGTCGTACTTCTTATTACTATACAACTGCAGTTCCACCTACTTCCATGAACTTAACTTCAAAAGTGCCTACAATTATATTATGTGGGTGTTAAACACACAAGTTAAAAAACTGTCAATTTCTCAATTAATGTATGATATCACTTATATATGGAATCTAAAAAAAAAACAAACTAGTGAATATAACAAAAAGCAGCAGACTCACAGATATAGAGAACAAACTAGTGGTTACCAGTGGGGAGAGGGAAGGGGGAGGGGCCATATAGGGGTCAGGGATTAAGAGGTACAAACTATTATGTATAAAATAAACTACAAGGATATATTGTACAACACAGGGAATATAGCCAGTATTTTATAATAACTATAAATGGAGTATAACCCTTAAAAATTGTGAATCACTATATTGTACACTTGTAAGTTATATAATATTGTACATCAACTATACTTCAATTTAAAAAGTTGTCAGTTTTCGGCAATGCCACATGATTAGCTTTCTGTTCCCAAGAGATCATCCAGTAGACCTGTCATCAACCGACCACATTACCTGGATGAACTGAGCTCCATAAAGAAAACCATCTAGTGTGCTGATAAGAGCTCAGTGCTGCAGCTGGACTCATGGGGCTTCAGTTCCAGCTCCACAGTTGTATGATCTTAGACAAGGAACCTAATCAATGGAAGCCTCTGTTTAGTAATCTAAAAAGTGGGGGAATAACAGTATCTACCTTGGAATTTTTAAAAAGATTAAATGAGACAATCTACATAAAAATATGTCATGCATACAAATATGGCCAATAAATGTTAGCAACTCTTATTTTTATCATAAATAAATTAGTTACAAACAGGTGATAATTAAATAAAAACTTTTAACTTAATTGCTGTATTTTTGGTGTCCCAATTTTGAGTACCGACACACAAAAGAATGTTCTTTATTAAGAATACACCAGCTATGAAACAAACACTACAGACTAACTTTTTTGGTGGTTGTTCTGTCCCAAATGAAAGAAATTCATCCAGTTGAACATAAACTGCTTAGTTTTCAAATTTTAAATGAACATTTGCCTTACACTTAGAATGAACAGTTTGAGGGAATTGGGTAATTCTCTATCTGTCTTGAAGAGCTTGGCTGACATTTTATTATATTTTTTTTAATCACCATCAAGGGTACTGGGCAGCTCACTAACAGTCTGTTGAAAAGAATTCTGAAGTCTGGTTGTTATCCAGGTCATCTCATAATTTAACTTCTCTTCACCCAATCATTAAAATGTCAGGTAATATCCCAACCACTGTTGAAACTCTTTTATGTTTGAGGCTCAAACTGATGGAAAACAAATCTTAATGCCTCAGGACAGGCTGGGTCCAAACCTTCCAAAGAGTGTAATAAATATATTCAAACTCTTAAGAATTTAGAAAATAAATTTCTCTTGCATGACACAAATAAATAAGACCAATTTGAGATGGTGAATAGCTTGGTGACTTGGCCATGTTAGGAATGACAAACATACTGTCCTGTTCCATCTCAGAGAGAACAGCGTCTTTGTCCTGGCTCCTTTTCAGCTCATAATGAAGTGTTTCAGAGGATGAAGTAGTTAGTCTTTGGAGGCCCCTGAAGGACAGGATAAGTTCCAAGCTAAATACCGAAAAGGATGGTGGCCCCAAAATTTCCCATTTTTATTAGAGATTTCAAGTAGGAATACCCAACAATAAGATTTTCAAGCTGTTAGCACTTAGGGCCAAAGAGCGAGCTTGAGCCTTCTGAACATGGAGAAATAGCACTGCAGACCAGTGGGAAAGCAGAGTCTGCAAGATGAGACAGTCTAAAGCTGGGCTGAATTCTCTCCTTTGAACATTGAGGATTTTCATGTTCTGGTACTTTTAATGCATACTTCCTTCAGGCTTTACTCCAGTGCTTCATACTAGATCTTGCATATGCTTTTTCTTTGCTGAGTATATTCTGAAGCCAGATGGACAACTACACCATTTCCCTTTGTCCCAGATGTAGGAAATATGAAAGCTCATACACTGATATGGAATAGATTTTAACAGCTCATGAATCTCAGAACATGGCTGTGATGAGTCCTTCCTAAAAGGCAATGCAACATAAAACAGAAATTCCTACCCCAAACCCCTATAACATTTTGTTGCAGGCTGTAGCACAAGAGATTGTGCAAGGTAAGTAGTAACACACTCTACTTCCTATGTGATTTCTGGTTTGTCTTCTATTACTTGCCAAAACTAGGCTACAATTCTTTAGCAGAGTTCTCCACAAAAAAAGAGAAACACGCAGAGAAGTGCAAAAACAGTTTTAAAGGGCCAGCACAAGCAGATGAGTGACTACCTGTGAAAGAAAGAAGCAATCACTGACACTGTCTTGCTTCACACCAGGCCATAGCTAAACTATTATTGTTACTGTTGGGATCTGGAAGACAACTTGTTTGAGAGCCTTCTGAAATTTATTTGATGTATCTATCTAACTTTAGGTTTTTTAAAAAAAAATTACCCCAAATTCCAGCACAACTTTCCATGAATTTGAAATACACTTGTAAAAATATACTAAATATTTTTATATAAATGGGACTATCCCTAGTATTTCTGTGATATTCTAGTGTTGAGGCATGGTAGGGGAGAACAGGCATCATAGCCAGGAGGCCAGCTTACTCATCTCCTACCAGCTCTGCTCCACCACTGGCTCTGCAACCTTGGGAAAATTGCTTGAAACCTCTAAGCCTCAGTTTTCTCTATATAGTGGTGGTAATAGCTTCCCTTCTTATTTCAGGGTTGATGTGAAAATCAAATGTCATAACTTACGTGAAAGCACCATAATAATACAAAATTATTACAAATAATGACAATTAAAACATGATAGGGGAAAGATATGTCAGAATCAAGCTTTTACCCTTCTTAGAAAGGGGACATTTCTCTAAGGCTTTCAACCTACTGAGGAACTGTTTCATGCAAGGTGATGGAATCCAGGCATGATTCCTTCCTTCTAAAAAGTTGAAAGGAAGACTGAGCCAACAGAGAGCATGTAGCATCAATTCTTCTCTGTCCTCCTCTACTTGGGAGAGGTTGGAATATCTATTTTTTTTAATCATTTCATTTTTTTAAAAAGACAAATATTTACCAGCCTAAAGTCCTGGAGTTCACAGTGCTTAATCATCCTATCGCCAGCCCTGTTCAAGACAGATAAGGTTACATAAAAGGAGAAGCCAGATAAGCACCCCACTTTTTAATAGAGATCATTTCTTTTTAATTAAGAATAAGAAACTAACCCAAGCTGTAATTTCAAGAAATGGTGTTTAAAGCCTGCACATTTTAAATCTGAAAATAACAATCAGTTAACTATGATAAGAAAAGAAAAAAAAAATAAAGGCTTAAAAATGCCCTTTCAATTTTTCTTTTTAAATAGTCTTTCCAACTCCTCCAAAATATAACCTCTTCTAAAACTATATATTCTCTGTGACTCAAAGTATGGCAGATATATATCAGAAAGTACTAGGATTACCTGTGTGGTCCCAGAGGATCCCTGGCTCTGTCACCAAAGATGACAGGAAAAGAATAACAGATATCAGGCAAACATCTTCCTGCCTGTGCTGCCAGGATCTTATCATACAATAGTAGACTGGACTTCTGAACAAGTATGTGACCTTGAATGAGTTCTTTCAGTTCTCTGGTTCTTGTTTTCTTCTCTGAAATTGTGCCTAACTCATTGGGTGGTTAAAAGAATAAAGGCTTTAATATACGTAATGTGTTTAGAAAAGCATCTGGCACATAGTAAGCACTACATAGGTATGTGCTGCATACCATTGACACAGGTTTGGTAAGAAGCAAGGGGAAAGGTTGCAGCAAAAACTGGAACTTAAAGATTAGATTCAAACTAAGCTCTTTAGCTTCTTCTTATAATTATTATTTGAGTTTTAAAATAATGAAACTATGTAACTGTAGAAGAAAATATAAAATATAATAACTTCCTCTATAACCTGGGATTGGAGGAAATTTTCCTAATTATGACTCAAATTCCAAAAGCAATATGCCAAAAAATAAGAAAAATTAAATGATCATTTCAAAAGTACATAAGATACATTTAATATTAAACATCTATTCATGATTTAAAAAAAAAAAACTTTTAACAAACTAGAAATAGAAGGAACTTTCCTTAATCTGATAGGAAGAATATTTTATACTTTCCAGCTGCCCTTCCATTTTCCTCTTTCTTTTTCTCTTGCCTCTTTTTAGGCTATTTGTCTCTTTCTCTTTCTGCTTTTTTCCCTATTCTTTTAGTGGTTTTCCTAAAAATTATAAAATACAAACCTAACTTGTAAAAGTCAAAAGTTAATCAGTATTCCAATAGCTTTACCCTAAGTGTATTTGTTTCTTTTTAAGTACAGATCCTAGATCATGCTTATAGCTCTTATTTACAAAAAAATTTATTTTTAATAATTTTAGACTTACAAAAACTTGAAAAATAGTATGAGTTCCCATATATCCTTTACCCATATAACATCTTACAGAACCAGGGTACAATTATCAAAACCAGGAAATTAACATTGGTATAATAATACTAGCTAGTTAACCTACAGACTTTATTCAAATTTCACCAGTTTTTCTGCTAGCACCCCATTTCTTTTCCAAGATCCAATCCGGAATTCCAGATTGTATTCAGTTGTTAACACTCCTTAGTCTCCTCTAATCTATACGAGTTCCTCAGTCTTTCATGACCTTGATGCTTTTGAGACAAACTGATGAGTTATCTACAGAAACGGTTTTCAGTTTGGGTTTGTCTGATGCTTTCTCATGATTATATAGAGGATGTGAGTTTTTGTCAAGGACACCAGAGAAGAGATAGCCTCATCCACCAGAGGGCAGACAGCAGAAGCAAGAAGAACTACAATCCTGCAGCCTGTGGAACAAAAACCACAATCACAGAAAGACAGACAAGATGAAAAGGCAGAAGACTATGTCCCAGATGAAGGAACAAGATAAAATCCCAGAAAAACAACTAAATGAAGTAGAGATAGGCAACCTTCCAGAAAAAGAATTCAGAATAATGATAGTGAAGATGATCCAGGGCCTTGGAAAAAGAATGGAGGCAAAGATCAAGAAGATGCAAAAAATGTTTAACAAAGACCTAGAGGAATTAAAGAACAAACAAACAGAGATGAACAATATAGTAACTGAAATGAAAAATACATTAGAAGGAATCAATAGCAGAATAACTAAGGCAGAAGAACGAATAAGTGACCTGGAAGACACAATGGTGGAAATCACTGCCATGGAGCAGAATAAAGAAAAAAGAATGAAAAGAAATGAAGACACCTAAGACACCTCTGGGACAACATTAAACGCACCAACATTCGCATTATAGGGGTTCCAGAAGGAGAAGAGAGAGAGAAAGGACCAAAGAAAATATTTGAAGAGATTATAGTCGAAAATTATCTGACATGGGAAAGAAAATAGCCACTAAAGTCCAGGAAATGCCGAGAGTCCCAGGCAGAATAAACCCAAGGAGAAACATGCTGAGACACATAGCAATCAAATTGACAAAAATTAAAGACAAAGAAAAATTATTAAAAGCAACAAGGGAAAAATGACAAATAACATACAAGGGAACTCCCATAAGGTTAACAGCTGATTTCTCAGCAGAAAGTCTGCAAGCCAGAAGGGAATGGCATGATGTATTTAAAGTGATGGAAGGGAAGAACCTTCAACCAAGAATACTCTACCCAGCAAGGATCTCATTCAGATTCGATGGAGAAATGAAAAGCTTTACAGACAAGCAAAAGTTAAGAGAATTCAGCCACCAAACCAGCTCTACAACAAATGCTAAAGGAACTTCTCTAAGTGGGAAACACAAGAGAAGAAAAGGACCTACAAAAACAAAACAATTAAGAAAATGGTAATTTTCTTTTCACATACGTATTGATAATTACCTTAAATGTGAATGTATTAAATACTCCAACCGAAAGACACAGACTGTATCAATGGACACAGAAACAAGACCCGTATATATGCTGCCTACAAGAGACCCACTTCAGACCTAGGGACACATACAGACTGAAAGTGAGGGGATGGAAAAAGATATTCCATGCAAATGGAATCAAAAGAAAGCTGGAGTAGCAAAACTCATATCAGATAAAATAGACTTTAAAATAAAGAATGTCACAAGACACAAGGAAAGACACTACATAATGATTAAGGGATCAATCCAAGAAGAAGATATAACAATTATAAATATATATGCACCCAACATAGGAGCACCTCAATACATAAGGCAAATGCTAACAGCTATAAAAGAGGAAATCAACAGTAACACAATGAAAGTGGGGGACTTTAATGCCTCACTTACACAAAAGGACAGATCATCCACACAGAAAATTAATAAGGAAACACAAGCTTTAAATGACACAATAGACCAGATAGATTTAATTGATATTTATAGGACATTCCATCCGAAAACAGCAGATTACACTACCTTCCTAAGTGCTCATGGAATATTCTCCAGATAGATCACATCTTGGGACACAAATCAAGCCTCTGTAAATTTAGAAAACTGAAATTGTATCAACCATCTTTCCCAACCACAACATTATGAGATTAGAAATAAGTTACAGGAAAAAAAAAGTAAAAAACACAAACAAATGGAGGCTGAACAATACGCTACTAAATAACCAAGAGATCACTGAAGAAATCAAACAGGAAATCAAAACGTATCTAGAGACAAATGACAATGAAAACATGACAATCCAAAACCTATGGGATGCAGCAAAAGCAGTTCTAAGAGCGAAGTTTACAGCAGTACAATCCTACCTCAAGAAACAAGAACCATCTCAAATAAACAACCTAACCTTACAGCTAAAGGAACTAGAGAAACAAGAACAAACAAAACCCAAAGTTAGTAGAAGGAAAGAAATAATAAACATCAGAGCAGAATTAAATGAAATAGAAACAAAGAAAACAAGAGCAAAGATCAATAAAACTAAAAGCTGGTTCTTTGAGAAGATAAACAAAACTGATAAACCCTTAGCCAGACTTATCAAGAAACAGAGGGAGAGGACTCAAATCAATAAAATTAGAAATGAAAAAGGAGAAGTTACAATGGATACTGCAGAAATACAAAGCATCGTAAGAGACTACTACAAGCAACTATATGCCAATAAAATGGACAACGTGGAAGAAATGGACAAATTCTTGGAAAGGTCTAACCTTCCAAGGCTGAACCAGGAAGAAATAGAAAATATAAACAGACCAATCACAAGTAATGACATTGAAACTGTGATGAAAAAATCTTCCAACAAACAGAAGTCCAGGACCAGATGGCTTCACAGGTGAATTCCATCAAATATTTAGAGAAGAGTTAACACCCGTCCTTCTCAAACTCTTCCAAAAAATTGCAGAGGAAGGAACACTCCCAAACTAATTCAACGAGGCCACCATCACCCTGAAACCAAAACCAGACAAAGATACTACAAAAAAAGAAAATTACAGACCAATATAACTGATGAATATAGATGCAAAAATCCTCAACAAAATACTAGCAAACAGAATCCAACAACACATTAAAAGGATCATAAACCATGATCAAGTGGGATTTATCCCAGGGATGCAAGGATTCTTCAATATATGCAAATCAATCAATGTGATACACCATATTAACAGACTGAAGAATAAACACGATATGATCATCTCCATAGATGCAGAAAAAGCTTTTGACAAAATTCAACACCCATTTATGATGAAAACTCTCCAAAAAGTGGGCATAGAGGGAACCTACCTCAACATAATAAAGGCCATATACGACAAACCCACAGCAAACATCATGCTAAATGGTGAAAAACTGAAAGTATTTCCTCTAAGATCAGAAAGAAGACAAGGATATCCACTCTTGCCACTATTATTCAACGTAGTTTTAGAAGACCTAGCCACGGCAATCACAGAAGATAAAGAAATAAAAGGAATACAATTTGGAAAATAAGAAGTAAAACTGTCACTTTTTGCACATGACATGATACTATACATAGAGAATCCTGAAGATGCCACCAGAAAACTCCTAGAGATAATCAATGAATTTGGAAAAGTCGCAGGTACAAAATTAATGCACAGAAATCTCCTGTATTCCTATACACTAACAATGAAAGATCAGAAAGAGAAATTAAGGCAAAAATCCCATTCACCATTGCAACAAAAAGAATAAAATACCTAGGAATAAACCTACCTGAGGAGGTAAAAATCCTGTACTCAGAAAACTATAAGACACTGATGAAAGAAATCAAAGATGACACAAACAGATGGAGAGATATACCCTGTTCTTGGAAGAATCAATATTGTGAAAATGACTATGCTACCCAAAGCAATCTACAGATTCAGTGCAATCCCTATCAAATTACCAATGGCATTTTTTACACAACTAGAACAAAAAGCTTAAAATTTGTATGGGGACACAAAAGACCCCAAATAGCCAAAGCAATCTTGAGAAAAAAAGACGCAGAGCTGGAGGAATTATACCCTCTGACTTCAGACTATACTACAAAGCTATAGTAATCAAGATAATATAGTACTGGCACAAAAACAGAAATATAAATCAATGGAATAGGATAGAAAGCCCAGAGATAAACCCACGCACCCATGGTCAACATATCTGTGACAAAGGAGGCAAGGATATACAATGGAGAAAAGGCAGTCTCTTCAATAAGTGGTGCTGGGAAAACTGGACAGCTACATGTAAAAGAATGAAATGAGAACACTCCCTAACACCATACACAAAAATAAACTCAAAATGGATTAAAGACCTAAATGTAAGATCAGACACTATAAAACTCTTAGAGGAAAATACAGGAAGAACACTCTTTGACATAAATCACAGCAAGAGGGCTTCCCTGGTGGTGCAGTGGTTGAGAGTCCGCCTGCTGATGCAGGGGACGCGGGTTTGTGCCCCGGTCCGGGAAGATCCCACATGCCACGGAGCGGCTGGGCCCGTGAGCCATGGCCACTGAGCCTTGCACGTCCGGAGCCTGTGCTCTGCAACGGGAGAGGCCACAACAGTGAGAGGCCCGCGTACCGCAAAAAAAAAAAAAATCACAGCAAGATCTTTCTTGACCCACCTCCTAGAGTAATGGAAATAAAAACAAAAATAAACAAATGGGACCTAATGAAACTTAAGCTTTTGCACAGCAAAGGAAACTATAAACAAGACGAAAAGACAACCCTCAGAATGGGAGAAAATATTTGCAAACGAATCAACGGACAAAGGAATAATCTCCAAAATATATAAACAGCTCGTGCAGCTCAATATTAAAAAACAAACAGCCCAATCAAAAAATGGGCAGAAGACCTAAACAGCCACTTCTCCAAAGAATTCATACAGATGGCCAAGAGGCACATGAAAAGCTGTTCAACATCACTAATCATTAGAGAAATGCAAATCAAAACTACAATGTGGTATTACCTCATACTGGTTAGAATGGGCATCATCAGAGAATCTACAAACAATAAATGCTGGAGAGGGTGTGGAGAAAAGGGAAACCTTTTGCACTGTTGGTGGGAATGTAAATTGATACAGCACTATGGAGAACAGTATGGAGGTTCCTTAAAAATCTAAAAATAGAAATACCATATGACCCAGCCATCCCACTACTGGGCATATATCCAGAGAAAACCATAATTCAAAAAGACACATGCACCCCAGTGTTCACTGCAGCACTATTTACAATAGCCAGGACATGGAAGCAACCTAAATCCCCAGATGAATGGATAAAGAAGATGTGGTACATATACACAATGGAATATTACTCAGCCATAGAATGGAACAAAACTGGGTCATTTATAGAGACATGCATGGACCTAGAGACTGTCATACAGAATGAAGTAAGTCAAAAAGAGAAAAACAAATATCGTATATTAATGCATATATGTGGAATCTAGAAAAATGGTACAGATGAACCAGTTTGCAAGGCAGAAATAGAGACACAGATGTAGAGAACAAACATATGGACACCAAGAGGGGAAAGCGGTGGAGGGATGAATTGGGAGATCGGGATTTACATATATACACTAATATGTATAAAATAGATAACTAATAAGAACCTGCTGTATAGCACAGGGAACTCCACTTTGTTGTACAGTAGAAAATAACACAACATTGTAAAACAACTGTATCCTCCCCCCAAAAAAATAATACCAGAGAACTGATACTTGTGTTCTTCTCAGTGCCTCATACTGGGTGTACATGACGTTGATAGATCTTACTGCAAGTGATGTTAACTGTGATCATTTGGTTAAGGTGGTATCTACCAGCTTTCTCTGCTATAAAGTAATATTTTCCCCTTTCGAGTTAATAAATAAATTTGGGGGGATACCTGGAGACTATGCAAATATCCTATTTCTCCTCAAACTTTCTCCCATTGATGTTAGCAACCACTGGTGGATCTCACCTGAAATAATTATTACTGTGATGTCTCTCTAATGGTGATTTTGTATTTCCTCACTCCTTCTACATTTATTAAATGGAATTATACTATAAGGAAGAGCTGTCCCTCCTTCTCCATTTATTTATTCAATTATTTATTTATGTCAATATGAGTTCATGGACATTTATTTTATTCAGTGGGTTATAATCCAACACTATCATTATTTATTTTGTTGCTCAGAATTGTTCCAGCTTTGGCTGTTGGGAGCTCCTTGATGCTGGCTTCTCTGTCTTTTGAACATGTTTTCAGGCTTTCTGGCATAATAAAATGCTCCAGGCTCATCGTGTGTTTCCTTGCCTCTGGTCTGGAATCAACTCCTTTCCCAAGGAGCATTGGCTCCTTTTTAGGTTGTTATTCAAGTTTTAAAATTTCTAATTCTTTTTTCTACTAGATGAAAGGGCTATTGCTGTTTATTTTTAAGGTAAAGATCCCTTGCATTTGGATGTCCTTTGAATCTTGAGAAATGCTTTTCCACACACAGTACAATACTTATGATAGAGAAAGTAAGAAAAGCAGAATATACTACTACTTTTAAAAATAAGCATGCATTACCCATATAATTGGCCTTGTTCCTTTTATTAAAGATGGTAACCAAAACTTGGGCACTAGGAGTGCTTACTCCTGTTAGTATGTTGTTGCTTCTAGGCCTTCTCAGCAAACAGAGCAAGAGAATATTATGCATACTCACCACACGCGCGTGCACACACACACACACACACACACACCTATTTTACTTTTGTATCCATGTTTCTGTGTGTGTATATAAACAGATATATGTGTGTGTGTGTGTATATATATATATATATATATATAAACAGATATATAGTAAAAAAAACATGAGTTCATACTATTACCTATGCTTTCAGTCTGATACTACTTTCCCCTTCCATAATTCTAACCTCTTTGTTTAACATAAAGCAGTTTCAAAACTGACAACCCACACCTGTACAAGAAACACTAACTTGATTACCGTATTTTCCCTTAGCTTCACAATATCCAGTCAAAATACTGTTTTCCAGAATTACCCAGGTTAGTGTTTTTCTTTCCCACTCTCTTCACTGTGGATATGTTATTAATTCACAATAAAGTTAGACTCACCTGTTACATTTTGTATTCCCCCACATCCTGGTTTTATTTACCTATTTATTTTTGGAGAGGGAGTATGCAAAAGATTACTGTGGTTCCAGGAGTCAAGGTAATATTCAAAGGAGTTCTTGGAAAAGAATTGTTCCCTCCTCATCTCTGCTATCATGTTCCCAGGTCCCCACTTCTTTCCACCCCTCTCCCATTTACTCCCTATAGGTAACCAATCTCTTTAGTTCTTGGTTTATCCTTCCTGTATTTGTTTTGCACGAATAAGCAGACACATGTATATTATCTTATATACCTTCCTTCTTACCTTAAGGGACGATTACTGTAATACTATTCTGTATTTCATCTTTTTAATTAACCATATACACTGTTCAAAATGTTTTGAAGTTAAGTTCTCATATAAAATTAGAAGAGAGATTCTGAAACTGAGGGAATATGTGACACATGATGACATTGGCAAAACCACCATGGAAACAGTAAGGAAAAGTCATAATAATTCATTTACACGCTCAATTCAAGAAATACTTTTCAAGCATACACTATATTCCAGGAACCAGAAGTTTCAACATCTTTAACCATAAGGAATTTATAGCCTGGAGGGGAAAGTTGAGAGTAAAAAGACAATTCTAATACATTGGGGTAAGTGCTATGATAAGGGTACTTTATAGGGGTATATAGGAGAAACACAAAGCCTTGATTTGGTGAATGGGAGGAAGGAAGTGGAGATATCAGAGCTTCTGGAGGAGATACCATGCAAGCTGAAATGTGAAGGTCAATTAGGAATTGGCTGGGCAAAAGTAGTAAAGTAGGAAGAGGCAGGGCCTGCAAAAATAAGGCCTTGTCCAAATGTTAAAAGAGAAAATCCAGTTTGTTCATATCATGGAGTGGGAGAAAAGACTAGAAAAAAAGGCAATGATGAGATTATGAGGTGATGAAGGGCCTCTTACCATGGTGAGGAATTTGGATTTAATCCTAGAAACAGTGGGAGCCACAGAGGTTAAGACTTAAGCCAAGGGGTTTCTTTATACATGGTGTGAAATGCAGAAAATGTATTGAAGAAGAAAGAGTAGCGGAAAAGAGAACAGGCTGCTGCAACAAAACAAATGTAGCTATAGTGGTGGCCTGGAGTAAGCTGGTGGCAGTGGAAGTAGAAATGGTTTGAGATTTTATGCACTAAACGGATTCTAGCTTGGGCAACTAACTGTCAGTATTAATCCTGAGATACGAAAATACAAAGAGAAGTAGGCTTGGGGTAGAGCAGGATGTAGAAGACGATGACTTTAGTTTCTAAAAATGTTGAGCTTAAGGTGCATATGTCACCCTTAAGTGAAGAAGGCCAATAAGTGGTTGGCAATCTAGAGCCTGGGAGAATGTAGTGAGGATACAAATCTGGAAGTCATCAGAGTATGGAAAGTAATGACAGAAATTAAAGTCAACCAGTAAGTGAGAAGAGAGCCAAGCACAGAACCTGAAGGATATCAACTTTTTAGGTTCAGCAGAGGAAGAGGGACCCACAAAGAAGGCTGAGAAGGAGCAGCCAATGAGATGAGACAACCAGCAAAGAGTAGTATCATGGAACTTGGGGGAAAGAATTACTTCAAGGAGGAAGGAACAGCCAGCAGCACCAGATGCTGCTCGAGGTTGAGGAAGATAACAAGGGAGATGATTTCAGAAAAGTTTGACTTTGAAACAAGGAGAAAGAAACAGCAACAGCTATTGAGAGTCCTGGGATCCAGGGAAATATTCGTAATATTAAATGTACGTACTTACAACAGAAAAAAGGGAGAGACTCAGCTGAGTTTGAATGCTGCTGGGAGAAGGAATGAATTTATATAGTTTCAGGTCAAATAAAGAGCACTGTACCATCAGATGGAAAGAAAAAGAATAAAGATGAGGTCTTAGGTAGGCTCATCCTAAGTGCTTAATAGAGAACCAACTGGATCTGATTAGGGATCCCTTTAGTAACATGCATCTAATTAAATCTACATCAGGCTTCCATTCTGAAGGGGAACAGAACCTGAGTACTATTCCTGTCTCCTTTTCCTTTTATAGCCCTCACTATCCCAGTGAACGACCACCTGGAAGGAACTTACAACCTGGGGAAATTAAGCTCCTCATATGGTTATTTTTCTTATGTTCTTAAATTGTAGCTGTTTATACTCTTAACATAAAGGATCTAATACTTGTTCCTGTAATTTTCTTTGGAAAAATGTGTCTCTAATTTGTCAAATGTACATTCTTCTTCAATGAAATTTTAAGCCAATTTAGAATCTTTCATTTGAAAGTTTTGTCTTTATATTAATAACATGTATTTTATAACTTTTGGCAAAAAATATACTGCATACATACAGTAATGACTCACTAATTCACCTTGTTTAAAAAAGGACTCCATTATGATAATAACCAGAGCTATCAAAATAGCAAGCAAGTGTTTAAATTTGAAAGACACTAATTCTTTTCTCTCTACCTTCCAAATCAGATATTATTTCAAAACAAACAAAACAACAGAGCACCTCCTCTTTAATTTTTAGGTGAGGAGGTCCTTATTAGAAATGTTTGGCTCTATTTATTAAATGGGAACTTTAAGGCTGATGTTGCTCTCAAAATTTACTCTCTTCCAGGAAATAACTTACAATCAGAATATATATATATATATATATATATATACATATACACATACACCTGTATAAATTATAGATATATAATACATATATAGAGACATACATATACATATATATTGCAATATAAGATCTCTCAAAGTTAGCAAAAGTGCAGACATCTTTTTCAAGATACATTACTGACATTACTGCTTTTCTGTAGCATTTCTTCATCACTAATCTAACATTATGCCAACATCTCAACAATAATGAGAACTAATATTTCTCATCAGAATGTATCAATACTGTGTATATACAGATATCCATGAATGGGTGAGGCATAAAGTGAAGTCTGTGACCCATAGGCAGAAATCAACAGAATCTATGTCTAAAGGAAACAAACCTAAATAGAAATTTGGAGATAAAACTGGTCCAGATGTTATCTGCAGACCACACTCTCTGTACTTTTTTCCAATAATAAATAAATGATCCAAATAAGATCCTGGGACACAGTCCCTTCCACTTCCCACCTTGTGCCTGTATAAACAAATGCTTTGTAACTGCTGTCTAAGAAGTGTTCTGATTTATTTATAGCTATATTTTAGAGTTATACTTACAACAGATGCTTCATCTGAGGAGCTGATAGCCTTAATGCTTTGTATTATTGATCTGGGCTCTGCTTTTGACCCTACTTGGATGCTGGTTGCTACGCAAGTCTCCAAGTCAGCCCTGAGGATGGGCTGCTAAACTTCAGGAATGACATGCATGTCTTTCTCCTTCACTGTCAAGAGAATACCCACAATATGGCACTTCTGGACTAAATATAGAATTTAAAACAGTCTCTGCTATCTTCATGTATCATGAAAAAAACAAAAAAGACAGGGGATCAAGAGAAAGAACAGAAGAAAGTAAACTGTTGCATAGCATCATTTTGTTGACTGTGATGGTCTTAGTAAGGAGGAAGTCATTAAGTGGTACTGATGCATTTTCTGACAGCTCACCAAGGTCTTAGTTGGTAAATAGGTACTAGCTTATTTCTCTTTAAGTCATATTTTCCTGAAACTCTACTACGCAACTTATGTGACAAGACCAGGCTTCCTCTTACCAAGTAGGCAAACACAGTGGGTCAGAAATGACTCAAAGTTAGAGACCCTAGATAGTAGGGCAAGTGGTAAAAACAGAGTTAGTTCTATATGGAACTATCTCAAATACTGTAGGAAGGGCAGAGGGCAAGAGCATTTACTGAGTATCTACTATGAGCCAGATACTAGGTCAAGGTACTTTATGTACGTTATCTTTTTGGTATTTCAATATCTTTGCAAATTAGGCATTATAGTCATCATTTTAGAAATGACACTGGAGTAAATGATATAAAATTACTAGTTAGAATCTGGATTGAAGCAGGTTCTCCCCATACCAACCTTTAAGCTATTTTCACTTCCCCATGTAGCCTCACCCATCACAAGATGCAAATATTTCCTTCTGATGTTACATCTACACTGCAGATCTGCAGCCAGACATTCCTAAGTGTTAGTTCCAAAAAATCAATACAAATCATTCTTTACCTCAAAAAGAGAGATTATCTCCCAGCAATGAGTTCAGTTTTTGGAGAAACAGGCTGGATCTGCTTTCAATCTCAAATGCCTGGTAAGGCAACATAGAAATATTTGTGAGATTGTTATTCTCATCATAGTATGAACACACACTACATTTTCACCTCTTTTCCAGAAGAAATTGATCAGGGCTTTAAAGTAACAGCCAAGAATTTCTTTATGTAATCTTCCATGGCAGTTTTTAGCACATCTGACGCAAAAAGGAATAAATCATTTTCCATCATAATAATAATAAAAGAAAAAATCGTCATGAGTTGAGCATTTCCCACACGCCAATCCTGCACTGTCTTCCATGCATTATTGCCATCGGTCCTCGCAATGCTACCATTGTATCACTTAAGGAGACAGACAGAGACTCAGAAGGGTTAAGTTACTTGCTCAAAATCACATGGCAAGTTAAGTGGTAGACTAGAATACAAATCCATGTCGGCCTGCCTCTATCTATCATGCTCCAAAAACACATCAGCTCCAACTAAGTATATGTTGCTTGCCTTATATTAAAATGCCTTCCAGTATTAAAATGTAAGAGGTATTATAGGTGAGAGTTACAAATATGATGATACAGGGGCATAGGGTAAATAGTGTAAGAATAGAACCGTAGCAGGTAAGTTACATTATAATAATGTTAACAAAATGCAAATAAATCTCTCTCTCTCTCTCTGTCTGTCTCATTCCCTCCCTCTCTCCCCCATCCCCCTCCCCTCCTCATTTGCCAGTAAAACAGAGAGGAGACAACTTAAAAGAACACAATCTTTATCTTTAAAGTAAAACACAGTATATAATGAAGTATATATTTTAATTAATGAATTGCAGGCAAGATTTTTTTACTCTTTCAAAGCTAAAATGAATAAAGCATAAGTTCCAGTCAGTACTTGGTCTTATTGGCAACAACATACTGAGATCTGAAGTTTTAGGCTAGCTCCTTTCTCAGACACTCCAAACATGTAACAAGGCCCACCATAAACAGTGTTCAAAGAAGCCCTTACTTCACATCTCATGACTCTACTTTAGCACCAAATGCAGATTGGCACAGATATCATATTGCACTCCTACTCAAGACATACCTTCCCTTCGCCATCATTTACAGTATGCACTGCAGCTAAACTGACCCATACATGCAATTCAGTAGGCATAGAGGATTGAGTTATTCACATGAGAATCAATTTTACACTAAACTAAAATTAAAAGTTTCTTTTAAAGAGCTGGATAAGAGGCCAAAAGTACACACCATTTCTTTGAAGCATAAGCACCACATTGTCTTTCTCAGACAGAGAGTTGTTGTAAAACAGGCTATAAAAATGTTATCAAAATTCAATTTTCTAATCAATGTCTTGATTTCAAATCAGAATAATGTCAGAATTGGCTCAAATAGAATGATTTTTTTCCACGTAGACTTCACTTCCTGTGTTTGTGGGGACTGTAAATTCTTTTAAAAGCAGTCTCTTAGGATGACAGTCATAGGGTGACAATGAATCAAAAGGAAACAACTATTACTAATCCCAAAAATAAATCCATTTTTAGATTTCAGGTTCCAGTGGTCTTTACCTTGGCTTAAAATTGAAGTAAAATGTATAGATGCCTTAAAAACTGGGAGCTTAAATCTAGGTGAGTATCTATATATATCCTTGCAAATTATTTTATTACAGATCTGAACTTGCCATTTTGACACTATAGATGACACAGCACATCTGGAGTATTGTTTTGACAGTATTTCTGATTTACACATCTAAGACCCATTGCAATTGTCTAGGCCTTACCAATGTAGATCAAAAAATACACTCCATAATAATCATCACACTTTTACTCATGCTCTCCATTGCATCAACAATATGGCATCAAAATGGGCATATTTTTGGTGGTGTAAAAAATATTAAGAATATCTCCTTTCTCATTTCTATGGCTCCTATCACTAAGTTTCTAAGACATAAGGCTTTTTAAGTTTTGTAGGTTAGATGTTTCAAGTTTAGTTTAGGATTCAAGACTGTGTCTTATAATAGGGCACACACTTGATTTAGTGGAAGCCAATTAATTTCATTTGAGGGGAAGATGGCATTCCATCCTGTCTGCAGACGGAAACTTTGGTCAAATGGTACCTTTTCAGAGAAGCAAGAGAAAGGAATATTTCATTTCCTTTTGAGTATTTGTAGTTAATTTTAAGTAGTCCTAAGTAACAAACAGACATGCACATTTAAAAAGAAATCTCGCCTTAAGGAATCCTCCAAAAGTGATTACTAATAATGTTTGAAATCCTCTATTGAATACTACAGAGAGTTAATATTCAGTCCACCAGCCATGCACACCAATTTATTCCTTTGATTTTCAAGGGTAAATTTAAGGGCCAATTAGATATTCATTGAAATGCCCTGTATGGCACTGCTACATAGAAGACAGAGTATCATTAATATAATCTTCAATTAATAGTAGAAAACATAATACTGTTTATATGCCTACTTTGAATTTGAAGTTACTTTGAAGTTACAGTAATTTCAGTGACATCTCTATTTACAGTCAAGGATTACTCCTGAAGGCTCAGACTATGTAGAATTGTTGAGTGGTCAAATTAATAACACCCATCTTTCTACAAAGCATAGGCAGTTGCTGTCAACATGTCTATGAGGAGTCACTGAATTAATAGTATAGCCATCAACAGAAACTCTTATCATATTTATATTATAAACTTGAGTCACTGTTTTTAGTCTAGAATTTTATACTTTTTTTTTTTTTTACTAAGAGATCTTACCATGATATTTTTCGGTTAGAGGATCAAAAATTAAAGCTCTTTTTTCTGCTTCACTTGACCACATCTGTGTTTTCTTCCTGCTCTGCTTCCTCTTCTCTCGTCTTGCTGTTTAATTTAACTTCATCCTCATTCACACCTATCATTATCTCCTTTCTAATTTTTAGAGAGACGTTCCTATTTTTAGGAGGAAGATAGTTGTATTTTTATGTTCCAGCTAATCTTCCTTTTCATATTATTCCCGAGTTCTTATCTCAGATTCCCAAAAAGATCAGTGTTCCATGAGCTGGAAATTTGTCGCTTCTGCCAATGCGAATGACTGCTTAGCCGTTTCCTCTTCCCTCTATCCCCTGAGCTATCCTGGTAGAGCAGTGAGTAGACCTGGGACCCAGAAACACTGTAGTTGTGGCCACATGAAATGTATGCATGAAGAGGGAAGAAATAAGACAAGAAAAACATTTCACCCCTAGGTATGGAAATCAAGGAGGGAGGGTACTGGACAATGGTAGCAGATCTCTTGAAGAAATGAAGAATTTCATAACTGTAAAGCACTTTACAATGGTGTCCATTGATTCTTTTTCAATGTGTTAAGTGGCTTACTAAGGTTATACAGATTGGGAGACTGAAAAAATAAGTTGTAGGATTAAAATGACAGAACTGAAATGTATGGTCCCTGATACTTGGTGCAATAAGAACAACAAAACTTTTAAAAGGAAGAGTCTCCAAGAAAGGCAAAAGGAGAAAAAGGGCAAAACTCACTCCATTTATCACTAGAAAGAGCTGCCTGGAGGAAGTCAGACATCTTCAATTACAAATAGGGGAGGGTGGGTACTGGTGAGTTATTTTTTATTTCCACTGAAGCCAGGACAAAAGGAAATGAGTTTAAATTGCAACAGGAGGGGTTAAAGTTAGACATTAAGGAAAAAAACCTTCCTGATGAGAAGACTGGTGAGATAATGGAATACATAATTGAGAGGGCTGTGTAAGCCTATCCCTGGAGATGTTTAAGAATAAACATCTAAAACAAAAAAAGAGAAAGAATAAGTATCTATCTTTCTGGGGTAGTTTTAGATACACAATGGCCTGGAGTATTAGAATGGAAACTTTTAGATTTATCTTCCAGCCCTAAAATACTATTGCTTTATTTAATGAGACAGACTGTTCAGTGGTACATGCACTGAAACTACAATGAATAGGGGAGGGGAAGCAGGCAGTAGCACTCTTATTTTGACTTTGCTTGAATAAAAGCAATTCTCAAAGCACCTGAATCAAAGCCTATACCCAGGTGTGGCTAATCTCATAATAGTTACTGAATGAGTCTCATGAGGATTTCCAAAGTTACAGCAAGTTTGGACCATGCTCCTTCATTAAGTAATGGGATTGTAAAAATGTCTTCATTAGAAAGGAAAGCAGTCAAATTGTAATGTGATGAGGAGACTGAAGTACGTCTGGTTATCTTGCTACTACCAAGAATAATCCAGTATGATACCTAGCCCAGTTTGCAGAAAAGCCAGTTGTTCTATAGCATTTCAGGGCCAAGAAAGAGATATACTCCATACAGCAATTCATCTAGCACCAAGAGTCTACCACGTGCAAATTCTGTGCTAACAGCTGGGGGTACCAAGGGCACAAAACACATCCTTTATCCTCAAGGAGCCCACAGCAGGGTTGGGTTAGGGCATACCGATATCTATAATACAATGCAATCCCATAGAGGGTGCAATGGGCAAATGGTGGTAGAGCCATGACTCAGGGAGAGAAGGATATTAGGAGTAGGGGGAGAGGCAGGAATGGTCTCAGACAATTTCTGAGTTGCAAAAGATCACATGAGTCAGTCAGCTGGAACAGGCAAAATGGGAATCCGAGGAAGAGAAGCTGTATGCCTGGGGACAATGGAGACCTGAAGACAAGGAAAAACCCTTCCGGGAGCTAGTGGGTAGGTCAGAATGGCAGCTGCATAAGTGGCAAGTATGAGTGAAGGGGCTGGAGACACAGAAGCCAGATCATATGGGACTCATGAGTCATGGCAGATAACTGGGAGTTTATTGTGAAGGTAATCAGGACTTCAACTCTGAAGGGACATCATCAGATCATGTGTGTCTACATGGGTTACATAAGACATGTAAATTCAGCCAGCAGCGTATTGGGCTGAAATTTCTCAGTACCTGGATAGTGGATAGTGGTTGGGTCAGGTAAGCATTCAATTACCAGACTGGTAAGTCTCCCATGCCCAAGCCACAATATTGTTTTTTATTGGGTTAAGCTGCTGTCTAAAGCATCAGTCAGGCAAGCCTGCTGGCTTATTCTGCCTCTATGCCCGACAGCTAGATGATGAAGTCGTAATACTGTGGGCAATTCTTGGCATTTATTTCTTAAAGAAAAAAAAAAAAAACACACATGGTTCGCTAACTCCATTCTTAAAGAGCAGCATATATCACTTGTACCCTCCTGACACCAAGAATTAAAAAAAGAAAATGTCAACAGTTACAGAGTTCTACTTTATCATCATCAAATATCCTGTGGTTTTAAAGCAATTATTATTGTGCTTTACCCATCAGCTATGCAATGTTTATTCCTGGTCTCCTATGGACACAAAAATGTTTAGGAAATCAACTACGAAGATAAGTGTGGCCACTGGGGACAATTCTCTTGCTGACGATCATTTTCACCAAAAGCAGGGAGCAGTGTTATGAATCATCTGTGACCACTTATGCTCAAGCTGAATACATTAAAATTTAACGGTTTCAACACAAGAAGCCAGTCGTAAGTCTGCACATCAAGGCACTAATGTGTTGGGCCTAACTGTACTTAGATGAAGTAAGTCAGGAATGCATGGCAGCCAACTACATTTTGCTGTAAAATGAAACTTATGAATCTCTAATCACAAGCGAGGATTCTTTTTTTACAATTCATTATTCATGATTTAATTCACTTTAAATTATTCATTTCCTCAAATGTTATTGCTACAGCCTTTTAAACTTTTCTACTCCTCCACTTTCAAGTGATAAATGCCTGACAACTGAGTGGTCTCAGGCCTTTGAATATAATAAAGTACTTTTTCAACATGCTGCTGGGTTCTGCTCAAAACCATTCCAGATTATGAATGCATGTTGGCTAGTCAAGGTTAGGACTGCCACCTTTCATTTGGTCTAAGAGAAAACAGGTTCATAAAAATGTCCTATTTCAAGGATTGTCATTCCTAATAAAACCTAAACTTTGAAGCAAGGCCTCCTCTAAGATCTGGACCCTACCCACTTTACCAATCTCATCTCCTGTCATTCTCCCCAGTCACCTTGGCCTTCTTTCCTACTTGCTTTGAATTCTTCGCATTTCCTATTCTCTCTCTCTGGGATGTCTACCGCTTCCCCTACTCTCAGTCCCTACCCCACCAACGGCATCTTCATACAGATGGCTCCTTCCCATCTTCCCAGTCTCACTGCAGATGACCCCTCTTCAGGAAGCCTTCCTCAATACCTCCTCCTCCCTCTGCTGGTTACTCTTTACCACACTACCCTGCTTATTGCCTTCATATTATTTATTACAGTTTATAATTATCTTTTTTTGTTTGTGTATTGCCTCCCTTCCCCAGTGGCATGGATGTTTTATTAGGGCAGAGCATTCATCTGTTTTGTTCACTGCTATATACCTAGACTCTAGTAATGGTAATAGGCACATAATGAGTACTCGATAAAGATTTATAAAATAAATGAATTTTTAATTCCAAGAGATAATGATTAAAGTATATTTTAACCTGAAATCACCTCTTCAATTAAAGAAGTACAATTTATCCCCAATTCTCCTCACACCTTTCTATGAACAGACTTTATGGGCCATCAAAGCGCTCTGCCCAAGCAATCAGCAGAGTCACAAGCCATAACCTAGAACTTGGGACTGTTGATTGTAGAGGGTTGTATCACAGACTCACAGAGACAGGGATACCGAGATCTTAACAGTTAGAGGTAAGGAAAAAGAAACTGAGCTTCAGAGACGCTGAGTGAAACACCATCTGCCTGTCTTTCAGCATCCTGCACTCCATGGAGGATCCCAACCACCCTAGCCAACAGGAGGATCTTTGGAAACAAGAGAGCCTGGAAGCAGCCTGGAGCACTATCAACTTGGACCAACTCTTTAGAAATGCCACAAATCTGTGTGTAGCTTGGTTTCAGACTGAATCCTCCTCTTGGATAAAGAAAGAAGACAGACAAACTTTGCCCAGGATCACCCCTCATCAGCTGTCATGGTCCACCATCGCTGCCTTCCTGGTTAGATTCTCCTCTGAAAAAAATCATTAAACAGACCATTTTGTGCAAAGGACTTATGCTAAACGCAAAAGGAAAGGAACTAAATAGGTCAAGTTAACAAACAGTAAGTCTGTGAGTTACTGCAATATATTTTCACAATAAAAATCAAAGTCTGACTGGTACCTTTGAGCATTTTATGCTTTCTCAAATTAAGTGATGTTTCTGGCTAGCACACAATGTGTTACTACAATAAGGAAACCTTAGATCCGGATACTAAATATGAATTCATGCTGATGGCCTTTTAAGTAATTCAGAAAGCTATTCAAATGGAAACTGAGTGTATAATTTCTAGACATTCTTGGCAAAGGCAAATGAAAAAAGGTAAAAGATCTTCAGATAAGCAGTCCAATTAAGCACCTTGGGATTATTGAGAGATGATTTTACAAGTATTCAAGACAGGGTTATCATGGTATTTTTTTTTTTGAGTAATAATAAGTTTTTTCATGACACTTCTTTGAAATATTATTATTGGCATTTTTAGGAGACCTGAATCCAGGAAGAAGAAAGGTAACTGGTCTTGTTAGAAAATCCATGCCTGAAATGATAAAGGCTCAGAAAAGGGGGATTAAGTAAATATTTGCTAAATAACTGATGAGCCAGATAAAGACTAGAGAAATATAAAAGATTAAGTTTCAACTCCCAGTCCCACACACAACCCTTTAGATTAGGCTGGTTTTCTTTCAGATAGTCTTGTACTTCTCATGGCGTGTAGATCTCATTACTTATTAAAACAAGATTTTTGAATGCCTACTGAAGTCATTCAGATTGCCCTTTTGTACCTTAGGTGGCTAATGTAGCAATATAATTTACAGAGGATACATTATGTAAGACCTTACAACGGTTCTGTGATATTCTCAGATGCCCACCAAGGATTCCAGCAAATTGACACCTCTAATGTCATTTTCCTGACATCCTGAGATGTGTTTAGTGCCAGGTCTTCAAATGTGAATAGCTCATATGTCATCCCACTATGCCACCTGGCCCCAGACCAGCACACCTTTAAAATAGATTTATTTAGGCTATAAACTTACAGGACAGTGCCTCTGTCTTCAAATATATTACATTTAAAGAGCTGGGAAAATAAAATCCCAATTTTCCAATGCTGAAGTCTCTGAGGCCAATTTGAAGTAGGAAGGGGTTATCAAATTCTATAACAGACATACATTTAGATGATGTTTTGTAATGTATTAAAGAAATAACTCACAAAAAGCAAAATATAAGACTGGCAAAACTCAAGGGTTCACCATCCTTGTGTTTTACTCAAAGTTCAGTTAATAATACTCAACACAGTAAGTAGTAGGGGTTTCACATCTTTAATTTGAATGTAGTTCCAGATAGGGAACAAATTCCACTAGAATGTCAGAGTATATAATTCACTTTATGTCAATAAACTCACTCATTCCTGTTGCCCTGGAAGACATTTGTTATCTAATGAATCTTTGTAGATTATTAATTAACCCATAAGAAATTAGTCTTATTTTAAGAAAATCCCATAGTAACGTTGGGGATTCAAATACGTACTACTACATAACATCATACTTTGCCAAGTGTTGTCAACTGTATAAACAAAAATAGTAATCATGTACTCTCTGCCCTCATGGAGTTTGTGTTCTAAATTAGAATGATATACAGTATAGTAGAGGACCAGACAGTATAATAAGAAGTGCCAGTGGGAAGTATTGACAGTAAGTACTGGGCTGAAGCATATGAAACTGCTAACATTATTTAATCTATAGGAGTTAGAATAATTAGCAAAGGATAGAATATTCAGGGAAGGCTTTCTGCAGGGAAAGCAGACATGAGATAAGCACTCAAATTAATTTGGATATAACTGAACTCATGACCTGTCTCCTTTAACCTTCGTCATCTTCCAAAGATGCCTCTTGATGAGTGAAGCACCAGCCAACTAGAACAAGCAATCCAGGAGCTCTCCCCAGTACTTCTCTTTTCCACTCAACCCTTATCTCCAATCAATTAATAAAGTCTGCTGATTTTCTCTCCTGAAAAAGTTCTCATAGCTATCTGCTCCTCTTGATTTCCACTGCTACTTCCCAAGTCTGAGCCTCTATCATCTCTTGCCTCATAGTATGTACCTCATTTTGTAACTGGATATCTGTATGATTATTTCATTAATTGACAAAATAGACTCTGTAATGGAGAGACCATGTCTGTTTAGTTCACCATCAATTTTCCACCACCTGCAATAGTACCTGGAACATAAAGAAGGAATAAGTAAAGAAACTGGCCTAACTGGAGCTAAGGGTTCAGGATAAAGAGGAGTGAAAGAAGTAACGATTAAGCCAGATTATGAAGGGCCTGAACCTAAAACAAGAAACTTGGTACTATTCTGCTAGGAATGGGGTTGATACTGTGTACTTCTAAAGAAATAACAAGATGGGGACAAAGTACTGATTTGTTTGATACAGTGCTTAAACTCTCTATTTCTATAAACTGAAAAAAACATGCTAGCAAGACACATAAAATTTATTTCCATTAATGATAAGGAATAAATATACAAAAGAAGAAATGTTACAAAATATATTAGAACCTTAGGTAAAAGTCTGTCAGCTCCCACCTCTGCCCTCATCTTGCTCCATCTCAGCAGCATGTGACAATGCTGACCTTGGAAATTCTCCCCTCTCTTGGCTTCCATGTGGCTCTTTTCTCACAGTTTTCATCTTACTCATTCCTTGGCTACTTCTCCTCAATTTCCGATGTTGGTTCTTGCCCTTCCTGACCTCGAGATGCTGGAAGGCCTCAAGATTTAGATGAGGCCTCCCTTCTGTTTTCTCTTTCCACACAAGTGAGCCCATCCAGTTTCAAATACCATACAGAGGCTGCCGCCTCCCGACAGTCTCTCTGCAGCCCCGGCTTCTCTCCTGAGATCCAGACCACTCAACATTTACGACTGGGTGCCCACTAGGCCTCACAGGGGGAATAGGTCCAAAACTGAGTCTTTTATTCTGTCCTCCCCATCATCCACATTCACACACACACTGTTCTTCCCCCATATTCCCCATTTCACCAACAACATTACTGTCTACCTTGTTACTAAATCCAACATTCCAGGAGTCATCTCTGCTTCCTCCCTCATCTCACCCCTTACATGCAATCCACGTTCTACATATTCTTGCCTCTAAGAATCACCACGTTCTACGTATTCTTGCCTCTAAAATATGCCATTGCCACAACTCCAGTCATCGTCATCACCACGTTCTACGTATTCTTGCCTCTAAAATATGCCATTGCCACAACTCCAGTCATCGTCACCTCGTGCCTACACTTCTACAATAGTCTCTCTAGCTCTCCCCGTTTCCGTTCCAGCTGTTTTCCAAATCCTTCCAGACGCAGTAGCCATAGTAATTCTTAAAAACATAGATCTGATCATATAATTTCCCTGCTTAAAACCATTTGATGGCTTCCCACTACTCATAGGATAACATCTAAATTCCTTACCATAAATGTAAGGAATACTAGCATGATGTGGCTCTCCCTGCCACACTTCCTCATTAAGATCAAGCCATCAAGTATCTTTTGAATACACCAAGCCCTTTATCACCTACAGCCCTTTAAATTCTTTTTTCTCCAGCTTTATTAAGGTATAATTAAATAAAGTTGTAAGAGATTTAAACTGTACATGTGATGATTTGATATATAATATGTTGTGAAATTATTCTCCTCAATGAGTTAATTAACACATTCATCAGCTCACATATTTACGTGTGTGTGTGTGTGTGTGTGTGTGTGTGTGTGTGTGTGTGTGTGTGTGAACATTTAAGTTCCACTCTCTTAGCAAATCCAGGCCTTTGAATCCTATTTGTTCAGCCTGGAATGCCCTTCCCCTAGTTCTTTCACATCACGGAAGCCTTCCCCAATCACCCTGTCTAAAGAAGCCCCCACTGGCAACTCTCAACTTCCTATCTGTTTCCCCGCCCATAATACAACCTGCAACTCTTCTGTTTATTATCTGGCTCCTCCACCAGAATGTAAGCTCTCATGAGGGTGGAAATGGTGTCTCTCTTCTTAATCAGTATATTCCAATGCCCAGTATAGTGCCTGGAACATGATGGTATTTTTTTTTTTAATTTTTGTTAAATGAACAAAAAATAGTCCTATTTCATGAAGAAAACTCCTTTCCCCCTTTCAGAAATTTTACATGTGCAAATTTTACTTCTAATATTGTTCCCTATACCAAAGATGAATTGTTTACAGATATTGCTATTAGCTTCATCTCAAATTTATATTTAAGAGACCACAATATAATTGGTATAATTTATAAGTCTGGAGGAGAAGAAAAAGAAGATAGTCAATGTAATGTAACAGAGTGAAAACTGAGCAAAGTTTAGAAATGAGAAAGCAACACCAGAAAATAAAAGGCAAATGGTTCAAGTGAGATGAATATGGGGCTACAAGGTCCCTGAGGAAACAAGAATACAGGAGAGGAGGCAATTCAATCATTAACTGTCTTTGGGATACTTATTACATGGCAGGCGCTGAGCTGAGCAGTATACGGTAGTGAATAACACAGACATTGTTTCTCTCCTCATGAAACTTATAGTATAGTGGGGAAAATATTAAATAAACCCATAATGAACATATAATTTTGAACTATGCTTTATGCTCTGAAGAAACAGTCCAAGAGGCCATGTGTGAGAATAACAAGGGTCATAGAAAAACTCTTACAGGAAAGTGACCTATAAGTTGAGACCTGAGGATGGATATAAATTAGCTGGTGAGCATGAGTATCTGTGGCAGGTAAAAGTTTGGGGGTAAATAGAGGACAGTATTCAAGACAAAGGGACCAGCATATGCAAAGATCAGAGACAAGGAAAAGTTTGATGAGTGGAACTGAAAGGAGACTTGTGTGGCTAAAGCAGAGAGCGCAAGAGGAATTGTGGGGAATTGCTGGTAGAGGACTGGATGGAGAGAAAGGAAGCAGAGTCCTGTAGGCCAAAGTAAGATGTCTGAGTTTAATCCTAAAATCAAGTGTGTCTTCTTCTGAGAAAGAACAGAAAGACAAACAATGAATAAAATTACAAAAGAAATTCTGAAATAAACTGATGGGAAGCAGAGTTTGCTTTGACAGTCTTGATCTTCATGGTATAGCAGGAGGATGTCTTCTGCTCAGTTTGGAGAAGAGGTGGGATCTTGAGTAAAATGACAAGGATTAATTTCTGTTGAAAATAAGGTGAGAAATCAATCAAAAACATGTAAATAGCATTCTAATTAGCAGGGGGAGGGTCCAGGTGAAGTCACACAGCATGAAAGAAGATAGAAGCAGTTGGGTCAGTTTTATGATTAATATTAGCAACTATTTCCGGTCCCAGAGCAGATCCAAGGAAAGCCAAAGATTTACTCAGGCTGGAAACTGATAAGGAAACTAGGTTAGAAATCCATGGGGTTCCACAAGGCAGAGCAAAAAGGGAATGGAGGAGCAGACGGAGGTGGAGTGGGGGTGATGGAAGGCGGGGGTACAGAGGAAAAGAGAACTGAGTGATGTGAAATCAGAAAAGGGAGGAGATAATGTTCAGGTAAATGGTTCAATTCAAATCAGTCTCACAAGGATATGCTGAGCACCTTCTGTGTAGATTCTAGAGTATGGAAATGAATGACAGTCTCTGCCCTCAGAGATGTCATAGTTTAGAAAGCTGATGTCAACAGAGAGTAGACAATAATGACTGATGATCTAACACAAAAATAAGAATAAACTCAAAGATATGACGAAAATAATATGATAATTGTTTTTATGGTACAAAGTGTTTTAATGATCACTACAGATATTTTATCAAATTTATTAGGAAAATTTCTCAAGAATTACTTTGATCTAAAAAAGAATATATATATATAAAAATGAATCACTGTGCTGTACACCTGAAACTAACAGAACATTGTAAATCAACCATATTTCAATAAAATTTTATTGTAAAAAGAATTTGGCTTCTTTTTCTGGAAATTGAAACACATTCTTTCATCAGAAAACTCTGAAAATTATAGTGCCCGAATAATAGTAATAGTAATAAACTAAACTAAATTATATAACCAAACAGAATTATTTTAACTAGTCACATAAAGAATCTGTCTCAAATAATAAAATATACCATCCTTCCATTTCACTAAATGAAGGAAAAGAGAAAGAAGCTTTAGTCATAAGAAAGACACAGGCACAAATGGTTTATAGCTGGCACTCTTTCCCCTTACTCTGACTTATTTTGCTGCTTGGCATTTTCATTGTCTAAAATTTGGTTTTCTATATATTGACTGCCGGATGCCAGAATGTTAGCTCCACGAGGGCAGGAATTGTTTGTCCAGTTTATCACTGTGCCTCTAGTACCTAAAACAGTGCCTGAAGCATAGTAAGTAAGTACTCAACAACAATTCACTTTGGGGTCTCAATCTTGGCTTGTTATATGATGTGTTTTCTAACGGAAATGATGGATGAAGTACATAATTTATAAATTTATAAAGTGTATAAATTATCAATGATTTTCCATGAGTTAACATGTTAAGTTTTAAAAATTATAGCACTCATGTTTTATCTAATTTTGAAAGGAGAGATTATTTTTTTAATCTCTTAAAAAAATAAAAACAGGGCTTCCCTGGTGAGTAGTTAAGATTCCACCTGCCAGTGCAGGGGACATGGGTTCAAGCCCCGGTCTGAGAAGATCCCACATGCTGCAGAGCAACTAAGCCCGTGCACCACAACTACTGAGCCTGCGCTCTAGAGCCCATGAGCTACAACCATTGAGCCCGGGAGCCACAACTCCTGAGCCCACGTGCCACAACTACTGAAGCCTGCGCACCTAGAGCCCATGCTCTGCAACAAGAGAAGCCACCGCAATGAGAAGCCCACGTACCGCAACAAAGAGTAGCCCCCGCTTGCCACAACTAGAGAAAGCCTGTGCACAGCAGCGAAGACCCAACGCAGCCAAAAATAAATAAATAAAATAATTAATTTATGAAAATAATAAATAAATAATAAAAACAGATAACAACATCAGGTAACTTATCTGCATAAGTATACTGACTAAATGTCCCAGTGACAAAATGTGCTGCATCCAACTTTATTTTTTCATTGAAACCCACCAGACTTCACACCAGAACCCTTGGTATCTGCCTTGGCACTTGCTTATAACTAGAATACTAGTAAGCTGGAGCCCTGTACCCCTCGCCACACTATTCACTAGTACAATGTATTTGCTTCTCGTTTTATGCTTACAGTCACTTCCAAGCCTACTTTTTAACAAAAAAAATAAAAGCCAAAAATATCTTAGAACAACCAATATGCAAATACCTGTACCAAATAAAAATCATCCTATCGGTATTAGCATAAATCACAGCTCCTGAAGCTAGAGAGTGACATCACTTTATTTTTCAGTAACATTTTCCATATGGCATGGAGTATGGCTCAGAAAGTAGACGTGAAAGAAATACAAAAATTCTAACTAACCAAAATGTTTACTTTTAAATAAAAAATTAAACATTTTAAAAACAAAAAGCTACATTTTAAAAAACATACAGAGTTGAGACATATTGTACAGAGGAGTACAACTAAAGGTGCTTTACTTTTCAGAATCAGATTATATGCTCCGAGAACCACCAGCTATAAAAGTTTTTCATTTTAATTTTAAATTGTTTAAGAAATAACCACATTACACATAAATCAGAAGGGGCTAATTATTCCAACAATTTATTTGAATAAACACACTAAAAAAATTTTTTTTTAAGTTTAGTAGGAAAAGTTTTTTTTGAAGACCAGCAGCTCAGACCTGACTTCATTCAGCAGTTCAAACTGCAAGAACATCACCTTTCCCCTGTGGGTGTCTGTGCAGTGTCAGAAGCAGAATGCCATTCTGAGGTTAGGCCAGGTATTTTGATCAAAATTAAAAATGACTAAGCCACAGGAGTAGGCCAAATCACTGGGTCTGCCCCATCTATCTGTGGATTTTCTCATTATGCATATATTTTAAGTGAAAATAAAGTGATATAAAATAAGTTTTAGTGACCTTCTCAGATGAGTAACTGGTTGGTGAGTTGCTTTTAAGCACTTGAAATACTTTATCCAGGCACCCTAAAGTCTAAAGGAAAATGAAAAACAATAAATACAACTTTAATAATATTCCTGAACTTACACTGAAAGCAGAGAATTTATTGTTGAAGATTGAATTCCTCAGAGAGACAGCAGGTATTGGGAGTAAAAGTTGAAGGGAAGAAAACAGGGTGTGTATTTACTACAATTTTGAGGTGAACCAGTAAAACCTTACTATTGAAGGCAGACCCACTGAGATAGCAGAAGTTCGGGCAGGGGTAGAAGTTGAGGGGAAGAAAACTAGAAAAAAAATTTACAAATTGAATTTGTAGAAATCCCTTCAAACCAACAGCTGCTGGAATAAATACAAACTTTTTCATCCTCCCATTTGAAGATAAAACAGTCCCAAATGTCTATCGAATATGTGAGAAAAGTTATTTTTGATATCATACAAAGCCTCAGACATAAATATTTTCCTCATGGATGCTCCAGTGTTACAAAGATACTCTTTCTTTTGGTCAACCTATGTAATTTTTAAGGATATTGAAAATTACACAGAGTTAGGGTTTCTATTGTAATATTTCATATGAGAATAGTCCAAAGAAAAGACAGCTCACATTTACAGCTGGATGAGGGTTAAAATGTTCATTTTATATATTTGTTCATATGACACAACTAAAGAAATAGAAATAGTGATGCACTTTAAAAGTTATTTAATTCATCCCCCCTACTTTCAGGCAGGGTTTTTCCCAAATTATCTTTAGACTGTTGACTATCTGTATTAGTTTAAACATCTGTAGAGAAGGAAATTCCTCAAACTCCCCTGGTATTCTATTCCTGTATTAACAGCCCTACTTCCAAGAAACTGGGCTTTGGTCATCACATTCTAATTAGTTACCAGCCAGCTTGTCTAGCAACAAGTATTTGCTAAGTACACACAGGGAGAATGTTATTCTATTAGGTCTTTGATGATAGGCCTTCCCGGACAGTTACTCCTAATTGCTTCTCCTCTCAAATACAACTCTAATCCCGGATTCAAATATTCTTCCACTAACCTTTATTCATTCCAGTATGGACTCCCTATTACAATGGATAATTATGACCATCCTATTAAAAACTGAATGCTTTCTTTACTTATAACAATATAGTTTGATTTTCAAAACAATTTTGAAACAGTGTGTTATTTCAAAACAAGGTGGTGCTACCTCAATATTTCAAGTGAGGAAACTATGGCTCCAGAAGAATAAGTAGCTGCACAATTGCTAAATGGTTGAGCTTGCCCCTCCCACAGCAGCTACGGCAGATCAACCTTAATTTACCACCTCACCATTCACCCCTTCTTGCTCACAGATTATTATAAAACTCTATTTCTCCAAAGCTCATGTGGCTGGACTTCATTAAACTTTCTTTTCTTTAAATCTCCCTACACTTCCAATTTATATCTGGGTTCTCATTTTTTTCTCTTCTCAAATACTAACTCTTTTCAGTTTACCTGTATTCTAGATTATTCCTCTGCCTCCTCAAACCTTCCCATTTAACATGAATGTTGGATTTTAGCACTCTCATCTTGCCACCATCCCCTGACCTTCAAACATCTCGAAATATCTTTTCTAAAGAGAAGAAAAAGAAAAGAAATAAAAACCTTGATCATAGCCTATTTACTTCTTTTTCTATCTGCCTTCCTATACTGTTCCGTCCAGTTACAGAAGGATCTTTCCTTGACCTTCTTCTGTCCTTTATAGTACTGACACAACCTCTTCTGGGAATTCCTTGAAATTCACTTCCTCCCTGTAGAATCCACCTCTTGTCTGGCTCTGCAGATAAGTCCCAAATCCAGTGTTCCCCAGCTTCTGCCTTCACTACCAAAGGGTTCATCCAATTGCAAAGTTGCAATGATGACCTCTAAGCTGAGGATACTAAAATCTACTTTCAAGCTTTAATCTTTCCCTTCAACTCAAATCCCTGAGATCCAGCTATTGACATATCTCTTTTCTTGGATGCATCTTAATCATCTCAAGCTCACTGTATTTGAAATGAAGCACATTATTCATAACAAAATTACAAACTTAATCATTTCCATCAATGGCAACTAAAGAACTTGATGAACTATCTATATTCATCCCTATTTGTCATACTTCTCTCTATCCTGCATACCACCATCAGATTAGTATTTCTAAAACACTGGGGGTTATTTTTGTTTTGTTTTTTAAACCATTTTTTAAATTGAACAAAACACTGTTTTTTCATAAATCACTTATAGCTTAAGAATCTTTAATAGCTTCCATCACCATCTGCATCATGCTCAATCTCTTTTATCCAGCTTTTCAAGTTCCTATATCAAAAGATGCTTACTGGGCTTCCCTGGTGGCGCAGTGGTTGAGAGTCCGCCTGCTGATTCAGGGCACAAGGGTTCGTGCCCCGGTCCAGGAAGATCCCACATGCTACGGAGTGGCTAGGCCCCGTAAGCCATGGACGCTGAGCCTGCACATCTGGAGCGTGTGCCCCGCGACGGGAGAGGCTACAACAGTGAGGGGCCCGCGTACAAAAAAAAAAAAAAAGAAAAAGGATGCTTACTGATCTACCAAACTGAATTTCTAATCTGAAACTTAACCAGTTTACTTACAGACCCATATCTCCTTGCTTAGATCACCAACTCTATCTATAATATCTGCCACTATCCTTTCTAAAAGTCTAAAATTCACACCTACTTCAAGACTTAGCCTCTTTCGAAACAGCTCCACTGATTCATTCTACAATATAAGGTAGACCAATGGCAGTTTCCTATTTTCGATACTATACTACAGTCTATGAAATATCACCCTTACAGAAAGCTGGATGAAAGGTACATGGGATTCTATGTAGTATTTTTGCATCTTCCTGTGAGTCTGTAATTATTTCAAAATAAGAAGTTTAAAAAAGATATGATGGGCATCAACTATATATATACCAGGCATAAGTAGGATGCTGTGCTCAGAAAAAAGAATACAATATATCAATATATTGAGTCTTTCATGCACTTACTTTCTATCTGGAGGTATTATGGACTGACTTATGTCCTCCCCAAAATTCACAGGTTGAAGCCCTAACCCCCAGTATGACTGTATTTGGAAATAGGGCTTTTAAAGAGGTAATCAAGGTTAAATGAGGTCATGAGGGTGAGGCCCCAACCCAAAAGTACTAGTGTCCTTATAAGAGGAGGAAGACATACCAGGAGTGTGCATGCACAGAGAAAAAGGCCATGTGAGGACACAGAGAAGGTGGCCATCTGCAAGCCAAGGAGAAAGACCTCAGGAGAAACCAAAACTATGAGCACCCTGATTTTGGACTTCCAGCCTCCAAAACTGTGATTGAAAATAAATTTCTGTTGTTTAGGCCACCCAGCCTGTGGTATTTTGTTATTAGTTTGCCCTAGCAAACTAATACAGTGGTAAGGGATGAAATAAAAATATTAAACAATGGTACCCTACAATAAGTACTGTAAAAGCCATATACCAGAGACCAGGGAAGCACAGAAGAACAAGTAGTGCCAGGAAGGCCAACGAATGCTTTGTGGAATATCATTTCTTCTGGGTCTTCAGAAATTAGTGGTAATTTTACCACCAGCTAAAGACTGACTCTCTAAGTCAAAGAAACTATTTAAAAGTATAGAAGCTTACAAAGCATGGTGTATTTGGAAAATACTGAGAAATTCAGTATTAGTAAAGGATTTTAAGGAAGAAAGTACAGAATATAAGGGTAGAAGGATAATGTGGGTCTATTTAGTAAGAAGCATTGTATTTCAGGCTTAGAACTTTTGATTTAATGTGGTAGGTAACACCTGTGGAATATTTTCAAGCAGAGAAGTAACATACCCATATCCCTGTTTTTCCAAAGAAACTCATATTCATGGAAAAGTATAAATTCATTATGGATGTATACAGATTTAGCTACAAGAAAGGAAAATCCATACCATTAGCCATCACTATGCACTTCCCCATGCCAACCTCACCCCCAGGCCTAGGCAACCACTAATATACTTTCTATCTCTATGAATTTGCCTATTCTGAACATTTTATATGAATGGAATCATAATATATGGTCTTTTGGACTGGCTTCTTTTACTCGGCATAATGTTTTCAAGGTTCATCCATGTTGTAGTTCTTTTTATTGCTAAAGAATATTCCACTGTATGGATATACTATATTTATTTATCCATTCATCATTTGAGGAATATTTGGATTGTTTCCACTTTTTAATTATAATGTTTCTATGAACATTCATAAGTTGTTTGTTTTTGATGGTAGTACTAAAAATAAAAGAGGATTTTTAATACAAGAAGACTATTGGTAGGTCATTTTAGTAGTCTGAATAGGAGATAAGAGCATTAGTAATGTAATGGCAATGTGGACAGTGAAAAGAGATATATTTGGGAGGCGCTACCATCAGGTATTGGTAACTGACTGAACATGGAGAGGAAAGGAAACAGACTCAAGATTGTTTCTGAGGACGCTGGCCTGGGCATTGGGTAATATCATCGACTGAGATCAGGCACGCCGTAGGAGATGAGTTTCATTCAGGCATGTGGAATTGGAGAGGACTGTGGGGTACTAATGGAGACATGTGAAACCTGGAAGACGCCAGACAGAAAGGTACAAATTTAGAGGCACATGGAATTCAGGTGGTAGTTGGATCAGATCGTCCAGGAGAGCATAAAGATGGAACACCAATAGTCAAGAGACAAAAAGGAACAAGAAGGCATAAAGCAGACTGGAAAAGATAAGCCTGCGGGGGCCAGGAACAGTTTCCAACAGTAAAAGAGAAGCCAAGGAATGAAAACGTTTTAAGAAGGTAATGGTCTTACTGAAAAAGGCTGCAGAGCAGTCAAGGGGGTTGTAGGCAAAGTGTTCACCCAATTTAGCAATTATGTAGCCACTTGGGAAAAGGTTACAAAAGTGCTCAGAGATCAATATCTTGCATGATTTGGCCTACTTTTGGAGAGGAGAGGCAGAGGTAGGAAGGAGGCAGAATCCATAAACTAGCTGCACAAAGTCCTGCAAAGTACTTGGGTTTCTTTATCAGAACTGAAATACCAACAAGCCCCATAAATACAGGTCATTGCCCTTGAATAACATAAAAGTCATTAATTCCTGATTTATGACACCAGCCCTTGTTTTTTCCTTACCACCATTTCTGATACAACTATAGTCATTTTATTGTTGGCATTTTCTATCACAGTCTCTTTTTACAAAAGTTATATTCGTTATTTGTACGAAAATGTACACATTATATGGAAGAGAAATAGCAGGAGGACACTCAGACACCACCTATAACTGTGGCACCCAGTATAATTATCATTAACATACACCTCGATTTATATGCGTCTGGACCAGATTTTGAGACGTGTATCACTGAAGCTCTGTCTTTTGCTTTCTGCCTTTACTGACTTACTTAGAAAGACTTATCCTGCACCTCCATGTCTATGTATCTACCTCTATTTCATTCTGTGTTTTTGTGTTTCCTTTTTTTTTTTTTTTACATTTACATCTCTTATCCATCTGAAATGTATCGTGGCACACAGAATGGGCTAGGGAATCTATTTTTTCTCCAAATGGTTGGCCTGTTCCCAGAAACATTTTTCAATTAATTCACCTTGTCCACTCTCCATTGCTTTGAAGTGCCACATTAGCACATGAGATCAGAATTCAGGCTAGCACCTTGTAAATTCTTACATACATAATTTTGGGGAGGGGGGGATTCTCCTACTTATAGATGTTCTAATTATCCCAATTGTAATCATAAAAAAGCAAAAGCATAATACAAAGATATTCACTCAAAAACGAATTGGCCACTTATAAAATTAGTCTCTACTCCAGTATCTTTCCACATTTAACACTAGAGGAATCCCCATCTGCTATCAACTTTTTGTATTGGTTCATCTCTCACCAACTGTTGGAAACTGTTGCAAATACAGCATAAATGGGCTGCAGAGGGAAATTACAAACCTTGCAAATGATGCAAGATGCAATGCAGTTAAAGTGTTATTAGAGAACCGCTTGTATCACATGCAAGGACAGTACCCGGAGAAAACCTGGCAATTGAGGACAGGAATAAAGATGCAGATGTAGAGAATGGACTTGAGGACACGGGGAGGGGGAAGGGTAAGCTGGGATGAAGTGAGAGAGTGGCATGGACATATATACACTACCAAATGTAAAATAGATAGCTAGTGGGAAGCAGCCACATAGCACAGGGAGATCATCTCCTTGCTTTGTGACCACCTAGAGAGGTGGGATAGGGAGGGTGGGAGGGAGACGCAAGAGGGAGGAGATACGGGGATATATGTGTATGTATGGCTGATTCACTTTGTTATAAAGCAGAAACTAACAAACCACTGTGGAGCAATTATACTCCAATAAAGATGTTAAAAAAAAAAAAAGAAAATCTGGCAATTGGTCCAGTTAACAACGAAGAGAAGAAAATTGGCTAGAATGATGACATGATAGATGTTTCTGAAGAAAATGGTTTGCAGATCAAAGAAAGATCCCTAGGAAAATGGATAATGCCTTGGAATATTTTTTCCTAAAAATTACCTTCTTTGTGAAGGTGCTAGTTAGGCCAAATTTGAGTGTCCATCATCATACCAGAAACAAAGCAAAAACAAAAACCTCACGCAATTTCTTCATTGCTGTCTCTAAGAACTGGCACAAAACTGCAGGCATAACATAAATTCTGGCAAATATATGATAAACTTACCGTTGATTTTAACTTTACTCTTTTTCAAACAAATCTTTTGTTTTCCTAATGAAAACAATGAAATGTTGGTTCCAGTTTCAGGTAGTCTTCTTCTGATACCAATTAGTCTCGAACCTTCCATACTTTAATCACTAGCAATCTAAGGTAAACCTCAGCCTCAAGCACCTGCAGGGTTGCAGCAAGTAACAAACAGGTATGAGAAAGCCAGCTAGGCAACTAAAGGCATTCACATTCAGATTTTTTTTAAAACACTACCCTGGTGGCCCTCTGTAACTCTTGTTCTAAGGGTAGAATACATACCACTGAGATTAGAAAAAAGACATCTAATGAAAATGCAATATTCCCCAGCTGAAAGACGTGAATACAGAGGTACAGATAAGAAAAATACAAGTTTGATGGTTCTGTAATAAAAAGAATACCCAATAAAGATTAGGCTAAATCCTGATAGAGAAGCTGAAGGTTGATAAAGGCAAGCAGGAGAAATGTGAGGCAAAGAAGTCCATAAGGTAATTCCCAGTGGGAAAGATTTTCAAATTCTGGACGCCAGGGAGGATGTTGTCATCATGGCCTTTACTGGAGCAAAGAAAGGGCACATCCAAGGTGCTGGGTTCATAAAGTCATGAGGCTAGAGAAGACCAAGAATTTTTTATTCTGAGATTCATCTGTAATTTAATAGGGAACATGGTAAAATTACACACATCCCTGCCTTTTAATATCAACAACTAAGTCACTTCATCTTCCTAGCGCCTTCGTTACCTCAGCTGTTAAGAGAGGGAAGTAAACCAGATGATTTCTGAGTTCCTGCCCAGCTATTAAAAAAAGATCATGTCTGTGAAAAATGCTTGTATGCTTATGTGTTCAGTAATCTACTCCTTTCTAATATGCCACTTTACCTTCACATATTCTGAAACAACTACCATAGCTAAACATCAGAAATTTCACAACTACTGGTTTGAAGCAGAAATAACTCAGAAATAATCTCTGTAATAATGGTACCATGTCACCTACTGAGATAATAAAAATTAAGCACAAAGCAAATACAGGGTAAATCCTTATTATATTCCTCATAGCAAAGAAAAGAGACTGTGTGAAATTTCTGCTCTTTTCCTCCCACAATCCTAGGCCAATTTAAGTGAAAACAAGGCCAGATCAAGAATAGCTCACACAGGAGGAGGCTCTGGCTAGAAATATATTTGTACCGTGTGGTCTGTGTGGTCTAGAGGGAAGCACAGTGTGCTACAAGATTTGGATTCTAGACCTAACCCTTCTGGTAACCATGTAACTCTGGGAAAGATATTTAGCTTTCCTTAACTCAATTTCTATTTGTAAAACAGCAATAATTCTACATGTTTCTTCTACCTCAGAAACGTGTTAAGTACAGAAATAAGTATGTGAAAAATCTGAGCTCTATGGAGGAAAGGTATTATAGGCAATAATGGAGCATGGTAATGACGAAGAGCACTGATTTAACAAATTTTAAGAACTTGCTATCATGATTGGATATGGCAGGTGGGAGGGAGAGTGACTCAACTAAAGTCAAAAAGTGGGTCTTCATTAAGTAAAAGCAAGCAATTATGACCGCGACAAATACGCACAGCCTCAATCTCTCCAGCGGGATGAACTCGGCTAGACTAGTGTGACAGGCACACACCTCGCTTCCAGATTCCTGGTTTGTGAACACATTTTCCACCTTCCTTCATTTCTCCCTCCCTTCCTTCTCTTCCTCCTTTCCTCTGCCTCTTTCTTCCAAACATTCAGAAATTTTACATCAAGGGTTTCTAAGGACACAGCCCTGAAGTTGCTTCCAAATCTGGTTATTTAAACAAATGTCTAAAGTTCTATAATCAATAAATGTGACTAAAGAAGCATCGTTTCTCTCCAGGTGTCCAGGTGTTTGCTCACAGCAATGCCACCGGACTCCCAGTGGCTGTTTCCAAAGAGGCTCCAACAAGGACGTGGGGAAGACAAGGCAGGGCTACCAAGGCCTGCACTGACAAACACACCAGCCAATCAGGGGGTCAGTCCATCTCTTTTTAAGCTTTCCCTTTTATGTATTTGGCCTTCTCCCTCAAGCCTCCTTTGTTTCTCCAATTGGCAAGAAAGGAGGGAGAGCCATATACTGATTGCTGATTATAGTGAATATTTTTCATTTACCATCTCATTAAGCCTACATATTTATTTCTTAGGAAAATCATCCGAACAGTGGACAGAGATGGATGAATCGAGGCCCAAGGACCAGTTAGGAGGATGTTAACAAGGGCAAGATGAAGAAGACCTAAATTAAGACAAATTATTAGAACTGTTTCTAAGTAGGAAGGCAATTCTATTCTGAGATGCCATATTAGAAATATTACTTTGGAATGAAAGTTACGTTCTACCTGTGTATGATTAAGGCAAAAAAATTTTCAAACCATAGAGTACAGAATCCCATGGTCCCAAGCCAGCCGTTCTCTCCACCCCAAATTTATAAGGTGAATTATGCATACATCCGTACAATGGTAATAATTATAGTTTGAATTTTTTGAGTGTATCTCTGTTCCAAGAATTGTGCTAGGTGCTTTACAAACATATAATGCCCTAGCAACAAGGAAGGCATTATTATACCCACTTTGAAAGGAGAAACTAGACTCTGGAAAGTTAAGAAACATATCCAGGTCATATGAGCAGTAACATCAGCATGGGGGGGCGGGCAGTAAGTGTACAAAACGCATGTAAGGAGGAAGATGAAAAACTCCACACCACTTCCCATACTATGGTCCTTGCTTTAGGAGGAAATAGATGCTACCGCTGCTGCGTTTAATAAATTCACTTACTTATGCTCCTTGCTGCTGCCATAAAGAGAGACACTAAGTAGAGCTAAGCGGGACTTGGGAGTTGCGGCCTCTAAAGGACCGAATGCAGCGCTATTGACGGCTCAGCCCCTCTGACTGTGGGAAGGGCTGACTTGGAGGCCCATGGTCATCACTGACTGCCCAGGTCTGGGCAACCTGGATCTCTCTCCCCCTGACACATAGAGGCCTCAGCCTTGAAGCCTGCTCATGTCTCCTGATCTCCAGTCTTTTTCTTTGTCTCTTCCCCCTTATTCTGGTGACCACAACCAGGAAAACAGCAGAAGGGATGGGACTCATCTGGACTATATTAGCTGCTTGTATTATCCTATTTACATTTATGAAATATGGTATCGTGAGATCACATTTAGTAAAATTTTCCTTAAAAATAGTTTTATTCTCTAATCCACTTTTTATTGGTTAGAAGCAAAACAAAATGGATCATATATTTAAAAGCAGAGGGAAGAAAAAAGACATACCATTCTAGAAATGTCTAGCAAGCAAATACCCCAAGAATATTTATCCAAGTGGTTACCCTGGGATATCTGAGGGGAAACGTGAAAGTAATTTTCTTGGCTATCATCACTTTAATATGAAATGTAAACCCCAAGTACAACCACAGGCACATTCCTTTAATTTGGCCAAAGTACAGTTGTGTTTTGGGAGCATGAATGGAGCTCTTACCTGGCATGACCATGGTCTGCGGAGCCGCTGCATCAGTACTTAGGCAGAGACGTCCACCTTTGGCTAATCGATCGCACAGCAAGGTGATATGTTTCTTCAATCGGCTTGTGTCTTTGGGTATGCTCAACTGGCTGCTGAGGTTCAAAGCCTGCTCCTTGGAACTCTTCGATAGGCAGGTCTTCAAAAGGTGGGAAATAGCAGCATCCACTGTTTCTTCCCAGCCCTGGATGCAAAAGCCAATTTGGAATTTATGCATAGATGACAAATGAGCAAAGTAAGCACTTTACTGTTAATCAAGTTATAAGATTATGAGTGTTTTTAGGTCCCACTGTTGGGGACTTGTTAAGAGCTTGGTGCCTGGAATATTCCAGACCAGTCTGGTTTTAAATTCTAGCTCTGTCAATTGTTTGACTTTGAGTACATTACTTAATTCCTCTTAGCCTCATCCTCACCTACAAATGAGGATACCAATAATATGTATCTCCAAGGGTTGGGGTGATTAAATGAGATGGTATATGAGAAGCTTTTAGCCCTGTGCCAGGCATGATAATCATCATCATCTCAGGTGTATGTATGTTTGATGATCCAGAGAGTGAAGCCCTGGGATTATAGTTCATTTTGCTGCTGAAGGAGAACCAGCCAGGACAAGGAGAGACTGGGGGAAACTGGAAGGGAGAGAAAACCCTGATGTCTCTCTCAGCTATTGGTTCCACAGCCTTGGGTTTGTAGGCCAAAACCAGAGGAGCTTTGTCAAGAGGGATTTTGGGAGACACAAGCCTACCCGGTCCCACTCCCGTGCCCAGGTGACCAAAAGTGACACGAAGTGAGGAAGTGAGCCGTTTACCCCCATTTGCTGGGAACAGTGTGGCTGGGCTGCAGTGAAGACCACGAGGAGTGCAGTGTCACCTTAGCACCCTGCAAGCTGTAATTCTAGGGATATCTATGGTGGGCAGGGACCGCGGTGTCATCACAGAGGACTGGCATGAGGAAGCACCACCCTCAGGTGGGTTCAGATAACAACAGAATGAGAAGCGGGAGGGGTCTGCTTATGCTCTCCAATCGGACATCCCCAGGGGGCCCCAGAGATAACTGGATATGAGTTTCGGGGGGTCTGGAGGTCTTAAGCAGCAAAATAGAGAAGTGTGAATGAAAGCTGGGTATTATCGCCAATGTGATTGCATTTGTACCCAGAGGCTGGTGAGACTTAGAACACCACAGGCTTGACAATCAAAGTGAAATTATAAAGGATGATACTGAATGACTATCCTCATAGAATACTACAGAATAGTCCAAGCCCCTCACAAAAGGGGTGAGTAACCTGAGACTCAGAGAGGAGCCCCTGGGTGACTTCACTGTTGGTACCACTCTATCCTCAACCTTATCAGTTGAGCCACCTTTCAAACATGCGAATCAGATTACATTATTCCTAAACTTCAACTCCTAAAGCCAAATGCTCAGTTTAGCATATAAAGCACTTTCTGCTCCAGCTCCTGCTCCATTTTATTCTCTCCCTGTCCATCTGCACCCACACTCTCACCCTGGCCTCTACACATGCTCGGCCCTCCTGCTGCGATGCCCTATCTCCACTTGTTACCTGGCCAACTACTACTTACGACTCAGCTCAGGCACTGCCATCCAAGCATCGCATTCGTGGGCCCTCTCCAGGACTCTGAGACCTCACACAACCAGGTCCATCACTGTACTCCTCACCCTGCGCAGTGGCCACCATCTGCATGCCTGGTTTCTCCAGTGCCTGGAGGTCTCCGCACCCCTAGCACTGTCCTTGGTCAAGGAATGTGTTTGCTGGACGGAGAGATGGTGAACTAGGATCTTAGATTGGGAGGACTTTGGAGATCTTTAGTCCAGTCTCATGGGACGTTCCCTGGAATACAGTAGCAACCATCTGCCTAGGTATGCTTGTCCCCAAGATCCAAAATTACTGCGTTTGGGGGCAGTTCATTCCTTTCAGGGACATGTGTAACCAGCAGAAAGCTATTCCTAAACTGAGCCAAAATCTGCCCCGCTGGCCCTTATTCTATCCTCCAGAGCCATGCAGAATAAATCTAACCTCTCTTCTACATGACAGCCCTTTATATCTGTGAAGACAGCAATTCTGTACCCTCTCCTCCAGAATAAACATCCTCAGTTCCTCTAGCTCTTCCTTATATAAACATGGTTTCAAGTTTTCTCTCCATCCTGACCACTTGTCTTTGAATGAGCTCCAATTTTAAACACTTAAACATTTATACAGCTAACTAGAGAACCCCAAACTGACCCCAAGACACCAGGCTGGGGATGGGAGTGCAGGGTGGAAAGAGCCGCCCCCTGTTTACTGGGAGTTCTCACTGCCAGCCTGGCCTCTGGTTGCCTCTGCTCTCTTGGCAGCTGTACCACACTCCTGAGTCACAACGAGCAAACAGATGATTAAGCCTCAGGCCTTTTCCACACTCACCACACATCTTCCTTGTAGGCTTAAGCAGCTGGTTCTTTAGACCAAAGTGCAGGCTCTGTATATATCCACTAGAGAACTTCCCGCTGATTGCCAACATCAGGATTTTTTACTCTATTGACCCATTATAGATGGCAAATTAGGAAACAAATTAATTATTTTTAAATGAAATGTCAAAGGCTATAAAAACAGCTTCCTATCCCAAACCACTAAAGAATAATAAACCGCTGGTTACTACAAAGACATCTCTATACAAATATCAAAACCTAAACTAGACAAATATTTAAAATTGAATTGTATTTCAATAATAATGGGAAGAGGTAAATTAAGACAAAATAGTAACCCAAATGTCATTGGAGAGACATATTTTCAAGTTGTTTTTGAAGCCATTGATGACGACCTCTGGAGTATAAGAAGGAAAAATCCTTTGTATATAATTTGGCATTTGTGTGCTCTGTGGTCATTTCAGCATTAAAACAGTTCCTACTATTTTATAGACTATTCATCTAAGCAAACTACTGTTTTCATAAGTAGGTTACAGTAACATATTAGATAATTTAAGTAGATATGGCATTTACTTAATATAGAGGTACTACAGAATTTCCTTTTCTACTGCCAACTTGCAGATCAAGTCAAAAACCATGTCATGTTTAGGTATTTGGCATGGATATTTCTTTAATATAATGAGGCATGATGCCAATACTTCAAAAATATTGTTACTGAAATACAGGGTTATTATCTGGAGGGCCTGAATTGCTACATAAACTCAAATATGATAATAAAAAGGAATGTTTATGAGACAAAAGAAGAGCCTTAAAAATGCAACGTGAGGGCTTCCCTGGTGGCGCAGTGGTTGGGAGTCCGCCTGCCGATGCAGAGGACATGGGTTCGTGCCGCGGTCCGGGAGGATCCCATGTGCCATGGAGCGGCTGGGCCCGTGAGCCATGGCCGCTGAGCCTGCGCGTCTGGAGCCTATGCTCCGCGGCGGGAGAGGCCGCAGCCGTGAGAGGCCCGTGTGCTGCTTAAAAAAAAAAAAGCAATGTGATAATCCACTGATCAACCATGTAGCATACTTACCTGATAAAATGTGAAACAAAACTATGTGGAAATCTACAATCTCAAGTATGAGAAGTACATTAAAGATAAGCTATTTTAACCACCTTTTTGGTGTTTGAATCCATTACCTTTATTTACAGCCCTTAAATTGGTTAAGTCCAATATTCAGTTTTAACGTCTAAACACACACACACACACACACACACACACACACACACACACCCCCCATATGCACATACCTGACCTTTATCCTTTAAAGTTGAACACCAATTGTACTAATAATTGAACATCAATTGATGTTTATCACTTGAACATCGATTGCCTCTCCTAATTGCAAGAGTGAAAGAAAATCTTAATTTTGGTAAAATGGTGCTAAAAAACATCTGAAAGGGAAGAAACTACTAAGCAAGTGCTCTTTGGTGATAGTTGATATGATTTTAGTTCTCAAATCCATAGCCTAACTCTTAAAGTCCCAGTTAACCCATGTATGGCTTTTAGAAAACGACAGTAGGTGTGAAGTTACAGCTATAAATGTGTGACTAAATCCATAAATAAATTTAAATGTACATGTTACTCTGTTTTATCTTCTTCATGGGCCTTGTCAGTACCAGAAATTAATTTATTTACTGGGCTTTTTTGTGCTTACTATATCTAGTCTAGTATTGACAATTGGAGTTTTGCTTTGTTCACAAGGTCTAGGCTCTACCCCATGTGGTAACTTAACTTTTGTCTTAGTCCTTCTACCTGAGCCCCTACGTTGGGAGCCTGCTTAAAGGGTCACTCCTTAAAGGACTGGGCTGCCTTGCTCCTGCCAAATCCCTTCCAAGGAACTAGACCTAAGGCTGTAGCCCTGCTGCCTGACTTCAGTGCCAAGTTGCCTGCTGCGTGCGTTCCCCAACATGGCTTTTCACGTTTCACCTGCCTGTGTGGAGGCTCCTATATGCCATGCTGGTCCCAGATGCCTCTCTGTACCAGTGTGATGCCCTATTTCTATGAGGAAGCTTTTTAAATTCAAGGCCTTAGCCTCTGCTAGCCTGTTCCTCCTACTGCCTGAAGTCAACTGAGCTATGCTTTTTGCTATCCAGAGACCGTACAGCCATGGCTGAGTTTCTGACTTCCCTGCTCTACTTGCCCTGCTAGTCTCCACTGGTCATTGTGCCTAAAAACCAGTATACGCAAGTGGCTTTTCAGAAACGGTAAGATGCAGAAAGTTTGACCAAGTTTGTCAAGTTAATTTCCTAGGGTATCAATCAAAATAACCAAAGAAAAAAATAAACTAAAACAGTATTCTCATGCCACCTGCAAATTAAAACAGCCGAGTTGAAGATAACTGCCCCAAGGCTTCTGGATTTTGACTTAACCTCATTCACCTCAACAGCCTCTTCCCTGTATGACCTTAGATAAATCACTTAATCTCTGTAGGGTATATCTAAGGTCTCCATAAAACAGGAAATAACACTATTTGCCATGCCAATTTTACATGAATGGTAAGGCATTCAAATCTTAAGCAGAAGATACTACGGCATAAGCATGTATATTCAATCCTACTTTTTTTAAATCAGAAAATACAAATACACAATTGGAATCCAATGTGAAGAGTAATATCTTTTTTTTTTTTTTTTTTTTTTTTTTTTTTGTGGTACGCAGGCCTCTCACTTCTGTGGCCTCTCCGTTGCAGAGCACAGGCTCCGGATGTGCAGGCTCAGTGGCCATGGCTCACGGGCCCAGCCGCTCCACGGCATGTGGGATCTTCCCAGACGGGGGCACGAACCCGTGTCCCCTGCATCGGCAGGCGGACTCTCAACCACTGCGCCACCAGGGAAGCCCAAGAGTAATATCTTTAAACTTTTATTCAAACAAATCATAAACTTCTGCAAACCTATGTTTATAATAGAAACACTACCACATCCACAACTATAGTAGTATAGGGAAAAACCACACAATGCCATGGTAGCATTTGTTACCAAATGTGCACACAGTTAACTCTATGTGAGAGAGGAAAGGTTAAAAAAAAAGAAATCTGTGTAAAGGAACAAATGGATATTGTGTACCCACATCCCAGGTTTCAGTTGAGGAGAGAAGAGTCTCAGAAATGGCCCGTCTTACATTACACATTTGAAGGTAAAATGACCTGTATGACCTGTACATCGTATTCATTTACTTGAAAAAAAGTTGTGTTAAAGAGAAATAAATTTCCTCTTGAATAGATGTAAAGGATTCACAATTAAAAGTCTTTGGTATTAATGACTGATCTTATGATTACTATTACTTTGTATTGTATCATATTATAATTATCCAAGATAAGGAAAAATAATCAAATGAAGGGTCATTGTAAACTTAGGTACAAATAAACTTAGTTCTTTAGTTGTAAATTATATATTTTGGAAGATGTAAGAATTTTTCAGGATTTATCTAGGTTCAGATTATTTCTAAAGAATAGATTTTATTCAGTGAATCTTCCTTCATGCAAAGGAGGGCTTGAAATGTTGAGCTATTTACCTTTGAAGAGTAAAATAACTCTTTGAACCTGAAACAAAATAAAATAAAATTTAAAAATGAAACCAAGCTGTATGGCCTACGTGGCACCTTAATGAGTTTAAAATTATGTTCAGTGGTTTTTATAAAATAAAACATTGAAAAAAATCAGTGTAGGGGCTTCCCTGGTGGCGCAGTGGTTGAGAGTCTGCCTGCTGATGCAGGCGACGCGGGTTCGTGCCCCGGTCTGGGAGGATCCCGCGTGCCGCGGAGCGGCTGGGCCCGTGGGCCATGGCCGCTGGGCCTGCGCGTCCGGAGCCTGTGCTCCGCAACGGGAGAGGCTGCAGCAGTGAGAGGCCCGCGTACCGCAAAAAAAAAAAAAAAAAAATCCGCTTAAACTTTTTCAACCCATCACTAATAAAATGAAGCACTCCCCAATATCATCATCTTTTAATCTTAAACTGAAGTGATTTACTGGACTTCAGTATTGTCATGATTCAAAAGCTGTAAAAATCTCATTCAGATTTTAACCAGAAGTAGAACAGGGTGCCAGCCTTATCAATACAGCATTGTGAAAAATGAAGCACGTTGCTTCCTATTGGATGAAAATCTAAAACCTTTTTGAGAAACAGAAGATAAGCAATCTTCATGGAGTTTAGCAGCAGTACAAGCAGAAAACACAAGGTTGCTTCCAATCAAACTACTCTGATACTTTTTTTAAAGTTACGTTTTGCTAAGAAATTTGCATTTGACCTGTACTCCCATTCTGACCCTAAAGATTTAGACAGAGGAAGGAACACAAGTAGATTACCTGAATTATCATGAAACCTGATCCTGGAGAGCCGTATTCAATTTTAAAACAAAACAAAACGTTAATGATGTCCCACATAGCCAATCATTTTTTAAAAAATAAATTTATTTATTTTTGGCTGCGTTGGGTCTTCGTTGCTGCACGCGGGCTTTCTCTAATTTCGGTAAGCGGGGGCTACTCTTCATTGCAGTGCACAGGCTTCTCATTGCAGTGGCTTCTCTTTGTTGCGGAGCATGGGCTCTAGGCGCACGGGCTTCAGTAGCTGTGGCACGTGGGCTCAGTAGTTGTGGCTCATGGGCTCAGTAGTTGTGGCTTGCGGGCTCTAGAGTGCAGGCTCAGTAGTTGTGGCGCACGGGCTTAGTTGCTCCATGGCATGTGGGATCTTCCCGGATCAGGGCTCAAACGTGTGTCCCCTGCACTGGCAGGTGGATTCTTAACCACTGCGCCACCAGGCAAGTCCCTAGCCAATCATTTTGACTAAGCATTAAAGTCTGCTTCAGGCAAAAGCTTCCAGTCACATGCACTATTCAGAAACAACTTACAAAAATATTAAGACTGGAAAATAAAATTGATAATGAATATTCCAAGGGAAACCTGCTTCTGGTGATGGTAGATTAGATCATTTGGACCAATTATCCCACTGAGAATAACTAGAGAAAACATATAAAAAAATCACTTCTTTGAAGGTATAGGAAAGCTAACAAGATAGTACTTACCAGGTCAAGATCCAGGGGACAAGGGAAGCCCAGGAAAATGAGTCCTGAATTCGTGGCTGCTTTTTCCCCTGAGGTCATTAGTTACCTGGACTAACATGCAGCTTTGGTCCTTCACTTATTCACCACCTCAGGCTATGACTTATGCTTGCTTATGTATTTCCATGTAAGAGGCAGCATGGCTCATGAGAAGAGCACTGGCTTAGAAGTTGGAAGACCTAGCCTAAAATGTGGCACCTTTCCTTATAAGCTGTATGTCTCTGGGAAAATTATTTTAGGTCTCTGGGTCTCGGTTTCCTCATCAGTTAAAAATCAGAAAAATAATTTCCTTTGCCAGGTGCTTTTAGATTTAATGAGACATATTTAGCAATTGTAGTTACTGAATTCCATGCTATTATTCTTACTTCTGGGAGTTGTCTCTAAAAGTTGATCTTTCGGGGGCTGGTTCTTGTGAATAATAATGACACTAGAAATAACAACAAGAGAAAAAACTATTTAGGACCTCTTATGTACTAGAAAGTATGCTAAGAAATTTACAAATATTATTTGTAAATAATTATCTTGTTAAATTGGTATTGTAACTTTCAACTAAGGTGCTGGATGCAAAGCATTTCACCACAAATGACACAATTATTAAAAGTAAGAGCTGTAATGGGATCCAGGACTGTATGGCTCTAAATTCCATGCTCTTGGTCACTATACTACAGACCACTTTTTTCCCATTTCATCATGTGTGCCTTTCAATCTATTTTCATCAGATCACCTTAGGCAGAAAATATCATATGATGTCTTCCCCCAGAAAATTTATGGTCACAATTAACATATTCATGGAACCAAAATTCAAATCAGCTTCTTTAACCAAGTGAACAGTCTATACTGTATACAATTAAATAAGATTTTACTGCATAATCAAAAAGCACTATGATTTGTGCCAGTTTGGATGGGTCAAAGCTTTTAGCACCTGCATAGACTACTGTAACTAACATCTAGGAATGGCCTTGGGACACCACATCCCCTGAAAACATAACAATGGTCAGACTTGACTCTGATGAGTCTGAGTTATAGATGCTCATTTCAAGGACTCATTACTGAGAATACTTGGAGAGCCCATTCTTATTATGGAATCAAAAGATTCAGCGGGGCTTCCCAGGTGGCGCAGTGGTTGAGAATCTACCTGCCAATGCAGGGGACACAGATTCAAGCCCTAGTCTGGGAAGATCCCACATGCCGCGGAGCAACTAGGCCCGTGAGTCACAACTACTGAGCCTGCGCGTCTGGAGCCTGTGCTCCACAAGAAGAGAGGCCGCGACAGTGAGAGGCCCGCGCACCGCGGTGAAGAGTGGCCCCCGCTCGCCGCAACTAGAGAAAGCCCTCGCACAGAAATGAAGACCCAACACAGCCAAAAATAAATAAATAAATAAATTATTTTTTTAAAAGATTCATGGGGTCACAGACTCCCCAAATACCCATATATCTGACAAAGCCTGGGGAAAATCTTACTGAAGCTAGGACAAGAGAAGAGCCATGTAAATAAACTGAAGGCATCAACTCCTCCCTAACAACGCTGTGTTCTTAAAAATCTCAAAGAGTAGGAAATAACCAAATTCAAGAAAAAATGTCCCAAAACACATGAAACCACTGATTTAAGTGTAAAGCACTTTTCTTTAGGATCCCTTTCCTTCTGTGTTTCTCTCTTCCTTTTAATTAGTTTGTACTTTTCAGGACCACCCAGAAGCTTCACTATTTTAAGATTTGCCTACCTACTTCTTTCTTGGTCAAAGCCACTGGTGGATCTGAAACAGCAAAAGGAAGGTCCAAATACTAGATTTCTATTTCTATTTTCTTTCAAATAGAATTCAAGTCTGAAGAAAAAAATATAGAAAATGGGATCTGAAGTGACTGACTGTACACCATTCAATGTTCATGTCATTTTTCACAGCAATCAAGCTAAGATAACAGCAACACAGCAGCACAAATCTCAAAGTTAAATAGTAATTGTCTACATAATAAGGTACCTTCCCGTCAACTTTGTGAAAAAATCAATTATATAGTTTGAGTTCTTTTTAGTGTCATGTGAAGCAAATAAGTAGATTAAATTTGTTAGCATTTTCTAATATAGAATCCAGCATGGGTACATATAATACACAATATAAATTTTACTTATCCTTGTTAAAGTAGTCATATTGGAGAAGAATAAAACTTCAGTATGATCACCTTGTCAAAAGTTCCCCCACTGAGTCAGGTTTCTCATTTTTGTGAAGCTCCTTAGCTTGGGTTCAAATCTCGCCTCTGCTATTTTTTAGCTATATGACCTTGGGCATATTTCCTCATTTATAAATTGGAAGTAATTCCTCATTTATAAATTGGAAGTAAATTTATAATTGGAAGGATGTGGATGCAAGTAGTTTATCTGACAGCTGATCCAAGAGGTGCTGGTGGGAAGTGAGTGAGTGAGAGGGGGAAGGGGGAGAAGACAATAAACTGCTGGGCTGTGAGCAGTTACTACTGTAGGTAACTGGTGCAAGCCTGCTGGACTACTCTGGGTGTGTAATGCACCTTGGACTTTGCCAACTGGAGGGATGAGGGAGCTGGCGTATTAATCCACCAACCCCTGTCAGTCACTGATCAAACATGTGGCTGCACAGCCTCTGCCAAACAGGGAGAATCCTCAAGCAGCAAAACTGCAGGTGTCCAGCATGTAGAAGCTTTCAGGAATGGCAGGAGGTGGAGAGACACGGGTGAAGCACAAACAGCAGCCAGCACAGAGTGAGGGTTAAATGGGGTAATGTATGCAGAGTCCTTGGCCAATGCGTAGTACTTAATAACGCTCAATAAGTTAGTTTTCTTACATTTCTTTGAATTGGAGGAGGCAGGCCTATATCTTCTGTGTGTGTATGACTGTCTATGTGTGTGTGTGTATTTAATTTCTATCCTTATTTCTCTACAAAACAGGGATATCTTCTAATTAGTGAAGTTTATTGGATGTGGTTCTGAGATTGCTAAAAATTATATAGAGATGTTTATGACTTTGAATTTACAGCCAATGGGTTAGAAAACAACTAACCACTGCAACTGATCACTGCCATTAAACCACAGAAATTAGATTTCGTAGGAAACTGGAAAGTTTCACCACTTTATATGCAGAAAGTGAAGTATATTCCTGCTCACAATATCAGTGATTTCATCCACATAGTCTCATTCACTGTGGTGGGAGAGAAGACCTGTGTTCCTGCAGTCCTCATAAATGACATATCAGTGAAATCAAAGCTTAGATTTCATAATCATGTTATGCAATCTGCCAAATTAAGAATGACAGCAACCTTCACTACTTCTCACAGTTTATTTGCAGCTTTCTCTTCAAAGCGCAACAACTGGTAAGATCTTTCCTATTTATATGAAATCTGCTTCTGGTTAAGGATGCCTGCTCCAAGATGGAACACCAAGGCATTGCCCTTTCCTATAACTTCCTGTCCCCAATTCAAACCACTCACAAATTTCCTGTTAATAAAAAATGACTGTAATTAAAATCTTTTACTCTGTGCCTACAATTATGTTCCATCAATTCCAGAGCAATTTTTTCACATTTTAACATCTCTGAAATAGACTGTGTCAATTTCGGCGGCGTCTGACAACCGCTGGCTTCCAGGCACCAGTCATGCTACTGCTGTCAGTGCCTGTGTATGCGCAGTCTTTGTCTTAGCTGTTCATATTTTGTCACTTCAATTGATGGATGTGCAATGGCCATACTTTCCTGTCAAACTGATTATCATTTAAAATATCAAAATTATACTATGACTCATCATTGAACAAAAAAGTTGTGTGCACGGAAAGGCATGGGAATAGAACAGTTGGAAGTATAAATTTGACATTAGTGAAGCAAATATTCATGACAGAAGAATGACAACAATTCCATATGTTCTTTCAAAGCAAAAGCTAAGTGCCTTCCAGGATGTAAAACAAGAAGATACAGATAGGAGAAGTGTATTATGTTTTGTTATTGAGATACATGCACACAGATTACTATCCTCTGTCAAACAATGCAACTGAAGTAAGAGAAATTGCCAAATCTCTGGGATAGATGTGGTTTGATTAATTAATGTATCACACAGGACTATTGTTAAAGCAGTAAACATCAATTTGCCTAAAATTTCTTGCTAACTATGGATAGAAGCTTCTTAACTTGCACCAATATATGATTCAACTGAAGGGAAAAAACGAAGCTTTGAGCTTAGTCAAAATGGAAAACTTTTAGAATGGATATTAGGGACTCAGAAAAAAATCATGAAGGCAACAATGGTACACTCTTAAGGCTGCATCAAAATGCTCTTTGTGGCACACAGGACAATGCTGTGTGTAAAAACACGGATAGGGATCACCTGTAGTTGAAAGGTGACTTCAGAGAATCAAACTTTGAATGTGAAGAAGTTTCAGGAATACCTTAACCAATTTATGCTGCTTTCCTCTTATTGAGGCTCAAGAGTAAGATATGATAAAATGTATGTCTAAAATCTTTCAATAATTAGCTCAAATTTTAAGTGATAAAACACACTATGTCATAGTTTAATTGGCAGTGTTTGTTTTTTTTCTAAGTGGTCCATAAAATAATGCTGTCACTTACAATGGATGGCATTCTATTGTTGAAATAGTAGTAACAAGAGCTAGTAATTCTTGGAGACTGTATATGCCCAGCACCACGTTTAGCACTTTATGTACATTTCCTCAATTAGTCCTCCTATGAACCTTAAGAGGTTTATAAAAGGTGGACACCTTTTATACATCTGCACATCTTTGACAAGTAGTTTCCAAATGAGTTCACATGAGTAATATTTTTTTTAAATACGGTTTAGCACTTCTGTGGTATTATTAATAATAGCAGTAGTAGTAGTAGTAGTAGTAGTAGTAGTGGTAGTAGTGGTGGTAGTGGTAGTAGTGGTATTCTGGTCTTCCAGTTGACATAGATAACTAAACATCAAAACCCTGAATCTAAAAATGATGGTGAAGACACCCAAAGGAGGCTCAGTACATGGTCCAGTTCACTGAGACCAAATGAGCAATGTAACTTTCTTACTTTGTGTAGGAAATAGAATTTGGATAAGTATTACTGAAGAAGAAAAAACTTATTTTATACATATTTTTATTCAATGTTTATTGTGTTTCAGTAAATCATGAATAGTAGACCATAGCCAAACCTAAGGAAAGCCAGATTACGTGGGAAAAAAAAAAAAAAACCACATAGTAGAGGAAAGGATATACCTGAAATGTAAAGAGAAATTCCATGTGTAACAGCTCCTCAGATGCTGACATGGCCCTTCTCCCAACCTAACTGTGCGAAGGGCAGTGAGTTTCTGGTTCTGAGCACCTCTGAACTGGCAGATTCCTCACTCGGCACCAACTGTGTTTTCCATCAAACTCTGGGCATGTCTTCATGAGAAAGGCATTGGGGAGCCAAGTTCACTCACTTTCTTTATGTCATGTTCTTCCTCTGTACCATTTATTTACTGGTTCAGTAGGAATATAAAGAGAAAGTAAGGTGAAATCAAAGCTGGATGGCCACTCTCAACTCTCTTCGAAGCAGGACCAGTCCTTGGGGTCTGGTCTCGTTCACCAATGTACAGATAAGGAAACCAATGCTTAAAGAGTTCTGTAATTTGCCTAAGGATACCCAGCTAGTTAAGTATTTGCTCTAAAAGGGATGTGAACCCCAGTCTGACATAATATTCTATTCAACTGATATACCACAGTTTGTATTTTCCAACTATTAGCATTTAGGTTGCTTGCGGTATTTCATAATTATAAATATAAACATTATGGTACCAAATGGATTTTAGTTTACTACTTTCAGTGCATTAACTTAGATTACTGGTGCCCAAGTGTTGGATTAGTCTTATGACCCACATTTTCCTAGAGGACTCTCTGGAAAGACTATATCAGAAATAGCTGGGTGTGTCTATTTCACTACATGTCTTGTTAGTAGTATTTATTACCAAATTTGACTAAATCAATAAAGGTGAAGTGTACCTAATAGCTGTTTACACTTGCATATATTCATCACTGGTAAGATTGAAAATTTTTATGTTAACTGAGTTGAATTACAGGATATGTGAATGAAAATATGTATAAATATTTATGTGTGGTGGTCTGGCTATCAGTTTACCTATATCTTTTACCATCTGTACAGGAAAGATCAAGTTTTCTCTTATAGAACGCCCCAAAAATTTGAGGTTGCTTGCAAAAAAAAGGATTAATTCAAAATGGAAATAGATTGCTTCCTTTTTTAAAAATGACTTTTAAAAAGCTACACAGTTGTTGGAGGACAATCTGTAATTGTGTGAAACATTATGAAAGTAAATGGGGTATCAAGCAATCCACAGATCTTATATCCAACTATATGCTTAATTTAAGCTTTAATTCTGTGGGGATATAAAAGAATCTGTCCTTAAATTAGAATACAAGACAAGCACATATTCAATTTTAGAGTATAAAATGAGAGCTAAATTATGTCATACCCCCAAGTGAAATTCACAAGAGAATGAAAGCCAGAATAAATAGGGAGGAAATGAAAATTGATCTGCCTCTTAAAGAGGGTAGATAGAAGGGTAAAGAGAGGACACTATTTTAGGTGAGGAAAAAAAGCTCTATTAGCCCTGCTTGATGGAAAGAAGCTGCGTATCCATGCAAAGTCAGCTTTCCCAGAACAAAGTGGGGAAGCTGGGAAGTCGCAGAAAAGGAGTTTCGGAAAGAAGATCAGTGGAGCCAAGTGACTGAAAGTCCTGAATGCCTGGCACTGGAATCCAAACTCGACCAGGGGCAAAGAGAGCCATGGAAAGTATGTAAGCAGATGTGTGACAGGAGAGCAGTGGGCTGAGTCTTGCAGAGATGTGCAGGGCAAAACGTGGGTAGAAAGGCAAAAACATGGGTAGAAAGGCTACTTCAAATGCCACCACAGAAAACCAGGTAGAATAACAAGGACGCAAGCCAAGGGGGGTTCCCAGAAACATTTCCAGATGAACAACCACAGGCTAGGGTGACTGATTAAACCTGGAGGTGCAGCTCTGCATGTGGTTACAGCAAAGAGGGAGTGCCGGTTTTAGAGGAAAGAGTCACCAATTTCCAGGTGTACATTTGTAAAAGAATGCAAGGTCCCAGAAATGGCAAAATCATCTCTTTGTAATTAGTAGACTCAAGTTAGGCACAGTAAAGGTATTTTAAGGAAATTGAACTAAGTAAATACACTTCCAGCCAGGAATCAAATTGGTAAGCATTATAAGCATGGCGATGATCATTATTTTCCTCACTGTGGTAGTGTGAGTTTTACTTACTTTACTTATTTATAATTAAATCACACCTTATTTCACAAAGAATCTCACATACAGTGAGAGTGTAGCTTCAAATAATCAATTCTTTGTTCGTTTACTTAGTCTCTTTATTCTTAAATGCATGAATAATATTAAATGTGTCCATTAAAGCGCTGTTTCATATTTGATATACATAAGGAAAGATTAAAAAATTACACGTCACCACCTGTAAATGTATTCTACTTGGCTCCTATTCTGATGTATTTCAACTATTTCAGTTCTTAAAACTGTAAGCAGGTCATCAGAAAAGCTCTGAGATACATTATATTCAACTCTAGTCAAGTATTACATAACACCAGTTGCACCTAACTAGCAACAACACAGAGTATGTGGCCATTATGAACATAAAACTAATTCTTTCATGTTTATCTTGCTGGCTAAGATCATGGGAATTACCAAAATATTTACTTTCTGCACTATGTTCCCATAGACAGTTATAATTGTGATGATACTTTAGCAGTCATAAAGGCAGGCTTGATACTGACACCAGACTTCCTCCTTTTGTTTGCCTTTTAAGAAGAGGTCATTAATAATAGTAATGATTAGCCATCTCAGTCATCACTCAATCCAGACAGGCGGCACAATGGCCCTTGCATCAAATCTGACCTGTGACGTAGAAGTCTTTAAGTCTTGTAAGTGAGTCTTGATAAGTCCCTCCACACAATAGGATTTCCTATTATAAACATCTGTTTTCTCACATGAAACATGTTGAAAATGTTAAAAATAAGTTTCTCATTCCATCTCAGTTTGTAAAAGGAATAATCAATCAAAAAGTAAGGCTGAAGGTCCAAATCTCCTTCCCCCACTGATGTAAATTTCCATCTTAACTTTCCCAGGGGATTTTAAAGTTCAGTACTAGGGAAGGTAACTATTAAACCTCTAAAGGACACAATAAAGCTTTTCTTTTTTCAAATAGCAGATAACAGTTACTAAAGATATTAAATGCACTTTGAAAGAAAAGAAAAAGGCAAGATGCTATGCAACGTGCCAATATTCCTTCCAACTCTAGGATTGTACGTAATCAGGCCCCCAAACCAGTGCACTGTTGCTCTTTAGAGATTCCTCTGGAATCAGGTGGAACACGTGAACATTTAGAGCAGAAGAAGTTTGAGACAGCCATTTGGAAATACCAACACTGCTTCTCCTTGTTTTCCTGCCATCTGCGGGACTTCACCGTACAGAATCTTAGTCATCTAAGCTGTTTACTAGGAAAATAAGAAGCAGATCTGTATAGAGATTAGGAAGGGCAAAAAGGATTCAGCCACATACCAACTCCAAGGGACAGTAACTACCTAGAGTGCTGTATTCAAAAGGATTCTGAGGCCATGGTGCCAGCTCAACAGGAAAGAGTCTATGATGATTATAACGTCTACCAAGGCCATATGAAGGCGGAGTGGCAGCCCTTGTGCCAGATTCTTGCCTCTCCTTTATGCAGATGCACACATCTCCCTAGAGAAGTTTCTTGTTCCTGGGAAAATATATGGTTATTGTGAAAATGACCAGGCTGATCCCAGAATACCAGAAATAAGGGCTGCAGTATCCTACCCTGCTTTCACTAATTTGTTAAAATGTGCTTAAGTTATTAACTCAACTGAAAAAACCCTTTCCCTCTTAATGACTGATAGTGCTATGCAACAGAAACTTCTGCAATGATGGAAATATTCTGTATCTATACTGTCCAATGTGGTAGCCACTCACCACATGTGGCTATTGAGCAGCTGAAATACAGCTAGTGTGGCCGAGAAACTGAAATTTTAATTTTACCTCATTTTAATTCACTTAAATATCCATTTAAACAGCTACATGTGACAAGTGGCTACCATATTAGATAGCCAATATGTTTACAACAGAATATGACTAGAATATGTTTGCTTGTAATGTTGAAGTAAATCCCCAAAGGATGGGTACCAAGTCTATTTGGTTTATTGAGGTATGCTAAGTGCCTAGAACACTGCCTGAAACATAGCATGTGCTCAATAAATATTCATTGAATGAAAAAATGGATAACAAATGAACTGGATAAAAGATTTTTCCTCTTAGGCCAATCTTGAGGTATGTGTAGTTTTGCAGCTTTTGGCTTCTGTACAGCATAATGAGGGGGAGATGTGTGTAATATCACAATTAAATACTCTCTCAGGCTCAAACCAGTAACACATTGACCTAAGTAGACTTACTTAGGTAAGTCTAAGGAGACTGTATTTTCCATAGAGCTTCAAGTGGATAGAGGGTCAGTAGAGGCGTATTTAAATTCTGCATTGAGGATCCAAATACTCTGAAATATCCTCAGAAAAGTAAGAAAATTCATTTTAAAGTTTCCCTAACAGGTACTCTGATAGAACACTATTTTAGGTAAAACTTTTCCAGCATCACAGGAAGACAATAGGGATAATACTATATTATCAAATCCACCGACAGAACTATGTTTATGACCTCTTTTTGGAGACGCCAAATAAAACATTTAACGTTTTTCTTAAAGTGAGAGGGAGTATCCCTACAAAAAACACATTTGGTATATAAAACTTTCAGCAACTTAAAAAATCACATATAATAGTCAGCAACACCAGCATTTATTTGCCCTCCAAAAGTACTGAGAAGTGGCAAAAATGGAAAAGTGTTACTAAAGAGACAGATCAAAGAAAACACTGATGAATTCTGTTCCAAATGGGATGGCATTTTTTTAATACTGATAATATAGTGTGAAGAACACTACCTTTCATTAGCAATAATGAATTCTAAACATTTTTGCTTTGTGAAACCGAGGTTATTAAGAAGAAAATATTCCAGAGTTGACTATGGTATTTAGCCTGTCTTGTGACACATGCCATCTAAATAACAATACAACAAACCATTATGCAGTGCTGTTTGAACCGCAAATAAAACATCTTCTGAGCACTTTCTCTTACCTCTCAATACTGTGGGGACATCTGACCTTGAACTGAGAGTCTCTTCTGAAAATGTTGCCCACATGTCTAAAGTTCTCCCTCTCACAATGTATTCTGCCATCCACCCTCAACCAAACCGTCTAAATTACATTCAGATTTTTGTGGTATCATAATAACTTCAATATGGGATATATTTCAACATTCTGGTCAGAGACTCCTTTCTTCCCCGCCTCACCCTCCTTCCAAGTTATTTCAGGTTTGCATATTTCATTTTCACGTCTCAGCGGGATACCCATCACATAACATTTATTTGTGAGGTCTAAAGGCATAATGTGGAGGATTGTGAACCAGCATGTCAAAACCACATACTGCATGCGTACGTCTTAAAGAATGAAAAAGGATTCCTTTTTTTCTCAAGATATATAAGCTGTCTCAATAGTATAAGTCCAAAGTGAATACCACAACCTAATTAAAGATGAAGAGCATAACAAGCAGTATTAAAATGTCTTTTTTGATTCATTCTTCTCCAAGTTATGTTTTTATCAAATGTCCTGTCTCATTAATGACTTCGATAGACATAACAACTATACACACCTTCTAATCTCATCAAATTCAGAAGAGAGTTGAAGTAATTTTTTCTTACATGATTTGGGAGGTATGACAGTAGAGAATACAGAGGCAGGTAGAAAGGAGCTTTGAGAAGATGCTCAGTCCATTCACCTGCCTACAGGGATGAGCATACTTACATACTCCTGGCAAATGAAGCTGTTTTTAAAGATCTCTGGAGTCAGAAATACCACAGTCTCTCTTGGGACTCAGTTCCTACATTTGAGAATGTTTATTTCTAGGAAATTCTTCCTTTGGGTGTAAGCAGGCTTCAGGGCCAGCTTCAGAAGCATGCAAGCTGTGTAATTGCACAGGGTCCTGTGCTCAGTTTAATGCTTTGTTGTCATCATCTTGAAATTCTTAATAATTTAATCTTTGAATTTGTGTTTTGTAAGTGAAGTCTGATAAGACAAGGAAGCGCGTGTGAGAAGGGAAAATATGTGCAATATGCATGCCTCCTCCCTCTTTTCTCCCCATTCCCATACAGCCCCATAGCTCAGAATTCCCGTGGCCCCAGGATGAGTGGGAGTTCACAGAGACTCAAAGTAAGCAGGAGGAAGGCCTATTCTGTCTAGACTGATTAAGCGAAGGAACTGACAGCCCTGAGAGGCTTTTCATTTGAACCAGAACTTGTTTTGAATTAAGAAAGAAGGCAATAGATTCAAAGAAACAGGAATGACTAAGGAAACCCACTACACTCCTGTTACTTCCCTGTATTAACCAACCACTTACACTGAAAATGATAACATAGAAAGAAAGGGAAATGGAGTGACACAGAGCTCCTTTCCCTTCAGTCCTTCCTTACTTAGCAGGAAGCTGAAGGTAGAGAGTGTTGGTAGATGTGCACTGGTTAAGAAGTAAAATAAAGACAGTTAAGTTTTGTGCAGCAATTCTGCAGTTCCATAAGAACAAAATGCATATGAGCTACAAAACACAAGTTGCATATATTGTATATGTATTGTATATATTGTATAATTGTGGCAATTCTTTAAATTTTTCTTTATGTAGAACTACATAAATAAATAGCAAACGAAAATACCACGATGAGAGAGTGACTGAGTGACTACAGAAACTAAAAAGCTATGTGTTTAGTACCTGTTTTAACAGCACTTTAGCATATTTTCCTACTTTTTTGAACAAGGGATCTGCATTTTCATTTTGCACTCAACCTCGTAAATTACACCGCTGGCCCTGCCCTGCTTCCTCATGCTCCAGACTTGATCCACTGCATCTGTTCTGCCAAATCACCTCTTGTTAGCTTCCACCCTTATCTCCATTCATTCACCCCAACAAATGTCAACTGCGCTATGGTCAGGCATTGTGCCAGGCACTGAGAATATAAAAATGAGTAAGATATAATTCCTGCCCTCAAGTGTAGTCGAGGAGACAAATCACCATGAAAAGGTAGTAATATCTACCTTGCACGGCTTTAGTGAGGACTATAAATAATACATATAAAGTAGACAAACCACTACTAATGATGATTAGCACTCTACCCAATTATCTCATTTAATTCTTATTACAATTTATTGGACAGCTAACATAATTGTTTCCATTTTAGAGCTACAGAAGCAGAGATTTAGATCAGCTAAGAAACTTGACCAGAAGGACTTTGCTGGAACCAGCACCTCAAGCCACCCAAGTCTTTTTGACTACTAAATCTGAGTTCATAGTGATAGTAATAGTTAATATTCTTATTAATATAATCTTACACAGATGGCCAAGAAGCACATGAAAAGCTGCTCAACATCACTAATTATTAGAGAAATGCAAACCAAAACTACAGTGAGGTATCACCTCACACCAGTTAGAATGGGCATCATCAGAAAATCTACAAACAACAAATGCTGGAGAGGGTGTGGAGAAAAGGGACTCCTCCTGCACTGTTGGTGGGAATGTAAATTGATGCAGCCACCATGGAGAACAGTATGGAGGTTCTTTAAAAAACTAAAAATAGAATTACCATATGACCCAGCAATCCCACTACTGGGCATATACCCTGAGAAAACCATAATTCAAAAAGACACATGCACCCCAATGTTCACTGCAGCACTATTTACAATAGCCAGGTCATGGAAGCAACCTAAGTGTCCATCGACAGACGAATGGATAAAGAAGATGTGGTACATACATACAATGGAACATTACTCAGCCATAGAATGGAACAAAATTGGGTCATTTGTAGAGACGTGGATGGATCTAGAGACTGTCATACAGAGTGAAGTAAGTCAGAAAGAGAAAAACAAATATCATATATTAATGCATATACGTGGAAGCTAGAAAAATGGTACAGATGAACCGGTTTACAGGGCAGAAGTTGAGACACAGATGTAGAGAACAAACGTATGGACACCAACGGGGGAAAGCGGTGGGGGGTGAAGGTGGTGGTGTGATGAATTGGGAGATTAGGATTGACATGTATACACTGATGTGTATAAAATTGATGACTAATAAGAACCTGCTGTATAAAAAAAAATAAAATAAAATTCAAAAAATATATATATATAATCTTAACCATTCTATTCTTTAATTTCTATTATTACAGTGTACATTTCTAGCTTCTCAAAGGTCGATTTTAGCTGTAATTTTATCAATCTAAAAATAATGTGTACTCTAAATTTTTTCTAATTTATTTTTACTGTTTTGTTAAGGATATAAAATATAGCTTGATTTTTTTTTTATTCTGACAACACTTTGACCCAACTGTAGAAAATTAGATTCAACTGACAAAGCTTGTGATTTTCAAAATCGTGTTCATGACTTTGTTGGTAAAATACCGTATACAGGTTAAAAACATGTCTTTGGACGCAGACAGACTTTGGTCCAAATTCTGGCTCTACCACTCACTAATTTCAGAAAGGTACTTAACTCTCAAAGCCTAGATTTTCCCATATGTAAAACAGGGATGAAAACAATACCTTAACTATATTATAGGTCCTTGTTTAAGATTAAATGAGATAATCCTTGTGAAACACTTAAAAGAAAACATGGTACCTAGTTAACACCCCAAAATTTCAGTTTTAGTACTATTATCTTTAGTACCATGTTTTCACATCTGTGTTTAAAAATGGATCTGAAATGACTTTTTTGTTGAAACAGTTTCCTCCAATACAAAAAAATAAGTTCAAGCGTCTCTGATTTCAAAGAAGTATATATTTCTTTGTAAATAAAAGCATGCGTTAACGGCACCTGGTAGTCACATACCTCAATGATTCAAAGCATCTAAGATGTTTATTTATATCATCCTTCACCAAAAACTCCAAATGCATGCCCCCACTTTTTCCCTTTTTGTTCTAAACTGCCTATTCAAAGGATCAAGAGTTTATAAACTACATATAAAGAATTACATAAATGTAAAAAAATATCCCTGTCATTTAGCGAGGCCACCTCAGTTCTCTCTAACCCTTGAAGTGACACTTAAATTTAAGAACGTTGAGCAAATTAAAATGGCTGAATTGTTTTTTCTCATGGAAAAGGAAAGGATTAGATAATCTGAAGGTTTACTGCCATCACCCTGGTGGTCAAATGACTGTTTCCCTGGCTTCTAAGTGATTGAAGAGTATATAAAAAATAGACTGGATACCACATAAAAATGGACTATATACCTATTTTTTAAATAGCTCTAGAAGAAAAAAGGCCTTTACTTGACATTTTTATTATGGTTTGAAGAAAAGGAAAACAGGATTTGGGTAAAAAGACAAAACAAAACCAAGCTTTCATTTGATACCTTAGAAAACATGATAGCCATGTGATATTTTCCTAAAACCACCACCTTTTTCAATAACGCTGGCTGTTACCACAGCAGGCTTGTGGGTCCTTACCAATTCTTGAGTGTCCTGCTGCAGTGGCAGAAATGCCGCTTCCAGGATAGCAATCTGGTCGGCGCTAAGCTTCTGCCACAGCCCGATCAGCAGAATCACCAAATGGGTGGCACTTTTCAGCCTGGTGAATGACTGGAACAGATTGTCTTGGTTTTCCTCTACTGCATCTGCTAGAGAGATTACCTGCAGAAATTACAAACTTCAGTTAGGGATAATTTCACAATTCTTGAGCCCTCAACAAATTACATTTGGCACACTCTTGTTTTTCTTTAAAACAACTTCATGAACTTTGTCTTCCACAAACACAAGCTATGTTGAGTAATAAAAGAGTTATCATTCATCTGTTCGCTTCCTTCTTTTAAAAAAATACCCTAAGTAATTCCAAATCCATATGGCCAAGAGATGAAAATATCCACGAAATCAGCTTAATGGGGACATTGTTCAGTGTCTGCTTCACCATCGATTCACCTTCTACAATATATGATAATATAAGTAACCTCTAATACAGTTATTACGGTCATTATTACTAGTCACAGAGATTGATCAATTTAAAAAATTCTTGATCAATTTAAAAAATTCTTATCAAAGTAACTGCATTTACCTTGGAATTTCAAATAATAACTTCATAATACCCTTTTCAGAAAATAACTGTCTTCCTCTATTACTTTTTACATGGTATTGGAATATCCAATATTCCTTTACTATATTTAAAAGGTAGATAATGTTCAAACATTTGACCAATCAAGCAATGTCATTTTTAACACAAATGTCAGGCACCAGCCCACAGGGACCTGAAAGAAAAAAATGTTCAGGGTGCGTTAGCTTTACAATGCCAAATCTACTTAGGATAAAACTGGCAGGAGTGAGTAGAACTGGCTTTTTTTTTTTTTTCATCCTCTTGAATAATCCTGTGGAAAAAAGAACTAAAGTAACAATTGGATAGAACACTGAAGACAGCCCATTGGTGTTTTATTTTATTTTAATGTCTTGGTGAATTTTGTGCTCATTAAAAGTAAGGAACTGATTAGGCCAGAGGCTCAAGGCACATGACAGCCCCCAGAACTGGAGTAGCAAAAGCCGGGGCAATGTAAGCTCCTTTCTACAAGTCCCCACCAGCCTGAGGGACTAGAGCTCAGATGAGTTTCAGAAGTCTAGTGCAGATGATCCATTTGGTGATATTTCACGGCTTACTGACACTGGCCCAAAGGGCCTATTAAAAAATCATCAGTCAAACAAGTATAGTCTGCAGCTGTGTGGTCTCCCAAATTCCATGTAGGACAAGGGCTATAAGGGGACAGTCCTCAGAGTATCTGGGAGACACTGGAAAAGAGATGTAGGTTAGAGAAAGACAAAGCACCTGAAGGCCCTTGCCTGACAATCCCGGGCAAACCAGGATTCCTTGCCACTTGCAGGAGTTATGAAAGGCAATCACAATTCACATTCAGCTCTAGAGGGAGCCCTGGGCGTTGGGACCAAGGTAAGCATTAACAAAGCACACTGCTTACTGAGTGCCTACTACTGTGCTACTTTTCATTTGCATTCAAAGGTACGTGATACCCTGTAGCCCATGAGGATCTTATAATTTGTTGGACAGGAAACATACATACACAACCAATTAGTGGAAAGAAGCATTACTGTAATAATGTCCTTATTGTGCAGCACAGAAAGTAAGTGTGAAAGAAGCTAGCTAAGGGGCAGATTACTATGGGCCAGAGTTAATATCCCTGGGGCCTCTTTTACTCAAATGAGGCTTGGAACTCATCCCTTCCCCATTACTTCAAGAAGTTCCCTCGAGGAGATGGAGAAGTCACTTTCCTTAAACCAAAACACCTGGAATTATCTGCTTCCCCAACCCTCACCATGATTACAACTGACTCCTGTTAAAAATCTAAGTTTAATTTCATCTTCTTCCTGTGAATGTTATCAATTAAGCCTCACTGTGGGGGCCATCATATTATGACACAGATGCTTATTGTCAATAAGTCCAAATCATACAAAGATCAAGGTGATAAACACCTCCTGAGTGCCAGGGATGTGCAAGAATTTGCAGGAAGCACTACAGGGAATTCAAGGGCAACAGAGATAACCTCCATCTTCAGAGACTTTATAATGGAGAAAGGAAAATAGGTCAAGGAGGCAAACACTGACAATATAGGGAAGACCCTATAGACCATTAAGGAGGAGAATACCACTAACATTATGATCATTACATTAATAATAAGCCCTCCAATTAATTGAGCATGAACTGTATGCCAAGCAATCTGCTCTGTGCCATACAGGTATCAGTGCGTTCAATCCTCACGCCTCCGCTGAGACTTAGTTGGCAAGATCTCTGTTTTATAGATGAGGCCTCTGAGGCTCAGCAGATGTAAGGAATGTGCCCAGTACTGTACATAGAGTGTGCCAACTGTGTCTGTGCTTAGAACTGCTCCATGCTTGGTTTAAGGCCCTGTTGTCTCTGTCTTGAAAGTCTTAGTAACTTTATTTTTGAATTTGTGCTTTGTAAGTGAAGTCTATAGGACAATGGACCATGCACATGATCAGAGGAGATATGCTCATTAACTCAGAGAGTTAAGTGCTCTTATATTTGCATTTAAAACTGGCATTGCACAATATAAAGATTAATCATAGAATTCATGCTAACAATTTAAAATTTTAATTTTTCCTTGAGATAACATTAAATAGCACCACCAGAAGGTGTGAAAGAGAGACCACTGAAGAAAGGAAAGAACTTTATATTTTAGTAGCTGTTTCAATAGCACTTTCTTCTACCTTTTAACAAGGGCCCTGCATTTTCATTTTGCACTGGGAACTGCAAATTAAGTAGCCAGTTTGACCATCATCTAGTGAACGAGAAAGCAGGATTCGACTTGGAGTCTCTCACTCTGAAGTCTGCATGAGACCTGAAGCACCTTATAGGTTCGGAGAAGGGCCTAACTACTAGTGAGTGCAGAGGGTCTTGGGAAGGAAAAGGTGGAAGAAGCAGCAGTGGCCACTGGACCAGGCTCAGCCAGCTCCTACCAGCTCAGGAGAAAGGGCTGATTATTCAGTTTTCAGGAATTTTGTGAGCCAGTTGTTAAACATGGCCATTGCTAAAAATTAAATTATGTAAACTTAAAAATAAGTTACATGAAAACAAAAGTAATAAATACTCAAAACGCATTACTTCCTAATTATTTCACTGTTATCTAGGCCCTTGAGGTTATATATGCCTGTTGCATCTGTATTTTGGCAACACTCTGCAATGGTGAGCTACTGCCCATTTCTTCCCAACTCCACATTCAGTGACCTCATGCTAGAAGCCTGAAATCAGCCATGGTGGAAATATTTACAACATGCAAATCAACAACTGTTATAAAGTTAGGCTTCCCACCCACCCTGCTCCTCACAAACAGCCAGTTGGTAAATATCTACCAGCATGCCACTGAGAAGAGGTACCTGAAATTTGTCCTCAAGAATAGATATTGGGTAAGGGGGCTTTAAAAGTGAAGGAAACAACCTGAGCAAGTGCATTAAAGCACAAATGTAGAGGCTGCTTGTTCAGGAAGGAGCAAATACTCCAGTTTGGGAAGAGCATTTGATGAGACAAAAAAGGTCATCTGGGCAACTGCTGTAGAGGAACCAAAATGTCAAGGTGAAGAGTGTGCAGGTTACTGGAGAGCCACAGGGTATTCTGAGTATGGGTGTTATCTGATGGAGGCTGTGCTCTAAGTAGCCATCGGATCACAGCAAACATTTAGAGCATTTGCTGGGACTTAAGTGAGGCTTTTATGCACGTTCCTCACTATCAAGGGAAAATTCTTACTAAGTGTAACAGCATGTCAGTTCGTGGACCCACCCAACTTGCTAAACACAGCTGTGGTGGAAGAATGACTTCTCAGTGAGACAGCAGCCCAAGCCACAGGATCTTTCCTGAGCAAGACCCAAAATACATCAATCCTGGAGAAGCATCGTTTCTCTAAGTTTCAGTCTCGCTGGATATATTTCTGTGCCATTGTGGAAAGAGTCTGCTATCCCCAAATGGTCACAGAAATTGGAAAGAAATGGGATAAACAATTCCTTATGTAAATTACCCCCAAGGAAAATCTTCCTGACCTACTGGCCAGCGTGAAATACTAAACAGATCTCCATGTTCTCAATTTAGTTTTACACGTAATAGCCAAGTTTACTTTGTTCTCCACAAGAGCCAAATGAATTTAGCAGAATTAACATAGTAAAAAGGGATGGAAAAACTAGACCCATCAAGATTTAGATCTGTCTGACCAGGGCCTAGAGGATCTCGCAGCTCACCTGGAACTGAGAAATGAAGCCAACCAGCTGCTAGGGCTTACATTTGAGGGACAGTGATTTTTCAGTGCTCATCACTGGCTGTACAAGATGTGTGTTCCCTGGCATTCAACAGAACTACAGAAAGGGAGAGGTTTAGGAAAAAATAAATGCTAACGATTTCAAGCACAATGTGTTGATGGCCTTTGTTTTGCTTTTTCAAATTGAAGGATTCCAAATAAAATGGAGACCCCAAAGGACATCTCTATCCAACTGCCATATCAACTGATGCCAAAGTAATGAGGCAGAGGCCCAGGGAGCTGCTTGCAGGAAAACGCTCAACTCATAAAGTGAGTGTGAAATTAATCCCAAATACTTCCAGCTGCCAAGATAGGCTCTAAAATTGGTTACAGGAAAGCAGCAGCAGCAACAGCAAAGTAGACATGAATCATACTATGTGAACACAGACATGTCCAATTTCTTCACCTAAACTGACCATCGAATCTGGCTCCCAATCTCATGTATGGCATACAGAACCCCACTACATTGCTGTTTAGCTGTCATTTACTGAGCCCTGACTGTGGGCCAGGCCCTGGGCTAGTGCTGTTATACTCAGGTTATCACTTGGTCCTCATGATACCCTCTGAGATAAAAATCGTTGATCACCTCGGCTCCCACTTCCAGATGAGGAAACAGAAGCTTAGAGCTCTGATGAGCTTAATGCTCAAATGATGAGCACACTGCCTGTGGTAATGAACAAGGGCAGGGAAGGACAGGGATTTTAATGCTGTCTCCTGATTCCCCATTGGGTGCCCTTTCTTCTCACTGATACACAAACGTATACAGTTGGCGCCACAAAGTAATCCGGTGGATTTTTATATTGATAATCAAACAATAACACTGAGGAAAAACACTAGTAATATATTGTAGCAATAACAGATATATGTGCTTTAGTTAAGTTTTCCCATTGTTGGGGCTTTTAACATAGGTTGAAATTTCCAGGTTGGTTTCTGCCCAAAGTTACAGTATAAAGGAAATTAGTTCATAATTTGTAAAGGATGGGAAGTTAACATAGTAAGTTTTTTTCTCTTAACAAAGGGAATTTAATTATGTTCTATATAACTCAAAATTATGAAGACTAGAAAACAGCTATTTCCTAGGCCTGCTCCTTTAGTGAAGCTACTTTTTTAAAAGGAATGATTGATTTATTGTCTATAAATCATAGAGTACAATGTTTTCCGTGGTCTAAGCAAGTTGATGGTATATAACAATAATTGTTAACATAGTCTTAGGGCTTTCTAGGAGCCAGGCACTGTGCTAACGTCCTTACAGGGATTCTCTCATTTCACTCTCAAAACAATTCTATGAGGTAGATACTAGTACTGCCCCCATTTAAAGCATAAGGAAACAGAATTACAGAAAGGGTCACGCAGTTAGCAAGTGACAGCCAGAATTCACACCCAAGCCATCTGACCCAAGAAACGTCACCAAGTAACCTTGCCTGCATTAATTTTCTGCCTGCACATCAGTTTCATCATAGGCAATATGTGGAACAAATTCTATCAAAAGTTTCCCAATGGGAGGTTTCAGCTTTGCTGATGTTCCAATACCTCATACGAATTAAGATAGGTTTATTTTAACAAAAGGTCAGCATGGATGAATGAGTTAGGAAAATGGAGTTCCTATGATATGGATGAGTTTATATATCCCCCAGCACAGAATGCAATAGGCTGTGCTGGAACAGGCAATGGCCTGGGAGCCAAGAAGACAGAGATTCTAGTCCTGGCTTCCCTACTAAACAACTTTAGGTCAGTGTTCAATGCACTTCCCTTTTCAGGGCTCTATGGTTTCATCACCTTTAAAATGTAGGGGTGGGAAATATGATCTCTAACAACCATCATAGCTGTGTCAGATGCAAAAACTTTTAAATTACTTTTGTATGATTTATTTTGAACTATCCATGCTCCTTCCCCATCTATCCATCCATTTCTTCCCCTCTATTTGTACACATACTGAGTTTCTCATTTAATGTTTGTTGATTTGCAGCTTTTATCTATACAATACCAGTAAGAATGTTTTTCTTTGACTAATTCATAGGATTATGAAAATTAAATTACAGAAGTAAAAAGATGAACAATACCAAGTGTTGGCAAGGATGTGGAGAAATGGGAACACTCATACCTTGCCAGTGGAAATATGGTATGTGACTCCGGAAAACAATCTGGCAGTTCCTCAAAAAGTTAAACATTAACATATGACCCAGAAATTCCACTTCTAGGTTTATGCCCGAGAGAAATGAAAATATATATCCACTAAAAAACTTGTTCAAAAATGTTTACAGAAGCATTATTTATAATAGCCCAAAAGTAGAAACAACTCAAATGTTCATCAACTGATGAATGGATAAATTAAACGTGGACTATTCTTCAGCCATAAAAGAAATGGAGTACTTACACATGCTACTACATGGATAAACCTTAAAAATATGCTAAGTTAAAGAAGCTAGTCACAAAAAGTCTTTTTTGTGACTGCCTTGTATTATTCATGCTGTATTATTCCATTTATATGAAATGTCCAGAATGGGCAAATCTATAAACATAGTAAGCATGTGGTGATTACTTAGGGCTGGGGTGGGTGGTAGACAGGAGGAAATGGAAAGTGACTGCTAATGGGTGTGGAGTTTCTTTTAGGGAGGATGAAAATGTTCTAAATGGATTGTGGTGATGGTTGCATAACCCGTGAATATGCTAAAAATCATTAAGTTGTCCACTTTAAACGGGTGAATTGTATGCGTGTAAATTATATCTTAATAAAGCTGTTAAAAATAATAAGAGGGGCTTCCCTGGTGGCGGAGTGGTTGAGAGTCCGCCTGCCGATGCAGGGGACACGGGTTTGTGCCCCGGTCCGGGAAGATCCCACATGCCGCGGAGCGGCTAGGCCCCTGAGCCATGGCCACTGAGCCTGCGCGTCCGGAGCCTGTGCTCCACAACGGGAGAGGCCACAACAGTGAGAGGCCCGCGTACCGCAAAAAAAATATATATATTAATAATAATAAGAGAAGTTAAAAGTACTATGAAAGCATAATTCATAAAAGGTAGATAAATTAACACAAATAAATGTACTTTAAGAAACAATTTTGATATATTAATGGCTATATCAAATTGCAACTGGGGCTTAATGACATTCTAGATGATGGAATGATCACGTGACTTTGGAGTCTATTAGATCTAAATCTGAATGCTGGTAATGCTTACTTACTAGCTGTACAACCTCTGGCTAGTTACTTTACCTCTCTCAGGCTCAGTTTTCTCACCTGTAAAACAACACTCCTGGTTACTATTTCCTATAGTTGAAAGCTTATTTCAGTTTAGTAACAGCTGGTAAATTCTACTTTTTCTGTTAGACTAACAATGACATTGAAAAAGGAAGAGCTTTCTCCTGGTACTTGAGGCACACTACCAACTACCGCCTCCTAAGGCGATGCAGGAGAGCTGATAACTCTGCAGTGCTCCCTGGCCCTCTCTGTGTGTCACTCAATGGGACACTGCTCATTCTGTAGCCAAGTTTAATCCAGTTTCAAGTAAAATGTCATGAGACCCTGTTTCAATATATTACTACAAGCTATGTAAGTTACATGTATTGGATTCCCTTTTTGACTTCTTTAGCAATTCTATTAAAACACACACGCACAGACACACAACTTTGCCTGATATGACTTGTGCTCTAGAAATTCCGAGGCTTGTTAATCAGGGAGCGAGACATTGATTTTCCTTTGTACCTCACTGAAAATGCTAGAAAATTTGGTGATGTGAATAAAATGTTTATGAAGTTACACCCAATATGCCCTCAATTTTCCAGTACTCAGTACACAGTGGGTGTCCCATAATGCTGGTTGAATTGGTGAACCTCAAAGTCAGTCTGCCTAAAAATCCAGCACAACTAGGAGCCATACTAAACTACTTCTTAAATCCTGGACACAATCAGGTACTGTCAGGCTCCCAATTTGAATGGGACTCAAGTGATGTCACATGGAAACAACAGACCTACCTCAATATATCTGTCATGTACTTTAAAAAAAAAATCTCTCCAATTCACCTTTAGCCACAGCTGTCTAACGCCAAGCTACAGACAGCTCTAATGACTGCTGAAATTAATTTATTCTTCACATGGCTTCCCTTTGGTTAGAAAGACACTTTAAATCTGGGGGAGACTTGGAAGCAGGCAAGAAATAGGACATGCTTCCTACTCAACCATGTTATTTGTCGTGGCATTTGCTGCGTACTCCAACATGGCAAAGGCCTTGCAATAAGGAAGAAGAAAAAGTTTACCAGGTCTCAACTTTTACTTTGGTTGAAAAGATCCAATTTGTATCCAAGAGAATTATTCTTTTACCAAAAAACAGTGAAATAAGGTTCAAAATGAAAAAAGAAAGGGCATAGAGATGATTTAAATGCCAGATGAGCATATAAGAAGTGTTTCATTATCTATGTGATGAACCTTTAGCTAGATAAAAGAGAACTTTGGGTTTTTACTTCAGAGGCATAGCAAGAATCTAATTCTTAGCTACTTTGCTACTATGTTATTTTGTATAAATAGGATAGGGGACTGGATTACATTCTATTGTACCTCACATGAAGTAAAAAACCTAAGATACCTCTATAACATGCATTTAGCTGAAACTTCTAAACCAAACCCAGGATTAGCATACATTTTTAACCATGCTACCATTTGGGGTAGCTATTAAAACAACAGAGAAAGTGTACCCATTCAGTAAAAAACTTCAGTTGCACAAGTTATTTATCTTCATAAAAAGAGACCTGCTAATTGCCTAAATCACCTGATGCTTTGCAACAGCAAGGTATGATCTTTGTGACTCTTTGAAGCCCTGATGGTTTTTCTGGTCTAGGATTATAATTTTCCTTGACACCAATCTACACTTGCCAAATGCCTTGAGAATTCATATAAAACTGGTTTTAGAAAAACAACTTACTCCTGAGAAATTTCTTTATACTATATACTGTAGAACCCTTTTTTTTCTTTTTTAATGTTCTGCCCAGAAGAATATAAAAGGTAGGCAGTGCTGGAATAGAGACTTTGGCTGGGACTTTTAAAATATATACCATTGATACATAAAAATGTTAAATGAAAAAGACAATAAATCATTTATAAGTGACACAGAGACAAATTTTGCTATTTCTGCAAAGTTTATTCACCAAATAGACATGTAACTTAACCAGCTGAAGGGAAACTAACTCCAGTGCTTGGCTAATATAGTGCCAAAAATACAACTGGTCTCAAACCTGATTACTGCTCTGACCACTGCCCCCCAACACCAGGTGACCAAATTTTTACCTCTTTCCATAAAATTATCTACTTATAGCCAAGTGAAACCCCGATTTGAAAAATAATAATTAATGGACTCAAGTTGTAAACAGAAGAATGAATGCTCTCCGGACCACCATTGCTCATTGAACAGATCACTATTAAAGCTGGAACCTACGGCTGGCAATGTCAAAGCTCATTTTACAAACCCTGGAGAATGCCACAGTTATCACTGTCCAAAAACAACAACCACGAGGTCTGATCTGAATAGTTTCTAAGTTTAGAATGTTTCAGGCCACATTCTTACATGCAGACATGTCAGCAATTATGTAGCCACCCACACAGCCTTGAGTGCCATCTCCAATGAGGGGAAATGATGAATAGATGGGCTGTTGGCAGGTGTTCTAAGAGCATTCCTTAGCAAATGCTGACACATTATTCAGTGTGATCAATTAAGGCATGCTGATGATCCACCCAAAGGCAAAAAGAGAGACTGGAGACCCCAACAGTGCCAGTGATGCTACTGATCATTTCCTTGGTTCCAGAATTTGAGAGGTGAGCATGACATGTTCACAAAAAAGTGAAACTGTTGAGTTTTTTCTTTCTTTAAATCTTCCTTTAAAACATCTGCTTTTTCAGAGTCTGTTTCTCTTGAACACCTGTGAATTTTAATCATTTTTGCTTTTTTTTTAGATAAAATACATAGTTATACCACTACTATCTGGTAGTACTTTGGCAAGACATATAGAGGACTATATGGCTCAGACAACATGGAAATAATATAAAAGGCAATAAATGGAGCTTCCTGGTTTCATATGAAGTGAAACTAAGATAAACTATGGGCATCTCTACAATCACAGGCTGTAGGGACATTATAATTGCAAGTGGCTTTCTTGAAGACATGTTGTGCCAGATTTCTACAGTTCTGTAAGCTCCTCCAGGTCAGAGACTATTTTATTGTTTGCTGTACCCTTCCCGTAGTCTCTGGCTCACAGCATGTTTGCTGTACTGAAGTAAATTAAAAAGCCTAATAACTCAGTAGCAGAGTGTCCATTAAGATGCCAATTTACAGGAGCACTACTTGGGCAATGGAAGTCCATCCCTACATTCCAGGTGAACAAGACCAGAACCTACCATTTTTTAAAAGTTTTTATAGGCTATGTTGTTTATTGGGTCTACCATAGATAGTAAATAACTAGGTTCTAAATTCATGCCTTCCACACGTAGTATTGCAATGAATTACTAAATTCATTCAAGTCTTTGCTGCTAAGTTTATGTGGTGAGTGTTATAACATCTGTAATTTAACTTTAAAATACATCATCATAGACAAGGTCATATGATGAAAGAATGTGAATCAGCTTAAGCTACACTCTAGAGCAGAGTTTCTCAACCTCCTCATTAATGACATTTGGGGCCAGATGATTCTTTGATATGGGGAGCTGTCCTGGGCACTGTTGGAAGTTTAGTGGCATCCCTGGACTCTACACACTAGAGGGTGTCAATAGCACCCTCCCCCTAGTTGTAACAACCAAAATGTCTCCAGACATTGCCAAATGTCTCCTTGGGGGCAAAATCATACTAGTTGGGAATCGCTCCTCTAGAGTCTGCATTTGTGCTCAAAACAGCCATTCCAATCAGAAGCAAAGCTCACAAGCCAGAGGGGTCTACCACAAACACTTAACCTATTGGTGTCTCTAGTAACACTGGAGACTTTCTAATTACCATAAATGAATGTCAGAAATGAGTTTTGATTGGTGCAGAGGTTTGATAATTAGCATTATGGGTTCTAGAAATAGATTCATTGACAAAATTAATGGTATTTAAGATAAGTAAATTAGCTGAATATTTTTACACTCATACTCTTCTTTGCCTGAACAGAATATAAGAATCCAGGAAGACCCTGAAGGGATATGGTCCAAGTCTTGAGCCTAAGTGATCTTTTGTCTTGTCTTTGGAGCAGAAAATTTCTAGCTATCTGATGCTCATTATGAGGATAAATGGATCTTGCTTTGGATTACTGTCCTATCTGCCTCAAGTGAACCTTTCCAGGAAGGTGATGTTCTAGTATCTGAAAGACACAGAGATGAGACTTCCCCAAGCCTAGAGTATGAATGGTTGCATGCTTATGTGTTTATTTAATAAATGTCTTCACATGTAGCAAAATTTTACGTGAGACTTACTTTCACTATAATAAGGAAGAAAGGTTGTGGGGAAATAGCTCATTCTTATTCATCTCAAGTATTTTGATGGCTATTATTACTTACTGAAAAGAATTTAAGAGTTATGCATGACCAAATTGGCAAAGGTAACGTACAATGTCAAGTCTGTGCTAAGTGATGAGGATATATGTGACTTAACAGCTGCCTGCAAAGAACAGTCTAGCAATAAAAACAAATATATTAATAAAAACAACAGCTGCTGCTTACTGTGTGTTCACTATGTGCCAGGCACAATCCTGAGAACTCCATGTATGTTACTCCTAAACCTTTCAACAACCCCTCTGGGTAATTATTATCTTTGACTGATTAAGGAAACACGGTTCAGAGAAGTTAAACAACTTGTTCAAAATCACACAGCAGTTCCTATATTCAAACCAGGACTAAAACCTCTAAAGCCCAACTACTTCCCTGCATACCACACTGTGCCCACAGACATACACACATACACACATACACACACACACACACACACACACACACCCCTATGTTATGTAAGTGGTATACAAATGATTATTGGGTTAATATGAGACAAATCTATAAACGACCCCTCCCCACCAAGGAGGGTGACTTTCTGGGGATGAAGGACCCACAGATTCCTTTGCCCTTCTTTTAAACAAATCCACATTTGAACGTTTGAATGACTTTGGCTCAGAAAAGCATTCATGAGCCCTGAACATCACTCCTTGCTGTACTGCATCTACATCTCTGTTACCTGCCTGGCCCTGTAGTCATTTGAGTTTGTAATCCCTGCAATAATCACAAACTTTTCAAACATAAAACAACTACAACAGGTATGACAAAGTAGAAATCAGCTGCATCACAAATGAATAAACCTGAATCTGGGCTCTCGTCCTGTCCCACCCCTCACTGTGGTTTGACCCTAAGAGAGGCCCGTAATCTCTTTAAGCTTCAGTTTTATCCTCTGTGAAAGAGAGGCATTTGCCGTAAAGATCAAATGAGATACAACATAAATGTGTTTGTCACGACACCTAGCACACAGTAAGTACTCAATAGAGCTTAGAAGTATTAATATTATTATTATTCGTTGTTCCCTGGCTAAACATCTGATCAACATATTTTTTATTAAAACAAAACAAAAAAGGTCCCTCTAAGTCCAACACATATTTTTTCTTCCTTCTAAGTAGCTGAAATAGACTGTACATGGAAGACAGTATCTGATGAGACAGGTATGGGTTACAAGCTAGTTTTAAAAATAACTCACTTTCTAGTTTACTTAGCTAAACCAAACAGGTGTCAGAGGTTAAATCAGAATCCTCCAATAGAGTCCATTTACCAGAAATCGGAATCCATTTTCAGAGAATAACAAGAGAAAAAGATTATCATCACACCAGTAACTGATTCACACAGACACTTTTTGTTTAAATTCTTGGAATTAATATCCAAAAATGTGATAACAAGCTGAATTTGGGTAAAATAACAGATATCACACCAAATCACCCAGAGAAGAAACTTTTAATCTGGGGATAGAATGCCATCTTGGCACTTTTGGGGCATGCATGAGTGATGGGAAAGATTACAGTTTGGCTTGGGAACCCTCAGGAAATAGTTCTTTGTTTCAGTTCTCTAGTGTTTTATACTGCAGCCATCATTTTAAGTCTCCTAAGAACACCTTAGAAAAGTAGAGTTTAGCAATCTTTAAAAATATATGATTTGATGATTAAAAAACAATTTTATGAAAGATTATACACATTGCTGGGGAACTGCTCACCACAAAACTTCCAGGATGTCAGAAATCCATTCTGGCAGGAATCTGAGAATGAGAGGCTGACCGGTCACATCTTAGTTTACCGATATGTAGGATAGTTAGATTGTTTCTCTGGTTTTATAACAACTTTTGCTTGAACAGAGATAGGAGCAATAGAAAGGTTTTGGTTATCAACACTACTTTGATAAGGTATTAAATATCCAAGTTTTCCTTCCACTTACTGAAGAAAAACTCAGCAGCAACTTCAGCAACAAAGAGTTAGAATCAGATTCATTTTAAGAAAGAGGGGGGTGGGTTAGGACCAAATCTCTAGACCAATCTTCTACTAGTTGACTCTTCTCCCAATCAAATTTAATGTCTTTCAAGAAGAGAAATCTTTTGGGTTTTTAAAAAATATTTATTTATTTATTTGGCTGCGCTGGGTCTTTAGTTGCAGCACACGGGATCTTTGTTGCGGATCTTTTTTTTTTTTTTTTTTAGTTGCGGCATGTGGGATCTTTGGTTGTGGCATGTGGGATGCAGGATCTAGTTGCCTGACTAGGGATCAAACCTGGGCCCCCTGAATTGGGAGTGCAGGGTCTTAACTGCTGGACCACCAGGGAAGTCCCAAGAACAGAAATCTTAACTAGGAATATCCACAAGGTTTTCTGTAATGTTCTAGACCAAAGGTTTTTCAATAGTTTGTCATTATGGCAATTTCAATTGGTTATTTTGATTTAAAGAAGTCTATCCTGAGTGTTATAAGGTATCTCAGATATGCTAACCACTCACATATATTATCAATTAGTAGTAATGTTCTGCTAAAAACCAAGCAAACTCCATTCCTTAATATGAAACTACTTATCCAGAGGTCTGATAAATTCCTTTCCTCTGACGAGAAATAAACTCTAATATTAATGAGACCAAGAGGAGAAGAATTTAGCAATAACAGAATCAAAATTGGAGGGCTACATCATAAGACACTTACTATATCACCCAACAGTATTTGTTTACAGGTCTCCATTCCCTAGATTATATGTTCTTCAAGACCAAGGACTACATCCTTATTTAAAGCTCATGACACTGTAAATATTCAATACATTCATCTGAATTCAACTGAATTGAACTTAAAAAGACTTTCAAAATCATCTAGTTTAAGCCCCTTATTTTTTAAATATATAAAAAATGCTAAAGCCCAGAGAGGTTCAGTGACTTGCCTAAAATCACATAGAAGGTTAGTATTAGAACCAGGGCACATTCACATCCTGCTTTAAGGATTTTAGTTACACTGTCTCATTAACTATTCACAACAAGCTTTCAAATCAAGTGGAATAAGCACCTATATCCTCATTTTATTAGGAAAAAATGCAAAATGCCAAGGTCACATGGCAGGTTTAAAAGTGTATTAAACTCAGAACTCCATGCCTTAGCTTTTACTCTTAAGGCACAGAGGATTTAAAACATGCCACTCTTTACCTACAAGGAACAAGCTAGGAAGGGGAAGTGAATTTAGTCCAAGTGCTCAAGAAAATGGGATGGCACAAAAGGGGGAAACATAGATGCTGCATAAAAGGAAATTGATATAAGGGGCACAGGTGCAGTTGGCTGGAGGAAGGAGGAAATCTTGAAGCTGGTCTCTCCATAAAACAGGATCATAGTCTGGCTTTGTTTTGACTTTCTATTTTCCCAGAAATTTAGTAATTTTCTTCACTGTCACAGTTTTATAATTTTTATAGCTGACCTCATATACAGTTTACAGTCTATCACATCTCTGACATTGATGATTATTTTCCCTGTGATCACTAGGCTGTGATATTGGGTCATTAAGTTGAGATGTTTTCTTTATAGGAGAACCTGAGCCTCTACCTTAACCCTTTCTCAGGTTGGGCATAAGGTGTTTCCTAACAGTTGAGAACAGCACAATTCATAAAGGGCAGAGACCAAGACATATAACCTGGCCATTCTTGCCAGAGTTACTGGGATGAAGGAGATCAAAATGTGGGCATGGAATAAAAGAGGAAAAGAAATAGCCCAGACCACTTCTTCCAGAAGCAAAAACCTGTCTCAAGTTTGCTTGATGTGACAGAAAGAACACAGGCCTTCGACTTAACAGTCTGGGTCCCAGTTTTGCTGTTTAGCTCAGGCAAGTCATTCTATTTTTCTCGACGATTCTCATTTTCCTAATGTAAAAAGTAGCAAAGTAATACTAACTTGCCTCACGGAGTTATTATAAGGGCCAATTAAAACAATGTATGTAATAGCTTTTAGTAAACTGTGAGATACAATATAAATGTTAGCTGTCACTATACTAGAAGAATAAGGAACTTAACAGCTCCAAATATTCTTAATTAATATTCTCCAAACTGAGGTCTCTATTAAACTAATTTACAAGAAAAGAATATAAAATCAGTATCTGGAAATACATAGCATCTATAAATAATATCTGGAAATAATAGCATCTGGAACAGATTACTGTTTAAGAAATGGGAATACCAATGAATTACAATGAATCCTTGGCATCTGTCCTTAAACTATTTAAGAGTAAAGATTTGCCAGATAATACAGAAGTAGAGGGGACATTCAATAGCCACAGGTGAGGATCAAAGGATTTTCAATATCAAAAAATTTTATAGAAAGATCTTTTGCTTTCTGTAACACTGGTATTGAATTTCAATATCTAAAATAAAATATAGTCATTGGCTTGGCACATTCACATGATGAAGACATCAGGTAAGAAACAGCCCAACAAATCACAAACTCAATCTGTACTCAATAAAAGACATTACTAGCTAAGACAATGAGTCACGTTTACCTGGTTGGTGAGTTAGGCAAGAATCCCTGAATATGTAAAAATATGAAATCACACAATATTGGAGGAGTTTATCCACTTTAAAGAAACAATTCTTAACAGAATCCCTTTTATGTTCAGCAACTCTCTAAGTACACTAAAAATAGAATTTGATTGAAACAAATTTCATTTCTTTACAGGTTTTTCTCAGGAGCACACTGTCATGCAGCTGAAGAGGAGATTCTCTGACCGTGGCTCCCTCACTCCAGCATTTCCTTTCCCAGAGGCTCTCTCTGGGGCTGCCCCAGCACACACATCCATGAGGAGACCATTTACAGCCCACTTGAATATTATGAATTTGAGGTGCTGTGACAGTTACCTTTATCCCAAGATTGCTCCTAATTTTAAGCTAAAAAATGATTTAGCCTAGATGATTTAGACTGAGAAAAAAAGAAACTGCCCCAGACTCAACTTTGGCAGAGAGTCCTGAACAGCAAGGTTAAATTATGTCCCTAAATTTTGGAGAAGACAGAGACTACTTTGGTTGTTCCCCTGCCATACCCCCCCACACACAAAGAGCTTAAAAAAGATTAATTTCTAAAGTTAGGAAATCAGGCTTCAACCCACCATTGTGTGGTCATAAGAATTACACCCAACTATTCATGAATCATCAGGCACTGGATTCAATCAGTGAATGAATTCATCTTTTTTCCAGTGGCTATCTCCACTGCAGCAAAGAACTGGCAAAAATGAACAATTTGGGTAAAGTGAATCAATGGTCTTTTTAAGGTTCACACCTAATCAACTGTTTAATTTTGGATTTGAATGTATTCAACTAATTTGACCATATCTTCCCACTCATGTCAAGGTTGTTATTCTCTATATCACACCATGTCCACCTTATAAAGACTGAGAAGAAAAACTCCTCTCAGACCCTGGTATTAGGAAGGTAAATCTGCTATTGAAAAACCAAACAATAACAAAAATAAACAAGTAGTCAAAAAACTAAAACAAGAAAAAAGTGTCCTCTGTTTTTTTAAACATTAAGAATCTTTTAAATGGTTGCGATCTCAACTTTGTGTTGTTTAGAGATAAGTCAGATCTGTGGTCCATGTCTAGCAATGAAGGAATATGTTTTATACATTTCCATGCAGATGGTTTGAGACTTGTTGAGAAATCTACCTTGATTTAATGTACTTCTCTCTAGATTTTCCTGGGTACTACTGGGCTGACTCTACTAATTAACAACAACTTCTTTCTGAATTTAATTTAAGTGGCTTATGCCAGGCTGAGCACAATTAAAATAGTCTCAATAGCTCAATTAACATTAGCAAATATTTAAGTCTCAGCCCTATAAGTGTCATTTCAGAACTTTTCCTCTATTATTAAGGCCAGTAATGTTGATCGTTTACTATGTGCCTGACACTTTGCCTCAAAAAGAAGGTTCCTGTCTTTAAGTTTAAAGGTGATACTCAGTAAAAGTTTAAGTTGAGATCAAATTAGCATCTATTAAACCAAAGGAAATATCACAGGGTACCGAATTCAGTGGTAAACTTCAAAGTGTTTGCTAGGAATGATCTTGGTGAGCTTAATAAATGAAGCCTGGAGTTCTTAGTAAAGACTCACTGAAGGTTGGAGAACCTAACCTTCTTCTGTCAAAGAAGACTGGAGGTGATTCCAGGTAAGGTAAATATGCCAGTGAAGGCACAGAGGTGACTCTGTTTTCATAGGCCAGTGACACCATGTTTTCATACACTAATGAAGACAGCCATGGGAAAAAAGCAAAAGTTGTAAGATAGAAAGTCCTGGAAAATTCAATTATAGGAGGACATAATGAATCAAATCAAATATTTGAGCTTGGTAACTCCAAAGGCCAAGTGCCCAGTTTTTCCATCTTGGGCCAGGTCAATACAGAGTGTAACTACTTCTCTTTACAAAATGTAAGGATTTTCTTCTCAAGGCCAAGGACCAAATTATTTTTAAGACAGGCTATCAAACATTTCAGTCTATGTTTAAGCTATTTCACAGAAGAAAATAAAGGTGTTTATTCTTCATTTAGAATTCATGACTTATTCAAGCTATGAGATTAAAATGTAAAACTACCTTTTCCCTTGATTTCAATCCAGAATCTGGCTTACTAATCCACCCTTAAATAGGGATAAATAACATACTTTTATCCAAAGGAAATGAATAAATCCCATTTCCATTCCAGAACAGCCCAGAAACAAAAATGGTAAAGTGTGTATGGCCCAAACAAGAGGGTCTTAACCTTTGAAAGCCACTGAAGCACTAATGCTTTAAATCCCAACATTTCTGCCAAAGTCTATAGAACCTGGAAAGATACAGGTTTAATACCATGTAATTTCAACTGAACTGGAAATAATGTGGTTTCCAACATAGTTTCAGTAGACAAATTTAAGGCTGACTAACTCTTAAATTGAAAGAAACATTTTCTAAAATTAGTAATTAGAGGAGAGAAAAGACCAGTATAATTAAAAGCTCTAAATCTTACTACTAAACATAATATTATTTCCAGGATATCGCTTTTGTCTCAATTATACAATTGTATTTTCTATTTTGAGCCATTCTTCATGGCATCTCATCTATGTTACTGGTTAAACTTTAAAAATAGGCCACCACGGCTTTTGAAAACAAAGCCCTCTTTTATCTGGATTAAAAAAGAAGAAAGAGTTACAACCAAAGGAGGGCCAATCACAATGGGATGCAGGAGCATCAGTGATAGACTTTTTCTCCTATACAAGGCAACACAGTAGGCAACCAACAGGAAGGACCTTCCGCTGCCATTCAGGAAGCATTGGAACATAACTGGAAGTTTCTCCATTTCCCTAATTCTTAATTCCTCAGTCTCTAAAATGAGGATATATCATACCTGTCCATTCTATTCAAGAAAATTGAGAATTGAGAAGACATTTGTTTTTTCAAGAATGCTGAATTCTGTGGTAGAAAAATCACAATTTACTACCAGCCCCCACTTACTCCAGTCTCTTCTTTACCTGATCTAGTTCACTACTAGCTACTACTCCAGCTGCTGCTTCATGTATTTACATAATAGTTCAAGATATTAACATTAATAAGCCAATTTTCCAATGAAAAGTGTCCCAACCTACAGGGTGCATACCCCTCCCAATTTTGGTATCAACCACGCCAACTGGCTCAAAACCTCAACACCATATTTAACTCACAATTCCTCCTTGATCCGCTTTATTAAGTAAGACCCCCCCCAAGTCCTTTCAATTCTGCCTTCAAAACACCTCCCCATATTTATTTCCTCCTCCCCACCCCAACCATCATTATCCTCCTCAAATCACCTCTAAGTTACTGAAAGAGACTTCAGCTAAATTGAAAAAGCGGGAAAAAGTTCACTCAGATTACACTACCTAGAGAGAGCCATTATTAATATTTTGGGAAACATCTTTTCAGACAATTCTTTCTAAGACTAGCTACACATGTATAGATATATACACAAGTTCACATGAATGGGATCATATTTTAGATGTTTGCTTAATTAAATCAACATTATACAATAAATATCATACTATATAATTTAATTCTAAAATATCATTTTCTATATTTGTAATTCCTAACTGATCTGTTTGTATCCTCATTTTATAAAGAAAGAAATACATGTTGAAGTTGGAGATCTTGCCCATGCTATGGAGTAATTTAATAACAATATTTAGTCTTCCCAACCTTGCCAGTGTTTATCTTACCTAATCTCAACTTTGCTACTCTCCTGTATCAGCCTCTTCATCACAAGTAATTTGGTCCAGTCATCATCTCCCAGACTCCTCAAGGATTTCCACGACCATACATTAACTTCTACCCTCTGTCTGACTATAAGTCCTTCTTATGTCCTCTCAAATGTGTGCCCTTCCCTCAAAATTAAACACAAGTATCGCCTTCATTTATACATTCATTCAACATATATTTACTATGCATCTACTATGCCCCAGTGCTAAAGATACAGAGGTGAACAATGCACCCATCAGCCCTGCCCCTAAGCAATCTACCCACTAATGGCCAAGAAAGACAACTAACAAATTGATAACACAAAATGTGATAAACATTAGGTCAAGATACATGACAGAGAACTTTGCGGCACCCATCAGAAAAATCTCCTCTGAGAAGCTTGGACAAGACGTCCTAGCCCATAATGTCTCCTCCCAGATCAGATTTCCTCTGCCACTTATTACCTATGCTATTCATTTTGAAACTTAGTCTATGCTCTCTTATACTGTAATTTACCTTTGGGGGTACAAAGGTCTTTCTCCATTTAAACAGTCAATTTCTTACAACTAAGGAACTTGCTTTATCCTTCTTTTCTGTTCCTAGAAATTAGTACAGAGCCCTGTACAAAATTAGTAAGTAATAGTATATTGTTACTGCTGCTGCTAATACTGCGAGATAAGAATTTGGCTGTGACTAGTAATTGCATGCTCCTAATAAGAATTTAGAAGAATTTTTATAATTTACAGCTATTCCTCCTATTTCTAAGTTGTTTCTAGAGTTCAGAGTTTAGGTAACTCTCTACTGAGACTTTCCTCTCTGAGCATTACCACAGGAAAACAATGCTGTGACTCCTCCTGAGCTGAGCCATGTAGGACTAAAAGTCAACAAGCTTGGCACCCAATGGTCTGAAATCCTTCAAAAAAGACATAACTGCTTGCTACATTGTATAGCCATACTCTGAACCCAGCCTGATTGCTTTGCTTAATAACGTTGATTTCAGGAATGTCAGTTATTAGTAAATGGACAGTAAAGTAATATTATCAGTCAAGAATAAATTATGTTTGGGAAAACAAGAATACCATATTTAAACAGGTCCAAAAACCACTAATATCAACTTTGCTTCTCTTGCCTATTTGGAAGAACAATCTACTTTCACTGTTTTACAGACTTGTTAAGATTGTCTAAATGAAGGTTCACAAACAGTTATAAAAGCAAAATATGTGGCTCTAATGAATCATGTTCTGATTTATGTAGAATGAAAAGAAAAATAAAACAAACAACAAACCTGGAATCATCTCTCAAATTCAAAAAAAATTACAAATAAATTGCTAACAAATCTTCCTGATTGTTTTGACTAAAATCAAAGCTTCCCATAAGAACACCTTTTATTCTGAAGCAAAATTACATTTAATGTACTTTTTTGTGTTTCCCTTGATAAACATTTGAAATTCTTACTCTTTTTCAGTTAAATACATAGTTCTAACTCTATTGCACCTTGCATCAGCTTTTATATTCTATATAATAGAATTCTATAGATATTCTATAAGAAGTGTAAGAATTACCATGACCATGACAATCCCACAATCAGAAAACTACAGTGGCTCCCAGCTGCTTTCCAAATGAATAAAATTATAAAAACTGACATTTTCCTAAAAATCCTAACTTTTCATTTAGACTAAAGGTTTGTAACTTGGGCCCAAGAATGGGTTTCAGGGGTCTGTAAATATCCTGAAATTGTAAGTAACATTTTAGATGTTTTTATGTATTTTTCTGGAGGAAAGAGCCCAAAGCTCTCAGAGTCCCATTGGAGTCTCTGACCTCAAAAAAGGTTCACAGGTATCATAATTTTAATATTCTACTTTCATCACCTCCATCATATTTAATGGTCCACATCCATTATTATTTCACAGATCTGGAATTTCTAGCTGAGTCAAGTAAACCTACCTGCTGCTTGAAGCAAGGGACATATGATTTCCTTCACTTAAAATGAACTCACACTCACAAAGCTCTCTTTGAGATTCTCTCTTCTACCACTCCCCTACCAGGTCTCACCGACCCAATTCACCCTGATGTATCAGTGTTACCAATCTTCAACTGTTGACAGATGGCGCAGCTAACTAACTAGTTAAGGACAACTAGCCAGTCTGCTTGAACTAATGTGGGCAAATGTGTTCACAGGGATTTTTCTATGCCACATTCCCTGGGTAAACATGTTATAAGGATCTTCCATACAAGTGTTGAAATAAAACAAATTAGTGATAAAATCTGTAAGCATCTGAAGCTGGAATAATAGGATATTTTAAGGCAAGTTGAGTCTTACATCACACTTTATGTCACATCACATCAGCATGCAGCTTCAGCTCTTATGGGATGATCTTTACTTATAAAATGAATTCCAATAATAATTTCTTTAAATTTATACAATAGCAATTAATGTTAAAATTCATAAATAATATGTGCAATCTTGAATAAAAGAAGGAAGTGATGCTTTTCTCTCTTTGTTATCACTTCAGTTTTACTTTGGGGCAAGATACTTGACAAATCTAACAAGCAACCCAAATATTTTTAGGAACTTAGCAGAAAATAAGAGACAAATAAAACAAATTTTCACATCTCACACCATATGTTTCCAACTTCTTAGATCTCTTATGAGAAATTTAGGGCTAATGAATAAATGAATAGTAGTGCAATCCATAGAAAAGTCAAACCATTGAGTTAGAAGAACTTTCTTTTTAAATGAGCATTTTAATAATTAACAAGTCATGATTAATATTTCCTGGCTTTTTTTTCACATCACTCAGAAGACTTCTCTCTTCTTCCAGAAAACAAACAAAAACAAAACACAACCCATTCTGTAAGTTTCAATGGATATACTTTCTATTTCTGACCTATTAGCTCTTGTGTTTGCACAACTTGTGGTGACCACACAAACTTTAATGAATTAGCTAAGGCTCTTCTAGAAGCCCACTGCTTACATTCAATGATTAAAATGCCCATGGTCAATAATATATCTATGGTGAACAACCTAATGTGTACTTGCTTATTCACAGAGCTTTAGGACATTGCGTGAATAACAGAACTGCCACGGGTCAATTAAACCAATGTAATCAGGAGAATCTTATCTTACTCTTCTTAAAATTGAAGTCCTGACATTCACAAAAGCTTTTTTAAAGTAATAATCTCTATTTTGGACCTAGAGATTATCATACTGAGCAAAGTAAGTCAGACAAAGACAAATATATGATATTGCTTATATGTGGAATCTAAAAAAAAACGGTATAAATGAACTTATTTACAAAACAGAAATAGAGGCACAGATATAAAAAACAAACTTATGGTTACCGAGGGATAAGGGGGGGGGAGGGATAAACTGGGAGATTGGGATTGATATATACACACTACTATATATAAAATAGATAACTAATAAGGACCTACTATGTAGCACAGGCTACTCTACTCAATACTCTGTAATGACCTATATGGGAAAAGAATCTAAAAAAGAGTAGATATATGTATATGTATAACTGATTCACTTTGCTGTACACCTGAAACTAACACAACATTGTACATCAACTATACTCCAATAAAAATTATTAAAAAAATTGAAGTCTTGACATTCACAAAAGCTTTTTTTAAGTAATAATCTCTATTATGAGATATTAAGGTGTGGGCATGTATATTAATTTATATATTCTTTAAAGCAGTCAGACTTACAGTAAGCAAATTAGGAGGAAAAAGGAGGTATTTCAGGGAGCATACTTTCGAATGCACTTTTCTCTCTGATACGTACTTTCATCCTTATTCCATGCAGAAACTTATTTTTAGGGCCTAAAATTTTTCTCCATAGAGACAGGCTGACTCAATCAGTTATGGCTAGGGTAAGTTAACAACAATAGTGATGATGATGGCTAATATTTATTGGGTGCTTATTATATGCCAAGCACTTCTCAAAGTGTTTTTGGTGTATTACTCAATCCTCCCAACAGTCTCTTTGAGACGTAATATGTACCATTATTATCACCAATTCATGGTCAAGAAAACTGAGGTAGTGAGAAGTTAGATCATTTGCTTAAAGCCACAATGCTAGGAAGGGGTATGGCCCACTTGAACCTGGGCAGTTCAACTTCAGAACTAGTTTTCTTTGTCTCTAAGCTATAAAGGGTCCCCACTATAGTGAACTTGTTAACTTCCTTTTTCTGTTTTCATAAGAATCTGAAACTAACAGCTATCAAGGTTACACATTAGCATATGGGTTATTATTGACAATTCTAATATATATTTTATTTGTACAAAATCTCATGCAGAGATGTAAATTTTTTAGGTCTGTATGACAAGACAGCTGTGGTTGGGCTTTGCATCAGTATGAGTTTAATCGAGAAAACAGAAACCACTTCGAGTATTTACAGTTCAAGGACTTTGATATAGGGTTTAATAGGTATGGAGGAGCTAGAAGCCAGGCAGGGATTGGGTGGTGAGGTAACCTGGAGACTAGCAGCAGTAGGAAGCTACTACCATCTACCTCACAGGCTGGAAGGATAATGAAAAGAAACAGAGATATCAGAGACCAGGGATCCAGGATCACCAATGTCAGGTTTGTTCAGAGAGAGCTGGAGCCCTGGAGGAAATGCAGCCACTAATGAGATGCTGCTCGAAGCAGATAAGGAAGGAAACATTGACATCAAAATTCATGCTGCCTTCAGGTCTCCTACCAGTACCCCCCAGCTTACATGGATCCTGAGAGATGTGGCCCACAACCCTCTATGACACAGATCTGAACTGGAAAAGGGTGAGGAATGGCTCAGTAACCACACAGGTTTCCACCACGCTTTATTACCTACATAAATAGTCAAAGTTCTAGCCCAAATACTATCCAAGAATAAATACTTCCTAAGTAAAAGTCCCATAAATTTACCAAAAACAGGTGTTTCACATTTTAACTATAAAAAATAGAAAATAAATTGTCTGTTAATGATCTTTTGAAAAAGCCAACAAAATTTTATAAATATGACATTAACTCTTTTACAGACTTTGCATGAAAAAAATCCTGTAAGAACAAAATATAGATGTCACCTTTAACTAAGGCTTTACTTAACAGAATGTTTTACATATTATTTGTCCACCCCTCTGTATTTATTGCCAAACTCTCTGTAAAATTCCTTCAATTTTGCAGTCAATATTATGCTCAAGAAAAATCTTAGAAAATTGGTATTCCTGTTCCATTTTCTGGACTCTTTTGGTCAGTGAGGTCTTTTTTCTCAGGAGCTCTGATGTGATCAGCAGTAGACACTGTTGGTTGCCTATCCAACAGAATCGTTCCTCTCCCTTTTTTCCTCGCAGAATAGTGACACTGCTCCCCAAAATGCTACAAGGAAAGATGAACCTATTCCCAGGTCCAGGGGATCGATCTGAATAGTGTAAGTCTAAGGGGGAGGGAGAAGCAGAGATTCTGTCCCCTACGCAACATTGGCAATGTTTCAGGCACTTCTGGTCATTGTACTAAAGGAGGAGCAAGGAGGCTACTGGCATCTAGTGAATAGAGGCCAGAGATGCTGCTAAACATCCTACAACGTACAGGACAGTTCCCACACACATGACAAAGAAGTATCTAGAAACCCTGGTCTATTATTGAACCAGCATCAACTCGATCTTGAACACTGTATCAACTGGGAACTTGTTAGAAATGCAAATTCTCTGACTCTAACCCAAATCTGCTAAATCAGAAACTCTGAGTGTGGGACCTTATATTTTAACAAGCTCCCAGTTGATTCTGATACATGCTAATGTTTTGGAGTCACCGGTCTAAGGCTCCAGGAGCTGTCCATCTATGGCCCATAGGCCTGCCACCTATTTCTATAAATTAAGTTTTATTGAAAGGCACCCACACCCATTTATTTACTTTTTGTCTATTACTGTTACAATAGCAGAGTAGAATAGTTGTGACAGAGACCAGATGAGCGGCAAAGCCCTTTACAAAAATGTTTGCCAACCCCTGAAAGCCAGTCATGGTAATTTTACTGTTCTTGCCAGTTATTGGTTTAGGAATGGACTGCTCAGGAAGGCATAAGATCATTAGGATGGGAGAAGAATATTGCTAGACATAATGGTGGATCATTAGGGAAAACATCCTTTATTTCTAAGGAGGAGACAGAAAGGGACGTCCTCTTTTTTCCTCTGGATATTATATTGTCTGGATGTGACAGCTAGAACTACAGTAGCCACCTTGCAACCAAGGCTAGGGAAAGAATAGTACTCCAAAGATAGGGGAAGTAAGAGAGGGAAAACAACCTGATTTCTGTATGTTAAAATTTTTTTCCACAGTGAGGATGTATTACATGAGTAATAAGAAAAAAATTAAAATTGAGAGGCAAAAAGACTTGATAAGAAGCGAAAAAAAAAAAAAAAAGGCTGAACCCAAATAACCACAGGAGTTTTTAATTACCTTAAGTCTATATTTTAGTGTACGTATGTTTGGGTCCCTAATGCATATAAATTCTAATGTAAAACAATTCTGGTTTGAAGCAAATTAAATTTCCCCCAACAACGACAGTGAAGAGTAACTATTTCCTTTTCCCATCGCAACTGGAGCAATTTAAACCAGCAGAGGCCACGTTTGCAGAGATATAATCAAAGGCTTACCACAGGCAGCACACGGCACCAGCGCCTGCTGCTTGCAATCTTTTCTCCAAAAGTCAGCAGCAACTAAAGAGACCACAACTTGGATTTTAATCAGTTCGAATTTGTGATGCACCAAACCCAAATGGATATTTAAAATCTTCAAAGTGTAAGGAACCTCATTTTCCACAGGATGTATTGTAGCCCAGCACATATTTACATAATATATAATGCACCTGGCATTGTGTTAGGTTCTAGAGACACAAAAGCAAGTAAGACATGATCCCCTGCCTTCGAGGAGCTTCCATCTGGTGGGGAAAATGATAAATATACATAGAGAATTATAAGACAAGGAATCACAGAACAGTTTACAGTGTCATGGAAACACATAGGAGGAGCAGACACTCTAGTCAGAATCAAAGTCATGAGTGAGAAAATATTATGGAAACTGCAATTAACCACAGAAACACAAAGATTTTAGAAGCTGCTTTTGGAAAACTATTATTTTTAAATGTTGTGTACAGAAGACTGTGAAGCTTGTATCATAAATTAATTTGAATGTAGTTACTTAAAACACATTAGCGTGCAGGCAGTATTTTTTTATTTCAAAGCACTGTTCTTCCTAAAAGGTCCCTATACTTGGTGATTTGTCTTCATTAATTCCTCAATATAAACCTGGTGGGGGAAGACATCCTCTTTCAAGACTGACAAGATGGTCTCAATTTCATGAAGGAGAAAGTCTTCCCAAGTACAAAAAAGGGTCCATCCCAGAGCTGGAGCTCAGCAGGATCATCCAGGTCCACACGGCCAAACTAGAGCCTGGGGTTAGACAGAATCCAAAACCCTGTGGAACCGGGAATTAGATCAATACCCAATCAAGTCACCATGAAGAAGAGATCTGGAATGAATCATTTCATTACAAGTTGGCCCAAGTGGAAAGGCAATTTGTTATGTGGTTATGATCACTGACACTGTTGACAATGTTTATCATGCGGTGAGTTCCACAAAAAATAAAGTTTATACGTTCACCAGAAGAGAAAAACAAGGGTGATTAAAAGGATGGAGCTAATGCTACTGTATGTTAGGACGCAAAGAGCCACAGGATAAAAAGAGGGCATTTGGCCCAAATACCTCACACAACTAACTATGCCCTTAACTTCAACTATAAACTCTGATGGTCAGTCAGTGTATCCTGCAATTCTCTCTTTGCTAAAGAACTTCTTAAGCAGCTAACTAATGCCACACCTGCTAGTGAGAGTCTGTTCATAAGTACTCGCCAGCCCACATGTTGTTTAACATCATGCCCTCATCTTATTAGACCCGAGAGGTCACCTAGCTTCAAGCTTACTTATTACATTTGGCCCACTTGCTAGAATTAGATCCAGAATCTTCTCTGAGAGATATTGTCTCAAGTATTACATAAGAAATCAGTGCTACATTTTTCCTGGAAAATGATTCATATCAAATGATATGAATTTTGCTTTGCTATTATCCACTCTAAATATCAAAAAATAAATAAAATCCTCCATGATCAAGGTCTAGGGCTTCATCCAAGATTCTCATCTACTCCTCATCTATTTCTTTTCTTTCAAAATTTAATAAGCTCACCTGAACATCTTCACAGTGTTTGAGATATGCCTATTGCCTCTGAAGGAATAAAAGTATCATTTCTCTGTACAAGTTATTATTTATCATTGAGCAATCACTCCTACACCCTCTTGCTTACTTCACTAATTCTCAGTCGGTACCTACAGAAAGATGAGATGAATAAATGTCTCTCTGGAAGTTACTCTGTGAGCCAAAAGGCATTAGAGAGAAAATGGGTTTTTGTCCTAAGAAATGACGAGGAGAACATCTCTGGGAGTAGATGATTTTAGGCACTTGTGGTCAGAGGCAATTCAGCCAGACAGAAGTCCTCAACCCAAGCCACCATTACCAGTCTGCTCTACCAGCTGTGCAGAACCCTGGGTTCCCAGAAAACCAACTTTGCTGACCTAGTAGCAGCTACTGGTTTTGAAAATTCCACTTTAACTGGAAATTTTCTAAAACAGCTCTGTAATTCTGGTTTGCTGACAACCAACACTTGCAAATTTGGCAAGAAATCCCTCTCGCCCCAGCTGCCTCCGATTTCCTGTCCCTGGGCACAGCCTCCAGCTTGGCTGTTGGGCTCTACATAGCTAGTACTGCCATGGCCTCTGGCAATGAGGTGTAGTAGAAAGCACAGTGGATGGAAGGTAAGGAGACCTAGGACCAGTCCTGATTCTGTTACTAATGAGAATGCCCTTAAATTTCCTGGACATTGATTTCTGCATCTCTAAGCTCCCTTCTAGCTCTAGTCAGACAGTTATTCCACAGCAGTTAATAGGCACCTATTATGGGCTAGATGTGTAACAAGGGGTATAAGTCACAATTCCCACCCTCCAGGAGTTCACAGTGGAACAATCTTTAATTCTATACACAGCCAACTTGTCATCTTTTATGCTAAAAAAGAAATACTGCTGATAAATCCAAAATCAATTCCAACATCTCACTTTAGCCAACTCTTTTAAAACTTCTTCTCCATCAACTTCTGTACAAGCAAATAGGTGACGATTTTAGAATAAATGAAAGATCATCACTTCATCATTCTTCTTTTGTCCCACTACGATTGTCCACTTAAAAGTCAAGTGGAAGAATGATACAGGAGAAACAAGAAGCTTGGATAAGTCAGCAATTAGATAATAAGCCACTGGAACAACAAAAAGTCACCTGAATTGATGCTAAAGAAAAACATATCTCTTTACTGATATCAGCTAAAAATCTCACATTATTCCATGTGAGGATGTCAAATTGAAAACTGATTAATAAATAATGCTCAGGATGACAACCTATACCAGTATGTGGCATGATGACATTACAGAATCTTCTAAGACCATCACCATCTATTTCTCACCTGAGTCCTATTTGTCCCCTCTTTTGAAAAGCGTACTCAAAATTCAACATCTCCTGACCCCAGGGTATCCTCCCCCTTCAGTTTCATTCTGTATGTCCATTTAGCTGCTCAGATTTTCAGAGCAACAGAGGTGGTCCAAGGATTTCATTGCATCCTTCATACGTTGCTTGTGGGAACAGCCTTCCACAACTGTTAATTTGAATGTGATTTTTCTTCTACAATAGAATTTTTAATTCTTCAGCGGTAGTATCTTATCATAGCTCAGGGTGAGTATGCACTCACTGCTATTTTCTGCCTCCCTTGGCTTTCCATCTTCCAAGTCCTGTTACACTGAGATAGAAGTCCAGTACCACTTTGAAAAGAGGGAATTCATCACCAAGCTTTGGCATCATACATATCCATAGAGGGAAAAAGCTTTCTATTTCCATGGAAAACTAGAAATGATCTACAGGAGAATAATAAATAAATTAATAACAAAGGGGAAGAAATGGAATTTACATTAGGAGGTCAGGGAGAGAGCCTGAATATCACTAGAAAAGGAATATTTTTTTAGAAGGTTTGGCCATTATAAAAATACCTAGGTTCTAATTTTCCACTATAGAAATAATTAGTTGTTTGACCTGTAGCAAATCATTTATCTGAGAAAAAGTATGCTGGTATTCACTGTTTACAAATATTTAGGAAGCTAATACTAAAATAAATGTGAAATTCTGGGGGGAAAATCATGTAATTCTATACTGTTATGAAAAAGCAAAGTAACACCACAGTTTGGTTTAGCAAAATAAGCATTTCTTGAGAGCGCCATGGCCCCTGGCATTGTGCTAGGTAGGCCCTCAGTTCCAAGGATGAGTAATGTGTAGCCTCTGATCCTCAAGGAGCTTACATTCTTTTTTTTGGCTGCGTTGGGTCTTCGTTGCTGTGCACGGGCTTTTCTCTAGTTGTGGTGAGCGGCAGCTACTCTTCCTTGCGGTGTGCAGGCTTCTCATTACTGTGGCTTCTCTTGTTGCAAAGCACAGGCTCTAGGCGCGCAGGCTCAGTAGTTGTGGCTCGAGGGCTCTAGAACGCAGGCTCAGTAGTTGTGGCGCACGGGCTTAGTTGCTCTGCAGCATGTGGGATTTTCCCGGACCAAGAATCAAACCCATGTTCCCTGCATTGGCAGGCGGATTCTTAACCACTGTTCCACCAGGGAAGCCCCAAGGAGCTTACATTCTAATTCCAAGTTCACAAAGGCTCTCTCAGAACTAATCCAATCTAACACACGGACATCTGCTAGTTATAGTAATTAAAACAAAGGCTCCTTAAATGTGCTCACAAGTATATACTCTTGAGAAAAAGAAGATATTATTGTAAGAAAATCAAGACAACATAGCCCGCTGGTTTGTTCAAGGGCACACAATAAGGAAAAACGGAAGCAAAGTCAAACCCTAAGGCACTTTGAGTTACAAACCAGGGTTACATGCTTTCTGGAACCACTGAGGTCTAAGCAGCTTTTCTTTTCTTTATACTTTTTTAACAGCTGGGAAAGTTGTGGGGTAAGGTGCCTGGTCCAAAGAAGTTACTCTTTTGGCTTTGCTTAGTTTTGCAAAAATTAAAAGGGTTTCAAATAGACTTCATATTTTTCGTAGTTCATTTAACCCTCCAGATAATTTCCCATTTTGTTAACTGTTTCATTTTGCATCTTAGCTGAGAAAACATCTTCCCCCTCTTAGTAATTTCTCTATTATTCCCCATCTAATTTAGTAATGATATTCCTCCTGTCTGTTAAGAGACAGGAGCTTTGTGATATGTGATATACTACATATCAAAGTTATTTAGCCAAATAAAATTGATGTTGATTGGAAAGCAGGCTTTAAAATATGGTCCAAGATCTTGTTATCCAAAAATGTGCAGGGATGTCTGCACACACTGACTCCACTGACCACTCCACAGGTCTGTACCAAATGGAATGCAACGTAAGATAGACTGCCCTTGTCTGAGATTCTGTAAATTGTAACTCATATTGTTTTTCTTCTGTAGCTAAGAAGAGAAACGTGTACTAAGATAGTTTTGAAAAGAATGCATTCACCAGTCCCTCTATTTTGACTCAGATTCCACCAATGAATCACTAGAAGGGGTGCTGACCAGTCTGACACTACTTACCAATACACAGTTAATCTACTCCTCTGTGGTAAGTGGTTATTAGTACAATCTCCAGAAGAGTGGTTTCTAAATTTAGATCAGAAATGAAGAATTTATCACTGTTTGATGGGGTCCGCCTTCATAGTGAAATGAATCTATTAAACAGTTTTCAAAAAGTACTGAAAGATATCTGGGCTTGAAAGAACTTGAGTCAACTCACTATGTCTGCACTGCCCCCATTAATGCTAAGAGTCTTTTTTTTTCTTTCCTGCAACACCTAGCTATTTTATCCACTCTCTGACTGCCCTCTTTTCAACTTCCTCTTCCCACTATTTTCTATAACATCAGAGTGAAAAAACACATGCATCTTCCTGTAGCTACATTTTTCCCTAAAAATGAATAATCCCTTGAACACTTAGATCACAGACTATTATCTCTAAGGTTTGATCAATTATCAGCAAAGTAATGGACGCAATCTTTTTCAAGGTGACCATGTATTCTTTAGCCAGGGATTTGGACAACTCAATGAGGTAATTACATATTTAGATTTCAGCCTCAGGACTGGTTTGCTTCCTCCTTCCTATTAACAGAAGCTGTCACATTTTCTCTTTTCAACCACTGTTTCACCTAGGTACACTGACTACTCAGAATCTATTAGAGTTTCTGCACATTAAAAGATCCACATCATTTACTATTTTTTAGCACAAGAAATATCTATTTATTCATTGCTGATTCTGGTTTTTCAATGTAATTTCTATCACCTAAGGATGAGACAATGTTATGTGCAATGCGTGTTCTGTTGTTTGCTTGTATGTATGCAAAAGAACCCCCAAAATCGAAGTCCAGCTTAATATCTTGAACAGATTAAATTCATTCTGTTGACTGAACTACCTTTCATTGCTAAAATAATGGAGAATAGAGCAAATTTCCTGGCAGCTGGGCCTAAATTTAGGATCTATAAGAGATGAATAGATTTGGGAAGAGGATAGCTTTGGGGATTAAACATGGTGAGTCTAGTCTAGGACAGAATTTTCAATGTGATCCAAAAATTTAAAGAATCATAATAGTTGTTCAGGATGGGAGAAAGAGCTGTAGTATCATAAAGTCCACAGCTATTGTTCTGTGTCAACAGAAGTCAGAAATATCAAAATCGCTAAAGGTTATATTAAATTCCTACAGACTTAACACTGGTATAATTTGATGCAAATTAGATGGCAAAAGGCTGCTAATGGATTCTGTTACCCATGTGGCCTGTAATAAGTTCAAAGACACCGGTAAAATGTCTTCAGCCAGTATAATAAACGATCAATATTTTAGCAAAAATGAAGACAGGGCTTCCCTGGTGGCGCAGTGGTTGAGAGTCTGCCTGCCGATGCAGGGGACACAGGTTCGTGACCCGGTCTGGGAAGATCCCACGTGCGGCGGAGCGGCTGGGCCTGTCAGCCATGGCCGCTGAGCCTGCGCGTCCGGAGCCTGTGCTCCGCAATGGGAGAGGCCACAACAGTGAGAGGCCCATGTACCCCCCTCAAAAAAAAAAAAAAATGAAGACAGACAAGAGTCATGATTAAAAGTGAAAGAAACAAGAAAGGAGAGAAGATAAATTCTGAATGAAGAATTTGGCTTTTAAACACTACTCCAGCAAGATCCTTTCATTTATGTAGGAAAATTCCATTATAACCCTAAGTTAAGACAGAAAATTAACACATTATATCAAGAGTACTAATAGTTATAAGACAATTATAAAAGTGGGGTTGGGCTAGGGGTTTGTTCCACAGCACAACTGGATCAGTGATAAAGAAGGACATCTGAAAAAGAAAGGGTCACACAACGGTGCCAAAATGCAAAAAAATATACAGATGAATGGGTAGACTTACTTGTGTAAACCAGGAATAGGAAAACAAGAATGAATTAAAGTTAATGATCTTGTCCAGCCCCAAAAAAGATACAAGGGAAATTTAACACAGAATCTGGGCTCTCTAATGATTTTTAAATAGAGCTGGAAGGTGATAAAAACACAGAAGACCGTATATAATTCTGGATCTAGTAAACAAACTGGAATGTAAGGCAGTGTTTTGCTGTTCAAGTCACTAAGCCAGCAGACAACCTAGAGATATGCATAGAATGCTCCCTGGAAAACCATCTTGTCAGAATCAAGCCCCTCCCATCCCTCCACCCCCATCTCTAAGGATGCATGCAGCAAATGTCTTTAGGCCATCTTCAGTCACAGCTTCCACCTCCACTAAAAAGGTAACCATAATCTCTTAATTGAATAGTTGCTATTCATTAGTTTCATAATGAGGAGTTCAGTTGTCATAATAAGGGAGAGAGAGTAAGGGGCTGGAAGGAGGTGTCCTGATATCTGGGAAGCTGCACCAGAGGAGCTCAGCTGATACCCTCCACCCCAAGCTTTCCACACTAAAGCAGAGAATCTGATAGGCCCATGTCCAAGACATATCCCCTGGGCCAAGTTTGTGCCCACTGGGCTTGGATGCCTGCTTGTATGACTTTTCCGACTTATACTTGATCAACACGTGACATTGTCCCGTTTCTTCCTGGTTACAAAATTACTCTTGCTCTTCTTTAACTGCTATTTATCCTTCTTTTTTTTTTTTTTTTTGCGGTACGCGGGCCTCTCTCTGTTGTGGCCTCTCACTGTTGTGGCCTCTCCCGCTGTGGAGCACAGCCTCCGGACGCGCCGGCTCAGTGGCCATGGCTCACGAGCCCAGCCGCTCCGTGGCATGTGGGATCTTCCCGGGCCAAGGGAAGATCCCGTGTCCCCTGCATCGGCAGGCAGACTCTCAACCACTGCGCCACCAGGGAAGCCCTATCCTTCTTTTTTAGTCTTTTTTTTTTTTTTTTAATTTTTAAGGATGTCAAATGTGATGTCATGATTCTTATTCTTCTATCTAGTAATCAATTAGTGTCTTTCATGACAATGATTATTCCTAATAAAACAATCTTTCTTGATTTATTTTTGTAGTTCATCAAATATAGTAAGAAATGAAATTGCTATTTTCATTGTTAGAAGGGGTATTTAGTGAAAGCATTATTTTCACTGCTAGAAAGGGTATTCTTTAAGGTTACTACTCCAGTTAACTGTAAGCAACAAAGCAGGGAAAAGTAATAATGATAATATTGATAGCAGCTAACATTTATTGAGCATTTAGTATGTACCATGTACTAAATGTGAGGTTCTTTTTTTTAAAGGAAGGACTTTTAAAATATATTTATTTGGCTGCATCAGGTCTTGGTCGCAGCATGCGGGATCTTCGTTGCGGTGCGCTGGCCTCTCTACAATTGTAGCGTGCAGGCTCTAGAGCACACGGGCTTAGTTGCCCCACAGCATGTGGGATCTTAGTTCCCCGACCAGGGATGGAACCTGCGTCCCCTGCATTGGAAAGCGGATTCTTAACCACTGGACCACCATCGAAGTCCCGAGGTGAGGTTCTTATTACCCCATTTTACATAAAAAGAAACTAAGATACAGCAGTAACGTGCTCAGGAATACAAAGCTGGTGAGGGCCAGAATTCAAACCCAGATAGGTCCCAGAAAGAGATTTATAATTCAAAACGTCATTTTGGATGGAGTAAGAGTATCCTGAAATTAACTAATGTTTATAGAGTGTTCATTTTATCTTTTCAATATGAGACAGCCAAAAAAGGAACTATCCTTCACTTTGTTAATGGAGTACTTTTAGGACAATAGCATTCATGTTTCCCCCTGCTGGCCTTCCTCTGCAAGTGCACTGTTCACTTGTTCAGGGTCTATTCCACGTCACCCACACCCCACCGTGAGAATTGCGCTGGGAATGGTCCTCATAAGGATCATAAAATGAATATGCTTCATGGAAGCATTAATGGTAAAAAGCTGAAGAAACCAGAACCATTCATACTTTTTTTTTTTATGTATGAATACAGATTTAGCCCTTCTGGTACCAAAAGTATTACCTCTGAAGCAAAATTACAGGCAATAACCACAGATCTCCATCTCTACATGGAGCTGCCACCAAGTAACGAAGAAACAAAAGCTCTGGCTTTTATGTAAGAACTGGCTTTTGCCAGCTCTAAAAGAACAACATAATTAAAAATTATAAAGTCTGACCAACTGACACATACCATCCGTCTCAGCGACAGCTGGGATTGGCAGAGAAAGTGATAGTCAGAATAAGTTTCTAAGCCTCAGGTTCCTCACCTGTAAAATACGTTCATAACAGCTATGAAATGGGCTCATTATGAGAATTAAATAAAATTAAACAAGAACTGGTGAATATGCTTTATAATATTAAATATTATCATATATATAATATAAAAACTGAGAATGAAAACACTAGCACTCCACATTCATGATCTATCAGAACAACCTGAAAGATATTAATATATCCTCCTATATTCCAATGTGGAAAAAAATTATCAAACAGACGTGATTATATTTTCAAACAGATCGTCTAAATGGAGACCTTTAAAAAGTTCTGGGGAAAAAATGAAGTTCAAGAAAAATATTCCTCACTCCCCCCACAAAAACTCTACAGAATTATAAAGAAATTTTTTGGTTTTATATCTATTACATTTTATTATTTCCATTCTATCTACTATGAAAGAAACATATTCTTATTTTACAGAAGAGGAAACTGAGTCAGGGAGTAAGTGGAAAAGCAGGAAATAATTCTCAATCTTCCAATCTACACCTCTTATCTTTTTACATAATCCCAGGCTGTCTGAAGAATAGTCCCCTCATTGTCATGAGGTTCATTTTTGTTTTATCTTGACCTAGTTTTTCTGATAATGATGTCTGTGTCTAGTTAAACAAAGCTAAAGTCATGTTTTCAATTATTTTAGGTTTATACGCAATTCTATTAGCCAAAGCAGATAGCCACATTTATAGACTGAGTCCCATGAGACATTATACAAATTTGGATATATTATACATGGAATATAATTTTAATTTAACAAAACAACAGAATTGTCATTTAAAAACATGAAGTATATTTAAGCATCAGCACATCTAAAAATACTTGAGAATATTATGCCATAAGATTTGTCAACTTATTGAACAACAAACAATTGAAAAGTTTTCACATACCCATATAAAATATAAATGTCAACTCTGGGTTTATAGGGAGATGAAAATTTTAATTTTAAGTTTAATCTCTCCAAAAGTGAATCAAACACCTTTATATTTGTATAATATTTGATGGGTCTCATTCTATATAAATTAGGCTCTTCTGCTTTGGCTAACAAAATAGCTTAAAAGCCTAAAATACTTGAAAACCATTATTTTAACTTTGTTTATATCTGGCTGCAATAGCCCCATTTTACTAGCTGAAGCTTGTTCCAGGGTAGAGGAATTTGATTAACTTTACTTCAAATAAAAATAAAAGATTAAGAGCAATGGTAAGAGCACATCACAGCTCCCAGAAATACTATGTAAACTCACAGTCTAGAGTCTCAGAATTTTTAGAACTGGAAGGGATCATTATAACAAGGAAAACTTTGGAACCCATTTCACCCACTGCTCCAAACAACACAACTATTTTTTTCTCTCACAAGGTCCCTAACTGAAACTGGATCTACAGAGGAAGATAGAGGCAGCTCCACGTCAGAAAGTTAATCTAAAAACTCCCTTTGCTATTTCACTTCTGAATATACAATGCCAGCACAATTGGTTGAAAAGGGAAAATCTAAGCCTTTGCACATCTGTGTTTTGGTCTATATGACTCCAAGCAACCAGTTTGGTTTGGTTCTGTTGATTAATTGACTGACTGTTCAGCTGAACAACATAGCCTCTGGCCAGCGACAACTAAACACAAAGGAAGCCTGGGCACACTACTCCCTTTAAGAAATATTGGTAAATCCAGACAAACTACAAATCCATTATTCCTTATGCAGACCCTCAATCTCCCCAGGCCTGGGGATGGCCCAGGCCTCCTATTGTGCACATCACACATAAGCATGCCGGCTTCTATCTCCCATTTTCTCCTGGCTTTCCGTTACATTTCTAAATCCCAAGAAGGTTTAAATGCAAAATGACTTTGTAGTTGATCTACTCACTCAGACTTTCTTTAAATGTTTCCTAATTAAAAAAACATTTTTTAGAAAGTGGACAGAGCATGGGCTTCATGGGTGTTTCTTGAATCAAATCCACAGAGCAATTCCACTGTGCAAGGAGCTGCCATTTCAGACATGTCCTTTCACTTTTCCTGGGTAACTTCATTCTGACTTGTTCCAGGTAATATCTTCATTTGTATGGAATAGGTTTTAAAGAACTCACTTGGAATCCTTAAATGTTTTTCCATAAGTATTTGCCTAAGCACAGATTTTCTTCTAAAGTTTAAAGACAAGAAGAACTAACCATCACTTTTCTGTCACTGCCAGAAATAATGTGAACAGTACTTTAAGCTTTCATAGTTTCAAACTGAACTACTCCAATTTTCCAAGTCAATATACTGTAATAACTTGTACTGTCAGCCCACAGTGTTTTCAGATAAGTGTAGCCATCCATAGGAGATATTTCTGTTACCTAATAATTGTGGCAACTTGGAGTTGAATTTACTTTGTGCCATCTTCCAGTGCCCTGAGGGAAACTACATATATTACTTCATTTCCTACAATGACATTCTATTTCTCGTCACAAAATTTTACATATTTCCTTAATTAAGGAAATGATTGCAAGAAAAGATTTGATTGACTGTAAATGCAAAACACATCTGGGATATAAAAGCCACAGTTATGGATATAAATTTGGAATATTTTATTTATTTAATATAATAAAAGCATTTCTCAATAAGAGAAGCAAACAAATAACCAAGTATTAACCTCAATAAAATGTTCTTGTGTAATCAAACTAGTTAACATTTCAAATTTAGATTGACTTTTATTACTTAACAATTAACCTAGTGTATGTATCTCAAGGAAAAACTACATATCTTCATGTTTGAATATCATAAAAATACCAAATAGAGAAATAAAGTTAAAATGACCTTTGATATAGGAAGAATTAGCTTCAGAAAACTGCCGTTCATCACCATGTAGAAAATATTTATGTTATACGCTGGAGCTGGTGTGCTCATTCATTCAATAAATATTTATTATGTGGAAGAGACAGTGTTAGGTGCTGGCAGTATTCCCATGAACCAGACAGATGCGCTTCCTACATTCATGGAGTCTCCTGTCTGGAGAATTTACCATCAATTCAGTTCAGCAAGTATTTATCAAGCATCGGTAATAAACCAGTACTGTTCTGACTCATTTAAGGGTATGAGAGAGCTAACATAGGATCCCTGGCTCCCTTTCTGTGTCTTTGGAAATAAAAAGCTCATATAAATGAAGTGCTTAGAAAACAATATAAACTATTAGTTGCCAGTAATAAAGACCATGGAATGTACACACTATTTCTGAATCCACTTGGTAAAAAACATATGCTATATGAAGTTACAAGAGTCCAATGCAAAATAATATCTTTTTAGGCAAATCTTTAAAATTCTAGCCAATATGGCAAAGAAGAAAAAATTAGCATTCTATTTCACGGATACATCTTAAAATGCAGATCTAAACAAAATATTTATTGTCTCCTTAAATATATAAAAGGTCATTGAACACCCAGTATAATTCTTGTTTGTTTTTGTTTTGCTTTTTATCAAGTCACATGGAAAGCAGATTCTGTGTTTGGACATTTAAATTGGCTTACCCTAAGCTCAGGGGGGAGCTAGCTAATTGTCTTAGAGCAGAAGACTAGAAATTAAAAGCCTTGAATCTTTTTCTGAGAGTCTTACAAACTCACCTGAGAGGAACATGGGAATTTTCCAAAGATTTTCTAAGTAGCTTTGGAAAAAGCAGTGGATATGTTAATTTACTTTTTAATAAAAAAATCAAAGCACTGAAGAGAGTATACTTCCAAATAGAGTATTTTGATTTAGATAACAGACATAAAGAATATTTTTAAAAATCATTCCACTACTGTGGAAAACAGTCTGATGGTTCCTCAAAAGTTAAACACAGAATTACTATATGATCCCATAATCCCACTCCTAGATACATGCCCCAAAGAACTGAAAACAGGTAATAAAACAAGTACATATATATACATGTTCACAGCAGCACTCTTCAGAATAGCCAAAAGGTTAAAAACAACCCGTGTCCATTAACAAATGAATGGATAAACAAATTGATACACCCACACAATGGAATATTACTCATAAAAAGGAACAAAGTACTAATACATGCTACAATGTGAATGAGCCTCCAAAATACTATGCTAAGTGAAAGAAGCCAGACACAAAATGTCACATATTGTATGATCACATTTATATGAGATACCCAGAATAGATAAGTCCACAGAGACTGAACTCAGATTAGCGGTTACCAGAAGCTAGGGGGAAGGTAAAATGAAAGAAATGCCTTAATGGGTAAGGGGTTTTACTTTGGAGTGATAGAAATGTGGGGGCATTAGATAGCAATGACAGTTACACAACATTCTGAATGTACTAAATTCCAATGAATTGTTCACTTTAAAATGGTTAATTTTATATTATGTGAATTTCATCTCAAATCATTCTTTAACAATGCTATATCACCAAAATTTCTGATAACACTGAGGACAATAATGTTTGGAAAAATACAGATATTGACAACTCTAAGTTTAAAAGTGATCCCAAACAGACCCTGAATGTGAAAAAGTTTTAAAAATATCTTAAACAATTTATTTTGTTTGTATTTTTCTTTATATGTACACTGAAGTGTGAAAAAATCACTGCATTATTTTGTTTTACTTGTATGTGAAATGTTTTAAAAGTCAGTGGTGACACGTAAAGAGAAAACCCTGACAAGTAATGTAGATCAATCATGCGTATAGAGACAGTTTTTTAAAATAAGCAAAGCAGTTAAAGGTAAAGCCAGGAAATTTTGGAAATCATCTTAGGAGAAATTAAACCTTAAATTTCCACAGAGATATGAACACTGACTAACAAAAGACTAAAGACTATCAAATAAATTTAACTTAATCATAATAGAACTCTTATTAAGGTTCACCATTATGCAGATTCTTACACACTTCAGAACAAATTATCCGTATGTAGACAGGGCAGGACTAAGCACCTTCCAACCTCCTATTTCATAGGAGGCTATGAAATAAAACTAAATAAAACTATATGTGGTAAGTGTTCAATAACAAAAGTTGACTTAAAGCAACAGATGCCATCATTGTGTTATAAAAAAAGAAATATACTTTACAAATCATATTATTAGAGCTTTTATTGTTTATAAAACTGTCATTTCAAATTTCAGTATTACCTGGGTAATTTGAATGTTCTACATAAGTTCAAACATCAGAAAAGAAAAATTTTTTAAGAAAAGTATTTTTAAAGTACACCCATGTATATGGTAAAGAACAAGGTTTAAAAAATGACCCAATGAATAAACAAAGTTTAGATTATGGAGTTTAAAACCCCGCTGCCAACGAACACACTCAGCACACAGACTGTGGTTTCTAATACTACTACTGTCCAATAAAAGAACTCGGCCTCCTTGGAGAAATAACTGATTCCAGGGCTAGGGTAGGAAATATACAAGATGAGCCTGGAACATCTTCCAGTGTCAGGAAGTAAGGCAGTGCTGAAAACAAAAACAAAAACAGCTCAATGCCTTTACTATCTGGACCAGGATATTTTGAATATTTGCTTGCACAAACTGGCTATGAATTTGCAGAGACAGGCCAGTTCTTTCAAAAGCCCTTTAATTTCTTCATCTAGAGCAGAGTTTCTCATTGTCAGCACTACTGACATCTTGGGCCCGTGCTTCTATGGGGGACTGTCCTGCACACTGAAGGAAGTTTAGCAGCATCCCTGGCCTCTACTCACTAGACGCCAATAGCATTATCCCCTCCTCTCCAACTGTGACAATCAAAAATGTGCCACCAGTCAGAATGGCCATCATCAAAAAATCTACAAACAATAGATCTGGAGAGGGTGTGGAGAAAAGGGAACCCTCTTGCACTGTTGGTGGGAATGTAAATTGATACAGCCACTATGGAGAACAGTATGGAGGTTCCTTAGAAAACTAAAAATAGAACTACCATATGACCCAGCAATCCCACTACTGGGCATATACCCTGAGAAAACCATAATTCAAAAAGTCATGTAACACAATGTTCATTGCAGCACTATTTACAATAGCCAGGTCATAGAAGCAACCTAAGTGTCCATCAACAGATGAATGAATAAAGATGTGGCACGTATATACAATGGAATATTACTCAGCCACAAAAAGAAATGGAATTGAGTTATCTGTAGTGAGGTGGATAGACCTAGAGTCTGTCATACAGAGTGAAGTAAGTCAGAAAGAGAAAAACAAATACCGTATGCTAACACAGATATATGGAATCTTAAAAAACAAAAAAAATGGTTCTGAAGAACCTAGGGGCAGAACAGGAATAAAGACACAGACGTAGAGAATGGACTTGAGGACACGGGGAGGGGGAAGGGTAAGCTGGGACAAAGTGAGAGAGTGGCATGGACTTATATACACTACCAAATGTAAAATAGATGTTAGTGTGCCACATAGCACAGGGAGATCAGCTCGGTGCTTTGTGTCGACCTAGAGAGGTGGGATAGGGAGGGTGGGAGGGAGACGCAAGAGGGAAGAGATATGGGGATATATGTATAGCTGATTCACTTTGTTATACAGCAGAAATTAACACACCATTGTAAAGCAATTATATTCCAATAAAGCTGTTAAAAAAACTGTGCCAAATGTCTTGGGGGTGGGGGTGTGGAAAGGGACAAAATCTCCTCCCCACATTGAGAACCATGCTCTAGAGAAACTTTCAAAATGATGAACTAAATAAAACTTGATAGTTAAACACACTGATTAAATAATGCTGTGAGATTCTGGCTGGTGTAAATTAAAGAGCCAATATAGCAACAAGAAGAGGGATCTTGGGGGAAAGGGGTTTGTTTTTTCTTCTTTAACATTTCTCCTCTTCTTTCCTCCTCAGCAATCAGCAGCAAGGCCTTTTTAATGACTATTTTAGTGCTATACTCCTGATCCCCTAACTTCATTCCCACTGCTGCTGAAAAGCTTCATGGCAGAAAAGAGAAAAGCCCTAGTGCTTGACACACTTCACAAAAGCTGTCTTTCAAAGACACTGGGTTGAAGAGCAATTTAATTAAGAACAGGGACAACAGCCTTTCGGTTAAACTCAGAAACACCAAATAAGGAGGGTGTTACAGTTAGTGGAATCCCATCTCTTCCGCTGCTAGCGAAAGCTCACTGAACTCAGAGCACTAAAAGAATTGCCATAACATCTTCAGGGTGTGAAATTGAGAAATGTTCAACTATTCCAGTGAATCACTCTTCCATAACATTTGCAAAGAAGTGCAAGTATACTCCCCTTGGGCAAACACCTGTTTATGAACAAGACCATGTCATTAACAGAGACCAGTTTCTTTTACACCCTGTGCCAAATTCAGTGTAACTCATTTGGCTTCTGTCAGAACTGGATTTCTAATCCTGTATTCTAGACAATTAGCTTAGCTAATTGTTAGCCTTAGCTTCTTGTTACTTATTCTAGCCTAAAAGAAGGATTTTTCACAAAGAGAAATAGGTGCAGAATAGTTAATATGAACATTTTCTCCAAAATGACAAGCTAATTCCACAAATTCTTAAACTGGACTCGAACCTTAAGGGCAAATCTAATTATATATCGACGTTAGGTGCTCTCAAGGAAGAAACTTATGAGTCAAATGAATAAACAGGTACACTGGCATAATGTTCTGAGAGCTATCTTTTCAAAATGTAGAAGAAGTTTCTTTCATTTTTTCTCTCATTCAGAAAATCAACTTTACAGATGTGTTTCATTCACCCCATTCCTCAGCTGAGTTTTAAATTCCTTCTTAAAGAGTGACATAAACAGTTTAGCCCAAACCAGACATTTTCTATAACAAGTACGATCCAAAAAAAAAAAAAAGAAAAAAAGCACAGATTCATCCAGGCCAGACAACTGTCCCTTTTACAAAGTGCACCTGGAAGCCTGTTTAAATTGTCTTGTGCTGAACTCGAGGGAGAACTAGCTAATTGTCTTAGAGCAAAAGACTAGAAATTAAAGCCTTGAATCTTCTGATTCTGCCGCTTGCTGTGTTATTTTGACAAGTTACCTAACCTCTCTGGACTTTTATTGATCTATAAATGGCAACTATTTGGCAAATGATAGGGTAATTTATGGAAGGGACACTTTAAGAGCATTGGCTAAAAGTTGTCAAATCAAACTTAAATTGTATTTTTAAACTCTAAATCGAGATACTGTAGTCTTTAAATAACACTCTTTTCAGACACAATTTGTGTCTTTTCAGACACAATTTCACTCGAGTTTTTCCACAGATAAATCTTTTACATTTCCAGAAAAATTAATCTTGAGTTCAAAATTATCAGCTCACTAAGAAGAATGCAAAAGATTTTCCTAAGATACATGTTTTCTGTATATTCTGTGAAACATTTTAAGTACAAAAATTACATCTTATTCTATCAACAAATAAGTTTCAGAAGGCATCTGATCTTGGGACTCCCCTGGTGGTACAGTGGTTAAGAATCCACCTGCCAATGCAGGGGACACGGGTTCAAGCCCTGGTCCGGGAAGATCCCACATGCCACGGAGCAACTAAGCCCATGTGCCACAACAACTGAGTCTGTGCTCTAGAGCCCGCGAGCCACAACTACTAAGGCCGCGTGCAACAACTACTGAAGCCCACGTGCCTAGAGCCCGTGCTCCGCAACAAGAGAAGGCACTGCAATGAGAAGCCCACGCACCGCCACGAAGAACAGCCCCTGCTCGCCGCAACTAGAGAAAGCACGTGCCCAGCAATGAAGCAAAAATAAATAATAAATTTAAAAAGTAAAAAAAGAAGGCATCTGATCTCATAATGTATGGAAATGAGTATCATGACATCTCTCATTGATTAACTATAGTGGACAGGCTTATTAAAACAATAACATTAGCCAAGATTCATGAATCCTTATTCTTTGGTCCAGAGAAAGTCTTAAAATGTTATCCTCAGGGCAAGCCAAAGAAAGGTCCTGAAATCTGCCCTACCCTATTTCTCAAAGTGTATCAGTAATAAGAGACTAGTTTTGTGGAGGTAAAAACTCCTCTGAGCAAGCATAGGCTAATTTATTTCATCTTGACCTTCCTCTTGTACCTTAGGAAAATACGTGGCCTCCTGCCAATAACTCTCAGAATTACAAAGCTAACTTGCTTCTGTGACTCATTAATCAGTGTGTTCCATGGATTTTCCAGAAAGATGACCCTCTGTGTAAACAACGTCTGAGGAGGCCCACAGAAGCCAGAGAAGAGGGCAAAAGGATAAATCCTAATCTATCTCCCAAAAGACTAGCTTTAAAATAGTTCTGGAGTGCACCTATGCCTCCCTCTTAGGGGCTACATACACACATTCTCCACCATGCACCATGGAGACCAAGTCTCAGCCCTACTTATGAGTCACCCTACTAATTAACAGTGTGACTTGTTTGTTCTACAAACATATTTTATTAAGAAAAGCCATCTCATAATCAAAATCAGTTCTAAAGATAATTGGTATTCCTTCTATTTATGGCCTATTTGTTCTATTTAAAAACTTGAACTTTTTGAATGATGTTACATCTTGCCACTTCTTTAAAGCTCCATCTGACACTGCAGGAAATGCAGGGACATTATTTAGTGGGACCCGATATTCACGGTTTTGTTCTCTATGATAGCAATCCTAAACTTTCCATCTTACCTGGAAGAGGCATTTATTTACCCAAACCTAAGATACAGAAAACAACTTGTTCAGGGGGAGAGAAAAAACACAAGGGAAATCCTGGTTCTCATTTGAGCTTTGCTTTTTTAACTCTAAAAAAATAGTCATAAAACCCACCTAGAACAAAGTAAAAGAGTCTTCCAATTACACCTTAAAAATGACTCTTCATATTAGACTAATATGAACTAGTACAGCACATGTTTAAGAAGAAAGCTTCTGAAGTGAAGACACCATCTTATTTGTTACCTTTTCTTTCATTCAAAATTACAGCAATACAGCTACCACTGTGAAAATGATGTTTTCTTAATTAAATGCATATTTTTCCTTTAACATGGAATTAATTCCAGTACCTAAATTCAAAGTATGTGAAAAAATTGAAGTTAGCTAATAGTTTAAAGGATTTAACTTAGAACTTAAATTTTTAAAAATACCACCCCTAAATCAGTTCCAAGATACTCGCTTTCTCTCTGTGTACTATAACTAAAATATGTTATTTCTATGATTAAACAAAAATTGTTTACCAAAAAACACTAATATTACATAAACACATCTTGGATTAATGGTGTGTGTGTGTGTGTGTGTGTGTGTGTCTGTGTGTGTGTGTGTGTGTGCGCGCGCGCATGTGTGTTTGATCCCATGCTTCTGCTTTGATGGTGAATTATTCCCCAGCACAATAATTTCATTATCTCCACATATTCCAAATATTTCTGAAATCGCTTATTAAATATATAAAAGGCAGATATATTGACTTAATAGTACTAATTAAACAAATGATTTCTTTTTTAATATTGTAACAAAATATGTTGAGCCAAATATGCAACTGCTTATCACTAACAGCTCTGGGAATGGGAATAAAAGGCTTTTCTTACAATCCCCTGTGATTCTCATCTTGCGTTAGTTGGAGTCCCATTCAGATACTCTGCCTTTTTTGAAAAAGTCCACATCCCGGTTACCATACCACACGGGGGGGTTTTTTCACCACCGAAAGTTTTCTACAGTCTCAAATGCCATGGGAACCTGTTAATTATCATTATGGGGATAATTGTGCTGAAATAAAGTCAAGGAAAAACAAGAGTAACTTTGTCAGACTGCCTTGAGTAGAGGTGGGACATGAAGGCAATACTCTTAAGTACAATAAAAGAACAGGGCTAATTTGTCAAAAATTTCTTTCTGGTTTAATAACTTGAATTCTTTGAAGTCTGAACAAATTATCTGGTCAGCAGTAAATTTTACTTGGAAAATTTTACCTTTAAAATTATGGAGGGCAGTAGTGGTCTAGAACCTCTACCTTATTTCATCAGAAACGCAGAGGTCAAGGGGAGCTTCAAGATGGCGGAAGAGTAAGATGTGGAGATAACCTTCCTCCCCACAAACACATCAGAAATACATCTACATGTGGAACAGCTGCGACAGAACACCCACTAAACGCTGGCAGAAGACCTCAGACCTCCCAAAATGCAAGAAACTCCCCACGTACCTGGGTAGGGTAAAAGAAAAAAGAAAAAACAGAGACAAAGAATAGGGACGGGACCTGCACCAGTGGGAGGGAGCTGTGAAGGAGGGAAGATTTCCACACACTAGAAGCCCCTTCGCGGGTGGCGGAGGGGGAAAGCTTCGGAGCCACGGAGGAGAGCGCAGAAACAGGGGTGCGGAGGGCAAAGCAGAGAGATTCCCGCACAGAGGATTGGGGCCGACCGGCACTCACCAGCTTGAGAGGCTTGTCTGCTCGCCCGCCGGGGCGGGCGGGGCTGGGAGCTGAGGCTCGGGCTCCGGTTGGCAGGGAGAGGACTGGGGTTGGCGGCGTGAACACAGCCTGAAGAGGGCTAGTGCGCCACAGCTAGCCGGGAGGGAGTCCGGGAAAAAGTCTGGAGCTGCCGAAGAGGCAAGAGACTTTTTCTTGCCTCTTTGTTTCCTGGTGCGCGAGGAAAGGGGATTAAGAGCGCCGCTTAAAGGAGCTCCAGAGACGGGCGTGAGCCGGGGCTATCAGCGCAGACCCCAGAGACGGGCAACAGACGCTAAGGCTGCTGCTGCCGCCACCAAGAAGCCTGTGTGCGAGCACAGGTCACTCTCCACACCTCCCTTCCCGGGAGCCTGTGCGGCCCGCCACGGCCAGGGTCCCGTGATCCAGGGAGAGCTTCCCCGGCAGAACGCACAACGCGCCTCAAGCTGATGCAACGTCACGCCAGCCTCTGCCGCGCAGGCTCGCCCCGCACCCATACCCCTCCCTTCCCCCGGCCTGAGTGAGCCAGAGCCTCCGAATCAGCTGCTCCTTTAACCCCAGCCTGAGTGAAGAATAGACGCCCTCAGGCGACCTACACGCAGAGGCGGGGCCAAATCCAAAGCTGAACCTTGGAAGCTGTGTGAACGAAGAAGAGAAACGGAAATTTCTCCCAGCAGCCTCAGGAGCAGCGGAGTAAAGCTCCACAATCAACTTGATGTACTGCATCTGTGGAATACTTGAATAGACAACGAATCATCCCAAATTGAGGAGGTGGACTTTGGGAGCAAAGATATATATATTTTTTCCCCTTTTCCTCTTTTTGTGAGTGTGTATGTGTATGCTTCTGTGTGTGATTTTGTCTTTATAGCTTTGCTTTTACCATTTGTCCTAGGGTTCTGTCTGGTTTTTTTTCTAATTACTTAAAAAAAGACCTAACAATGAAGACCTAACAAATGAAGAGGAAATAGGCAGTTTACCTGAAAAAGAATTCAGAATAATGATAGTAAAGATGATCAAAAATCTTGGAAACAGAGTAGAGAAAATACAAGAAACGTTTAACATGGACCTAGAAGAACTAAAGAGCAAACAAACAGAGATGAACAACACAATAAATGAAATTAAAAATTCTCTAGAAGGAATCAATAGCAGAATAACTGAGGCAGAAGAACGGATAATTGACCTGAAAGATAAAATAGTGGAAATAACTACTGCAGAGCAGAATAAAGAAAAAAGAATGAAAAGAACTGAGGACAGTCTCAGAGACCTCTGGGACAACATTAAACACAACAACATTTAAGTTATAGGGGTCCCAAAAGAAGAAGAGAAAAAGAAAGGGTCTGAGAAAATATTTGAAGAGATTATAGTTGAAAACTTCCCTAATATGGGAAAGGAAATAGTTAATCAAGTCCAGGAAGCACAGAGAGTCCCATACAGGATAAATTCAAGGAGAAACACGCCAAGACACATATTAATCAAACTATCAAAAATTAAATACGAAGAACAAATATTAAAAGCAGCAAGGGCAAAACAACAAGTAACACATAAGAGAATTCCCATAAGGTTAACAGCTGCTCTTTCAGCAGAAATTCTTCAACCCAGAGGGAGTGGCAGGACATATTTATAGTGATGAAAGAGAAAAACCTACAACCAAGATTACTCTACCCAGCAAGGATCTCATTCAGATTTCACAGAGAATTAAAAGCTTTAGAGACAAGCAAAAGCTAAGAGAATTGAGCACCACCAAACCAGCTTTACAACAAAGGCTAAAGGAACTTCTCTAGGCAGGAAACACAAGAGAAGGAAAAGACCTACAATAATAAACCCAAAACAATTAAGAAAATGGTGATAGGAACATACATATCGATAATTACCTTAAATGTAAATGGATTAAAAGCTCCAACCGAAAGACGTAGACTGGCTGAATGGATACAAAAACAAGACCTATATATATGCTGTCTACAAGAGAACCACTTCAGACCTAGGGACACATACAGACTGAAAGTGAGGGGGTGGAAAAAGTTTTCCACGCAAATGGAAATCAAAATAAAGCTGGAGTAACAATTCTCATATCAGACGAAATAGACTTTAAAACAAAGACTATTACAAGAGGCAAAGAAGGACACAACATAATGATCAAGGGATCAATCCAAGAAGAAGATATAACAATTGTAAATATTTATGCACCCAACATAGGACCACCTCAATACATAAGGCAAATACTAACAGCCATAAAGGGGAAATTGACAGTAACACAATCATAGTAGGGGACTTTAACACTCCACTTTCACCAATGGACAGATCATCCAAAATGAAAATAAATAAGGAAACACAAGCTTTAAATGATACATTAAACAAGATAGACTTAATGGATATTTATAGGACATTCCATCCAAAAACAACAGAATACACATTCTTCTCAAGTGCTCATGGAACATGCTCCAGGATAGATCATATCTTGGGTCACTAATCAAGCCTTGGTAAATTTAAGAAAATTGAAAACGTATGAAGTATCTTTTCCGACCACAACACTATGAGACTAGATATCAATGACAGGAAAAAATCTGTAAGAAATACAAACACATGGAGGCTAAACAACACACTACTTAATAACCAAGAGATCACTGAAGAAATCAAAGAGGAAATCAAAAAATACCTAGAGACAAATGACAATGAAAACACAATGACCACAAACTTATGGGATGCAGGAAGAGCAGTTTAAACAGGGAAGTTTATAGCTATGCAAGCCTACCTTAAGAAACAAGAAACATCTCAAATAAACAACCTAACCTTACATCTAAAGCAATTAGAGAAAGAAGAACAAAAAAACCCCGAAGTTAGCAGAAGGAAAGAAATCATAAAGATCAGATCAGAAATAAATGAAAAAGAAATGAAGGAAATGATAGCAAAGATCAATAAAACTAAAAGCTGGTTCTCTGAGAAGATAAAATTGATAAATCATTAGCCAGACTTATCAAGAAAAAAAGGGAGAATACTCAAATCAATAGAATTAGAAATGAAAAAGCAGAAGTAACAACTGACACTGCAGAAATACAAAGGATCATGAGAGATAACTAAAAGCAACTATATGCCAATAAAATTGACAATCTGGAAGAAATGGACAAATTCTTAGAAATACATAACCTTCTGAGAAGGAACCAGGAAGAAATGGAAAATATAAACAGACCAATCACAAGCACTGAAATTGAAACTGTGATTAAAAATCTTCCAACAAACAAAAGCCCAGGACCAGATGTCTTCACAGGGGAATTCTATCAAACATTTAGAAAAGAGCTAACACCTATCCTTTTCAAACTCTTCCAAAATACAGCAGACGGAGGAACACTCCCAAACTCATTCTACGAGGCCACCATTACTCTGATACCAAAACCAGACAAAGATGTCACAAAGAAAGAAAACTACAGGCCAATATCACTGATGAACATAGCTGCAAAAATCCTCAAAAAAATACTAGCAGGGCTTCCCTGGTGGCGCAGTGGTTGAGGGTCCGCCTGCCGATGCAGGGGACATGGGTTCGTGCCCTGGTCCGGGAGGATCCCACGTGCCGCGGAGCGGCTGGGCCCGTGAGCCACGGCCACTGGGCCTCTGCGTCCAGAGCCTGTGCTCCGCAACGGGAGAGGCCGCAACAGTGAGAGGCCTGCGTACCGCAAAAAAAAAAAAAAAAAATACTAGCAAACAGAATCCAACAGCACATTAAAAGGATCATACACTATCATCAAGTGGGGTTTATCCTAGGAATGCAAGGATGCTCAATATACGTAAATCAATGTGATACACCATATTAACAAACTGAAGGAGAACAACCATATGATCATCTCAATGGATGCAGAGAAAGCTTTTGACAAAATTCAACACCCATTTATGATAAAAACCCTCCAGAAAGTAGGCAGAGAAGGAACTTTCCTCAACATAATAAAGGCCATATATGACAAACCCACAGCCAACATCATCCTCAATGGTGAAAAACTGAAACCTTTTCCACTAAGATCAGGAGCAAGACAAGGCTGCCCACTCTCACCACTATTATTCAACATAGTTTTGGAATTTTTAGCCACAGCAATCAGAGAAGAAAAAGAAATAAAAGGAATCCAAATCGGAAAAGAAGAAATAAAGCTGTCACTGTTTGCAGATAACATGGTACTATACATAGAAAATCCTAAAGATGCTACCAGAAAACTACTAGAGCTAATCAATGAATTTGGTAAAGTAGCAGGATACAAAATTAATGCACAGAAATCTCTTGCATTCTTATACACTAATGATGAAAAATCTGAATGTGAAATTAAGAAAACACTCCCATTTCCCACTGCAACAAAAAGAATAAAATATCTAGGAATAAACCTACCTAAGGAGACAAAAGACCTCTATGCAGAAAATTATAAGACACTGATGAAAGAAATTAAAGATGATACAAATAGATGGAGAGATATAACATGTTGTTGGATTGGAAGAATCAACATTGTGAAAATGACTACACTCCCCAAAGGAATCTACAGATTCAATGCAATCCCTATCAATCTACCACAGGCATTTTTCACAGAACTAGAACAAAAACTTTCACAATTTGTACAGAAACACAAAAGTCCCCGAATAGCCAAAGCAATCTTGAGAAAGAAAAACGGAGCTGGAGGAATCAGGCTCCCTGACTTCAGACTATACACCAAGCTACAGTAATCAAGACAGTATAGTACTGGCATAAAAACAGAAATATAGATCAATAGAACAGGGTAGGAAGCCCCAAGGTAAGCCCACGCACATATGGTTGCCTTATCTTTGATAAAGGAGGCAAGAATATACAGTGGAGAAAAGACAGCCTCTTCAATAAGTGTTGCTGGGAAAACTGGACAGCTACATGTAAAAGAATGAAATTAGAACAATCCCTAACACCATACACAAAAGTAAACTCAAAATGGATTAAAGACCTAAATGTAAGGCCAGACACCATCAAACTCTTAGACGAAAACATAGGCAGAACACTCTATGACATAAATCACAGCAAGATCCTTTTTGACCCACCTCCTAGAGAAATGGAAATAAAAACAAAAATAGGGCTTCCCTGGTGGCACAGTGGTTGAGAGTCCGCCTGCCGATGCAGGGTACACGGGTTTGTGCCCTGGTCCGGGAAGATCCCACATGCCGCAGCGCGGCTGGGCCCGTGAGCCATGGCCACTGAGCCTGCGCGTCCGGAGCCTGTGCTCCGCAGCGGGAGAGGCCACTACAGTGAGAGGCCCGTGGATCGCCAAAAAAAAAAAAAAACAACAAAAATAAACAAATGGGACCTAATGAAACTTAAAAGCTTTTGAACTGCAAAGAAAACCATAAACAAGACGAAAAGACAACCCTCAAATGGGAAAAAATATTTGCAAATGAAACAACTGACAAAAGATTAATCTCCAAAACATACAAGCAACTCATTCAGCTCAATATCAAAAAAATAAATAACCCAATCCAAAAATGGGCTGAAGCCCTAAATAGACATTTCTCCAAAGAAGATATACAGACTGCCAACAAACACATGAAGCAATGCTCAACATCAGTAATCATTAGAGAAATGCAAATCAAAACTATGAGATATCATCTCACACCAGTCAGAATGGCCGTCATCAAAAAATCTAGAAACAATAAATGCTGGAGAGGGTGTGGAGAAAAGAGAACCCTCTTGCACTGTTGGTGGGAATGTGAATTGATACAGCCACTATGGAGAACAGTATGGAGGTTCCTTAAAAAACTAAAAATAGAACTACCATACAACCCAGCAATCCCACTACTGGACATATACCCTGAGAAAATGATAATTCAAAAAGAGTCATGTACCAGAATGTTCATTGCAGCTCTATTTACAGTAGCCAGGACATGGAAGCAACCTAAGTGTCCATGAACAGTTGAATGGATAAAGAAGATGTGGCACATATATACAGTGGAATATTACTCAGCCATAAAAAGGAATGAAACTGAGTTATTTGTAGTGAGGTGGATGGACCCAGAGACTGTCATACAGAGTGCAGGAGGGTACTTCCCTGGTGGTCCAGTGGTTAAGACTTCACCTTCCTAGGGGCAAGATGGGAATAAAGATGCAGACCTACTAGAGAATGGACTTGAGGATACGGGGAGGGGGAAGGGTAAGCTGGGACAAAGTGAGAGAGTGGCATGGACATATATACACTACCAAACGTAAAATAGATAGCTACTGGGAAGCAGCCACATAGCACAGGGAGATCAGCTCGGTGCTTTGTGACCAACTAGAGGGGTGGGATAGGGAGGGTGGGAGGGAGGGAGATGCAAGAGGGAAGAGATATGGGGACATATGTATATGTATAACTGATTCACTTTGTTATAAAGCAGAAACTGACACACCATTGTAAAGCAGTTATACTCTAATAAAGATGTTAAAAAATAAAAATAAATTAAAAAAAAAAAAAGAAACACAGCAGTTGCCTGAGAGTCGAGGCTATGCTGCTGTGTATTTTATGTTCCCCCCATTATATCCATCAACAGCTCCAAAAGCACCACCAACTGTATTTTAAAGAGAAAGTGATGTTTGAAGAGATGAAGCAACCTACTTGTCCAAGGTCTTCCCATTAGTGAGAATCAGAGCCAGGAAACACTTGTGTACTGGAATACTTAATGACACTAAATGAACCTGGCATTTGGTGAGTATTTGGCATACCTCATCTCACTTAACCTTCACAACTCAATAAACTGGATATTACATGCATTTTCCCACTTTACAAAAGAAAACTGAGTCTCAAGGGAATTGTTACTTGCCTGTGGTCTCATAGCTCATCAGAGTTGCCCTTATACCAGGAAGATGAGCCTTTACCCTGGGTACTGGGCTTTGAAAGGCCAGAGTGGGGCCCTCCTTTCTATACTTCTCTCCAAGGATACAATAGGGTATAAGGCCAAGGGTATATATCAACCAAGAGTCACATATTTGGGTTTTTTTTTTTAATAAACATATTTGTTTACTTTTATTTTTGGCTGCATTGGGTCTTTGTTGCTGCACACGGGCTTTCTCTAGTTGCAGCAAGCAAGGGCTACTCTTCGTTGCAGTGTGCAGGCTTCTCACTGTGGTGGCTTCCCTTGTTGCAGAGCACAGGCTCTAGGCACACTGGCTTCAGTAGTTGTGGCATGCGGGCTCAGTAGTTGTGGCTCGCGGGCTCTAGAGTGCAGGCTCAGTCGTTGTGGTGGTACGGGCTTAGTTGCTCCGTGCCATGTGGGATCTTCCCAGACCAGGGCTCAAACCCATGTCTCCTGCATTGGCAGGCAGATTCTTAACCACTGTGCTACCAGGTAAGCCCTCTAGAGATGTTTTGATTAGCTCAGAATTCCCTGCCCAAACTGCCCCAAGCTCACCTCCAGGGCCTCTTTCCCAAATCCTTCCCCAGGGTTGACTGTACTGCAGGTATCACATGCCCACAAGCCTAGGCCCAAGGTAGACAAGGGGTGGCCTTCTGAGTGTGAAAGACACAGCCTGGGGCTTCCCTGGTGGTGCAGTGGTTGATAGTCTGCCTGCCGATGCAGGGGGCAGGGGTTTGTGCCCCGGTCCGGGAGGATCCCAAATGCTGCAGAGCGGCTGGGCCCGTGAGCCATGGCCGCTAAGCCTGCGCGTCGAGCCTGTGCTCCGCAAGTGGAGAGGCCACAACAGTGAGAGCCCCATGTACCGCAAAAAAAAAAAAAAAAGACACAGCCTGGACTATGGGCTGGCATGTCAACACTTTACAGTGTAGGATAAGAGGCAGGGAGGCTACGGACACAGACAGCAGACCTAGGTCCTACTCTCCTTGTGTAATCATGTTCTAGGGCAGAACTCTGAAATATCCAGGAATTCAAATTCAAACATGACTTTCCAGGTCACTATAAAGGTAAATTTGTCAGGGTAGGAGAAATTGGCTTGATTTATAAGTTTTTTAAATGTTTTGACATACGGTATGTGAGCCATCATTTGTATTCTTCCCTCAGGGCCCACAAATGTTAGGCGGGGGCCTGCAGCTAGTAAATGATGGAGCTGAAACTTGGGAACAAGTCCTGTTTGACTCTAGAAAGAATACTGTGTTATCCTCAACACCTATCCACCCACAGCGTAGCAGCCATTGTGATTTAGGTGGTTTGACCAACTCTAGAGGTAAATCATGATTTGTCTAAACCAATCATGATAATCCCATTCCTCAAAATGACTGATTCAGGCACCTGGACTAAGCTACTCAATATTTAACATTCCTCCAGAATCAGAGATTGCTTCCAAAATGAGTAGAAGACCCAATATAGACCAGAGAGACAGAAGGAAAAGTCTGCTGGATGCTCTGTAAGTCTCCAGAAATACCGTGTCCAGCACTACTGTGGACATCTCACCACTACCAGACTGAGGATGAAACCAAAACACAGAGGAAGGCAAAACCAAGTGACTCACAGGAAAACAGAATGGAAGCCACTGGATAGACAACCCTGAATCCTCTGGACTTTCAGTTATATGGACCCATACATTGCCTTATTGGTTAAGCCAGTCTGAGTTGGGTTTCAATTACAGCCAAAAGCATCCCTTAAGTGGCTGATCTCAAAGCTCATGCTCTTGACCACTATACAATACTGCCTCCCAGGCAGAGCAAGGAAGAAGGGCTCAGGGGTAACCCTTACCCTCAGTGAAGAGCCAAAAGGCTCCTAAGTCCTGCTTAAATCCAGAGTAACATGTATTTAGATCTAGGCTGGCAATGTCAGCCCAGCAAGGGTCACTTAGCCCCTGCTTCCCTGTAGCTCAGCTGCTTTTGTGAGTGGAGTCAGAGGATGTAAATCCTCTGGAACATTACATCATCTGAAAAGCATGTCTTGCTAATAGCACTGTCATTCTTACTCCAGAACTACTGAGATCTAGCCTGCTTTCCAGCACTTTAAATGTTCATATGGAACATCAGGGATTTTTATATAGGCTGAGGGTCTGCAGAGCCATCAGTAAAAAAGGCACTATTTTGATGAAAAACCTTTCTAAATTGTGCTCCAACCCCACTGCCTTCTTAAATGGAGTTCACTTCACATAATTTAATCTTTTCCTGATGACTCAAAGAACTCCCTATTATGAATATCAACTGCTGTATTCAGCTGTACATTTATTCAGCTGGAAGAAATTATCAAGAGGTGGAAAGCTCTTTTGATCCTATACTACATGACTATAACTATTGAACAACTGTTGCTCTTATATCTAATTTTATAGTGTCTGTCTTCTTTCTTCCAATCACACAATCAGTTGTTACTTCCCACTGTTGCTAGAGTGTCTTCCTACAATGACTCTTGTACCTTCATAACTTATTACATTTACTCTACTGTCTTTTTGAAATACATGAAACATTAAAAAGTATTGTTTTAAATAATATTTAATAATAAATATAGTTTACTGAGCACTTAGTGTGTTCCATGAATCATATTCAGAGTTTTGTGTCCATTATCTCATTTAACACACAAACGATATTATAAGGAAAATACTACCCCACTAGAGAAATGAGAACACTGAGGTACCAGTGAGCTGGGTAAATTTTCTGAGGTTAGACATTGATTCAAATACAGGTTAGTCTGACTATAAAGTCACTCTCCATAGTGACTGCTCTATACCCTGACCCTTTGCTGCCCTCATAACCGCAAATGAGAGACTATCTACCAGAGCCCTTAAAGTGGAAAACTGCCATGACAAAGGGAAGGCACTCAGACGACATCTCAATCTGAAAAACCAACCCCAGTCTAAGAGAATGTGTGTCAGACACCAGTAAAGCTAGGAAACAAAGAAGAGAGAGAGGCCTGAGCTGGGGAAATATCCGAAGTTCTGAGCAGACCGGAAATCAGGACATTTGGGGGACAAAGAAACAGTCCGGCACTGGTACACACACCGATCAGAGCGAGTCCTTGTTTTCCCACATGGTGAGCAAAGTTGCAGCTATCACGGCTAACAGAGGCAGAAATCTGGCAGCCAGGAATCGGTGTGATGGAACATCAAAGAAGGCAGGAGGCCTTCCACTTCCATCTCACTGGCCAGATCTGTGGAACATGTCCACTCTGAGCTGAAAGAGAGCCTAGAAAATGGAGGGGCTTTTAACTAGGTACCAATAAAACTTTGCCCACCCACTCCTTTCCCCAACCCCCAAATAAAACTGGAGTTCTACTAGTAAGAAAAGGGGTGCTAGACACCATGCAGGCAACCTGAGGTCCCTGAACAACATATACCCACCTTCCTTTCTTCATTAAAATCAACTATGATTCTCGAATTTTTTTTGAAACTTCCAAAAATAATGTATCTATTGTATCTAGGGCAAAAGTGATCCAAAGTCAGCATTAGTTTAAAACTCACAGAAATTCTCTAATAGACACATGACCCACAGTGGCCATATCAGACTGGCTGCTAATCATTCAGTTGACATCAAAAAAATATTTAACAGATCAACGGTACATTTATGTAAAACAACACTAAATATACCTAGTGGCAAATTAAGGAAAACATTATAGGAAAGCCTTTTGGTGAACAATTAGATGACTAACCTTCTAACAAGCACCTAAATCAGATCTAAATTTTCTAGACGCAAATTTTAGAAAATGTCAGGACAATACTCAAAGTCAACTCAAGCTATGACTACTGAAAATGTATTTTATTTGTTATTACTATTTACTTCATTAAGTACTGAAAATGCTAATTGTAACGAGGTTTCTCCTCTGAAATACCAGGTCTGACTGGACTATCTTCCTCTGAAGTCTGTTCCTTCGTGAAGGCCCACCATGACTGCTTCCCTGCAGCTTCAGTAATTAATTGTGGATCTCAGGCTTCTCATCGTAATATCAGTCTGTGGTCATCTGACCTAGTAGTGAAGGGAGAGAACTGCCAAATAGGAATAAAGTGAAATATTCTGGTTTGTCTCTTGCACATCTTTAGCAATCTTTGTTTTTCTTTTCCTTCCTCCATGATAATGTGTAAGAAACACAATCCTAAAGATACTTGCATGGTTTGGGGATGGATGCTCCTAAGGTTTGATCCTGGCTTTCGATAATATGACATGCTTCTTTGCTTACCTTATAAATTCATTGGATCCTTTACTGCCCATATTTGGATTTTTTTCCCCCCTAAACTAGTAAGAAGTCTTCCCTTGAGAGCAGGGATTGCCACCTTTGGCCTAATATAGGATGAAATGAGTCCCACAGTCAACTCAGACTAAATCTGTTCTCCACATGTTCAGGCCTTGTCTGGATGCCAGCTGGAAGACCTCTGTTGTGCTCAACACCAGATCCTATCTGGGGATTGGTGTGCTTCACACCAAGGGAATGGAAAGGCAAGCAATCCAAGTCTTCTCTCTAGTATTGCTCACCACTCACCTCAATAGCATGAGAGGAAGTGGCTGATCCTGGAAAATGTGGTATCATCTTTTTGATGGGGTAGGAGAAATACAAGGCAATGAAGAAGGCAGGAATTAAGCCACCTTCTCATTTGATCATTTTCTGCCTTTTCTTGGCCAGATGCCACATTTCCACCTCCAATAAAGCTTAAATGAAGACCTTAATATTCCTTTAGATAGGCTGTTTATCAAATATGATTGTGCTACTGAGCGGGTACTCGATACTTGACATTTGCCCAGTTTTAGATTTGATATAATGATAGTTATGACACCTAACGTTGTAAGGGAATTTTGAGCTCTTTCAAGAAAATAGCTTTAATACTTAATTTCATTATTAATTATTAATACTAGTTAATTAAATATTAACATAATATTTAATATCCAGATATTAACCAACTGGCAACACTGTGGACTCAGAATTGTACCCTCATAGCAGACATAGGAAGGCAGGAACTTATGGCTCGTGTGAATTATTCTCTTGCTCACAGGACTGCATTTTTAGGGCTTGCTTTATTCCCTTATAAAGCACTGTGACTTTGTCTCTATCATAAAGTGATGTTGTTGTTGTTGTCGCTGCTGTTTTCATCTCAAGCAACTATATCCTAGGATACCCACTCCCACATCGAATACATTTAAATTTGAGGCCGTAGGTCTTAATGTATTATTTGAAAGAATAATGATACAATTCTATATTATCTGCTTAAAAATATATTAATACCATTTAGAGAGGTTAAAATAGTTTCACAAAGGGAGGAGCAATTTGATAAACAGAGAACCTTCCAATTATATGATAACAACTCAAACTTTTTATGCCTCAGCTTCTCAATCTGGTCACAGAGGTCTTATAACAAAATTTAACTATACATCACACATGTAAGTAGTTTACTAAGTAAATACTTACCATGGTATACAAGCATTTCTGACATAAATGCAATATTTGTGTTTCTGCAAAACATCACATTCTGAAAAATTGCCTAATGAAAATAACAAGGCTATGGCAGGCAGTGGGTAGTAGTGGGTGGAGGATTATGGGCAGACCACTCGAAAAGTATACAGTTCTGTAATCAGAGTACTAACTAAAATAATAATAGTGTTAATAGTAATATCATCACAGTTCAATCTTTACTAGCCTTTGGATCCAGCAATTGATCAGTCAGTGCTTTACAGCCTTAAAACCCAGACTCATGCTTCCTTCTACAAAATGTAGGTCCTTATATGGATTCATTTCCGATAATGATCAGATTCACCAAAATTCAAAATCTGACCTAGTGGATCTGCCCTAGCGGATCTGCCCTAGCATATAGCCTTGCTCCTCTTCTCGCCCTCCCTCCTTCCACTCACTTCCCCCCAACACACACACACAATTTATTTAAATTGGGAAATAAACAGGGAAAGATGCAGTCTACACTCTCAGCTTCCCCACATAACTAAAAACTGTGGAAAATGCAGCAGTTCTTAAATCAACTAAACCAGACACTATTTGCCCTAAAGCAAGAGTCTTCTGCAAGATTTTCAACTTATATCTTAAGGTCTTCATGTACTGAAAAGGCTTTGTCTTTAGTTGTGAGAGATTTTAAAGTATGTTGTAGAATAGACTACACTGGGCATCTACTCTCTACCATTTACAGACTCCAAAGCATAGACTAGAATTCTTTTAATAAAAAGGCAGTTAGCTTGACCTCCCATCATGCGATGTTCTGGGCTCTTACTTAAGATCACTAAGCCTCAACCCTGGCATAAATCCAAGCCAGCACTCATTTAATACACGTGTTCTTGGAGCCAAGACATCTGTGTGTTATAATGACATGCAAGTTACGAAGGAGTGTTTATATCTCACTTTAGTATAATGCGAACATTCAGCTGTTGCAAATCAGCTTTCTATAATGACTAGTCCTAACTTAAAGGATTTATTATATTTCCTATTAAAGTCCTTAGCAGTGTACAACAAATTTATAAGACCTGATTAAGCTGTTTATTACTACAACTCCAGAAGTGCTATGACGATAAGATAGCAGCTAAACACGTTGAAAAATAGGAGAAACTTTAAAAAATCTTCATAATATAAAATAACTATCATATTAGACCACTTTCAAATAACTTACTTCATTTTTATCCCCTTGAATAATAGAGTCATTGTTCTCTAAAACTGACAATGAAAGAAAAAACCATTTGGGCAGAATAGAATGATCCTCCTGCTATTAGAAGCTATCAAGATGCAGACTGGTTTGGATTTGGGGAGGCACCACCCTAAGCCCCCATCCAAAGGCAGCAACAGTGGTAGCCATGTCTATTCAGTGGTCCTAGTGAAATACAGATGTGCAGGGTCATATCCTGACCCAATGCATTGCACCATGATATCACCCTTCAAAAGGACAAACTGAAATTCTGGCCAGGGTTGCCTTAGGGGGAAAGAAGAGGAGAGGAATTATCTTTCAAACCTGAGGAGGCAATGGGAAAGGTCATTTCAGAGGTCAGAGGACCAACTCAAACAGCTCATCAATTCAAACACCTTCTCTAATTTTTTAACTACTTCTACTTTTGGTGAGCATGGTTTGAACCCTTTGTTTTGGTAACTCATTAACCTCTGCTGATGACTTCTTTTCTCAGGCATTCACTTTGTTGCCCTAAACTAGTCTCAAGTAAAACCCCTTTTAAAAAGTTATAATCCATGTTCATAGAGAAGCGCTCTGGTGTCATATGTACCCCATTTTGTCTTGATCAATAGATCAATGCTTGCTAACAGGACTGTAAGAAAATGCCTCCAATGTGGACTCCTTAAAGGTCAAAATGGAGAGTCAACAAGTTATTTTCAATATTTTTTAAATGATGAAATGTACATGTTTATGTATAATATGGCTTCCAAAGTGGAGTAAAATATTAAGTTTCTTTGTAGCAATACAAATTATTTCACACTGGTCAAAAAACTTTTATATGTCATTCTATGTGGTATTCATAAAAATATGTAAAAATGACTTAATATCCTTGGGAGACAAACAATATTTAAGGCATGGAGTCCAAAGGTAAGGATAATATATGGGTTCCCAGAATGGAAGTGAGGGCCCTAGGAGACAGGATGTCTGGATTTAAGAGAAATCAGTGACAAAACTACTCTTCTACTAGCCAAAACTCAAATTATGCAGGGATGAAAATTTCCATTTTTCTTTTTATGAACCAGCAGATATAATGACAGGCAACTCTCATTTCCCACCTCCATCTTTTTATCAAACCAAAATCAAGTAATTCTGGTGAACAGTTACAGACTGAAAGGTTTGGTTATTAAGGCATTTGGCTTAAGACAAAGTCCAGTTTTACCAAAATCATGCTCCAATTCATAAGCTCTTGATAATACTGCCAGTTCTTCCACGGAGTGGTCATAATTTTTCACAGAAATGAGTATACGATCTACCCATTTACCCGTATACAAGGTGTGACAATATAATAAGGAGACCAATTCCATTAGCTAGTCATGAAAACCAATTCCATTAGCTTTTCACACATGACATATAAGATGCCAAAAATACTTTATATTTATTTCCAACAGACTTCCTTAGTTTTCAAATCTATTTCTTAGGAAATTTTTTTTTATTTCTGCCTATATTTACATAGTGTAAAAATTGGACAAGGACCAATCCAGGTGAAAGCGGCTTATAACTCTAACCAGACCTAGGTTAACTATAGAAATCTGATAAATATCAAGATAACCAGACAAATATAAGTGATCATGTCATCTTTAATACATACCTTCTTTGAAGGACAATAATTCTCAAATTTGGTGTATAGACATTGGAGCTTCCCATCATTGCTGTTGATTTGTGAGGTGCTAATCACCTTTTCCTTCCCACCCAAAAGAAAGTAATAGTTTTTCAGTAAAAATGGACTCACTTCCCTTTTAATCAATTGTAATACTTTAGCTTGTGATTTTAAAAAAACTTTCTAAAACTATTAACTTTCACCCCTTCTAATTCCACCACAAATAATATTATTAATTTGGTAAAATGTTTCCAAAGTACTTCAAATACATGCCACTGATACTTTCTTGAAAATGCACTTCAGTTTTTAAAAGTTCATACTTGTATTCTACATATAGCTTACACACCACAAACCACATTGCTCTTTTTCTGTGTTTTATATTACAGCCTGAATTATGCAAACTGTTGTTATCTTAATCTCTTTCCTGTTCTTTGACGAACTTAATACAATAATTAGTATCAAGGGCTTTTAGACCAAGAGTTTATGGATTCAACTGTCAAACTGACTGAATGTGAAATTTTCTTAGAAGTATATGCCAGGGATGGTTGAAAACATTCCTATAATTGATGGGCAATTTTTATGTGTTGAGTTGAGATAACCATTAAAGGAATGCCTTCAACACATCTTAAACTTTCTGAGCTCTGCAAAAGATGAGTCGAAGTCCTCATAATGGATTTTTAGGAAACAAAACAAATCAAAAAGGTAATGAAATAAAACAAAAGTCATCAAAGTGCACGTTAGTTCCAATTAAAAGGGATAATAACCATGTGAACACTAACTTCCTGGTATAATAGAGATCTTAGATATATAAATGCAAAAAAAATGTGGGTGTTCAAGCTTCAGTCTTTACTAACAAGAATACTCAAGATGTCAAAAAGAACTTTCTAAAGAAATATATATTTTTTATGCAGTAATAATCCAAAATATCATTAAACGACTAATTATTAAGTTTCCACAAGCTGTTACTGGGGTTCTCATTTTATGAATAGACACATTAAAGCATTGTTACTCCATCATGAATTCTTTGAAAAAATCAATCTGCTATCCTGCCTCAGTTTGTACCCTGCTCCCTCTGAGCCCTTGTACATATGAGTTTCCAGGATTTGAAAGGCCTTTCCCTTCTTTTTGGCAATCTACATCTCATCCTTTCCTCAAAACCAAGCTCAAGAACCCACCAAATAGGGGGCATTCCTGGATTAACTCCACTCCAAATACTTTGATGATTTTTTTACTTTGTTTTCCATTAAAATTAAATGTTTCACCTATATTATGATAATCTGTATCCATTTGATTATTTATTTCATATCTAGTAATTTTTCCATTTAAACATTTTTTCTGCTTTTATTATTTTGTTGAAGCATAATTACATGCAAAAATATACAAATTTTAAGTGTTGAGTTCAATAAGCTTTGACAAATGTATATACCTGTATAACCAACACCCTACTCAAGATATGGAAATACGCAAGAGGGAAAAGATATGGGGATATATGTATATGTATAGCTGATTCACTTTGTTATAAAGCAGAAACTAACACACCATTGTAAAGCAATTATACTCCAATAAAGATGTAAAAAAAAAAAAAAGAAAATAGAACTAGAAAGTTGCCTCATTCCCTTTTCCAGTTAATTCCTTTCCCTCCATGAAAGCAGAATTCTTCTGATTTCTGTTCCTGTAGATCATGTCCATTTACTGAATTATAAGTTATGTCATTGTCGTATGGGTATATACCATTCCATAGTTCCTTTGATGCTGCTAATATATTTTTATTGTTCAAATTTTATTTATGTCTCTGGCTCCCAAATTTTTATCCTTTAGAGTCAAGTCTGTTTATTGATCTCCTGGTCTAACACATTGTGTATTTGAACAAAAGAGGTACTAACACAAAAGGTCACACTTCTTGCTTAGGTAGCACAGGTAGCCTGGTCTTTGAGAACACTACTGAACTATTTTAAACTAGATAAAAATTAAGTCTTAAAACCTTAACCCTTATATTTCCAAGGCAAGTAACATACATTGTCTCAGTCAATCTTCAACAGCCTTTCAAAATAGGCAGGGGTCAGTGGTATTCTCAATTCATAGATAAGGAGAATAAAATAGTAAATGACTTGCTCAAAATCACCCTACAAATTATCTGGTGTCACCAGCATTAGACATTTTTTTTTTCATTCCACTAACTCAGGCTGCATATATATTGATAGAAAGCAAGGGCTAACTTGTGTTCAAAATTCAATTACCTTGTTTATTCTCTGAAAATTCATATGTTGCTCACTTTTTCCAATCTCCAGCATAGTACTGAGTACTATTAAAGCCCAAAGATATTGCTGTATCCAAAGTCATCTTCCTTCTTTCTCATATAGGCAGACAAAAAAACACTAGACCGCCAGATTTGGATGGTTTTACTTCATTGTACTTCTCTTTGACATAGCTTGGGTTCACATGAGCTTTGCCTACCTTATCTAAATGTGCACTGATGGATCCTGGAATTTTTCCGTATTCAAGAATTTCCAATGACTCTTTAACATCAATTAACATAATATTTTGTAATTCAGTAGGCTTTTAGGCTCTTGATAAATACTTCCTTGGGAAGGAAATGCTGAAATTCTGGTAGTTTCTCTTTATTGATATCAAATTCTTGACCATGGCATCCAAAGACTGGAGGACAGCCCCCCAAAACTAAGCACTGTGGCCCACAACCCTGCATGCACCCTGTAGTAGCATCTCCACCAGTACCATGCTATATTTAGTGACTTTTATTGTGTTAAAAGGGATGCCCCCAGCTGCAATTCATCTATGGATAAATAATCTACCCTTTCTTTATGAAACAAAGGCCACTAAAAATAGGGATGAAAGTCTATGTTGACCTATGAGCACACTGACATCATGTATTGACAAAGCCAAAAAAGGTCAAGAGAACGTTAAGCATCATTAAGAAGAATACTGATGACACTAATATCTTATATTTGTAAGGTACTATATAATTTGCAATGCACTTTAAAATAAACTACAAAACTATATAAGTCTTATTATTTCTATCCTTCGATGGATGAAACTGTGGCTTAGAGATACTAAGAGTCTTTTCCAAAATTACATAGCTAGAAAACTGCCATTCCTAAATTCTAAACCTTTTTACATTATACTACCAGAAAACATTTTCTGATTTCATATCAAATTTCCCCTGATATACACGTACTGTTCTAGACAAACACCTCATGCAAAACCTAACTGCTAAGGTTGACCTTACTTGCTCTGCCCACCTTGCAGACAGTTCCTTGTGCCCTACTCTAGATATCAGAAAAGACTAGAGGGGAAGGTACTCCCTTAAGAATCAATAAGAAAGAGGAAAAGTGGGTGTGGGTACAGCCTTATGAAGACAGAAATGTTTCAGTCTGGAATAATGAAGGCTGGGAAGGAAAATTAGAAATCTATGAAATCATGGATGGCACAGGAAAGATAATAGTATTTTTCCCCAAAATAATACTGTAAAGGGCATTCTTTGAAACTCAGATAAGTTTATTTGATATAAGCAAAACATAGTAAGAGCTCACACAGGCAGTCACCCAAAAATCAAAACAGTCCAGGGCATTCCAAGAGAAAGTTCTTGTAAGAAATGAATGTATTAAAAAAGAATGAGACAAAAACATGTATGGCAGAACCATATGAGTGGTAGTAAGAAAGGGTGAAACTGATCTTTCCAGCTGGCCCAGGAAAGACAACTAGGGCCATGCCTAACATGCCCCTCAAACCTGAGCTGGCCCCAGGCTTTAGAACTGGATGGGCCATAAAACTTGTTCAACAATGTAGGCATTTTGACTGTTTGTAAAGCAGCTTGAGGCTTGAAAGTTCTGTATTCATTATTAGTAGCCTATCTACCAAAGTACCAGTAGAGCGCTCCAAACCCTACAAGTACCTAGCAAAGGTTATGAACTAAGGTCAAAAGGGTCTTCTTCTGGAGCTCTAGACATCATAACTCAATGAGTTGAATGCCCCAACTAAAGTAGAGAATAGCAGTGTATGAGAAAATTTACCAGCTTTGGGAAGTGAATATCCTGTATAAGTAATGATTCCTGGCTCATTCTCTAAGCTCATCTATAATAACCTTCCTGTTTTCTCATCCCATCCACACCCCTGTCTTGGAACTGCAGAAATAACAAACTGCATATAGGTCCCTGAATACGAAATGCTATTTCAGAACCCCATGCCTTTCCACATACTATACCACTTTTCCAAAACCAGCTTAAAGGGCACCTACTCCAAACAGCCCTCCCTGATCTTCCCTCAGAAAATTAATTCTCCACTGTGCACTTTCTTCCTTTCCTTTTAGTATGAAATAGCTAAAACATACAAGGTGGTATAGGAAATAATATAACAAATACGCAGCATTTAAAGTCTTACATGATCCCCCCCAAATAAATAAATAAACAAACAAATAAACAAATGTCTTACATGATCCCATATTTGCCATAGATTTTAAGAAATTAAACATTTTAGATACAGCCAAAGCCCCTCTGGGCCTTGCTCCCATCATATTACCCTCTCTTCCCCTGGAGGTAACCAGTATCTTGAATACAGTGTTTGCATATTTTACTATGTATGTATACCTAAACAATACATTCTGCATGTTGTTTAACTTTGACATCACACCATAGGTGGTTCTTTTTTCTCAACATTGTATTTGTGAGATTGTTTTAAATGCTGACAGATGTAGCCCTAGTTAATTCATTTTAAGTGCTCTCCAAATATTGTACCAATTTGTACTCCTACTAGTAGCATATGGTAGGTTCTCATGGTTCCATGTACTTGCCAATACTTTATCCTAACACACATTTTAATATTTTTTTCAGTTTGATATGTGTGAAATGGAATTTCACTGTGGTTTTAGTTTACATTCCTTTGATTATTACCAAGGCTAAGCATTTTTTATATGTTTTTTGGCTATTTACATTTCTTCTTTGGGAATTTTCTTCACATACCCAATTTTCTTCACATTGCCCATTTTTCCACTGGGTTTGTTTTTCTTATTTATATGTAGTCCTTTACATACTCCTTTGTTGGTAGAATGAACTAAAAACATTTTGTCTTAATGTCGTTTATAGCTTCTTTTTTTGTACAAAAGTTTTATATTTTAACATAGTCAAACTTATCAATCTTTTCTTTTAAGGACTGTGCTTTTTGTAGCTTCTTTAGGAAATTCTTCCCTACCCTGAAGTTACAAAAATATGCTTTCCTATTCTCGTAAAAGCCATACCTTTCACATTTAGGTATTTAATTCACTTAGAATTTATTTTTGTTTTTGGTGTGAGGTGAAGATCCAATTGTATTTTTTATACAGTAAGTACCCTACATACGAACCTTCAAGCTGCTCACTTTCAAAGATGCGAACATGCTCACTCTATGCCAGCCCCTGTATGCCAGCTGTTATACGGTACTACTACACTTTTCAAGGTACTGTAAGATTAAAAACGTGTTCTTTGCTTTTTGTTTGTTTTTTATGTATTATTTGTGTGAAAAGTATTATAAACCTATTACAGTATAGTACTATATAGCTGATTGTGTTAGTTGGGTACCTAGGCTAACTTTGTTGGACTTATGAACAAATTGGACTTACAAACATCCTCTCGGAATGGAACTCATTCATATGTAGGGGACTTACTGTATATAGATAGCCAATCAGTTTAGTTCTATGGTGTTTTAAAAAAGCAAAACAACACAAAACTTTTATTGTGGCCCTTATCACAAGGTATTTCAAAGTACTTTTTGTTTTGTTTTGTTTTGTTTTGCCAGTGGATTAGAATTGCTAAAGAAGACAGCCTGTGTCTTTTTCATTTCTGTACTTTAGGACCTAACACCATGCCTAGCAAAAATACTGAATATATTATTTGTTAAAGCACAAAAGCTGTTCCCAAAGATACACTGAAAACACATGAACACCATTATCTAAGAAGCTCTTACTTCTTGTGCAGAGCAATCCTCAATATAAATCCGTGTTTCTAGCTAAACAATTAATGTAAAATTCAAAAGAATTTTCCCAAAGAAATTGGAAGTAAGTCTTATGGATATCACTCTGATGTTTCTCTGAAATTCAGAAATTAAAACTATAGTTTAACAAACATTCATGTATCCACTAAAAATTCCCTGGAGTTAACCTGATATAGTACTAGGCTTTGTTCGATGAATACTCTCAAACCACTGTTTGGAAGAAGAGTGGTATGGGAGCTGAGAGGTCAGCGGCGTGGCCTTTCCCAACAGGGCGAGCCTTGCTCTGACATTAAAGAGGGTAATTCCAAGACAAGTTTCAATTTATCCTAACTCAATTTACAACAGAGATGACGTTGAATTGGGGGGTTTCTGATTATCCTTCTTGAAGGATTAAATGTTTGAGATGGGCCTGAAGATTGCGATAAACAGAGATGGATTCTAGAAGTCTGGTCCAACTGACACTTAAAAGCTGAAGGCTGTTTCTTTATTTAATTCCTGATACTTTGCTGTTGTTGTTGCTTACAAATACAGTATGTTTTCACTTACATGTGGAATCTAAAAAAACAAAACAAATGAACGAATGTAGCAAAACAGAAACAGATTCACAGACACAGAGAACAAAATGGTGGCTGTCAGAAGTGACGGGCATAGGGGAAGGGGCAAAATGGGTGAAGGGGAACTATCAGTCTTAAATTAAATAAGTCACAGGGCTATATACAGCACAGGGAATATAATCAATAGTTTTATAATAACTTTGTATGATGTGTAATCTATAAAAATATGGAATAATTATGTTATATACCTGAAACTAATATAATATTATGTCAATTATACTTCCATTTTTAAAATAACAGTTAAAAATAATAATTCCTGGTATTTTGAATCATCTATTAAAATTTCCTCACTCTTGTACAAATGTAACCACCAAAATTCATGTTAAATAAATCATGTCACAGTTCCAAGTCAAGTTACACAAAAATGATCTTGGACTGCTGATGCTTTATAACTTGAGTGTTTTATATAATGTTTCATGGTTAAGTCATTTCAAGGTCATTTGGAAAAGAATTATCTGGAGCTTATTTACAATGGGGACAATTACTAACACTTAGGGCTATCACTGAAGAAGACAGGCCCCCTCCCCTCAAACAGCTCACAACGTTGTTAAAACAGATGTGTTATCGAATCTGTAGATTGCTTTGGGTAGTAGAGTCATTTTCACAATGTTGATTCTTCCAATCCAACAACATGGTATATCTCTCCATCTATTTGTATCATCTTTAATTGCTTTCATCAGTGTCTTATAATTTTCTGCATACAGGTCTTTCGTCTCCTTAGGTAGGTTTATTCCTAGGTATTTTATTCTTTTTGTTGCAATGGTAAATGGGAGTGTTTTCTTGATTTCACTTTCAGATTTTTCATCCTTAGTGTATAGGAATGCCAGAGATTTCTGTGCATTAATTTTGTATCCTGCTACTTTACCAAATTCATTGATTAGCTCTAGTAGTTTTCTGGTAGCATCTTTAGGATTCTCTATGTAGAGTATCATGTCATCTGCAAACAGTGACAGCTTTATTTCTTCTTTTCCGATTTGGATTCCTTTTATTTCCTTTTCTTCTCTGATTGCTGTGGCTAAAACTTCCAAAACTATGTTGAATAAGAGTGGTGAGAGTGGGCAGCCTTGTCTTGCTCCTGATCTTAGTGGAAATGCTTTCAGTTTTTCACCATTGAGGACGATGTTGGCTGTGGGTTTGTCATATATGGCCTTTATTATGTTGAGGAAAGTTCCCTCTATGCCTACTTTCTGCAGGGTTTTTATCATAAATGGGTGTTGAATTTTGTCAAAAGCTTTCTCTGCATCTATTGAGATGATCATATGGTTTTTCTCCTTCAATTTGTTAATATGGTGTATCACGTTGATTGATTTGCGTATATTGAAGAATCCTTGCATCCCTATGAAACTACCACTGGCATTTTTCACAGAACTAGAACAAAAAATTTCACAATTTGTATGGAAACACAAAAGACCCCGAATAGCCAAAGCAATCTTGAGAACGAAAAATGGAGCTGGAGGAATCAGGCTTCCTGACTTCAGACTATACTACAAAGCTACAGTAATCAAGACAGTATGGTACTGGCACAAAAACAGAAATATAGATCAATGGAACAGGAGAGAAAGCCCAGAGATAAACCCACGCACATATGGTCACCTTATCTTTGACAAAGGAGGCAGGAATGTACAGTGGAGAAAGGATAGCCTATTCAATAAGTGGTGCTGGGAAAACTGGACAGCTATGTGTAAATGTATGAGATTAGATCACTCCCTAACACCATACACAAAAATAAGCTCAAAATGGATTAAAGACCTAAATTTAAGGCCAGAAACTATCAAACTCTTAGAGGAAAACATAGGCAGAACACTCTATGACATAAATCACAGCAAGGTCCTTTTTGACCCACCTCCTAGAGAAATGGAAATAAAAACAAAAGTAAACAAATGGGACCTAATGAAACTTAAAAGCTTTTGCGCAGCAAAGGAAACCATAAAGAAGACCAAAAGACAACCCTCAGAATGGGAGAAAATATTTGCAAATGAAGCAACTGACAAAGGATTAATCTCCAAAATTTATAAGCAGCTCATGCAGCTTAATAACAAAAAAACAAACAACCCAATCCAAAAATGGGCAGAAGACCTAAATAGACATTTCTCCAAAGAAGATATACAGAGTGCCAACAAACACATGAAAGAATGCTCAACATCACTAATCATTAGAGAAATGCAAATCAAAACTACAATGAGATATCATCTCACACCAGTCAGAATGGCCATCATCAAAAAATCTAGAAACAATAAATGCTGGAGAGGGTGTGGAGAAAAGGGAACCCTCTTACACTGTTGGTGGGAATGTGAATTGATACAGCCACTGTGGAGAACAGTATGGAGGTTCCTTAAAAAGCTACAAATAGAATTACCATATGACCCAGCAATCCCACTACTGGGCATATACCCTGAGAAAACCATAATTCAAAAAGAGTCATGTACCAAAATGTTCATTGCAGCTCTATTTACAATAGCCCAGAGATGGAAACAACCTAAGTGTCCATCATCGGATGAATAGATAAAGAAGATGTGGCACATATATACAATGGAATATTACTCAGCCATAAAAAGAGACGAAATTGAGCTATTTGTAATGAGGTGGATAGACCTAGAGTCTGTCATACAGAGTGAAGTAAGTCAGAAAGAGAGAGACAAATACCGTATGCTAACACATATATATGGAATTTAAGAAAAAAAATGTCATGAAAAACCTAGGGGTGAAACAGGAATAAAGACACAGACTTACTAGAGAATGGACTTGAGGCTATGGGGAGGGGGAAGGGTAAACGGTGACAAAGCGATAAAGAGGCATGGACATATATACCCTACAAACGTAAGGTAGATAGCTAGTGGGAAGCAGCCGCATAGCACAGGGAGATCAGCTCGGTGCTTTGTGACCGCCTGGAGGGGTGGGATAGGGAGGGTGGGAGGGAGGGAGACGCAAGCGGGAAGAGATATGGGAATATATGTATATATATAACTGATTCATTTTGTTGTGAAGCTGAAACTAACATACCATTGTAAAGCAATTATACTCCAATAAAGATGTTAAAAAAAAAACAGATGTGTTATCAAGTGATTGCAATGCAATGTCATTGCAATACAGTCAAGGTGGATCTAAAAAGCTGTAATGGCAAATGGGAGTCAACAGTGGATTGGAGTGTTAAATAATATCAGGAGATCTAATGCCTTTGGTTTGGACTTAAAAAACCAAATATTTTTATTCATTATTTCCAGTATGAGAGTGTGAGATTATAAATTACGTGATTACAAGTGTCAATTATACAACACTTAAGAAAATAACTTTCTGAGTAATGATCATCTGAAGTTAGATGTTAGATGATTCAAAGTGGGTACACTGACCAAAGGAATATTACAACAATCAGTAATGATAACAAAGAAAAAATTTTAACTAATGGGCATCTTTCTTCAAGTACACTATAACATACTTATTCCATGCATGCAAAAATATGATCTAAGTTCACATCCAGTGATAGCAGTGGTCATATATTTTTGGTACAGGGTTCCCACATCTCCAAGATTCAGGAAAGAGTTAAGCAGCAGAAAGGTAGTAAGTGATGGCAAACCAACAATTCTTGCTCAAATCAAGCAGTCCCAAATTGTAGTGGCTCTAGCCTCAGTGTAGCAACCTGCTTGGAAGTTAGGGGGCTGACTGGTTTTGAAGCTGCATTTGCATGGCACTTTCCATAAAAAAAACCCTGCAAGTATGTTCTCTCTCCATATCAAAGAACTGGGGAAGGCTACACTGAAGGTCATGGGGGGACTAAAGCCACCTGCCCAAGTGAACATGTTGTGCCACCTCTTGCCCCCAAAAATGACCTGATAACTCAGCACAGAACGCTTGCTTCAATGTGATGAGTGGCCAAATCATACTGACAATTCTGAGCACTTAAGCTTCTACATATCAGAAACACAAGGGACCAAACACTCAGTGTCACAAGAGAACACACTAAATCCTCTTGGAACCAATTTAATGATTTTCATGGAAAATATGTCTCCATAGTGAACATGTACTGCTATTTAGTGAATAACATATTCATAATTATGATTCCTGCAAATTGGGCAAAATAGTACCAAGAGAGTTGCAAATACAGAATGTTGTCAACCCACACACTAGGTTAGGCATTTAATTCAGTATCTATTGATGCATCTGTATTGCAGGAAAGGAAAAAAAGATTTTTGATGGTATTACTTTTCTGAGTGCTGCAGGCTGCGAGCTTAATGGTTTGGCGCCTTTCAACACAGTTCTTGGTCTAGCCCTAACCTTCCACATATTTTACATATAAGGACTAGAAAGGGACAAACTTTTATTAAGGATCTCCTACAAATGGGGCATTTCACTCATTATTCCCTTAAATATTTGAGGCAATGTCATTCCTCATTAACAGAGGAGAAAACTGGGGCTTAGAAAGTATCTAGAACTTGAAAAGTGTCATATAGCTAGTAAATGTTACAGATAAAATATTTGAATGACTCCAAGTATCTTGATATTCCAGTGTTTCCTTCCCTTCACCATCAATAAGAAGTCTACTAATGCAGGACCCAAAGAGAGATATTCAAGTAGAAAGAGCAGTAAAATGCACTATTTATATTATACCCAAAATGCAGTATTTATATTATGCCCATGTTTTAGGGTTACTTTTTAATCAAACCAGTGTTCCCACCAGCTTGGACAGAGGAATAGAAATCATTATTCATTTTACATAGTCTTTACAGAGGATGTGAGATTTCCTAATATTCTTTAGAATGTCTTGTGATAGAAAGCTAAAATTAGTAACAGAGACACAACACTCTAATTAAAATATTTCCTTTGAACTTAGTGTTTTCTGCATATTTTATAAGGTCAAAGCCACTTATTATTTTAAACTCATAAAAAATTATGTCATGACCATCACTGTACATTCTAGATCCCCATTACTTAAGATTCAATAAATTAATGAGCAGATATATTACATCAAATGTAACCTGTTTTGATAAAGTACCTAGACTTTCTACTAATTTAGACATATTTATAAATAAAAAACTAGGTCACTAAATGGTTCTAGGAACTAGGTAAAAACACAGGTGAAACACAATAAAAGCTCAGTTATTATGCATGAAGCAGTAGATAGTAGCTCTCACTTTTCCACAGCAGACAGTAGAACTGTTATTATCTGTCTGAATGCTCAGACCCATGCCATATTTCTGTTCATACATTTAGCTACAGAATCTAACAATTTAAGTCATCAAAAATTACATGCTAAGAAAAGATGGTCCACCAAAACATGAGGCAGATTTTAGCATTAGGAAGCTATCCAAGGAGTTGCCTTAGTTATTTTAGCAATCTAATAATGCCCTAATGTGTCTACTAAAATGAATATATTACTAAAAAAAACCAGAGATATATAACATTACACCAAAAATGACTATAACAACATAAGTTAAAACCGGAAGATTACATTTTTTGACCAGAAGATAATGGTTCAGTGTTTGGGGAAAGTTGTTTGGCAACATGTATCAAGAGCTTTTTAATAAGGTAGATAGCTAATGGGAAGCAGCCGCATAGCACAGGGATATCAGCTCGGTGCTTTGTGACCGCCTGGAGGGGTGGGATAGGGAGGGTGGGAGGGAGGGAGACGCAAGAGGGAAGAGATATGGGAACATATGTATATGTATAACTGATTCACTTTGTTATAAAGCAGAAACTAACACACCATTGTAAAGCAATTATACCCCAATAAAGATGTTAAAAAAAAAAGAGCTTTTTAAATGTTTTTATTCTTTGGCCCAATAATTTCACTTCTAGAAATCTATTCTAAGGAAATAATCAGAGATATGACCAAAGATTTATGAAGAAGGATGTGCATTACTACTGATAGAAATAAAACTATGGAAAAATATAAATGCTTGAAAATTAATAATGTTTGAAAATGATACAATATGAACCATTACAAATACATAAAAAAATCAAATTTTCCAGAATGTTTATTACATATAACAGTAAAGGAAAAATCAATATTCAAAACTGTATATATAACATGAACTTAACTTTTATTTGTGTTTTTTTTGTTTGGGTTTGGTTTGCTTTGGGTGTTTTTGGCCACATGTTGCAGCATGCAGGATCTTAGTTTCCTGACCAGGGATAGAAACTGTGCCCCTTGCAATGGAAGTGTGGAGTCTTAACCACTGGACAACCAGGGAAGTCCAACATGAACTTAACTTAAAAAAAAAGAGAGAGTAGAAGGCAAGGTATTGGATCAAGACGTGAATAGGGTGATGAAATTATGGATGACTTTATTTTCCTCAATATGTTTCCAAATTTTCCACATTTGGCACAATGATTACTTGTAAACTAAAAAATTATTTAAGAGGGCACATTTACATCAGCCTCATCTTAGCTTCTTATATCATTTCAATTGGAACCAACAAAATAAAACGGTCTACTATACAAAAGAAGTCTCTTCTATGAATGTGAAACATGCAAAATGGAACAGGTTGATCCAAAGAGCTCTTGACATAAGTGTATCTCTTTAGACTGAATACTAATGCTGATAGCACTAATGGAATGAAACCAGAATGGCATGAATAATACATTACTTGCACCAATCAATGCTACAATGCTACAAGATGATGGAAAATAAATACTCAGAGTAAAAACAGAGGAAGAAATTTCAAATGCAAGTACAGTATAGCAATCTATCTAATAACTCTGCTGGATTAGGTTATGGGAGAATTGATGCAACTCTGCTGAAGGAATGCAAAATCGATTAACAACTGTTGCTATCTCACTGCCAAATTGTGTTGTACCAATGATGTATCAGAGGAAAGACATCACACAGATGACTGTCACTGAATGTAAATTATTGATTAATATACAATGTGTTTTCATGTAACTATCAGTACCCATCAATAAAAGACTTGTCTTAATGCTAGGAAATGCAAATTTTTAATTGCTTATCTCTGTATTAGTATAAAACTATATGCTATCTGTTAAAACAAAGAACAGAAATAAAACAGATATAAAGGAGTTAATTGTAGCACACATTATCTATATTCCTAAGTCAAGGGTCTTCTAATCTGTAGCACTGGAGGAAATGATTCACAGCTTTCAGTCTCCTTGGTAAAGTGGCTAGGTGATTAATGAAACATGCCTCAAGGAATACATAAGCCCTCTCTTTTTCACGTGTATGTCAGTTCCTTTTCAACTGAGGGTCTGAATTATAGAATGGATCAGTGCCTTAAGAGAGAGTGAAGGACACAGGATCCTAGCAGGTAAATAGCTCCTCAACTCTGAAATCCTACAGGGGAAACTCATAGAGCATAATATTCCACATGTGATACAAATGGGGGGAAATCTCTTGGAAAAAAAGGAAAAGCATGTTTACCATAAAAATTTGTTTAGACATTATAATAACTCGCCTATAGACCTAATTTTTAAAAATTACATAGTTTTTACTTCAAGTCATCCTTTATTTTGAATAATAAAATATACAAATTTGATTTTCCGAGAGCATTTTTCTGCTAAAACAAGAAAGAAAAGAAACAAAGCTACCTTAGTTTAATACTTTAGCATAATGGCCAAAAAGAACACCTTGAATCCGATGATATCAGCTAGTTTTTCATGGAACCCTCTAGGTTTATCATGAAAGAAACATAACATTTATAAAATCACATCATAATGGAATTATACTGCAAAATAAAGATTTTTGAGAATAATTTAAGAAAAAATTCCTGGTACAAGTGTTGGACAAACTGGAATGAGTTTCTTGGGAATATTATAACATATTTTTTCTTTGGTTATCTTTACAATAACAAATATAATATAGGGGGCTTTCTGGTTGACATGGTAGCTAGCACACAGTACTTGATTTGCTCTTTTCTCCTATTTCAACATTAGTCCTCTTGAAAGCACACCAAAAAAGGCCCAGCTACAAAGCGTTGCCAAGTAAAAATATTTGTCAACTATCCACCAGCATCAGGAGTAATTTCTACTAACCATGTGACTCTGGCTCTGAACAGGAAAGTCAGGTTAAGCAGAGAGAGTTGTCCCTTCAAAAAATATTTCCACCAAAATCCAGATCTATCCCTTGCCTGTGTAGGTTTACCTATGCAAAATTCTAAAGAACACATGGTCTGATCAGCTTATAAAACAACTAAATATTAGGAAAACTGTATGTTTTTAAATCTTGCTATTTGGGAAGTAAAATCACTCTCCTAAAAAGTTACTGGACAACTACTGTGTCAAAGGGAAATAAAAATTTAAATTATAGATTATTTGTAAAAATATAAAAATAATAATGGTAAGTACCCATTGGTCAACAATCTACCATCCAGGTACTATATGCTATGAACTCTACAGACAAAATTTAATTACTTTTTTAGTAAATCTGAAAGCTAAGTATTAACAGTCCCATTTCGTAGCAGCATAAAGTGAGACTCAAGGTCATGAAATAAGTGACAAGATCCTAATAAAGGTCCAGCTGCCTCCTAGGTCTATGGTATTTTCACCAAGCCATACTGCTTCATCACTACACTTAAATGTGTATGTTGGCAAAACTGTGCTCAAAGACAAATTCATAGCCTTACATGCTTTCAGTGTTCTAAAAGAATTAAAATAAATGATGCAAGCATTCAAGTAAGAAGTTTGAAAAAGGAACAAAGCAAACCACAGTAGGCAGGAAAAGGGGGATTAGGAGATTCAAACATAATGAATTAGAGTAAGTTTGATAAATAAATAATAGAAATAGTTCTGGTTGAATTTTTTTAAATCTCAAGGCAAAACTCAAAAAAGTGGGGAAGTGACGGCAACACAAAATTAAGAAAGAAAAGGAGATATAATAACAAATAAGGGTAGAAATACACACATACTGATGGATTCCAAAATGTGCTTCTAAAGTTCTACAGAAAGTTAATAGACGCTCCACAAAAAAACAAAAAACAAACAAAACACAGACATTTGGTGTCTAAATGTGGGAAATGCTAGGCTAAAGAAAGTGAACAAGTTATTTGTTCACACGCATTTCTCTTAGTCTAACATGCTAAAGTGTATGGTTAATCTCCAAAAGATAGATTATTTGATAGTGGGATCATTTCACAGAATATACCCTTTCAAAAATACTTCAGTATAGAAAAAAAAAATGCACAAAATGTATATACAAAGCTATCCTAACCCTGACATCAAAAAAATCTAACAAGTAGTGCCATAGAGAAAAATCAATTGAAAACCACTGTAATATCCTGTAGAGGCTAAAAGAAAACTACCATAGTTAGTATAGATCTGTATATTAAATACTATTCTCTCTTTATTTTAACTCCCACTGAAAATGATGTCAAGGAAAGCAAAGTTTAAGTATTTTATCCTTTGTCAGTTGACACTGGGAGGACAAGATAGAGTTGCAATTTTCCATCCTCAGCTGTGTTTCATTTAGATTAGGAACGTGGACCCTATAAAGCCAAGTCAATCATGTTCCTCAGTTTGAGGGGGTGGAAAGGAGAGAGAAAAGTAATTCTCTCCTGTTTTGCTTTAAAAATGTCGTAAATATTCACTCTACTTTGGGCCATACTAAATTCTGGTACCCATAAAACTCTGAGATGTGAGAAAAGGATGTGCAGTAATCCATTTTATTTATATTGGAACTGTCAGTAAGGGTGGATCTACCTTCGCAATAAAACACTTTTAAAGGAATACTAAAATACTTAAAATACTTAAAGCTATTTGAATTCAACATATTGACTCAATGGGATTTAATACCCTAGAACCACAACTCAAAAATCAGTAGTGCAAATATGCTCAGTCTATCCTAGAACTTACTTGTTTTATTTGCACATCACTGAGTGACCACACATCTGCTTTTCCATGACAGTCTGGGCTTATTCCTTTTGTCCTGGTGCAATTATTAATATTGCCCCTCTTCCTCTCCAAAATGTCTAGTTTGGATTTTAACTACATAGTCACCTTAAGCTCAAGCCACATAGTACTGTTATGTTCATAAAACCTTAAATCAAGGCTTGAGGGAATGACCTGACATTGAAGTCATAGATGCATACCTGCATTCAGATCATAGCTCTGCTAATTACATGACCTGGGATCACTTCCTCTCTGGTTCTTTGTTTCCTTATGCATAAAATAGGATAATAATAGTAACTATTTCAGGGTCATTATGAGAATGAGATAAGAAAATATCTTGTACTATATACTATTATATAGTATCATATACTATTAGCATAGTAGCTGGTGTAGGAAGTGTTCTATAAATGCTAGCGATGACTATTACAACCACATCCTCAGAGCCCCAAGTTGCTTCTTGAATATAATAATACCAAAATCCTGAGTAGCATGGAGTATTACACTTAAAAACCCATGTAATGTGCCTAGGAGAGTGCCAGGTATACAATACATGGTCAATAAATGTGTATTTCTTTCATTTTCCTAAATCTAAAAGAGCTGTTACCAATGATCCACCACCACTTTATGTTTCATTATATAAACAGGAATTCTACACCTGGAAAAATAAAGCATGAAAAAGAACAGTAGCAAAACATAACTGATGTCTAGAAAATACAACCTAAAAGGAAAGCAATAGGAACTGAGATTAATTGTCTCAGAGGAGCAAAATTGCAAGGAGATTCAATATTCCAGAATGTTTGGAAGGTTCTTGCACCTTGGCGACATACATTGTTGAATCTTTTTTTTTTTTCCTTTCCATTCTTCATAGCTTTTCCCCCAGCTACTCCACCCCATCCCACCCTAGTTTACACAGCCAGAATTAGACTCATTTACCTCCAAGGACATATTTCAGCATTTCCTAACTGTCAAGAATTGTGTAGGGTCTAAGATTTTACCCTTCTTGCAAGTTAACAAGTTAATCTGTCACAGTTTCATGGATGCTTGCAGAAGATTCAAAAGACAAATAATTTTATTACTTATAGCAAACTTAATACCCAGAATTCAGGGAATTCTCTGGTGGCACAGTGGTTAAGAATCCACCCGCAGCGGACATGGGTTCGAGCCCTGGTCCAGGAAGATCCCACATGCAGTGGAGCAACTAAGCCCATGTGCCACAACTACTGAGTCTGCACTCTAGAGCCTGTAAGCCACAACTACTGAGCCCACGTGCCACAACTACTGCACCCAGAGCTCGTGTTCCGCAGCAAGAGAAGCCACCACAATGAGAACCCCGTGCACCACAACAAAGAGTAGCCCCTGCTCGCTGCAACTAGAGAAAGCCCACGTGCAGCCAAAAAAAAAAAACTCAGAATTCAGCATTTGTGCCAGTTTCCTGAGCCCAAATTCCCACAAGTGATATAAAAAGAACCAAGGTGACATCTACACAGGCAGTGGGTTGGGTTACAGAAGAAGAATCCAGAGCTTAGGGAACCCAAATATTTTATAATGGTCAGTAAGTATACCTGGAAGGAGTGACTATCATTGTTATACTAGACAAGAAACAACCTATGCTTCACTCTGGAGGGAGATACTACCTCTATCATCCAAGGCTATTCCCTGTAAAAATAGGCTTAAAGAGATAGTTCAGAGCAAAGGCAGCCAGTGCCTTAGCTCGCAAGATGTGCAGAAACACGATACACCACACAGAACTGTCTCCCAACACCAGCCAGCCACTCGTGGAACATATACTCCCTTCTCCCACACACAGTGTTCTGTGCTTACATAAAGTAGGAAAATATTAAACATAGTTTTTTTTAAGTTTCTTTAGAGCAGAACTCCTCAGAGCCCTTAATAACCCAATGTGGCTTAGTGAACCCCTAACAGGAGGATATAGAATGCAGTGTTTTAAAACCCACTTTTCACAAAACACCTATTAATATCTCCCGAAGGAATATTCCTTGGAGCACAGTTTGGGAAATCTGGGGAGAGTTTATACCATGTGCCCAATATCATCATTCTCTCTTATACAAGTTTAGCTAATATTTTCCCCTTTATTTCCTAAAATCCCAAATCCGCAGGGAAGTGTTTACATAAAGAAATGCCTTTTAAAAGAATCAGATTATTGGAAGCAAAAAATTTCAGAGTCCTTCTGTGCAAAAGAACCCTTAAAAGTAATTGAGATAATGTAGGTAAAGTACTTAACACTCGCTGGCACACAGTAGGTGCTCAAAAAATAGCTATTATAAGTATTAGTCATTTTTATCATGGTGCATTTACAGAACCCTCTTTGTTATAACACACTGAATTCCTATTATAAATAAGCTGGTGTAGCTGTAGTAACATCGGGTCATGACTAGTGATTTTTCCCTTCTAATTCTACTACCGAACATTTTCCTACATGCAAAGTTTCCATTCTCCTCATGCCAATATTTTACTCCACAGACTGGACCTTATAAACCTCTAGGTTTATTTTAGTCTAAATTTGATAAATGTTACCCAAAACCAGGCTTCCTTTTTGTTTTCTTTTAAGGTAAGAACATAGATCCTCGTCTGTTTAGAAGAACTAATTCAAAGTTTCTGTGTTTGTGCTTTCTTCAGTTTTTTCTCTCTTAACAGGGCTGCCACCGAAAGGTCAAGCAGGATCTTACGAGCAAGTGGCAAAAGACACTGGTTTAGTTTATGAAGCTCAGCACCAAAATAAAATACCGCGAGGCTGCTTGGTTTTTTAAAGCACAGGCAATGTCAAAGTTAGCTTGAGTAGGTCCCGAAAGATGTTTCTTGATTCCCTGCTACTTCTAGTTCCTCTCATGACAGTACTTTTTTTTTTTTCCTGAGCCTTTTGAGGAGGGGAGACCTGACATCCATTTCTCCAAGACATCTACCACCTGACCAAACTGCCTCTCAAACGTGTGCCTGTGTGAATTATCATCATGCTGTGAATTAATTAACGATAAACCACTAGATAAAGTGAGATCTAGGAAGAATGACTTAAGAGCTGGATCTATAAACAGTCTCTAAGTTTAGACAGGGGTAGGAAAAGGAGGAGAACTTCTCCAATTATTCCAAAATAGTGGATAACAAAATGACATGGAAATCAAAATAATCCAGGGCTCTTCTGTGTGTTTACAGTATGTTAGAATGTCCTTACGTAAGTGCTTTTCCCCCTCATTGCTCAAGTTCTTGTCTGTAAACTAGACATAGTTTTCATAGTTTAGAGGAGAGATTAATGAACACATAATATATTAATTTTATACCAAATAAATGTGTACCAAATAAATCATAAACAATTTAAAATTTTTTACCATAACATGATGGTGAATATCCACTTGTACATCTGTTACTCTCAGAGTGATCAAATCTCCAAATCAAGTCATAAAAAGGAACTCCAATTACTCTGGCATTCATGATCTTTCTTGAAAAGCTGCTAAGCAGGAAAGTACATTTCCATTTCCAAAATTCAAAAAACAAATGTTATACTGAGGTAACCATAAGGGTAAAGAAGAGACCCCCAAATAAGAAATTTCATTAAAATATAGTCTACATACTAAAATTTTTTACAAAATTGTATTAAAACCTCTGCTTAAAACCTTATTACAGGTACCATTTGTAGATATTTTTAAATACCTGTTTCCAATAATTCAAACTTTTTAAAAAGTTAGTTCTGAAGAATTCTCTTACTAGTGTAGTGCTCACAAGTTACAAGAGAGAAAGTTGCCAGGCATTTTCCTGGACTTTGCGTCAGAATCATCAAGAAAACTTTTTTTAAAAAAAGCCTTCTTCCTTGAAATTCAGTGACTCTACGGTGGGGAATCTGTATTTTTAAATGCTCCCCTTTAGATTCAACCTAAGGCAAATTTTAGAACTACTAAAGGATAGAGGTTGTACATTTCAAGCAGCATCTGGCTGGCAGCAGAAAACTGTGCTTTGGAAAAGGGGTGGTTCTCTCTTTTATAAGAATAGAGAGCAGTCTTCTCTCTATTCTTTTGAAATGATAAGCCAAGGAGTTTTCTTCTGCTTCTCCATAAATCACCTTGCTATAACCACTTGTTCTTCAAGCACAGAATCAAAAAGATAGAATTTTAAAATAAAAATAATACATATACATGGTGTATGTGTGTATGTCTCTAGCTACAAGGTGATGAGAAAAACATCGGGAAAGTCAAGTCAGAGAAAGATGGTGCAGTCGGAGGCTGAAGCAAAAAATGCCACTCAGTAGCTAAGAAGTCAAAGAATGCATTAATTCTGTTTTGTAAATTTTACTTAACTTTCTTTTTATTTGCTTTAGTTCAAAAAGGAATAAAAGCAGTCCTTTTAACTTTCCCACCAGAGAAAATACTTTATTGTTCAGACATGCAATAGTTTTAACCAAGCTGTGGCTGCCCCCTGGTGGCTGCTTACCTCCATCACAAGATTTTTTAGGGAGGCTTATGTCTTTTTTTTTTTTTTTTAATTGGAGTATAGTTGATTTACAATGTTGTGTTAGTTTCGGGTGTACAGCAAAGTGAATCTGTTATACATATACATATATCCACTCTTTTTTAGATTCTTTTCCCATAGAGGCCATTACAGAGTATTGGGTAGGGTTCCCTGTGCTATACAGTAGGTCCTTCTTAGTTATCTATTTTATATACAGTAGTATGTACATGTCAATACCAATCTACCAATTTATCCCTCCCCTTCCCTTACTCCCTGGTAACCACAAGTTTGTTTTCTACATCTGTAACTCTAGTTCTGTTTTGTAGATAAGTTCATTTGTACCCTTTTTTTAGATTCCACATATAAACAATATTATATGATATTTGTCTTTCTCTCTCTGAATTACTTCACTCAGTATGAGAATCTCTAGGTCCATCCATGTTGCTGCAAATAGCATTATTTCATTCTTCTTATGGCTAAGTAATATTCCATTGTATATATGTACCACATCTTCTTTATCCATTCCTCTGTTGATGGACATTTAGGTTGCTTCCATGTCCTGGCTATTGTAAATAGTGTTGCAATGAACATTGGGCTGCATGTATCTTTTTGAATTATGGTTTTCTCCAGATATATGCCCAGGAGTTGGATTGCTGGATCCTATAGTAGCTCTATTTTTAGTTTTTTAAGGAACCTCCATACTGTTCTCCATAGTGGCTTTACATTTATGGAGGCTTACGTCTTGAAAGACAACTTCAAGTTTCATCATTAAAGTAAGGACAGAAACTACAGTTGGTTTTTAAATGTCCTAATACACTCATTATTGTAAAGTGAATATCTCCAGCCCTTAAATTTATTTCCTGGGGCATCTACAATTTTTTGAAGTTTACCGACTTTGAACTCTGTTGCTAAAACAATGCAAGATATTTTTATGTTTTTTTGTTTGTTTTCTATGATTGTATATTCTTTACATACCATAAAGAAGACTCCCTTAATCTTAGCTCCTGCTAACTACCAGAGGCAGGGTGTGCCCACCCATGGGCCCTGACTCTGCATGCCTCCCCCACTGTGTCCCTGCAGGCCCAGGGCTGCCCCCAGTAGCAGAGGCAGCTGTTCTCTGCTACGGAATCTGGTCCACACCTGTGCTTTGGCAGCCAGTCTTATCCCACAGCCAGGCCTGCTAAGTCCTCAGCCTCTCAGCAAGTCGCTTCCATAATCTCTCTAACCTGGCTATAGTTTCCTACATAGCTAATCTCCTTGCTTCTGAATCAACAAGTGTCCAGATCCCAGGCACTCATCATGACCACTGCCCCAGGCTGTTGGGGAAGTGGCACTCATTTCTGATGGGAAGGTCCTTGACCTGGGTCACTTCAAGTTCTTCCCCAGTGAGGATTCCTTCAGGAATATTCATATGCCAGACATAGTTCAAATGGATGTGCTCATATGCCAACTAAATAGTATTTATTAATTACATTTTTTTAAAACTTGATAGCTCTTTCTCTTTGTGGAAAGCCAAGTATAATCTTTTTTTTTTTTTTTTTTTTTTTTGGTGTTACGTGGGCCTCTCACTGTTGTGGCCTCTCCCGTTGCGGAGCACAGGCTCCGGACGCGCAGGCTCAGTGGCCATGGCTCACGGGCCCAGCCGCTCCGTGGCATATGGGATCTTCCCAGACCGGGGCACGGACCCGCGTCCCCTGCAACGGCAGGCGGACTCTCAACCACTGCGCCACCAGGGAAGCCCCCAAGTATAATCTTTTATGCTTCTTTTTTTAATTATCATATTGTGAACATAATTGTGAACACAATTATCATATTGAAAATATAATAACATATCATTATTATTGTTGTTAAGTAGGACAATCAAAATTAATAGAATTTTGGCAGAAAGCAAGAAAAGTAGGCATCTATTTTCCTACTTAACTAACACTTTAAAAATTACCAAATTTAAGGTATTATCACTATGTAATCACATTCTTGTAAAAACTATCACTCTGTCTAAGAATGGGATAGAAGTTAGAAAGAGAAGTTTCTTAAAGTAAATTACCAACAGGAAGAAAAATCGGCTAGTCTGCAATAGTAAATATTTATTCCTTGTGGTACACATCAAATATACAGTGGTCTGCATCAGAATAATATTTATTCACAAAGTGAAATGAATTACTTACATGTTGCTGTGAAGTAGTATGCCACATTTTTTCAAAAGGCAGAAACATACCATACAAATGTTATTGAAACTAGCTGCAAGAGTTAACTATTTTTTAAAAGGTCTAGTAGCTAAACTACATATATTATTAACATGGAACATATTAATGATTTATTTTTACATGGAAAAAGAACTTTCCAAACAGTATGTACCTTATGACCCCATTTTAAAATATTTCTATCTTCTATTTATGTTTATACACAATACAACAAATTCACAAATCTGGAAAGAAATATTCTTAATTTAAAATATGATTTCTTTCTGGGCAGTGGGATTAGGGTAATTTTTATTTTTATTTCCTTCTCTTTATTTATCTATATTTTCTGACAAAGAATTCTGTTACATAGTACTTGTGGCTTTTTAAAAAGTTATATTTAAAAGACAAGGAAGTTAAAATAGACCACACTAACTTTTAAGTGTTATCCTGGGCTACAACCACTTCCCTTCCTCAAGAAAGATCAGCATTGCTCAGTAGTTAGAGAAAACTTTACTTGTTTGAGGCCTGCTCATAAGGATGGGGGACAGGAACACTGTTTCAGGATCTCTATTGTTTGTTTTCATCATTTTTTGAATCTGAAATTCCTCTATGCCTCCACATTCCAGACTGACTAAAGAAAGACAAGAGTATATTTTGCAATAATTGGCTTTTGCTGCACTCTGCTGGAACATTCTCTGATGTTCTGCACAAAATGATCACTAAAGAATGCTTCCGTCTTTGCTATATCTGGTTAAAATGTTCTCATGGAGGTTTACCCATTTTTATGGATAAATGAGTATATTCTTTATCTAATCAAAGGGATATGGTTTATAAACATACACACCAAGGATCACCATGCTCACATATTAATCAATGACTATACATGCAATAGTTAATTATGGTATGTTAGAGGTAATATTTTTAAATGTTTATTTTGTACCCCCTCAGAGACAGATCTTTTCTCATCTCTTCTAAACAAATTCAAAGATCTACCTTTAATCTTGTAAATTCCCTGGATTTACCTAACTGGACTCACGTTTTGTAGAATCATTTGTTACATTTAAAAAAAAAAAAAAAAACTCTCTTACAAATTAAGCAGTTTTGCAGTTTGTTGGGAAATAGTCAAATGACTTACACCTGCTTTGTCTAACTACCAAATCCCTCAGTCTTTACTCTTCTACCCCTTCCTTCAAAACACACCTGCAGTCAACATTCAGCATGAAGCTCTTTCGGTGAAAAGTAAATTAATTTGTGTTGGCCCAAGACTCCACAAAACAGTGTCTAGAGAGGCCTCGGTAACACAGATGCAATGGAAAAGAACTGTGGCCGGCTTGTTTCAACAGTCTTCCAAGGGCAGGGAGGAAAAACTTTCACCTTAGCCCTATCTTGAGAGTTGCAAACACAGATGTTGGCAAGAATCCCAGCATACATAAAATATTCTCAATTTTTACTAATACCTGCTAAAATTATGTTTTGGCCTCTTTGCCTGGAAAGAAAAGTCTGGAATGACCCCATCTTTTGACTTCATAATCTGTATAAATCTCCTGAAGAGGGTTCACAGGGAAAGTTTCTGTGAAACATTTCTTTTGCAAAAAAAAAAAAGAAAAAGGCAGCGGCCTCCACAATGTCATCTCCCTCTCTGTGGATTCCTCAGCTGCACTATCATATTTAGAGTGGGGAAATTCAGGCGTCCATAGGCCACAGAACAAAGGTGTGGAATGGCCTCAGCATGGATTCCCTGCCCTAACCTTCCAACACTATCGTCAAAAGCCGAGTGTATACTATATACTACTGCCCCCACATGTCTGGTGCTGGATCAGCAGCAAACTCAGACCTCAAGGCCAAAATAGTCAGGGTCTCAATCTGCATAAATGACCCGCTGTCAAACAATTGTGTATTGTACAGAAAACACCACCAGCCTGGCAAAGGAAAAGGAGCCCATGCTGACTAAGCACTTAGAAGAGCCAGGCCCTGAACCAGCCCTTCGAATCCATTACCTCATGAAGTTCACTCAATGCCCTTGAAATGGAAAATTATCCCCATTTTACAGAAGAGGAAACTGAGGCTCAGAGAGCTTCAACAATCTGCCCATGGTCACATAGTTGTGGTTAACCAGGAAGTCAGGGTTGAAACCCAGATCTGTCTCTGACCCCAAAAATCTATGTCAAGCCCACCAAACTGCCCAGAGACCCCAGGTCTTTTCCCATCTCAACCATTTATATTAGCTGGAGGACTTTGGACAAGTCATTGAATCTTTGGGGCTTCTTTTTATTCTTTTGTGACATGAGGTGACTGAACCTAATTTCTAAGACTATTACACTCCAAAAATCCATGTTCTCCAGACTTGCTCATATCTTTCTTTGCTACTCCCACCACCGCCACCACCACCTTTTTTTTCTTGATGTGACATAAGGATGTAAATTCTCTAGGCTAAAAAAATCCAAGGTAATCCTAAGGGCTTCATATGTCAGACACTCTCTACTACTGAGTAGAGTTTGCAATTGTCAGTAATGTTCTCTCTGAACCTGGTCGTGTTTAATGGTGTATACTGGTTATCAAATAAAAGTAAGCCAAATAAAGCACCAAGAACTATTAAAATATGGTCTCAGGAAATTTCAATCCCTAAAATTATTTATTTATTCACTACAAGATTGAAATAAAATTATCTGACATATTTGAATCAAATAACGAAAAGTTTATTTTTGCCACACCACCATTAGGATCTGGTTTCACTTGTTTTTTTACTGTATCGTAACCTCTAAGTATATTTATAAAGGTGACAATGAATTAAAATGGAAAACTATTACATTTAAAAAGCAAATGTTTTAATATTTTAAATGGAAATAAGCTCCGCATTTCCATCAATTGTTTAATCACGTGTTTGGCCTTAACCAAAGGATGGTTATTTCAAAAAGAAAGCAAGCAATGCTTTTTAAAGTCTATTTTCCTCAATAAAAAGTACATGTTATGTCCTTATTGATGTGCAATTTTAATTAAAACTCCAAGTCCACATTTTGCTTTTTAAATGATAGATATTTTCATTAACTAACAAATAGCTAACCCATTGCCACAATCCTCCTGAAATAATGTGTGTGATGAAGAATAATTAAGGTAGCAGGGGCAAAAGGTTACTTAAGACTTTACCATGGTGTGAGCTTAAATTATAGGTTTTAAACGAGATGTAAGGACAAGTGCACCTGAAAAAAAAGTGCAATTTTAATGGAATGCAGAACAAATTAACTTTTTAACATTTAATAATACCCAATTGCATAATGGGATTTTGCTCAGTGCTACAGGGAGCAGAAAATAAAAGTAACACTGCAAGGTATGCTTATTAACTACTTTAAGCTAAAGGCATTATTGGCCTACTAAATGCTGTGGTAAACGGACACATTGTGACATGAAAGACTCTGGAGACTGCCATCTGATTGGCACGTTTTATTTGTTGTTTCTTTTTAAAAGTGGGAGAAAGATCAAAACCCTTTAAGGAGTTTTGTTAGCAAGTTCTCAGGATTTCTTAACCACACTTCCCTAAGCTGGGAAATGCTTCTTTGCAAGGTTACCTTCTCCCCGATTAAGTCAACCAGAAAGGTGGCTACAAGATGCTTTAAACTCAGCTCTCTCCACAGGGCCAGAACCACCACAGCATTCCGGTCCTGGACCTATAGGGAGCCTGCAGTTCAATTTGCGCCTCTTGCTTATAAAGCAATAACCACAGGGCATGAGGCCAGCTTTTGTTTTCATCCAATTAATTGAGCAAAAATGGTTTACACTGTGAAAAGACCCCCATGACCTAGCTCCAGAGCTTGAGAAAAGAGAACTGGAACACACATCCAAGCTTAAGAATTACGTCACAAGAAATCACTGTGCCACACTTGGCCACACACTCTGTCTCCCAAGAGACAGGGTCAGTGGCATGGTCAAATACTTATTCCTCATCATCAGGGGTGAAAGTATATCCATCATCCTTCTGCTGGTCACATTTGTAATCAAAAACCTGCTTAAGCATCCAGTACCAGGTACCATGTAACTCTCAAGAACACCAAGGGCTAATCGTTAATTTCCTCCAAAGATGCGAGGGGTTGTATTAATTCATTCACTCTATAAACTCTGAGGTACCTATCATATGCCAGGCAATGTGCTTGATAGAGTGAACAAGACAGATGTGGTCCCTGTCCCCACGGACCCGGAACCTAGTAGCTACACACACTGCGACAGATAGTCTCAGTCAATCAGGCTTCACCTTTGGTAAAGAGGAAAAGGCCCAAACTCAAAAAGTGAACAAAGCAGGTCAGTAGAAACACTTTTTCCATGTCTCCCCATTATATGCTCTCTTTTTTTGTGCTTAAATCCTTTGGTGAAGTTCCTAAAGAATCTGGCTGAATGAAAGATTGGCCATTAGAAAGAGAAAATAGTACTGAGACTTCTATTTCTAAAGGCTGATGGTCAAAACTTACTCCAGTTAGCCAGAAAATCTCCTTCATATATTCAGGCATATATTAAAACATTCTTAATTCCATATCCTTAACAAACTCTGCTAAATGGTTATGGAAATCTTTGCCTTAGAGCCCAAATAAAACCTCAGAATCCTTCTCAACTCAGTATTTTAGGCAGCTACCACAAACTGTTCAGAACTGGCATAGGAGATGAAAATTATTTGCTAGTGCAGTCTTAGATTGCAATAAAAGAAAAATTGTCAACACCCAACAGAAAGTTGGACTAGATGACTAAGTCAGTTGCAGTGCCATGAATCTAAGAATATGAAATTCCAAAATTGGGACGTATCCAACTTAAATTAATTACAACATTCCAAAAATGTGTTTATTAGTAGGGTATTTAAACCCATAGAAGGAATTTCCCCAGTGAGACAATACTATAAATTGTGTTTATTTCACAAACCAGTCCTCAAAAGACTCTTTTAGACCATTATGTGACAAAATGGAACTTAACCAGTATACATTTGAAATTAAAAAGTAGTAGAAAATAACAAACTTATGGGGGGTTAGTATGCTATTCTCAATAAAAGTTTAAAACACTTTTGTGGACTAGACCCAAGATCTAAGAACTACCAAAACTGCTAAAATGTGCTGTCTGTTGCAGCTGTGGGAGTGCATATCTCATCTCCCTGACTATACTGGAAACAATTCGAGGAGAGCAACCGTTTCTAACATATTTTGTGTCCCTCCCCAGCTCCTCTGCCAGTGTGCCTAATAAATATTAAGCAAGTGTAGATAAATGACAGATTTTCTTAGGAGGAAACCTAGAAGCAGCAGGGAAGCAAATGCCCCTACTCTTTTCTATCCACATAAAAGGAGAAAGGAACAATGGGGCTTCAGTGTGTTTTTCTTGTTTTGGGTGGGGGGGTTTGCTCACTAAAAGGAGATAATTGGCCACCTCCTCTACTGCCTTTGAGTGACTCGGAATGGCCATTTACACCTGTCAGATGCTTATAAGCTATGGGTTTGGAATAACACGGAAACCCCCACCAGACTGTAAACTTCATAATGGGGGGGAACCATGACTATCTTGTGAACTACTGAGGTCTTGATGACTAGCTCGGTGACTTGGCACATAGCAGGCACTCAAATGACATTTGTTGAATAAATGAATGACTATCACGTCCAGGCAATATATTTTAACAGGCCTCCTGGGCTCTGTACTAATCAGTACTAATCAGTATAGTGTTTTAAACCCTAAAGTACACATAATTTCTCAGTCTACCATTCATTTTTCTAATTTTTACAAATGTAGGTAAAAAAACAATTTCCTTTTCAAGTTTATAATATGAAAAATAAAAAGGCAGCACAAACTTGATGATAAATGGTAACTGACCCTCTGTCTCAGTGTCAGCAGACAATACCACTGATGAGGGTTACCAAGCATGAAGAGAGACGCCAGAAAGACGCCACAGGCAAATTAAGCCCAGCGTGCCTAGGACTTATGATTTTTCAAGAGAAACCAAAAGTCAATTTTTTAAATGTAAAATTTTCTGGCTTTTAATTTTGGCAATTAATAAATGTTTCAGTAAAAACACTGTGTGAGCCCATTCTAATGTCTGATCAAGAAAATCAGGATGATTTATTCCTATGCTGTTCCTTCCAAAAGGCAAAAGAGACAGGAAAGTGGGAGAGAGCACTTTGCTTCCTTGGGAGTATTCAAACAAAACTACAAAGGCTATAAATCAGGGATACAACAAGCAGGAGGCTGAACAGGCAGCCTTGAAGGCCCCTTCTACCTTGGAAAAGCTTGAATAACTAGGGCAATGTTTTCAAGCTTTTAAAAGATTGAAATCCTAAGTGAAGCCCAATACCTAAAAAAAAAAATAAAACTGAGGTACTCCAGAATGAAGGCTGACCTCTCACCCTTTATCTTAATTGCCCAATAGCCTCCACTGAGATCTTAGGGTCTCATTGAAACCATTTTGGAAAACAAGTGACTATGGTGATGGGCTTCTTGGGGTAAGAGGAGGGGAGACAAAGTCCAAGGCTAAATCTGAGAAAGGGATAGACTTAGAGTCACATACTGAAGTAAAAATATGTTTTGTAAAATGTTCCATTAAAAAGTGCTGTGGAGGGGCTTCCCTGGTGGCGCAGTGGTTGAGAGTCTGCCTGCCGATGCAGGGGACACGGGTTCGTGCCCCGGTCCGGGAGGATCCCACATGCCGCGGAGCGGCTGGGCCCGTGAGCCATGGCCACTGAGCCTGCGCGTCCGGAGCCTGTGCTCCGCAACGGGAGAGGCCGCAACAGTGAGAGGCCCGCATACCGCAAAAAAAAAAAAAAAAAAAAAAAAGTGCTGTGGGTAAGAGCCAAAAGCAGAAGAAAACCTCAGTAGTAATACAAACTGAGAACCATAGTAATTCCCATATTCCTAGAGTTCAGAAAGCATGTGTAAAAGAAGACACCACTATGGAGCCCAGAGACAAACTAGATAAAACCACTTAGAATTGGATGGGAGTTCAATTAATCTTTACTTTAATCTCCACATCCAACAATTAGACATGAAAGAAGAACAGCTCATCCCAAATGTCGACAGAGATTAGGACCAAGACCTCATAACACTACAGACACAAACTAAAATTAAAAGACACCATTTTCATCTATAAAACTGGCAAAGATTTTTTTGTTTTTTTTTTTTCATGATAATTCTCAATGTTGACAGAGATGCCGAGAAGTGGATTTTCTCATGTGCTGCTGGAGGGAGAGTAAACTGATACAGCATTTCTGAAGGAAAACATGTATTAGAAGCCTTTACAAATATACATGGACCTTAGCCCAGCAATTCCACAAGTAGAAATTTATCCTGAGGAAATGGCCATGAATATACCAAGTTTTACCCCCAAAGATGTTTACTGCAGCATTATTTATAGAAACAAGGTCATCAAAGCAAACAAATTATCCAACACTAGAAAACTGATTAAATTTTGACATAGCCACACTATGTAGCTTAAAAAAGATGTTATAATAATATTTATAATGACATGAAAAATAATCCTGAAATTAAACTGAGGGAAAAAATAGGACTACAAACATATCTTTTATATAATGACCCCAATTTTTAAAATAATACACACATGTATACACATAGAGAAAGAGAAAGAGGAATACTCACAGGGAATTATGGGTGTTTTTCATTTTCGTGTTTTGCATTTGTTTGAATTTTACAAATTTTCTACCATGATAGTATTTAATGTAATTCTTAAAAATTTTTAAAGTACATAAACCAAAAGTATTTTTGATTGTTTTGAAAAATAATTTTGTAAAAATTTTTTTTGTGGGTATAATTTAAACTCATTTCACTATATAATCCACTCAGAAGTCAATCACTGCTTACCACCCTTTTGGGTCATTTCCCCATTTTTCTCCTGTGTATTTGTAGGCCTGAAGCAGTCAGAGAAATTGTTACTAATTGATCTAAATCCCCAAATAAAACAAGACTGCAGAGGTACTCCAGGGCTGCCTCCTTCTCAGTCCACTCTGGGAAGCTGGGTTTTTTGTTTGGCTTGGTTTTTGAATTCACCATTAGCAAGGGGTCAATGGCCAGCCCCTATCTTTAGCTATTCATGCTAGTATTCCATGTTTGTTTCCATATACAACTCTTTGCTTTCTCCACTGGGCTGGGTGATGTTCTAAGATAGGACCATGTAGACACATCCTTTGGCAATTCCCTGTAAGGCAGTCTGCAAACAGTGATGCCGATGTACAGTGAAGACATCGTCAGGGAATAATTAAAGAATCACCCTTGCACTTTCTCTGCCTCTGGTGGCACTATCAACTCATAAAATTAGCAATAATCTGGTCATTTAAATTAAAGCCTCAAAAAGCTCCTATTCTTTGACCTGGTAATTACTATTGGGGAAGGCTATCTTAAGAAAAGAAACTTTTATATAGAAAAAAATGATGTTCCGTACAAAAAATTAAACTCAACCTAAGTCTTAATAGGGAATGGTTAAGTAAATCATCACTCATCGTTCCAATAAAGTCTCCACCTTGACAAAGCTGAAAGTTATAATGGCTGAGAGTAGAAACGAGCCTATAAGTTTTCTCAGGCACCAAGAGTTGTAGGAACACCTGGTTTTTCACTCTTACTATTGAAACATATTTTATCTGGACCACTACTTGATGGGAGGCTAGAGGAACTATCATTTAACTTATCACCTAGTGTTGACTATAAGGAGTTCAGAAAAACTAATTCATAACAAAAAATGAACTGACTCTTTTTCTAGGTCCCAGGTTTCCAATTATTACTTAACATTCCCCATTAAATGATATCAAAATTGCGGTCACCAGCTTTGAAATTTTTATGGAAAAATTTTTTTATTTCAAGAATAAAAGCCAAACTCGAGAGCGCTATCAAACGAGAAACCAAAATTTGGAAAGATGAAGTACCTCATCTTAACCTATGATACAAGCTCATGAAAAATATGTTTAAAAAAGAACCGTAAACCTAACTGCGATGTAAAAAATAATTTACCTCAAATAATATACAGCATAAACCTTTCCAACACTTGCAACTTAACACCAGAAAGATGATGGAGCATGTTCTTGTTTCCAGATGATAACTGCTTTTTAAGCACAAAGGGAACATAAAAATTCCACAGTGACAAAATAGAGTCCTGAAACAGTCAGTGGTTAAAACACAATCACAGGGCTCTTTGGTGGGGCTAATGGTGGACTCTGGGAGGGCTCGCACCAAGGAGTACTACCCAGAACTTCTGCTGCCAGTGTCCTTGTCCCTGTGGTGAGCCACAGCCATCCCTTACCACTGCAGGAGACCCTCCAACACTAGCAGTCTTTCTTCCTCTTTGTGGTGGCCTCCAACCCCAGAACTGTACTGCAGAGCTGGCCACTGTGCGTGCATGCCGCTGAAACCGATGATGCTCTAAACTATGTTTTGTGGGATGCATACTAGACGTAATGGAGCACATCAAGAAAGAACATGGGTATTGGTGCCAGCTTCCTCAGTAAAGAGATGGAGGCAAGGAAAGCTTCTTGTAGGAAGCAGAAGAAAATCTTGCAGAGTTGTAAGGGACAAAGAAGTCATAATTTGCTGAAGAGAAACAAGGAGGGCATTCTAAGAAGAAGATCCAAAAGACCCAGCATTTTAATCAGATATTGACACAAATTTCTTTAAAGAAGAAAAGCAACACCATTTCCATAGTTGGTATTCCGTTGTTTGCCGTGTGGCTGACATGGTCTTGGTGCTCTGGTCGGGTGTCAGGCCTGAGCCTCTGAGGTGGGAGAGCCAAGTTCAGAACACTGGTCCACCAGAGGCCTCCCGACTCGACGTAATATCAAATGGTGAAAGCTCTCCCAGAGATCTCCAGCTCAATGCTAAGACCCAGCTCCACTCAACACCCAGCAAGCTACAGTGTTGGACATCCTATGCCAAACAACTAGCAAGAAAGGAACACACCACCATCCATTAGCAGAGAGGCTGCCTAAAATCATAATAAGGTCACAGACACCCCAAAACACACCACTGGATGCAGTGCTGACCACCAGAAAGACAAGATCCAGACTCATCCACCAGAACACAGGCACCAGTCCCCTCCACCAAGAAGCCTACAAAACACACTAAACCAACCATACACACTGGGGGCAGACACCAAAAACAACGGGAACTACAAATCTACAGCCTGTGAAAAGGAGACCCCAAACACAGTAAGTTAGGCAAAATGAGAAGACAGAGAAATACACAGCAGATGAAGAAGCAAGATAAAAACCCACCAGACCAAACAATTGAAGGGGAAATAGGCAGGTTACCTGAAAAAGAATTCAGAGAAATGATAGTACAGATGATCCAAAATCTTGGAAATACAATGGAGAAAATACAAGAAACGTTTAATAAGGACCTAAAAGAACTAAAGAGCAAACAAACAAGAATGAACAACACAATAAATGAAATTTAAAATTCTCTAGAAGGAATCAGTAGCACAATAACTGAGGCAGAAGAACACATAAGTGACCTGGAAGATAAAATAGTGGAAATAACTACCACAGAGCAAAGAAAGGAGAATGAAAAGAATTAAGGACAGTCTTAGAGATTTCTGTGACAACATTAAATGCACCAACAATTGAACTATAGGGGTCCCAGAAGAAGAAGCGAAAAAGAAAGTGACTGAGAAAATATTTGAAAAGATTACAGTTGAAAACTTCCCTAATATGGGAAAGGAAATAGTCAATCAAGTCCAGGAAGCACAGAGAGTCCCATACAGGATAAATCCAAGGAGAAACAAGCCAAGACACATATTAATCAAACTATAAAAAATTAAATACAAAGAAAAAAATTTAAAAGTAGCAAGGGAAAAGCAACAAATAACATATAAGGGAATCCCCATAATGGTAACAGCTTATATTTCAGCAGAAACTCTGCAAGCCAGAAGGGAGTGGCAAGACATATCTAAAGTGATGAAAGGGAAAAACCTACAATCGAGACTACTCTACCCAGCAAGGATCTCATTCAGATTCGATGAAGAAATTAAAACCTTTACAGACAAGCAAAAGCTAAGAGAATTCAGCACCACCAAACCAGCTTTACAACAAAGGCTAAAGGAACTTCTCTAGGCAGGAAACACAAGAGGAGGAAAAGACCTACAATAACAAACTGAAAATAACTAAGAAGACGATATAGGAACATACATATCGATAATTACCTTAAATGTAAATGTATTAAATGCTCCAACCAAAAGACATAGACTGGCTGAATGGATATAAAGCAAGGCCCATACGTATGCTGTCTAAAACAGACCCACTACAGACTTAGGAACACATACAGACTGAAAGTGAGGAGATGGAAAAAGATATTTCATGCAGATGGAAATCAAAAGAAAGCTGGAGTAGCAATTCTCATATCAGACAAAATAGACTTTAAAACAAAGACTATTACAAGAGACAAAGAAGGACACAACATAATGATCAAGGGATCAATCCAAGAAGAAGATATAACAATTGTAAATATTTCTGCACCCAACATAGGAGCACCTCAATATATAAAGGAAATGCTAACAGCCATGAAAGGGGAAATCGACAGTAACACAATCATAGTAGGGGATTTAAAACCGCACTTTCACCAATGGACAGATCATCCAAAATGAAAATAAATAAGGAAACACAAGCTTTAAATGATACATTAAACATGATGGACTTAATTGATATTTATAGGACATTCCATCCAAAAACAACAGAATACACATTCTTCTCAAGTGCTCATGGAACATTCTCCAGGATAGATCATATCTTGGGTCACAAATAAGCCTTGGTAAATTTAAGAAAGCTGAAATCATATCAAGTATCTTTACCGACCACAACGCTACGAGACTAGATATAAATTACTGGAAAAATTCTGTAAAAAATAGAAACACATGGGGGCTAAACAATACACTACTTAATAACCAAGAGATCACTGAAGAAATCAAAGAGGAAATCAGAAAATACCTAGAAACAAATGACAATGTAAACACGATGACCCAAAACCTATGGGATGCAGCAAAAGCAGTTCTAAGAGGGAAGTTTATAGCAATACAATCCAAAATTAAGAAACAAGAAACATCTCAAATAAACAACCTAACCTTATACCTAAAGCATTTAGAGAAGGAAGAACAAAAAAACCCCAAAGTTAGCAGAAAGATACAAATCATAAAGATAAGATCAGAAATAAATGAAAAGAAATGAAGGAAACGATAGCAAAGATCAATAAAACTAAAAGCTGGTTCTTTGAGAAGATAAACAAAATTGATAAACCATTAACCAGACCCATCAAGAAAAAAAGGAAGAAGACTCATATCAACAGAATTAGAAAAGAAAAAGGAGAAGTAACAACTGACACTGCTGAAATACAAAGGAGCATGAGAGATAACTAAAAGCAACTCTTTGCCAATAAAATGGACAACCTGGAAGAAATGGACAAATTCTTAGAAATGCACAACCTCCCAAAACTGAACCAGGAAGCAATAGAAAATGTAAACAGACCAATCACAAGCACTGAAATTGAGACTGTGATTAAAAAACTTCCAACAAAGAAAAGCCCAAGACCAGATGGCTTCACAGGCAAATTCTATCAAATATTTGGAGAAGAGCTAACAGCTATCCTTCTCAAACTTTCAAAATATAGCAGAGGGAGGAACACTCCCAAACTCATTCTACAAGGCCACCATCATCCTGATACCAAAACCAGACAAAGATGTCAGAAAGAAAGAGAACTATAGGTCAATATCACTGATGAACATAGATGCAAAAATCCTCAATAAAATACTAGCAAACTGAATCCAACAGCACATTAAAAGCATAATATACCATGATCAAGTGGGGTTTAGCCCAGAATGCAAGAATTCTTCAATATATGCAAATCAATCAATGTGATAAACCATATTAAGAAACTGAAGGAGAAAAACCATATGATCATCTCAATAGATGCAGAAAAACCTTTCAACAAAATTCAACACCCATTTACAATAAAAAATCTTCCAGAAAGTAGGCAGAGAGGGAACTTACCTCAACATAATAAAGGCCATATATGACAAACCCACAGCCAACATTGTTCTCAATGATGAAAAATTGAAACCATTTCCTCTAAGATCAGGAACAAGACAAGTTTTTCCACTCTCACCACTATTATTCAACATAGTTTTGGAAGTTTTAGCCACAGGAATCACAGAAGAAAAAGAAATAGAAGGAATCCAAATCAGAAAAGAAGAAGTAAAGCTGTAACTCTTTGCTGATGACATGATATCATACATAGAGAATCCTAAAGATGCCACCAGAATACCACTAGAGCTAATCAGTGAATTTGGTAAAAAATCAGGATACAAAATTATGCACAGAAATCTCTTGCATTCCTATACACTAACGATGAAAAATCTGAAAGAGAAATTAAGGAAACACTCCCATTTGCCACTGCAAGAAAAAGAATAAAATACCTAGGAATAAACCTACCTAAGGAAACAAAAGACCCGTATGCAGAAAATTATCAGACACTGATGAAAGAAATTAAAGATGATACAAATAGATGGAGAGATATACTATGTTTCTGGATTGGAAGAATCAACATTGTGAAAATTACTCTACTACCCAAAACAATCTACAGATTCAATGTAATCCCTATCAAACTACCACTGGCATTTTTCACAGAACTAAAACAAAAAATGTCACAATTTGTATGGAAACACAGAAGACCCCATATAGCCAAAGCAATCTTGAGAACGAAAAACGGAGCTGGAGGAATCAGGCTCCCTGACTTCAGACTATATTACAACGCTACAGTAATCAAGACAGTATGGTACTGGCACAAAAACAGAAATATAGGTCAATGGAAAAGGATAGAAAGCTCAGAGATAAACGCACGCACATATGGTCACCTTATCTTTGATAAAGGAGGCAGGAATGTACAGTGGAGAAAGGACAGCCCCTTCAATAAGTGGTGCTGGGAAAACTGGACAGGTACATGTAAGAGATTAGAACACTCCCTAACACCATACACAAAAATAAGCACAAAATGGATTAAAGACTTAAATGTAAGGCCAGAAACTATCAAACTCTTAGAGGAAAACATAGGCAGAATACTCTATGACATAAATCACAGCAAGATCCTTTTTGACCCACCTCCTAAAGAAATGGACATAAAAACAAATATAAACAAATGGGACCTAATGAAACTTAAAAGCTTTTGCACAGCAAAGGAAACCATAAACGAGACCAAAAGACAACACTCAGAATGGGAGAAAATATTTGCAAATGAAGCAACTGACAAAGGATTAATCTCCAAAATTTACAAGCAGCTCATGCAGCTCAATAACAAAAAAACAAACAACCCAATCCAAAAATGGGCAGAAGACCTAAATAGACATTTCTCCAAATAGATATACAGATTGCCAACAAACACATGAAAGAATGCTCAACATCATTAATCATTAGAGAAATGCAAATCAAAACTACAATGAGATATCATCTCACACTGGTCAGAATGGCCATCATCAAAAAACCTAGAAACAATAAATGCTGGAGAGGGTGTGGAGAAAAGGAAACACTCATGCACTGCTGGTGGGAATGTGAATTGGTACAGCCACTATGGGGAACAGTATGGAGGTTCCTTAAAAAACTAAAAATAGAACTACCATACGACCCAGCAATCCCACTACTGGGCATATACCCTGAGAAAACCATAATTCAAAAAGAGTCATGTACCAAAATGTTCATTGCAGCTCTATTTACAATAGCCAGGAGATGGAAGCAACCTAGCAACCTAAGTGTCCATCATCGGATGAATGGATCAAGAAGATGTGGCACATATATACAATGGAATATTACTCAGCCATAAAGAGAAACGAAATTGATTTATTTGTAGTGAGGTGGATGGACCTAGAGTCTGTCATACAGAGTGAAGTAAGTCAGAAAGAGAAAGACAAATACCGTATGCTAACACATATACATGGAATCTAAGAAAAAAAAAAAAGTCATGAAGGACCTAGGGGTAAGACAGGAATAAAGACACAGACCTACTAGAGAATGGACTTGAGGATATGGGGAGGGGGAAGGGTAAGCTGTGACAAAGTGAGCGAGTGGCATGGACATATATACACTACCAAACGTCAAATAGATAGCTAGTGGGAAGCAGCCGCATAGCACTGGGAGATCAGCTCGGTGCTTTGTGACCACCTAGAGGGGTGGGATAGGGAGGGTGGGAGGGACGGAGATGCAAGAGGGAAGAGATATGGGAACATATGTATAACTGATTCACTTTGTTATAAAGAAGAAACTAACACACCATTGTGAAGCAATTATACTCCAATAAAGATGTTAAAAAATAAAAAAAAATTTAAATTAAGAAAACCCACAATCATAGCAAAGGAGGATGAATAGCATTGCGCATAGTATCAGCAACGGCTGCTCAACTCCAGTATTGGGAACAATAAATGTAGGTCTAAAATATACAAGTTATAAAGTACATATCTCATTATCTAAATTATATCCTGGTCCCAGAAAAATTATTGGCAGAGACAGAAGGCATGCCTTCAGAAGCTCCCTGAAGAAAGGCCAACTGCCCTGGGGGCAGGACCATCAAGTTCAACAAATATTGAGCACCTACTATGTGCCACACTAGGCTCTGTGTTAGGCAATGGGGCACAGTAGTGAACAATGTTAGGTCTGGCTATTAATTCTTCCCTGAAGACAAACTAAAAATAGACTGAAAATCTAATTCAGCTGAAATGTACAGTATTCATCTGCTGGAAGAAAAATTACCTGGAAGCCCGGCTATAAATTTATTCTAACAAGATGGTTCATAGAACAAAAAATACATCAGAATAATCTATTGTTGAGCTATATAGCTATTAATCACTGTTAATATAAATTAAGACAATTTTCATCATTTTCATAATATATTTTAATTTAAAAAGTATGTGCAATACATCTGCTAATATTTCACTTAAGAGGCACCATTTAATCTTTTCAAATATTAAAGTGATTGTGTTCAGTGGCAAAAGACTAGATGAAGAGGTAATATTAGTCTATCTTTATAATTATCATCAATATAAGTAAGTCATGCTCCTCATGGTTATATGATTATAAACCATATCATAAACACCTTTATACCTCTCTTCCAATCACAAAGAAACCTATACATAGTAGTTGCTCAATAGATATCTGATAGAGAAGTCCCTTAAACCGAATCTCTTAATCCCTGAATTTTAATGATCAAATAGGGTATTCTTTCTAAGAAGTTTTTAAACTACTTACAAATACTTTGACACATCACAGTAAACATCTGTATACTGAAAATGCTTTTGAGAACCAAGAATCACCACAAAATACATTTCCTAGGCTGAATCTGAAGAAGTTAAATTAAGCACACATAAACGTTTATATGAAAAGGAATAAGAAATACACTATTTTTGTGTTATTTCTTGAAATCTGAGCAAAATCTAAGTTTACATTTAAATGTATAGGAAAGAAGAATAAATTGGTTTATTTCAAGAGGATAGTTTCACTAAGTTTTAAAACTAGTTTCCACAGAAACTACGATTTCATCTGTCATTAGTGAACATAACAATAAGGTTTGTGCACAAGCAACAGTGTTGAAACCTTGTCAAGAAATATTTTAAATATTAAAAAACTATGTCAACCCTGTTCTGTTCATGACTAAACTTGATACAATCAAGAAAAATTAGTTTCGGATGTGGGATACTTCAGGGATTTGAAGTAGTTTGCTAAATAGGAAGCTAAATCCAATTACTTTTCTGAAGATTTGGCATCTTCAACTGAAAACCAATATTCCAATTAACATTAGACAAATATCCAAGCTTATTCACATGTTCCAGGCATCCTTTCTGGCTAACAAGTAGGCTGCATTTCTGTATTTAATTATTCCCTTATGTATACATAGGGCCTACATTATACTAGAGGTATATAAGGCAGTTTTTTTTTTTTTTTTAAAAAAAGGAAAACTTTAAATTCTTCTGTGGTCTGCTTGTACATGTGCACAATCTAAATTTAACTTCTTATATAATTTTATCCCCTTTCCTAAGTTAAAAACATGCCAACATAAGTCTTTTTTAAAATATGTGATGTTTCAAACTACCTAAATGGTACTAACGTCAAAGGCAATCTCTAAAATCATTTCACTCTACCCAGAAGTTACAAACAAACAAACAAAAAATAGCTTCATCAGCAAATATTGCCTTTACCTTGCCTGAAGTTTAAAAGCAATTCAGATATTGAGCCAGATTATTTATCTACATGGATCCCTTAACTTCAAGGGAAACTTTCTAAGCAAGAGTGGCTTCAAGAAGAAAAGATTCAATTCACTTTAAATCAGTAGAAGCTCTTCACAAGTGGAAGAAGAAATCCCCAAGGGTGGTAAAATTGGTTAGCACAGCATATATACCAGTGGCTCTACGCTGTTATAACTTATTTCATCTTGTGTCAACTAAATAAATGTCAAATTTTATATTAACGCTATGTTATTTAACACAGTATATTTTTTTTCTGGCTAGGACTTTTAGAGCAACTGATATGTATTTATTCAGAAACATCAAAGAATATCATTATGGGCTTCCCTGGTGGCGCAGTGGTTGAGAGTCCACCTGCCGATGCAGGGGACGCGGGTTCGTGCCCCAGTCCGGGGGGATCCCACATGCCGCGGAGCGGCTGGGCCCGTGAGCCATGGCCACTGAGCCTGAGCGTCCGGAGTCTGTGCTCCGCAACGGGAGAGGCCACAACAGTGAGAGGCCCGTGTACCGCAAAAAAAAAAAAAAAAAAAAAAAGAATATCATTATGTAAATAGTGGCATATCACACGGTGTCTAACTTTAGAAATTGCTTTCAGTTTATTTTCTAAGGGTGAAAACCTTTGTAACAAACTAAAAGAATGTATGCCTGCATATAGAAGTGTGGGAAGGTGTGTACATTCAGTAAAATATCAGCTATCTAGATGTCAATTTTCCAGTAATGTCATCCATCCAAAGCAATAATAAGAATTATGAGGGGGTGGAGAGAGTAAGGGGAGAACACACCTGAACTCCTAAAATGGGTTCATAAGTAAAGCCCATGCCCTAAAACAAATTCACATAAAGCACTAACAAGAACTTTAGGTCCCTGCTTAGCACTCACTAGCCTTAATTATGTATCAAACAAACAAACTTGGTAACCTGTTTGCTAAACTTCTAGAACTAGTAAATTAGGAGTCAACAGGGCTATTATAAATCAGATAAAGAAAGAAACAGAAAATGGTACCCCAAAATCCAACAGAAAGCAAGAAGTCAAATTATATATTTTTTAAAAGCAGACAAAAGAATATTAAATAGCATTTTTGTCTAGACTATTCACTGGAGAAACAAACAATACTTAATAGGCCTTAAAAGTTGGAGGACCACCAGGCTCAGTCCTCAGACCTGTTTTCTGCTCTATCCTCAGTGCTTCTCAAACAATAAACCAGCAGTGTGTGCAATCAATTAAATAGGTCATGAACATGTTTTGTGCGTCTAATGGTATGGGATATTCCAGTTGAAAAATATATTCATTGAATATGGAAACAGGTAGAGATTACCTCTGTTTAACTTTTATCACTCCTCTCCTCACAGTTCTAACATAGAGTTTTATACATAAGCAAACATCAGAATGTCCCATAAGGGAATACAGAAATTACATAGAAATCATATAGGCAGTGAGAGTATGTCTAAAGAGAAGAGCAGCAGATCAGGTGGAACATCAACATTTAAAGGTAAGAGAAGGAAGAGTAGCCCATGAGGAGAACAAAGAAGGAACGGTCATAAGAATGGCTATACAATTAAAGCAGCCAGGAAAGATTTCAAAAAAACAGGAGTACACAACAGAGTTAAAACATGTAATAAATACCATGTAATATTATAACCAAAAAGTATTTAATGGATTTGACAATCAGAAGGTCAGGGGTAACAGTGGCAGGAGCATAAACGACATTAAAAGTGGATGAATAACTAAAGAAGACACAAATAATTGGAAAGACATCCCATGTTCATGGATTGGAAGACTTAATATTGTTAAAACGTCCATACTACCCAAAGCAATCTACAGGTTCAATTCATTCCCTATCATAACACTGGTCTTGGCAATGGTTTCCTGGATATGACACTAATAGCATAGGTAGCATTAGCATAGGCAACAAAAGCAAAAATAAAGTCAGACTATATCAAATTAATAAGCTTCTGCATAGCAAAAGAAATAATCAACAGAGTGAAAAGGCAACCTATGGAATGGGAGAAAATATTTGCAAACCATATATATATAATAAGGGGCTAATAATGCAAATATATAAGAAACTCCTACAATTTGATAATAAACACCATTATTAAAAAAGACAAAGAAAATAACAATGTTGGCAAGGATGTGGAGAAATTGGAACCACTGTACACTGTCGGTAGAAATGTAAAATGGTACAGCCACTATGGAAAACAGTGTAGAGGTTCCTCAAAAACTGAAAAATAGAACTACCACATGATCCAGCAGTCCTACTTCCAAATATTTACCCAAAAGAATTGAAAACAGTAGCTTGAAGATATATCTGCACTCTCATGTTCACTGCAGTACTATTTACAGTAGCCAAGATATGGAAACAATCTAAATGGATAAAGAAAACATGCCATATATATATATACACACACACACACACACACACACATATATATATATACATGCCATACACACACACACACACACACACACAATGTAGTATATTCAGCCATAAAAACGGCTTCCATCTGCTATTTGTGACAAGATGGGAACTTTGAGGACTTAACACTAAGTGATTATGCCAATCACAGAAGAACAAATACTGCTTGATTCCACTTAAATGAGATATCTAAAGTAATCAAACTCCTCGAAAGTCAAATGGTGATTGCCAAGGGTTGCGGGGATTAGGTGATGAGGAGTTGCTGTATATTTGGTATAGACTTTCAGTCACACAAAATGTAAAAGTTCTAGAGATCCACTGTATAACAATGTACGTGCACTTAACAAAACTATACTGTATACTTAAAATTTTGTTAATAGAATAGAGTTCATATTATATGGTTTTTTTCAATACAATAAAAAAAGGTTGATGCATACATGAAATGGGAGGTGACAGAGGAGAGAAAATAAAAGTAGAAATTTCTTATGAGGGAAGTGTGTGAAAGGAGAAAAGAAAGGATGGCTTACATCTAGGAGAGAAACACCAACAAAAGCTGCAGGAGGCAGGTATATGTTGGAATAAACTTCAGCATGTTTATAAGCTGTAGGGAAAAAATATATAGAAAGAGAGATCAAAAATATAAGACCCAGAATAAATGACTATAAGTTTGTATTCCAGAAGCTAGTGGAAGGTCAAAAGGATCAAGTGGAGAAAAGGAAGGAAACTCATCCTTTGAGACAGGAAGGAAGACAGAAAAATAGATGTAGATAAGTTTCTAGAGGCTTGGTGAGACAACGAGAGAGACCTACTTGATGGTGTCAATCTTCCTGGCAAAATAGGATTTAAGGTTGTCTCCTAAGAGTGAGAGAGAGGGGGTGAGTATTGCGCTTGATGAGATTGCTGACTGACTAAGAGAAATGGGAGAGGTGACTGACCAAGGTGAAGGTAGGATTTTAGGCAAGTGAGCTTGGAGGCATGAATTTCAAGTGGCAGCAGGAACAGAGACAGTGTTCTGATACTGGTTTCCCAAAGGAAAGGAAAGACTATAATGAGGGACTCATGGGCATAGGGAATAAATCACTTGAGATGATCATAGTGGAATCTATGCCCTAAAGAGAGCAAGGAACATGAAAACAGATTGAAGAATAATCGTCACAGAGTGAGAGAGGAAGCATTGTGGCTGTAGCTAATGCAGACTGAAACCGAGCCCACTTAGCCTATCTGCCTTTATTACTAACTAAAGAAGTCTCTCTCTTTTAACATACACCTTCCTCCACAAGTCTATTTGGCAAACAGTCATGCAGTGCTCCTCCCACTATGTCATTGTTTTGTGCACTGATAGGTAAGTAAAGAAACTGTCCCAGTTATCCGAGAGCTTATAGATCACCAGGAGAAAAGAGGCAAATACTCAAGTAACTATAATATCAGGCAGAAAAATATAAATAAATGTCACAACAGAGATTTAATCATAGTGCTCCTGAGGTTTAAAGGAAGGAGAGATCACAGATAACTGGAAGTGGCAGGATGAAAAAAGGAAAGGCTTCATAAAAGAAGATGGACTTTGTAGAAAGCTTCCAAAAAAGAAAATGGGGAAAAAAAGGTAAGGTTCAGGTAGTGAGAACAGCATAAGCACAAGCACAATGGAAGAAATGTATAGGGTAAGTTTGATCAAAAGAGAATAGTCTAATAAGCAAATGAAAAGATGCCCAACATAATTAGTCATTAGGAAGAATGCAAATTAAAATCATAATGAGATACCCACTGGAATGCTTATAGATAAAATTTTAAAAAAGAATAACAAGTATTGGTGACCATGTGGAGAAACTGGAACCCTCATACATTGCTGGCGGGAATATAAAATGATACAACACAACCCTGAGGAAAACAGTTTGTGAATTTCATAGAAAGTTAAACATAAATTTACCATATGACCCTGCAATTCCACTCCTAATAATCCACCAAGAGACACTAGTAGCAGACTAGTGAAGTAGCAGAATGGTGAACAGAGTTTGCTCTAATTCTTAGTATTTTCTTCTTAGCTGTCATTTTTAAATAATTTCTCTTTTTGATCTTTTTTTCTTTAGAAACAGCAATATTTTTATGTTTTAGCACATTACATCCTCACTGCACCCTGTGAACTAGCAGGTAGGAAAACTGAGGGACAGAAATAATAAGTAATTTGCTCATGGACACCTAGTAAACTGCAAAGTCAAGAAATGAGCCCAGGTAATCAGACTCCAAAGCTCTTCCTGTTGAACACTGCAGGGTACACTCTGAGCCTTTCTCAGCCTCAATTTTCTCATGTATAAAATATGGCCTATAATTCTTATCTCTCACGGTGGTTGCAACAATTAAATAAGATGTGGAGCTTGGGTGGGGGAGATGCTGGTGCTGTCTTTATCTGTTTCTGTATTGTTTGATTTGTTATAATGAGCATGAATTATTCATATATTTTTTAATCAAGAAAAAAATGTTAAGGCCTATGAGAGTGTCTGGCACAGAAGGGCACCCAATAAAGTCATCATTATGCCTGAGAGCAAAAAAATTAATTAATTAATTAAAATAATAACAATCTACCAAGAGAAAACAAAACGTGTTCATATAAAGACATATACATGAATGTTCACAGTAGCATTATTCATTTATTGGTCAAACTGAAAACAATCCAAATGTCTATGAACTGATAAAAAACAAAATGTGGTATATCCATACAATGGAATACTATTCAGCAATGAAAAAGAGCAAGCTCCTGGCACATACTACAATACGGATGAACCTCAAAAGCAGAATGTTAGGTTAAAAGAAAAAGATCCAAAAGACTACTTACTGTGTGACTCTATTTATATGAAATATCCAGAAAAGGTCAACTTAAAGAAACAGATAGTAGATCAGTAGTTTCTTGGTGTTAAGACTGGTAAAAGGACACAAGGGAGCTTTTGGGGATAGTAGTGATGTTCTAAAATTGGGTTGTGGTGATGGCTGCACAACTCTATAAATTTACTAAAAATCATTAAATGGTACCTTTACAACAGCTGAATTTTACAGTAAGCAAATTATATATCAATAGAGTTTTTGTTTAAGAGGATAGGCTAGCTTGATTGGTTTTGCAGAAGTAGGAGTTTAGAAGGAGTTGGGTTCCACTCTTCAGAGACCTTTGAATGTCAGAGTAAGAAGTCTCAACTTAACTGGATAGACAGCAGGGATGCCCTAAACGTCTTGGAATGAGATAGGACAAAAACAGACAAAGAAAAACTACAGATAATTACATTCAGAAGATTAATCTTGTCTAATGTGTCAGACAGGTAATTGACATATTAGACTACAAGGACCAGGAACTTGTGGTTTCCTTGAGTGTCCTCGAGTCCATGGCCTCAACTTAGCAAGAGCCAATCCTCTTACACATCTTTACCTTGAATCACAAAGGTGGGATAAAAGATGGAAGGTGATGGCCCTGTGAAAATCTGTCACTTCCATGGAAAAAATATCTCCAAGAATATGGCCTCTGAGCCCATCTTTCTAACTGGGAAACCAACTGAATAAGAATATTAACTGCTGGCCAGAAGCCAGTCTTAGATTGGGGTAGAGGGAGGCAGAGAATCAATATTTGGGTGGAAAAGGTGGTTGGATTTCCCTGAAATCTAATATCCTGCTATAAGAGATTTGGAAATCATATAAAAGGAAACTTAAAAACAACAATATCGGGCTTCCCTGGTGGCGCAGTGGTTGAGAGTCCGCCTGCCGATGCAAAGGACATGGGTTCGTGCCCCGGTCCGGGAGGATCCCACGTGCCACGAAGCGGCTGGGCCCGTGAGCCATGGCGGCTGGGCCTGCGCGTCCGGAGCCTGTGCTCCGCAACGGGAGAGGCCACAACAGTGAGAGGCCCACATACCGCAAAAACAAACAAACAACAACAACAACAAAAAAAAAACAACAATATAGGGTGATCTATCAGGTAAAATAGTGAAGATAAATGCCTGCTGATTTTACTGTACATTTTATTAATGATTCCCAAGTAGAGTGATAATAAATTTAAATCCATTTAAAGTCCAGTGTTCAAAGTTCATTTCTTTTAATTAGAGGAAACTGATTTTACTATTACTACCTTCCTAGACATACAGGTAGGTCTCACAAAAATATCTTTTTAAAAATATACCACCTCAATTTATCCTTGGTTACATTTCATACTTTCAGAGCACTATTAGTCCTCTACATATTAATATACAGAGAAACACAAATCAGACTGATATAATTATTCAGCTATTCATAGATACTCTTATAAAGACCATACATCTTTTTCTTTTGCTAAGAAAGATCATAAAATAATCTCTCCAGGAAAATGTATTTGTTTTCCTTTATTTAAAGAGAACGAGAAAGGCAGGGAAGGGAAGGAAGGTAGAGAGGAGGGTTGTGAAGATTGTGATCATCACAATTGTTGATTCACAATTCAAACCATTCAGAACTCCATTTACAGAAAACTAATACAAAAGGAATAATTGTGCTAGATGGGATTAAACAGGAAGATAGATAACATAAATGAAAGACAACCTCATACAATTACAGATAATTGGAGGCCACTTATATATTTTTCTCTCATCACTCACACAAAAAGATTTTCATTTCCTTATAATGGACCCATTAATTGTTTTATTGAAATATTAGAAACATCTTGCTTCTGAGTGTATGTCAAAGGACTAATTTTTTTTTTTAAAGATCAAACAATAAATAGAATGAAATTTTAGCACAAGAGAGCATCCCTGATTACCCTGGGCTTAGAATGCTTTATACCAAATACCACATTTCTGCACCTGCTAAGTTTGCCAAAATGAAACCTTAATACTGAAGTTACAATCTAGGGAGACGTTCAAACTAACACTAGCAAGCAGAAAACTCCAATACTGATTCAACAACATGAAGATAAAGAACTATGCATTCAATTTATAAAAACACATATGCCCCAGGGAAGTAAAGCATACCAGACGGATATTAGAAGTAGAATGTTTTTTATACACTAATAGGTCTGTTCTCCCCTTGATTTATGTACAATCCCCATTAATATCAATTAGCATTACATACATAAATCCAGGGAAGCGTAGCTCCAATTTATAATAATACTTTGCACTTATATATTTTGTTTGAAAATTAATTCAGTCTCACAAAGCCCTGTACCTTAGATCACTAGCATTAGCGTCCACCAAACAATGACTGGCCCACAACCACATTCCAGTCTAGGGGCTGGTGCTAGATGACCCCAAAGGCCCCACTTGTTTCTGAAATCCTATACTAATGGAAACTTAAGATTCTAAATCCTTTGCCCTAATCATTATACAACACAATAAATATTTACTGAGAGTTTTACTAGAAGATAAGCCCCATGCTAGATGCTGTGCAAAAAGGTCCTAAGATGTCCAAAGATGGAAGTTAAGAAGCCAAGGCTTAGAGCGGTTAAGTGACACATCCAAAGCCAAAAAGCTAGAGAGAGCTGGAACTAGGACCCAAATCTGTTGACACAAAATTTGATGCCTTTTTTTTTTTTTTGCGGCACGTGGGCCTCTCACTGTTGTGGCCTCTCCCACCGTGGAGCACAGGCTCTGGACGCACAGGCCCAGTGGCCATGGCTCATGGGCCCAGCCGCTCCGCGGCATGTGGGATCCTCCCGGACCGGGGCACGAACCCGTGTCCCCTGCATTGGCGGGCGGACTCTCAACCACTGCGCCACCAGGGAAGCCCGATGCTTTTTTTTTAAACAATACCTGAAGGCATGGCTTATGTAAGCAAAGGTTCCCAGTAGTCCCATAACAATCTAAGTGCTTCCCACCGCCTGCTATTCCTATCTAAGTGAAAATCAATGGTCAGTGATAGTCTTAACATGAACAAGAATTTAAAGGGACTAAGGGAAAGAAAAAATCAAGAAAAGAGACATTATAAGAAATAATTTAAACTATGAGTTGACAATTACCTGTTGCTAGAACTGTAATGTTCACTAAGGTACCCACTAGCCACATGTGGCGATTCAGCACTTGATATGTGCTGCAAGTCTCAAATAAACCATGTCTTAAAGACTTACTGTGGAAAAGATATTAAATATCTCATTAATAATATTTATTTGATTACATGTTGAAATGATAATATTTTAGATATATAAGGTTAAATAAAACACATTATCAAAATTAAGTTCACTAGTGTCATTTTACTTTATTAACATAGCTGCTAGAAAATTACAAATTACATATATGGCTTATATTTGTGGCTTGAGGTATGTTTCTGTTGGGCTATACTTCTATATAGCCACACACACATATATTGAATACATCAGTGATGTATTTAAAACAAAAACACTTTGGAGATTACATTCCAGATTGCACTCTGACCTAGATGAAGAAAAACTGACATCATTTTCAAAGAGCTTTGTATGCTTCTCCAGTTTGGCTGAGGTACTGGCGAGTTTACAGTCAGATAGAGCAAGACAACATCCGTCCTATTCATATCTTCATTCAAGCATACCATCCAGTTATCTAATTGCTCTCTTTTGAGTGAATAGGAATAAACTACCTCATATATGCAATGATTACCCGAAGTTCTAAACATTATGAGACTAGAGAAATAAGTTTACAAGGTATATACAGGTGAGAGAAAATACTTCCCTCAGAAAACCAAAGACAGGAGACCTTCAAGATGCCAGAAGAGTAAGACATGGAGATCACCTTCCTCCCCACAAATACATCAGAAATACATCTACATGTGGAACAACTCCTACAGAACACCTACGGAACGCTGGCAAGACCTCAGACCTCGCAAAAGGCAAGAAACTCCCCCAGGTACCTGGGTAGGGAAAAAGAAAAAACAGAGACAAAAGAATAGGAACGGGACCTGCACCAGTGGGAGGCAGCTGTGAAGGAGGAGAGTTTCCACCCACTAGGAAGCCCCCTCACTGGCAGAGACCGGGGGTGACGGGGGGTAAGCTTCGGAGTCACGGAGGAGAGCACAGCAACAGGAGTGCAGAGGGTAAAGCGGTGAGATTCCAGCACAGAGGATCAGTGCCGACCAGCACTCACCAGCCAGAGAGGCTTGTCTGATCACCCGCTGGGGTGGCTGGGGGCTGGGAGCCTGAGGCTCGGGCTTCAGAGGTCGGATCCCAGGGAGAGGACTGGGGTTGGCTGCGTGAACACAGCCTGAAGGGGGCTAGTGCGCCACAGCTAGCCGGGACGGAGTGTGGGAAAAAGTCTGGACCTGCCTAAGAGGCAAGAGACCACTGATTCAGGGTGTGCGAGGAGAGGGGATTCAGAGCACCGCCTAAACGAGCTCCAGAGACGGGTGCGAGCCGCGGCTATCAGCACGGACACCAGAGACGGGCATGAGACACTAAGGCTGCTGCTGCCGCCACCAAGAAGCCTGTGTGCGAGCACTGGTCACTATCCATACCTCCCCTCCCGGGAGCCTGGGCAGCCCGCCACTGCCAGGATCCCGGGTTCCAGGGACAACTTCCCCGGGAGAATACACGGCGCGCCTCAGGCTGTTGCAAAGACATGTTGGCTTCTGCCGCTGCAGGCTCGCCCCGCATTCTGTACCCCTCCCTCCCCCCGGCCTGAGTGAGCCAGAGCCCCATAATCAGCTGCTCCTTTGACCCCATCCTATCTGGGCGGGAACAAACGCCCTCAGGTGACCTAAACGCAGAGGCGGGGCGAAATCCAAAGCTGAACTACAGGAGCTGTGCGAACAAAGAAGAGACAGGAAATCTCGCCCAACAGCCTCAGGAGCAGCTGATTAAATCTCCACAATCAACTTGATGTACGCTGCATCTGTGGAATACATAAATAGACAACGGATCATCCCAAAATAGAGGCAGTGGACTTTGGGAGCAACGATATATTTTTTTTTCCTTTTTCTCTTTTTGTCAGTATGTATGTGTATGCTTCTCTGTGTGATTTTGTCTGTATACCTTTGCTTTTACCATTTGTCCTAGGGTTCTGTCTCTTTTTTTTCTTTTTTTTTTTTAACTATAGTTTTTAGCACTTGTTATTACTGGTGGATTTGTTTTTTGATCTGGTTGCTCTCTTCCTTCTTTTTTTTCTTTTTGTTACTTTTTAAATTTTTTTTATTTTTAATAATAATTTTATATTTTAATAACTTTCTTATTTTATTCTATTTATTTTTCTTTCTTTCTTTTTCTTTCCCTTTCCTTCTGAGCCGGGTGGATGACAGGGTCTTCATGCTCTGGCCAGGTGTCAGGCCTGTACTTCTGAGGTGGGGGAGCCGAATTCAGGACATTGGTCGACCAGAAAGCTCCAGCTGCATGGAATATCAAATGGCAAAAGCTCTCCCAGAGATCTCCATCTCAACACGAAGACCCGGCTCCACTCAATGACCAGCAAGCTACAGTGCTGGACACCCTATGCCAAACAACTAGCAAGACAGTAACACAACCCCACCCATTAGCAGTGAGCTGCCTAAAATCATAATAAGGTCCCAGACACCCCAAAACACACCACCGGATGTGGACCTGCCCAACAGAAAGACAAGATCCACCCTCATTCACCAGAACACAAGCACCAGTACCCTCCACCAGGAAGCCTACAAAACCCACTGAACCAACCTAACCACTGAGGGCAGACACCAAAAATAACAGGAACTACGAATGCGCAGCCTGTGAAAAGGAGACCCCAAACACACTAGGCTAAGCAAAATGAGAAGACAGAGAAACACACAACAGACGAAGGAGCAAGGTAAAAGCCCACCAGACCAAACAAATGAAGAGGAAATAGGCAGTCTACCTGAAAAAGAATTCAGAGTGATGATAGTAAAGATGATCCAAAATCTTGGAAATAGAATGGAGAAAATACAAGAAACGTTTAACAAGAACCTAGAAGAACTAAAGAGCAAACAAACAATGATGAACAACACAATAAATGAAATTTAAAATTCTCTAGAAGGAATCAACAGCAGAATAACTGAGGCAGAAGAATGGATAAGTGACTTGGAAGATAAAATAGGAAATAGGAAACAACTACCACAGAGGAGAAAAAAGAATGAAAAGAATTGAGGACAGTCTTAGAGACCTCTGGGACAACATGAAACGCACCAACATTCGAATTATAGGGGTCCCAGAAGAAGAAGAGAAAAAGAAAGGAACTGAGAAAATATTTGAAGAGATCATAGTTGAAAACTTCCCTAATATGGGAAAAAGGAGAGAGTTAATCAATTCCAGGAAGCGCAGAGTCCCATATAGAATAAATCCAAGGAGGAACAAACAAAGACATATATTAATCAAAGTATCAAAAATTGAACACAAAGAAAAAATATTAAAAGCAGCAGGGAAAAGCAACACATGACATACAAGGGAATCCCCATAAGGTTAACAGCTGATCTTTCAGCATAAACTCTGTAAACCAGAAGGGAGTGTCAGGACATATTTAAAGAAATGGAAGGGAAAAACCTACAACCAAGATTACTCTAGCCAGCAAGGATCTCATTCAGATTCAATGGAGAAATTAAAAGATTAAGAGACAAGCAAAAGCTAAGAGAATTCAGCACCACCAAACCAGCTTTACAACAAATGCTAAAGGAACTTCTCTAGGCAGGAAACACAAGAGAAGGAAAAGACCTACAATAACAAACACAAAACAATTAAGAAAATGGTAATAGGAACATACATATCGAGAATTACCTTAAATGTAAATGGATTAAATGCTCCAACCAAAAGACATAGACTGGCTGAATGGATACCAAAACAAGACCTGTATATACGCTGTGTACAAGAGACCCACTTCAGACCTAGGCCTACCTACAGACTGAAAGTGAGGGGATGGAAAAAGATATTCCACGCAAAAGGAAATTCAAAGAAAGCTGGAGTAGCAATTCTCATATCAGACAAAACAGACTTTAAAATACAGACTATTACAAGAGACAAAGAACATTACCTAATGATCAAGAGATCAATCCAAGAAGAAGATACAACAATTGTAAATATTTATGCACCCTACATAGAGCACCTCAATACATAAGGCAAATACTAACAGCCATAAAAGGGGAAATCGACAGTAACACAATCATAATAGGGGACTTTAACACCCCACTTTCACCCATGGACAGATCATCCAAAATGAAAATAAATAAGGAAACACAACCTTTAAATGATACATTAAACAAGATGGACTTAATTGATATTTAAAGGACATTCCATCCCAAAACCACAGAACACACTTTCTTCTCAAGTGCTCATGGAACATTCTCCAGGATAGATCATATCTTGGGTCACAAATCAAGCCTTGGTAAATTTAAGAAAATTCAAATCATATCAAGTATCTTTTCCAACCACAACGCTATGAGACTAGATATCAATTACAGGAAAAAAAACTGTAAAGAATACAAACACAGGGAGGCTAAACAATACACTACTTAATAACCAAGAGATCACTGAAGAAATCAAAGAGGAAATCAGAAACTACCTAGAAACAAATGACAGTGAAAACATGATGACCCAAAACCCATAGGAAGCAGCAAAAGCAGTTCTAAGAGGGAAGTTTATAGCAATACAATGCTACCTTAAGAAACAAGAAACATCTCAATAAACAACCTAACCTTACATCTGAGGCAATTAGAGAAAGAAAAACAACAACAAAAAACACAACCCAAAGTTAGCAGAAGGAAAGTAATCATAAAGAACAGATCAGAAATAAATGAAAAAGAAATGAAGGAAACAACAGCAAAGATCAATAAAACTAAAAACTGGTTCTTTGAGAAGATAAAATTGATAAACCATTAGCCAGACTCATAAAGAGAAAAAGGAGGAAGACTCATAATACCAGAATTAGAAATGAAAAAGCAGAAGTAACAACTGACACTGCAGAAATACAAAGGATCATGAGAGATTACTACAAGCAACTCTATGCCAATAAAATGGACAACCTGGAAAAAATGGACAAATTCTTAGAAAAGCACAACCTTCCGAGACTGAACAAGGAAGAAATAGAATATATAAACAGACCAATCACAAGCCCTGAAATTGAAACTGTGATTAAAAATCTTCCAACAAACAAAAGCCCAGGACCATATGGCTTCACGGGCGAATCCTATCAAACATTTAGAGAGAGCTAACACCTATCCTTCTCAAACTCTTCCAAAATACAGCAGAGAAAGGAACACTCCCAAACTCATTCTACCAGTCCACCATCACCCTGATACCAAAACCAGATAAAGATGTCACAAAGAAAGAAAACTACAGGCCAATATCACTGATGAACATAGATGCAAAAATCCTAAACAAAATACTAGCCAACAGAATCCAACAGCACATTAAAAGGATCATACACCATGATCAAGTGGGGTTTATCGCAGGAATACAAGGATTCTTCAATATACACAAATCAATCTATGTGATACACCATATTAAGAAACTGAAGAAAAAAACATATGATTATCTCAATAGATGCAGAAAAACCTTTCAACAAAATTCAACACCCATTTACGATAAAAACCCTCCAGAAAGTAGGCAAAGAGAGAACTTATCTCAACATAATATAGGCCATATATGACAAATCCACAGCCAATATGGTTCTCAATGGTGAAAAACTGAAACCAATTCCACTAAAATCAGGAACAAGACAAGGTTGCCCATTCTCACCACTATTATTCAACATAGTTTTGGAAGTTTTAGCCAAGGAATCACAGAAGAAAAAGAAATAAAAGGAATCCAAATAGGAAAAGAAGAAGTAAAGCTGTCACAGTTTTCAGATGAGATGATACTATACATAGAGAATCCTAAAGATGCTACCAGAAAACTACTAGAGCTAATCAGTGAATTTGGTAAAGAATCAGGATACAAAATTATGCACAGAAATCTCTTGCATTCCTATACACTAATGATGAAAAATCTGAAAGAGAAATTAAGGAAACACTCCTATTTACCATTGAAAGAAAAAGAATAAAATACCTAGGAATAAAGCTACCTAAGGAGACAAAAGTCCTGTGTGCAGAAAACTATAAGACACTGATGAATGAAATGAAAGATGATACAACAGATGGAGAGATATACCATGTTCTTGGGTTGGAAGAATCAACATTGTGAAAATGACTATACTACCCAAAGCAATCTACAGATTCAGTGCAATCCCTATCAAACTACCAATGGCATTTTTCATAGAACGAGAACAAAATCTTTCACAATTTGTACGGAAACACAAGAGACCCCAAATAGCCAAAGCAATCTTGAGAACAAAAAACGGAGCTGGAGGAATCAGGCTCCCTGACTTCAGACTATATTACAAAGCTACAGTAATCAAGACAGTATGGTACTGCCACAAAAACAGAAATATAGGTCAATGGAACAGTAGAGAAAGCCCAAAGATCAATCCACACACATATGGTTACCTTATTTTTGGTAAAGGAGGCAAGAATATACAATGGAGAAAAGACAGCCTCTTCAGTAAGTGGTGCTGGGAAAACTGGACAGCTACATGTAAAAGAATGATGTTGGAACACTCCCTAACACCATACACTAAAAGAAACTCAAAATGGAGTAAAGACCTAAATGTAAGGCCATACACTATGAAACTCTTAGAGGAAAACACAGAACACTCTATGACATAAATCACAGCAAGATCCTTTTTGAACCACCTCCTAGAAACATGGAAATAAAAAACAAATAAACAAATGGGACCTAATGAAACTTAAAAGCTTTTGCACAGCAAAGGGAACCATAAACAAAATGAAAAGACAACCCTCAGAATGGAGAAATTATTTGCAAATGAAGCAACTGACAAAGGGTTAATCTCCAATATATACAAGCAGCTCATGCAGCTCGATAAAAAACACAAACAATCCAATCCAAAAATGGGTAGAAGACAAACACATGAAAGAATGCTCAACATCATTAATCATTAGAGAAATGCAAATCAAAACTACAAGGAGGTATCACCTCACACCGGTCAGAATGGCCATCATCAAAACATCTACAAACAGTAAATACTGGAGAGGGTGTGGAGAAAAGGGAACCCTCTTGCACTGTTGATGGGAATGTGAATTGATACAGCCACTATGGAGAACATTATGGAGGTTCCTTAAAAAACTAAAAATAGAACTACCATACGACACAACAACTCCACTACTGGGCACATACCCTGAGAAAATAATTCAAAATGAGTCATGCACCATAATGTTCATTGCCGCTCTATTTACAATAGCCAGGACATAGAAGCAACCTAAGTGTCCATCAACAGATGAATGGATAAAGAAGATGTGGCATATATATACAATGAAATATTAGCCATAAAAAGAAATGAAACTGAGTGATTTGTAGTGAGGTGGATGGACCTAGAGTTTGTCATACATAGTGAAGTCAGAAAGAGAAAAACAAATACCGTATGCTAACACATATATATAGAATCTAAAACAAAACAAAAAAATGGTTATGAGGAACCTAGAGGCAGGACAGGAATAAAGATGCAGACCTACTAGAGAATGGACTTGAGGACACGGGGATGGGGAAGGGTAAGTTGGGACGAAGTGAGAGAGTGGCATGGACTTATATATACTACCAAATGTAAAATAGATAGCTAGTGGGAAGCAGCCGCATAGCACAGGGAGATCAGCTCGGTGCTCTGTGACCACCTAGAGGGGTGGGATAGGGAGGGTGGGAGGGAGGGAGACGCAAGAGGGAGGAAATATGGGGATATATGTATAGCTGATTCACTTTGTTATAAAGCAGAAACTAACGCCATTGTAAAGCAATTATACTCTAATAAAGTTGTTTAAAAAAAAAGTGAATAGGATTGTTAAAAAAAAAAAAGTTATGTTTAGTCTACACTGCAAAAAAAAAAAATTAAAACCAATGACAACCAGGAGTTTCTGACCACATCCCAGTTTTCAAAAAGTTATTATTCTTTTTAATTGTGGTAAAGCAGAACATAAAATTTACCACCTTAGGTATTTTTAAGTGTACAGTTCAGTAGTGTTAAGTACATTCACATATTGTGAAAAAAAATTCACACTTAAAAAATTACGATTATAACAATTCTTTAATTATTTAAGAATTTAAAGTCATCTAAAACAAATGTATGTCATTTTCTTTGTATTCCTTCCAAATCTTTGCACACTTATGTATTATAGATACATCTATTGGAAACTTACTATATACTAATCTGCGCTTTCCAATTATTTAAAATGTTTTAGGGGCTTCCCTGGTGGCGCAGTGGTTAGGAGTCTGCCTGCCAATGCAGGGGACATGGGTTCGAGCCCTGGTCCAGGAGGATCCCACATGCCGCGGAGCAACTAAGCCCATGTGCCACAGCTGCTGAGCCTGTGCTCTAGATCCTGCACACTGCAACCAAGAGTGGCCCCTGCTTGCGGCAACTAGAGAAAGCCCATGCACATCGGCAAGGACCCAGTGCAGCCAAAAATAAATAAATAAAATTAATTAATTAAAAAATAATAATAATAAATAAAATAAAATATTTTATATTATTCCAGTTTTTAAAATAATAAGAAATGATATATCTTTTTTTCATTTTTACTTTTCATTTCTAAGAAATGAAAGATGATTTATAATTTCTTGCAAAGGTGATTAATACTGTAAATGAACAACTTCATGAATGTATTTTTTTTCCTTTGTGAACTATTTTCTTAGATAAACATCCAAGAATAGAATTATAGGGTGAAAACACACAAACTCCATTTTTTTACTGCCATCCCATCCTTTTATTTTTTTTAACTTACCTCTCCCATTCATCCCCAAACATATGGTTACATTTTTTTGTGCTCCCTTTATCATCTGTTTATTCCATCTCCTTTGGAAGAGAAATAACTTTTTCTTAGCTCTTAAGTGGTTATAAGGAAAACAAATGCAGCAACATCATCAAATCCCTGATACTTCCTTCTCAGTCTATCAGCATATTGTTTTTTACTTGCCAATGCAAAGAGGAAAGTAGGCCTCTGAATGGTTTCATCACATATTCCTTTGTGTTATCAGCCAACATCATGCTCATTTAAAAAGTCACAGACCAAAAAGCTCTTAGATTTTTGCGTGACTTAAAATGATTTTTTATGTATCAATAACACACAAATAAACAGAGTAGAAGGAAGTTTTAAGTACAGAAAAAGTAACAAATAGCAAACTCCAAACCACAGGATCTCTGTTTAAAATTATGCCTAATACAGCCTCTGTTTTGCAGAAAAGAAAAACCAGCCAAGTGCCTTTCTAAAACATTAATGGCTATCAGTCATTACATCACACATATGTCATCTGACACAATTAAACTTTTAGATTAGTAAACACTTTTCCCCTGTTACAACAGAGGGTTAGTGTTCAAGCAGAGGAAAAAAAATCTTAGTACACATAAAAGCATCAAAACGCAGCCAAACCATAGGGTAAGTCTAAATTTCCCCTATTTCAATTCAACCAATGAGTCCTGCTTTGACAAACAAATACACATGAAAATTTTATAACATCAGAGAACTTATTTTCCAAAGCTTTTCTGCCAAATGCAATAAGCACTAGCATTTGATGGCAAAGAAACTGAACTTCAGTATCAGTTAAATTAACAAACTCACCTCTTCCTCTGATACCCAAGTTTCAGATGTAATACACATTTGGGGAACTCTCCAGAAGATTCTGTTACCTTCTAATAGGTGTATATACAATGAATATTGGATGATCATGAATATATACACATCATAAATATGTACAAATATTTTTCACAAATCTGCTTTTTCTTCAACCTGACTGTAGTTTTGCTGAAGAAAACTATGATGTCTATTTCCCACCTGGAAATAATTTAAGTACAAATGCCACATGACATACTAAAACATGGACTTTGGAATAGATGGCTTAATAACTGTGTAACACTGAGCAGGTTGTTTAACCCTGCTGTACGTCTCAAGTTCTTCATCCATAAAATGGAAACAAGAATGCCACCCTCACAAGATGGCTGTATAAAATGATAAATAAATGAAATGTACCTCAGACTCAACAGATGCTCAATAAACATGAATTTCCCTTCTCTCCCCATACTTTTTTTCTTAGGTCCTCCAAAAATATATTCAGTTGGTTGACAAAGCAGGATTCCAATTATCCAAATGAGGAAATTTAGGTTTCTAACTGCTGAAAAAAAGAAATTCTTGACACGGTTACTTTCTTTCAACATTATGCCTCTAGAACTAGAAGTAAAGGTGAAAGTTCTTTCAAACAGTAAGACTTTTTTCCCAAAATTCTAGAATAAATTATAGAAATTGTGGTGAGCAACTGGAAAATCCTCATTCACGGGAAACCACATCCTTCCCATGTAAGAATCACGGGGTGCTTTTCCCAGAGTGATAGTCCTAGTCCTCTCTTCTAGCCTCAGCTATAGGATGACCGCAGTAAACGGTGCTTGGTAGATGCCCCCAGTGAAGTCTGATGTGATGGTAAGTAGATACTATACAGGAAAGGCATGGTACTAAAAGTATAATGTGGTGCTGTGGTTTTGGGGTTCCTGTCCAATCAAAGATAAGGATATAAGAAATAACCTGCAGTTAAAAACAGGAGAAAAGTGGTTGGCTGAAGCCTTTGTGCACCAAAACTCATAACTATTCACGGTGCATCTTAAAGCCAGTGACCCACAGGATGGAAATCTAAAAAAAGGCTGCCACCCACAACGTGCCTAGAGACAGCTAATTGCAGGATGATACTCTTAAATGAGATAACCCTTGTCACTTCATTGTCAGTTAACCAAGATGCCTTTCCCAGAAAGAAGTCTTTGAGCTCTTCAGAGGAGCTCATTGATGCCCACTGCATCCCTTTTTGTTCATCTTGGGGAAACTTACAGGTAGTTTTGGGGTAGTGGTAATAAAACCAGTATGTCTTTGAATTCTACTCTGTATTTGAGCTCCCAATTGTCTTGTTCTACTCATTAACAGTTAGTTAGTATCCCAACAGGGCAAGAACCACCTACATTATTTGAGGGGCCCAGGGCAAAATGAAAATATGGGGCCTCTTGTTCAAAAAGTATTAAGAATTTCACGACGGCTACCACAGAGCATTCAACCAAACACAGGGCTCTGTGACTGCATAGATCACACACCCATAACACCCACCCTAGACAGGACTATGGTGAGGACCTACAAGGAGACTAGATAACAGATTCCATCCCCGAAACAACTGACCATAACTAAGCACATAGGTAAGTATTCAGGCAGTTTCACTAGCCTGAAAACAGCACAGATGCTCTGTTTGCTTTAAATAACTCTTGATAAATCTAATTATAAGAGAAATTATCTTTAAAATCCATAGACCATAACTGATTATGAATTAATAAAATTTTAATAACAACAAAAATTTAGGTTTCAAAGTTAAAAGTATAGAAAACCTAAGTTCAAGGATTAGGAAAGGTTGAAAAAAATTATCTTTCAAAACATTTTGCTAATTTAGTATATGTTCATTTAGAATTAGGGTAAATTGTAAAACTGCCCACAGTTCTCGACTCAAATAAAGAAGCAGAGTCTATTTCCCCAACCCTTTGATCTGGGTTGGTCAAAACCAATGGGGAGTTAGAGACATGGCACAGGCAGAGCCTTGAAGAATACTTGTGCACCGGGACCTGTAGCCACCACGTAAACAAGCCCAGGCCAGCCTGCCACACAGGAGAGACATGTGGTACAATCACCCCATCTAACTGTGAGTCAAATGCCAATACGTAAGTAAGCACATCCTAGGCCATCCAGTCCCCAGCTGAGCAACCAGCTAACCAGAGACACAGGAGTGAATTCAAACAAGAACAACCAACCATGGCCCAGGTCAACAGAACTGCCCAGCTGATTCAGAGACTCATGAACAATAATGAACTGTTGTTTTAAACCACTAAGGTTTGGGGTAGTTTGCTATACAGTAAAATTGTTAAATGATACAAGTAGTATTTCAGCTCAGTAAGAGAAAAATGGATTATGCAGTTAACAGGGGCTGAGACAACTAGCTCACCATTTTTGGCGAGGAGATTAGCTTCTCACTAAATTGCAGAATACATTCCAGATGGATTAAAAAAGTATATATAAAGAATAATAGCAGGCTTCCCTGGTGGCGCAGTGGTTGAGAGTCCGCCTGCCAATGCAGGGGACATGAGTTCGTGCCCCGGTCCGGGAAGATCCCACATGCCGCGGAGCGGCTGGGCGTATGAGCCATGGCAGCTGAGCCTGCGCGTCCGGAGCCTGTGCTCCACAACGGGAGAAGCCACAACAGTGAGAGGCCCGCACACCGCAAAAAAAAAAAAAAAAAAAAAAAGAATAATAGCATAAAAATGTTAAAATAAATTATAGGTCGATAATACTCTTGTCATGGGAAGACTTTCCTAGACAGAGAAACCTAAAGGAAAAAGATGAATAGACTTTATTATGAAAATACTTTATAAATTTTACTTGTCTAAAAAACATCATAAATAAAAATAAAAGGCAAATGCCAAATTGGTAAAACTTCTTTTACATATGAAGAGAGATTACATTCCTTACATATACAAGGTATTTTTTATGCATGACAGAAGTATGCTAAAAGATTGCCACTCTTAATATACACAAAATAAGAAAAAGCTGAACTACCTGATATACTATTGAACAAAAGGTTTTACATATGTAAATCACAAGAGAAGAAAGATAAATGGCCAATTAACATTTTTTAAATGTTCAATCTCACTGGTAAGCAAAGAAAGAAAGATTGAAATAACAGTCAAATTATTTTTTCAGTTAAGAATTGTAAAGATCAAAACAATAATACCTACAAAATAGACATTTTTATATACTGCTGGAGTAACTATAATTTAGTACATTTTTGCTAAGCAATATGTATGTGTACGTGTGTGTGTGTGGTGTGTGTGTGTGAGTGAGAAATATTTTTTGATTGAGCAATTTTCCTTCTAAGAATACATCCAGATGAAACAATCAGGGATTTTGGGAAGATGGCCACTTGACCTCATGATCCTGAAGCGCCTTTCCTTTTGGTATCCTCTCTGGAACCAAACGCCCAAGGCAGTTACGCTAGAAGAGTTTGGGGATGCCCCTGAGGATACATGATCTTCACGTTTCTTAGCTGAGATCTAGATTTGTGATGCTGACAGATAGCGAAGTTTCAGAAAGATGATGTATTATAACCTCTTTTTTCTGATCAATGAATAGCACCATTTTTGATATGGCATAACTTATTAGTCAAATAAAGATGAAAAACCATCCTCAGAATTGTAGTTAACATTTGTTGAGAGATTACTGTGTTCCAAGCACTATTCTAAGCAATTAATGTCTTTACACATTTCAGTCCTCACAACAAGCCAATGAAGGAGGCACCATTCTACAGATGGGAAAACTGAGGTTTAGGAGGGTTTTGGCTTTCTTTTTGTTTAAGTAATTTGCCCAAGGTCACAGAGCCAGGACTGGAATATAAGTAAGCTGTCTCTAGACACAGAGTTCTTAATCATTATACTAGAATAAGTCAGATACGCCACTTCAAACCCTAGAACATTTATTAGCATGCATTTAAAGGAAACAATGTTGGATGTCTTACCACAACCTTAGAAGCAGTGGCTTTCTCTAACAGGCTCTTGCTGGACCAGATTCAAAGGCACCTACATCCCAAGTCACTCGAAGATTGGAGACCCACTTCACTGGCCTCACCATGTAAACTAGTGGTACCCAGAGTTTCTGCTAAACACCAAGGGCACAGAAGCCATTCTGCCCTCCCACCCTGACCTTACCTATCCCTGTACCTGGTAAATTGACTTTTTGGTTCCTAAATAACAATAGCTATCATTACTGAGTGCAGAGCTAGTAAGCCAAACTTTGACCTCAGAACCTACGAACGTACCATCACTAACTCTATTACACGAGTAAATGTACCATACCAACTATTTCACATTACAGCCAACTCAGCAATGCTTAATCATTCGTATATGAAGGGACTTGGGCTTCACTTTCAGTTTGTCCTAAGGACTTTATTGGAATTCATAGCAGTTCCTGGATATCTAGCACCCATAAGACCCCCAAACTTCCTCAGTTCTACATTTCTACATCCTATCCTCACTGTTCAGAGGATACATTTTATGAAAGAAATTTTGTTTCCAAGAGAAAGAACCCAACAATTACGTAAATGGAAAATGAAGACAATCAAACTTTTCATGCTTCTGGACAGGTATTAATACTGAAAGATCTCAAGTAATTCTCACTACACTTAGAATATGATGAAATTTTCATTATACGTACAATATGATGGAATTTAGCCTCTGTATCTGCATTGAGATATTTCAACAGATGATTATTTCATACTTAACTCTGGCACACACATACTCACAAAGAAGGAACAGAAAAGATTTCTTTAGTCAAGAATTTTCAGCGATAAAACCTTCCTAGCTACGGCAGTTTACCTGAGTCCTCCAACAGTATTATTTAGGAAGCGAGAAGAGTTTCATTTTTTTAGTGGCTTTTGAGGATTTTAGAATAAATCATCCTAATGATTCATGAGCCTGAACTGAAAGAATTCTCTGCTGCTCTGTTCTTTGTAGGATTGCCCTTACCCAAGACATCCAGTTTCAAGAAATTATCTTAGTGGCAAGAAAGCATTCACTCCTAGAACAAATGTTTATTAAGCACCTATAACATGACAAGAAATGTATTGTGCTAAGAATATAGTAGTGAATAAGACAAAAGAAAAAAAAGGTCCCTGCCTTCAGAGAGTTTACACACTAGTTTTAGGAGGATACTGACTTCTGCTTCTATTTTCACATAAACCAATTATCACCACTTCATTAAATGATGACAATATAGCATCTTCCAGATGCCTGGTGATAAATGGACAGGAAGTAAATTTATCAATGTACAGCTCAGAATGCTTATCCAACTAAAACTAAAGTGGCACTAAGATGCACAGAAAAGAGAAAATTAAAAGCCCCTTGCACATGAGAAAACAAGGACTCCACACAGGTAGCAGAACTAATTTTAAACTGACACATTAGGAACACACTTTACAAATCTAGTGACACTCATGCAATGGTGTTATGCCATGGAGAGTAAGGACAGGCTCTAGCACAAATCATTTCATGGGCTTGGCTAATCTGCCACGTAAGTCATCCAAGTAATCTGCCCCCTAGCCAGGGAAAGCATAAAGATAAGTTTACACTAAACCAAAGGTATGTGATAGTGAGGTATGTCATACACCTGTCTAGTCACAATAGAATTGTCTAAAAGGGATTTTTCTCAGTGTTAGACTCAGCATAAAAACTATTTTTAAGATTTATCTTTCAATAAACTGTGTTTTTCCATACTACAGAATGTCTAGATTACAGAATACTATGCAGCCATTACAAATAGAGAAGTAGATCTACATAGTGTGAAAAGAGCTCCAGTACATACTGTTGGAAGAAAACCAAAAAAGAGAGGCAGACTAATACATATAGTATGATACTATTTATGAATTTTTTAGCCTCACAAAACAACATTTTGTTTTTGAATGCAAAGAAAAGAGGTCTAGAAAGACACAAAAACATACAAAAGTGATCATATTTCTGAGAAGATGATAAAGAACTAAGTTCGAGAATTTAGCATTTTGTATAATCTTAATATATATAATAAAACTAAGTAGTAAATTGCATTAAAACTAAGTCAAATTTCTTATAGTATTCATATGTTTCTTTCAAAAGCTTGTTCATTCTCTTTTTTGATCTAAAAAGAATGGAGACTTAACACATAGATTCAAGCAAAACTCTATGGTTTTGATCATCTTGTCCATACTAAAAATCATGGAAAAACCCAACCTGGAGTTAAGCATAAAAAAATAAACCCCAGAACTGAGAATGTATAAAAGACAAAGGAAGCCTTGCTACATAGAAAATATGGAAAGCATTAAATCAAGCACCCTCATCAAACCCCTTTAAAGATCCCTCTGCCATTGTGTCCACAAAAAGATACAGCACCATTAAAGATAAGATTCAGCGTTTCTTCAGTCCCAAGTGCAGGTGTGGCAGGAAACCTAAGAATGAGATAAGTCATCAAAGAGATATGAAGAAGAAGGAGGAGGAAAAAAAGAAAGAAAATGAAAAACAAACCAAAACAAAAAGTGTACCAAAGAGAGAAAAAAGAAGGGAACAGAAAGAGCGTTAGTGTCTACTAACCTAAGAGTCACATAATTGCTCCAGCACAAAAGAAACTGGCAGTCTATATTTGTAGAACAATTTACCAAGCATTTCTACATCCATTATGGAATAGAATCTTTGTAACAACACAGTGAGTAGTTATTCCATTTTATAGAAAGAAACTGAAGTTCTGGGAAGGTAAGGGAATTGCCAAAAGCCGCATAGCTAATAAGTGACAGAACTGGGGTCTTTGGACTTCAAGCCCAGTGTTCTTTCCAATACCCTACTATTGTTATAGACTGTCCCTCAAATTGCTATTAATTTTCAAATAACAATGAAAATTTCAAGAAGCAAATGTATTATCAATACATTTATTGATGTTTACATGGTAAGCTATTTTTCTTTCCTCTAGAAAAGCCAACTATAAAAAAAAATACCTGATTCGTTCTTTCAAAAACAACAGAATGTGGTAGAGAGCGGTGGACGGGAGGGGAGTTCTGTTAATAAAAGGCAACATGAGGGAGTCTTGTGTGATGGAGCTGTTTGGTGTCTTGAATGTGGTGGTGGATACACAAACCTGCATGTGTGATAAAACTGTATAGAACTTAATACACCCACAAATGAGTATAAGTAAAATTGTGGAAATCTGAAGAAAATCTATAGATTTTATCAATGTCAATACCCTGGTTGTGATATTATGCTATAGTTTTACAAAATGCTACTACTGGAAGAAAGTGGGTAAAGGATACATGAGATTTAGCTGTATTTTTTGTTATAACTGCATGGGAATACACAACTATCTCAACAAAAAAATTCAATCAAAAAATCAACAGAATATTCATATCACCAACACCGATTCTGAAACAGATCAGTGATATTGTATAGAAATATGAGAAGACATAATGCAGTTATTCAAAGCTGACTTCTTTATAGTGGAACTGACAGAGGCATGACCCATGAAATTTGAATTTTAAAAATTATTATTTCAAGCCTGAGATGATAATTTTGAATAGTTTTTGAAGACATAATACCTTAAGAGTGAGACCCAGATCACCCTAGACATGCAAATGATAAACCACTGGTAGAAGGACGAATCAGGAAGATGAAGAAAATAGACTTTTTGATTTAGAACAAAGGGCTATTTAAGAATTCCATCTCATGACCAACAGACACGTGAAAAGATGCTCAACATCGCTAATTATTAGAGAAATGCAAATCAAAACTGCAATGAGGCACCACCTCACAATGGTCAGAATGGCCATCATTAAAAAGTCTACAAATAACAGATGCTGGAGAGGGTATGGAGAAAAGGGAACCCTCCTACACTGTTGGTGGGAATGTAAGTTGGTGGGGCCACTATGGAAAGCAGTATGGAGGTTCCTTAAAAACTAAAAATAGAGGTGCCATATGATCCAGCAAGCCCACTCCTGGGTATATATCCAGACAAAACTATAATTCAAAAAGGTACATGCACCCCTACTATTCATAGCACTATTCACAATAGCCAAGACATGGAAACAACCTAAATGTCCAATGACAGATGAATAGATAAAGAAGATGTGGTACATATATACAATGGAATACTACTCAGCCATTAAAAAGAATGAAATAATGTGATTACAGCAACATGGATGGACCTAGAGATTCTCGTACTAAGTGTAGTAAGTCAGAAAGAGAAAGACAAATACCATATGATATCACTTATATGTGGAATATAAAATATGACATAAACGAACTTACCTATGAAAGAGACTCACAGACATAGAGAACAGACTTGTGGTTGCCAAGGGGATGGTGCAGGATGGATTGGGAGTTTGGGATTAGCAGATGCAAACTATTATATACAGAATGGATGAACAACAAGGTCTTACTCTATAGCACAGGAAACTATATTCAATATCCTGTGATAAACCATAATGGAAAAGAATATGAAAAAGAATGTATATATGTATAACTGAATCACTTTGCTGTACAGCAGAAATTTACACATTGTAAACCAACTACACTTTAATAAAATAAATTTTAAAAAAAGAATTCCATCTCAAAGCATCAACTGTCATAAAACTAGAAGTGTAATCTAATTGCTCTATAAGACAATTTGAGAATTATGATGATAATTATAGGATGTACTAAGAATTGTCCAATAATAACACTAATAATAATAGTACTATTTATCGAGCATATCCTATGTGCCTGGCATTAAGCTGGCTGCTTCACATAAAAGATGGAAAATCCTGACAACAACCCTGGGAAGTAAAATATGGATGGATCTAATCTAATTTACGCAAGGTCACATAATTAGAAAGTGGCAGAGCTTGACTTTAAATTCTGACTCTAAAGCTTGTGTGCTATTTCCTGCTCCATAATACATAGGAAAGAAATACCTTATCTTGATAGTCTGGTACATGACTCTAGGGTGAGGGAAAAAATTATATCCAGTAGTATAAAACTATCACTGTTGTTATACTAACCTGCTTGTAAGTTCCATCTAGCAAGGTGTCCAGGTGTTGGAGAGGAGCAGGTGTTTTATCTTTGAACCTTGTTAATAGCCGGCGTTGAATGGCCCGAAATTGTACAGCTCTTTCAGATAAGAGTTCTTCTAATTTTTCACCATTTATCCGCAACTACAATGAAGAATTTCTTTAATTCAGGTTAAATGTGCACAACAAAATGTGTCTAAAGTAAGGATACTGGCAATGCCAATAAAAGTTTGAAAAGAGTAAAGAAGAAATTTAAGTGTGTTACAGAGTTTAGAGAATTAAAACTGTGATATTTGATACATGAATACACAGATGATACAGTGAAATAGGTCAAATAGAAATTTAGTAAAAATGGCCCAGTTGTCATTGGGGTAAAGATAGATCATTCAATAAATGTTTGTGATAACTGATTAAATACATAAGGGAAAAAAGGAACAAGGATTTTTCCCCCAGTCTTTACAACAAAGTCAATTGCAGAGGAATCAAAAGTTTAAACACAACAAAGCATTAGAAAATTATATTTTTAAAAATAATCTTACCATGAGACAGATCTTTATAAGTCAAAAGCCACACATACACACACACACCCCTGATAAATTACTAGCTAAAAAATATTTTTTTAATTCTACGTGGTTAAGGAAAAAAGTAGAGAAAAACATTATAAGTAAAGTGATAAGACAAACAGCAAACTGTAAAAAATAATAGCAATAACCACAGAGACAAAAAACCATGCCTATAATATCTAGAAAGCATCTACAAATTGATGAAAAAGGACCACAACCCAAACAAATGAGTAAGAAGAAGAGCAACAATCCAATAGAAAAGTGGGCAAAATTCACAGAAAAGTTAATACAAATAGCTCTCAAACATACAGCGTTTGACCTGGCAATCCCACTTCCAGGAATTTATCCTAGGGGTGAGCTTGCAAAAAGTAATGTACACACAAGGATATTCATTATAGGATTTTTTCTGTTGCTATTATAGTAAGATAGTTAATAATCAAAATACTCATCAATAGAGGAACAGGTTGAATAAATAAAGAGGACTTTGCAGGACCACCAGGTACTGATAAGCAATGCTAGCCAAAGATGCATTGAATGAAACAAAGCAAAACTGAAATACAGAATATCATTCATGTATTTTTTTTAATCTATATAGTAACACAGTTGTGACTGCATAGAATAGTTCTAGAAAGGTAACAAGAAACTGTACACCAAAAATTGCCTCCGAAGAGGAGACTGAATAGTGGGGGGATGAGAATCAGAAACGACTCTTCAGTATAACTCCTCTCATAACTTTTGAATTTAATACAATTAAAATAAAGAAAGCTAGTCAAAGTCATAGGGAATACTCCATGAACCCAGATCATGTGAATTGCTAATTCAACTTAACAAAACAGTCATAACTAGTTCTGAAGTAAATATCATATTCAAAATGTTCAGAAATCAAACATATTATAGTTTACATTTCTGATATCAAACCAAACTTCCTTACCTTTTCAGTGCATGTATGGAGAACAGACACATGATTGGAAAAAAAACTTGGAATTTTATTAACTTCTTTTAACCCCAGTTTCAGAAGCATTAAGTAGCTAACTAAATCAAAGTATATTCTCTTGAAGGAAAAAAAAAAAACTTTCATTACCAAAAGTTAAGTGACATAACAACTAAATTTTTAAAAAAGAATATTAGAGTTATCAATAATTCACCCTTTTAATTATATGATTTCCTGCTATAATACTTTATTTCCTCAATTCATGAAACAAAAATTTTTTTAAATATTCTCAAAACTGAGACATCAGCCAGGTTATCATTCCTTTGAACGTGTAACAGAAGAGCAGTGATTGAAATGTTTTCACATGTCAGAATTTCAACATTTAACATATATTTATTGATCTTAGTGCCACGCAGTGTTCTAGACTCCAGGAATTACAACAATGAATAAAACAGACAAAAATTCCTGTTTTCAGGGAGCTTACACTAAGGGACACATAGATTCCAAAAGCCACCTTGATTCAAAGTTTAAAGTCATATTAAAAAAAAAAAAAAAGTAGGGCTTCCCTGGTGGCGCAGTGGTTGAGAGTCCGCCTGCCGATGCAGGGGATGCGGGTTCGTGCCTGGGTCCGGGAAGATCCCACATGCCGCGGAGCGGCTGGTCCCGTGAGTCACGGCCGCTGGAGCCTGTGCTCCGCAACGGGAGAGGCCACAACAGTGAGAGGCCCGGGTACCGCAAAAAAAAAAAAAAAAAAAAGTAGAGCGGCGCCAGAGAGCAAAGGAAGTATAGCATGCCCTTTTTAACTGTGTAACAAAAGTGCCTAATAGGTCACCACATTCCCTAAGTCCCTCCCCAGAAAGGAAATGTCCCTGATGTAGAAACTCCAGGGATTTACTAGCTAGCAAATAAGGCGGGGAGGAGGGAGGCGGACTGTATGTCAAACATAGTCAATTAGAATCTAATATTTTTTAATTTTAAATATTACAAATAGGTAATTAGTATAGTCTTTCTGTGGACTCTCTTCCATAAGTCACTGGACCCCAGTTTTGCACAGTGAAGCAGGAATTTCTTAAGATATATCCTAGAGAATTATAAAGGTTCTCAATACTTAGAGTACCTAAACATATTTCCCAAACTATTGATTTTGGTGCCACAATTTGGTCAAAGTATACTGTCCTATACAATATTATCAGCTTAGATGAGGGAAGACCCAAATAAATTCAATTTATTTGATAATGCCGTGTTATCTGCAATGGGATGGTATGCACTGAAATTTTCCCTTTATGTTCACACTGTATTCAAAGAAGTCTTTATTTGTAGGTTAAAGTCAATGCTCTTAGAATGTTCAAAGGACTGAACATTAAGTAGAATGCTCATGTGACTGACAAGTTACATGACGTATTCTCTCTCACTCCTTCTTTCTCTCTCTCATCCTCTCTCTCTAACACACACACACACACACACACACACACACGCAAGCATGTGCACACACACACACACACACACACACACACACAACACACACCATAGTTTACAAATTGAAATGCAAAAACCTACTGATTCCTTAAAAAGTAGCCACTCTAGGGAACCAATGTTTCCTTAAACAAAGTGCAAAATTTTTTTGAAATTCCTCTTTGTAATTCCCTACAGAGTCTACTTATAGGGAAATAAGAAGAGCCTGGTGAATTTTTTTTTTAACACATGGGACTTAAAACAATGACTTTCTTTGTCCAATTTTTTTCACAAAACATGACTCCTGACTATTTCCAAATATCAAATCAATCTTCAAAGGATGAAGATTTGACACCCTCAAGATACTCAAGAGAATCTAACACAGGCTCTGAAGGTACTTCCAAAGAAGAAATGCAAATATATCCAGGCAACAAAGTCACTGTCAGATCTCATTAATTTAGACATTTAACCATTCAGCATTTACTAAGCACCCATTGTGCCAGATACTGGAGAATATTTTACGTGATTAACCCTCATTCAGATGCAGAAGTTCTGGTGTGCTTGTTAAAAATGAAAAGGAAAAATCACTTTACTTTATAATCACACCTCATTTATGGCCTGCTAGAATTAGTTAGCCAATTGGCTGCCAATAAACTCAAATAGTTTTAACACTGGGTTATTGGGGTCAAAGGTTAAATCCCCATGTGGGAGAATTAAACCAGCTCTGCTCTGAGGCCAGACCACAGCTCCAGGCAGCCACTCTGTAAAAGTCTGCAATTGATCACAAACTGGGCAAGAGGGCAGGAACAGATTCACAACCCCACCATCCACATAAGAATAACAACTTGATGTACACTGCCTAATAGCATGTATACTAGAATCCTTACCTCTGTAGCATCTTTCTTTCATATATTGAAAAATTACAGATGATACGGGTTATGATCATACACACCTCAAAATGATGATCAATCAACTCGAAATATTCTTGAAGGGGCATAGATCCAGAAAAAGAACATGCGAAATCTTTGATTCCCTGTTTTTCAAAATATTCCTGAAGGCGGATAATAAGCTCATTTGTTATGAGCCAAAGATCCTCAAATTGTTCACTCTGGATGCGATATCGTTCTAAAGAGAAAAAATAATTAAGGAAAAGGCTTATTAACACATAACTAGTAGCTGAAACTATATGAATTATCACTAACTCTGACATGAATACCAAAAGGACAAAGATTTCTTTTTTGGAATATAGATATAATTTCTACTGGCTTAATAAAAATAATTCTACTGCCTTATCGTGATTTTCTGCATCAACAACTTAACATCTTCAAAGCTCATTCCAAAGGTATGTGGTCACAACAGCAAGCTGCATAGTCATTTTAACTATGTATCTTATAATAGGTTTCAGTATGGTAAAAACACAAAATTTGGATCCTTCTCAAAAGAGCTTTACTCAAAAGGTAAAAAACAAACAAACATAACAAAAAAAGGTAAGAAAACAGCCATTGCAAAAGTACAACCTGGTATCATTAGTTTGTTTCAAAAAATTGATGTGAAATAAAATTTATTCTATAGAAAGCCCACATCCTGGACACAGTAGGCAGCTTAAATCCCTGTAATCATAATCAAAGTTTTCTATTTTTCTAATAGTTCTTTCATTTGAAGAGAGATTTTGCAATAAGACCCTTCCCCAATTATAAATCTTGGTTCCCTCCATTCCCTCCATTCCCTGACACATCAGCTCCAAGACAGCCAAAGTCTTGTCTGTCTCCTACCCTGATGATTATGATGACAACAATGATGACAATGATGATGACATCAGTGACAATAACCACATCTATGATAAGAGCAACTATGATAAGAGCACCAGCTATGCATACATCAAGCACTATAACTACAAAAACCCATTTTTTATAAGAAGGAAAACCAGGCACAGAGAATCTCAGAGACTTGCCAAAGGTCACAAAGCAATTTAAATGTCAGACCTATAATTCATGATATATATCCTTCTTCCCCAATTGTCTAAACTCTACCTATTCCTCAGGATCTGGTTTCAGTCTCACCTACTCCAAGAAACCTTTATTTCTCTACCATCTATAGAAGCCTTATATGTGCCAATCACTATCTAAAGCACTGCACATTTACTCTCTTGTTTAAACCTCAACAGCCCAATAGGCTATTGGCTATATAACAATAGCCCCATTTTACAGAAGAATAAATATAGCAACAGAAGAGTTTAAATAATCTGCAAGGTCATCTAGCCAATTAATAACAGAGCAGGAATTGGAACTTTAGCTAAACTTTAAATAATCCAAAGATTATCTATCAATTTTAACCACCTCATAACAATGCATTTCTCTGAATTTATATAGAGAATTCTACAGTCTACTGTGCACTTAATACATACAACCATGTACTCTTTTTTTTTTTTTTTTTTTTTTGCGGTATGTGGGCCTCTCCCATTGCGGAGCACAGGCTCCGGACCCGCAGGCTCAGCGGCCATGGCTCACGGACACAGCCGCTCCATGGCATGTGGGATCTTCCAGGACCGGGGCACGAACCCACGTCCCCTGCATCAGCAGGCGGACTCTCAACCACTGTGCCACCAGGGAAGCCCCAACCATGTACTCTTATTTAACTTTCCAGATGATTATATTCAGTCTCTGCAAAGAGACTGTACACTTTCTGAGATCAAAGTTACCTATTTTATTTAATTCACCATTTATTGAGCAATTATTATGTGCAATTTCATAAAGAAAGAAATGTTGGGAGTACAAAAATTACCTTAGTCTTTTTGCTTAAGGAACTTAAGGTAATACGATACGAGCATGTGAAATATTTATTTATATTCCCAAAGGTACGTTGACAAATTCTATAAATATATTACCTCTTTAAATTGGTTTTTAACTTCAATTTGTCACCCTCAGCCAGAATTCAAGAATATATCTGCTCTCATTCCCCTAGTCATACTCTTTTCAATTATATAAGGAATAAAATACACTAAGTATGCCTGCCATGGTGCATGGCAAACACCCTGGTATTCTCTGCTGTCATATCATTCCCCTTGGAGCTTCCCCAGTCTTCCCCTCACTCCAGTCTTTTTTTTTTTTTTAAATATCTTTTTTGGAGTATAATTGCTTCACAAATACGTGTTAGTTTCTGCTTTATAACAAAGTGAATCAGCTATACATATATATAAATCCCCATATCTCCTCCCTCTTCCGTCTCCTTCCCACCCTCCATATCCCACCCCTCTAGGTGGTCACAAAGCACCTACCTGATCTCCCTGTGCTATGCGGCTGCTTCCGACTAGCTATCTATTTTACATTTGGCAGTACATATAGGTCCATGGCACTCTCTCACTTCTTCCCAGCTTGCCCTTCCCCCTCCCTGTGTCCTCAAGTCAATTCTCTACATCTGTGTCTTCCTGTCCTGCACCTAGTTTCTTCAGAACCGTTTTTTTTTTTTTACATTCCATATATATGTGTTAGCATACAGTTTTTGTTTTTCTCTTTCTGACTTATTTCAGTCTGTATGACAGACTCTAGGTCCACCCACCTCACTACAAATAACTCAATTTTGTTTCTTTTTATGGCTAATATTCCATCACGTATATGTGCCACATCTTCTAAGTATCAATGGACACTTAGGTTGCTTCCATGTCCTGGCTATTGTAAACAGAGCTGAAATGAACAGTCAAGTGGTACATGACTCTTTTTGAATTATGGTTTTCTCAGGGTATATGCCGAGTAGTGGGGTTGCTGGGTCATATGGTAGCTCTGTTTTTAGTTTTTTAAGGAAACTCCATACTGTTCTCCATAGTAGCTGTATCAATTTACATTCCCACCAACACTGCAAGAGGGCTCCCTTTTCTCCACACCCTCTCCAGCATTTATTGTTTCTAGATTTATTGATGATGGCCATTCTGACCAGTGTGAGATGATACCTCATTGTAGTTTTGATCTGCATTTCTCTAATGATTATTGATGTTGAGCATCCTTTCATGTGTTTGTTGGCAATCTGTACACCTTCTTTGGAGAAATGTCTATTTAGGTCTTCTGCCCATTTTTGGATTGGGTTGTCTGCTTTATTGATATTGAGCTGCTTGTAAATTTTGGAGATTAATCCTTTGTCAATTGCTTCATTTGCAAATATTTTCTCCCATCCTGAGGGTTGTCTTTTAGTCTTGTTTATGGTTTCCTTTGCTGTGCAAAAGCTTTTAAGTTTCATTAGGTCCCATTTGTTTACTTTTGTTTTTATTTCCATGTCTCTAGGAGGTGGATCAAAAAGGATCTTGCTGTGTTTTATGTCATAGAGTGTTCTGCCTATGATTTCTACTAAGAGTTTAACAGTGTCTGACCTTACATTTACGTCTTTACTCCATTTTGAGTTTCTTTTTGTGTATGGTGTTAAGGAGTGTTCCAATTTCATTCTTTTTTTTCTTTTTTTTTTTTTTTTGCGTTACGCGGGCCTCTCACTGTTGTGGCCTCTCCCGTTATGGAGCGCAGGCTCCGGAGGCACAGGCTCAGCGGCCACGGCTCACGGGCACAGCCGCTCCGTGGCATGTGGGATCTTCCCGGACCGGGGCATGAACCTGTGTCCCCTGCATCGGCAGGCGGACTCTCAACCACTGCGCCACCAGGGAAGCCCCAACTTCATTCTTTTACATGTCGCTGTCCAGTTTTCCCAGCACCACTTATTGAAAAGGCTGTCTTTTCTCCATTGTATATTCTTGCCTCCTTTATCAAAAATAAGGTGACCATATGTGTGTGGGTTTATCTCTGGGCTTTCTATCCTGTTCCATTGATCTATATTTCTGTTTTTGTGCTAGTACCATACTGTCTTGATTACTGTGGCTTGGTGTATAGTCTGAAGTCAGGGAGCCTGATTCCTCCAGCGCCGTTTTTCTTTCTCAAGATTGCTTTGGTTATTTGGGGTCTTTTGTGTTTCCATACAAATTGTGACATTTTTTGTTCTAGTTCTGTGAAAAATGCCATTGGTAGTTTGATAGGGATTGCACTGAATCTGTAGATTGCTTTGGGTAGTATAGTCATTTTCACAATGTTGATTCTTCCAATCCAAGAACATGGTATATCTCTCCATCTGTTTCTATCATCTTTAATTTCATTCATCATTGTGTTATACTTTTCTGCATACAGGACTTTTGTCTCCTGAGGTAGGTTTATTCCTAGGGTTTTTTTTTTTTTTTTTTTTTTTTTTTTTTTGCGGTATGCAGGCCTCTCACTGTTGTGGCCTCTCCCATTGCAGAGCACAGGCTCCGGACGCGCAGGCTCAGCGGCCATGGCTCACGGGTCCAGCTGCTCTGCAGTATGTGGGATCTTCCCGGACCAGGGCACAAACCTGCATCCCCTGCATTGGCAGGCGGACTCTCAACCACTGCGCCACCAGGGAAGCCCTATTCCTAGGTATTTTATTCTTTTTCTTGCAATGGTAAATAGGAGTGTTTCCTTAATTTCTCTTTCAGATTTTTCATCATTAGTGTATAGGAATGCAAGAGGTTTCTGAGCATTAATTTTGTATCCGGCTACTTTACCAAATTCATTGATTAGCTCTAGTAGCTTTCTGGTAGCATCCTTAGGATTCTGTATGTATGGTATCATGTCATCTGCAAACAGACAGCTTTATGTCGTCTTTCCCAATTTGGATTCCTTTTATTTCCTTTTCTTCTCAGACTGCTGTGGCGAAAACTTTCAAAACTACGTTGAATAACAGTGGTGAGAGTAGGCAACCTTGTCTTGTTCCAGATCTTAGACTAAATGGTTACACAGTTTTTCACCACTGAAAACGATCTTGGCTGTGGGTTTGTTATATATGGCCTTTATTATGTTGAGGTAAGTTCCCAATAAGCCTACTTTCTGGAGAGTTTTTATCATAAATGGGTGTTGAATTTTGTTGAAAACTTTTTCTGCATCTATTGAGATGATCATATGGTATTTTTCGTTCAATTTGTAAATATCGTGTATCACATTGATTGATTCGCATATATTGAAGAATCCTTGCATTCCTGGGATAAACCCCGCTTCATCATGGTGTATGATCCTTTTAATGTGCTGTTGGATTCTGTTGGCTAGTATTTTATTGAGGATTTTTGCATCTACGTTCATCAGTGATATTGGCCTGTAGTTTACTTTCTTTGTGACATCTTTGTCTGGTTTTGGTATCAGGGTGACGGTGGTGGCCTTGTAGAATGAGTTTGGGAGTGTTCCTCCCTCTGGTATATTTTGGAAGAGTTTGAGAAGGATATAGGTGTTAGCTCTTCTCTAAATGTTTGACAGAATTCGCCTGTGAAGCCATCTGGTCCTGGGCTTTTGTTGGAAGATTTTTAATCCCAGTCTCAATTTCAGTGCTTGTGATTGGTCTGTTTATATTTTCTATTTCTTCCTGGTTCAGTCTCAGAAGGTTGTGCTTTTCTAAGAATTCGTCCATTTATTCCAGGTTGTCCATTTTATTTGCATATAGTTGCTTTTAATAATCTCTCATGATCCTTTGTATTTCTGCAGGGTCAGTTGATACTTCTCCTTTTTCATTTCTAATTCTATTGATTTGAGTCTTCACCCTTATTTTCTTGATGAGTCTGGCTAATGGCTTATCATTTTGTTTATCTTCTCAAAGAACCAACTTTTAGTTTTATTGATCTTTGCTATCATTTCCTTCATTTCTCTTTAATTTATTTCTGATCTGATCTTATGATTTCTTTCCTTCTGCTAATTTTGGGGTTTTTTTGTTCTTCTTTCTCTAATTGCTTTAGGTGTAAGGTTAGGTTGATTATTTGAGATGTTTCTTGTTTCTTGAGGTAAGATTGTATCGCTATAAACTTCCCTCTTAGAACTGCTGTTGCTACAACCCATAGGTTTTGGGTTGTCGTGTTTTCATTGTCATTTGTTTCTAGGTATTTTCTGATTTCCTCTTTGATTTCCTCAGTGATCTCTGGTTATTTAGTAGCATATTGTTTAGCCTCCATTTGCTTGTATTTTTTACAGACTTTTTCCTGTAATTGATATCTAGTCTCATAGTATTGTGGTTGGAAAAGATACTTGATACGATTTCAATTTTCTTGAATTTACCAAGGCTTGATTTGTGACCCAAGATATGATCTATCCTGGCGAATGTTCCGTGTGCACTTGAGAAGAAAGTGTATTCTGTTTCTTTCGGGTGGAATGTCCTATAAATATCATTTAAATCTATCTGGTCTATTGTGTCATTTAAAGCTTGTGTTTCCTTATTTATTTTCTGTCTGGATGATCTGTCTTTTGGGGTAAGTGGGGTGTTAAAGGCCCCCACTATTATTGTGTTACTGTCGATTTTCCCTTTAAAGGCTACTAGCATTTGCCTTTTGTATTGAGGTGCTCCTATGTTGGGTGTATAAATATTTATAATTGTTATGTTTTCTCCTTGGATTGATCCCTTGACCATTGTATAGTGTCCTTCCTTATCTCTTATAATAGTCTTTATTTTAAAGTCTATTTTATTTGATATAAGTATTGTTACTCCAGCTTTCCTGTGTTTTCCATCTGCATAGAATATCTTTTTCCATCCCCTCACTTTCAGTCTGTATGTGTCCCTAGGTCTGAAGTGGGTCTCTTATAGACAGCATATATACAGGTCTTGTTTTTGTATCCATTCAGCCAGTCTGTCTTGGTTGGAGCATTTAATCCATTTACATTCAAGGTAATTATTGATATGTCTGTTCCAATTACCATTTTCTTAATCGTTTTGGGTTTGTTTTTGTGGGTCTTTTTCTTCTCTGTGTTTCCTACCTAGAGAAGGTCCTTTAGCATTTGTTGTAAAGCTGGTTTGGTGGTGCTGAATTCTCTTAGCTTTTGCTTCTCTCTAAAGCTTTTAATTTCTCCATCGAATCTGAGTGAGATCTTTGCTGGGTAATCTTGGTTGTAGGTTTTCCCCTTTCATCACTTTAAATACATCATGCCACTCCCTTCTGGGCTGCAGAGTTTCTACTGAAAAATCAGCTGATAACCTTAAGGGGATTCCCTTGTTTGTTATTTGTTGCTTTTCCCTTGCTGCTTTTAATATTCTTCTTTGAATTTAATTTTTATTAGTTTGATTAATACGTGTCTGGGTGTGTTTCTCCTAGGGTTTATCCTGTATGGGACTCTCTGCACTTCCTGGACTTGCGTGGCTATTTCCTTTCCCATGTTAGGAAAGTTTTCGATTATAACCTCTTCAAATATTTTCTAAGACTCTTTCTCTTCTTCTTCTGCAACCCCTATAATTTGAATGTTGGTGTGTTTAATGTTGTCCCAGAGGTCTCTGAGACTGTCCTCAATTTTTTCCATTCTTTTTTCTTTATTCTGCTCCTCAGCAGTTATTTCCACCATCCTATCTTCCAGCTCACTTATTTGTTCTTCTGCCTCAGTAATTCTGCTATTGATTCCTTCTAATGTATTTTTCATTTCAGATATTGTGTTGTTCATCATTGTTTGTTTGTTCTTTAGTTCTTCTAGGTCTTTGTTAAACATTTCTTATATTTTCTCAATCTGTGCCTCTAACCTATTTCCTAGATTTTGGATCATCTTTACTATCATTACTCTGAATTCTTTTTCAGGTAGTTTACCTATTTCCTCTTCATTTATTTGGCCTTGTAGGTTTTTACCTTGCTCCTTTGTCTGTAACATATTTGTTTGTCATGTCATTTTTTTTGATGGGTGGTGCTATGTTCATGTCTTACTGGTCGTTTGGCCTGAGGCATCCAGAACTGGAGTTTGCAGGCAGTTGGGTAGAGCGGGTCTTGGTGCCGAGATGAGGACTTCTGAGAGACCTCACTCCAATTAATATTCCCTGGTATCTGAGGTTCTCTGTTAGTCCAGCAGTTTGGACAGAGCTCTCTCACCACAAGAGCTCAGACCTGCCCCACCCAGCCTGGGAATCAAGATCCTGCAAGCCACATGATACAGCAAAAAAAAAAAAAGGAGCAGTACAATAACAAAGAATAAAAAATAAAGTAAAATTAGAAAAATAAAAAATTTTTAGAAAAAATAAAGATATACATGCAACAACAAGGTAAAACAGAACCATAGGGACTTCGCTGGTGGCCCAGTGGTTAAGACTCCACGCTCCCAATGCAGGGGGCCGGGATTCGATTCCTGGTCGGAGAACTACATTCCACATGCATGCCACAACTTAACATGTTGCAACGAAGATCCAGTGTGCCACAACTAAGGCCCAGTGCAGCCAAAATAAATAAACATGAAAAAGAAAAAAAAACATAACCACACCTAAAAAAAAAAAAGCTGGAAAAGGTCTTGGCTGTGGGGGCGGGGCTTAGGTGGGGGCGGGGCCTAGGCTTAGGACCTGCAGGGCTGGAAAAGGCAGCAGGGCCGGAGGGGGGCCTCAGAGTGAGGAGTTCGGAGGTTAGGCCCTGGGTGAGGGTGTGGGGGCGGGGCTTAGGCTCAGGGTGCCTCGGAGTGTAGAGGATCAGGCTCTGGACCTCAGCAGGCTCCCCGCTGATCCCCTCACTATAGTGGGACCCTCCCGAGCGTGGGAACCCCTCCCCACCCCCAGCTACCTCCCTCCGCAGGGCCACCAATCCCGTTTGGCCTCCACTTTTCCTCTCCCTTCTCCCTCTCCCTCCCTCCCATGCCCTCAGGACCCACACAGCTGGAGAGGGCCTCAGAGGACAGAGGATCAGGCCTGGGACCTCAGCAGACTCCCCAGAGCCCAAATGGGCAGGGGAAATGCTGGCTGTGTTCACTCCAATCCCCCAAGGGTCTCTCCCCCATCCCCGTTGCTCCTCTCATCATGAGTGGGCCACTCCAGGCATACGAGCACCTCCCCTCCCTCAGCTACCCCTCAGGGGCACTGGTCCCAAACTGCCCCCACCTCTCCCTACGCTCCCTCCCCACCCCCACATCCTACCCAGTTGCTCAGGGGTTCCTCCCATCTCCTTAGGTGTCCGTGGTCCCCCACCAGTGCCTGGTAGGTGCCCTAGTTGTGAGGAGACACAAACTCCACGTCCTCCTACTCCACCATCTTGACTCCATCCCATTGTATTTTCTTCATATCTATCTCCTTCATCTCCAAGGACATTCCCTAGGTAGAATTCTGGACATCACTGAGGCCAAAATAACCATCAGGGAATTGTAATGGCTACACTTCATGTTTCAGTTTACACAGTTCATTTGATTCTTTATGTAATAGTTTCTGTCCAATTCCATTATTTAGTCTGTCTGCCCACATTGTAGCTGTGTCAAGGCATTCATTACCATATATTAAGATGAATGTGAATAAATCAGTTATATACATGGATATTTGGTGAAATTTAGAGAATGATAAAGTAACTATGGGCAACAGCAATATTCTAAGAGTTACTTTATCTAAAAAAGAATAAATATAATGCATTAGGACATAAATACCCTCATTTACACAAATAAATGTTTGCCTTTTTTAAATGGTCTCAATTGCAGATTCATCATACAGCATCATCAACTGAAATCAAACAGATGTGTATAATTTCCCAAAGAAGTGTTGGCAACAATTTTTTAGTATAACTAAAGAGAACATTTTAACAAAGAGAAATGTACAAAAATGATTCCATCAACCAACTGAAGATTAAAATTAATCAAAGCAAAATGGTGCCAATGTAAAGAAGACTACAATCATGACCAATTACAAAGACCACGAAAAGTACAAAATTCTCTCATTCTTCTCAGAAATGTCTTTAATTTGTGTATCTTATTCTTTAATTTTTAGTTGTTTCCAAATCTATTTCACTAGCCACCAACCTACACATTCCAGAAGCTGTTATGATTTTAACCACAGAAACTTCATTATAGTTTCTAAAATAAGGATGTATATATGTTAACATCTTCATTTTTCAAAAAGAACGTATCCTTATTTTACCATATTTTCTAATTATAAAAGAAATAACCAACTAAAACTGCAAATCCATAAAGTATTGATAGAAAATGAAACCCGTTGTACAAATGGCAGAGATTTTAAAAACTGGAGTGTACTCAGACTTATATATATATATACATACACACACATTCATTTCCCCTAATACCCTTAGTGTACCTAAAATTTGTTGAACACTTCCTTTCTTAATATTTTAATTTATTTCCAAGAAGGTATATAAAACTCAGTGAGTTTAGTAGCTTCATTATCTACATACATCAGAAGTCAGTTTTACATTGAGTAGTTTCAACCATTATTCTCATATGAAGCAAACAAATCAATAAAGCATATTTAAGTATGAAATTCAAACTTGACTATACAATTACTACTTTTCATTCTACTGAGATTAATCTCAGCAAAAGTTATTCACTTTCACTTTCATCTTTGCAAGTGTCCAAAAGGAGGATATAAGAATATACACATATATCCCCAAAAAATTAACTCCAGTTTCTAGTAACTCCTAAAACCTAGTTCACCATATACCTATCTCAAAAACATTTTTCAGTTCTTTAAATTCCTCTATCAAACTCTCCTCATCCCCAAAACCAAAGTTAAGTATCACTAATAAAACAGGAGTCTATCTTCATAACTAATATAATGGCTCTTAGTTTTCAATATCTAACATCACCCTTGCAGAAATCTTTGATGTGGCGATGATCTGTGATGCACTGTTCTTAATAGAACTTTTCAAAAGCAATAATACCATGGCTTTACTTACGAGAGGTTTTGGAAGCAAGAAGAGTAACTCGGGAACCTCCTAAGAAGCGAAAACCCATTACATTCACCTGATCATCTTCTGACTGATTGGCAAAGCCTACAAAGAAAATAAAAAATCACCTTACATAATCACAAGGCAAAACACTTAATGTTTAAAATAGGAAGCTTAGTTGACAATGAGTATTTTTTATGTCACTAGTCATGTTTAAGGTCCGTGTGTGGACTATAATATATTAACTGATCTCCACAGTTGCTTCCAAATGCTAAAATTACTGCCTCAGAAGAACATGCTGAAATCACTTAATTTTCTTTCTTCTACTAGTTCATTCTAGGTCTGAGGCAGGGAATGTACAAGATGAACTTAGAATGCCTGTCACACCAGAAAGCAAGGAAACTATCAGTGACCAGCAGACTTGTATGAAAAGGACGTAAGAGCCAACTTAAAGAGACTACCACTGGCCAGAGATGAAAATACTTGAGTATCAAAATAATAATAACTTCGATGAAGTAAAATACATCAAATATATTTAAAGGCATGGGTTCATATTGACACTAAAAATAAAACAAAAAACCCAAATGCTCACTATTGAAGGATTCTAAAGAATCAACTCATTATTTTAAAAATCAATAATAAAGACAAAGAACCAAGCGTTTATCCTGATGATCCTACCAAATTGTACCACATTAACAGTGGTAAATAAGGGAAACATTCTCTGTGTGGAAATATTCCAGCTAAAAATTGTAGAAAGCTTGAAAGAATAGAATACCACCATTTTTCAACTTCCAATGAATTAATGGATCTTAGCATTGACTATCAATAGCTGTTACAATCACAAAAAAGGAGACAAACAGATATAATGTACCCACTGCTGAAAGTATATACCACTATTCTTGCAGTAGTATGGCCAAAATAATCAATCCTAACTCTATTAGCACTAGATGCAACTATCAATTTATAGGGAACAAGACAGAGAAAATATTAAACAAAATCACAGGGATGTAATCAGCAAAATTCAGAGTATGGGAAACTCACAGGAAAAATAATTTGTACTCTTTAACAAATAAACTGCAAATTAAAAAGAGACATGGGGGCTTCCCTGGTGGCGCAGTGGTTGAGAGTCCGTCTGCCAATGCAGGGGACGTGGGTTTGTGCTCTGGTCCGGGAGGATCCCACATGCCGTGAAGCGGCTGGGCCCGTGAGCCGTGGGCGCTGGGCCTGCGCGTCTAGAGCTTGTGCTCCACAGCAGGAGAGGCCACAACAGTGAGAGGCCCACGTACCACAAAAAAAAAAAAAAAAAAAGAGACATGAAGGAGAAAGCCTACAGAAGAGGAGATATCAAAAAAATTCATATCAAAAAATTACAAGTGAAATATATTTGACTGCTGACTCAAAAAAAAAAAAAACAAATAAAAATTATAACACTGGAGACTTTCACTCTGTACCCAGATGGAAAAACTGGGGCCAAATTTACCCTCCCATCTCAAAAAACTAAAACATGGAATAAAATACATGAACCATTTTTTAAGACACTGGAAATTAGTAAATGAACAACAGGGATCTCTGACAAAAAAGAAACAAAGTGAGCCCTATGTTTGCACCAGCTAACCACCTAGAGAAATTTCCAAGCCACAAAACAGGGGAGGGGAGCCCAGGTGCAACCCAGCATTCTCATCGAGTTCAAGAGATAGAGTTGGGAATCTGGGAAGGCCAAAGTGGCAAACGTTCTCAAGGCAGAGAGCATATAGAGCAACAGAGAAAGAACTCCAGAGATCTGCAGAGTCCCATTTGAGTACTCAGTAGAATACTAATGGATGCATGCCTATGAGGAAACTACCTGAGGTTGGGGAGGAAAAAAAAAAAAACAGTCAAAAAGATTACAGGAAATAATCCACAAGCCCAGACAGGGCCAGAGATAATCCTTGTTCTCACTGGCCATAATATAGACCATCAAAATTCACTAGGTATCAGGTAGAACACATGGAAGAGTTTGGTTTCAGTAGCAGGTAAAGTTCACACTAGAATAAGTGTTGCTCCCATTCCACCTAACAAAGCTTCAAAACAACACTAAAAAGTATCAAACTTTTTCAAGTAACTAAAATGTGTCCCAGAAAAAAAAAAAACCTCAAGAATATTTAGAGGAAAATTAAAATACTCAACACACAATTCGATAAAATTCAGGAATTCTGTCCTTCAGTCAAAAATTACAGGACACAGAAAGAGAAGAGAAATTACAACCCATTAACAAGGAGAAAAATCAATCAAAACTAACTCAGAAATGACACAGACAATAGAATTAGTAGACAAAGGCATTAAAACAATTATTATATTATTATAAATATTCAAAGGAGCTATATTAAATAAAGACATGGAAAAACTTTTTTAAAAAGAGAGAGACCCAAATCAAACCTTGAGAGATGACAACTACAATGTCTGAGATAAAAAAAAATACACTGGGTGGGATTATGAACACATTACACACTGAAAAAAGAAATAACTCGAATGTATAGCAGTAGAAACTACCCCCCAAAAAAGCACAAAGAGAAAAAAGATTGAAAAAACAAAAACAGCATCATTGAGCTCTGGGACAACCCCAAGAGAGAAATATACATATAATTGGAGTCCTTAAAATAAAGATGAATAAAGGAGTGGAGACAGAAAAAAACATTTGAAAAAATAATAGCCAAAATATTTCCAAATTGGATAAAAATTATAACCCATAGATCAAAATATCTTAACAGAGGGAGACCTTCAAGATGGCAGAGGATTAAGACGTGGAGATCACCTTCCTCCCCACAAATACATCAGAAATACACCTACATGTGGAACAACTCCTACAGAACACCTACTGAATGCTGGCAGAAGACCTCAGACCTCCCAAAAGGCAAGGAACTCCCCACGTACCTGGGTAGGGAAAAAGAAAAAACAGAGACAAAAGAATAGGGATGGGACCTGCACCTCTGGGAGGGAGCTGTGAAGGAGGAAACGTTTCCACACACTAGGTAGCCCCTTCACTGATGGAGACCGGGGGTGGCAGGGGGAAGCTTCGGAGCCAGGGAGGAGAATGCAACAGGAGTACAGAGGGCAAAGCAGAGAGATTCCCAACAGAGGATCAGTGCCCACCAGCACTCACCAGCCCAAGAGGCTTGTGTGCTCACCTGCTGGCCGGGACGGGTGGGGGCTGGGAGCTGAGGCTCCGGCTTCTTCGGAGGTCAGATCCCAGGGAGAGGACTGGGGTTGGCTGTGTGAACACAGCCTGAAGGGGGATAGTGCACCACACATAGCCAGGAGGGAGTCCAGGAAAAAGTATGAACCTGCCTAAAATGCAAGAGACCACTGTTTCAGGGTACGCGAGGAGAGGGGATTCATAGCACCACCTAAATGAGCTCCGGTGATGGGGCAGAAGCCGCAGCTATCAGTGTGGACCCCAGAGACCGGCATGAAACACTAAGAGTGCTAATGCAGCCACCAAGAAGCCTGTGTACAAGCACAGGTCATTATCTACACCTCCCCTCCTGGGAGCCTGTGCAGCCCACCACTGCCAGACTCCCATGATTCAGGGACAACTTCCCCGGGAGAACACATGGTGTGCCTCAGGCTGGTGCAACGTCATGCCAGCCTCTGCCACCACAGGCTCACCGAGCATTCCGTATCCTTCCCTACCCCCGGCCTGAGTGAGCCAGAGCCCCCTAATCAGCTGCTACTTCAACCCCGTCCTGTCTGAGGGAAGAACAGACCCCCTCAGGTGACCAACACACAGAGGCAGGGCCAAATCCAAAGCAGAACCCCAGGAGCTGTACAAACAAAGAAGAGAAAGGGAAATCTCTCCCAGCAGCCTCAGAAGCAAAAGCTAAGAGAATTCAGCACCACCAAACCAGCTTTACAACAAAACGCTAAAGGAACTTCTCTAGGCAAGAAGCACAAGAGAAGGAAAAGACCTATAATAACTAATCCAAAACAATTAAGAAAATGGTAATAGGAAAATACTTATTGATAATTACCTTAAATGTAAATGGATTAAATACTCCAATCAAAAGACACAGATTGGCTGAATGGATACAAAAACAAGACCCATATATATGCTGTCTACAAGAGACCCTCTTCAGACCTAGGGACACATACAGACTGAAAGTGAGGGGATGGAAAAAGATATTCCATGCAAATGGAAATCAAAAGAGCGCTGGAGAAGCAATACTCATATCAGACAAAAGAGACTTTAAAATAAAGACTATTACAAGAGACAAAGAAGGGCACTACCTAATGATCAAGGGATAATCCAAGAAGAAGATATAACAATTGTAAATATTTATGCACCCAACATAGGAGCACCTCAACACATAAGGCAAAAGCTAACAGCCATAAAAGGGGAAATTGACAGTAACACAATCATAGTAGGGGACTTTAACACCCCACTTTCACAAATGGACAGATCACCCAAAATGAAAATAAATAAGGAAACACAACCTTTAAATAATACAGTAAATATGATGGGCTTCATTGATATTTACAGCACATTCCATCCAAAAACAACAGAATACACTTTCTTTTCAAGTGCAAATGGAATATTCTTCAGATAGATCATATCTTGGGTCACAAATCAAGCCTTGGTAAATTTAAGAAAATTGAAATCATATCAAATATCTTTTCTGACCACAACACTATGAGACTAGATATCAATTACAGGAAAAAAATCTATAAAAAATACAAACACGTGGTGGCTAAACAATACACTACTTAATAATGAAGTGATCACTGAAGAAATTAAACAGGAAATCAAAAAATACCTAGAAGCAAATGACAATGAAAACACGATGGCCCAAAATCTATGGGATGCAACAAAAGCAGTTCTCAGAGGGAAGTTTATAGCAATACAATCCTACCCCAAGAAACAAGAATCATATCAAATCAACAACCTAACCTTACACCTAAAGCAATTAGAGAAACAAAAAAAAAAACACCAAAGTTAGCAGAAGGAAAGAAATCATAAAGATCAGATCAGAAAGAAATGAAAAAGAAATGAAGGAAATGATAGCAAAGGTCAATAAAACTAAAAGCTGGCTCTTTGAGAAGATAAACAAAATTGATAAGCCATTAGCCAGGCTCACCAAGAAAATAAGGGAGAAGACTCAAATCAATAGAATTAGAAATGAAAAAGGAGAAGTAACAGCTGACACTGCAGAAATACAAAGGATCATGAGAGATTACTACAAGCAACTCTATGCCAATGAAATGGACAACCTGGAAGAAACAGACAAATTCTTAGAAAAGCAGAACCTCCCAAGACTGAACTAGGAAGAAATAGAAAATATAAACAGACCAATCACAAGCACTGAAATTGAAACTGTGATGAAAAATATTCCAACAAACAAAAGCCCAGAACCAGATGGCCTCACAGACGAATTCTATCAAACATTTAGAGAAAAGCTAACACCTATCCATCTCAAACTCTTCCAAAACATAGCAGAGGGAGAATCACTCCCAAACTCATTCTACGAAACCACCATCACCCTGATACCAAAACCAGAAAAAGATGTCACAAAGAAAGAAAATTACAGGCCAATACACTGATGAACATAGATGCAAAAATTCTCAACAAAATACTAGCAAAAAGAATCCAACAGCACATTAAAAGCATCATACACCATGACGAATTGGGGTTTATCCCAGGAATGCAAGGATTCTTCAATATACACAAATCAATCTATGTGATACACCATACAAACAAATTGGAGAAAAAAAAACTGTATGATCATCTCTATAGATGCAGAAAAAGCTTTTGACAAAATTCAACACCCATTTATGATAAAAACCCTCCAGAGAGCAGGCACAGAGGGAACTTACCTCAACATAATAAAGTCCATATATGACAAACCCACAGCCAACATCATTCTCAATGGTGAAAACTGAACCCATTTCCACTAAGATCAGGAACAAGACAGGGTTGCCCACTCTCATCATTATTATTAAACACACTTTTGGAAGTTTTAGCCCAGCAATTAGAAAGGAAAAAGAAATAAAAGGAATCCAAATTGGAAAAGAAGAAGTAAAACTGTCTTTGTTTGCAGATGACATGATACTATACATAGAGAATCCTAAAGAAAACTACTAGAGCTAATCAATGAATCTGGTAAAGTAGCAGAATACAAAATTAATGCACAGAAATCTCTTGCATTCCTATACATTAATGATGAAAAATCTGAAAGAGAAATGAAGGAAGCACTCCCATTTACCATTGCAACATAAAGAATAAAATACCTAGGAATAAACCTACCCAAGGAGACAAAAGACCTGTATGCAGAAAACTCTAAGACACTGATGAAAGAAATTAAAGATGATACAAACAGATGGAGAGATAAACCATGTTCTTGGATTGGAAGAATCAACATTGAGAAAATGACTACACTACCCAAGGAATCTACAGATTCAATGCAATCCCTATCAAAATACCAATGCCATTACTCACAGAACTAGAACAAAAAATGTCACAATTTGTATGGAAACACAAAAGACCCCAAATAACCAAAGCAATCTTAAGAAAGAAAAACGGAGCTGGAGGAATCAGGCTCCCTGACTTCAGACTATACTACAAAGCTACAGTAATCAAGACAGTATGGTACTGTACAAAAACAGAAATACAGATCAATGGACAGAATAGAAAGCCCAGAGATAAACCCACGCACATATAGTCACCTTATTTTTGATAAAGGAGGCAAGAATATACAATGGAGAAAAGATAGCCTCGTCAATAAGTGGTGCTGGGAAAACTGGACGGCTACATTTAAAAGAATGAAACTAGAACACTCCCAAACACCATACACAAAAATAAACTCAAAATGGATTAAAGACCCAAATGTAAGGCCAGACACTATAAAACTATTAGAGGAAAACATAGGTAGAACACTCTATGACATCAATCACAGCAAGATCCTTTTTGACCCACCTCCTAGAGAAATGGAAATAAAAACAAAAATACACAAATGGGACCTAATGAAAGTTAAAAGCTTCCCCACAGCAAAGGAAACCATAAATAGGATGAAAAGACAACCCTCAGATTGGGAGAAAATATTTGCAAATGAAGCAACTGACAAAGGATTAATCTCCAAAATTTACAAGCAGCTCATGGAGCTCAATATCAAAAAAATAAACAACCCAATCCAAAAATGGGCAGAAGACATAAATAGACATTTCTCCATGGACGATATACAGATTGCCAACAAACACATGAAAGATTGCTCAACATCACTAATCACTGGAGCAATGCAAATCAAATCTACAAAGAGGTATCACCTCACACCAGTCAGAATGGCCATCACCAAAAAGTCTACAAACAATAAATGCTGGAGAGGGTGTAGAGAAAAGGGAACCATCTTGCACTGTTGTTGGGAATGTAAATTGATACACCCACTATGGAGAACAGTATGAAGGTTCCTTAAAAAACTAAAAATAGAACTACTATACCACCCAGCAATCCCACTCCTGGGCATATACCCTGAGAAAACCATAATTCAAAAAGAGTCATGTACCACAATGTTCACTGCAGCTCTATTTACAATAGCTAGGACATGGAAGCAACCTAAGTGTCCATCAACAGATGAATGGATAAAGAAGATGTGGCACATATATACAATGGAATATTACTCAGCCATAAAAAGAAATGAAATTGAGTTATTTGTAGTGAGGTGGATGGACGTAGAGTCTGTCATACAGGATTAAGTAAGTCAGAAAGAGAAAAACTAATATCATATGCTAACACACATATATGGAATCAAAAAAAAAAAGGTTCTGAAGAACCTAGGGGCAGGAAAGGAATAAAGAAGCAGATGTAGAGAATGGACTTCAGGACACAGGGAGGAGGAAGGGTAAGCTGGAACGAAGTGAGAGAGTGGGATGGACTTATATATACTACCAAATAGATAGCTAGTGGGAAGCTGTTGCATAGCACAGAGAGATAAGCTCGGTGCTTTGTGACCACCTACAGGGGTGGGATAGGGAGGGTGGGAGGGAGACACAAGAGGCAGGAGACATGGTGACATATGTGTATGTGTAGCTGATTCACTTTGTTATAAAGCAGAAGCTGGCACACCATTGTAAAGCAATTATACTCCAATAAAGATGTTAAAATATATATCTTAACAAACACCAAGCACAAGCAAAATAAAAATACAACAAAACCAAAAAAACTATACCAAGGTACAACAAAGATGAATTTCTTAAAGGAAAAAATCTTAAAAACAGCCAGAGAGAAAAGACATATTACATGTAGAGGTACAGCTTATGTCTTAATGCAATGCCAGAAAACAAGGGAGTAATATCTTTACAATATTGAAAGAAAAACATTGTCAACCTACAATCTTTACCTAGTGAAAATAACTTTCAAGAAAATGTTGAAAAAATACATTTTCAGACCTACAAAAGCTGAAAAAATTCATCACTAGTATTTCTCCAGTAAAAGAAATGTTAACAAAGTACTTCAAGAAAAAGGAAAATGATACCAGATGGAACCTGGTTCTACACAAAGGAATGAAGAGCAGTGGAAAAGGTAACTCCATGAGTAAATATATAAGATCATTGTCTTAATAATTAATATCTCTTAAAAGGAGAATCACTGTACATGTATAACTGAATTACTCTGCTGTACACCTGAAACTAACAGAACATTGTTAATCAACTATACTCCAATATAAAAAAAATTCTAAAAAAGATAATCACTGTTTAAAGCAAAATTCATAACAATGTATTACAAGGTTTATAATATATGTAGATATAAAACAACAATAGCACAAAGGCTGGGAGGGGAGAAATGGAAGTATACTATTGTACGAGTCTTATAGTATGTTTGAGGCATTATACTATCACCTAAAGATAGACTGTGATAAGTTAAAGATGTATACAGTATTATGCATCTGTGCATTTTTGACAGGGAAATATTGCTTCCAAAGGGGCAAAAATCAATTTATAGGGTTCATCCATTGTAAAGCAATTACACTCCAATAAAGATGTTAAAAAAAATTTATAGGGTTCAGAAAAATCTTACTCATTTTATCTATAAAAACAGATATTCATATAGAATATGAACAGATATACAGGATTATCTGTGGTACTAAAACTGTGCAGAGGGGCTGATTAAGAAAAAGATTCTAAATAGTCTTGTGGAGAAAATAATAAAAGAAAGGTTGAGAAACACTGCCATAATCTTCAAAGAAGCAACTAAATTAACACTAGGTGGTATAGTGAGTAAGACAACAAAGGAGATAAAATGGAATCATAAAACATACTCAATTCAAAAGAATGCAGGAGGGGACTTCCCTGGCGGTCCAGTGGTTGACTTCGCCTTCCTAGGGGCAAGACGGCAATAAAGATGCAGACCTACTAGAGAATGGATTGGAGGATATGGGGAGGGGGAAGGGTATGCTGGGATAAAGTGAGAGAGTGGACTGGACATATATACACTACCAAACGTAAAACAGATAGCTAGTGGGAAGCAGCCGCATAGCACAGGGAGATCAGCTCAGTGCTTTGTGACCACCTAGAGGGGTGGGACAGGGAGGGTGGGAGGGAGGGAGATGCAAGAGGGAAGAAATATGGGGACATATGTATATGTATAACTCATTCATTTGTTATAAAGCAGAAACTAACACACCATTGTAAAGCAATTATACTCCAATAAAGATGTTAAAAAAAAAAAAAAGACTTCGCATTCCAATGAAGGGGGTGCGGGTTTGATCCCTGGTCGGGGAGCTAAGATCCCACAAGCCTCATGACCAATAAACCAAAACATAAAAAAAAACAGAAGCAATATTGTAACAAATTCAATAAAGACTTTTAAAATGGTCCACATCAAAAAATTCTTAAAAAAAAAAAAAAAGTGCAGAAAAAAAAAAACCCGATGAGGCAAATAGAAAACAAAGAGCAAGATGGTAGATTTAAAGCCAACCATATCAATAATCACATTAAAAATAAATGGTCTAGGGACTTCCCTGGTGGCACAGTGGTTAAGAGTCCGCCTGCCAATGCAGGGGACACGGGTTCGAGCCCTGGTCTGGGAAGATCGCACATGCCGTGGAGCAACTAAGCCCATGAGCCACAACTACCGAGCCTGTCCTCTAGAGCCTGAGAGCCACAACTACTGAGTCCACGTGCCACAGCTACTGAAGCCCGTGTGCCTAGAGCCCATGCTCCACAACAAGAGACGCCACCACAATGAGAAGCTCGCACACTGCAATGAAAAGTAGCCCCCGCTTGCCACAACTAGAGAAAGCCCGTGCACAGCAATGAAGACCCAACGCAGCCAAAAATAAGTAAATAAATTTATAACAAAAAAAGGTCTAAACACCCCAATTAAAAGACAGATAATATTGTATTGCATTAAAAAAGCCAAGACTCAACTGTATGCTACCTATAAGAAACCTACTTTAAATATAAAGATGTAAACATCTTAAAAGTAAAAAAAGGAAATATACATATATATCACTGTAACACTAGGCAAAAGAAAGTTGGAATAGCTATATTAATATCATAAAAGTAGATTTTAGAGCAAAGAATATTAAGAAAGACCGCGACTATTTCATAATAATCAAGAGAACATTATACACCTAAACTTTCATGTGCCTAAAACGGAGCTTTAAAATGTATGAAGCAAAAACTTCAGATCTGCAAAAAAAAGAAAAGAAATAGACAAATTATAGTTGAAGACTTCAACAAACTACTCTCAATAATTGACACATGTAGACAGAAAATCAGTAAGGATATAGAAGATTAAAAACATTATCAGAAAACTTGCCTTAACTGACATTTACATAAGATCCCACCCTACAACAGAAGAAAATACATTATTTTCCAATGCATGTGGAACATTTATAAAAACAGTCCTATCTTGGGGCCATTAAATAAGTTTCAACAAATTTAAAAGGATTCGAGGCATACAAAGTATGTTTTCCTACCACAGTGAAACTGAATTCCAAATCAATAACAAAAGTTGTACGGAAAATCCCCAAGAATTTGGAAACTACATACCATACTTCTAAATAACACTAGGGTCAAAAAAGAAATCAAAAGGGGAATTTAAAACTGTTTTATACTGAATGAAAATTAAAAACACAACATTCCATAATTTGTAGGATGCAGCTAAAGCAATAGTTAGAGAAAATTTTATAGCATTAACCAACTAACCAAGAAAAGAAAATTAAACCCAAAGTAAGCAGAAGAAAGGAATATGAGAGAAATGAAAAGGAATAGAAAACAAAAAATAAAAAGAGGAAATGAATGAAACCAAAAGCTGGATTTTCAAAACGAGATAAAATGGATAAACCTCTAGTCAACAGATCAGGAACAAAAAAGAGAGAAAACACAAATTAGCAGTATCAGTAATGAGTGAGTTGTCATCACTACAGATTCTACAGATATTAAAAGGATCAGAAAATATTATGAACAACCTTATGCCAATAAATTCAACAACTCAGATGAAATGTACATATTCCTGGAAAGACAGAAACTAACAAAGTTCACTCAATATGAAATAGATAACCTAAGAGGTCTATATCTTTTGAAGAAATTGAATTTGTAGTTTAAAAGCTATCCCATACAGAAAACTCTATGTCTGGAAAACTTCCCTAGTGAATTCTTCCAACTATTTAAGCAAAAAATAATACCAATTCTGCACACTGTTCAAAAAAATTGAAGGGAGGTAAATATTTTCCAATTCATTCCATAAACTCCACATTAATGACACAAAATTATAAAGAAGCAAATTTACAGATCAATATCCCTTATAAACACAGATGTAAAAATTATAAACTAAAGTTTAACAAATTAAATCCCACAGTCTATTGAAAGGAAAATACATCATGATAAAGTATGATTTATCTCAAGAATGCACAGTAGGGCTAACATTAAAAAATTAATGTAATCCACCTATTAACAGACTAAAGAAGAAAATGATATAAAATATCTCAATTGATGTAGAAAAAGCATTGAAAAAATTAAATATCTATTCCTAATAAAACCCATAGCAAACCTGGTATAAAAGGGAACTTCCCCAAGCTGGTAAAGGACACCTACAAAATACTTACATCTAAACATATTTAATGCTGAAAGACTGAATGTCTGCTCTCACCATTACTATTCAACATCGTCCCAGAGGTTCTAGCCAAGGTTAAAAAGCAAGCAAAAAATAAACAAACTGAATCTCCAGACTGGCAAGGAAGAGGTAAAACTGTTTTCACTTACAGATGACATGATCATCTATGTAGAAAATCTGATTAAATCTACAAAAAGAAAGCTAGTAGAAACAATGTTGTGTGATACAAGATCAACATACAAAAACCAATTGTATTTCTATGTACTAGGAAAGAACAATTTGAAATTGAAATAAAACACTACAATTTGCAATCACATCAAAATATATTTTAGGGATAAATCTGACAGAGATTTGTAAGACCTGTACATTGAAAACTACAAACTCTTAGTGAGAAAAATAAAATATGCCCGAAATAAAGGAAGGTCTCTACTTTCATCTTAAGAAACTAGGATAAGTGGAGCAAATTTTACCATGTTCAATATTGTTAAGATGTTGTTTCTCTCCAAATTGATCTATAGAATTAGATCAGTTGAAATCCCAATTCCAATCAAAATCTCAGGCATTTTTTAAATTGATAAGCTGATTCTAAGATTCATGTGAAAATGCAAATGATCTAGAACATCCAAGACAACTTTGAAAATAAAAGAATAAAGTTGGAGAAATTTCGCTACCTGACTTCTAGACTTATATATAGTAATTAAGACACTATGCTACTGGTATATAGCAATATTGATGGGCAAAGACAAATAGATCAATGGAACAAACTGAGCAGAAATATATATATACATTCTGATTATTTATATAGTCCTATGATATACATTCAGATGATTTTCAACAACTTTGCAAAGGTGATTCAGTAGAAAAAAACAGTCTTTTCAAAAGTAGTTTGGCGGAATTCCCTGGTAGTCCAGCGGTTAGGACTCCACACTTCCACTGCAGGGGGCACGGGTTCAATCCCTGGTTGGGGAACTAAGATCCCTCAAGCCGCGTGGTGAAGCCAAAAAAAAAAAAAAAAGTAGTGCTGGAACATTAGATACTCATATGCAAAAATATGAATTTTATCCATATCTCACACCATACATAAATATCAACTTAAAATGGATAAGAGCCCTAAATAGAAAACAGAAAACTAGAAAACTTCTAGAAAAACATGTACAAGAAAAACTTTGTAATCTTGAGTTAGGCAAAAATTTCTCAGATATAACATTAAAATCATGATCCATAAAAGAAAAAACAGATAAATTGGGCTTTATCAAAATTAAGAACTTCTCTTCCAAAGACACTGTTAAAAGAATGAGAAGACATGCCATAGACTGGGAGAAAATATGTGCAAGTCATATAATCTGAAAAGGGAATGAAAGAAGGCAGACAAAAAAGAACACATACTGAGTAATTCCATTTTATAAAACTTCAGAAAGTGCAAACTAATCTATAGTGACAGAAAGGAAACCAGTGGTTGCCAGGGGATGGGGGAAAAACGGATCACAAAGGGGCACAAGGAAGCTCTTTGGGGTGATGGATATTTTCTGCATCATGATTTCAGGGATGGTTTCAAAGGTATATACAAACACCAAAACTTACCAAATTGTATACTTTATACATGTGTACATAAGTTATACTTCAATAAAGTTGTTTTTTATAAAAACAAAAAATATTCTGAAGCTGTGTTTCAGAATTAAAGAATGTATTAAAATGTACCAGAAAATATAATTAATATTTTATAACCTTAAAATAGAAATCATTCTAAGCACAACATGAAAACTTGAAACTAAATAAAACAGTTATAAAATTAAATTTTAAAATAAATTTTACTACCTAAAAATATAAACCTTATATGTTAAAAGAATACAAGTAGTTAATAACAATTACAAAATTTCTATGCTAACAAATAATTTAGAAATGCAAATTTTAAAAAGAGATGTCATATTTCACCTAACCATGTCAAAAATTTTAAAAGCTTTAAATCCAGCTGCTATCCTGGGTACAAACCCTGATGTTGGGCTTGTAACCTGATACAGTTATTCTGGAAGTAACTTTGGCATTTGAATAAAGTTTTCAAATGTGCATATCCTTTAACTCAGTCATTTATCTTCAAGGAATTTCTCCAAAGAGAAACAGAGAAGTACAAAAAAGCTATGTACATGGCACCCCTAAACAATAGAATATTATGTAAACATTAAAATACAAATTCGTTGACAAGGAAAGATAGCCATATATCTGAGTACCATAAAAGGCTGCTACAATAGCACGCTATTTGTTATTACTTTTTTTTTTTTTTTTTTGCGGTACGCGGGGCTCTCACTGTTGTGGCCTCTCCCGTTGCGGAGCACAGGCTCCGGACGCGCAGGCTCAGCGGCCATGGCTCACGGTCCCAGCCGCTTCGCGGCATGTGGGATCCTCCCGGACCGGGGCACAAACCCGTGTCCCCTGCATCGGCAGGCGGGCTCTCAACCACTGCGCCACCAGGGAAGCCCTGTTATTACATTTATGTAAAATTTTTGTATAAAATTACTGGTATCATGGCATACACTGAATGTCAGCTAATTTAACATCTATTCCCAGCCTCTTTTTCCCCAGCCCATCTACATTAGTTCTCAGCCCCCTTTACTGCTAGAAGAGGCCATGTGACAGTATTTTGGCTATTGAGGCCTAAGTAGAAATCTCCTAAGAAGTTTATGGAAACATGCCTTTCTGATAAAAGTTACAGTCATTGCTATAGCTATTTCTTTCCCCTACCTCCTGCCCTGTAGTCAGTTATGATGACTTAAGCCAAAGCAGCTATCTTATTGCCATGGAACAAGCCAACACACTAGAAAATGCACATTGCAAAGAAAGAAAAAAGCTGGGTCTTTGATAACATTCACAAACCACTATACCAGCTTCCATTGCCCACTTGTGGACCTCTCTTTATTTGAGATAAAAAATACATATTACCTTGCTTAAGTCACATTTAGCTAAAATCACTCCAGATAATTATTTATATATATATATGTAAATAAATATTTTCTATATAGCCATTAAGCATATTAAAGCTTTTTATAATTATAATATTCTCTACTGGCCAGTATTTGGGGCACTAGACACCTCCATTCAAACACTGTTGATAGAGTTAACTAGTATGGCCCTTCAGGAAGTCAATTTTACATTATATTTCAAAAGCTTTAAAAATACTATTATCCTTTGCTTGACTCAGTAATTCCACTTTTACATATTCATCAAAGAAGTAATAATAGGGCTTCCCTGGTGGCGCAGTGGTTGAGAGTCCGCCTGCCGATGCAGGGGACACGGGTTCGTGCCCCGGTCTGGGAAGATCCCACATGCCGCGGAGCGGCTGGGCCCGTGAGCCATGGCCGCTGAGCCTGCACATCCAGAGCCTGTGCTCCGCAACGGGAGAGGCCACAACAGTGAGAGGCCCGCATACCGCAAAAAAAAAAAAAGAAATAATAAATTTAGAGAAATATTGCTATAATATATTTACAATATTAATACACTGAAAACAACATAAATATAGAAAAATATAATGCTGGCCAAATTATTTATGATAGAATAGTATGTAATCATTAAAATCATAAAATAAAAAATCTAATTATATAGAAAGGTGTCTCACAGCAATATGCAAAGTAATATTCTTTGGGGGGATGAAATGCTTAGAAAAAATATTTTTTAAAAGAGTAGGGAAATGTAATGAAATATAAGTAGATATTGCTGGGTGTAAGAATTACCAGTAACTTTCATTTTCTTCTTTTTGGTTATTCATTCCTAAATTTCACATTTCTTTTGTAATAACAAAAATTAATTTTAAATATACAAAAAAAAAAGAACTGAAATAGACAAATAGGAAGAGATGTAGATTAAAAGTAGTTTTATTTCTTCTCTATGAATATCATTAATTTTATTTCCGTTAAAAAATAACTTGTAATAGCAACTTTAACATCATATATAGCAAGAGTGAAACGTATCATGAAAAGTGAAAAAGTAGCAAGAGTACTTCTTTTAAACAATTACAGGATTCCAGCATGTTTAATATTAACACAAATCTGGAAACTCAAAAAAAGAACAAACTATATTACATAAATTGACTCAGGGGAAATTTTTAAAATTTGTCATTGAGTCCCATTTCTAAAGTGAATAAGAAGCAAATATATGCTGACGAGCCTAAGATACCTGTGACATCAAAACAACTGAGTCCAAAATCAGGACAGATGAGTTATAAGCTTTCCTTAGTACTTCTTAACCAATCCATAGCTTACAGAGTTTCCCTCTCTGGTCAAAAGCATACATTCTTATTCAATCTCTATCGGTTTCAGTCATCTACAGTAAAGATTGACCACTCAGAAGCCAGAGTCTTAAACATTTTTCAAAGGCATCAATAAATTTGGTACGCAACATACAATTTCCAACTATGTTGTCAGGATAGAATACGAGACCAAGGAACTAGTATGTTTGCATAAGATGTTATAAAGGTAGTGACTCTCTGCCTTTTTTTTTTTTTTTTTCTTTTTTTGGTACGCGGGCCTCTCACTGTTGTGGCCTCTCCCGTTGCGGAACACAGGCTCCGGACGCACAGGCTCAGCGGCCATGATGGCTCACGGGCCCAGCTGCTCCGCGGCATGTGGGATCCTCCCGGACCGGGGCACGAACCCGCGTCCCCTGCATCGGCAGGAGGACTCTCAACCACTGCGCCACCAGGGAAGCCCCTCTCTGCCTTTTTTATAATCCAAATTTGTTATAAGAAAATTGACGAAGAAGAAAGGGAATGAAAGGGAATTAGAAACCAAAAGGTACAAAACTATTTGCTAACTACACACACACACACACACACACACACACACACACACACACACACACTCTCTCTCATTCATTCAAACTCATTCAAACTAAATAGATTAACTGTAATAAAGAGCATCTTGGAGATTTTTCATAGAGTTATATATAAATAAAGCTTTTAAAAACACTTCAAATTAATGAAAAATAAATTTTAATCACTTTAAGTAGGTAATAACACAAAAGTTGACTTACCATAAATTTCTAAACCTTGTGGGAAATACTTGTATTCTAAATCCATTCACTAATGCAAGGATGAAGATGCATCTTACAGTCAACAGTGCTGATTTTTAATGATGGATTTAAAAGGGTCGATTTAATTCCCAGATTATTTTTTTTAATTCCACCTCATCACCAAGAAAGGTAATAGATGCGACACATTAGAAACCCTGGCAACTAAAGATGTTTTATCCAATCAATGCCTCTCTCTTTTCTAAGCTACTCGAAAAGAAAAACCAACACCTGGAGAAAGTCACACCTTCACAAATTACCAATAATGTTCACTGTGATATTCTAGCTTTATACATGTAGCCCCTTCTAAAGCACTGGAAGCAAAGAATGAACATTGCCCCCTCCAGCTGCTGAAGACAGCACAACCACATAGAGTACCTACTTACGAGGTTACTTTTCAGGGGCATAAGAATATGCTTTCAAAAGGTACCTTTCCAAAAACCTACAATGAAGACGAATAATAAATATTTACATGCTTAGAAAAGGGATATATTTGAAAACCTACAATAAAGATGAATAATAAATATTTACATTCCAAGCCAAAAAATTCCACAGTCTAAAAAGAAACATTTGTTGTTTTCATTTCTGAATACTGAAGCAAAATAATGATTATAATAATTTTAATCAAACTTAAAAGGTACGCTTTATTACCTTGTTGATATAAGCTATTTCCTTTGAACCCGCAAACAGAACGAAAAAATCCTTGAGGCACTTTTATATTCGGACTTAACAATTATCTGATAATTACCCCATCATTACCTGCTGATGAAGGATTCCATTCTAAATTCTTAACATTTCTGATGTTACAGGCATGTTACTTCAAGAGTCCTACCTGGAAAGAGACTGAGAAGACTGACTGGAGATTTGTTGGTATCAATAGTTAGTTTGTGGCTTGCAGTTTTTGAAGGCTGGCCTGGTAAGCAGATTAATTTCAGGGGAAGTCTAAACTTACATTGGCTAACTCGAGGAATGCCTGAAATAAAGAGAAACATATATTCATAAATTTGACAAATAAGAAAAATATTGTACTACTAATAGTAGTACATAGTAGCAACATATCTTAGTTTAAATGTTTGTTACCTGCCCATTTCATTTAGCATAACTGAAATAACTGGAAAGCATTATCATAATTTATGTTTTTACTTTATTGTCAAAAAGTGCAAGGCAAAAATAAAATCTTAAAAAGGAGCATAGGGGTAAACTCTGCCTTTAATAGTAATATCATATTTTAAAAATCATCACAGTTGAATGCTATATAAAACATTATATGTAGTTATATTCAATTACTGAACTGTCTTTAAGACCTTCAAAGCTCTAGCCCTAACCCAAGACTATCCGCTAAAACGAGCAAAGAATATGAAATTTATATCAGGAAGACTCTATATGACCATATCTAATCATTTCTTTACCCCCCAAATTTTTTAATTTTTGTTTTTTTACTTATTGAAGATTCAAAATACAATTAACAATTTGCAATAAATTATGAGCATGAAAGCAGAATTTGCCCTACTGAAGTTCTAATGAAGTTCATTCTAATGTCATTTTACACATCAATATGAAGAATATTACTTTCATACAAATTGAATTTTTCTCAATCCATTTAACTTTACATATCACTGTTAAGCAACATTTTGAAAGGCTTACATAGTCATTCAATTCTCAAATTTTTTCAGAAAGTATACAGGTATATTGAAATAAGTAACTGCATAAATAAATAACAATGAAGAGTTTTATATCAGAATTTAAAGTTTTTAAAAATCATTCCTTTTAATATTTTTACAAAGAATGAAACTGAAACCAAAGCAAATTAAGCTCTCTACTTATAAATCAAGTAAAGCAATTCTACAACTTTAGTTCTCTCTCCTTTTATACTAGGATTCTATTTTTGACTGGGTAAGACAAAAGATAATATACAGAAAACTATATCTTAGTAAACTACTGTAGAAAAAAGGAAAACTTAAAATGTTCTACTCTACTGGATAGATCCACACATCAATTCCTTTATTTCTTTACGGTGGAGTCAGAGAGCAGCTTAAAAATAGCAAAAGCGGAAGCAGTAAAGTTTGGAGACATGATCCCAAATAGGATTCCTAGAATTAGCAATATATTTTGTTAATGCCAATTGGAGTTGTGTGGTTTACTCTATAACCAAGCTGGGAGTACACTTTTCAGAACTACTTATTCACTAGGATAGTAAGAGATCAACAATGGCAAGCATATTGATATATGAAGCCAATTAAATACTTTTTCAGAGCATGTGGAGCATATTTGTCATTCTCTTCAACATAATCTATTATCCATCAAATTTTACATAGCTCATTTTTTGCTCATAACCAACAGATGTTAAATTCACTTCTCCTGGAATCCTAGATGCAAACTATAACTGGTGTCTCTTCAGAGAAGCCCCAGGGTATTATTTCCTGACATTTTGTGAGGTTTTAGAGGCATGTGTATTTGTACTTTAAAATGATGAAATGTTTTGATTCAAAATATTATGGTAACGTGATCTAAGCTACTGCTCAGACCACAACTATCAATAACACTACAAAAAATATTACAAAGCATTATTTTTTCCAACTTCATATATTCCATATATCCCCAAATTGTGGAAATATACCTACTAATGTTTTTCCTCTACAATATATAAATTACAGCCTCAATTAATAGATGCAGTCTGGAAAGAACAAGGAAACTGAAACCTAGTTCCAGTTCCTTCATTTTCAATGAATAGAATAACAGGGAAAAAATGCTTCATCTTCTGACAATTCTGTACATGCACAAAGAGAAGCTATCTTCTATGTACTTTCAACCAAAGTCTGAGCTAATTGTTCAAATAAAATTTGGCTGTAAATGCTCTTCTAAAACTACACTGCTGAAACTGTGGCTCTACTTCATTTGGACCAGGTACTGACTGAATTTGTGGTGAAACAAAATTAATCATGATCAACAACACTAGCCTTATGTTACTTAGATTATTACCCTAAAACTCCAAGAACCCAGAGCTAAAGAAACTGGTGGTGTATAAATGTTTCAGAAATTGAAACAAATGGATTGCAAGCACTAATAAACCCAAGAAGGGAAATACGTTGTAACTCAATTCACAGCTCAGTTAAGTCAGTTAATGACAATATCACACACTAGGGCAATGGTCTGCAGTTGCTAAGATTTGAAGAACCCCTCCAGAATTTCTTTTCTCTCCAGGAATTGTAAACCTGTTTCACAGGACATTTGGAAAGCATTACTTTGAAAAATGATGACACTCATACTTAATAAAATGATTATGGCTATTTTTTAAATGATGGCAGCTTTAAAAGTTTTACCATTGGGGGGGAAAAAAGAGTATGAAATCCTTTAGAAACCAGTTTAAGGAAACCATACCTTTAAAAAGAAAAATTATACTGCCAATATTTTATATTACTTCCCATCAAATTAAAACCCGAACATTTCAAAATATAATGTCTAGTATTTAGACATGGAGTTTATCAGTGGCACATTTCTATTGAGATTTACATTTTCTTAAGAAACTTGGAATGCAGATTTGGCTACCAGTTACTCTTCAGGCTATAACTGTAGCTAAGAACCTGAAGCCAGAAACATGTAGAGGTATGTGTGAGTATATGCATATGTGTATCTGTAATAAGGAAGGAAAGAATTATATTGCACTTAAAGACTTTCCAAAGTTGCTAGTAGGATAGCTTTCAACTCAGTTGAAAGAGCCTAACTGATCCTAACTGCCTACCATCAGTGATATTTAGTTGGCAAAACAGTCTCTATTTGGCTTATTCAACTCTCTGAATATAATGCTGAGAGAAAAGAAGAATTTGGTCATTTGTAATACTCAAATATTGGCCTACTCACTCATCACACTGACTTTTCCTACAGTTTTTAAACAAATATAATCACCTCTCCTTCAAACACTTCCCCTTCTAACCTACTAGAGGAAATGGATAGTCGCAACTACCATGGTGCAATTAATCACAAAATTATTTAACACTTAGAGAGAAAATTCAGATCAAAATCACTCCTGACAGAACAATTTTTCCAGGAAGAGAATTCTAATTACCCCTGGCACACCCAAGAGACCAGTATCACTGTCAAGAGGGATGCCAAAATGTGCTTTAAAAAAAAGAAAAAAGAACTTATATACCAGAGTAGAATAACTATATCTATATATTACACATCTACATAATGCCTTTAGAACTCTTTCCAGGGGCCTGCTAGAGTCATTTCTTATTGAAAACAAGGAACCCCAAAGCAGTAGCAATGTCTGGTAGCCAGAACTTCCTTGATCCCTTCCTGTTATGTCTGGCTACGTACTGTGCTCCATCTGCAGTCATGTTTTACACTGCCCATGTCATGTAACTTTAATGCAGAAATAATGGAGACAAACTCTTATGGGACAACATAAAACCTCGTTTGCTTCTCTTTTTCCATATGTAAAAGCAGGACTGCTTATCTGCAATACAGCCTGAACAGATCAGGCCAATAAAATGGAAAAGTCTTTGAAATTTGAAGCCTTATGTAAGTAAGATCTAAGTGGCAACATATTATTTTCTTGCCTACTAGGTAAAGCTGAATATTTCAACTCTACTCCCTGAAGCTTAATTATAATTTTAAAATATATAATAAGAGATTATTAAAACCAGCTTCAGGTTTGCATTGAAATACTAAAATTTCCATATATTGTGATTTTTTTTTCTCATGGTTTGATCTGAATTTTTAGTAAGAGGAAATAAATTCCTTTCAATAATAACCTTTACTGATTTTTTTAAAACTCAAAACAAATAATTTAAATAATAATATTGTATTTTATAAAAGTTATTGCAAAATCTTATCAGTTACATGAAATCTTGCAAAGTAAAATGTAAATATTCATTATTAAAATTATTTTTAATAACCCAAATTCTAATTTGACAAGCATACTTTATACTATTAAGCTAAAAGCTTACTTCTATTAAAATATTTCTCATATAAATATATATTCACCTCCCAGACACTATGCAACTCAGGTTGTTGGCACCACCAAAACTATGAGTAAATAATGCCATTATTTTTAAGTATTTTATTTATCTAATTATTACTAATTAATATTACCTAATACTAATCTAAAATGGCTATTAAACTAAGACAAACCATCACATTAAGTCTGTGTCTAGGAGGAAAAATAATCAAAGTAGAAGATCCTTATAGAGTACCTGTCATATAACCAGATACTATACAATCCTAAGTACTTGAACCCTGCTCTTAAAGAGCTCAAAAATCTACTAGGGGAACCTAAGGAACAAACTTAATGAAATTCATAGTATGATAAGTATTATAGCAGAGTAATAAACAAAGGATTTGGGGAAAACAAAATGGTGACAACACTGACCCAGGCAAGTTCAAGGGGTCAGTCCCTTGATGATATTCCCCCACAAATTCTAACAAGACAAGAAATAGGCCCATAGAATGAGTACACATGGCATTCTGATCAAAGAGGTGAATATTTTGGGGTATACAGAATCATACAATTTAGAATTCAGAATTTTTTTCCGTACTCTTTTTAAGTAAACCAAGATAACTGAGCATACAGGTAAATCACCAATGACTTACAAAAATAAGTTGTCAGTGGTGCCTTTGGTTTTGTTCAAAAAAGTCATGGAGCTTCATTGTTTCTCATGACTCTGAAACAACTAATAATGAATAACAAGTATCTATAAGTGGAAACATATACTAGCTTCTCCATAGCCAGATCAAGGCACTGAATCACCCTAAAGAGGTTGCTATAGTTAAAACAGTAGTCCATAAAAAGAATTCATTCATGGTATAATACCAATTGAATTAACTGACCAAATTTCAGTTCTGAAATTCATTTTGTTCTAAATTATCTTTTCACTTACCCTCAGGATTTCGATCTATCCATCAGAGGCAATTCAAAAAGGGATAGGGTAGAAAATGTAACAAATTATCTGTTATAAAATTACAACACAAACTTAACACATATCTGCTTAAAATATAATTTAAAATTTTGAAGATTCTTACAGATGATTTAAATAGCCCTCCAATAAAGATAAGCCGATTCACAGTTGAAGAATGTAACATGAATAAATGAAATCTAACAATATATTCATCCATTCTCAGAAATCCATGAGAGGGTGTTATTCCAGTATAAATGTGGCAAAAACAGGTAAAGATACATGATCTAGCCAAAAGCAAACCAGACTCAATATGTAAATGACATCAAGAGCATTAAATGAATTTTTTGGAAAAAATCTGAGTGAAAGACAAATATATAATATTAATATTTCCAGTTAGTCTTGCTTATATTATAACTTTAGTTAATAGATACTACTATGGAACAATGTCTATTTTTTTTCAGCTTGTCATGGTATTCTTTTACTTTTATAGACTTGTTTTTACTTTAACTTCTAATTAACTTTCAACCAATTAATGCCTATGCTCTTTGGTTTAGTAACAATTTATAGTCTTTCAAATTCTGTCTTTAGAAAAGCATAATAGCTAAAAATGGTATGTGCAACCATAAGCTCACTGAATGATTTTATAACTTTGTAATGAATTTTTAAGCCTTTTGTCCACCTGCTAGGTAATCCATTTCTTTATTTTCAACCACTATCACTACTTTTCTTTGAAAGCAAATGAAATAATGAGTTGAATTAAGGCATCAACAATCTCTATAACTACATACACAAGGTGTAACAAAGATAAAAAGTATAATCATGCCTATGATTATTGAGATGTTCAGTTAATGATAAATGATCTAGAGATTTTAGCCAACATTTCCTGTTTTTTACTTCACAACTCAAAATTAAAATAACACTGAACATTTCAATGCTCTTTTCAGAAACATCCAACTAAGAAGTCCATCATTCTTTGATCCCTTACAGAAGATTTGTATTTCTCTCCAAAGCCAGCTTTCACAAAGCCATTTAACCATAAAATATTTATGTTACCCCAAATTTTGAAAATACAGGTAAATGGTTAAAGTGGTTACTTCTGGCCAGAAATGATTTTTTTTATAATTTAAAGCAAAATAACTTACAAAGAAGGAGAAACAGATTTTGAAAACATGTACTAAAGTTACAAAATCACCTCCAAGCATAGAGTTGTCAATGCATAAAACAGAAAATTCACTTAGACAAAATAAGAACTACTATTATTAAAAACATTGCCAAGGTGCCTTGTTAGCACAGTAGGTAGTTGCATCAGTCTCATAAAAACATTGCTAAGTAAGCAAAGTAGGTATCAACAGAGAGAAAAAAATATGAATAAGGCATCTCTAAGCTTTTTAAATTAAGAAAACTGTACAGAAATGCTTAAAAAACACAAATGCAACATTGTTGAAATATCCTATCAGTTACACTACATTTAAACGTTTTTTAAAAAAGCAATAACTAATTATTCTTATTCTATCAATCAACTAATTGTCAAACTGTTACTATGAAAAATTCACTACACATAGACACACACACACAAAACTACAAAATTGAACCCAAGTTGAAATTTATAATAATTAGATCTCACTGGACTAAAGATAACATTTTTGATCTATTAAGAGTTTCTTGAAATAATACAGATCCTGTTCTTAAATATTTTAACATGTAAGATAATAGTTTTATTTAATCACTAAAGCAGTGTTTGAAACTCTGAAGACTGACTTAATATTACAGCAACCCATAATAGTCTTTTTTACTAATTCAGACTAGGTTTTTCTCTTTAGTTCAAATACATGAAGTCTGACTAGATAACATTCTTCTAGTGGGAATAAAAATACATCATATTTGCTATTAATTGAAAAGATAGAATCAAACATTACATATGGAAATCAGCTAAATAGACTATCACTAATTATTCGTAACACATCAAAGTAATTTGAATATACATTTTTATTTAACACTAGAAAAGAATATTTTTTCATTTAATAATATTTTACAATGTGTTTTCCCATTTTAAACACTTAAACATTTAACTCATAACTCCAAAAACTTAAAAGAAGTGATTAGGCTTGTAAATTCATGAACAACTGTATGCTTACCTGTAGGTCTGGAATAAGAAACAACAGCATTTCCTTCCAATTCAGATGGTAAATAACTTCCTTTCAGATAAACAGAAAAGCCTACTGTTCTAGTCATCTCTGGTGCTATAAGCAATGTAAAAATAATATATTACATAATTTTGGACAATTATTATTAACAAACAGTTAAAATTAGATATATACTGCATGCCAGCTACTGTCTTAAGCACTTTACATAACAATTACATAGATTAACTCATTTAATCCTCACAACAACCCTACATGGTGGGTATTATTATTATCCCCATTTTTTGGTGCATGAGGAAAATGGCTACAAAGAGATTAAAAAGCTTGCCCAAGGTCATATAGCTAATACAGAGCTGGGAATTGACTCCAGAACAAGAGTACCTAACATTCTATACCACTGCTTCTCTTTACTCAAATGAACAGGCAGCATGAACAAAGCAAAAGGTATGCAAAGGGCAAGAGAACTTGGGAGTGGGAAATAGTACCTTATCATGGCTAGAACACAGACTGCAGGAGAAAATGGAAGGGGGAATTGGATATGGATGTAACTAAAACTGTGGCAACTTGGCAGATTGTGCATAGCCTTCCATATTCATGTATTTGACCTCCAACCTGCATTAGAGAGCTATAAGAGGTTTTTAACTTGAAAAATTAATGGTCCAGAATGTGTTTTAGAAAGACAAGCTGGAAGTATTGTGAAAAATTAAAAAATAAAGTGAGATATCACCTACAAGTTTACCTCAACCATTCAATCACTCATTCACTGATGCAATGAATACTTACTGAGTTTCTACTATCTGTCGGGCACCTAAGGTAGGGGTTGGTTATAAAAAGGAAAAAAGAGAGACATGTTCTTGCTTTTTGTGAATAAGACATAGGGTTCCCAGCTGAACAGTAGCAGTGAAGACAGACAGAAAAAGACTTGAAAGATAATTCAGAAATCATTTTAACAGGACTAATGACAACTGGATGTAAGTGGTAAGAGAGACCCTATGCAAAGAAATCTTAGGCATTATTACAGTTACCTTACATAGATTCATTTTCTAATTAAGTCCAATTAATTTTCTGATTAAATTCTAATTAAAACAGTTCTGTAACACAGATATCATTATCCCCTTTCTGCAGATTAAAACAAAACAAAACTGAGGCTCCAAGTAATTACTAAAGTAGCTTGCCCATGGTTACACATTGAGTGTCAGAGCCAGGATTCAAATTCAGGCCAGACCCCAAAGCCAATATTCTTTCTTCAAACATTACAGATTCAATAAATAGCTCACTAGAGAAACACCAATTAAAAAGGCTTCCAAAGTATAGTATTTAAGTACAATTATTAAGAAAAGCGCTTGAAAATCTGTAATTACTTCAACTTAACAGCCATTCACTGAATGCCCATGCTTGATGTTTGGAGGGAAAATATAAGCAAAACAACACAATCATTGATTTCAGGAAGATACCAGTCTCACTATTCAGACAAGAAATAGAGCCATGAAATAAACCCACTGATAAAAAAAATTTTAATTAAAAAAAACCTCATACCATGATAGACTTTAAGCCAAAACAAAACACTTACCCATAAATTCAAAGGTGAACTGATCACAAGTCAATACTAAAGGTGGTTGTACATAGACCGATAATCTGATCTTTTGTAATGTCACTCGATTCTGCAGTGTGACCTGAGAAAATAGAAATCGTTATTAATAAAAAAATTACATTTTTTCCAAATTGATAGAATATCACAACTACTTAAAAAATCATTAGCAAATAATTAGGAAATACCATCTGAGAAAAAAAAATGAGCTGTCACAAAACATAACCTGTAACATAGGTAGTAGATTAAAAAGTTCTACTCAGTTAGAAACTGGGCAAGGGAGTTGAACAGACTTTTCTCCAAGAAGATGTACAAATAGCCAATAAGCACGTGAAAAAATGCTCAAAATCTTTGTATGAAATACAAAGTAAAACCACAATGAGATACTACTACACATCTACTTAAATGCTATAACCAAAAGGACAGACAAAAACAGGTGTTAGCAAGAATGTAGAGAAACTAGAACCTGCATAAATTGCTGATGGAAATGTAAAATGGTATAGCCATTCAAGAAAAAAGTTTGACAGTTTCTTTAAAACTTAAACATAAAATTACCATCTGACCTCACAATTCCATGCCAAGAGAAATGAAATATATGTCCACCCAAAAACTTGTACACATGTTCATAGCAGTACTATTCATAATAGCTAAAACTAGAAACAACCCAAGTGTCTATCAACTGATGAATGGACAAACAAAATATGGTATGTCTCTACAATGAAATGTTATTCAGAATAATATTTAATAATATTAATAATAACAAAAAGAAATGAAGTACTAACACATGCTACAACATGGGTACATTATACTATGCTAAGCGAAAGAAGCCAGTCACAAAGACCACATATTATATGATTCAATTTATATGAGATATCTAGAGTGGGAAAATCTATAAATCTACAGAGACAGAAAATAGACTAGTAGTTGCTTTGGGATAGTAGTGGGATTGGGGGTGGGGGACTAGAGAGAACAGCAAGTGACAGCTAATGAATATGGGGTTTCCCTTGGAGGGACAAAAATGTTCAAAAATTAAATTGTGGTCATCATTCTACAACTCTGCAAATATACTAAAAATCATTGAATTGTACACTTTAAAAGAGCAAATTGTATGGTATGTGAATTATATCTCAATAAAGCTACTAAAAAATGTTCTCTCAAAAGCAGACCAAAAACATCTGCCCTCATGTCTGGTGAATAATTACATCATGAGATATTATATGTGTTCATTCTTCTTTACATGTATAGATGTGGCATCATGAATTATTTATTTTATCTAGTATCAGTATATTACCTTTTACACAAGTTACGCTCTAAAGATTTCCTTTCTAGGTAGGTATTTACTATCAATAGTTTAAATACATATCAAAGCACTACATTTTCTTCCACGGCTTAATACAAAAATACCTGACATAACTAATTCTAGAAAATATCAAAGAATGGCAATAATGACTGCTGCATTTCTAAGCTGGCTGCATTTCCAAACTGGTGCTCTTAGTTGATGATGCTTGGAATGATAATTCCCATTCCAGTCAGAGTTAATAGCTATGAATTCTGGGTTAACAGTTTGACTGAGAAATAGGGTGGGTATGGGTAGAGAAGGCCAGGACTTCTCTCACTCACCCTGAGGAGGAACGTCAATAGAATCCATCAGGCCCAAGAATCTTTACTGGGCCACAATGCTAGGGGCATCAAAGAAAAAGCTTAAAGATCTGGCTTCCACTGGGAACATTCTCTCTTTGGATTTTGTCTCCTAAAAGCCCCAGCCTCTTTGAACAGTCTCTTTGGATGAGTTTATCCACATGGTAAGCCAGATTTATCACAGTCACTGGCCAGGTAGAGTTGCTAGACCAACTAAATCACAATCTCTGGGAGTAGACCTGGGTATTGGTATTGCTTTAATAGTTCCCCAGGTGATAGCTATTTACAACCAGAGTTGAGAAGCACTCTTCTATTATACATGGCACCTTTGCTATGGAATAATTTAGTCTAGTTACTAGACTCTAGTATATGAGACAGATACATTCCATTATTAATTGACATAATGCAAGGGCATACTTAATTTTTAAGAAAAGTCATTTTGAATTTTCTCTTAGGTAAAAGGCATGTATCAACTATTCCTTAATTATATATATACATACATACTATAGATAAACAATATACAAGAATATACATCTGGCCCACAAACATTATACACATATAATTAGATTCAGTAAATGTCTTGTATTAATTTTAAATGATGTGGATATTCTGTACAACTTAAAATAAGCACAAAATTTTTGACTTGCAAAGTAAAAATTTTAAAGGACAACTATTGATGCAAATAAGTACAATAAACACAGCAAATGAACAATGAACCCTCAATTTTTACTTTATAAGCCCTGGGAATACATGGCGGGAAATCTGCATACCACAAAGATTCTGTAATGATATCTGACCATTATAAAAAGCATAATACCTTTTTAATAAAACACTGATGGTTATTATGGGAAGAAGAAAGTACGCATGTGCTGTAGACATGCTAGCTATTCCACTAAATAAACAGAACACAATTTCAATATTTTACTGTTAACAATAATATGCTGGTCTGTACATATATTTTTAAATAAAATTAATGATAATAACCATTAGCAGCTTTCTATATTCATGAAACCATGCTAATAAATTATTTATGTGTATTATCTCATTTAATCATTACAACATTGTGAAACAGGTACTATCACAATATACCATTTTACATAAGAGAAAAATGTGGCTCAGAGAAGCTAGATAATTTGACTAACGCTACTCTGATTATAAGTGGAAGAAGCACAATTTAACTTCTGTCTGTCAGAATCCAGAGCCCACACTCTTAATCAATTGTGGTTAAGTCCCAAAATAACTCTGCAAATGAAGAAGTACCGTCATTTTACAGTTTAAAAATAGAGGTTCACAGAAGCTCAATAATACGTCTAAGACCATCCAGCCAACATGTGCAAGAGAGCTGAAAACTATGACCAGGAACATCTTGTGAGAGGTTAGTTTTAAAAATGAAAATGAAAAATCCTTGAGGTAGAATAAGCCATTTTTAAGACAGCAGACGTTCTGACTCTGCCTGGCATAACAACATGTACTTAGACAACAATCGTACAATTTTACTTTGTTACAAGTGCTTGCATTTAGTTTAGATGCAAGATCAATGGTGATAACTCTCATACACAGATCTATTGAATCCCAACAATGGACTAGGCACTTTCAAAAGTGAATCAAGAAGATGTGTGACAAAAATAACTACAGTAACAAAGAAAAGTTGTGTTTGAGCCAAAAAAAAAGTTAAAGACTTGGCTAGACCATAAACCTCATATTTTAAGAGAAAAATAATTATATTAAGGGGGAAATATGAAAATTAATATCTGAATTTTCCATGCTATTTTCCATTTCTAACAAAATAAAATATGATCCTCAGGAAACATAATACTAAATTTTTATCCTAGATATATAAACATGACTCCAAAGGCCAGGTATTAACAACCACTCTGCCTTAGTTGCCTGCAATAGATAGATGGTCACGCATCACGCACACACACTCAAGGTAGCCACATCTTCATTCACTTGGAACGGATGGAAAAATTTTCTCAATTAACAGGATTTATTATGATGGAAACTTCCATGGTTATATATCTTGGCTGCTGTTGTTATAAAAGGCTATAAGGAGAGATTTATAACAGAAATTTGTATAGGAACTGTCAGGCAGAATCAGGAAGTCATGGTGTCTGCTGCTTAAGTCCAGCTGATTTTGTGCAACTCTTGTGTGTCGCATTCTTTCCCATTCTTTTATAATGGCAATAAGGAAGAGAGCTGTGACTTAGCCATTCTCAAACATAGTTAAATGTTATTCTCCTAATGAAGGAGAATTTTCCAATAGTGTCATGCCACCATTTTAAGGTGGCTATTACACATGAAAGCTTAAGAACGGCATGGGAGGGAAATGTGTATTTATTTATAGCAGTAACTAGTAGTGAGGGAAAAAATTAGCATGAGCAAAGTTATCTGGTTTAGGTACAAGATTTCTTTTTGCAATTTGCAGTGTGCTCCTGAATTATTATGTTATGTGTCAGAACAGTATCAGTAGATAGATATAAAAGAGATTTCCCTACACAGAAGTCTATAGATCATTGCTGGAACGCTACAGGGTTGTTGGGTTTTTTTTCTTAAATGATTGATTTCTTGCCACTAATGCTTTTCCAGACTCAGAAGTATTAATGGGATAGAGCCTTTGATTGGACAGGGGGAATGGAGACTGGGAAAAGACCACCCTTGCTACCAGTGGCAAGAATCCAAAAAAATTAGCTTAGGAAACTGTTATAAGATTCGGCTCCCTTCAAATTCTACCAAAGATCCCCACACTTGGGCCACCCGCTGGGTCTAGTATAAGCGAACACAATTGGTAAAGCCTGGTGCCCTGTCAAACTCCTCCAAGGACAGCAACCCATAATCTAAGAAAATATAAAGCCCTGTCCAAGTTTTGACTTAGCAAATCGCCAAGATCCACAACTTTCCCTGGCTCCAAAGTCTGGGCAGTGATAAATATTTTCAGCTTAATAATGTGCTGACTTATTACCACACTTTAATCTAAATGCCTTAAGAGGGTTCTACATTTGAGTTCTAGTTCTAAAATTCTACAATGGCAGGACTAAAAATCTTAACCAAAACCACATCCTTCATATTCTATTTTTTGGGGACTATCAATTTGTCACTACTCTATTTTGTGGCTTCTTCATTTAATATTTTCTTGCCATAAATACATCCATTTAAAGTTACTACTATGGCAGATAGATGGCTGGAAATTCTTTTCAAACACACACATAATCATACATAGAAGAAAGATATTATTAACATTCATATGATTCCCCAATATATATATGATAATACAATCAACTGCTTGGTCTACTATGAATGTGATGACACAATTCCTTTAGTATATTTAAATACTAATTTTGTTTCTAGAAAAAAGACCCTTAATCACACTACACATTTAATTAATGGTAGGAATAAGTCATAACAATTTTTTGTTATATACATATTGCTATAAATGCAATTACTAGTTTTATATTTGTAGTAAACAATAAAGGCTATCTATTTACTACTCAAGGCTGAGGAAAACTTACAAATGTCAACTGTTTGGGTTTTTCTTTTTCTTAACTTTTTAACCAAGAAATCTTTTGTTTAATTGAATAAATTTAATGTGTAACATTGTGTACATTTAACGTGTACAGCATGTTACTTTGATACATTTATATATTGCAATATGATTGCCTAGGCAGTGATATTTATCACATTACATAATTATAGTACAATATTATCTATATTCATTATACGGTGCATTAGATCTCTATGGCTTATTTACTACTCATTACAAGTTTGTGCCCTTAAACATCATCACTCTTAACCGCCCCCAATCCCCTGGTAAGCACCATTTTACCCTCTGTTTTTTACAGGCTTAACTTTTTTAGATTCCCACATATAAGTGATATCATACAGGACTTGTTTTTCTCTGTCTGACTTATCTTACTTAGCATAACGTGCTCAAGATCCAACCATGTTGTTGCAAATGGAAGGATATCCTTCCTTCTCATAGTTGAATAATATTCCATTGTGTATATGTACCATATCTTTTTTTATCCATTCATCCATCGATAGGCATTTGGGTTGTTTCCACATCGTGGCTATTTTGTGAATAATACTGCGATAAACATGAGAGTGTATATCTCTCGTGGGAAATACTATTTTCATTTCCTTTGGTTTATAGCCAGAAGTGGAGTTGCTGGGTCATACAGATTTTTTTTTTTAATTTTTTGAGGAACCTCCAATTGATCTCCAAAGTGGTTGGATCAACTTACATTCCCACCAACAATATTTAAGGGCTCCCTTTTCACCACATCCTCACCAGCACCTGTTGTCTCTTGTCTTCTTTATGACAGCCATTCTAAGGTGTGAGGTGATATCTCATGTGGTTTTGATGCACATGTCCCTGACGATCAGTGATGTTGAGCACCTTTTCATGTGTCTGTTGGCCATTTTGATGCTCTCTCTGGTAAATGTCTATTAGTTCTTCTGCCCACCAAGTGTTTGTTTTACATTTCCATAAGCTACTTATAGGGTGACAAGTGGCAGATGTGATGAAATGTGTGATATTGTTTTCACATTACGGTCTAGAACTATGTACAATACCTTCACTGTGACTGAAGGGACAAGGTCAGCTCCCACTTCAACATCAGTAGATTGCTGTAAACACAGAATTGAGAAGAGAAGGAAAGAATAGTTTCAATACTGCACATCAATGAGTAAACACAGTAGGTGTGATACATACTTCTCACCACCAAAAAAAACTATAAAGGATTTATCACTCTGATGGCAGACTAAAAGAGTCAGTGTGGCTTTTTGGATGGCTTCATTGGGAAAGTCACAAGCTAATATTTAAAAACCCACGACTCCAAAAAGGGAAGAAAAGTTCACATATTTTACTATCAAACTACTCTATTGTCAAATGTCCTTAAAAACTGAAACTAATTCTATTTACTCATTCTTTATATTATAGAAAAGAAGACTTCTGTATATTTTCTATATAAACAGTACACCATTCTTTTAGGTCCTTGTATTTTTAGCTTGCCAAAGGTATGTTTTATTCTGATTAATAATATGTATTGATATCTAAGACATGTAACTAATGATATAAAGATTGAGTGGCCTTACATCTAGAAAATAAAACAAAAGTAGGAGTGTATTTTTTTTTCCTAGCGCATATCATAAACTCTTTTACTCTTTGAGCATCAGCCTTGGTTACCTGGTCCTATCTCTTAAAGAATTCAGAATATAAAATAATAGAGCAAACATTTCCTTAGAATTTATAACTTTTTTTTAGAGTGGTAGGTTGAGAGGAAAATATGGTCACTCTATAATAGAATAAGATCAAAGCGTAACATATTTTCTAATAATACCCACATGAATTCCTGAGGGAACAATTAAGATCATGAAGTCTCTGTCCAACAATGAATAAATCCATTGTACTTTGTTAACCTATTTGGAATTATTTTACTAAGAAAAATTAAATCACTTCTAAGCAGTGGGGATCACTATGATGTAATGGCCATCAGCATAATTAAGAGTTGGGAGATTCATATTCTATTTATGATTCCATAGGAAACTATATATGAACTTTGATCCAACTTCTCAGTCAAGAAGATAGGATAGCGATGTTTATCTCTTCTATAAAATCCCCCATTCTAACACTAATTATATGATTTTTTGGATGTGTGCTTTCATAACAATGATTGAAAATAAAATATTAAGCCAGGCTTTTTGCTCTAGTACTACCTAAAATCCAGGAAATGTTTTACATTTAGCTGTCGGCAGTTCTGGAAGAGAAACCAACATCTCCTGTTTCCTGCTCTTTTCAATCCATATCTAAACACCTAGATATTTCAGGGACAAAAGTCCTTTGGAAACATGAAATTACAGCCAGAGAGAAGTAGCTCTACAAAGACAGCATAGCATCACAGCCACCTAAATCGTTGGACTGATGTTTTCCAATGGGATGAATATGATACTCTCAAGAATCTCTTAAGAAGGAAAGAAATAGTAAGAAGGGGAAATGAAGCTGAAAAGAGACATCTAGTTAAGAGGAAAAACCACTCCAGGTTACTGATAGGGAAATATATATTACAATACAGTGCTATTACATAAGGCCTTTCCTCAGAAAGATCAAAAGTTGCTAAAGAACAGAAAGGGAATTTCAATCCAAATAGCCTATGTTTAAGAGAACCTAGAAAAAATTATATAAGTTGCCCAAAGGAAAAAAAGAATCATTTCCAAGGCAAGAAAATGTGTGTACATTTGTCAGCTAACTAAGCAAAAATGTTCCACTCAGACTACACCCTTCAGGTAGAGTGAGAAATGGTGTGTGCTGAATATCCAATGTTTAAACAGTACCTCTACTATGTGACTCAGCTGGGTGAATGTTTCTTTCATATATAGTCCTACTTTTTTTACGTATACCCAACTTACTATACTATGGCAATGTTAATGTTTATCACAACTTGGGTTGGCTGTTTATACTAAGATTAATCTTTGAAAAGCTTATGGAACTACTTACTATATTATGCTGTGATACGTAAATATCAAAGTCATTTCCTAAGCAAAAATTATATGACATAAATTCCATACAGAGTAAAAAACAGTGAATTCAATCACTTTCCTAAATTGATCAACTTTGGTACAGATATAGATAAACTTAATATATTTTGCCCAAACTGCAGGCAGTGAGAGAAAACCAACCATAATCTAACAAGTGCGTACAGAAGACTAAACAAAGAGATGGGGTAACGTAACCAAGGACAGTCCTCCTTTCTTGTTTCTCAGCTTTATTAATTCATTTATAGAGCGAATATATACTGAACACCCATTATGTGACTGGCACTAAGGATATGGCACTGAAGGAGACAAGTAGAATGCAGGTGGTGGTGGTGGTGGTTGTGGTGGTGATGATCGTGATGATCATTTTAAAAGAATTAAAATGTAATTTTATTATTATAATGATTTGTTAGTTAATTACCATAATTCAACAAAGTGGATTCTATTACTATTCCCATTTTACAGATGAGAACACTGAGACTAAGAAAATTGAATACCTTGCCCTGGGTCACACAGATAGAAATGAGAGAAAAAATAATTCCTGGCCCAACTCTATTCTTAAAACTACTTCCCCACCACAACCACCATAATGTATTAAAGACTATAAATTACCAAACCCTGAGCTATGCCTTTCATAAACATTATCTCATTGAACCTTCAACAAAAATCTAGTGGGGTCAGTATTGTTTATCTGGATTAGGATTATCTCAATACTCAGTACTGAAAAAGTTTTTTTTAAAAAAGTAGGTAGATTCAGAGTTATGGTGAGAACCTCTTTGACCATCTCCCTTCCCTCCCCCTTTTTTAAGACAGAAATCCTGCCTAAGGAACTTCTTATTACACAAAGAACTCAGAAATGTTTTTTTCTATAAGTAACAAAGCCTAAAACTTATCTTCCCTAAAGTTTCTATTTGGAGGCTCAGAATTTAAACCAATACATTTTGATCCCAATTTATCAGAGTCCGCCACTATCACAAACCCTTTGAAAGTCTGCAAATACACCTACAGATACTGAATCAAAGTTAGGAGAAACCACGGCAGAGACTTTCAGGTCATCTTCTCTCTCGGTCATAGGCCATACACCTGTAATTTTAAGAGAAAAAAATATGTTTACTCATAAAGTAAAACTTGCTGTATATAGTTGTTTTAAGGTTTATCTATACCATATATCAAAAATATACTCACGAGTTGAAAAAAAAACTGAGGCATTACAGAATGAGAAGCTTTATGCTAATTCTTTCCCTTCTACATTACTAGAAAGAAAAACTGTCTCTTTTTCCAAAGATATTAGCTAAGATGTGACCCATTGACTGACCAGTGTCAGGAATTTCAATTCCCTATCCTTAGCTACTGGTAGAAGCCAAAAAGAGTACAACTCTTTTGAAGGTAAACTGGCTATAATTATCAAAATGTAAAATTCACCAAAAAAATGTAAAATTCAGGGCTTCCCTGGTGGTGCAGTGGTTGGGAGTCTGCCTGCCGATGCAGGGGACACGGGTTCAGGCCTTGGTCTGGGAGGGTCCCACATGCCGCGGAGCGGCTGGGCCCGTGAGCCATGGCTGCTGAGCCTGTGCTCCACAACGGGAGAGGCCCATGTACGAAAAAAAAAAAAAAAAAAAAATGTAAAATTCATATACCCTGTGACTTAACAATTCTACTCCCAAACATTTACCCAATACTCATAGACATGACCAAGGAGTTTCTCTGTTGCTAGTAATTATTAAAAACAAAGCAGCCTAAATCTAAATTATATTTCTATTAATAGAGAAATAGTTAACTAAATTATGGTATATCAATACTGTGCAATGGTCCAAAACCCAAAACTCTTAAATAAGAGTGCTGTCCATCTTTATATACTGACATGAAAAGAAATCCTAGATATGCTATTGATTTAAAAAAAGCAAGATGTAGTACAATGTCTCTAATACACATGTATTTGTGTAAAAACAATTATATAAACAGGAAAATTTTCTCAAAGAATACACAAAAACTTTTAATAAAGGTTACCTTTAAATAACCTAGTGGAACTAAGACCTGGGGTTTATGCTTTCAGTACTGTCTGAATTATTTTGACCATATTCATTTTCTCTTTACAATTGAAAATTTCACAATTTAAAAAATGTTTATAGTGTATAATGAGGTATTAAGAACAAGTTATAGAGATCCTAAATAAATAAGAAACATAAATAATGCACATACATATGTGTATATATATACATATATATATATGGCAGATTATTGGCTGTCCCCCTAACATCCATTCTTCTCTCCTCCTTCTTTGTGGCAGAACACTAATTCTGTTGAGGCATTCACCTCATCTCAAAGTTATTGAATTGGTCAAATCCCATCATGATGATTTCTCCCCTGACCTTTTGTTGTTTTAGTCGTGATCATGGAGCCTAATCCTGGCAGATGTGAGGTGAGGAAAGGTGGGAGTCGGCATGCTGGTACATGCTTCTGGGAAAGCTAGTCCTCCCTAATAAATGGGGATACTTGGGAGAAATATCTCTCTTCTTCCCTGGAAATCATACTTGCACATAATGCCTGGAACTGCTAAAATCACCCTGTGACCCTGAGAGGAAACATCCCCCCACACTGAGGATGGCTGACTGAAAATATAGAAAGCACCTGGATGATGTCACATGAATCAGCTGTCTCACAAAGAGAAGAACCACCTACAATTGCCACCAGGCATTCCCACCAATATTACACTGTTTGGAATAAGAATTTCCACAACTTAGTGAGAGTATAAAAGGCTGCTTGTTGCCCACCCAGTAAAGATTCTTCAGTTCTTCTTTACTAAAGAAGAGTCCAATTTTATCCTAAGTAACAAAGTGCTCAACCAAAATGCTAAATTTCCCAGGCTCTTTTGCAGCTTGGAGTGGCCAGTCAGATGTAAGTGGAAGCTGTTCAGGATGTGGCTTCCAGGAAAGATCGTTAAGTGGGCTGACTCAGCTGCAGATGTGAGGGCAGGAGTTCCAGAAGCCATCCTAGACCAACAGAAGACCCTGGGTGAGAAGGAATCAGAGTCCCTGATGACTTTGGAACTGCCAAATCAACCCTGGACTGCCCATTACTGGACTTCTTTTCCATGAGAAAGAAATAAACCTGTGCCTTATTTAAGCCACCCTATTTAGGCATTCTGTTATATGCAGCCAGACATAAACCCGAATAGCACATCTTCCAACAAGGTTACCAAGTACAAATGTTTCTACTACTCAATGGTAGAAGCAACTTAGTTATCCTAGACATATTTCAAATGGGTGAAGACTTTCATTTATACGCCCATGTCTTACTGCTCTCTTTCCCTTCCTGAAGACACAAGTATGCTGTGTGGGAGTCTATCTCAGTATTGTACCCTTTCCTTCATATCCATCCCAAGTAAAGAACATATCAACTGTCTAAATCAATCATAAGGAAACTCTGTTTTTGAAAGTGCCTACTGATAGATGTTGTTGACTACTAGTAACAGAAATGCAAGGCAGGATTCTCACTAATGAGTTGAGTATGAAAAGCTTCAAAATCCATAAGCCATACAGAAATTATTACTATAATTTCATGCTTACAACATACATCCCTCATATAACTTACACACATAAAATCAGCTTCAAAAATACTTTTATTACAGTAGATAATATATACCATGTGTAAAACAAAATATACTCTTTAAATTGGCTTTACACTTTGCTGCAATTCTTGCTTTGAAGAAATAAAACAAGCTTTAAAGTGCTGAACATAACCCACAAGACTGTGAACTTCTTTTTGGCAAGTTAAAGTCACTGTATTAAAATAGGTGGCATTTAAATGAATAATGAGGTCATCAAAAAGTTCAGAGTTTTAACTTCTCATAATCTTCTGTAATGAAATGATTTGGTGCTTTTATATAATTACAGGTTTTGGGTTTTTTTTTTTGCGGTACGTGGGCCTCTCACTGCTGCGGCCTCTCCCGTTGCGGAGAACAGGCTCCGGACGCGCAGGCTCAGCGGCCATGGCTCACGGGCCTAGCTGCTCCGCGGCATGTGGGATCTTCCCGGCCCGGGGCACAAACCTGTGTCCCCTGCACCGGCAGGCAGACTGTCAACCACTGCGCCACCAGGGAAGCCCGATTACAGGCATTTTAATGAACAAATATACCACAATTTTATAAGTGTAGAGAATACTAAATTTTTTCCATATCTAGAAATAAAATATGTTAAAAGTCTCTCTTTTTTAAGAGTCTCGGTTTCTTTTGTTCGAATAAAACCAAATGATGGTGGCAAAGAAGGGGCAGAGAACTTCAAATATTAACTTTGAGGTTATGTAAATAATAAACTTTGCACTCATCTGTGGGTACATTCCTAGCTTAATTAGCACTTAGTTTAAGATACACAGAAGAATCAGGGTAATGACAAGTAAAACAGCCTAACCCTTCTCACCCAAGGGCATCACTATGGCCACCAAAAAATAACTTTTAGCTGTAAGGGATTTACCTGAGAAATGTTTTACATAATCAAGTGTTAATCAAAATATCGTTAGCACACTGTTTATGGAAAGGCCAAAATCTCAAGACACAAAATTTGTAGTGAAAAGCCACATTAAACTTATTTAACCAACTCTGGAAATTTCATGTTTCATATGTATGCCACTCTTCTCCAATTACATTTTTAAGTGACAAAATGAGACTTATATTCCATTAATCCCAAAACACTAGTATCAAAAATGGAAAAAAATATGCAATATGACACATCCAGTTTTAACTATTCTCTATTTGACATGAGGGTCCTGACAACAAATGGGTTTTTAAATAATTGGAGGTACTTAAAAGACCTAAGTTTCACTTGTTTATTTTCAAAACTTTCTAAGAGAATGTGTAAAACCAAAGCATAATAATTTTATTTTAATATTAATATTTTTAATATATTATCTAAATTCCTCTGAATGTCTCTTGGTAATATGGGCTCAAAAATACATAAATCTAGGAAAGTGATTGGACCAGGATTAAGATTGGCTCTGTTGTTTTGGTTGGCTTTTGATGCTCTGCTTCTTTTATTATTCCTGCTTGTTTTAACATTTCTTTTAAGTGAAAATAGTCCATATTTTTTCTCATTAAAAAAATACTTTTACCTGACCCTGAGAAGGGAACTTAAAGTAATGCTTTTCACATGTCCAACTCAAACTGCAGGATTGCTGTTTTGTTTCTCCTTTTAATTTACAGTAAAATTATACCCCTGTGAATCCCAAAGTAAGATAATATTGAGTTATACAAAACTCAAGAACTGAAAATATCATCAGCCTCTGAGTCATTAGAAATCAGCATGCCACAGGCTACACTCCATTTGGATCGCTAATTAACTACAAACATAAATTATATCACTAGGCTGCAAATGACTACATTTTTAGTAACAAAGTAGTAATTCACATACTGCTTTGGTTTCTTTTAAAATAAGCAACTGAAATTTTTTCAGGGATATTAGAAGTTAATAAATGATCACTCTAAACCTTAATGTAATTCTAAAGGTCTAAAACCACTATCCAAAGAAATACATGTTCCTTTCTTAGAGTTTAAAGAAAAAAACTCAGCACTGTCCCTGAAACACATTAACAAAAGTATTACCTTAAATAGGACATATTTTTCAGAAGCTATAAAATACAAATTAAGCACAAAGACTACTGTGTTAACGAGCAATGCTGTTTTTACAAAAATGAGTTTAATTAAGCCTGGGGGAGAAAATCAACTAATATGTACAAAACATTATCCATATACAAAATAATATAAATTTTACAATGAATACTAAAATCAAATAATAAAAAGCTGCAAATGAAATACCTTGTGATTTGTTAACATCTTTGATGATTTTCTGAAGTTCTTTCAATTCTATATCAAGTTCATCATAGTTTAGTTCTCTAGATTCAACTTTTGGAGCTTGGAACAAAGAAGGGTCTGTCCCCAGGTATGAACACTGCAAGTGACCATCATCACTCAGAGTGACTATCACTCCCTTTAAATCACTACAAAAAGGAAGAGAAAATGAGACATAATTAAAATTTTTGGTGGATTTAGATTTAATCTAGACCAACTAGATTTTCATTCGATTCAGCTTCAACATACCATTAAGAAAATGACTATATAACGTATCTATTTCTAAAGTTTTACATCAAGGACTCAATTTAAATGTTTCAAACATGATTTATATTTACAGAAATATAACAATTATTATTAAAGCTTCCACGTTTGGGGACATAACTATGTGGCAACTCATGCTCTAAGAGCTTTTCAAGGTCTTACTTGTATCATTCAATCCTCACTGCACCTCCCACTTGGCAGATTCATAATAAGCAGTGAACAACACGTAGGAGCTACAATGGATCAAGAGCTAGGCTCCTGGCTGGCTGAAGACTAGGGCTGAGAGGCACAGGAGGGAAGATGGGACAATCCAGGGGAATGGGAAGGTTAGTGGAGGAAGCCCTATGAGGCCTTGAAGAGAAATGTGCCCACTGCTCTTTTCCTTTTCCTTCTCTCTACCCTTGGGACATGCTTCCCCTCCCTCCCCAGGTCCACTCACCATGGCTTCCTTCACACGCACTCCTATTCAAGTAGCTCTCTGGTCTGTTCTCTCTTTCCCTTCACTCTTAGATAGAAGTATCCCATTTTCTCATTTAGTAGCTCTTTCTCCATCACTCTTCTCATCCTGATTATCTCTTTTCCTCCCCATCCTTTCACCCTTCCTTCCCTCTAAGGCTCCCTCATCTCTGTTATTCTCTAGAAATAGCCATAATATATAAATTATAGATAACCTTAGCATAAATGCTTAAAAATAAAAGTTGTACATTTCCCTGAACTTGCTATAAAAAGTAGTTGAGATGAACACTATTGGCTTCCTCCCTACCTTGCCCAGAGGGAAAAAAATTCAATATTGCCGTAAGTCATTTTGAACTGATATAAAATGAATTTGTTTTAGATTTGTTTGTTGTGTTTTCTATTGGTCTGTGATTTAAAAAAAAAAAAAACAAAAAACAAGTTTTCCAACACTTTTCTAAAGGTTAAATATTAGTCAAAAACAACAGAAAACTTGAGAGAGAAAAGAACTTGAAAAGAAGTGTTGCTATTTATCTGAAGAAAAGGAGTTAATAAGGTATATGAGTCTAGGACTCATTCACAACAAATAAGAATTTTTAAAACTCCCCAACTTTGGGTCATGGCAAGTGGTCAGCTCATTAATCTAAAAGCTCAACTTGATTGACAGTAAATACTACCATTGCTCAATCCTTCCCATAAGGTGGCCACCAGCAACCACTTCACCACCTGCCTTCAACACAATATTCCTATACATACTTTCTCCAGGATATATACATAATTCTGTAATGTGACTTCAGAAAAATAAAAAATAGATTGTTATCACTGATTTGATAGCTAAAAAACTAGCTAAAAACTAAAAAGGGGACTTGGGTTCTAGCTCTGACTCTGCTCTATGTAGCTGAGTCAACTTGGAGAAGTCTTCCTAAATGCTTTATGTCTAAAACGAGAGGGTGAAACGAGATGATCCTCAAAGGTCTTTAAGTTTAACAAACTGGTTCCGTCAAAATAGCTCAGAAAATAAATACTCCCAAATAAAATTATTTTCCTAAAATAAAATGTTTTCACCCCTGTAGTATCTCTGGGCCTGACCCTTTCCTTGCAGGCAACTGAAGCCACTTAGTGTCCATGGAAATCCCAACTTCCAGCTCTGACAAGCCCATTTCAAGAGGGCAAACCTCTGTCCCTATTGAGTTAGTTGTGACTGTAGTCTGTTCCCCATTCCACCCAGACCTACTAAAGTCTGAGAACACAGTAAGTCCTAAGGAAACGCTAGGAAACTAAAAGGCAGAGCTTCTCAGACAATGTGGTGATCATCAGTTCTTTGAATCCAAAAGTGTATTTCCGTTTTATCTTCCCCCTTTGAGTGATCCACTATAAAGGAAACCTAGCATGAGGCATTACAAATATACCTCACTATCCAAATTTATTTGGTCTTTGAACTGGATAGCTTATTACGGAATCAGTTTCATCCCACCGTTTTAGATGGCAAATAGCAACAATTTAGATACAGGGAGAAGGATTGATAAAGGGAGAAGCCAGGGTCTTTACCCACTCAAAGAGCTTAACAAGCATCACCAGAATGTCTTAACACTAAATTCCAAAACTTAAGCAATTTACTTTTTTCTTATCAATGGTATTAGAGCCATTACCTACAATTTAGATCAAATAACAGAAATTTAGAATAGCTGAATTCATTTAACATTGCATGTTTTATTCCACAGGAACACTAACACAAGCTCTAAAAATTTTAGAATAAATCAGTGAAATTCCTGTCTAAAACATCTATGATGGAAAAAGTACTTTGACACAGGTCTATACCACTACTTAATATATAAGTAATGTCATCACTCGGTATCTTAAATGCAAAGGAAAATATTTAAATATATATATATAAATATATATATCGTTCCTAAAGTTAAGCCGAACTTAAGTATAAAGTCCAATTTAAGTATAAAAGAAGAACACAATCAAGATTTTTTTGATCTTTCTACTTAAAGAACATTTTTAAAACAATATTGTCCATGTGAGTTAATGTGTAAAATTTTCTGAGTGATAGAATTTTATGTTAGGAGAAGCCATCAAGTAAATCAAGTATTGTGTGCCTTACTACTTACTTACATCCTTAGAGTAAACACTTTCAAAATGAAGGTCTCTAGATTACTCTGGTCCTTGAAATACATCAGCTAAACCAAGGAACCAGAATAATGTATTTTATGAGGACTCAAGGTCAAAGATGTTATATTGCTAGGACACACAATAATTTTGTGATTTTAGCAATGGGGCATGAAATTAAACAATAGAGTTAGCTCAAGAATCTGAGGGTAATTGTTTCTTCACTCAGTAAACAGATCCTGGCCTTAACAACACATTCAAACAAAATTCCAGATGGATTTTAAAAGTTAAATTAAAAAATATGAAACTACAAAAATATTTATCTGCCCTTGGGATGGAAAGAACTTTTGCTGCAATAAAGCAATAGAGGACAAAGCAAAGGATCTCTAAGTTAAATCACAAAAAAAATTTAAACTTGTTCTATGCTTTAAAAATACATTACAGTAAAAAGAACAAACTGGGAAAACCTTGGCAACCAACATAAATATATGATTTAAGTTGAATCATATGAAGTTGTGGATATTCAACTGTTTCTGACCTATAAAAACAATTTTGTAGTTTCCTCTACTATGTAAAGAACTCTTACAAGTCAATGAAAATGAGTATATCCCAAAAGAAAAAGGTCAAAGAATATGTACAATTCACTTGAATCAGCAACTTAAAGGTTAACTAATCTATGGAATTAAAACTTTTATGTAGTTCTCTTTTTCTGACAAGGCCAATCTATAAAATGAGTAACTTGAAAGTATTTGAAATACAGCTCAAAAGATAAAAAATGAACAGTTTCTTTTGCTAATACAATAAAACAAATGAATAATAGCTTTAAAAACAAATGAAAAGAACATGCACTGAATCTAATGGTTCTTGTCCAGCTGCACTTTATGGAAAATAAAAATATTTTAAATTATCAAATCATCAAAGTCTGGTTTTTATTATGATATACAGATATCAAAGAAATCTTAAAAACTTAAATTTTGGATTCTTTCATGCCCTTACCAAAATAATACTGAAACAGAAAACAAAAAGTAAGAAGGTGCATGATTTTCATCTAGTCTCTTTTTTATTTACTATCTGCCTCTCATTTCTCTACTATATTTAATTTGCTCATCATTCATTCACTCATTCATTCATTCATCAAATATTTTCAAACACCTGTTATATGCAGGATGCCATTTGAAGTGCTATAGAGCATACACAGATAAAATCAGAAATTAGCTGAAAAAGATTGCAACCCTGTAAAAGAATAAGACATGCACCTCGATAAGTATGCATGGGGTGGAAAACATAAGAGCTATAAGACAAGTATGAAGTACTTTAGTGTTCAGAAGTAGGAATGTCATTTCTAGCCAAGGGGATCAGGGAAATTTTGATGGAGGAAATAAAAGCTTAAACTGGACACTGAAATTCAGTCTATTCTTCAGATTATTTCTGCAATCTGAATTAACTCACATGTGATTTGTAAGCAAGGAAATGATGTCAATAGAACTTTGAAGTTGGTTCATACTCTTTTACCCATCACCTGAACGTTTTGAACCTCCAAGTAGTAGCAGAAAAATATAGTACATGGCTATATACAAAGCACCATTATTCCACTGTTCTTTTGGCTCAGTTTGCAAATATGTCCTGGATTGAAAGTGCTTCTTACATGGTTCTCATGTTCAGTTTGTCTTTTGCTCTTTTTTCCTCAACGCTTCCTTCATGCTACCATCATCTTTCTATTTAAAAGTAAAGTCCTATTTTAATATGACTGTTACTTGGGTTTGGCTTGTTTGTTTGGTTGATTAGTTTCTTGGTTGGTTGGTTCGCTTTGCTTTGCTTTTTTGGTGTTCCAATCACAGTTGTATAAATTTTAAGTGATCTGCCCCACGACAATTTATTTTGCTTGTTTGTTTGTTTTTTACTTGACATATAGTTGATTTACAATGCTGTGCCAATCTCTGCTGTATAGCAAAGTGACTCAGTTTTACACCTATAGACATTCTTTTTTTTAATATTCTTTTCCATATGGTTTATCCTAGAAGATTGGATATAGTTCCCTGTGCTATACCACAGGACCTTGTTGTTTATACATTCTAAATGTGGCAATTTATTTTTAAAGACTTCTTACTGTTAACTTGTAATTTATTACATTATAACATAAATATCTGTAGTATTTGAGCCTTTGGGATTTGGAGAACAGGTGTGAAGAACATTCAGCATGGAGAACATGAGAGAAGAAGAGGGAGAAAAGTTTAGACTATGTATGAGAAAGAACAAGCAACCTGGATACAACATTCATTGAATAAAAAAAAAAAAAAAGAGGAAAGAGACTTGGGAATAAAGCCATCTAAAGATCTTAAGCTTTAATCTATGTAATTGTGGAACCAGTAAAGACTTTTGAGCTAGTGAGTGACATGAACAAAATATGCTTTAAAAAGATGTACCCTAAAAGACTCAATATAGTTTAAAATGTTGATTCTCACCAAAATGATTCATAATGTAACACAATCCAAATGAAAATCCCAGAAAGCTTTTTTTTGTAGAAACTAACAAGCTGATTTCCACATTTCTATGGAAGTGCCAAAAAAAACCACCTAGAATGGCAAAACAATCTTGAAAAAAAGAATAGAGATGGAGGGCTTTCATAAACTGACTTCAAGACACACTATAAATCTATAGTAATTGAGGAAAAGGACTTGTGTCCTCTGCATATAAAGAACTACTATAACAGATGACCAAGACACACACACACACACACACACACACACACACACACACACGCATACAAAATTCAACTGGGCAAGACTTGCATAGATATTTCACAGAGTAAAGTATAAAAACTGTCAACAAGCTAAGAAAAAATGCTCAATATTATTAGTCATTAGGGAAATGCAAATTAAAATCACAATTCGCTACCACCACACATACATCAGAATGTCTAAATTTAAAAGACTGACTGCATTAAATGCTGGAGAGGATGTGGAGCAACCAAAACTCTTATATATCACTGGTGGGAGTGTAAAATGGTTTAACCAATGTGCAGAAAAGTTTGGCAGTTTCTCATTAGACTAAACATATACCAACCCTCTAACCCAGCAATTTTACTCCTAGTTAGTTATCTAAAATAAATGAAAACATATGTCCACAAAAAGGCTCATACATAAAATGAGATAAACAAGTTATGATACATTCATTGAATGGAACATTACTCAGCAGCAAAAAATAAACCAACACTGGTACGTGCAACAACAAAAAATGAATGTTGAAAAATATTATGCTGAAAAAAATGACAGACATAAAAAGTACATACTGTGTGATATCATTTATATGAAGTTCTAGAACAGGCAACACAAATCTATTATGAAAAAAATATGAACAGTTGTTACTTGGAAGCAGGGGAGAAGGGGATTATTAACTGGAAAGGGACACAGGAAAAATTTCTGTGATGGAAATGTTCTATAACTTGAGAGAACTATGGGTTACACAGGTGTATATCCGTTTGTCAAAACTGTACAGTTAAGGTTTGTGATTCCCAATGTATATAAATTTTACCTTTAAAAAAGGAATTAAAAAATAGGGTAGGCAGAGGGGTAGAAAAAGCCAGCATGCCAGAACACTGATAAGTGCTGAACCTGAGCACTGGCTACAAGGGAGTTCATGATGCCATCCACTTACTTTGTATGTATTTAAACTTTTCCATGATACAAAAATTGGGGGTTCAAAAAGAAGCAAATAAAGTGTATACATACTACACGAATACATATAAAGTGATACCATCAACACAAAATACTTTTAGTGATAACGTATAAAATCTACCTTGACATGAGCTGGGACCTGACTCACATTTTAGCACCCATTCCCACCCTTATTCACACATGTATAAACAAACACACAGAACTTTTAAGTGTGTGTGTGGGTGTTTGTGTGTGTGTGTGTGAAATAGAGAGAGATGATTTATGTGAATACTTGGTATTTTTAAGTACTTTGTTGATATATAGCTACTTAAAGGAAGCAACAATTCCACAGCAACTGATTCACTGGTAAAAAAACAACTAACAAGCCAATGTGTAGGCCCATCAATGTTACCCTTTCCCCCCCAAATAATTAACGGCATCATTATTTTTTGATGCTAACACCAACTCCTCTTTTAAAAAGTATCTCTTCCACAGAGATACTACTTACTTACTACCTTCAAATAAAATAGACCACTTTACTATACCCACTAAATAATACTTATATAATAGCACCTACAAAATGTTATAGCATTTCTTTAAATTTTTGCATGTTAGTCACCTTTAACCAGGCTGTTAATTCCCTCAGGGCAGGAATTATGTGACACTGAATTTGTGTCCCTCAATGCCAGACACAATGACTTCATCTATATGAAATTTTCCAAAAGAATTCAAAATTCACCTCTAATACTAAGTCATAAGCAAATACAAAAATGCCACAACATTCCATATACCAATCAATAATTATAGACTAACAAGTAAATCTAGAAGACCTCTGTAATTGTCCATAATACTTTAAATGGAACCCTTTAGATCAATATAGGATAAACCCAACTTTATTTACAGTTATCTAATGCCCCTTCCTTATTCCTTCTAATCATCAAATAATAAGACAATGCCAAAAGGAATGGGAAGATAAGAATATGCAGGTGGTAGCTCTAACCTGGCACTGAGCCTTGAACGTATGAATGCCAAGAAAGCTAGTATGCAAATATAGTCTCTCCCAAGGAAAATAAGAACATTTTCTAAAGTAAAAGTTCAAAGCAATGAATCTTTCCATAAATAAAACTAGATGTTGGAGTCCTTCCCTGATGCATGAAAGAAGACATGATTTGGTGCCATAATTTTCTAGTGTATTAATTTTCTAGTGTATTAAGCCCTTGCCGGAATTAAGTCAGGCATTAAGGAAACCACCTGTGTATTTTTAGCTCTTATGTGTTGAGGAGTTACTTTTGCAATTTTTAAAAATAATTAGGCCTTGTTTGCCCTTCTCTGTATGACCATCTCTCAGGTAAAGCTTCATATCAATACCTTTTGACATACATAGTTCGTACTGAATACAAAATCTGGGAGCCAGGAAGAATGAAGCGTAGAATCTAAGTTTCCTGATGCACAGTGAAGTATATTTTTGCCCACCATTCCATGTTGACTTCCCAAGAATGGAAAATTTAAAACAATTTTTAAGGTGTAATTTGAGGTTTGTGTAAATGGTTTTTAGTTATTATTGCTATCCATAATTAGCCTCAATAATCAAGAGCTGGATTATTTAATACGAGAGACATGGTAATTAGAATGCCCAAGAAAAGGACAAGTAAAATGGGGGAGCCAAGGCCAGAGTACAAACATATCATAGTAAAAATAGCTCTGCCAAAAGAAGTTGTCACAGCAAATTGCAGAAATTACAGAGGCTGTAGTTGGGTAGACTGAACAAAATACCGTTTGTAGTAAAGAAATTTCTAAGCATCAAAAACTCAGACATGAGCTTGCTCTTTCAAACCTCTCTTATTAGACTTACTAGAAAGTCACACAAGACTGCTAAATCTGGCTAATTATGTTCACAAGACTGAACAGGTAAATTGCTAACCAGAAAAAAAAAGAAAAGATATAACTTCTAGAAGTGCCTATTTTGTACTGGGGAAGCAAAATACATTTATAAGGACTTAACTCTAACCTCTTTCATTATTGAAAATTATGTGTTTATTTAGAACTTACTGTATCCAGGCATCATTCTAGATGTTATAGATAGATAGGTTACACTGGTCATTTTCCTCAAAGAACTTAAAGTACAGTGGCCATTACAGATATGTAAATCAAACAAGAATGTATGAGATGTATGAAGCATGCTCTGATGAATGATGGATGTAAGCAAGGGAACCAGTAAAAACAAAGTGAAAGAATATCAAAATCAGACAGTGAGCAGAGAGAATGCTTTCTAGAGGAGATAACACAAGCAGGAATTGGATAAGAGAAGGAGCAGGGTATTCCAGCAAAGCATTTTCCTTAAAGGGGACACACACACACACACACACACACACACACACACACACACACACACACACACACACACACACACACACACACACACACACACACACACCCTGCATAGAGTACACGGTGTTCAGGAGGTGTTTTACCAAAGCCAGAACCAAATAGATATTCAACAAATATCTATGTGAGTATCAAAGATGTGTCAGAGATCGTTCTCAAATTGAGTACCAGTGAAGAAACAACACAAAAATCTCTGTCCTCCAGGAGCTCACTTTTTGGTAAGGAGAGGAAAAGAAATAAATATATAGCAAGTTCAAAGGTGACAGGCGCTATGAAGAAAAAGTAAGCAGGTAAAGTAAGCCTCAAATTGGACCTAGAAAGAAAGACATGAGTTGCATAGGCTGGGGAGGGCATTCCAGAACAGTGGAACAGCATTAAGTATCAAGATACACCTGTTTCCATCAGCCAGAAAGTCTATTTCTCCCCAAGGGGATTCATATGGAAAAGTGGGGGTGATAAAAATTAAAGATGATAAAAATACAAAGGCTTTGAATGCCCTGCCAAGAATTGTAGACCTTACACCACAAGCAATAGGAAACCACTGAAAGATCCCAATGGAGGAGAAACAATAAATTTTCTCAGTACTCCTCAATTTCATGTAGTATTTGACAGAACTGATCATGTCCCTCCCATTCACTCATTCCATAGGCACTCACTGTGCGGCTACATGATACTGTGTTAAAAACAATACTTTTAAATTAATACTATATTACATGTCATAAAAGGTTACAGAGGTGTGGTTCATCTCTGGTCACTAAGGAAGATAGGTGCTTATATTCCATTCTAGATAACACAAGACCCTATGTGCTAAGTAATATAATGAATGAACAAAGTTCAATAGTAACATAGAAAAGGACACTATAAAATGTTAATATTATGAAACCAAGAAACGCTTCATGGAGAATTTGAAAAACAAATAGGATGTAAACAAAAGGAGATGGACAGAAAAAAGGTATTTCAGGTGAAGAATTTTAGAGAGACACAATCATATGTCATCTCAAGTGCAGTATGGCAAGAAATCATAAGAGCTTTTCTGCATCAGAGTTAATTCACAAAAAATTCAAACCTTTCTGGGCCACATTACTTTCCTTCCAAAATTAAAATAGGAATATACCCTGTGGGGAAAAGTGTATTTCTTACTATTTAGATTAACATTATTTTTTTTGTTGTTTTGTTTTTCTGGGGGTTTTTTTGTTTTTTTTTTTTCTGGGTTTTTGGGGGTTTTTTTTTACATTAACATTCTATTGAAGAATGTCAGTGGGAAAAAATAATGACCACTATTTTAAGCAATTAAAATGTTAACATCAATACAGAGATATTTTTAGGAGAAAAATCAAGGCAGCTTTCAAACACATCATGCAGTAAACAAGGCAGGTAAGTGAAAAGTGTCTGTAAATACAAATGGGCCAGACTATGACAGATCTTGAAGGCTGTGAGCACTCTCTTTTAAGTAAGGCAATAACAGAATTAGACAACATTTTAGAAATGCCTTTTTTTAAATGCAAGTCTAATCACACCATTCCCTGGATCAGAAACCTCCAGTGATTTCCCATTTAAAAATCAAAATCCTGGGACTTCCCTGGTGGTGCAACGGTTAAAACTCTGTGCTCCCAATGCAGGGGGCCCGGGTTTGTTCTCTGGTCAGGGAACTAGATCCCACGTGCTGCAACGAAGATCTCGCATGTGGCAAGGAAGATCCGCGTGCCACAACTAAGATTGGGTGCAGCCAAATAAATAAATATTAAAAGTAAAATAAAATAAAAATAAAAATCCTTTAAATTAAGCTATGACCCCTGCTTATTTGACCTGTAGTCACTTCCCTCCCCCACCCATGCTTCCCAGCCCTCCATTCCCTATCCTTCTACTGACTTCCCTCTTCCACTTCGTTGGAATTGTCATTCTCCATTCCCCTTTAGTACCTGGTATGCTCTTCCTCCCCTCCCTTTAAAAAGGATCTTTGTTTAGCTCAAGTCTACTCATCCTTCAGATTTCAACTCAGAAAATTTTCCTAGGACCTCACATTCTAGGTGAGGTCCCTTGTTTACATGCTCCCAAAGAACAAGGTACTACTATTCCTTCAGGATTTTTCACTAGTGAAATAATATCTTTATCTGTGTAATTATGTATTTAATATCAGTCTTCCTCACTACAAATTCCATAAATTCAGTGACTATGATTGCTTTGCTCATAAACATATCTCCAGAACCTAGCACAGTACCTGGCACAGAGAGGGAGGCTAAATAAACACTCACTGAATTAATTAAATGAAGAAAGCGAAATAATTCTTTGTTGTGGGGGAATGCATTCTAGGATGCATCCATGCATTCTACGATGTTTACCACCATCCCTGCCCCGAACCCACTAAATACCAATAAAAACTCTCTCTCTTGTGTTATGACAACCAAAAATGTCTCCAGGCATTGCCAAATGTCCCCTGGGTAGCAAAATCTCTCCCAGATGAGAACCACTGAGCTAGGAGATAATACATCCTGGTTTGCAAAGGTCAGTCCCAGTTTATGCCTGTTGTTCTGGTACATTTATTAACACCACCCCCTTTCACTCTCAGAAGTATCCCAGTTAATAAATTATACTGTCATCCTACCTGGATGTATCTATATGGGTTCTCTTGCCCAGACAAAGTGAACTATTACGTACATAATGACCATGGTATTTCTTCTAACCTAGCAGAAATTATAGCATTATTTCCAAGAACTATGGTTTAAAACAAACAAACAAAAAAAAACTACCTTTGTATTAGGCTTTGAAATTAATGGAAATAGTACAATGATAGGGGACAAAAGAAACACAGCAAAGATACAAAGAATAATAAAGAGTACATGATGATCAATTAAATGTGGGAAAAGAAGTCAAATAAAATCCCTAAGGTTGAACCTGAGAGAGCTGGATATAAAGACATCTATCAAGATTAGATATACAATAGAAGGTGGGTTGTATTTTGTGGAGTGAATGGGGAGAAGATGAAGATAGTAAGCTTGAATTTTGAAGCACCCCCCCAATACTCAGGTGATACCCACCAGACATGTGGAAGCACAGGACTTGCAGGGACACAGAGCTTTGTTGGGATGTGCTCCACTCCTTTGGCTCCAGTGCCATTGGATTTCTCCCACTTATCTACTCCTTGTTTTCTTCAAGGGCTCTTCTTCCTGCTTCCTAATTTTGAGAATCCCTAAATACTACTCAAACTTCTCCGCTTCCCACTCTGTTAACTCTGAGAATTCATTCTATTAGCTATTACCTCTGTGATAACAATTGCCAGTCTCACTCACAGCCTGTAATCTCAAATATCATGTGACCAGATCACCTGAGTACTTCCACTTGGATTATATTAACTTTCATGTGTATGAGTCTTTTCAGTTTAAAAACAACTTTCACAGCGGGTGGGGGGGACCTTCAAGATGGTGGAGGAGTAAGACATGGAGATCATCTTCCTCCCCACAAATACATCAAAAATATATCTACATGTGGAACAGCTCCTACAGAACACCTACTGAACGCTGGCAGAAGACCTCAGACTTCCCAAAAGGCAAGAACTCCTCACACATACCTGGGTAGGTCAAAAGAAAAAAGGAAAAACAGAGACAAAAGAATAGGGACTGGACCTGTACCTCTGGGAGGGAGCTGTGAAGGAGGAAAACTTTCCACACACTAGGAAGCCCCTTCACTGCAGGAGGTGGGGGGTGGGCAAGGGGGAAGCTTTGGAGCCAGGGAGGAGACCGCAGCAACAGGGGTGCAGAGGGTAAAGTGGAGAGATTCCCGCACAGAGGATCAGTGCCGACCAGCACTCACCAGCTGGAGAGGATTGTCTGCTTACCAACCGGGGCGGGCAGAGGCTGAGAGCTGAAGCTCGGGCTTCAGAAGTCAGATCCCAGGGAGAGGACTGGGGTTGGCTGCTTGAACACAGCCTAAAGGGGGCTAGTGCGCCACAGCTAGCTGGGAGGGAGTCCGGGAAAAAGTCTAGAACTGCCTAAGAGGCAAGAGACCATTGTTTCGTGGTGCATGAGGAGAGCGGATTCAGAGGACGGCCTAAACAAGCTCCAGAGACGGGCACAAGCTGTGGCTACCAGCGCGGACACCAGAGACGGGCATGAGATGTGAAGGCTGCGGCTGCAGCCACCAAGAATCCTGTGTGCAAGCACAGGTCACTATCCACACCTCCCCTCATGGGAGCCTGTGCAGCACACCACTGCCAGGGTCCCGTGATCCAGGGACAACTTCCCCAGGAGAACACACAGCGCACCTCAGGCTGTTGAAGTGTCACGCCAGCCTCTGCCACCACAGGCTCGCCCCATATTCCAAATATAACTACCATATCCCTCCCTGCCCCAGGCCTGAGTGAGCCAGAACCCCCGAATCAGTGGCTCCTTTAACCCTGTCTTGTCTGAGCGGGGAACAGATGCCCTCAGGTGACCTACACACAGAGGCGGGGCCAAATCCAAAGCTGAACCCCAGGAGCTGTGCGAATAAAGAAGACAAAGGGAAACCTCTCCCAGCAGCCTCAGAAGCAGTGGATTAAATCTCCACAGTCAACCTGATGTACCCTGCATCTGTGGAATACAGGAATAGACAATGAATCATCCCAAATTGAGGAGGTGGATTTTGGGAGCAACTGTAGACTTGGGGTTTGCTTTCTGCAAGTAATTTGTTTCGAGTTTTATGTTTATTTTAGTTTAGTATTTAGAGCTTAATCATTGGTAGATTTCTTTATTGATCTGGTTCCTATCTTCCTTTTTTATATATATATATTTTTCCTTTTTCTCTTTTTGTGAGCGTGTATGTGTATGCTTCTTTGTGTGATTTTGTCTGTATAACTTTGCTTTTACCATTTGTCCTACGGTTCTGCCTGTCCGTTTTTTGGGGGTTTTCTTTTGTGTAGTTTTTAGTGCTTGCTGTCATTGGTGGATTTCTTTTTTGGAGTGGTTGCTCTCTTCTTTTTTTCTTTTTTTTTATTACTTTTATTATTTTTAATAACTTTTTTTATTTTAATAACTTTTGTCTTTCTTTCTTTCTTTCTTTTCTCCCTTTTCTTCTGAGCCGAGTGGCTGACAAGGTCTTAGTGCTCTGGCCAGGGCTCAGGCCTGAGCCTCTGAGGTGGGAGAGGCGAGTTCAGGACATTGGTCCACCAGAGACCTCCCAGCCTCACATGATATCAAATGGTGAAAAGTCTCCCAGAGATCTCCAGCTCAATGCTAAGACCCAGCTCCACACAACAACCTGCAAGCTCTAGTGCAGGACACCCTATGCCAAACAACTAACAAGACAGGAACACAATCCCACCCATTAGCAGAGAGGCTGCCTAAAATCATAACAAGTTCACAGACAGCCCAAAACACAACCGGATATGGTCCTGCCCACCAGAAAGACAAGATCCAGCCTCATCCCCCAGAACACAGGCACCAGTCCCCTCCACCAGGAAGCCTACACAACCCACTGAACCAACCCTATGCACTGCAGGCAGACACCAAAAACAATGGGAACTACAAACCTGCAGCCTGCGAAAAGGAGACCCCAAACACAGTAAGTTAAGCAAAATGACAAGACAGAGAAATACACAGCAGATGAAGGACCAAGGTAAACACCCACCAAGCCAAACAAATGAAGAGGAAATAGGCAGTGTACCTGAAAAAGAATTCAAAGTAATGATAGTAAAGATGATCCAAAATCTTGGAAATAGAACAGAGAAGATAAAAAAAGTTTAACAAGGACCTAGAAGAACTAAAGAGCAAACAAACAATGATGAATAACACAATAAATGAAGTTAAAAATTCTCTAGAAGGAATCAATTGCAGAATAACTGAGGCAGAAGAATGGATAAGTGACCTGGAAGATAAAATAGTGGAAATAACTACCTCAGACAGAATAAAGAAAAAAGATTGAAAAGAATTGAGGACAGGCTCAGAGACATCTAGGACAACACTAAATGCGCCAACATTCGAATTATAGGGGTCCCAGAAGAAGAAGAGAAAAAGATAGGGACTGAGAAAATATTTGAAGAGATAATAGTTGAAAACTTCCCTAATATAGGAAAGAAAATAGTGAATCAAGTCCAGGAAGCACACAGATTCCCATGTAGGATAAATCCAAGGAGAAACACGACAAAACACATATTAATCAAACTATCAGAAATTAGATACAAAGAAAAAATATTAATAACAGCAAGGGAAAAGCAATAAATAACATACAAGGGAATCCCCATAAGGTTAACAGCTGATCTTTAGGCAGAAACTCTGCAAGCCAGAAGGGAGTGGCAGGACATATTTAAAGTAATGAAAGGGAAAAACCTCAAACGAAGATTACTCCACCGAGCAAGGATCTCATTCAGATTGAACGGAGAAATTAAAACCTTTACAGACAATCAAAAGCTAAGAAAATTCAGCACCACCAAACCAGCTTTACACAAATGCTAAAGGAACTACTCGAAGCAGGAAACACAAGAGAAGGGAAAGACCTACAATAACAAACCCAAAACAATTAAGAAAAAGGTAATACGAACATACATATCAATAACTACCTTAAATGTGAATGGATTAAAGCTCCAACCAAAAGACACAGACTGGCTAAATGGATACAAAAATAAAACCCGTTATGTATGCTTATGCTGTATATAAGAGACCCACTTCAGACCCAGGGACTCATACAGACTGAAAGTGAGGGGATGGAAAAAGATATTCCATGCAAATGGAAATCAAAAGAAAGCTGGAGGAGCAATTCTCATATCAGACAAAATAGACTTTAAAATAAAGACTATTACAAGAGACAAAGAAGGACAATACATAATTATCAAGTGATAAATCCAAAATGAAGATATAAAGATTCTAAATATTTATGCACCCAACATAGGACCACCTCAATACATAATGCAAATGCTAACAGCTATAAAAGAGGAAATCAACAGTAATAGAATAATAGTAGGCGACTTTAACACCGCACTTTCACCAATGGACAGATCAACCAAAATGAAAATAAATAAGGAAACACAAGCTTTAAATGACACATTAAACAAGATGAACTTAATTGATATTTGTAGGACATTCCATTCAAAAACAACAGAATACACTTTCTTCTCACAGCTCATGGATCATTCTCCAGGATAGATCATATCTCGGGTCATAAATCAAGCCTTGGTAAATTTAAGAACATTGAAATTGTATCGAGTATCTTTTCCGACCACAACGCTATGGGACTAGGTATCAGTTACTGGAAAAAAACTGTAAAAAATACAAACACATGGAGGCTAAACAATACGCTACTAAATAACCAAGAGATCACTGAAGAAATCAAAAAATACCTAGAAACAAATGACAATGAAAACAGGATGACCCAAAACCTATGGGATGCAGCAAAAGCAGTTCTAAATGGGAAGTTTATAGCAACAATCTTAGCTCAAGAAACAAGAAACATCTAAAATAAACAATCTAACCTTACACCTAAAACAATTAGTGAAAGAAGAACAAAAAAACCCCAAAGTTAGCAGAAGGAAAGAAATCATAAAGATCAGATCAGAAATAAATGAAAAAGAAATGAAGGAAATGATGGCAAAGATCAATATAACTAAAAGCTGATTCTTTAAGAAGATAAACAAAATTGATAAACCATTAGCCAGACTCATCAAGAAAAACACAGAGAAGACTCAAATCAATAAAATTAGAAATGCAAAAGGAGAAGTAACAACTGACACTGCAGAAATACAAAGGATCATGAGAGGTTACTACAAGCAACTCTATGCCAATAAAATGGACAACCTGGAAGAAATGGACAAATTCTTAGAAAAGCACAACCTTCCAAGACTGAACCAAGAAGAAATAGAAAATATAAACAGACCAATCACAAGCCCTGAAATTGAAACTGTGATTTAAAATCTTCGAACAAACAAAAGCCCAGGACCAGATGGCTTCACAGTTGAATTCTATCAAACATTAAAAAGAGCTAACATCCATACTTCTCAAACTCTTCCAAGATCTAGCAGAGGCAGGAACACTCCCAAACTCATTCTATGAGGCCACCATCACCCTGATACCAAAACCAGACAAAGATACTACAAAAAAAGAAAACTACACACCAATATCACTGATGAGCATAGATGCAAAAATCCTCAACAAAATACTAGCAAACAGAATCCAACAGCACATTAAAGGGATCATACACCATGATCAAGTGGGGTTTATCCCAGGACTGCAAGGATTCTTCAATATGAGAAAATCAATCAGTGTGATACACCATATTAACCAAATGAAGGAGAAAAACCATATGTTCATCTTAAAAGATGCAGAAAAAGCTTTCAACAAAATTCAACACCCATTTTTCATAAATGTAGAAAGTAGGCAGAGAGGGAACTTACCTCAACATAATAAAGGCCATATATGACAAACCTACAGCCGGCATTGTTCTCAATGGTGAAAAACTGAAACCATTTCCAGGAACATGGAAATGTTCCATGTTCCAGGAACAAGACAAGGTTGCCCACTCTCACCACTATTATTCAACACAGTTTTGGAAGTTTTAGGCACAGCAATCAGAGAACAAAAAGAAATAAAAGGAATCCAAACCGGAAAAGAAGAAGTAAAGCTGTCACTGTTTGCTGATGACATGATACTATACATAGAGAATCCTAAAGATGATACCAGAAAACTACTAGGGCTAATCAATGAATTTGGTAATATAGCAGGATATAAAATTAATGCTCAGAAACCTCTTGCATTCCTATACACTAATGATGAAAAGTCTGAAAGAGAAATGAAGGAAACAGTCCCATTTACCATTGCAACAAAAAGAATAAAATACCTAGGAATAAACCTATCTAGGGAGACAAACGACCTGTATGCAGAAAACTATAAGACACTGATGAAAGAAATTAAAGATGATACCAACAGATGGAGAGATATACCATGTTCTTGGATTGGAAGAATCAATATTGTGAAAATGACTATACTACCCAAAGCAATCTACAGATTCAATGCAATCCCTATCAAATTACCAATGGCATTTTTTACAGAACTAGAACAAAAAATCTTAAAATTTGTATGGAGACACAAAAAAGCCTGAATAGCCAAAGCAGTCTTGACGGAAAAAAACGGAGCTGGAGCAATCAGACTCCCTGACTTCAGACTATACTACAAAGCTACAGTACTCAAGACAATATGGTACTGGCACAAAAACAGAAACACAGATCAATGGAACAAGATAGAAAGCCCAGAGATAAACCCACACACCTATGGTCCACTAATCTGTGACAAAGGAGGCAGGGATATACAATGGAGAAAAGACAGTCTCTTCAATAAGTGGTGCTGGGAAAACTGGACAGCTACATGTAAAAGAATGAAATTAGAACACTCCCTACACCATACACAAAAATAAACTCAAAATGGATTCGAGACCTAAATGTAAGACCGGACACTATAAAACTCTTAGAGGAAAACATAGGAAGAACACTCTATGACATAAATCACAGCAAGATCTTTTTTGACCCACCTCCTAGAGTAATGGAAATAAAAACAAAAAGACACAAATGGGACCTAATGAAGCTTCAAAGCTTTTGCACAGCAAAGGAAACCATAAACAAGACGAAAAGACAACCCTCACAATGGGAGAAATTATTTGGAAACGAAGCAACTGATAAAGGATTATTCTCTAAAATATACAAGCAGCTCATGCAGCTCAATATCAAAAAAACAAACAACCCAATCCAAGAATGGGCAGAAGACCTAAATAGACATTCTCCAAAGAAGATATACAGATTGCCAACAAACACATGAAAGGATGCTTAACATCACTAATCATTAGAGAAATGCAAATCAAAACTATAATGAGGGGGCTTCCCTGGTGGCGCAGTGGTTGAGAGTCCGCCTGCTGATGCAGAGGACACGGGTTCATGCCCCGGTCCGGGAAGATCCCACATGCCGTGGAGCGGCTGGGCCCGTGAGCCATAGCCGCTGAGCCTGCACGTCCGGAGCCTGTGCTCTGCAACGGGAGAGGCCACAGCAGTGAGAGGCCCACGTACACCAAAAAAACAAAACAAACAAACAAAAAACTACAATGAGGTATCACCTCACACCAGTCAGAATGGCCATCATCAAAAACTCTACAAACAATAAATGCTTGAGAGGGTGTGGAGAAAGGGAACGCTTTTGCACTGTTGGGTGGAATGTAAATTGATACAGCCACTATGGAGAATAGTATGGAGGTGCCTTAAAAACTAAAAATAGAACTACCATACCATACAGCAATCCCACTACTGGGCATATACCCTGAGAAAACCATAATTCAAAAAGAGTCATGTACCACAATGTTCATTGCAGCCCTATTTACAATAGCCAGGACAGAAGCAACCTAAGTGTCCATCAACAGATGAATGGATTAAGCAAATGTGGCACATATATACAATGGAGTATTACTCAGCCTTAGAAAGAAACGAAATTGAGTTATTTGCAGTGAGGTGGATGGACTTAGTGTCTGTCATACAGAGTGAAAACTAAGTCAGAAAGAGAAAAACAAATACTGTATGCTAACACATATATATGGAATCTAAAAAAAAGGTTCTGAAGAACCTAGGGGCAGGACAGGAATAAAGACGCAGACCTAGAGAACAGACTTGAGGACATGGGGAGGGGAAAGGGTAAGCTGGGACGAAGTGAGAGAGTGGCATGGACATATATACACCACCAAATGTAAAATAGATAGCTAGTGGGAGGCAGCCACATAGCACAGGGAGACAGCTCAGTGCTTTGAGTCCACCTAGAGGGGTGGGATAGGGAGGGTGGGCGGGAGGGAGACGCAAGAAGGAGGAGAAATGGGAATATATGTATATGTATAGCTGATTTACTTTGTTGTATGGCAGAAACTAACACACCATTGAGGAGCAATTATACTCCAATAAAGATGTTAAAAAAAAAAAACTTTCACACACATTTATTTCCATATATGTACATCAGTTGCCTTAAATTCAATATACTGAAAACTAAACTTTTCTTTCTCATAAACCTGGTCCCTTTTCCAACCTTTCCTTCTCTTTCAATATCAGTACAATTAACCATATCACCATGTTACAGAAATGACCATAATTCTTTCTCTACTTCACACCTCTACATAAAAGGTCACCAAATTACATGACTTACTTGCTTCTTAGTGTCCTCATTTGCAAAGTGAAGCAGTTAAACCAGTTGATCTAATGCCCCTTCTAGCTCAACTCTGTTACGATTTTAAGTCCTCCAAATTCTTGAATTCATTTGTCACTACCTTACTCTAGGCCAATGATTCTCAATCCTAGCAGTACATTAGAATCATCTGGGCGAATCTTCTAAAAAATCACCTATACCTAGTCCTTCTGGGGTCCAAAAATGAGTGTTATTTAAAGACCCCATGCTCCAGTGATTCTAAAGCCACCAAAACTAAAAGCCACAAGTCTAAACCCTCAATATTGTCACTTCCAGATAAGGAAATTTTTTTTTTTTTTGCAGATAAGGAAATTCAGTCTCAGAGAAGTGACAAGATTAGCTCAAGGTTTCTTAACTAGTAAATGGACCAAGCTCTCTCTGATTCCAAAACTCACATTCTTTTCATTGTGCCAAAGAACAACTACTATTTATATACAATCTACACCAACTGTTATAATGCTTGCTTTTATGTTGCTTTAAAAATGCTTTCTTTTTTCCCCCATATGTGTATGGTTGGTATCTCTTAAAAGGTCACAGGTCAGAGATGTAGTCTTCTGATTTCCCCTATAGAAACTATGTCAGGATTGAGGACGTAATAAGTATTAAGTCTACATTTTTAAAATCCCTCATAAAGTAGTGATTGGGGCTTGCATTTTCAAAATACCAAGAAGAGATCTATTTATCTCTTGAAAACTGCTACCATAATTTAGGAATACTGTCAACTGACTGAGATGGAGAATCAGTGTGACACAAAGTTCAGGAGATAAGGACAATTCCTAACTTCAGAATTGTGGTGAATGGTGTTTTCCTATAGCTCTATAAACTCAAGCTACCAAACATCAGACCTTTAGTGAACAACCAAATCTTATGATTAGACACCTTAGCAATGATAATTCTGCAGAACAATCCAGTTAAAACAGAATTTCAGAAACTCACTGATGTCTATTTTCTGACCTACTTACTCCTACCTGAAAGTTTAGGCTAATCTTGACAAATCAACCTCTAAATTTCCTTTAGGCAGCTTAACCTTATTTCTGGCCTTAACTTTCTTCTCTAGGGAGAACAGAGGGTTCTGTGATGAGCTGCATCCTCTAACTCCAGTCCTTCCTAACTTGATTCCATGTTTCCCCACAGATGCTGCATGTGTTCCTTGTGGTCTTTGTGGTCAACGTGGTCTTTGTGAAGTATACAGTCAGCTAGCTGCCTGAATTGCTGAGAGCACCCAACCAACAATATCCTGCCAACTTACCTTTTACCACTCAGAAGATGACATTTATTCACTTGTACATCTTCAATTCACACCCCTCTACACACATCATTTACTCCAATGAACACATGTACTTCATGACCACCTAGCTTTTGACTTTTTCTTCCTTCAATGATTGAGGCCATTTTGCAGACCTGTTAACAATATCTAGCAACTGGTTTATTTTACAAGTTCATTTTGGTAGAGTATAAAGTGATGTTATTGCAACAAAATACAGCATAATTTGAATAGTATCAAATCGTTTCATTACAGCACAAATCTGTCTCCTTTTTGTAGGCCTAGAGAACTAACTTATTTGCAATGATACTTAATGATAAACAAATAATCTAAATCTATTAGAACTTAGTCCAAGTTAGTAACACCTTTAACTTATAAAAGCAAAATACTCCTCAGTGTCTATCAGCCCCTACAACCGAGTAATCACTAGTAACAAATATACCAAAAATGCAGTATGTCAGGCAAAGACTGTACTTCTAAACTGACAGCCAACTTTTAAACACATTTCAGTACTAATAAGGAATTTTTTTAATTTATTGATTTTATTTTATTTATTTTTGGCTGCGTTGGGTCTTCATTGCTGCGTGCGGGATTTCTCTAGTTGCAGTGAGCAGGGGCTACTCTTCGTTGCAATGTGTGGGCTTCTCATTGTGGTGGCTTCTCTTGTTGCGAAGCACAGGCTCTAGGCGCGCAGGCTTCAGTAGTTGTGGCATGCAGGCTCAGTAGTTGTGGCTCACAGGCTCTAGAGCACAGGCTCAGTAGCTGTAGCACACGGGCTTAGTTGATCTGCAACATGTAGGATCTTCCTGGACCAGGGATCGAACCCGTGTCCAGGAGGATTCTTAACCACTGTGCTACCAGGGAAGTCCCAAGCAATTTTTTGAAAATTCTAGATGGCCTATGATAAGCCATCAATTGTAATAGATCACACAAGGTATATGACCTCTAAGTGGGAAATGAGAATGGACTTCTTTATGGTTACTAATACTTCACTACTACTATGATTGCAGACTGTAAATTCCCTTAGGGTTCAAATGACTTCAGAATTTTGCCATAACTCTAAAATTCAGTAAATACAGACCACAAGAAGAAAAAAATCCTAATTTTGTGGCTGCATGTGCACAGCTAAGTGATATTTTAAAAGCAAATATAGGTTGCAAGTTAAAAGTTGAAAATTACAGTATATTGCAGTCACCAATGAATTGCCGGTCATTCTTTGCTTTATCAATTGCTTTATATTCTTCTTCTTTTTAATTATATGGTTTAAGGACATAAGTCTTGAATTTAGTAGCTTTGGGAGAAGACTTCTCACAGATACTGCACTCATACAATGCCCCCGCAAATATCATTATTGCATTCAATAGACTACGCATAGAATTTGCTATTTCAATTACTTGCCAAAATATTTTATTCTGTGCTATTTCTATTATACATCATGCTGGAGTCACAGGAATACAGAACTTAAAGGGGCATTTCAATGCTTAAAATGTAAAATAAATTATTCTGCTATCTAAAATAACATAACTGGACTTCCCTGGTGGTGCAGTGGTTAAGAATCTGCCTGCCAATGCAGGGGACACAGGTTCGAGCCCTGGTCCGGGAAGGTCCCACATGCAGTGGAGCAACTAAGCCCGTGTGCCACAACTATTGAGCCTGCACTCTAGAGCCCACGAGCCACAACTACTGAGCCCACGTGCCAGAACTACTGAAGCCCATGTGCCTAGAGCCCATGCTCCACAACACAAGAAGCCACTGCAATGAGAAGTGTAGCCCTTCCTTCCATGCACCGCAAGGAAACGCAGACCCCGCTCACCACAACTAGAGAAAGCCCACACACAGCAACAAAGACCCAACGCAGCCAAAAAATAAAATTATTTGATTTAAAAAAAAAAAACTGAAGTGTGAAAGCAACTCCTACACACATGTGGTAATAATTTGCAAAAGCTACCTTTTATTGGATTCTAGGTAATAACAACGACATGTTTTTGTACAACTACTCTTACAAAACAAATTTTTCACAACATAACCTTTCAAGAAATCAGAATGCTTCAGATACTTTCCATTGTACAATATCAATCCAATAATTCAAATATCTGGTTTACAGGACTTAGTATACAAACTTTTTAAGATTACTATCAAAAGAAAAGCATTTCATCAGTTTTACTCCAATACAATTTAATGATTGTAAAAAGACTCTTATATTTTACATCATAAAATTTCTTGTTTTCCTTTTTCTACATTTTCTTGTCCTGAGTAACAGAATTGATATGGGAGATTTTGTTGATGCTAATATGATATGAATTTGGTGTATGTAAGGAAAGATGTTTCAGTAGCATGACAGCCTTCACTATAGACTGACAATTCATTGGGCAAAATAATTTGTCTTTTGCAATAAACAATCTTCTACTATTTTCAAGATCCTTCACTTTGTATAATACTTCTGAATTGACGTAAGTCTATCCTTTCCTTCTCTTCTTCTACATTCCTGGCATTAGATAAGGGAAAGAGGGAACCTTGTCAGATTCTCTTTGACCTTACCTGACTTCCTGCACTACCATCATTCTTCTGTTAAGAAGCAATGTTGGGCTTCCCTGGTGGCACAGTGGTTAAGAACCTGCCTGCCAGTGCAGGGGACACAGGTTTGAGCCTTGGTCCGGGAAGATCCCACATGCCGCGGAGCAACTAAGCCCATGCACCACAACTACTGAGCCTGTGCTCTAGAGCCCGCATGCCACAACTACTGAAGCCCGTGTGCCTAGAGCCCATGCTCCACAACAAGAGAAGCCACTGCAATGAGAAGCCCACACACTGCAACGAAGAGTAGCCCCCACTCACCGCAACTAAAGAAGCCCACGCACAGCAGCAAGGACCCAATGAAGCCAAAAAATAATTAATTTTTTTTTTTAAAAAGGAAGCAATGTTAACACACAGTCACAAATGGTACCTATGTGAGATAATGAATGTGTTAATTAGCTTATGGTAATCATTTCAAAATGTAAACATATATCAAACCATCACATGGTACACCTTAAATATATAGAGTTTTATTAGTCAATTATACCTCAATAAACCTGGAAAAAAGAAGCAATGTTAAGAAGTACGTAAAAGTACTTAAAAGAGGAACCTGTTAACTTATCTACATCAGCCCTCATTAGCTACCAGTTTATTAATTTTATTTTTAAAAAATAACAATTACTTAACACTCCAACCTTTTGGGTCCTCTTGAAATAAGTGTTTTGGAAAGAAGCAAGTTGTGAATAAATTAATAACCTTAAGCCTATTATAGTAATATTTCTGAAAATCAAAGTGAGAAAAATCTTAAAAGCAACTAGAAAAGGACAGACTACCTTCAAAGAAGTAATAGTTAGAACAACACAGCTAGCTTCTCAATAATAACTACAGAAACCAGAGGACTAATGGACTGATAGTTTCAAAGTGTTGAAAGAAAATAGCTGCTAATCTAAAATTCTATACCCAGCAAAAATACCCTTCAAAAATGAACATAGGTAAAAAAGTCATTTCATTCCAGACAAAAAAAATCGAAAAACTTACCAGCAGACCCATACTCAAAGAAACAGTAAAGAGTGTTTTTTAGGGAGAAGAAAAACAATCTCAGATAAACACTTAAGGATTTAGAAAGGAAGAAGACTAGTAAAAAAAAAAAGTAAAAATGTAGACATATGTATATGTTATTAAATGTCCAAATTTTATAACTATTTCATAAATGTTTATTGTATCTACTTAGAACAGTACTGATATTGTTATTCATATTTTAAAGAAGAAGAAAAAAGTTGAGACATATCCAAAGTTAATTTGTTCAAAATCCTAAACGTAGCCTTGGCAATTTCAAGGAAAGAATCTTGGTCTATAGTCTCCCTACCAATGCACGTTGTTTCTGAAATCTATAATTAAGAAGTCAAAATAAAAAATTAAAATTAAGAATAAGCAGGTCAAATGAAGTAGAATATCCTGGGCTCACTAATGCTTTGGCATTGAGAAACTATTTTCTTGGTAGTGCATCTGTGAACTAGATATTTTCTGTTTGCCCTGCAAACTTTTTATCTGCTTCCAACCTGCTGTGTGCCAGAAGCTCATCACTGCATCAAAGGATCTCTTTTCCTCTGGCTTCCAGTTGAGTTCAGCCAATGAGGATCACTGGCAAGAGACTGGAGAGAGGGAGGAAAATGCGGTCAGGGTATTTATTTCCTCGGCTCCTTCCCTTCTAGGTCACCAAGCTTGGTTATGTCCCTCAACCTAAGACAACAGGGGCTGTCAGATGGCCCTCTCTTCAAGATCCAGTAACCAATCCCATCTTTTGTCCCTTCATATATAGGGATGATAATATTTCCCACTGTTGCTGGCCTCACCATCTCTTCATCATCCCTTCTTATTATCTCTTACTCTTGTTCATAACTCCTCTATCAATTACCCCATTTGAGTGTGCAATCTATTTGCCACCAAGACCCTGATCTATATAACTGCGTGCCAATATATAACATGGAAGGTAGTAAAAATAGAACAGACACTAAGAGTTCAGACTCTAAAGTCAGAAACAATTGGAACTGGATCCCTGCTTTAAAACTGTGTGGCTTTGGAGAGTATGCTAACATCTCTAAGCCTCTGTTATCTCATCTGTAAAATTAAAAAGTAATACTAGTACTTGCTTCAAAAAGCTTGTTGTTTGGTGTGAATTATTTAATGTAAAGAGGTTAACCCAAGTGCCTGGTTAACCAAGTAAGGGCTTAATAAGTATTAAATAATTATTATTTTTATCATTATTATTATTGATTACCACTATCTGCTTCACAGGTATGGTATAAAATTGACAACATGACTATAATTCTGGAATAAATATATCCATCTCACTCCAGCTTCTTATTTTGATTAATATTTAATACATCAAGTTTCATACCAGAAAACCATGTCAAAGAGGCAAACTATACGTTTTACAATATGCTACTTTGCCTACCACTAGATTAAAATGCAACTAGTATGGATACTTTTTTCAGGCTATGTAAATGAGCCTGTACATTTTAGAAGTGAGCATTAGCACAATAAGTGGTTCTGCTCCAGTCAACATTACTGGAAAAAAAAATAGTGTCATAAATCAGCTGAATCTTATTTCAGCTGGCTCAAGACTTAAAGTAAACTCTAATTGGGTCAAGTCAAAGCAAATCATTTCAGTACATCATATACTTACATAACTGCCCTGAACCAAAAAAAAAGGATATATTAGATAGAAATTGAATGTATGCTTGTGATCAAAAATGCCCAAGAATAATAGCAGTAATGAAGAACTAAAACCAAGAACAGATGAAAGAGAAGATAAGGACCAAAATATAGTACCCATCCTTCAAGTTTAACACTGTGACTAAAAGTGTTAGTATGCATGCATCTGTGAGTAAAAAGACCAAATACAGCCAGCAATACTAAAGCTGAGCGCACGATAGCTAGATTGGTTGCATGTCCTTTGGAAAACAACTGCAGCTGCTGCCTGCAGGGTCTGCATAATAACAATATATTTGGCAGCACTATACAGATAACCATCTTGCAAATTTTCTCTATGTATCAACAACAATAAAAGACTGCTGACTGTTATTTAAACCACAAAGCAAAATATTTTTTTCTAGTTTGATTATGGTACTGGTTCAATAGGTAGAAAAAGAAAAGTACAACTTGTTCCTTTGTACTGCGTCAAGGTACCAGTTCAACATGGATTCCATGTGGACTCCAGTTCAAGTCCTTGATCTTAGAAACCACAACGAGCTGCCTTCCTGAATCAAATTCCTCTAAGAAACACAATTTCCAAATCCCTGTGATTTGAACTCTTTGAACTTGATGCAATCCAGCAAACAGAAGAGGCTAAAACAAAACTCTGCACACATGTGGGCACTAAATGATGTTGCTGACTCAGTGACCCATTACATAATATTTACTAGGAAATATCTGTTTTGCCTAGCTTTCCTATCTTGGGCCCAATCTTCTAAGAGAGATATAATTCACAGACAACTGTATCCCTGCAAGGAATTTAACTCAATAACTAGAGAGTTATAGGCTCTCTAAGGAAAACAATCGTCAAAGTGAGCAAATTGGCAAATGCACCAAATCTAATAATAGTGTTGGCTGAAACATATATAGTAGTGTTATTAGTACTTGTATTAACTTATTCAATCCTCATAACAACCCCACGTGGTACGTATTTAAATTCTCTGCACCCCATTTTACAGAAAGAGGGTCTGAGGCACAGAGAATTTAAATACCTTGCCCAAGGTCTCATAGTTAGTAAGCTAGTGAGCACGTGGTCCAGGGTCCTCTGCTTTAACCATTACGATATCTTAACAGTAAAAATATGGCTTTTAAAAATATTCCTGAACCGTGACATTACTGAACTGATTAAGGTTCTTCTAAAGCTCTGGTCTCTCCTATCTCTTCTATTTATTTTCATATTAACAATTCAAAGCCTAGATTTTCAAACAAATAAGAGAACTGAGCATATCTCTCCTAAAATAAGAAGGCTATCTCAAGATTTCTAAACAATGAAATTTCAGAAGGTTCTCTATGGTAAAAATGTAGAGGATTGAAAAACTGACTTTGATAACTATTTATAAGGTACCCAATTATTCAATAAGTTTTCAATAACATGATGGTGTTTGGATATAACAAAATTGATTCTGCTTGATGTTTAAAGAGAAGCATCCTAGATGTAGAGAACAGACATATGGATACCAAGGAGGGAAGGGAGGGTGGGATGAACTGGAAGATTGGAATTGACCTATATGCACTACTATGTATAAAATAGATAACTAATGAGAACCTACTGTATAGCACAGGGACCTCTACTCAATGCTCTGCAGTGACCTAAATGGGAAGGAAATCCAAAAAACGAGGGGATATATGTATATGTATAGCTGATTCACTTTGTTGTACAGCAGAAATTAACAAAACATTGTAAAGCAACCATACTCCAATAAAAATTAATTTTTAAAATATTTTTTAAAAAATAAATAAAAAATAAAGAGAAGCAGGCTTCCCTGGTGGCGCAGTGGTTGGGAGTCCGCCTGCCAGTGTGGGGGACACGGGTTCGTGCCCTGGTTCGGGAGGATCCCACATGCCGCGGAGCGGCTGGGCCCGTGGGCCATGGCCGCTGAGGCTGCGCGTCCGGAGCCTGTGCTCCGCAACGGGAGAGGCCGCAACAGTGAGAGGCCCACGTACCGCGAAAAAAATAAAATAAAGTAAAATAAAAAAATAAAGAGAAGCATCCTTTCATGATTTTGAATGTACTATTTTGCCAACCCAACTAGAACTTACTAACTATATTATCAAATGCCTGTTTTTAACTGCTTCTGTTCCTAAATAGAACATAACCAACTGAATTCCAGGAGTCAGGTGCATCAGTAGTATTGTGAAACATATATTTTGTTGCACACTTTATTTTACAAAAAGGTAGAAAGCATATGCCTAAGAAAGGATCTATTCCTTCTTGCTTCTCTGCTTCTTAATTCCTCTGTCACTTCCAGATTACTATATCTGTTGCCAGAATCACCTAAGTGTAATTGGTAAAATGCATCTACTAGTTTTAGATTCTGAAATCTGTAAGCCAAGTCACCTATGCCTAAAGACCACTCAATAGTTACAATTTCTTAGAGAAATACTTCTTTACATTCTTTAGTCATATAGAGACATTCTGCCCTTCACAAGTACATACTTTACAGTATGTTCTAACACAACTGGTTTATGTATTCAGAACAGTGATATTTGTTGCAATGATTGTTTCAGACTAAAACAAAGCTGATGCCTACTCAGTACGTTCATAGGAGCAAGGATTCATAGGAGAAAAATCAAGCAACTGAGATATCCACTGAATTCTGAAATAATTCACAACAGGTCATCTCCTAGAGTCATAAGTTTTTCATTTCTACATGTTCGTTTACTCTGGCTTGTTTTCTAAGGCTTACATCCCAGAAAATCAGTATGTTTTCCCTTTCATGTCAACAATGACTCTTTTTAAAGGTCTTTTCTATATCCGAGGCTGAAGTATACTTCCACTGAAATTTTCTTTTTTATTCTGCAACGCTTGAAGATAACCAGGCACAGAAAGACAAAAACTTTCCTTTGAAGAGTAAATGTTACTGGCACTTGGTCTTTTTCTCTTTTTTTTTTTCCTGTTGTTTGTAACAAAAGTACTAAGTTCTAAGATTCAAGATACACTGTTGAATTCTATCTGGTTTCCTATTCTAAAAAAACCACAATTGGAGGTAAAAAATTAATTCTGAACAAATTTGCTTCAGGGTACCTGCAGGGTCCATAGACCTTTCATCTTCACATACCAAGAGTGTTTATTCACCCCTGATGGAAAGAAATGCAGGTTTGGAAAGTCAAAGGTTTGTCAATGGAGGAGAAAAATGGGGTAGAATCTCTCAAGATGACGGAAGAAAGTAGTGAAACCATCAAGTGTTTTCCCTGGCAAGCTGAGAGAACTGCTAAGTTTGGGTCAGATGTCTAATTTAAGTAGGAGTCCCATCTTGCTCTTTTTAGATTACCAAAATCTCAACAAAGTAAGTGATCATTCCAACTTAAAGATTTACCAAATTACAAACCCAAAATGAAAGCATGCCAAATAATGCAATTTCTGAATAATAATTGCTTTAAATTAATTGGGTGTCACATTTGTTTATAATATCAATAAAATTTTATCAAATGTCATCTAGTCACAAATTAAATTCTGATGATATAGTATTTATAATATATGGTATATAATATTTTCCACAGTTCTATAATTTATAAGTACCAGTCAATTCCAAGGTATGTTCAGACAGCTACTATCAAGAGTCACTAATAATAATATTTTCTGGGCTATTTTGTCAACAGTATGGTTAAACATTTATTGGTATGGTGATTAAATCACATGGCAATGTATTTCCAGAAATTTTTTCTTCATTTCTCTGCCTACTACAGGTTTTAAATACTCACATATTTTCTTCAAAGTCAGTGTCTTCTGAAGTAGAAAGTCTAGACTTTCCTTTTTAACTTGTAAGTGGCTGGAGGAAAATGTAGACATTCAAAAAGACAAGGAAATATTAGAAATGTAATTAAGAAGTAAAGGCAGAAAACTTGCTCAAGCCTCTTAGAAAGCCTCATCCACCAGAGGGCAGACAGCAGAAGCAAGAAGAACTACAATCCTGCAGCCTGTGGAACAAAAATCACATTCACAGAAAGACAGACAAGACGAAAAGGCAGAGGGCTATGTACCAGATGAAGGAACAAGATAAAACCCCAGAAAAACAACTAAATGAAGTGGAGATAGGCAACCTTCCAGAAAAAAAATTCAGAATAATGATAGTGAAGATGACCCAGGACCTCAGAAAAAGAATGGAGGCAAAGATCAAGAAGATGCAAGAAATGTTTAACAAAGACCTAGAAGAATTAAAGAACAAACAAACAGATATGAACAATACAAGAACTGAAATGAAAAATACACTAAAAGGAATCAATAGCAGAATAACTGAGGCGGAAGAATGAATAACTGACCTGGAAGACAGAATGGTGGAATTCACGACTGCAAAACAGAATAAAGAAAAAGGAATGAAAAGAAATGAAGAAAGCCTAAGAGGCTGCTGGGACAACATTAAATGCAACAACATTTGCATTATAGGGGACCCAGAAGGAAAAGAGAGAAAGGACCCAAGAAAATATTTGAAGAGATTATAGTCGAAAACTTCCCTAACATGGGAAAGGAATTAGCCACCCAAGTCCAGGAAGCGCAGAGAGTCCCATACAGGATAAACCCAAGGAGAAACATGCCAAGACACACAGTAATCAAACTGGAAAAAAATAAAGACAAAGAAAAATTATTGAAAGCAGCAAGGGAAAAACGACAAATAACACACAAGGGAATTCCCATAAGGTTAACAGCTGATTTCTCAGCACAAACTCTACAAGCCAGAGGGAGTGGTATGATATACTTAAAGTGATGAAAGGCAAGAACCTACAACCAAGATTACTCTACCCAACAAGGATCTCATTCAGATTCGATGGAGAAATCGAAAGCTTTACAGACAAGCAAAAGCTAAGAGGATTCAGCACCACCAAACCAGCTCTATAACAAATGGTAAAGGAACTTCTCTAAGTGGGAAACACAAGAGAAGAAAAGGACCTACAAAAACAAACCCAAAACAATTAAGAAAATGGTGATAGGAACATACATATTGATAATGATGTTAAATGTGAATGGATTAAATGCTCCAAACAAACGACACAGACTCACTGAATGGATACAAAAACAAGACCCGTATATATGCTGTCTACAAGAGACCCACTTCAGACCTAGGGACACATACAGACTGAAAGTGAGGGGATGGAAAAAGATATTCCATGCAAATGGAAATCAAAAGAAAGCTGGAGTAGCAATATTCATATCAGATAAAATAGACTTTAAAATAAAGAATGTCACAAGAAACAAGGAAGGACACTACATAATGATCAAGGGATCAATCCAAGAAGAAGATATAACAATTATAAATATATATGCACCCAACATAGTAGCACCTCAATACATAAAGCAAATGTTAACAGCTATTAAAGAGGAAATCGACAGTAACACAATAATAATGGGGGACTTTAACACCTCACTTACACCAATGGACAGATCACCCAAAATGAAAATAAATAAGGAAACAGAAGCTTTAAATGACACAATAGACCAGATAGATTTAATTGATATTTATAGAACATTCCATCCAAAAACAGCAGATTACACTTTCTTCTCAAGTGCACACGGAACATTCTCCAGGATAGATCACATCTTGGGTCACAAATCAAGCCTCAGTAAATTTAAGAAAATTGAAATCATATCAAGCATCTTTTCTGACCACAACACTATGAGATTAGAAATGAATTACAGGGGGAAAAAACGTACAAAACACAAACATATGGAGGCTAAACAATACGTTACTAAATAACCAAGAGATCACTTAAGAAATCAAAGAGGAAATCAAAAAATACCTAGAGACAAATGACAATGAAAACATGACGATCAAAACCTATGGGATGCAGCAAAAGCAGTTATAAAAGGGAAGTTTATAGCTACACAAGCCTACCTCAAGAAACAAGAAAAATCTCAAATAAGCAATCTAACCTTACATTTAAAGGAACTAGAGAAAGAAGAACAAACAAAATCCAAAGTTAGCAGAAGGAAAGAAATCATAAAGATCAGAGCAGAAATAAATGGAATAGAAACAAAGAAAACAAAAGCAAAGAGCAATAAAACTAAAAGCTGGTTCTTTGAGAAGATAAACAAAATTGATAAACCATTAGCCAGACTCATCAAGAAAAAGAGGGAGAGGATTCAAATCAATAAAATTAGAAATGAAAAAGGAGAAGTTACAACAGACACCGCAGAAATACAAAGCATCCTAAGAGACTACTACAAGCAACTCTATGTCAATAAAATGGACAACCTGGAAGAAATGGACAAATTCTTAGAAAGGTATAAGCTTCCAAGACTGAACCAGGAAGAAATAGAAAATATGACCAGCCAATCACAGGTAATGAAATTGAAACTGTGATAAAAAATCTTCCAACAAACAAAAGTCCAGGACCAGATGGCTTCACAGGTGAATTCTATCAAACGTTTAGAGAAGAGCTAACACCCATCCTTCTCAAACTCTTCCAAGATCTAGCAGAGGGAGGAACACACCCAAACTCATTCTATGAGGCTACCATCACCCTGATACCAAAACCAGACGAAGATACTACAAAAAAGAAAATTACAGACCAATATCACTGATGAATATAGATGCAAAAATCCTCAACAAAATACTAGCAAACAGAGTCCAACAACACATTAAAAGGATCATACACCATGACCAAGTGGGATTTATCCCAGGGATGCAAGGATTCTTCAATACACGCAAATCAATCCATGTGATATACCATGTTAACAAACGGAAGAATAAAAACCATATGGTCATCTCAACAGATGCAGAAAAAGCTTTTCACAAAATTCAACACCCATTTATGATAAAAACTGTCCAGAAAGTGGGCATAGAGGGAACATACCTCAACATAATAAAGGCCATATATGAAAAACCCACAGCAAACATCATTCTCAATGGTGAAAAACTGAAAGCATTTCCTCTAAGATCAGGAACAAAACAAGGATGTCCACTCTCACCACTATTATTCAACATAGTTTTGGAAGTCCTAGCCATGGCAATCAGAGAAGAAAAAGAAATAAAAGGAAGCCAAACTGGAAAAGAAGTAGTAAAACTGTCACTGTTTGCAGATGACATGATACTATACATAGAGAATCCTAAAGATGATACGAGAAAACTACTAGAACTAATCAATGAATTTGGTAAAGTTGCAGGATACAAAATTAATGCACAGAAACTCTTGCATTCCTATACACTAATGATGAAAAATCTGAAAGAGAAATGAAGGAAACACTCCCATTTACCATTGCAACAAAAAGAATAAAATACCTAGGAATAAACCTACCTAGGGAGAAAAAAGACCTGTATGCAGAAAACTATAAGACACTGATGAAAGAAATTAAAGATGATACCAACAGATGGAGAGATATACCATGTTCTTGGAAGAATCAATATTGTAAAAATGACTATACTACCCAAAGGAATCTACAGATTCAATGCAATCCTTATCAAATTACCAATGGCATTTTTTACAGAACTAGAACAAAAAAATCTTAAAATTTGTATGGAGACACAAAAGAGCCCAAATAGCCAAAGCAGTCTTGATGGAAAAAAATGGAGCTAGAGGAATCAGACTCTCTGACTTCAGATTATACTACAAAGCTACACTAATCAAGACAATATGGCACTGGCACAAAAACAGAAACACAGATCAATGGAACAAGATAGAAAGCCCAGAGATAAACCCACGCACCTATGGTCCACTAATCTATGACAAAGGAGGCAGGGATATACAATGGAGAAAAGACAGACTCTTCAATAAGTGGTGCTGGGAAAATTGGACAGCTACATGTAAAAGAATGAAATTAGAACACTCCCTAACACCATATACAAAAATAAACTCAAAATGGATTAGAGACCTAAATGTAAGACTGGACATTATAAAACTCTTAGAGGAAAACATAGGAAGAACACTCTTTGACATTAATCACAGCAAGATCTTTTTTGACCCACCTCCTACAGAAATGGAAATAAAAACAAAAATAAACAAACGGGACCTAATGAAACTTAAAAGTTTTTGTACAGCAAAGGAAACCATAAACAAGACGAAAAGACAACCCTCAGAATGAGAGAAAATATTTGCAAACGAATCAACAGACAAAGGGTTAATGTTCAAAATCTATAAACAGCTCATGAAGCTCAATATTAAAAAAATAAACAACCCAATCCAAAAATGGGCCAAAGACCTAAATAGACATTTCTCCAAAGAAGACATACAGATGGCCAAGAAGCTCATGAAAAGCTGCTCAACATCACTAATTATTAGAGAAATGCAAATCAAAACTACAATGAGGTATCACCTCACACCAGTTAGAATGGGCATCATCAGAAAATCTACAAACAACAAATGCTGGAGAGGAAGTGGAGAAAAGGGAACCCTCTTGCACTGTTGGTGGGAATGTAAAAAGATACAGCCACTATGGAGAACAGTATGGAGGTTCCTTAAAAAACTAAAAATAGAATTACCAGATGATCCAACAATCCCACTACTGGGCATATACCCACAGAAAACCATAATTCAAAAAGACACATGCACCCCAATGTTCACTGCAGCACTATTTACAATAGCCACGTCATGGAAGCAACCTAAATGCCCATTGACAGACGAATGGATAAAGAAGATGTGGTACATATATACAATGGAATATTACTCCGCCATAAAAAGGAACGAAATTCGTTCATTTTTTGAGACGTGGATGGATCCAGAGACTGTCATACAGAGTGAAATAAGTCAGAAAGAGAAAAACAAATATCGTATATTAACGCATATATGTGGAACCTAGGAAAATGGTACAGATGAACCAGTTTGCAGGGCAGAAATAGAGACACAGATGTAGAGAACAGTCCTATGGTCACCAAGAGGGGAAAGCGGCAGCGGATGGGGATGGTGGTGTGATAAATTGGGCGATCGGGATTGACATATATACACTGATGTGTATAAAATTGATGACTAAGGGCTTCCCTGGTGGCGCAGTGGTTGAGAGTCTGCCTGCCAATGCAGGGGACACGGGTTCATGCCCTGGTCCAGGAAGATCCCACATGCCGCAGAGCGGCTGGGCCCGTGAGCCATGGCCGCTGAGCCTGCGCGTCCGGAGCCTGTGCTCCGCAACGGGAGAGGCCACAACAGTGAGAGGCCCGCGTATCACAAAAAAAAAAAAAAAAAATTGATGACTAATAAGAAGCTGCTATATAAAAATAAAATAAAATTCAAAAAAAAGACAAATAGTGTATGTTACCACTTATGTGGAATCTAAAAAATAAAACGAATGAATATAACAAAACAGAAACAAACTCACAGATACAGAGAACTAATTAGTGGTTACCAGTGAGGAGAAGAATGGGGGAAGGGCAAGATGGGGTAGGTGATTAAAAGGAGCCAAATATTATGCATAAAATAAGTAAGCTACAAGGATATAATGGGCCTTCCCTGGCAGTCCAGTGGTTAAGCCTCCTCACTCTCAATGCATGGGGCACGGGTTTGATCCCTGGTCAGGGAACTAAGAGCCCACATTCTGCACAGTGTGGCCAAAAAAAAAAAAGGAGTAAAAGCAAAACTAATGTTTAAAATTTAGGTATCACATAAAATTTTGGTCCTTTTAAAATATATATTTCTTAATTTTGCCCACTTTATTGCATTTTTAAAAAATTAAAATTTTAACTATATAGTCTGTAATCTTTAAGCTTCCATTATAAAAATGCTTTTTGATCATTTCCCATTTCAAACCTAAAATTAAATAACAAAAGCTGTGTATGAATAACATTAAGAGAATGATATGAGTAGAAAAATATGGGGAAATCCTCCATCATGGTTAAAAATTTTACTCTTAAAAATCAATGGCAATTCATCTCTCTCTCTTATTAATTAGGGAGAAACAAACCTCTCTGAACTTCTGCCTCTTTGATTCGATTTTAGATCCAACATCACTTAAGTACAAATCCCAACACTACTTGCTTTAAAGGTAGACTACATAACATCTTTGTATATTCTTTAATCTACAACCATATTTCAAATATTCAATATGCCCACTCAGGTGGTACCTAAATAAAAGACTAACTAAAAGATTATACTGGTCTCATTCTACCAATAGACATATTAAGTTATTTCCATTTACAGCAAACTCTACTTAGGAAAGAAGAGACTATTTGAAAAAGTCTTAGACAAAATAAATGTATCATCAAGAAAATCATTTGAAATAAAGCACAGAGTATCACAGAATAGCTTTCTTTTTTTATTGTGTCATTTACATAGATGAACACTAAAAGCAACCATCTGAGTTTTTAGATGAATAGGTAATTACATAGAAAATCAAATTTTGCTTCATGAATATAAATTCATTTTTAATGTTCATCATGTTTAGGCTTTTTTAAAACAAGCATGACTATGATAACATAAAAGCTTCTAAATGTGATTTACTTAGTAAGGACATAACTCTAAGGTATCACATTAAAGTTGCCACTTACAGCTCGGGTATCCAGCAGCTAAAAGGGTCAGCTGCATTACTGAAAGTGAGAGGGCAGATGCTGCCTATTAATGCCCACTGCCTTAAATCAATAGCAGCCTCCAGCCAAGGCTTGCTTCTCCCTCCCCTCTCCAGAAAGCCACACACATCCCACCAAATGTGAAGGGGAGGAAAGATAAAAATGTGAATACGTACATACATATATACATACATACATACATGAAAGTGTTTTGTGTGTGGGAGGGGAGGGGATTGCTGTTGATGACAATAGTAAACATCTCCAAATGGAAAGATATTTAGAAGTAGTCTTATTGCTACTAGCTGGTCAGATCAAAGTTAAACAGCCTCGTATAATACAGAATAAATAATTCACCTGCAGTGGCTTCTAAAAATATATATATTAAACTAAGATTCACAGTCTGCTGCTTCTGTGCTTTTAGTTCATAGGTTTCAGGCCACTCAGAAAGAAAGGGAGAAAATGTCTTTAATACCCCCCCAACATTAGGGCAATGTAACTCATGCTCCACTGAGAAATGACGTAGCATAAAAATATTTCTAGCAGTTACATTGAAGCCACACATAAAAGTTTGTTCAATCTCTTCATATAGGAAAAAACTTAAGTCTCCCAGAAACAGAAGGTGATGTACTTAACAGAGAATAAAAGTAGCTATTGGGGGGGATTAAGTATATTACTCATTAATAATTACAGAAATTAAAAGTATATGAATCACAATGGCCCAGTGGTCTACATAGGTTTTTATCTATTGGTTAAACAAGACACAATATTATTTAAACACACAGAAAAGAGAAAATGGAAAAAAACATAGATAATACACGGCACTCAGTCTTTGCTATCCTACAAGACAGTGAATTTTATTGTAAATTTTCTTTACTTAACACTGTTTCCTAGATGATATTATGTGACCCCAAGAAACAATATTTCATGGGTTTCCCTGGCAGTCCAGTGGTTAACATTCTGTGCTTCCACTGCAGGGGGCGAGGGTTCAATCCCTGGTTGGGGAACTAAGATCCCACATGCCGTGTAGCATGGCCAAAAAAATAAAAAATAATAAACAATATTTCAATAGAAACAACAGAAGTTTGCATTATAAGGTATGAAGTTGTTCAGTGCCTAGGTAGAAATATACTCTGACCTACGTTGACTCATCTCCTCTCTTGTGACAAATTACAGATCCCTTTTTTCTTTTGCCCATGAGTCCTCTGCTTGCCTATTTCATCATTGGATGAAAAAAGTCAAAAAGGGGGTGGGATAGGGAGGGTGGGAGGGAGGGAGACGCAAGAGGGAAGACATATGGGAACATATGTATATGTATAACTGATTCACTTTGTTATAAAGCAGAAACTAACACACCATTGTAAAGCAATTATACCCCAATAAAGATGTTAAAAAAAAGAAAGAAAAAAAAAGAATAAAACAAATTCTGATAAATTAAAAAAAAAAAGTCAAAAGGTACAAACTTCCAGTTATAGGATGAATAAGTACTGCAGATGTAATGTACAACAAGACAAATATAATGAACACTGCTCTATATTTTATATGAAAGTTGTTAAGAGAGTAAATCCTAAGAATTGTCATCACAAGAAAAAAAATTTCTATTTCTTTAATTTTATATGCATATAAGATGATAGATGTTCACTAAACTTATTGTGATAATCATTTCATGATAGATGTGAGTCAAATCATTATGCTATACACCTTAAACTTATACAATGCTCTATGTCAATTATATCTCAAGAAAACTGGAAGAAAAAATTTAAAAACTCAATGAACACTTACAGTGGGTGAATTTAATTATATGTAAATTACACCTCAATAAAGTTGAATTTTTTTAAAGAAAAAAAACCTGAGGTTTCTCCCAAAGAGTATCAGAGTGTTGTGTAATTTCTGATTATCAAAAAATTTTTGCTGGTATAACCTGTTCTATTTTCACTCTCTTATAATTATATATTTCAAGTGGCCAGTACTGATACATACGTATATGAGTTTGATAAGAATATAAAATATTTCCATGTAAAATATGTAAGAGAAAGAAATTTTGATATAATCCATTAGAAGATAATTAAATATGCTTTCTTAACCATATGCATGTTGCTAGGCCTGAAGGCCTCTTCCATCCTTGTCAAGGGGAGTGCTAACCTTCTCTCCTTTCATACAACACTAAATATGCTTTCTATGAAGTGGTATGAGACACTTTGTACATAAAAATACATGAACTGATGACTGCTGACATAAAATAAAGTCAATGCCAATAAAACCATAATTCTTTTAAAATTTCTTTTCTACAACCTAAAGTTAACAGTACAGGCATACTCATTAGCATAATAAATAACTATGCATATAAGGAATTCAAATCACAATTATGCCCTTCATGAAATATGGATCTAAGACTCTTCATGAGTTATTCATCTATGTCTGACAGAATAAAAAAGGTTAATAAAATGTTTGATCTGAACAAACAAATAAATGTTCCACAAACAAATTCCCACCATCCACAGAAGAGAAGACAGGATTACTGAGACTAAATTAAATTCCCACAAAACTGAAAACACTTTTTTCAGGCCATAGTTTTAATCCACTCCTAAAACAAATGCATTATGGTCAAAAAAAAATTTTTAAGCAGCCAAACTTAACATTTTTTAAATTTCCCATAGGCAAAGTGTTCAGGCTGTGAAGCAGTATGCCTTTGTCCCTTCTAACTGAGTCACTTGTTTTCAATTGCTTCATTAATCCCTTCAGTCAGTCAGTCATTCAACCAACGTTCATTGAATACCAACTGCCATGCTTGAAGAAACTGAACAGCGTGGTCCCTATGTGAAAAGAAGAAATGCCCATTCTTTTTTTTTCAGTTTTATTGAAGTATAATTGACAAATAAAATTGTATATATTTAAAGTATACAATGGGATGATTTGACATACATACACTTCATGAAATGATTATCACAACCAGATTTAACACATACATCACCTTACATGGTTGCCATGGTGTGTGTGTGTGTGTGATAAGAATGCTTAAGGTCTACTCTCTTGGCAAATTTCAAGTATACAACACAGTATTATTAACTATAGTCACCATGCTGTACATTAGATCCCCAAAGCTGATTAATCTTATAACTGAAGCCTTGTGCCATTTGACCAGAATCTCTCCATCTCCCTCACTCCTAATAACCACTATTCTAGTCTCTGAGATGCCCATTCTGTAAGCCAACTCCCCAGAGAAAAATCTCAGCTGGAGAAAGTATTCTCCCCAGACTTGAAACTAAAGTGTCCCTAAAGACTACACATCATAGGACCCCAGTCCTAGCCACAGAAAGAGCCTAGATTGGGGAACTAAGGCCTATTAGAATTCACACTGGAAGACAAATGACTTGTTTCTGTGCTACATGGCATTCTGAATGAAACTCACCTAATACTGCTATTCAGCTCAGCTTGTTTTTAAGAAACCAAACATTGTAGACTCACTGGGCTTCTAGGAACTAGTGAATTTCACTACATATCTGAGTATCACTTGGGAGGTTCAAATGGCTTAAATATGAGTTTGCCAAAACTCAAGGTACTGTATTAATTCATTTTCATATTGCTAAAGGTAAAGCAATACTTCTAGTCAAAACTGGATTTCCTGAACTCAAATGTGACATAATCTTGAAAGACTTTTTCAAAATAAATATGAATTCTCATGTAATATATACAAGCTGGAAGAAAGATATGTATTGGGGGGGAATAACACAAGAAAGGTGACAAGAATCTCCTTAAAAGCAACACATAACTATTGCTTGATTTTTCTAAAGTATTTTTAAATTATAGCACTTAAAAATGGGCAAAAGTAACCTAGACAAGAATTATTCTAATTTTAACAAAACTTCATTTAATTTTTCATACAGACTAATTTTTAGACATAAGTAATTAAGGAGTAAAAAAGGAAAGAATTAAGATGAATAATCAATCCAAAGTTACTCTAAGGATATGAATTTGTTGATTAAGAGTAAAGAATTCACTATCTAAATTCTATTCTAGCAAACACAAATTCTGTTTGATAAAAGTGGCAAAAAAGCAACAAATAAAATTTATGAGATCTGCCTTTAGGCAGACACCAATAAATAAAAATTATTTTATAATATTTTGTTATTTAAATAGAAATTTATTTTGCTTAACTATTTTTAATTTTTTAAACTACAAAAGTTAAATATTTGCTGGACCGAAACTGGCACAAATAATTATTATTATAACTATTTTCTTTAAAGTAATTTTTGTGTAGAAAACAGTAACACATATCCATTTCTGGCAGAGACTAATAGTCTGGGGAAAAAAGAAATAAAACAAATGCATAGGTTTAGTGGATCACATACACTATATCCTTTACTTAAAAAGTAATTCATTTCAATGATACATAAAGAAATCCCTATGTTTAATTCTAAATCATGAAAATTTTTCTACACCACCTCAAATAAGGGAAATTTGTTCTAATCTTAGAGTACATCATTCCTGGGCATTACTTCTATCATACCACTACGCCACACACACCAAAAAATAAAATAGCAAATCTTTCAACAAACTATAACTTTGATTCTTGTAATCTTCTTTCCATAAAACTATGCAGTACATTCTAAATTTTGCCATTTTTATATGGTGATGCTTTAATGGTTGCAGTAGTTGTGGTGATGTCAGTTACACTAAAGAACAACAGATGGGCAGGAGGGAAGAACAAAGCATTTCCTACCATCTGGAAGCCTGTAGAAATTTTAAAAAGCGGCAAGATAACTTTTTTATCTCCATCTGCCCATTACTTCCAATGTGATTGTGTTTTAATTTTTCATATTTTTCTGCTGAACTTTAAGTACTCTGAAAATTGTTTCCATAGAAACTGTTCCTGCTGCTTGATCACTCACACACTAGCTCCATGCTGCATTCACACAGTATGGGCATAGCTGAGGCTTTGCAAAGTAGAGAATTTTTTTTCCAACTACAGATCTTGAAAGATGTCATATATGCTTTCTCCATCATTAACAAAGTTTTTTTTAAAAGAAGGGAAATGTAGAATTTTTATATTCCTAAATGTTCAGAGTTATTGCAAAATTCATTGCTAAAGGTAAATTGTTATATGGTCCAAATCAGAATAATTTCCCTTCCAAGAAAAATTTTTAAATGTTCAATTAATATGAACTGTTCCTACTCATTTGAAATATGAAGGTAACAAGATGGGATAAGAAGAGAGAAATTTGCTGTTGGAAATAAGTATAAGTGAGAGATAAAAGGTATTATTTTTTTCATTGTATTTTGATAACTGAATACTAGTAATTTCTAATTTACAAACCATAACTTTTCTTTTAAATAAAAAGAAAAAAGGAATAATTTTCTACGCTGTTCTTCTTAATTAAAATACTTAATAATTTATCTTTCACTTTTTATTCATTCCAAAATATTTATATCTATATTAATACATCTAAACTATTTTAGATTTAAATGAAAGAGCCTTGGCAGCATCACTGTTTTTCCAAAGACTGAAGATGATTTCCAGAATACCTTAGGCTTCCTAAATGTTATTTAAAGAACATATCCAGATTCTTCCACCTCTCAGTTCCACACTCCAAAAGTAATCACTTTTGTTTTAGGCTTCTACCTTCTGGTTTTTCAAATGTTTATCATTTATAATTCAAACAATATACTGTCATTAGATTGAATATTGGATAGCACTAATATGAAAGGGAAGCAATTGTTCTAGAGAAAAAAAGGTATGAGAGTTTTTTAGTAGAAACAAAAAGAGTTGGGACTTTGACTTCTAGTAGCATGGTAGACTAAATATTCTGAAGGGCCCTATCACTTCCTGCTTTTCTATGTTGGAACATTAAACTATTTATGCTATAATTAGTTGTTTACATGTTTGATTATGAGCTCCGGCATATTACTGATCTTTCTATGCCTCAGTTTTATCACCGATAAAATGGGAATGGTAATAATATTAATAATAGGAGCAATTCTTAGAAGAATTAAATAAATTACTATGTATAAAGCACTTAGAATACTGCCTGGTGCAGAGTAAGTGAAATAAATATTAGTTATTATTATCATATGGACTCTTGGAATAGTGTTATGGTGAAAAAACACATTACTAATTAGACAATCAATGTATGCTCTAAAACATCTTCATAATATGTAATACATGCTATCTACAAATATTAAAATACTCTCACTCTAAAAACATTGGAAAATTAAAGATGACTTTTTGATGAACTACAAGGGGAAAAAAGTATAATAAATCTTTCTTTCTGCACTAAGCAAAGTTTTCACATAGCCAAGGCTTATCAAGATTTGAACATAAGCTCTAATTAGAACATATGTTCTACATTAATGAATTAATGTTCAACAATGGCATTCTGTCACCTACTTAATTAAAACAAAAACACTTTAACTTTGAATTAGTACAGTTTTCTCTACGGTTTTAAATATTATACACTCAAAACAAATTATATGGGCATCTGAATCTTTCTTTTTTTAGCATATCAATAAAGCAGGTAGTAACTCTGTTTCTATTTTATACTTATTTTAAATAGTAAACTGCATTTCAGTGAACAAAAGTTAGTAGACTTTATCTACAGGCAGGAAAACCACTGAATACAGATCCCCATTTTAGAATACGTGGGAACCCTCCTATCTATTCAGTGATAGATTCCGTGTGTCACAGAGGTCAGATAATTGAGAGATAAAGCCCTATTTTAGCAGGCAAAATTTCATTTACTTACCAGTTTCAAGTTAAAGTTATAAACAGGACTTAAATGATAACATGATTGCTTGACTATATTATATTTTTCAAGCCCTTTTTTTGGTAATTTTATTTAGTATTCCAGTCTCTTGAAATAATGCACCATCACTCTCCCCAATCTGTTTTTTAAAGATGTAGGGAGTTAGTGAAGATTTCTAAACTATTAAACACTTCAGAAGTTTTGAATGAGTTACTAATGTAGTTCTTTTTAGAATTTAAGAGCCTAATGATACAAAGATGCCAGTACACACCAGGCAATAAATATGTACTGCTATATTCTTGTATTTTCTTTCAGATAACAGTTGATTCTAATTTTAAGGCATCCAACTTTAGCTTATAGAGTAAGATTTATATATTTACATACACCCTTTTTTATTTTGGCAATATCCCAGATATGCACTCCAATGCTAGTTCAAAAGTATAGACCATATACCGGTTAACGAGTTAAAAGAAATAAGTTCATTAAAAGTTCCAAAGTTATTAGTAGCAGAATATAACCTAATATTACCTCAAAAAATAACTTTGTTTCTCTTTTATATTCTCCAGTAAGCAACTTAGAAAATGTAACTTTTTTTATCTTGGAAATATAAATATTTTTTAATAATTTAGAAATAAATTTAAAGCCTCATTCTATCTTTGAAACCAGAGTATTTCAAGTGAGGAGGGAAAATGTAAAATTATATATTTCCAAGAAAGATGCACGTATTTCCAAGAAAGATGAAAGCAAAGTCACCAACCTGATACAAATAATCTCCAAGACCAAAGGGCCAAGGAGCTATGCATTTATTAAAAGACAAAACTCACCCTAACTAGTGAAAAGCAAAACACTTTCCTGCTGCTACCACTCTATTGAACAACTAACCCCTCTGCCAGCCCCCTCATCCACTATGAAATTAACTCTCATATCAGTATGGGACAGAGAATCAGAAACCAAAACACAAGGCTTTTCCATATAGATTTTTTTTTTTTGAGACTGAGCACTTCCTTTTAAGAGAAGTTCACAGCCTCAATGACAGTATGTCTAAAGAAATTTTGCAGTGGAAATACATGGTAATAAGACAAATTCTACCATTAAAATATTTAATTTATAAAACACAAAAGAATAAACCCAACTAGCATTCTAAGTGCAACTCCTTATCTTTGGCTGTAGAGTGTTTCTAAAACCTCTGGCAGACAAATTAAACAGATTTGCTATGGAATGTACCAAAGTCAAACAATCTGCAACTGTAATTACTATTAAACTTTTCATGAGAATGGAGGATGCTGTGTTTTACATTACTACATAAAAAATAAAATGATAATGAAAACATGAGACCACAGCAAAAGATTTCTAACTTTCATAAGGAAAGTTTTTCTAAGGATTATAACCTCAACTGATAAATAACAATAAAGACATGGCTTTTTAATTTATTTATAAGATTACTGCAAGTCTTTTCCATGTGAATAAAATACTTATCTAAGGAGCAATACTACAGTTCATAAAGCAGCATATTGATAGGCCATAGGTCAACCATGGTTTAGCTACATGGTTATAAGGACTTTACAAGCACAATTCTTGTTCAAATGATATAAAAGCCAATCAACATAAAATCTAGAAATCACCTCTTTAAAGACCTTGACCATACACAATAGAAATACTGTATATGCATACAATTAATGATGACCATCAAAAGTAAAGCAATTCATTTTACTCCCAAAATTTTTCAATAGAATTGACATAAACAATTTGTCTAAATCATGGTTACTGAGGTATCAACAATAAGAGAAAGAAAAAAAAAAACAAATATGATAAATTCTGTTCTTCTTTCTCTTCCTTCCCCCATATCTCCTTACATTAAGTTATAATCTATTGTGTTACACTAGCAGGCCCACCATGTCCCAAACTGAAACTCCCCTTTTCTGATGAGGGTTCTCTCGCCCTATTTATATTTATATTTATTTATCACATAATATATTATATAATATTAATATTTCTGGTTAACAACCCAATTATCATCTTATGCCACTTAAGTCGCAATGGGTTTCTTTAAAACTGATTTATCACTATTAATACAGAAAAGATATTTTTTACTTCCCAAATGAAAGGAAAAAGCAAAACAAACAGTAAACAAGCAAATAAAAATAGGGGAAGGAATTAGACTTCTCAGGAAAAACTAATAGTGAAAACACTGAAAATCAGTAAGCTTCATCACACTAAAATGAGCTAAATTAAGCTTAATTTAATTACAATGCCAAAAGCACCAATTACAATCAACTACAAAATTTTTAAAACTCACCAAAAGAATACAAATGCTACATTATGGTGAGAAAAATGGAAGGTTATGAAAACAATCAAATTAATGTCAAAACCCACTATGTTACACTTTATGAGGGTATGCAAATTCTTTCAATTGATCTAGAATTCATCTATAATGAACACTGCACGAAACAAGACCAGATATGAACCAGTCAGAAAGTACAGTGGGATACCCAATTACTAAAGACAGTGATATATTCTGTGTAAAAGTTAGAGCTCAGCCACATTTCAAGGACCATATCTTTCTAAAAAGGTTGCCATTTTATTTTTTTTTTCCCAAAAAACTCACTATTCTGCTCAATCTCTAGCCTGAACCAAAATTATTTTTGGAAATTAAATGGTAGTCAGAACTGGAAAAAAGCCAATTTCTCCAAAAGAATCCCTAAATTCAGTAGTATTCAAATCTAATTTCCAACTAGATTTTTCTCTGCAATTTAATGATATGATCCTAAGGCTCTTCTGAAATGTTCAATTCAATATGGCAACAGTCCTCATGCAGTCTCTCCAATAGCTAACTAAAATGGCCATGCAGGAGTTGAAAAGAGACAAAGACACAGACATAAAATCATTGGAAAAAGGGAGGAAAGTGTAGAAAACAATCCCATAAACTGTAAATTCAGAATCTAAAAGAAATTTAGACTAATTATCAGGTAGATAAAGCCAAAAACGCAGCTTTAGCTTATGCCACACCCCAGCTTCACTTCATAGAGACCAACTGAACAAAGGTAGGAAGATGTTTTATTCTTCTTCCCTAATCTCAACACCTACCCTAATCTGGTTCACAAACCCAGGTTCCATAGGAACCATAAAACTATGCTGACATCTTTTACTACTCAAACCTGACCTATTATGGAAGCAAGGTATTTTATCCCTACCCGTTGGAACCTTTCCCACTTCTGCCACTGCCCTTGGCCTCTATACACTATCTATATCCATACAGAGGTAACAAATTCTATAAAACAACTGGCTAAGTAAAGGACAGAAATTAATAGTAGCATATTATATGCTCAGAGACAGAATTCCAAAATAAACACTAAAAACAGGTTTCAAAGTAAGACATACCTGGCACAAGTACATCATGGGAATTATAGCCTGCCATGTACTACACTGGTTAATAATAGCAAAGATGCAGGAGGAGGGAGGCATGCGGAAGGGAGAAAGATATCACTTCAGTAGGCTAAAAGAATCTCCAATGGTAGACAGAGAAAATGCTGTGGAAGCACTGATACAGAACACAAAATTCAGACACTCTCCCAGAAAACAGGAAGAAAAATGACAAAGAAATAAAAATTATGAAGAACATAGTGGACATGGGGAACAGAAAATAAATAGCCAACCAAACAATATTCATTTCCCTGAAGGATGGACTATATCAAACAGAACTGAAAGAATAATCAAACATGCAATATAAGGAAGCTTTCTTCAGCAGCCAAACAAATAGTCTAAACAGATTAAATCCACCACGTTCCCAACTAAATCAAGGAAAATAATGTCATACAAATATATAGTGACAAATGTGGCATTTACAGAAAAAAAATGAAAAACATTCTTCAAGCAACCACACACAAAGAACTAGTTACTTACAACACAACAAAAATCAAGTTTTCCATAATTCTCTCCCCAGCAACAATAAACATCAACTGATAAAAAAAAAAAAACGACTTCCAGCCAAAGACGGCACAGCAAAACCCCTCAAAACTCACCAAAAAACAGCAGAAAGTATGACAATAACAGTGCCCCCATCAGAAAAAGGGGAAACTGAACAAGGACATCACTACAGTCACAATCAGCAAATTTGGAGGCCGAACATCTTATTTTTTTTATTAAAGTACAGCTGATTTACAATGTTCTAGGTATACAGCAAAGTGATTCAGTTATACACATATATATATTTATGTCTATTCTTTTTCAGATTCTTTTCCATTATAGACTATTACAAGCTATTAAATAGAGTTCCGTGTGCTATACAGTAGGTCCTTGTTGTTTATCTGTTTTATTGAGGCTGAACATTTTAAATTCTGTACTGTAATAAGATAGGATGCCAAGAGCTGACACATGCTTCTCAGACCTCAAGCACAGAGGTATACAGAGTTAGGCCCTAGACTAACATAATGAGATCTAAGGGTACAGGTGGGATGCAGGAAATGGAATATAGAAAACCACAGTAATGATAACCAACAAGGACCTACTGGATAGCATAAGGAACTTTACTCAATATCTTGTAATGGGCGGGGGGTGGGGGGTGGTGGGATGAATTGGGAGATTGGGATTGACATATATACACTAATATGTATAAAATAGATAACTAATAAGAACCTGTTATATAAAAAAATAAATAAAATAAAATTCAAAAAAATATTTTAACCTATAAAGGAAAAAAATCTTAAAAAAGAATATATATAAAATATATATAATATACATATGTATAACCGATTCACTTTTCCTTACACCTGAAACTAACACAACATTGTAAATCAACTATATTTCAATAAAAAATTTTTAAAAATAGAAAGATACATTAGAAGTATAAGATACATTTATCAATCAGCTAGCTTCCTAACCAATGAAGGTAAGAGGACAAGGAGCAGCCACTGATTTTTAACACCAACAGCCGGTGACTGGAGATACAGGGGGACTTCTGTTAGACTCATCCACCTCTCAAACCCTGAAAACTGAGGGAGATGGACCACCAGGGCAACGGAGAAATTAAACACAATGAGAAGGTGAAAGACTCAGGTGGTCCGAGTTCATTACTCTCTCCCATCACTTCCCACATGATTCTTAGTAAATTGCTGCCATCATTTTAAAAATGAGCAATAATTGCAAAGTAATGAACAAAGGACCTTTGTGTAGAAATTGCAAATAAAGTAAAAGAGATGAGGGAGACTGGAACATAAGCAAAAAGCATTAAATATCCATAGCAAGAACTTTCTATGGAAATAAATGAAGAAATCAGACAAACAGCTACTACTGTATCAATGAAATGAAAGAAACATAATTTTTTCTTTGTTTGAAAAGCACAAACACAAACTGGAGGGATGAAAGCCACATTAGGAGCAATAACGGGGAGAGGGGGAAGATGGCGGAAGAGTAAGACGCGGAGATCACCTTTCTCCCCACAGATACATCAGAAATACATCTACACGTGGAACAGCTCCTACAGAACACCTACTGAACGCTGGCAGAAGACCTCAGACCTCCCAAAAGGCAAGAAACTCCCCAGGTACCTGGGTAGGGCAAAAGAAAAAAGAATAAACAGAGACAAAAGAATAGGAACGGGACCTGCACCAGTGGGAGGGAGCTGTGAAGGAGGAAACGTTTCCACACACTAGAAGCCCCTTCGCAGGCGGAGACTGCAGGTGCCGGAGGGGGAAAGCTTCGAAGACATGGAGGAGAGCACAGCAACAGGGGTGGGGAGGGAAAAGCGGAGAGATTCCCGCACAGACGATCAGGGCCGACCAGCACTCACCAGCCTGAGAGGCTTGTCTGCTCACCCACTGGGGCGGACGGGGCTAGGAGTTGAGGCTCGGGCTTCGGTCGGAGCGCCGGGAGAGGCCTGGCGTTGGCGGCGTGAACACAGCCTGCAGGGCGTTAGTGCACCGCGGCTAGCCGGAAGGGAGTCCGGGGAAAAGTCTGGACCTGCCGAAGAGGCAAGAGGCTTTTTCTTCCCTCTTTGTTTCCTGGTGCGCGAGGAGAGGGGATTAAGAGCACTGCTTAAAGGAGATGCAGAGACAGGCGCAAGCCACGGCTAACAGCGCGGACCCCAGAGACGGGCATGAGACGCTAAGGCTGCTGCTGCCGCCACCAAGAAGCCTGTGCACGAGCACAGGTCACTCTCCACACCTCCTTTCCCGGGAGCCTGTGCGGCCCGCTACTGCCAGGGTCCCGTGATCTAGGGACAACTTCCCCGGGAGAACGCACGGCGCGCCTCAGGCTGCTGCAACGTCACGCCGGCCTCTGCCGCCGCAGGCTCGCCCCACATCCACACCCTTCCCTCCCCCCGGCCTGAGTGAGCCAGAGCCCCCGCATCAGCGGCTCTTTTAAAACCGTCCTGTCTGAACGAAGAACAGACGCCCTCCGGTGACCTACACGCAAAGGCAGGGCCAAATCCAAAGCTGTGCACCTGGGAGCTGTGAGAACAAAGAAGAGAAAGGGAAAGCTCTTCCAGCAGCCTCAGGTGCAGCGGATTAAAGCTCCACAATCAACTTGATGTACCCTGCATCTGTGGAATACATGAATAGACAACGAATCATCCCAAATTGAGGAGGTGGGCTTTGAGAGCAAGATTTATGATTTTTTCCCCTTTTCCTCTTTTTGTGAGTGTGTATGTTTCTGTGTGAGATTTTGTCTGTGTAGCTTTGCTTTCACCATTTGTCCTAGGGTTCTATCCATCTGTTTTTTTTACTTTTTAAAAAATTTTTTTCTTAATAATTATTTTTTATTTTAATAACTATCTTATTTTATCTTATTTTCTTTTATCCTCTTTCTTTCTTTCTTTCTACTTTTTCTCCCTCTTATTCTGAGCCATGTGGATGAAAGGCTCTTGGTGCTGCAGCCAGGAGTCAGTGCTGTGCCTCTGTGGGGGGCGAGCCAACTTCAGGACACTGGTCCACAAGAGACCTCCCAGCTCCATGTAATATCAAACGGCGAAAATCTCCCAGAGATCTCCATCTCAACACCAACACCCAGCTTCACTCAACAACCAGCAAGCTACAGTGCTGGACCCCCTATGCCAAACAACTAGCAAGACAGGAACACAACCCCACCCATTAGCAGAGAGGCTGCCTAAAATCATAATAAGTCCACAGACACCCCAAAACACACTACCAGACGTGGACCTGCCCACCAGAAAGACAAGATCCAGCCTCATCCACCAGAACACAGGCACTAGTCCCCTCCACCAGGAAGCCTACACAACCCACTGAACCAGCTTTAGCCACTGGGGACAGACGCCAAAAACAATGGGAACTACGAACCTGCAGTCTGCAAAAAGGAGACCCCAAACACAGTTAGATAAGCAAAATGAGAAGACAGAAAAACACACAGCAGATGAAGGAGCAAGATAAAAACCCACCAGACCTAACAAATGAAGAGGAAATAGGCAGTCTACCTGAAAAAGAATTCAGAATAATGACAGTAAAGATGATCCAAAATCTTGGAAATAGAATAGAGAAAATGCAAGCAACATTTAACAAGGACCTAGAAGAACTAAAGATGAAACCAATGGTGAACAACACAATAAATGAAATTAAAAATACTCTAGAAGGGATCAATAGCAGAATAACTGAGACAGAAGAACGGATAAGTGACCTGGAAGATAAAACAGTGGAAATAACTACTGCAGAGCAGAATAAAGAAAAAAGAATGAAAAGAACCGAGGACAGTCTCAGACACCTCTGGGACAACATCAAACACACCAACATTCGAATTATAGGGGTTCCAGAAGAAGAAGAGAAAAAGAAAGGGACTGAGAAAATATATGAAGAGATTATAGTTGAAAACTTCCCTAATATGGGAAAGGAAATAGTTAATCAAGTCCAGGAAGCACAGAGAGTCCCATACAGGATAAATCCAAGGAGCAATAACAAGAAAAAATAAAATAAAATAAAAACAAACATAAGAGCATGGTAGAAAGACATGGATAAAAATCACACAAATCAAAATAGAAAAAAATTGACAATTAATGAGGTGATGCTAGATTTGAAAGACAATGTAAGCTTAATATATTTATAATAATGATACTGATTAAGAAAACTGAACTGGTAGTCCAGAACCAATATTCAAAGTCTTATGGAAGAAAATTTTTCTGAAATGAACAAAAACTTGAATCTATCAAATCTCACCTTGTTCTAGAACAAACTGATACATACAAAATTAATCAACTGATGATAATGCTAGTGAATTTACAGTCTTTTAAGGATTTAAAAAAATTAGTCAGATATGAGCATCCAGGAAGAAAAAGCAATTCATTCAATAAGAAGTTTTAAGAAAAGTTCAGCCAGCCTCAGACTTTACCACAGTAACTGTCAACACCAAATGGAGGTTCCAAAATTCTGGGGGAAGCTAAGATAACCTTCAAGTATAAAAGCAATAAACTCTCAAGATTGTAAGAAGACTTATAAGGCTTTCCTCAAATCTACCGGATGATTGAATTCAACTAACCAAGAAGTAAATCAAGATAATTCAGAAACGGTAAAAGAATTGGCAGTGAGCTTTGAGAGGATAGAATAAAGGACTAAAAATAGTGATTACTAAAATGTATGTAAATGTTTTAAACTTTGACAAAATAAATAATAGTAAGATACCAACAATGTCAGAACTTGGTGAGAAGAAGAAGAAAGCATAAGTTGCTGTTTTCCTTATCTTTTATAACAGGAGTCAATGGACACTGCCAAAAGTTGAAATACCACTTTAAAAAATTGAAAATATCAACCTTTTACTTTTTTTCTATACTTAGAGGGGTCTTTTAGAAACTGAAATACATTGTTGTGAATAAATATCTATGTAAAATTCATTTATTCCTTCCATTTTATCTATTTCTTTTTTCTCTTAGAACATAAAATAAACATATATAAAAAACATATGATTCTGCTTTGTAAATTTTATTCTGTGCCTAACTGGCATATCTGTAGACAAAAATATCAGGCTTGATGTTTAACAGGTGCTAACAAATGTCAATTCTGGATGGTAAGATTGAGGTAACTTTAAATAATGCTTGAGTTTTATCTTTTTTTTTTTTTTTCCAGCCATGTGGCTTACAGGATCTTAGTTCCCCCAACCAGGGATTGAACCCAGGCCCACAGGATCTTAGTTCCCCCAACCAGGGATTGAACCCAGGCCCACAGCAGTACGATAAAAATTTATCATTGTACAATATTTTTCTGTCATGTATTTTTATCAGCTATAAATTATTATTGTAAACTATTCTAATGCTTTTTTCAAGAATGTTTCTAAAATTTGCATTCACTTTTTATCTAGGCAATATGATCATACAGTGATTTTAATGTATTTTTCTATATCTGTTAAAGATCGTGAATCTTTTTATATCATGAATTATAATTTTTTAACTTATTAATTGTGCTTCATCCCTCAGTAGGCTGATTTAATGTTCCCCAGAATGGTATAGGGTGTTATATTGTACGGTAAAATAAAGAAAAGAGATATGTATGTGTATGTAACATCTAATACATGGAAGAATTCCAAGTGCAAAGAAACCACAGCTCACATACAAGAAATGGAAACCAAAGGAAACAGTATAAAATGTAGAGAATATCAAAGAAGCTGAAAATTGACAAAATACATAGAATGTAACAATTTTAAATGGGTCTCCAAAATGGGTTGAAAAATCCAATCAAATTCTTTTTATAAGAAATACACCCAAAATAAAGTTACAGGTTAAAAAAGCATAGACAATAGCATACCAATAATTAATAACAAAGTGAACTCAAAGCAAACAAAACAAAACAAAGAAGCAAGAAAACATTAAATGAAAGCACAAGAAAAGGTCACTTTATACTGGCAACATTTTTTAAACTAACCAAAAAAATAAATAACTATCATAAACATAAGTTGAATAATTAGAACTAGAATATATAAATCAAAAATACTTAGATATTCAACAAAAAATTGACAGAAAAATATAGTAATGAAAGACAAACATTCCACTGCTGATTAACAGATTAACAGAGGAAAATATCAATAACAATGCACAAGCTCTGAAAATCATAATTTATGCTCTACCCTATTTCCAAGAATATTTACAAATATTAGGGGGAGTATTAAGCCACAAAGGAAACCCTTAAAAATATAACATAGCAGCAACTGTATATATAGGCCAACATTCTCTTTCTACAAAGCACAAAGGAAAAAAAAGACAAATTAACAGCAAACGTTAAACTAAAAGAAAGAAAAAGTCACTTTGAAATTTAAGAACTCTCCTAATAAATATGTCTTCAAAGAAACAATATCCTTCCATCTATGAGTCTCAATTTTTTCATATTTAAAAAAAACTTTAAAGGCTCTTATGAGGTCTTTCTAGCCACCCCTCACCCTGACACACACAAACCACAATGATTTTCATGTATCTACCGAGCATATACCATATGTTCAGCTTTCTGACTGATTATTCAATGTGATATGCAAAAGTAGAACAGGTACTTATATTAAAACAGTGTATGATCAAATTGGGGAGTTAGAAAAAGCAAAGAACAGTCACCAACATACTATAAATATTATAGAAATTCAAAGAAGGAGATCAGGGTAGAGGAAGGCTTATTTATGTGACTTGTTAGGACTCGAAGATGGAAGAAATCTGAAAATCCAGAGAAGAAATGGGGAGAACATTCTGGTCAAGAATACTATATCAATGAAGACGAAAGCATAAAATATTAATATTTAATAAAATATTAAATACTGACAGTTATAAAAAGTTACTATAGTGAATATAGCCTAGGAAGAAAAACACCGTAGTCCTAGACCAAATGGTTTATACTAAAAAATGAGCTGTAACAAGATTTTAAAGTACAATGGCTGTGGCTGCCAGCTAAAGTTTGGAAAGGCTCCCATCACTTTGAATGTCCATTCAAATAGACTTCTACTTTTAGGTGTATTTCATATCTCTAGAGAGAATAACGTTACCGATAAACAATGATCTTTATTTGCCGTTTGGGAAACTAACTATAGCAGAGGTAAGATACTCCGCCAGGCTTCCATAGCTACTTTGTGCAATGAGAGGAAAACAGTAATAGCTAAGAATTTAAAGAACATTATCACATTCGGGATCTTCTGATTCTGTAAACTGTATATTTATTTCACATTCCTATAGTCTAACACACAAAAATTAAAATAATTAGACTAAAAACATTCTAATCAAGAATGCCGTTTACCCTGAAAAGAAAGAAGGAAACCAAGACAGATTTAAAACTGGTTTATAATAAACAAGGTAGAGAGGACTAGGACTGCCAACTAGGAGGGAGTGGGAGGAAATAAAGCATCGTAGTTTCTGAAGAAAAGGCTGCTATTAAGTATAATTGCACCAACTTGATCCAAATCCAATATTTCTTATTCATTGAAAAGAAACATATTAAAATAGCAGCAATTTCCTTTACAAATAAACACATGCAGCCAAGGAAGCTTCTACCAAAAAAGTTTAACCCTAAAGGTAATAAAAAGCAGGAGTGACATTATTTCAGTGCTCTAACTTCAGATATTAACTTCTAAATACAAATATGCTATAGTTAAGTCAGTAATAAATTTTTTTGATTCTACTAAAAGTTACAATGAAATTCCTTCAAACACTCTAATCCTATATTTTTATGTTAAAGTGCATAAAAATAAGAAAAATCTTCCAATGAATAATTAGAAATTATTGCTATATGTTAACCGTGGAAATCATTAATGGTAATATTTGCACTTATTTATAATTATGATCTTTATGAGAAATAGGAAGTTTCACTTACAAGTACCTATATTTAGGTGTGTCAGGCTAATTTTGAATATAAGCATCTTGCTGCACACTATATAGAAATTTGACTTTTTATTCAAGGTACTTTCAGTTACTATTTGTCCCTTGACTTGTAAGTTGCATCTGGACCAGAAACTATAAAGTAACCATAAATATCTTCTGGCAAGCCATATCTCTGAGCTTCTCTATGAGTATGGTGACTCTTAAAATAGACATATCCCTTGTAAATAATATATCTGTAATATAAGTATTTCAACTAAATGATCTCAATAAGTTCTTTCTATCTATCACTCTCCCATGCCCCACATACATACAAAAACCACAATGACTTTTTAGTATTTAAAGATACTGGCTCCTGAGGGGCATGAAGACTCTAAGCCATGATGGGCTGCATACCCACCAGTGTGAATCTGTCTTCTTGCACCTAAGCTGTCACTTGGGGGGCCAAAGAGAACAGCTCTTGGATGGATATATGGACCGCTGCAAGAATTACTCTCCCCAAAGAGAATTACTTGACGTTGCCCTGCTGGCAAGATATTTTTCCTGTTCTAAATCCTTATAAGTAAATCTGATATAAAATGTCTGGTGAGTCTGAGTGTTTGGTTGAACTTAAAAGACCATCTGGTGGACTTTGCAAAAGCTAACTCAAAATTTAAAATTTTTCTACAGATACAAAGTAACTTTAATTTGTGTTAAGTGCCCAGCAACTATAATTATAGTATTGTAATTATAGTATTTTCTCATAAATATGAAAAGCAATTTATTTTTAAAATATTCATTGTTTTCATTTTTCCAACATCTAAGCTTCAGATTAACCATTAATGCAAATATGAATGCCTTTCATTGATCCTCAACAATAATATTCCACATTCAACCTCTTAAATTGGGGGGATTAGCCACATTGATCAGATGCTATAGGCATCACTGAAGAATTCTACATACGGTTTTTAAATGTTCAATAAAATGATCTAAATAAGCAGAACTGAATAGATCTGGGGATACATGAAGCTTTATAGAAAGTTGTTTTTCTATACATTTATTGAGATTTTCAATTCCTAAACATAATCTGAGATGCTAAAGAGTTTGTCAAGATCTTGCCTCATATACTGACAAACTAGAAAAATTACACAGTTAGATATCTATTTCTCTCATTTTTGATAAGTTTTGTAAAGTTAATGTTAACACACGAATTTTGTCTTTCATTTAAATGCAAAAAGGCTCTATTTAAAATCTAAACTGTCCTGAACACATAATCATTAGCAATTCTCCACCGTTTGACATAATAAGTTCTGAAACAAATTTTGAAGTGTAACATTCTCACAGTCAACAATAAGTGATATCTAAATGGGATCCATTAAGTGCTTGAAGAAATCCTTTTCTATTTTAAAGAAAATAATCTATCAGGTAAACTATTTTCTTGAAATCTTGAATTTATAAAGAATATCTTGTTAGAGATTCTAGATATAAATGATTAAAGGTGCTAATTAAGGGTTTTTTATATCCTTCTTTACCAATAAAATTTATATTTTAAATTATCTCCATTGCAGACATTCAATGTCACTTGTCATTTTTTAATAAAATCATTTGCCATAAAACTTCTAGTGAATTCCTTAAGATACTCTTTTAAAAAAACTGTTAAATTAAACCACTTACTGTAAACAGCCCACTCTTACTGCTACAGGAATGTGGGGAAGTTGAGTGGCCCACTTCAATGTCACATCCTGATAAACATGCAACATGTTATTATGGTTTCCAATCAAAGTATTTATTGTTCCTTCAGAAACTATGGGTTGAAGACAGAAAAAGAGGATAATAAGAAAACAATCATTTCCAACAGTATATTATATCCCTTTTAGAGGATTTATGATACAAATTAATTCTAATGTCTTGACTTAATGCATAAAGATTTTAAGTAATAAAACATTATTTTTCAACTACAAGCTATCAATATCAAAAAGAAAAAAATAATTTTATAAGTATATAAAAACTACATATATAACTATAAAAACTGTAACCAGATAGTGGCCAACATTTTTGTATTTTATCTAGAAAGCATGAACTTGATTAATATTTAACACATTTAAGCTAATATTTACTAGACATTCACTACAGACAAATAATTCTATTAGGCATTACTATGCTCCATTCTGCTTGTAAAAGAGTCTGATGTTCTCTTAGAAGCATCTTGAACAGCCACATCTTGGAAAGCATTAATGCATACCTGAGGCCAATTCTACAAGTCATTTTGTATGAAGTAAAATAACTGACAAAACCAAATGTGTGCTTTATATCACACTTCTATTCAAACTTTAAAAGTTAAAATTTCCATTACATGTGCTGTATAAAACTATTTTCCTAAATGTTTAAAATATATGTGAGTGATTTGGGCTTTTTTTGGTGTATAAAATATAGTCATGACATATGGAAGAGATACAAGAAAATCTTTCTACACACCTGAGCAATATGGGAGAAAACAACTTGGGCTACAATCAAGTTTCTTCATAAATCGAATTTGTCCATTATCCTTAAGGCAAAAAAAGTTTCTCTCACCAAGAACAAAAACAGAAGAGGCTGACTGATTGAAAGAAACAATACATATATCAAGGGCTTGCTCTCCAATATTTAGAGTCCAATCCACCTGCAAAGGAAAACTTATGATCAATTTAGTTGCTAAAAACAGAACATTTTAGTCACTGTCATATCAATACAATTAAGAAATGCTTTACAACAACGCAGGCATAAAGATTGGCTAACCTTGGGCTTCCTTGATGGTGCAGTGCTTACGAATCTGCCTGCCAATGCAGAGGACACAGGTTCAAGTCCTGGTCCAGGAAGATCCCACACGCCATGAAGCAACTAAGCCCGTGCACCACAACTACTGAGCCTGCGCTCTAGAGCCCATGAGCCACGACTACTGAACCCGTGTACCACAAATACTGAAGCCCACGTGCCTAGAGCCTGTGCTCCTCAACAAAACAAGCCACCACAATGAGAAGCCTGCGCACGTCAACGAAGAGTAGCCCCCACTCACCACAACTACAAAAAGCCCGCATGCAGCAACAAAGACACAACAGAGCCAAAAATAAATAAACAAAATAAATAATTTTTTAAAAAAATTTAAAAAAAAAGATTGGCTAACCTTCATTCACTTTTTTTTTCCTATGACCTTATTTCTGATATTTTGTAGACTCTAATAGTTTTTGCCCCATCTTTTACCAAATGATATTAGCTATTCAGTGGTTCAAAAACACTCATATAAGTTTAATCAAGGAGGTGAAGATCTGTGCATCAAAAACTATAAAACATTGGTGAAAGAAATTGAAGAGCACAAATAAATGGAAAGATATTCCATGTTCATGGATTAGAAGAATTAATATTACTAAAATGTCCCTACTACCCAAGGTGATCTACAGATTCAAATCCCTATCAAAATTCCAATGACATTTTTCACAGAAATAGAAAAAAAATGTAAATTCATATGAACCCACAAGACTCCAAATAGCCAAAGCAATCTTGAGCAAAAAGAACAAAGCTGGAAGCATCATACTACCTGATTCCAAAATATACTACAAAACTACAGCATGGAACTGGCATAAAAAACAAACATCTAGACCAGTGGAACAGAATAGGGAGCCAAGAAATAAAACTCTGCATTTACAGTCAACTCATCTTTGACAAAGGTTCCAAGAACACACAATGCAAGATGGTAGTCTCTTCAAAAAATGGTGTTGGGAAAACTTGATATCCACATGCAGAGAAATGAAAATGAACCCCTATCTCATACCATATGCAAAAATCAATTCAAAATGGCTTAAAGACTCAAACATAAGAACTGATACTGCAAAATTATTGGAAGAAAACATAGGGAAAAGCTCAATGATTTTTTTGGATATGACCTCAAAAGCACAGGCAACAGTATTAAAATAGACAAAAGGGATTTCATCAAACTAAAAAGCTTCTGCAGGGAAAAAAAGAAAAAGGTCATTATGGGATTATATGAAATCATGTGTGTGAAACTTTTGAAAATTGTAAAGCATTATAGAATTTAAAGTCTTTTATCCAATAAAAAAAATTTTTTTAAAGCTCTGCACAGCAAAGGAAACAATCAATTGTGTGAAGAGACAATCTATGAAATGGAAAAAAATATATCCATATAGCCAGTAAGGAGTTAATATACAAAAATATATAAGAAACTCAGACAGCTCAATAGCAAGAAAACAAATATCTGATTTTAAAATGGGCAAAAGACCTAAATAGACATTTCTAAAAATAAGACATACAAATGGCCAACAGGTATATTAAAAAATGCTCACCACCACTAATCATCAGGGAAATGCAATGTGAGATGGAATGCACAAAAGTACGTGGATAAAGAGGAAGTAAGATTGCCCTCAAAGTTAGGCTTTGAGGCAAGAATCAACAAATAAAAGTTCAGAGAAGAGATATGAAAAGTCACATTAAAGATAGGTAGATAGATAGATAGATAGATGGACTTCCCTGGTGGCGCAGTGGTAAAGAATCCGCCTGCCAATGCATGGGACACGGTTTTGATCCATGGTCCGGGAAGATCCCACATGCTGCAGAGCAACTAAGCCCACACACCACAACTACTGAGCCTGTGTGCTGCAACTACTGAAGCCCGCGTGCTCTAGGGCCCACGTGCCGCAACTACTGAGCCCTCATGCTGCAACTACTGAAGCCTGCGCACCTAGAGCCCATGGTGCACAACAAGAGAAGCCACTGCAATGAGAAGCCCGTGCACCACAACAAAGAGTAGCCCCCACTTGCCACAACTAGAGAAAGCCCACATGCAGCAACGAAGACCCAAAGCAGCCAAAAAATAAAATTTTAAATATATATATATATAAATTTCATGCCATCCAGAAATGATTTAGGTATTAATCTGTCTACTTTAGGATTAAAATATCTGAAGAAGATATGAAATCCAAATGGGGCTAGCCAGAGAGGCAAATATAATCAGTGTGTATATAAGAACAATCTGGAATAGGGAGACAGCATAGTGAATATAGGTAGATGCATCAGATTATCTTCATCTAAATTCAGATTCAACACCAAGAAATCATTCAATTGCCACTTAGTTCAAGTGTAGTTTACCTATATGAAAAGATTCTACTGGACACAAGACATGAACATCAGTCCTAAGACAGTTAACGTTTCTCATTACAATATAATAGGCTAGCATTCTAGCATTACTTTTCAGTGCTTGTAACTCAGGCTGATGTGTCCCTGACTCTGAGAGATGACGATTCATTCAGAGTGGATAGGCAAAGTTTCTGAGGCCACAGGCCAAGATCCTGCCACTAAATACTTTCAGTTCACTAGGTACTGAGTGACACTCTTTGTAACCTGTCCTTAGGGAAATATACCACATTCTAAATTAGTGAGTCTCAAAATGCACAGAAGTTTACTAAGAACAATCATTTAAAATTTCTTCCATTTCCAGCCATCATAGAGTAATAGGAAAAAAATCTACCATCCATCTGAAACAACCACAACACAGACAAAATGTATGAAACAACCATTTGCAAGGCACTGGATATCAGAAAACAAAGGACAGCAATCCGCTTAAAAACAGAAAATAAATGAGGTGAATGGTAAAATTGCTCCTGCCATGAGAGAGTTTTCAGGCCATGGCACAGGGAGAAACAACCCAGGCAAAGCCCAACAGACTCCCTGAGTTGAGGAGATGTATGATAAGAGTTCAGAAAAACCAAGGCAGCTAGAGTGCATAAGACAGCATGACAAAGAAAGAGAACAGCACAGGGACAGAACTCTGAGATCTGTAAAGAATCCTCTCAAGTATTCAGCTGAGTACTTATCAGCACATTCATGTAGAAAACTACTCAAAGCCAGGGAAAGAACCACTCAAAAGGATTAGCGGTAACAGTGCCCAGCATTCACAAAGGGCCTGGAATACTGCCAGTGCCCGCCAGCCAGACTGGAACACCTCATAATTCAAAGGGAGGTGGATAGAGCACTCAAAGGGTATTACCTCAGGAGTAGGGAATAAGTAGCCCCAGAATGAGCACTGCTCTGGTCCCACCTAACAAGACTTAAAAGCAAGAGCCAAAAAGATCAAACTGTTTCCAACTAACTTAACTGTCTCCCAGGCCTAAGCTCAAGAAGATTTATAGAAACACAAAAATATCTAGCACCCAACAAAGTAAAATTGACTATATCCTGGCATCTAATAAAAAATTACCAAGCATGTAAAGAAAAAGGAAAATGTGATCCATGATGTGGAGATAAATAAATAAACTGAAATTCACTCAAAATTGATACAGACTCTTTTTTGTGGCGCCTCAGAGGCGGTCGGCCACTTCAGAATGAAGCTGAACATCTCTTTCCCAGCCACTGGCTGCCAGAAACTCATTGAAGTGGACGATGAATGAAAACTTCATACCTTTTATGAGAAGCGTATGGCCACAGAAGTTGCTGCTGACGCTCCGGGAGAAGAATGGAAGGGTTACATGGTCCGAATCAGTGGTGGAAAAGACAAACAGGGTTTCCCCGTGAAACAGGGTGTTTTGACCCATGGCCAAGTCCACCTGCTACTGAGTAAGGGGCATTCTTGTTACAGACCAAGGAGGACTGGAGAAAGAAAGGGCAAATCTGCATGGGGTTGCATTGTAGATGCCAATCTGAGAGTTCTCAATTTGGTCATCGATAAAAAAGGGGAGAAGGATATTCCTGGACTCACTGATACTACTGTGCCTCATTGCCTGGGGCTTCAAAGAGCTAGCAGAATCCGCAAACTTTTCAATCTCTCTAAAGAAGATGATGTCCACCAATATGTTGTGAGAAAGCCCCTAAACAAAGAAGGTAAGAAACCTAGGACCAAAGCACCCAAGATTCAGCATCTTGTTACTCCACGTGTTCTGCAAGACAAACATCGGTGTATTGCTCTGAAGAAACAGTGTACTATGAAAAATAAGGAAGAGGCTGCAGAATATGCTAAACTTTGGGCCAGGAGGATGAAGGAGGCCAAAGAAAAACGCCAGGAACAGATTGCCAAGAGTTGGAGGCTGTCCTCTCTGAGAGCTTCTACTTCTAAGTCTGAGTCCAGTCAAAAATGAGATGTTCTAAGAGTAACAAATAAATAAGATCAGACATAAAAAAAAAGATATAGATGTTAGAATTAGAAAACAAGGACATTAAAACAATTATTATAACTATATTCTTTACCTTTAAAAAGTTAAGTAGATGCATGGAAGATATTTTTTAAATCACCCAAAGTGAACTTGTAGAGATAGAAGCTCTACCAGATGGGAATTAATACCAGATTAGACACTGTAGAAAGAATATTAGTGACCTTGAAAACATAGCAGTACAAATTATCCAAAATGAAATAGAAAAAAGAATTTTTGAAAAGAAAAAGAAAATCTGTGACCTGTAGGGTAACTTCAAGTACCCTAAATGTATGTGTAATTGAGAGGAGAGGAGAAAAGATGGAGAACAGAAAAATATATATGAAGAATTAATAGCTAAAAATTTTCTAAATTTCATAAAAATTATAAATTCACTGATACACGAAGTTCAACAAATCTTAAGCATCGAAAAAGGAATGAAAGAAAGGAAAACTACACAAAGCACATCATAATCTAATTGCTCAAAACAAGTGATAAGAGAAAATCTGAAAAACATCCAGAGAAAAAAGACATTATATACAAAAGGACAAAGATAAGATGAAAGATTTCTCATGGGAACAATGCAAGCTAGAAGACAGAGGAGACCTCTGCTCTTGGAGAAGGAAATCAAGATGGCAGAGTCACAGGATGTAGAACTCACCTCCAGCATCAAACACAGCAAAAATACATCCATATGTGGAACAATTCTCACCAAAAATTAACTGGAAACTGGCAGAAAGACTCCTGTACAACCAAGGCTGGAAGAGAGATCCACACATAATCAGGTAGAAAGGGAAGAGAAGCGATCAGGTCAGGACCTGTGTGAGGGATGGGGCTCAGAGGAAAAGTGAGACTTCACAGGCAGAGATCCTCCCTGGGAAGTGAGCAATTTGAACTACATGTTGGACACCCTAGCTCTGGGGTCCTGCACAGAGAAGACAAACCCCCTTGGCTGGTTGGAGGGCAGGTGGGACTAATAGGAAGGCTGGGGGAATCCCAGATCCAACTCAGAAGGAGTGCACACATGCTTGTTCACTCCCAAAACAGGGCGGAACGTGCAGATCGGAACTTCATGGGTGGCTGACTGGTTTCCTGCAACCGCCTCGTGAGTGCCCCAGCCTGAGCAGACTGAATGCTCCAGCCCTGCTTACTTGACATTGCAGCTCCACACTATAGTGAAGGCTGCCATGACTGAGGAAAGAGCTCAGCAGTGAAACACAGAGGCAGCTAAGACCAAAAGCACTGTCTAACCAGGGAGGGGGCAGCACAGGCAGCACATCAGAAGAAGCCTAACCTCTGTCTATGGCTGGACCACCACAGCCTATACCCATTCAAATACCAAGAGCCTGCACCGGCACTCCTACTCTAGCACTGCTCCCCTCTGCGACAACGGTGCCAGTGCTGAAAATGGGGAGGGCTCACACTTAAAGGGAACAGAGCCAGAAAGACTCCACCCTCAGGGCTTCTGCTCCAGCAACTTGGGACCTGACCCCACCTTTGATAGGGTAGTGATGGCCACTGAAGAGAGGGGAATCCTTGGCTCATACCTGGCTCTGTCCTTAGCCCTTCCTTCTCCAGCCCACTTCCTACCAAGGTGATAGCTGCCAGCACACCCTGAGGAAAGATGTGACTTATGTTCACATCAAATCCAGCTCTCCCATCAAAACCACTGGGCACATACAAACTATACAAGGATGCTCCCACATAAGGACACTGAATTAGATAACTGTTTCACCTAATTTCATAGAAAGAGAGAAAGTTAAGCAAAATGAGAAGACAGAGGAATTGGTCTCAATAGAAAGAGCAAGAGAAAACACCTAAAAAAACAGAAAAATGGGGCTTCCCTGGTGGCGCAGTGGTTGAGAGTCTGCCTGCCGATGCAGGGGACACGGGTTTGCGCCCCGGTCCGGGAAGATCCCACGTGCCACGGAGCGGCTAGGCCCGTGAGCCATGACCGCTGAGCCTGAGCATCCAGAGCCTGTGCTCCACAACGGGAGAGGCCACAACAGTGAGAGGCCCGCGTACCACAAAAAAATTAAAAATAAACAATTCACCAGATAAAGAATTCAAAGCATTAGTAATAAGACTACTAATTGAATTAGGGAAAAGAATAGATGAACAAAGTGAGAATTTTAACAAGAAACTGTAAAAATAAAAACAAATTTAAAAAATGAGAACAGTTTTAAGAGATAACATCAAATGTACCAACATTCGCAGGAGCCCCAGAAGGAGAAGAGAGAGAGAGAAAGGGGTTGAAAATGTATTGGATGAAATTACGGCTGAAAACTTCCCAAACCTAAAGAAGGAAATGGATATACAGATACAGGAAACACAGAGGGTCCCAAAGAAGATGAATCCAAACAGATCCACAGCAAGACATATCATAATTAAACTGGCAAAAATTAAAGATAAAGACAGAGTTCTAGGGGCAGCAAGAGAAAACCAAAGAGTTATACACGAGGGAACCCCCATAAGACTACTAGCTGATTTTTCTGCAGAAACTTTGCAGGCCAGAAGGAAGTGGCATGATATACTCCAAGTGCTGAAAGGGGGAAAACCTGCAACCTAGGATACTCCACCAAGCAAGATTATCAGTTATAATTGAAAGAGAGATAAAGAGCTTCTCAGACAAGCAAAAATTAAAAGCATTCATCAATCAATACTAAATCTACCCTAAAAGAAATGCTAAAACATCTTCTCTAAGTGGGAAAGAAGTAAAAATCTATAGGAAAGGGAAAATCCCACTAAGAAAGACAAATACATAGTAAGGACTGAGGATCAACCACTTAAATAAGCTACTATGAAGATTAAAAGACAAAAAAATTATAAAAGCAACTATAATAAACAGTTAAGGGATAAACATGAAGGCGTAAAATATAACATCAAAAGCACGAAATATGGGGGGAGGGGAGTAAAAAATGTAGATCTTTAGAATGTGTTTGAACTTAAATGACCACCAGTTTAAAACAAGTAGATACAGTTGTAGGTCAACATATATGAAACCCATGGTAACCACAAATCAAAAACTTACAACAGATACACAAAAATTAGAGAGAAAGGAACACAAGCATACCACTAAAGAAAATCATCAAACCATGGAGAAGAAACAAAAAGAAGAAGAAATGAACAGAGAAGAGCTACAAAAACAACTGGAAAACAAGTAATAAAATGGCAATAAGTACATACCTATCAATATTTTTTTAAATATCAGTGGACTAAATGCTCCAATCAAAAGACATAGGGTGTAAATCAACTATACCTCAATAAAAAATATTTTTTAAGACATAGGGTGTCTGATTGGATTAAAAAAACAAGACCCATCTGTATGCTGCTTACAAGAGACTCACTTCAGAGCCAAAGACACACACAGACTAAAAGTGAGGAGATGGAGAAAGATATTTCATTCATGCAAACAGAAACGACAAGACAGCAAGGATAGCAACATTCATATCAGACAAAATGGACTTTAAAACAAAGCCTATAACAAAAGACAAAGAAGTGCATTATATCATTATAATATCATAATAATATAATACATGATATCATATAATAATATCACTATATCATTATAAAAGGATCAATACAAGAAGAGGATATTACAATCATTAACATATATGCACGCAGTACAGGAGCACCTAAATATATAAAGCAAATAGTAACAGACATAAAGGGGAAAATTGACAAGAATACAATAATAGTAGAAGACTTTAAAACCCCACTTACATCAATGGACAGATCATCAAGACAGAAAATCAGTAACACAACAGTGGTCTTAAATGACACAATAAACCAGTTGGACTTAATAAATACCTACAGGGCATTCCATCCAAAACCAGCAGAATACACATTCTTTTCAAGTGTACATGGAACAGTCTCCAGAACAGATCACATGCTGGGCCACAAAACAAGTATCAGCAAATTTAAGAGGATAGAAATTATACCAAGCATTTTTTCCAAACACAATAGTATGAAACTAGAAATCAATTACCGAAAGAAAAATGGGAAAAGCACAAACATGTGGAAGTTAAACAACATACTACTAAAAAACCAATTGGTCAATGAGGAAATCAGAAAATACCTCAAAACAAATGAAAATGGTAACACAACTTTCCAAAATCTATGCAATGAAGCAAAAGCCATTCTGAGAGGGAAGTTTATAGACACAGGTCCACCTCAAGAAACAAGATAAATCTCAAATATACAACCTAACCTACCATCTAAAGCAATTAGAAAAAGAAGAACAAACAAAGCCCAGAGTCAGCATAAGGAAGGAAACAATAAAGATCAGAGAGGAAATAAATAAAATAGAGACAAAAAATATAAGAGAGAAGATCAATGAAAGCAAGAGCTACTTTTTTGAAAAGATAAACAAAATTGATAAACCTTTAGCCAGGCTCACCAAGAAGAAAAGAGAGGACCCAGATAAACAAAATAAGAAATGAAAGAGGAGAAATAACAACCAATACCACAAGATACAAAAAATCATAAGAGAATACTACAGCTATATGTCAACAAATTGGACAACCTAGAAGAAATGGACAAATTTCTAGAAACATACAACCTGACAAGATTGAATCAGGAAGAAATAGACAATCTGCATAAATGGATCGCTAGCAGTGAAATTGAATTTGCAATTTAAAAAAAATTTCCAGCAAACAAAAGTCCAAGACCAGACAGGTTCACAGGGGAATTCTACCAAAAATATAAAGAAGAATTTTACCAATCTTTCTCAAACTTTTCCAAGAAATTAAAGAGGACAGTAAACTCCCAAATCCATACTATGAGGCCACCTTTACCTTGATACCAAAACCAGACAAAAACACTACACAAAAGGAAAATTACAGGTTAATACTTTTAATGAATATAGATGCAAAAAGCCTCAATGAAATATTAGCAAACTGAATCCTACAACATATAAATAGAATCATACACCATGATCAAGTTGGATTTATTCCAGGGATGCAAGGATGGTTCAATATTTGCAAATCAATCAATGTGATACACCACATTAACAAAAGGAAAGATAAAAATCACATGATCCTCTCAATAGACACAGAAAAGGCATTTGACAAAATTCCACATCTACTCATGATAAAAACTCTCATCAAAGATGGTATAGAGAGAGCATATCTCAACATAATAAAGGCCATTTATGACAAACCCATAGCTAACATCATACTCAATGATGAAAACCCAAAAGCATTTCTGCTAAAATCAGGAACAAAACAAGGATGCCCACTCTCACACTTGTTTAACATAGTATTGGAAGCCCTAGCCACAGCAATCCAACAAGAAAAAGAGATAAAATGTATCCAAATTGAAAGGGAAGAAGTAAAACTTCACTCTTTGCAGATGACATGGTATTTTATATATAGAAAACCCTAAAGTCTCCACCAAAAAACTATTGGAACTAATAAATGACTTCAGAAAGTTGCAGAATACAAGATCAATACAGACAGTCTGTCGTTTTCCTATAAATAATGAACTATCAGAAAGAGAAAGCAAGAAAACAATCTTGTTTAAAATCGCATCAAGAAGAATAAAATACCTAGGAATAAACTTAACCAAGGAGGTTAAAGACCTATGCTCTAAAACTATAAAACATCGATGAAGGAATTTGAAAATGATGCAAAGAAATAGAAAGATATCCTATGTTCTTGGATTAGAAGAATTAATATTGTTAAAATGTCCATACTACCCAAAGCAATCTACAGATTTAATGTAATCCCTATTAAAATTCCCATGATATATTTCACAGAATTAGAACAAATAATCCTAAAATCTATATGGAACTACAAAAGACTCTGAATTGCCAAAGAAATCCTGAGAAAAAGAACAAAGCTGGAAGTAAGTCCCTGAGTTCAAACCACACTACAAAGCTGTTGTAATCAAAACAGCGTGGTACTGGCACACAAACAGACACATAGATCAATGGAACAGAATAGAGAGCCCAGATATAAACCCACACACCTATGGTCAATTAATCTATGACAAAAGAGGCAAGAATATACCATGGAGAAAAGACAGTCTCTTCAGTAAGTGGTGCTGGGAAAACTGAGCAGCTACATGTGAAAGAATGAGATTAGAACATTTTGCCACACCTTATAGAAAAATATACTCAGAGTGGATTAAAGACCAGAAACAATAAAATTCAAACAATTTTTCTTCAAACTACTTTTTCAAGTTATCAAACGTCCACGTTTGTCTTTGAGCTAACTTTATCTTTGTAGACTGTGAACATTTTTTCATCTTTTACTTATATATTTCATCACATGCCTATTAGTAGCAACTTTTTTGCCTATTAAAGGAATTTTTAATTTTTCTATTTTTATTTTGTTAGTTTATAATCACTTCAGTTAAAAGTGACCACATCTGGATATCTATCATTCTAGTTGTACAACTCTATAATCTGCTATATTATGACCATGCTCCATTGCTCAATAATAGCCAACTAAATTCTTTGATCATTGACATAACTTTAACACAGAAAAGAGAAATGGCTAAAATATATGTTTTTTAAATTTTTATTCCCAGGAATTCTTATTCTAAATGAACATCTATAATTAGATATAACATTACTAAAATTTTCATATATTTTTAAAAGGCCTTACAACTAGTCTTTTTCCAGAACCAAGTTTTTGCTGTTCAGTCTCTTGTCTTTTATCTGCATCCGTTGCAAAAGCAAGTACTTGGTATCTGTTTAAAAGATATGGAATAATTGTAAGTGACTTTATAGTTAAAAAGTGTAAATTATTTTAAACTTTAAAAACACATAATCTCGGTATAGCTAAAATTTTTAAATGCACATTATCTACAAACCTTACGAATAACCTTCCCCTTGATTTTAAAAATTGTAAAATTTAGTAATGAATTCATACTGAATGATACTGTGGCTTAAGACTATGTAAACCTGCAATGGTAAAGAAATTATAACCATATGTCCCAAAATTCAATGTTGGAAAAATAGCTCTGCCACATATCAAAGCATTTCCATTAGAAGTTTATGTGACAAAAACAATACTCAAGAAAGATCCAGCACCAAAACACAAAATAGAAAAAAATACAAATAATGCAAAGCAACCAGACGACTTGTTGCAAACCCCCAAAAAAAGTAGTAGTAGAAATAGTAGAAATTATTAATAGATAATTTATGGACCCCAGAACACCTGATTTTAATTCCCAGCTAAAGCATTAACTAGTTGAGAAAATTTTTTTTAATTAATCACTCTGTCTTATCTATAAAATGGAATAATAATCTCAAACTGAAGCATTGTTAAAAGAATTAAAAAATAATCTAGTGCCTAGTACAGTATCTGGTATACACTAGGTGCCCAATTATTGATTAACAGACTGACAAACACATAGATACAGATTTATATATACATAGAGATAAATCACATAGTAATTTATCTGGTATGTAATAAGTTCTCAATAATGGACATTATAACTTTCTATAAGTATTTTAAAGCTTTTATTTCAATAGTAACATTTAACACAACATTGTAAATCAATTATACGTCAATAAAATAAATTTTTTAAAAGTTAAAAATTAAAAAATAGTAACATTTAGCTCAAATCATTCTTAAAAACAATTTATAAATATCATTCAATTTAGAAATGATTCAGACAATAAAGTTTAAATTCCCTTACTCACATTAATTTATGGTGTATTGTTAGAGTAATAATCCTACTCAAAATGAAGAAATTTTAGGCTCATAGATTCCTTTCCCTCTTTTTTTTTTTTTTGAAGTTTCTTACTTTTATTGTTGGTGCATATCTAGTTACATAGAGGAGATAGGGAAGGCTCTCCAAAAGGTAACACTTAGCAGAGAAAAGGTATTAGAAGGTTAACAAAAACATCTCAACAAATAATTAAGCCTTTCCCTCTTATTGAATCAAAACTTCTTACATTGCTCTTTGATAGCTAAGAGGAAAATTAGTAGGTAGATATATTCAGACATCTCATATTGTCTAAAGAAAGATGTCTGATAGTGTAAACATCAGGGACCTGAATAAATAAAGGCAATGCAGAATATCTAAACAAGTACCGAAATTTACACTGGTATTCAAATGTCATATACCAACTCTTTTTTTTTTTGCAGTACGCAGGCCTCTCACTGTTGTGGCCTCTCCCGTTGTGGAGCACAGGCTCCGGATGCGCAGGCTCAGCGGCCATGGCTCATGGGCCTAGCCGCTCGGCGGCATGTGGGATCCTCCCGGACCGGGGCACGAACCCGTGTCCCCTGCATTGGCAGGCGGACTCTCAACCACTGCGCCACCAGGGAAGCCCATATACCAACTCTTAAAGCCTTCTATCTCAATCAGCAATACTTAATTTGTAAAAAGTCTCCAATTTTCAGTGAATGCAGAATGACTATGAATTAAGATCGATTTTGCAATGCATTCATGAAAATTACAGTTAATAAGAAAGCTTAATGTATATAAAGTTCATTCATTCAATAAACATATAGTAGGGATCTCATATAAGCATTAACAAGGGGGAAAACTACTACATGACCTATATCCACCAGGACCTTCCAAAGTAGTTGTGAAGATTCATATACAAACAAATAAGTGTAACTCAGAGTACCCTGTGCTAATAGAAGGTATGCATATAAGTACCAAGGGAATATGATCGCAGGAACAGGTAATTGGGGTGGAGGAAATATGTATGTTCTTGGTATCAGTTCAGGAGGAGAAAGCTAGGTTTTGAAAAATGAAAAACTCATCATGCTGTTAAAGAGGTAAAAGGCATTATGGCAAAGCAAACAGCACATGCAAAGGCATGCAGCAGTAAAAGAGACATGAAAGGCCATGGCAGGAGTTTAGGAGAGATGCATGGCGGAAAGGAATGAGTCATGGGAAATGAGACAAAAAAGGGTAGGAGGCTGAAGATCTCGGCCTTGTAAAATCATGCTAAAAAATCCCATAGGTAGCTGCAGCAAATATCTCAACACCATCTGAGACTGACCTTCAAAATCCCTAACTCTCCAAAAAATTAGACCTCATAGTCCAACCTCCAAATAAGATTGCTTTACTCTCTCTGGTTCATGGTAACAGAAATTAGTATGCACTAGTGACTGGAACATCAGTCCAGAGCTGGTCCTGCAAATGGATCTAACCTTGGTCAATTAATTACATAGACCATTCATTTCCTGCAGACACCAACCTACCAGAGGATGATATGGATATTAATGAGATTGTTGCTATATCCAAAGATTTTGAGCTGTTTGAAGCTTCTTATATAACTAAAAAGAGTTATTATTTCATGTGAGGCATAAGTGAACCCCTAAAGTGGCCTTATTAACATCAAAACAGCAGGCACAGACACAGCCAAAATTGACTCCTAATTTCTAAATCCAGACCAATTCTCTTCCCAGAAGACAACTCAGAAGAGTATTTTATTACTAAACGTAACTGACAGTAAATTTAGATGATGACAAACTTACAACAGCATTTATTTTATGATTCTTCCTTAAATTCTCTTAACTGTGACCAATAATGTACATGGAAATCTGTTTCCAAAACCAAGCAATTCCAAGATCTGTTTCCAAAACCAAGCAATTCCAAGCAGACTTGGAATTTCTGAAATACAGAAAACACTTGGATTTTTTTTTCTTATCGCTCAAGTGTACCCTGATATAAGCTAAAGAATAAAATTCCCTTGTTGGAACTGCTGAAAGAATAATCAGGTCCAATGTAAAAAGATTTAATGAAAGAGTGTCACATGTGTTTTTCAGAACAGAAAGGGCACTAATCACAGATACAGCAAGTCCAGGTGAACAGTGGTACTTTTTGAACCAATAGCCACAAACGCTTAACAGGTCCTGTGGAGTACCAATGACAAACTCAACCGTATAATTTAGTGCTCCTCTGTATCACATCGTAAAAACAGCAGCAAGTAACTAAAATATGGATTGAGGTGTCACCGAACACAAAAGTAAATCCTCCAAAATCATTTATTTTCAAATGAAAAATAGTTGTCACCTCAAAGTGTACCAGGAGATTTGGGAACTTTGATACTTAACCTGCAGAACTCTACTAGAATTGGAGGCTCTGGATACAGAGCATTACTACATTCATTCCAGCTATAGTTAAAGCATTCTTGATTATGCCTGGGAGAATCATTTTCATTGGAAGATGCCAGTAACAAAATAGAAGGTTTCCTCATAAACTTTTCATTCCTTCATTAAGATCTTGTTAAACATCTACTTTCAGCAAGGTACAATGCTAGGTACTTCAGGGGATACAAAATCCCTGCTATCAAGGAACATTTAGCCTAGTCAAGGAGAAAAACAAGTAAATGTCATATCAGTGAAAGCATGAATAGTGCTTATGGAAAGCAGTGAAAAATTACTCTGTGAATTGAGAAGAAGGAGTTGTTACTGACAGCTACGTCAGGCAAGATCTGAATGGGGAGCAGGGAGGCTTCCAGACCTAATTTTCATTCACAGAAAAGGAAGGAAGAGCATTTCAGACAGAGTACAGCATGAGCAAAAGAGGAGAGAGAAAGAGAGAAGCTCTGAATATATATGAATAACACCAAATATTTCAGTTAGGCAAGAGCCTAAGGCTGGTGAAGAACACAATCCTCTTTTTAAAATACTATCCATTAAATTCAACAAACAGATTTTAAAATACTGATTTAAAGACTATTGTCTACTTAGCAATGTATTAATATTAGGAGCCACTGTAGGGGTACAGGGGAAAGTGTATAGCAAACAGGGGAGAAAGATAAAACTCCTGGCAAGTATACTTCTTCCGGGAGCCTCCTTACATTCAACTCTTATTGAAAGGTATCACCTCTAGGCTTCTCAGTTTCCTGTGCACAGTGCTGCCATAGCCAGTATCACAATGAACTGAAGTAGCTGATTGACTTGCTACCTCCCCACTTGCTGGCATACTGCTGGAGGACAAGAGAGAGGTCTTATCTGGCTTTGCATCTCTAGTGCTTTGCACAGTGTGTGGCACAGAGAAGCCTCTTGAAAAATGTTTGCTGAATGAATGACTGAACCAATGAACTGAATTACTCCTTTAGTGAACAGGTATTTAAAACAGATTCTGCTCTCAGGAACCTGATAATGTAAGACATACTCTGGAACATTTTAGCACAATACAGAAAGCAAATATGATATTGGGCAAAAATCAGTGTGTTGGGCAATAATATATCTAGGAGGTTAAAAAAAGGAGGATATTTAAACCAGTTAATTTTAAAAGTCCCTTCCAAATCTGAAAGTTCACTTAACAGAGGTAAAATGGGACTGGAGCATAAAGAGCACTGAATGTCATATGAGAAGATTTAGATTTTTTAATGGACAACAAAAATTATTCTGGCTTAAAGAGGTGTTTTAAAAGAACAGCTATGAGAAAGGCCCTTCAAAGTCTACATTAGAGGTTAAAAAAAAACAAACAAACAGAAATCCAAGTGAAAAGATAAAGGTCTGAATGCCAGTGGGAATGGGAAGCAAGGGCTGAATAAGAGAAAAAAAAAAAAGGTAGAAAGGTCAGGATTTACTGACTATATAATTCTGACAAGCAAAGGAAAGAAAAAGAGAATAAAAGATGATCCAAAGTTTGTACAAATGTGGCCAAGGGAATGGCCCAAAGCCCCTCCTCTACCAAAAAAAAAAAAAAAACCTCTCACTTCAAAAGAAAAACAACACTCAAAGTATGTCCTGAATTAGAATCACCTGGGGTGTGTATTTGTGATGATTTCTGGGTCTTTTCCCCAAACCTACTAAATCAAAATCTAAGGGGTTGGGGATTAAGAACGTGCAAATGTGCATTTCATAAAAGGATGCTCAGATGATTCTTATGCACACTAAAGTCTGAGACTCATAGCTTTCTCTAGTTCCTATTTGAACATAACTGATCTGTTTTTAAAGTAATTAAACATCAATATCAAAAATGAAAATGAATTATGTCTTAAAAGCCTTTTCTATTAACTGATTATATTTTTAACTGATTATAAATAGATTTCATGAAGGCTCCAAAAACCAAACTTACAGTTTTCCTGCTTTCTCCCATCCTAAATTACACCTGTGATTACCATTTAATCTATTAAAGTTGAAAGTATATATAAATACAACATACTACTCAATGTTATAAACCCTCTTGATTGTCATCATTTCACAATAATCACATATCCCATGCATTTTTACCATTTTAAAAGATCCACATAATAAATAAAGTGTGCACTTTTTTAGTCTTAGATGGAGATGAATTTAATAGATCAGTATGTTGGAGAATTACCACAGTTAAAACAGTATGAGTTTCTGTGAGATTAAACCTTCACGTTAAGGAAACCTACACATTGTTTTCTCATCCAGTCACTCCTGGAGTTATTACCAAATTAATTCCTATTCCCATATTTCAAAGAGTAAGTCATGGAACATTCACATCTTTGTATCATGACCCCAGTGTACACTGCTAGTATCACCCTACTTGGCAAGAACTGGGTGGAAAGGTGAAAAGCAGATCTTCTCAATATTGCTTAAGTTTTGGCAGGATTGAATGGATTATACAGGTATTTTTCCCAGCTTCTCATAATAATTATGATATTTTAGTTATTATCAGTAGCAATGCCACAACTCACTCATCTCCTTTGGACAAGCGCCATAGGAGTTGTAGGATGAATATGACATAATGATACACTACCTCCATCAGTTAACATCTGCTTAGTCACAAACATTTGCTTATTTTCAGAGTTGTAAATCCTCAATGCCTCAACAATAATTCTCAGAATGTAGACTGTCACTTATTAAGAGAATACTACATTAACTTGCAATATACACAATAATAAAACTTGAAGGCAAAAATTTACATCTGTTGCCTGATGAATTTATATTTTCTTCCTGCCTTGGGAAAAATCATGTGGCCAAAAATAATACTGAAAGGCTATAATGAAGTGTTGCTTAGATGTTTAAAGTTCTAAATGCTGCCATCAGTAAGATAACAACAATAAAGTTACTTAAGATATTATAATTCTCCAAGTCTATTTCTTTTCCCAGAATGGATTTCTACTTTTTTTCCCATTCTCCCTTCCAATAAAAAACACAGCCTCCAAAAACTCAAAACCATAATTTTTATTGAAATTTAGCTGGTAGAGAAGAAAACGGTCTCTCTGAAACACAATTCACCAAAATCAATATGAATTTCTAGCAAAAAGTATAAGCTGTTTTCATAGGGTCATTTTCATACTTCACTTCTGTAAGCTGTTCTTTCAAAAACATTCATAAACACACTTGTATTTCTTGCCAGTATTCTTCCTATGTCATATACATTCTTTTTTTGCTATAAAATCATTCTATATATGTATTTGTACCTGGCTTTTTTTCACTCAGACTGTGTTTTATTATTTATAATTCAAGGAACAATCGCAATAATTATTGAGCATTTTCTATGTGGTGGTAACTTGACATACACTTAATTCTTTTAACAAATTTGTCAAAATAGATGTTATTACCTCCTTTACATTCAGGATAAGGACACTGACCATCAAACAGCTGTGAGTAGCAAAATCAGGACTCCAATCCAGGCGTGCCTCTCTCCAAATCCTTCCTCTCAATCTGTGCACTATACTGCCTTTCAAATGTTTTATGATATGTAAATGATATCCTCTAAGTCACCACAATTACATTTTATCAGAGAAACCACTCTCTTTTTCATTTGCAATATTCAAGCTCTTTGTGGATAAGAAATTATCAGCAGCATACACATAAAACACCATGATTCCAAAGATTCAAGATCCAAACTTACTTGTAACTTTCCACTTGTCGGCAGGATGAAACAGTAATGAAGGAATCTGTACGGGAACTGTAAGCAAGAGGGCCAGGTAAAAGAGAACCAGGGAGAAATCTCCCAAAAGCATAGCTCTCCTGCTCAAACACCATCAGCATTCCATCCATAGACTGGATACAAATTAAATCGCGACCTAAAGAAGAATTAGAGGAAATTAGGTAACTTATTCTTTTTATGAATGTAATGATTTTATCACTATTCACCACAAATATGTCAGTTAACTTTTTCCCCAAGGGACAAAATGGGCAGTTTAAATTTTAAATCTCAAACTGATGAAGCTATAAGATTATTGTATATCACTATCTACACATTTCCCAATTTTTTCATTATTCATAATATGTCTATAGTTTTAAATACATTTATTTTCATTTATTTGAGCTAAAATCCGTAGCTCAAGAGAATACCTGAGAACAATCATGACTGTGCAAGATATCATTTTTTCCAAAATCAGAAATATAAACGGTTCTACACGATGCCTTCTCTTCTTCATAGTATGTCAGCCCCATACTTTCAAATGACTTAGACATCAGTCAAACAAATCCATAGACATGTATTAAGCACCAGTTTTATAAAAATCACAGTGTTGAGCACCGTTGGGAGAGAAAATGACTAATACCGAATAACACTAGTCACTGATTGCCCTAAACTATCGATTGATTTTGAAGTGTCTTCTACTATTAGTCTGTCAACATTAACTACAAAATTCACAGTTCTTAAAATATACTGAGCTGATGATAATGATGATGATTTCTATGGTACAGTATAGTATCCCTAATCTGAGAAAGATCTAGTGGCTATAACTTTTCATGTTCTGCTAGTGTGATTAGTGTATCCTATAATCTATTATATAGGGAAGAACTATGTCAAAGAAAAATTAAGCTACTCATTAAGAGAATAAACAAAAGGTCAATCTTCTAATTACTTTGTCATCTCTAACCCATACTTACCATATACAGTAAGTCATGTAGTAACTATTTTATTTTACCTTGGACATCAGTGCCAATATAGTTAACCCTAAATTTTGAAATTTAAAGAATAATTTGCTCAAAAAGAAATTAACTTGCATAGAAATGGATGGTAGTCTTATTATTGTATCTGAGTATGGATATAAGGGCAATTTTTAAAAATGAAAATATGTTGCCAAAGGAGTTTTTTTAAAAAGAAAACAAACTGAGACCTTTGGGGTGCTTATTACTGCAACATACTCTATCCCATCTTAATTGATTCAATACATTTAACAACTTTAAATAGTCTCAGAGATGTTTCAGGTTGAATATTGTCTTAGCATATATTCACAAAATACACATCTGAACCACTCTGGGATCGCTAGAGAGAAAGGGATTGTTCATGTTAATGCTGTTTTGAAGAGTATCCCCTCAAAGCTCAAATTCTTTTATAAGGCATAGTAGGTTTTTCAGTCATTGTTTTAAGCTTTTTAAATCTATTCTTTATCTACTATGCTTATTAAAGTTTTCATAAAACAAGATATGAGTTTGTATGGATGTTGTATGTATATACATGCTGTACAAGTGTATTCACAGAGATATATTCAGACAAAGAGTACCTCATCTAACCAGAATTTAACTATATAGCAATCCTCCTGTCTGTACCAAGCAAAAATGAAAAAGTATAAACATGCCTCTAAATAGTCAAAAATAGATGCTGCAAAGTCTTTGTAATGAAAATCATGCAAACTTTTTACAGGTAGGATTCCCAGGTCTCACTCAGGGCATCGATTCTTATTTTAATTATGGTTCGAACAGTTGCAGTTCTCATAAACAAGTTACTGATATTCCAGGAGCTTCAGCCTCCTCGTTTATAAAATGAGTATATTTGCCTAAGAGCTCCAAAGTTAGAGATAAGATTTAATAGTCTCTAACACTGTGTAGCACACATAAAACACAATAAATCATAGCATCATTATAATGGTTATCATTACCTGCTTCCCCAGCCCAGAGAAAAGAAAATAGCAAATTAGAAAAGGTATGAAAACACTGATAGCTGTGAGCAGTGACAGCTATGCCCCAACAAAAAAGAAGACAACAGGAAATCTATAAAATATATATCAAATAATTCAAAAAAGAATAACAGGGCTCAGCTTAGAAGCAATTACTAGCCCTATATATCTCAAAAAGAGAAATGTCATATTATAATGTACTAGTAGCTATTAAATGGATTTAATACAGTTTAGCATAGTTTAGTCATTTGCAAAAACAAACTTGTAGCCGAGATGCTAACGGCTCCCCCTAAGAGCCATTCTTTCTTTTGGTACTTGAATTATCACTAGACTCATGGCCATCCAGTTAGAATAAAGCCTATATCTCCAGGCCTCTGTGACAGATACATCATATGAGTACTTTCTCACCAATGAGATGGGAGCAGGGTGATATGTGCAACACCCAGACTTACCCTTAAAAGGACTGAGTATGCACCCCCTTCCCCTCTTCCCAGCATGATGGTAGGGCTGGAACAGCTATCTTGGCCTCAAAGATAGAAGCCACATATTGAGAACAACAGAGCTGCCTACCAGTCCTGGACCACTTTATCTCCAGGTGGTTAAATCTGACAGAAATAAACATCTTCCTTAATTAAGTTTCGTCTTTATTAAAGCAATGAAACATATCTTAAATAACACAGAACTTATCTGAGCATAAACATCCATCCAGCTTTACTGACTCTTAAAATTTAATTTCACTTGATTGGCTCCTGATACCAAAAAACAATCAGATATAGAAGACATTGGGACAACTGGGGAAATTGGAATGTGACTGCATGCTAGATAACATTAGGAAATTATTTTTAATTTTCTTAAGTGTAATTATGGTATTGTGATTACATATGAGAATGTTCTTATCAGGAAATGTGTTCTGCAATAGTTATGAGTGAAGTGGCATAAGATCTGTAACTTACTTTCAAATGGTTCACCAAAAAAAAAAACAGTGTGTGTATACATGTATATACATTTACAACTGTTGACTCTAAATGGTGGAAAAATGGACATTCATGTTACTTGTTCTGATATTTAAATTTTTTCACAATAAAAATGTAAACAAATAAAATAAAGTGTTCAAATATATTCCTTTAGTATACAAATGCACTTTTTTAACCAACAAGGAGGGAACTGAGCACTACTAAATTGAGCAGGACTTAGGAGGAGAGCAATAAATCTAATCTTAATAAGTTAAGAATCAGAGACAGAAGAAATCCAATCAATGAAACACATGTAATGACCTTGACCTATGGGGGAGGATATTACTGTAACCAAAATATACTCTCTGTATTATTAAAGAATGTGAGGTCAAGGCATGTATACTTCCAAGCAGAAGTACAATAACATTTGAGTTCATTTCAATAAGTTGAATGTCTCTGAACCACAAATCATCCAGTCTCCCAAAGACCTTAAAGAAGTTGTCCTCAAAGTGTGGCTCCCAGACCACCAGCATCAGCAATGTCTAGGAAATTCTTAGAAATGAAAATCCTAGGGTCCCACTCTATACCTATGGAATCAGAAACTATGATGATAGGGCCCAAGTCTAGGTTTTAACAAGCCCTAGAGGCTATTGGATGCATGCTAAAGTTTGAGAACTACTGCTTTCGCATGGTATAACAAAGAGCTAGAGCTTGAAGAAAACTTGAGCCCCAGAGAACACTTGGCTCCTTAGCATGATATATGAAGTCTTATTTCCTGAAACTCTAGCAATATAGGGGAGATATAACCCCACATGGGCTGCCTCTAGAGTCAGATAATCTGAGTTTGAGTCTAGTTCAACCAATTATTAGCTGTGAATTTGGGCTCAAGTTTCCTTATCTGCAAGATGGTGTACCTAACTTAGCTGTTGTGAGAATTAAATTAAGTAATGTACAGAAACTAGATCCAGCAGGTGTTAAATACTGCATCGCATTATTATTTTATAATTATTTTCTAAGTCTCATACTAAATGTTGTATTAATATTTAACTACTTGCTGTTTCCTACATACATTGTAATGGTGCATACTTCCTTGCTTTTGTTTATGTTATTTCCTTTGCAAAAAACTTCTTACACTTTTCTTCCCCTGGGATAGTGAACATTTGCTGGATGCCTCCTGGTCATCCATTGCCCTCTCCTCCCATCTTTAGCCATGAGGCTTGAATGAGACTGACTTCATTCTAAGCTTGAGAGTAGGTAGGCCCTGACTTATATAAACTAATTAGTATCCCACTAGTCACAGTGATTAGTTAAGGGATGGTTATAATTTACAGCCAATGAAAGAAACTAAATCCCTAAACTGAGCTGAAACTAAAGAAAAACTTACTCTTCCCCCTGGGGAGTAATACGTGAGGAGGATAAGGTCTGGAATCACAGAAGCCATTAGGCTTTTACAAGAGTGTAGTTAAGAGAGGGCCATGGAAGACACTGTTTAAGCCAGTGCATCAAGCCGCACTTGGAGCCAAACCTATCCATGGACTTTATAGGCAATAAATTCTCATAAATATTGAAGCTGAGTTGGCTCTCTGTCCCTGAATCAAGTGCATCAACCCATTTGTCCTCTAAGAGACATCACAGACTGAAGCTCATGTCTTCCCAGAAATCTTCTCTTTCCCTTCAATTACCCTCCATCTGTGATCCCACAGAGCCCCATCCTTACCTTCATCTTACAACTAATCACTGATTGAAATTATCTGTTTTTGTGTCTCTCATTATCCCTAGCTTAAACTCAACGGCAAGAAGGTATATCTTATTCATCTTTGTAAATCCAACAATTAGAAAATGCCTGGCGCATAGGAGACACATTAATAAATGTCTGTTGAGCTGAAGTAAGCTAGGCAAAATACTTTATTCATCTGCAGCTCAGATTGGCTGAGACTTTATTATATGCAATTCACATACTGCATTTTAAGTACATGAAAAATGCTTTATTTATTACAACCCTAGCCACTGACGATTAGAAAAATGTAGGGATCAATCCAAAACATTACTCAAAAATAAATAAATAAATCCTTCAAATCACTGTATTGGAAGCCACTTCAGAATACATACCAAAGGCTCCCCTTACTGATAATGAGAACAGAAAGAACAGTCCAGAGAAGCCATGAAAGTTTTGTAGTTCTAATAGAACAGAGCCAACAGGAAGACTTCATAAAAGCGATGGGATTTCAGGAGCTATTTAAATGACCTAGCCATGAACCATACTCAAAGAGTCTTTACCACATGCTCAGTATTATATTAGGAGCTGTAAGAAATATAGAATAACAGCAAATAACTACTACTGCCACTGACTGAGCACCTGTTATATTCCCGCCTTTGTGCTAAACACTTATGTAGCATATAGCTATAATCTTTAATAACAATAGTCCCATTTTACACGAGAAGACTGAAACCCACAGAGCTTAAATAATTTGTCTAATGTCAAAGAATTAAAAAATGACAGCTAGTACTCAAGTCAGAATCTGACTCCATTTTACTGCACTGGATCCATTTTTTTAAAATAACGTAAGTTAACATATAAAATCTAAATGATGTGAAACTGACTAAGCACTATAGAAAATCAAAGAGCCTCATTACAGTGAACTTCCTGGGAAAGGTTTCATGGTAGAGGTAGGATGTATCCTACCTCTCCGTTGAGAAGGATACCTAGACTGAGAAGGATAAGTAGAATGAAAAGAGATCAAAGATAAAAGCAGAGGAAATTTCTGCGAGAGAAAAAGAACATATTAGAAAAAGATACAGAGGCAATTAGATTTGATCCAATGCAATGGATCAAGTTCTACCAACAGGGTATGAAATGTAAAAGCAACAGATTGAAAAGATGACAATAGCTAAGTGATGTTCCCTCAAAAATTATGTCTAAATAATACAGGGAAAAAAATATCTTTTAAAGTTGAAATAACTAGGAAGGGTGAAGATTTCATCAGAATTTAAAATCTGGATGTTTATCTCATTAATCATAACCATGATGACAGAAAAATAAGCATTGTGATTTGAAATACTATTTGAAAGATCTAGGAACAAACTGACAAAGGACCTACCAAAATCATTTTGAAAGAACTTTGGAAATCAGTATTTTTCATTTTCAAAGGCAATGAAAAAAATTTGTGCCTGTGGGGATGGGTGGGTGGAGGCAGGAAAGTTCCATTATGGCAGCCTCATGAGATGAATATTTATTAAGAAGTGTGTCTCATTCCCTGGTGTTAAAATATCATATAGACAAAGCTTTAACATGATGCATAAATTGGTAATCAATTACATGTTGAACTGACTGCTAGATTAACACTTTTCTTTACTAAATTATAGTCTGTTCACTAAAATGGTCTGTAGCAGTGTGTGTGTGTGTGTGTGTGTGTGTGTGCGTGCGTGTGTGTGTGTCCCTGTGCTCAGTTCTTTCCACCATGCATAACCCAGAGCATTTTCCATCATTCATTATTATAGCAACAAGGGCCCCATGGAGGGTAGTTCTGAATACCATTTCCTCCATTTCTCTGCTGTCTTTTTCTTCCTCTGGAATCTATGTAGCAGAGTAAGTGGAGAAGAAGACTACCATTACTCAGCATGCTACATGTTTTCTGAATCTCTCTATGCTCGTATTTCTTTTACACACTGAGTAAAAATACAAGTGAAGAAATGCAAACGTGACCTGTGGCCAAGCATACACTGCAGTTCAGCATACAGCTGTCAAAAATACTTGGTCTTTCTCCAAGTCTGAAAAACACATGAAAAACAGCTGTACAGGTAGTCAAAAAGGCAGACAGGAAACATCAAGAGACTTATACATAAGAACAGAAGAGTCCAAAAGTCTGTGGAACTTCCGCTCGTTTTATGCATGCACTTCATGCACAGAAAAAGGTTTTGTTGTTGTTGTTACAGAAAAACTGAAACACTAACTTATTAATCTTTATTGCAAACTTAACTCAAAAATGATACAACATGTTTGCTATGAGCAGAGACACAAAAACGTTCAGAGTAGGATTTCAACAGATATTGCCTTAAAAACAATGGTAGATGGATTTCTAGAGCTTGCAGGATAGTAAACTTGCCACTAAATATCATTTTGTGCCTTTTCACTCATATCATTATAGAAATAAAACTATCACCATTGTTTTGAGATACATGCTACTATTTGGCTATGCTTAAAAATTAATAATTGGTAATTAATTGAATAAAAGAATAGCTAGCTTCTTTCTTATTACTCTCTCCCTCATATTCTTTCATATTTGAGCATTTGAAAAGTAATTAGTGTCAAATAATAATGCAATATTCAAGTAGATTCGAAGTTTAAAACCTTAGTTATAAATAAATAAATAAATAAATAACATTTATTTAAAGCCCTAAGAAAACAGAGGAAATCAACAAATAGGATACATGTGTTGAGCTAAATGGCTAATGTTTTTAAATATGTAACACAGAAAAATTACACAAATTCTCAACTATTATTCAAGTGTTATGCCAATAAATAATTCATGAGACTAATTAAGACTGAGGAAAATAAAAATTGGGTCTACATACTAACTCTTCCTACGAACTTGACTTTTGACATTTTAATGTTCTCATTTTAATAGGAATTTTAATAGCCTCACAAAGACCACTAGTGTGTGTTCCACTAAGCTATTTATCACTATTTTCCCCCCTAAACTGTTAACAAGGTTAATAACATATTATAAAGAAATTACAACCATTCATTAAATTAGCATTACATGTGATAGATTCAATATTAATGCAATGCTAGAGTTTAAAAGAAGGCCCTAAACATTATATTATCACTTGCATCCACAAAATACTGGGTGAATTACTTTGTCAGATGTAATGATCATGAAAGATTTGATAACATTCTCCAGAATTCACATTCATTCAACAGATTCCACAAACATTTGCTGTACCTAGTATATGCTAGGAGAGACGGTCGCTACCCTCAGAAAGTTCAGTGAATATGGGAGTTATAACAATGTAAGAACAGAGGCATACAAAGGCTATGGAAGCATGATTAATCGTATCTCGAAGGATGAAGAAAAGCTTCAGAACAGAAATAACACTTGGGTTTTGCAGCCTGAGAAAGAGTTTGCCAAACGTTCAGAGAAGCAAAAGCAGAAAGCCCACCATTCAGAGACCTGGATTATAGGATTATAAGAAAGCTCTGTTTGAAGAGGAATAAGAGCAGTAAACTCTGAGGGAGGGCGTTGAGTGGAGGGAGATACTGCTGATGAAGATGGCAGGCATGCTCATCAGAACTGATGGCAAAGCCACAACTTAAGTCCACATTTGCTGCAACCTTATTTTAGCCCTGAAAGCTCTATCAAATTTCCTCATCTGTACAGCAGTCGTATGAGGAGAAGATTGTAATGATGCTACTGTAAGGATAAAATACAATAAAAATGCATATTGGCTGGTACCTAATAAGCATTCAATAAATGGTAAGTATTTGAGATTACTGGATTACCTCTTTCCTTACAGACCAAATTATATGAAAAACTTAAAATTGAGAGGAAAAAAAATCCTTCAGAGCAAAAAGGATAAAATTTAATGTGGGAAGGAGCACACACCAAATCAGAAATTCACACTTTTTGCCAAAGCAAAGGATTTTTAAGACTTCAAGAACTATGGAAAATCTCTCAAAACCTAGGTCTGTGTGAACTGCTGTCTATGCAAGACGATTTTCTGTCCATTTTAAGTATACTTTCCTCAAAACAGCAATTTCTCTAACATGATAACTATTGAAGAAATCTCTAAAGAAGTACATTATGGGTGTGTCAGAAAGCTCTATTTGGGAATGAGCTGTCTCTGCCTCTGTACCCTCCCCCAACACACACATACCCATTTTCTTCCCCTACCCCCCACCCTGACTCTCTTTTATTGACGTTTTTTGCAGGATGACCCTGAGTGACATACGAAAGAAAAGATAGATGATATCATACAGCAGAGCCCATTATTTATTAGTATTACTTTCTTCTCTCTCATCCAAAAGGAAAATTCTTAAAGGGTGAGTATAATGTGGGAGATATATTTTTTTAAATAACTGGTTTCAAAGTGAGGTAAACTTCTCAAGGTAATAACCAGCCATGATAAGAAATCCAGAAAACTCTCCCCAAAAAATAATTTAAAAAAGAAAGAAAATTTAAATACCTCTTCATTTTGTACAAACATTCTTCATTTGCAATATTAACAGTCCAATAAAGCAATAACACCAAAAGATAAATATTTGCTTTTTATATATTGTTAACTCTCAATCCTAAAATCGTCATTGTATCAAAAGAAGCAGGTTTTCCCTGGTGGCGCAGTGGTTGAGAGTCCGCCTGCCAATGCAGGGGACATGGGTTCGTGCCCCGGTCCGGGAGGATCCCAAATGCCGCGGAGCGGCTGGGCCCGTGAGCCAGGGCCGCTGGGCCTACGAGTCCGGAGCCTGCACGTCCGGAGCCTGTGCTCCGCAACGGGAGAGGCCCGCGTACCGGGGGGAAAAAAAAAAGGAATAAGAAAAAACTATAGTCTACACTGAATTCACTACAACCAATTAAATCAGGTTGTGAAAAAAATAACTAAAGCCAGGAAATTCTCAGCTGCGGTTCAACTTCATCTAAACTCATACAATTTTAAAAGGCAAATCAAAATGAACTTGGGATAATGACAACAATGACCTTAAGTTTCCTGAACTGTCAATTCTTATCACAAAGTTTGATGTGCCGCTTAACCATTGTTTGGTCTGTTAAATGTCCTTGGATTCTTCTAAAAGAAGCAGTTAAAATACCATATCTTGAATAAAAGTCATGAAAACAAATATACCAAAGTAATCATCTTAATATACAGATGGAATCACATTATCAACCCACTCAAAAACTTCAAAGGTACGCCAGTGTCTCCAGAAATAAGTAGAAATTAATAAGCAGGATATCCAAAGAACTCTTCAGTGTATCCGCTAAATGAACTTTGACTACTCCTTCTCATCCAGTCCCAACCACCAAATACTTCAGGTAACATAAGCTTGCCCTAAATGCCCCTATGCATTTGTTACTCTAGTTCAATTCACCTCAGATATCCTTCCCTCACCTTAACCTCATAAAATCCCTCTACATATCCTCCATCCCCAGCACCCAACCATTTTGAAGCTTTCTCCAATCCCCTTTAGGCATAAAAAGCACACTCTTCCTCTATTCTTTCTTAGTACATTCTGCATCACTGCCTATTAGTACTGACAATATTTTTCCTGGTGATACAGCTAAATTTGGCATATTTCTCTCCCCTCCTCAACTCCCATAAATGAAGCATAAAATCCTTGAAGGTAAGTCGATTTTGTTTTCATGGTCTGGCTCACAGCATTGAGTATAGTCCCTTACATGTCAGTGCTCCAAAAATATCTGTTCAAGTCAACTGAACTCACATGGAAGTAGAAAACCATGTCAAACTGTAGTACTAGGTATCAGGATGCCAATGATCATCAAGTGGGCCAAGATATTTGATAACATTACCATAGTCACATGAAAACCCCTTGAGATTTGGCATTATGCTTTATTCACCACACCTTCCCACCCCAAATAGTCCCTAGTATATAGTAGAGATCAATAAATAATCATTCAATGAATGAATGAATAGCAGCAAAGTAAAAGTGGTATGGAAAAGGCCCTAAAACAATTAGTTTTAATATGTGACACTTAAGAAGCTGAAATTCTAAATTATTTCAGGGCTTAGTACTATGTCAAAAGACAAAGTATTCGTTGTATGTGCAACATTAGATACACTAGGAAATACTCTGCTCTTAAGAAAGATAAAGCCTAATAGAAAGACACACGAAATAAAGGTGGGGTGGGAAAGGATGGCAAAAGGAAAATATATAAATGAGAAGGGAAATCACTTAACCATAAAGAATAAATTGTGGCAGCCCAAAGAGGATACCAAAGAAACAGAATGATCTTTAAATCCATCAGTATTTCATAAAACTCTAACTGCAAAAACATACACAGATTAAGCCTTAAAGCTTTAGTAATTATTAGAGCCCTGGGTACAAAGTCTTTCTCTGGGTAATATGAAACAAGGGATTACTACCAGCAGGAAAAGCACCCCTCAAAAGGGTACTGAATAGGATACTTTCTGGCTATTCCTTGTTCTTAGAGCAGGATGGTATATTATAAAAGAATAAATTGAGCAAAGATGGGGAAAGTATCAAATGTAGCATAAAGTATTAATATGTAGTGGAAAGAGCAATGATTTTGAATCAAAAAGACAACCTGGTAATGTTTTAATCCTGCTCTGACACATTCTAGATACATGACTTGGCTATTTTGTTTAATTTTGTTCACTCTGTTTCTTCACATGCAAAATAAACCCTATCACAATCTCTATACCCCACTGGATTGCTGTAAAGATACGGAACATATGCAAACTATCCAGTTCAGGACCTGCAACATGGTAGGAATGCATGCCAATCTTAATTCCAAATACAGCACACTTAAATAATCAAACCAACTTTCCCTAGTACCTACACTTATATCTTGAACATCAGATACAGTAGTTTAGTCATTAAGTCTCACTCCTTAGGCGTAAAAGGGAAGTAAACATCTCAGGGAAAAGTTAGGAAAAAAGGTGACCAGGAAGTTGGAAATGGTTCAGTTCAGAAGTTCCAATCTTTATTTGCTAAAGTACTTGGCTCTTGAATTTCACTGATCTATAAAATTTCAGAAACTACTGGGGAACATCATAGGTTGTCAACCTTGTAAACTGCCCAATAAGGATATTTAAAAAAAAAAACATAAAGACTATCATCACCAACATTTTCTACAAAGACAATGTAAAACAAATAAGTAGGAAGTAGAAAATGTTAGTCCTCAATAGAGCTCTTTAACCGAACAAATTTTAGCTTTATGAAAAATTTACTTCATTAGCTAATTTTTTTTCATTACCTTAAGACCATTTAAAACTTTAACGGGGCATAGCATTTGCAAAACACTAGTTTATCCTAGCATGAACCACTTTTAAAGAACCCCCGCACCAGCACTTAAATACCACTAGTATTAAAAAAACTCAGAAAACAAGCACAAAAAGTTTTCCCGTTAGAAGAAGAAAGGAAGAACTGGTTCCAAAACCTATTCAGGCCTAGGTTAGGTGAGGAAACAAGCATTTTCCATAATACGCTGGCTCTTTACAAACTCACCACTGTTAGACTTCTGGAATCAAAAAGTGAGGCAAAGGCTCCCCCTGCTGACAAGTAGACAAAGAATCTAATCCTATCAAAAGGCAACTGACTTCAAAAATCTTTCCAATACTGACTGGATATCGCATGGGCTTTTACTATTCTCTATCAAAGACTAGTTTTACTTTATATCCTAAAACACTGGAATATAGCTCCATCTGATACAAATGTGAAAGACATTTATAACTAGGTAATACTCCGTGTACATTTCAATAAATCTTTCTAAACCAGCTTTCAAATTTCTTGGTGTCTGCTCTATGCTCTAAAGCTTAACTGAGCTAGAATGTCATACAGAGAGGAAATTAAAGAAGGCTAAAGAAATGAGGTGGGTTTCAAGAGGTTATGTAGAACAAAGGTAGCAATCTATAAATGGATTAACGGCCTTCTCTCACAGAAATCTCATGAGATTAAAAGAAGCAAATTAAAGTCTTCAAAATTAACAATAATAGCAGGTTACAAGCACTGGCCCATATATTATTAACACATCCAACTCTATCAACTATTCTATAACTTGGGAAGATCAAGAACTATTGCTCTCATTTGACTATAGAGAGACCTAAGGCTCAGGAAAGTTCGATGTTTGTTAAGGACACACAGCTGGTGAGTAGCAGAGGCAGAATTCAACCCTATACATCTTCTAATCTTCATTCTGCTTCTCCAACTGAAAACTATGCATAAAGTAGATACTCTAATGACATAATCTCTAAATTCCTTTCTGATTTCAAATTTAACATGGCCTAACATCACAAATGCACTTGGTATGCTTATAAATAACATCAGATTTAAATAGAAAATGTTAAATATTTCACTTTGGCAGACAAAACTTGATACAGCTGCTTGGTAAATTCTTTCCTATAATTTATTTATTCTTGTCTTATTTCCAAAAGGATTGCTTGCAAAGGTAAATAAAACTAAACAAATTATAAACTAAGTAGATGAGGAGAACAGCAGATAAAACCCTGATTCTCCCACTAAAATTACTGAATAAAATGTTTGTTAAAAGCAGCATTTTTGAGTACATCAATATGCTTCCCCCCCTTAAAAAAAGGTAAATAAAATTCAGAAGCCAAACACTAAGTGAACGTGAGAACCCACAAAGGTAAACAGAACCCCTGGGGCAATCTCTTAAATCATATACCCTCAGCATCAGTTTTCATAGTCTCAAAATGACATGTAGTAAAGGAGAAAAACCTTGGAGCCCACTCTAGGTGGGAAATCCAATTGATCCTGTACATTATCTTTCTCCCCCCTGATACAAAGCTAAGACCACAAAGGGCTCTACCTTAAGTGTAAGGAGAACTTCAAACTAGCATTCCCCCCACCCCCACCCAAGCCCAAGAGAAAGCAAAATAAAGTGCATATCTCAAAACTTGGAACGAGATAAAGGAAAAACATCTGTCCTAAGAATTCACAACCCCCAAGCTGATCTTAATGTGGGTTTTCAGACCAAATTCACCCTATTGACTTGCCCAAGAAGCCTCAATCTGTGAAGTTAGTAAAAGTGATCATGGGTTAGAAGTACCACCAAATCCCTGACAAAAGACAACTCAAATATTTGAAGGGACACACCAATCATTCCCATGGATAAAGTTCCAAGAATATGACCTCACAGGCAAAAATCACAATATACAAGGAATTGGAGGCAATATGAGCAAGAGACAGCAAAAATAATAGCACAATCGGAAATGCAAAGACTTCATTTACTGAAATTATCAACAGAGAATAAAAGTACTACATTTTATGTTTAAGGAAATAAAAACAGGTATTAAAAATATGAATAAAAGATTTTATCAATCACCAAGCAGATTTTTAAAAGGACCAAATAAACTTTGAGAAATAATAAATATAATAAATAGACTTAACAAAGTTAATAAAACTCCAAGAGTAGTTTCAATAGAAATTAGTCTCTGAATAGCAGTGATTTAGGAAACAGGAAAATACATCTAAGAGATAATCTAGAATGCATTAGTAAGAAACACAGAGACAGAAAATACAAGTGCAGTTAAGAGACTTGAACAATAGCATAAGATGTCTAACATGTATCTAATTGGATTTTCATTAAGAGATAATGGAGAGAACATGAAAGAGGCAATATTCAAAGAAATAATAGCTGAAGATTTTCCAGAATTGTTGAAAGGCACTAATCCTAAGACCAGGTTTATGCCAAATAAATTCCAAATAGGGTAAGTAAAAATAAATCCTCCCTTAGATACCCAACAGAGAAACTGCAGAACACCAAAGGCAAAGAGAATTTCTTAAAAGCAATAGAGAAAAGACAGATTAACTAGCAAAAGAATAACAGCTAGACTAAAAATTGACTTCTTAACACCAGTGGAAGCCAGAATAGAGCAGAATATTATCTTTTGTGTAGCAAGAAAAATAGCTATCAACATAACATTATATTCCCAGACTTCCTCCCATTTCCTCCAAAAAAAAAATTTAATGTTGTTACAAAGATGCCATTCACAATAGCAACCAAAGCAATTAAGTTCCTAACACTGACTCTAACTCAACTTTCAGATCTTAACTTCCTTAGGAAGGCCAAATTAAGCAATACACACCTAAAATATACCCTTGTTATCATGGCATCTTTTCCTTCATAGCACTTGTGAGTTTATACCTATTTCTATGATTATCTACTGACTGTGTATTTCCCTTTCCAAACTTAATGAAGCCATAGACTTCTATACTTAGCACCATATTGTTTACCACCATACTTGGCACATAAGTGAAAGGAAAGAAGGAAGGAAAGACACAGGGAAGATATAACAAATAAATAAACAACTAATATAGATAAAAAGTAATATTTTTACTAAAAGACATAAAAGGACAGCTAAATAAATAGTAAGACATATTATATTCCTGGATGGGAAGAATTAATATATAAACATGTCAGTTATGCACTAAAATAATCTATAGATTTGATGCAATGCCAGACAAAATTCCAGCGTGATTTTTTCATGGAACTCAATAAACTATTTTTCAAACCTGAAAGGAAAGTGTAAAAAAAGCAAGAATAACCTATAAATATTTAAAAACAAGATCAATAAAGAATGATTACTCCTCTCACATATCAAAACATACTATACATTAAATTTGTTAAATACAGTATTGGCATTCTTTATAGATACACTATTTATGGACAAATAAATCAAGAGAAAGGAATAGAGTCTAGGAGCAAATTACAGATTATACGGGAATTCAGCATATAAGAAAATTAGCATTCAAATTATAAAAAGAATATTCACAAATGGTGCTTGGACAACAGGGTATACACTTGGGAAAAAAATTAAATTAGAGCCCTACTATATACGATACTTAAAACTAAATTCCAGAAAAGTTAAGAAAACATATGAAAATATTTTAGAATCGTAGTATAGGAAAGGTCTTCATTAGAATGATACAAAGATCAGAAGCCAAAACAAAAAAGATCAAAACGTTTAACATCATAAAAAATTAAAGTATTTGTCCCATTAAGTAAATGAACAAGGTTAAAATAATCATTCACAGGACACAACCTGGGGCAAATTGCTTAATCTTGCCAAGCCTAAATTTTCTTGTGCCTGAAATGAAAATAATGACCTGATTTACAGGGTTGCTTTGAGAATTAAATGAGAAAGTTAAGGTTAAATCCTTAGCACAGTCTTAGGTGGTAGCACCTGGCAAGTGCCCAATAAATATTTTTTGCTACTATTTTAAATTATGAAAATTTAACAGATCACTTTTGCCCATTAAGTGGAGATTTTGAAATTTTTAAAAAATGATAATACATGATGTAGGCACAGATATTACACATAGCTGAGAAAAGGATATATTTGGCCCATCTCCCTGATATAAAAGTTTATAATGTGTATCAAAAGCTTTTTGTCTCAGTATCTAGTCTTAGGGTTTTTTTTTTGAAAATGTTTTTACTTTTATTGGACTATAGGGGATGGATTGAGAAATATCTCTGCAAGTTATGCCCCACTAGGAAAATGTCCATTCTCATTTTCCTGGGACAGCTTTCGGAGCTTTTTCTTTTCCTTGGAGCTGCTGCTCTTGCTGGCAGCGGCCTCTTCAGGTCCACTGCTGCGTGGCTCCTCCTTGGAAGAGAATTTCCTCTTTTTCTTGGGGACCCTCTTGTTTCCTGACTCTTCAGGGTCATTAACTGGCTCCTCTTTGGGCAAAGATTTCTTCCTCTTGGGAAGACTTCCACTGCCAGCTATCTCTTCAAGATCACTACTAACCAGCTCCTCCTTGGAAAAAGATTTCTTTTTCTTGGGTTTGGAGAAGGAGACGGATGGGTCTTCTATTCCATTCTCCTAAGGAGTCTCCAAGGGCTTTTGCTTTTGCTTCTTTTTGGGACTTTCACTTATCTCCTCAACACCCCTCTAGAGTACTACTACTGTTTTCTGAAGACGCCAGGGAAACTGCAGCCAGCCATTTCTTTTCCTTCTTCAAGCATTACTTCTCCTGTTTCTCCAGCTTCCTAGTAATCTCAGCAGCCACTTCCTCTGAACCATTACCTCCTTCATGACATCCAGATTATTTTGTGGAATCTATCCAGTCTCACAGAAGGACGGCTGCTCCTCAACTTGTTCTAGAAGCTTCTCCCCAAACACACTGGTGGGTACCTCAGAGAAGCAATCAATTCATGAGGCAAAACTGCATTTGTTTGCCAGGTATCAGGAGATGCAGCCTTTGTTCTTAGCAGCTGCTCAACCAATGAAGGTAGAGTGGAAAATGAGTCCATATTTTGGGATGTTAGCCCTTGTCTTCAGGGCTCGGGAAATGCGGTCCTTTTGCTGGGCCCAGGGAATCACTCAGACACCAGGACTGGCCATCACCCCCATAGCAGAGGCCTGTATAGGTCAGGGAGCCCTGGTCAAACATCACCATGATCCCCATAGTTTAGAATTTTAGGAAAAAAAAAAAAAGTCCTAAGATTTTAGTAGAAAAGTAACTGCTAGGGGCTGGGGATAGAGGAAATAGGGAGAGGTTGGTAAAAGGGTACAAATTTTCAACTATGTAATGAATAAGGCCTGAAGATGTAATGTAAAACATGTAGTTGATAGCACTGTACTGTATGATTAAAATTTGTTAAGAGAGTAGAACTTAGATGTCCTCACCAAAAAAAAGAGATAAATATGTGAGTTGATGGATCTGTTTGAAATGGGGGGGAAACCCTTTTTTTTGAATTTTTGAATTTTATTTTTTTTTATACAGGTTATTATTAGTTATCCATTTTATACATATTAGTGTATACATGTCAATCCCAACCTCCCAATTCATCATACCACCACCACCACCCTGTCACTGTCCCCCCTTGGTGTCCATACATTTATTCTCTACATCTGTGTCTCTATTTCTGCCCTGCAAACCAGTTCATCTGTGCCATTTTTCTAGGTTCCACACACATGCGTTAATGTACGATATTTGCTTTTCTCTTTCAGACTTACTTCACTCTGTATGACAGTCTCTAGATCCATCCATGTCTCTACAAATGACCCAATTTCGTTCCTTTTTATGGCTGAGTAATATTCCATTGTATTTATGTGCCACATCTTCTTCATCCATTCATCTGTTGCTGGGCATTTAGGTTGCTTCCATGACCTGGCTATTGTAATTAGTGCTGCAATGAACATTGGGGTGCACGTCTTTTTGAATTATGGTTTTCTCTTGGTATATGCCCAGTAGTGGGATTGCTGGGTCATATAGTAATTTTATTTTTAGTTTTTTAAGGAACCTCCATACTGTTATCCATAGTGGCTGTATCAATTTACATTCCCAGCAACAGCACAAGAGGGTTCCCCTTTCTCCACACCCTCGCCAGCATTTGTTGTTTGTAGATTTTCTGATGATGCCAATTCTAACTGGTGTGAGGTGATACCTCATTTGCATTTTGCATTTGCATTTCTCTAATAATTAGTGATGTTGAGCAGCTTTTCAGGTGCTTCTTGGCCATCTGTATGTCTTCTTTGGTGAAATGTCTATTTAGGTCTTCGGCCCATTTTTGGATTGGGTTGTTTGTTTTTTTAACATTGAGCTACATGAGCTGTTTATATATTTTGGAGATTAATCCTTTGTCTGCTGATTTGTTTGCAAATATTTTCTCCCATTCTGAGGGTTGTCTTTTCGTCTTGTTTGTAGTTTCCTTTGCTGTGCAAAAGCTTTTAAGATTCATTAGGTCCCATTTGTTTATTTTTGTTTTTGTTTCATTACTCTAGGAGGTGGATCAAAAAATATCTTGCTGGGATTTATGTCAAAGAGTGTTCTTCCTATATTTTCCTCTAAGAGTTTTACAGTGTCCAGTCTTACACTTAGGTCTCGAATCCATTTTGAGTTTAGTTTTGTGTATGGTGTTAGGGAGTGTTCTAATTTCATTCTTTTACATGTAACTGTCCAGTTTTCCCAGCACCACTTATTGAAGGGACTGTCTTTTCTCCATTGTATACCCTTGCCTCCTTTGTCATAGATTAGTGGACCATAGGTGCATGGGTTTATCTCTGGGCTTTCTATCCTGTTCCATTGATCTATATTTCTGTTTTTGTACCAGTACCATATTGTCTTGAGTACTGTAGCTTTGTAGTATAGTCTGAAGTCAGGGAGTCTGATTCCTCCAGCTCCATTTTTTTCCCTCAAGACTACTTTGGCTATTCGGTGTCTTTTGTGTCTCCATACAAATTTTAAGATTTTTTGTTCTAGTTCTGTAAAAAATGCCATTGGTAATTTGATAGGGATTGCATTGAATCTGTAGATTCCTTTGGGTAGTATAGTCATTTTTACAACACTGATTCTTCCAATCCAAGAATATGGAATATCTTTCCATCTGTTTGTATCATCTTTAATTTCTTTCATCAGTGTCTTATAGTTTTCTGCATACAGGTCTTTTGTCTCCCTAAGTAGGTTAATTCCCAGGTATTTTATTCTTTTTGTTGCAATGGTAAATGGGAGTGTTTCCTTCATTTCTCTTTCAGATTTTTCCTCATTAATGTATAGTAATGGAAGAGATTTCTGTGCATTAATTTTGTATCCTGCAACTTTACCAAATTCATTGATTAGCTCTAGTAGTTTTCCGGTATCATCTTTAGGATTCTCTACGTATAGTATCATGTCATCTGCAAACAGTGACAGTTTTACTTCTTCTTTTCCAATTAGTATTCCTTTTATTTCTTTTCCTTCTCTGATTGCCATGGCTAGGACTTCCAAAACTATGTTGAATAATAGTGGTGAGAGTGGACATCCTTGTTTTGTTCCTGATCTTAGAGGAAATGCTTTCAGTTTTTCACCATTGAGAATGATGTTTGCTGTGGGTTTGTCAGATATGGCCTTTATTATGTTGAGGTAGGTCCCTCTATGCCCACTTTCTGGAGAGATTTTATCATAAATGGGTGTTGAATTTTGTGAAAAGCTTTTTCTGCATCTATCGAGATGATCGTACAGTTTTTATTCTTCAGTTTGTTAATATAGGGTACCACAGTGATTGATTTGCATATATTGAAGAATCGTTGCATCCCTGGGATAAATCCCACTTGATCATGGTGTATGATCCTTTTAATATGTTGTTGGATTTTGTTTGCTAGTATTTTGTTGAGGATTTTTGCATCTATGTTCATCAGTGATATTGGTCTGTAATTTTCTTTTTTGTAGTATCTTTGTCTGGTTTTGGTATCAGGGTGATGGTGGCCTCATAGAATGAGTTTGGGAGTGTTCCTTCCTCTGCAATTTTTTGGAAGAGTTTGAGAAGGATGGGTGTTAGCTCTTCTCTAAATGTTTGATAGAATTCACCTGTGAAGCCATCTGGTCCTGGACTTTTGTTTGTTGGAAGATTTCTAATCACAGTTTCAATTTCATTACTTGTGATTGGTCTGTTCATATTTTCTATTTCTTCCTAGTTCAGTCTTGGAAGGTTATACCTTTTGAAGAATTTGTCCATTTCTTCCAGGTTGTCATTTTATTGGCATAGAGTTTCTTGTATGCTTTGTATTTCTGCGGTGTCTGTTGTAACTTCTTTTTCATTTCTAATTTTATTGATTTGAGTACTCTCCCTCTTTTTCTTGATGAGTCTGGCTAATGGTTTATCAATTTTGTTTATCTTCTCAAAGAACCAGCTTTTAGTTTTATTGCTCTTTGCTATTGTTTTCTTTGTTTCTATTTCATTTATTTCTTCTCTGATCTTTATGATTTCTTTCCTTCTGCTAACTTTGGGTTTTGTTTGTTCTTCTTTCTCTAGTTCCTTTAAGTGTAAGGTTAGATCATTTATTTGAGATTTTTCTTGTTTCTTGAGGTAGGCTTGTGTAGCTATAAACTTCCCTTTTATAACTGCTTTTGCTGCATCCCATAGGTTTTGGATCATTGTGTTTTCATTGTCATTTGTCTCTAGGTATTTTTTGACTTCCTCTTTGATGTCTAATGTGATCTCTTGGTTATTTAGTCACGTATTGTTTAGCCTCCATATGTTTGTGTTTTGTATGTTTTTTTCCCTGTAAGTCATTTCTAATCTCATAGTGTTGTGGTCAGAAAAGATGCTTGATATGGTTTAAATTTTCTTAAATTTACTGAGGCTTGATTTGTGACCCAAGATGTGATCTATCCTGGAGAATGTTCTATGCACACTTGAGAAGAAAGTGTAATCTGCTGTTTTTGGATGGAATGTCCTATAAATATCAGTTAAATCTATCTGGTCTATTGTGTCATTTAAAGCTTCTGTTTCCTTATTTATTTTCATTTTGGGTGATCTGTCCATTGGTGTAAGTGAGGTGTTAATGTCCTCCATTATTATTGTGTCACTGTCAATTTCCTCTTTTATAGCTGTTAGCAGTTGCCTTATGTATTGAGGTGCTACTATGTTGGGTGCATATATATTTATAATTGTTATATCTTCTTCTTGGATTGATCCCTTGATCATTATGTAGTGTCCTTCCTTGTTTCTTGTGACAGTCTTTATTTTAAAGTCTATTTTACCTGATATGAGTATTGCTACTCCAGCTTTCTTTTGATTTCCATTTGCATGGAATATCTTTTTCCATCCCCTCACTTTCAGTCTGTATGTGTCCCTAGGTCTGAAGTGGGTCTCTTATAGACAGCATATATATGGGTCTTGTTTTTGTATCCATTCAGTGATCCTGTGTCTTTCGGTTAGAGCATTTAATCCATTCGCATTTAAGGTAATTATCAATATGTATGTTCCTATGACCATTTTCTTAATATTTATGGGTTTGTTTTTGTAGGTCCTTTTCTTCTCTTGTGTTTCCCACTTAGAGAAGTTCCTTTAGCATTTGTTGTAGAGCTGGTTTGGTGGTGCTGAATTCTCTTAGCTTTTGTTTGTCTGTAAAGCTTTTGATTTCTCTGTGGAATCTGAATGAGATCCTTGTTGGGTAGAGTAATCTTGGTTGTATGTTCTTCCCTTTCATCACTTTAAATATATCATGCCACTTGAAATGGGGAGAATCCTTAAACAATGTGTACCTATATCAAATCACCTTGATATACACTTTAAATATCTTACAATTTTATATGTTAATTATACCTCAACAAAGCTAAACTAAAATAAGAAAATTTTAAAAATACAGTGGTCATAATTACCAGTATTTGAACCTCTCTCTGAGTGTCTGTTAGAATTTCTACTGTCTGTTTCTATGAGTTCAGATTTTTTTTTAGATTCCCCATAAGTGAATGCAGCATTTTGTCTTTCTCTGTCTAGCTTGTTTCACTTAGCATAATGCCCTCAACATCCATCCATGATGTCACAAATAGCAGGATTTCCTTCCTTCTCATAGCTGAATAATATTCCATTATATGTATCTACCACTTCTTCTTTATCCATTCATCTATTGATGGTTCTTAGGTTGTTCCATAACTTGGCTGTCGTGAATAATGCTGCAGTGAACATGGGAGTATAGATATTTCTTCAAACTCCTGTTTTCATTTCCTTTGGATATATAACCACAAGTGGGATTGCTGGATCATATGGTAGTTCTATTTTTAATTTTTTGAGGAGCCTTCATACTGTTTTCCATAGTAGCTGCACCAGTTTACATTCCTATCAACAATGAATAAGGGTTCTCCTTTCTCCACATCCTCACTAACATTTGTTATCTCTTGTCTTTTTTCATGATAGCCATTCTAACAGATGTGAGACAGTATCTCATTGTGGTTTTGATTTGCATTTTCCTGATAATTAGTATTACTGAGCACATTTCATGTACCTGTTGGCCATCTGGATATCTTCTTTGAGAAAATGTCTATTCAGTTCCTCTGTCCATTTTTAAATTGGATTGTTTGGGGGTTTTTTCTATTGAGTTGTATGAGTCCTTTATATATTTTGGATATTAATTCTTTATCAGATATATGATTTGCAAATATTTTCTCCCATTCCACAGGTCACCTTTTCATTTTGTTGATGGTTTCCCTTGCTGTACAGAAACTTTTTAGTTTGATGTAATCCCACCTGGTTTTGGCAGGTTTTGGGGGGTTTTTTAGGCAGTGATTATTTATTTTAAAATTTGCAACTAATCTCATGGATACATTTTTGTTATAATAATTTCAATGATATAGTCAAAGGAAAGGTCCCCCTTTGGCCCCACCCACTTTTCTTTCCAAAAAATTTATCCAAAAATGTGATAGAAATAACAAATCTGAATGGGCATCATTTTCTCAGTAATAAAAATGTATGCTAGCTACTCCTTGCTACTCAATTTTGATCATCAGGCAACTTTTCTGTGGGTACAAAATTTCTAGCATTTCTATTTCTCTTTTGATTTTTTGTGGTGCTAAAAAGTGTTTTTATTCTTTCCAGTTTTATTGATATAATATTTGAAAATTGTTAGGAGAGTAGATCCTAAGAGTTCTCATCACAAGGAAAAATATATTTTTTTTCTTTTTTCTTTTTTTTTGTATCATATGATGGATGTTAACTTACTGTGGTAATCATTTTATAGTACATGTCAGTCAGATCATTCATGCTGTATACCTTAAACTTATACAGTGTTATATGCCACTTGTTTATTTTTTCTTTGTTGTCTTTGCTTTTGGTGCCAAATCCAAAACATTATTGCCATGATCAACGTCAAGAAGATTACCCTCCATGTTTTCTTCTAGGGGTTTTATGGTTTCAGGTCTTACATTTAAGTCTTTCATCCATTTGGAGTTGATTTTTGTGTATGGTATAAGATAGGGGTCCAGTTTCATTCTTTTGTATGTGGCAACCCAGTTTTTCCGGCACCATTATTGAAGAGACTATCCTTTCCTCATTCTGTATTCTTGGTTCCTTTGTCATAAATTAATTTCTGAGTTCTCTATTCTGTTCAACTGATTTACATACCGATTTTTATGTCAATACCGTATTGTTTTGATTACTATATATTTCTAATACAGTTTGAATTCAGGAAGTATGATTTCTCCAGCTTTGATCTTTTTTTCTCAAGATTGCTTTGACTACTTGGGGTCTTCTCTGGTTCCATACAAGTTTCAGGATGACCATAGTATTTTTAAAAGCAAAATATTTTAAAGGCAAAATTTAACAGTGGTAAATCATAGAATTCTCTATAATCATTTAGAATTATATTGCAGTAGAATACTTGTTGATTTGGTAAATATTTGTGATATTGTTAAGCGAGAAAAAAGACCTTAAAAGAGTAAATACAGGGACATCCCTGGTGGCACAGTGGTTAAGAATCCGCCTGCCAACACAGGGGACACGGGTTTGATCCCTGGTCCAGGAAGATCCCACATGCTGTGGAGCAACTAAGCCCATGTGCCACAACTACTGAGCCTGAGCTCTAGAGCCTGTGAGCCACAACTACTGAGCCCACGTGCCACAACTACTGAAGCCCGCGTGCCTAGAGCCCGTGCTTCGCAACAAGAAGCCACCGCAATGAGAAGCCCACACACCACAACGAAGAGTAGCCCCCGCTCACCGCAACTAGAGCAAGCCTGCATGCAGCAACGAAGACCCAACACAGCCAAAAAATGAATAAGTAAATAAATAAATAAATGTTCCTTAAAAAAGAAAGAGTAAATACAATATGAATCTGGTTTTATGGCATAAAAACTCAAAATAAAAAGGTGAAATAAATACACTAGAATAGTCATAATGATTAGTTAGCTCTTAGTGTCAAGTAGAGATTATTTTATTTCCCTGCTCATATAAACCTCATCCAAAGTTTCCAAAATGAACATGTCACTTAAAAAAATTTTTTTTAATGGAGGAGGCAGGTATCCATCAAACTTCCCACCATTCCTGAAGCTCAGGCCCCAGCAATGATTGGCTCTTCCACAGGTATAAAGATCAAAGTTCAAGCAAACATTTTTAAAAATCCATTACCAAACATATAAATTGAACCTTGGCAAGAAGGCAAATACGTTAAAACGCTTTTGGAAAAATGATGACCTAAGTTTTAAAATTGCTGATTTATAGTCTTCCTTCCAGAAGTAGACAAAAAGCATCTATCCTTAAGCAGGCTATTCTTATTTCATGAAATAAAACAATGCCCTCTGTACATGAAATATCTCTTTATTCTTAAGGATGAGGGAGAAGGGAAGAAAAGCAAGGAGAAAACAGAGAGAAAATGCATTCACCTCATCATATACTAACTGATGCCACTTCTAGAGAAGCCCTGTTTCTACTGACTATAAAATATCCTTTGAGCCATGAAAATGCCAGATTCCTACTGATCTTGATCTTCACCAGATAAGAGTTTGAAAAAACACTAATGCTGAGTAGCCTACCTAGAAAGCCCTGATACATTTGGAATCTTTATCAATTTATTTTCACATGGTAAAAAGCCAACAAAAGTCAGAAACAAGTGATAACAACATTCTTTCTCTAGATGATGATAAAGACCTTAAAGGCCATCAAGAGTAGAATACCTGTGGTTCAAGTCCACCAGCTCCCAGACTGGGTTCAAAATTAATCAGAAGAAAATATTACATGATGACTTTTGTTGTTTAGTATCATTATCAGATTGATGTATGTTACTCTCATCTCTCCAGCCATGTGGAAAGATCCTTATGGAAGGAATAATAAGCATTCAAAAAATATTTGTCTGACTGAATCTTGGTTTTTCATTCCTGCTAATAGCTATGGTTTTTCTTCAGTAGCTTTCTGGAACTCTTCCATTACTCAAATGGGCTTTCAGTGAGAAGGTTAATTAAAATGACTGTTAAAGAATGTACTAGATAACTGTAGTACCAGAAGTGAGGAAACTCCTGCGCTCAACTTATTTGATCAAACTCTGCAAATTTTCTAGAATGTTTAGCCAACTGCCTCTATTCTCCATCATAAGATCAACAAATACAACTGTACTCCTGAGTGTAATAAAATGTAAATAATAAAGTACATGTCACAGTCAGTCCAATGGACTAGTCACCTGTGAGCTTTACTCTGAGCCTATATATCAAAGCAGAGTGAGCCAATGCAAAATGAGGTTGTCCACAATAAATTTTGGAAGCAATCTCCATGGCTAAATAAATTATGAAATACCCATATACAGAATTCTATGGGGACTTCCCTGGTGGCGCAGTGGTTAAGAATCCGCCTCCCAATACAGGAGACATGGGTTTGAGCCCTGGTCGGGGAAGATCCCACATGCCATGGAGCAACTAAGCCTGTACACCACAACTACTGAGCCTGCGTTCTAGAGCCCACGAGCCACAACTACTGAGCCCACGTGCCACAACTACTGAAGCCCACACGCCTAGAGCCCGTGCTCCACAACAAGAGAAGCCACCGCAATGAGAAGCCCATGCACCGCAACCAAGAATAGTCCCCGCTCACCACAACTAGAGGAAAGCCCGAGAGCAGCAACAAACACCCAGTGCAGCCAAAAATAAATAAATAAATAAATAAATAAATTTATAAATAAAAAGAATTCTATGAAGCCCATACAAGAATAAGGTAAGCCTATGCATTTGGACATGGAAAGATATCCATGTAAATGAAATGAGCAAATTATAGATGAACATATAGAGAGTGATCCCATTGACATAAAACAAAATAAAACAAAACCAAATATGTTTATAAATGCATTGAATAATGTATGCAATTGCAATGTTGTTCACCAAACTGTTTACCTTGAGAGAGGAGTAAAATTTCATAGGCAGCAAGGAAATAAAAAAGGGGCTTTCAGTTTTTATTCTTTTTTTAAAATATAACTATATTTATGTTTTTAATAAATATATAAAGAATTACAAATACATTCAATGATTTATAAAAAGAAAAATATTAAAAGCATTAGATAGTGTATATACCAACAGAAATTAATTATGATGTACAGTTGACCTTTGGACACAACAGGGGTTGGGGTACCGACCCTCCACACAGTCTAAACTCCGAGCCTAACTTTACAATCAATCTTCCATATCCATGGTTCCACATGAGTAGATTCAACCAAGCAAGAATTGTGTAGTACTATAGTATGTATTCATTGAAAAAAAATCCAAGTATAAGTGGACCCCTGTAGTTCAAACCCATGTTGTTCAACAGTCAACTTATATGTATGCATAAAACACAAATTCTATGCCATTAAAAATGATGTAGATTTATATTCATTGACATGGAAAGACAGTCACAATTTATAAGGCAAAATGGCCAGGAATGAACAGTATTACCCATTTTGTTTAAAGCAGCAGTCCCCAGCCTTTCTGGCACCAGGGGCCAGTTTCGTGGAAGACAATTTTTCCACGGCCGGGGGTGGGAAGTGGGGGGGGATCATTCAGGTTGGTAATGCAAGGGATGCGGGGGATGGTTCAGGCAGTAATGAGAGTGATGGGGAGCCATGGGGAGCAGCAGATGAAACTTTGCTCGCTAGCCCATGGCTCACCTCCTGCTGTGCAGTCCGGTTCCTAACAGGTTCTGAACAGGGGTTGGGGAGCCCTGGTTTAAAGTATATGTGTGTATATAGGAACTTCCCTGGTGGTCCAGTGGCTAAGGCTCCATGCTCCCAGTGCAGGGGGGGCCTGAGTTCCATCCCTGGTTGGGGAACTAGATCACGCGTGTTGCAACAAAGAGTTCCCATATGCCCCAACTAAAAAGATCCCGTGTGCCACAACTAAGACCCAGCGCAGCCAAATAAATAAGTAAATATTTAAAATAAATAAATAAAACAGGCTGCGGCCGGAAACAATAGTGGAGGAGCCTGGGCCGCGCGGATCCGCGGCGGCGCGCGAAGCCGGACGGGGCACTATGAACGAAGAGGACCAGTTTGTAAGCATTGATTTGAATGATGACAACATCTGCAGTGTTTGTAAACTGGGAACAGACAAAGAAACACTCTCCTTCTGCCACGTTTGTTTTGAGCTAAATATTGATGGAATACCAAAATCTAATCTCTTGCACACCAAATCATTAAGGGGCCATAAAGACTGCTTTGAAAAATACCATTTGATTGCAAACCAGGAGTGTCCTCGATCTAAGCTTTCAAAAAGTACTTATGAAGAAGTTAAAACCATTTTGAGTAAGAAGATAAACTGGATTGTACAATATGCACAAAATAAGGATCTGGATTCAGATTCTGAATGTTCTAAAAATCCCCAGCATCACCTGTTTAATTTCAGGCATAAGCCAGATAAAAAGTTACTCCCACAGTTTGACTCCCAAGTACCAAAGTATTCTGCAAAGTGGATAGATGGAAATGCAGGTGGCCTCTCAAACTGTACACAAAGAATATTGGAACAGAGGGAAAATACGGACTTTGGGCTTGCTGTGTTACAAGATTCAGGTGCCACTTTATGCCACAATAGTCAATTGTGGCCTCATAGTCACAACGAGGAACAGAAAAAAGAAGAGACAGTCTCTAATCCAGAGGCTAATGTCCAAACCCAGCATCCACATTACAGCAGAGAAGAATTGAATTCGATGACTCTTGGTGAGGTAAAGCAACTGAATGCAGAGCTCCGACAACAAATACAGGAAGTTTTTGAAGAGTTAGCCCACCAAGTGCAAGAAAAAGATTCTTTGGCCTCAGAGCTCCATGTCCGCCACATTGCCATCGAACAGCTTCTCAAGAACTATTCCAAGTTACCGTGTCTGCAAATGGGACGAACGGGAATGAAGTCACACCTACCCATAAACAACTGAACTCTAAACTTACACGTCCTTCCTATGGCCTGCCATTTTTTTGGCCTGCACACTTTGAAGAAGTTGAAGAAAGTTATGGTCAATTATTTTATGGTCATTAAATTTGCAAAACTTAAGGCAGTGTTTAACATCTTTGTCAAATAAAGCAGATCATTACACTCTAGTCTTCTAGGGTTAATCATTTTGGTTCATTTGGGAAATCTTTTTTCCCATAATTACTAAACAGCCCTCCCTAACTTTTACCACATGTGACTACTTAAATATACTGTTAGAGTGTGACTTTGTTAAACATGGTTTAATGTAATTCACCTGTCAGAACAACAGAAGGTTAACAAAGTTCTTAGGTTAGTCTAAACTACTAAAGATAACATTTAAGAGGTAAATGGAATTCATAATATCACCTCTTATTTATTGAGCAATATTTTAATATGAAAATTTTATATATAAAAATAGTATTTTAGGTACCTTTTCATTCTGTTTATAAATGTGTATTTGAATGGCTCTGTATATTATATTTACACTTTCATGTGTGAATGTTACCCATATTTCAGATCACTGCATTTTATTCTCTTAATAATGTTTTTACAGCTGTTATCTTATTTTCCAAAGATAAATGTATTTTGGCATAGAAATCTATCTAGTTGAATTGTTTTGACTTCTAATAACTCTTATGAAAGAGGAATTAATAACTTTTTAAAGCAAGTATACAGGAAAATAAGACATTATTTTTTTCTAACAAAAAATAAATAAATTAAATAAATAAATAAATAAATAAATAAAACATATATGTATATATAAATGAATATATAAAAGTCAATAATCACAATTAGTGATAAAATTTAACAGTAACCCACTGCATAATTGTTTTTTTATTCATTTAACTATATTCTCTAATCTGTAAGCAATTAACATAGCAGTAGAGTAATAAGGAAAAATATTCCTTAAAGCAGTTTCATTACACACACAAGAAAAGCTATATATCTAAAGTTCATGAATAAATAATTGTTAATACCATTTCTAGTCACACAAAGTAAAGTGAAAAATAAAAGAAACTGTTTGTATAACAAGAGAAAATAGCCAATTATTTCAGGTAAATTTGGTAAAGAATCTGAATTGCCCAGGTAAGCACCTCCACTTTTCTACTTCACTTTCTGTATATGTACACACAACCTCAGTTACTTTATATAATATATGCCAGTGCACAAATATTTCCATCTTCAGTCATGTGTATAACTTTAAAAGTCTAATCAATTTTATAAAGGACAAAAAATTTGCCAGTGAAGCCAAGAACTTAATTTAACATCATTCCAACAGAAGTTGCTGCATTTTAATACACCTTTATAAAACCCATAAAACAAGCATCATAATGAAAGAGAATGCCACAAAACCAACTATTAAAATGATGACTTTTAACCTTTTTAATGCACAATGGGCAGTCAACAGTTTTTTTAAATCCTGAGGCCCAAATGAACTTTAAGGTTTATAAGAGAAAACTCCACTCCCAAGTTCAAAATACTCATTGCTTAAAAGTAATAATAAATTCCCTAGTGAAACACTGGGTTCTGGTTTTAATTAGAAGTAAATGTGCTAAGATTGCCACCTCCTGCTGAAGAAAAAGTCAAGTCTTTCATGACCTACCTCAAGTGGATTTTCAAATTTTTACCTCAGATCTGAATCCTGTCTTAAAGAAAGAGGAAAGAATAGAAAAATAAATTCTCATGCAGAAAAATAAGTGATGCCACTTAAACTATCCAATGCTGCCAAATACAAAATTCTCATTTCCCAAAAAAGTAAAACATACTCTTCTTTGGATCCATGATCTGAGAGAACAGATAAAATCCCTTACTTGATGGTATTCCTCTAACAAAATATTAAAATATATTTGTCACATGTCAAATTCAAAACCAAAATATATCAGCAACGACAAAGTCAAGGAGGAAAAAAATGAGATTGCATAATAAAACCATGACTTCTATTATCGTCCATTCAAAAAAATTCATCCGATGATACAATGAATGTTGAAAAACATCAGTATTTCCTGAAAACTTAATTTTTCTCTCTTCCCTTGAGATTGCCATTATGATATTTAAACCTTGAAATTTTCAAATCTTTTAATATATATGTGTGTATATATGTATATATAAGTATATGTACATACATACACATACCTATAAATATGTACAAATATATATAACTGTATAGAATCCTGACTCTTGTCAATTTCCTCATCTGTAGAATGGGAATAATATCTACTTTGCAGGTTGTTTCAAGAACTAAATGGAAACATGTGAAGGAACCTGGGACAGTACCAGACACATAAGCAAATCTTGCAATCAAAAAAATGTTTTTCTTAGTCTTTGGAAAGACAATAGAGATTTCAAAGTTAGTAGCCTTTATTAGGAGATATCTTTAACACAAGCAAAAGAAACAACATCTGCAGCTGTCTTGTTTTTTCCCTCTTAAATCAAACACACTCTCCATCTAAGATATTTTAATAGTTTTTTACTGACTTCATATTTTGGGATGTCAGTTATACAATACCAGTAGCTTTCATTTAAAAAAAAAAATGGTTGGTCTAACAAAAATGTAAATTAATGTATGAAACACAATAGAAACTTTCCTTATAGAAAGTTCATATGCTTTAATATCAAAATAAGCCATTAGTCAATAAATCTCTAACGACTCCAAAATGAGAAAGCAAAAAGTAAAGAATGAAAACTCCTCCTCTCCTAGATAAAGTAAATAACATTCTGAACAGATTATTTGTAATTTATAAAAATATATTTGCGGGCTTCCCTGGTGGCACAGTGGTTGAGAGTCCGCCTGCCGATGCAGGGGACACGGTTTCGTGTCCCGGTCCAGGAATATCCCACATGACGCGGAGCGGCTAGGCCCGTGAGCCACGGCCGCTGAGCCTGCGCGTCCGGAGCCTGTGCTCTGCAACGGGAGAGTCCATACCAGTGAGAGGCCCGCATACCACACACACACAAAAAAATTGCTATGGTACATTCTAAAAGAAAATAATACAAACAAAAAATTAACATTTCAGCATCATCAGTAGCCACCTAAACTATCAATGCCATAATAAGATAATAAAAGAAGATTATTTCAGTTTTCCAGACAATGTCTCATTTCTCAATCTCCTCTATTTCTCCAATATACACAGCATGCATCATTCTGGAAAATTTCTAATTGTTAAATTCTGTTAAAAGTTTAAGTCAATGGGGCTTCCCTGGTGGCGCAGTGGTTGAGAGTCCTCCTGCTGATGCAGGGGACAAGGGTTCGTGCTCCAGTCCGGGAAGATCCCACATGCCGCGGAGCGGCTGGGCCCGTGCGCCATGGCTGCTGAGCCTGAGCGTCCGGAGCCTGTGCTCGGCAACGGGAGAGGCCACAACAGTGAGAGGCCCGCACACCGTAAAAAAAAAAAAAAAAAAGAAAACAAAAAAGTTTAAGTCAATGAACAAATGTTTCTCATTACAAAATTCAATAACTGTAATAGAATTATGGATTTAACATGTAAAGTCCTGAAAGCATTTTCTAAACAGATGAATTGTTTGAGAGTTACTACTTTCCTTAGGTTTGCCTACATGGAAACACATGTTTTTTCAATTATATAGCAAAGACTATGGCTTCTGTTCAAACCTAGATTTTATTGTTTATAAAATTAGAAACAGATACAAATATATATAGATATATACACACACATTTATAAACATATACACCCAGGCTATATATTATATATGAACAGTTGAAAGGTTTAGAGTGTTATATAAGAAGGTACTTTACACACGTATGAGGAAATTAATGTTAATCTCTCAAATGGATAATTCATTCATAAACAATACTTTTATAATCTCAAAGATATCCTCATAAATGCTACCACAATTATTTATACAATTCAGTCAAAATTAAGCTAAGTGAAAATACTGGTGAGCTCTAGCACCTTCATTTTTTAAAAAAATCAAGAATTGTTTATAGTCATTGTTTGCCATTTTTACCCCAAAAAGGGAGGATTCTATTTTAATCTAGTGTCTCTAAATGTTCACTAAAATCACACTGCATTTTCATCAATACTTGATTTAGAAGTTCATGTATTTCTGTTTATATTTAAATTTTAAGATTAAAGGTAATTTAAATTTTCTTCTTAATAATTTTCTGTATTTTTCCAAATTTTGTGCAAATTATATGTGGCCTTTATAATTTAAAACAGAAGTAATTTTAAAGCAATAATTAAAACATTTGAGTATGAAATGTAAATCAGAAAGCTTGGTATTGGTAACTCCCTCCGAAAAAAAATGTATAGTACTAAAGGGCTAATCTATGAATTTATGACTTTTCATGGTTTGTTCAAAAGGGACATACATATATTAAATTCTGATTCAGATCTAACTGTTGTGATAAGAGAAGAAAAGAGATGTGTAAGTTATACCTAAAATATAGTCCTTAATTTTTGTTAATATTAATCCTATAATGAGAGCAGCGGGAGTGATTTTGTCCCCCGAGTGGTTGTCACACTGGTTGGTGGAGGGTGCTACTGGTATCTAATGGGTAGAGCGCAGGATTGCTGTTAAACATCCTACAATAGCACAGGGCAGCCTCCACAACAAAGGATTATCCAGACCAAACTGTCAGCAGTGTCAAGGGTAAGAAACTCTGATGTAGAGAAAATAAATCTTTTATGTTTAAATTACAAGTCAAAATCCTAAAGACAAATAATTTTAATTCAAAAAGTTATTCCTGTTTCTTTTGAAGGACACACTAATTGCAACTTTCCAAGCATCTAAACTACTTACTTCTTTAAAACAGTTTAAAAAATAAAGCCTAAATTTTCTTTCATTCTCAATTTTAATTCTCTGTCCTCACTGCCCTCAGCATACCCCGACCCAAAATCAAGTATAACCTTGAAATAAGAGACTTGAAGATACACAAAAGTTCTTCCTCTTCGTTTTGTGAGTGTATCTTCTAGAATAAAGGAAATGAAAAGTTTCTGAATTTGGATAAAGATAATCAAATCCAGCTAATAAGATTTTTATTTCAAATTAATATTTGTTTTATTTTTAATTGTCTCAACTAAATAAAGATTGAAGGCTTTAAGGACTCGAAACAAACTACATACTGTATTAACACTCTTATCCCAGCTTTTTGATATTTATTTCATCCTGCTTTTTTTTTGATGCTGTATGTGTTTTTTTTAATTGTGGTAAAATATACATAATATAAAATTTACCATTTTAACTATTTTTAAATGTACAGTTCTGGGGCATTAAATACATCCACATTGTTACACAGTCATCACCACCATCTATCTGTAGAACTTTTTCATCTTTCCCAACTGAAACTCTGTATCCATTAAACACTAACTCCCCACCACCTCCTCTCCCAGCTCCTGGAAATCACCATTCTGTTTTCTGTCCCTAAGAATCTCACTACTCTAGGAACCTCATATAAGAGGAATCACAGAGCATTTGTCTTTTTGTGATTACCTTATTTCACTCAGCATAATGTCCCTCAAATTCATCCATGTTGTAGCATATATCAGTACCTCATTCTTTTTTATGACTGAATAATACTCCATTATATGTATATAACACATTTTGTTTACCCACTCAACTGTCATTGGACACTTGGATTGCTTCCACCTTCTGGAGGCTATTGTAAATAATGCTACTATGAACATGGGTATACAAATATTTGCTTGAGTCCCTGCTTTCACTTCTTTTGGGTGTACACCCAGAAGTGGAATTGCTGGATCATACAGTAAGTCTATGTTTAATTGTTTAAGTTTTTGAGTATTCATTCACTCTTGATAATATAAAGACATATTTTGTATGGCTCTTACACCCTCTTCTTTGTTCTGCATAATATTAGAAGTGAGAAGAGATTTCTCTAATCTTGCAGTACTTATCAATAAAAGAACTACAAGGGGTCTTCCCTGGTGGTCCAGTGGTTAAGACTTCACCTTCCAATGCCAGGGTGCAGGTTCAATCCCTGGTTGGGAAGCTAAGATCCCACATACCTCGCAGCCAAAAAACCAAAACATAAAACAGAAGCAATATAAAGACTTAAAAGAAAAAGAAAAAAATTTTTTTTAAATGACCTACAAGATATACCTGTAATGCACAAGAATGTCTAACAAAGCAGATCTGTGTATTTGTTTAAACCCTAAAGCTGACACCATCTAACAGTTAAAAATTCATTAAAAATGATCTCCTGTGGATTGACATATACACACTACCATATATAAGATAGATCACTAATAAGGACCTACTGTATAGCACAGGAAACTCTACTCAGTACTCTTGAATGACCTATATGGGAAAAGAATCTAAAAAAGAGTGGGTATATGTATATGTATAACTGACTCACTTTGCTGTACACCTGAAACTAAAACAACATTGTAAATAAACTATACTCTAATAAAAAATTTTAAAAAACAAAGAAAAAAATGATCTCCCAGGCTAATATCCAAAATTCTCCTGAAAAAAATCTCCTTTTTCTTGTTTTGTTTTGTAAGATTATTAATTATTGGTTAAATTTCTTTTTTTACCTTTTATTTTATATTGGAGTATAGCTAATGAACAAAGTTGTATTAGTTTCAGGTGTACACCAAAGTGATTCAGTTATACATATACATGTATCTGTTCTTTTTCAAGTTCTTTTTCCATTTAGTTATTACAGAATATTGAGGAGAATTCCCAGGACAAATTTTCCTCTTCTGGGGTATGAATTCTCAAAGGAATGAGTGTAAGGATAGTTTTTCAAACTGCACTGACACTCACCAATGAGAACCTATAGGTTCTCCATCTCTTTTTTCCCTTGAGAATGAAAATCATTGCCACAAAGCCAAAAGAAATTGTGTTGCAGCTTTGGTTATCCTGCGAAAGAAAAAAAGTCTGAGAACCAGTGACTATGGCAGTGTTCCCAAAATTGTTCCAGAACACATGCACGTGTATGTATATAAGATGAATTAGGATAAGTAAATCCTGTGATTCTGAATATGAATTGGAAGTACCAATATGAACCTATAATATATTTTATCTTTAAAAATTTTTATGTATTTCCTAGCTCTATCCACCAAAACAAACCAGAAGCAATAACTAACCAGGAGCAATCAACAGCATTAGTACCCAGATTGTGATCTTCAAATGCCATTTCCCACCAAGAAAAAGAAATATGCTCCTTTAAAAAAAGGACTTATTCCAGTTCTGGAAGGGGAAACATACAAGATGTGGCTGGAATATCTCATAACAGAAAGCAAAAATGCTGACAGGGACTACTGGAGCTCTGTCAAAAGGGCTCGGGAGAACCAACTTGAAAAGGTTCCCTTGGCCAAAAATGGTATGGTATTATTTTTAGCATTAATAAAAATAACAACTTCAATAAATTAAAATGCATCAAATATATAAATCCATGAGTTCATAACAATATGCAAATAACAAAAAACAACAACTAATTTGTCATCTTTGGAGGGTTCTAAGGAACAAACTCTGTATTTAGAAAACAAAAGAGAACCAAGCATTCATCCTGCCTTTCCTATATGAAATGTATCTCTGGGTAACCAAATAGTTTATAATTTATTAAAGATCTATTCTTTTAGATGTATTTACATAATAAATAAATGACAAAATCAGAATATAACACTTTGAATCTCTAATAAAATAATGATCTAAGCAATGATCATCAATGGCTATTGACAACACAAAGACAGACAACACAAAGACAGACAACCTGGCATCATGTACCTACTTATAGAAGAAGTACATAACACCAGCTGTGAAGTTTTCTTGCCAAAAAATCAAACCTGAATCTGATAAAGCTTCTAGATCTAACTACAAATTTACAAATTTGAAGGACAGAGGAACACATCTATAAGACACCGTGGGGGGCTTCCCGGATGGTGCAGTGGTTAAGAATCCGCCTGCCAATGCAGGAGATACAGGTTCTATCCCTGGCACAGGAAGATCCCACATGCCACGGAGCAACTAAGCCCGCGCACCACAACTACTGAGCCTGCGCTAGAGCTCACGTGCCACAACTACTGAAGCCCACGTGACTAGAGCCCGTGCTCCACAACAAGAAAAACCACAACAATGAGAAGCCTGCACACCACAACGAAGAGTAGCCCCCGCTCATCTCAACTAGAGAATGAGAAGGCCGGTGCACAGCAACAAAGACCCAACACAGCCAAAAAAAATAAAAACAAATAAATTTATTTAAAAAAAAAAAGACACCATGGGGATGCAATGAGCAAAAACTAGACTATGGGAATTAACAGGACAAACAATTCAATCTATTTCAACAAATAAGTTACAGAGGAGAGAGAGAGAAAGAGAGAGGGACGGAGTAGGGAGGGAGGGAGGAAGGAGAGAAGAGGGAGGAGAGAGGAAAGAGAAGAGAAGGAGAATCTAATTTTAACCTATTAATATATTTTAATGGAATAAAAAGCCAGTAAAACTTGGCATTTTAACACATTATTTTGCCACTGTACTATCAAGTTAATCCTAACTGAAAATGTGCACTGTAAGAAGGTTTTTAAAAACTTGAAATGAACTTATGCCTTTCAAATTATTATTTGCAATCACAGTCATAAATGCAACAGGCGACAGAATAGTTAAGAACTTGGTCTACAAGTCAGATCTACCCATGTCCAAACCTCAGCTCTTAATAGCTTATCACTTAATAGCTGTGTAAACTCAGGCAAGAAATTTTATTTTATAAGCATTAGTTTCCTCATCTGTATGATGAAGTTTAATCACACTGACTTGACAAGATTGTTTCGACAATTAAATAAGATACTGTATACAAAGAATTTAGCAGAATCACTCATAAAATATGCCCACTAAATGTAGTTTTTATCATAAATAATAAATGTCTCACATTAGAATTTTTAAAATATAAATGTGAACAATCACAAACTCCTATTCAAAAGTAAATACCACACTCACCACATTTACACACATGAAGACCCATTTAAGGAAACATCAAGAAAGGAGGAAAAATTAATTTTAAATATGCCTCAGCCAACCTTAAACCTATGTTAACAGATAAGAGCAAATATTTACCAAATATAAAGAGGTTAGAAAATCAAATTGACAATTGTTACTACTTGTTTTACTACAAAGTGGCACTAGCCTTTGAACCAGTAGCTATTTGCAAAATAGACTCAAATATAATAAATACTAAACATATCTTTGAGTTTTTAGGATTCTAAATAAATAGATGTCCTGTCAGGCATCACAGATGAAAAGATAAAAGAAGTTCTTGATCTCAAGGAACTCATAGTCTAGTGAAAGAAACAGACAAATAAAAAATTATAGGGCTTCCCTGGTGGCGCAGTGGTTGAGAGTCCACCCGCCGATGCAGGGGACACGGGTTCGTGCCCCAGTCCGGGAAGATCCCACATGCCGCAGAGCGGCTAGGCCCGTGAGCCATGGCCGCTGAGCCTGCGCGTCCGGAGCCTGTGCTCCGCAACGGGAGAGGCCACAGCAGGGAGAGGCCACAGCAGTGAGAGGCCCGCGTACAGCAAAAAAAAAAAAGACTAAAAAAATTATAAGACATTGTGGTAAGTGTCATGATAGAAGCACACAAAGGGTCTTATAGTTTCACATAAAAGGCATACCTAGGACTGAGGGATGAGACAAGAGGTAGGTGTAATTGGTTTCAAAGTCTTCCCACCAAAAAAATGAGCCTGAATTGAATTTTGAAAAAGTAGGAGTTGGCTAAATGAAAAACTGAGGTAAAGTACATTTTATTGTACATGCAGAAGCATGAGAAAGTATTGTTTCAAGTTGGGATCTGAAGTAAGATCAGATCAGAGAGTTAAGCAGGCCAGAGACTTATATAAGCCTTGTTATTCTCACAGGTGATGAGAACCATGAGGAATTTTAAGCAGGTCAAAGACATGATAAGATTTGTGCTTTGAGAGATGACTCTAAAGCAGCAGAATGTAGAATGGAAGGAAGAACGAAACAGGGAGCCTAGGGAGCAAGATAAAGAGGCATACAGAGCAGCAGGGAGGCTCTTTCAGCAATGCAGATGAGAAACAGAGAAAGCCCAAATTAAGGCAATGATGGTAGAGATGATGATGAAGCATCTTATTCTTCCATTTTCAATGTCATTAGAACTCCTTGTTAGCGGGACCTACAGAACAGCATAGAAATCAAGACCAATGATCCTGATCCTCCAGTTCATGGGACAATAAAGATGTCACCCAACTGCCCCATTATGGTAGCCTAGACTTTTTCAAAACTCAACCACAAACCAATCTGATGCCTTGGTTATAAAAGAGAGAAAAAAAAAATTTAAGGAGAACTCCTTACAATCTCTATTATTCCTGTAAACAAGTAGACATGTGCATAAGTCTTTGACTCCTTAGACAGAAACGCACACACACAAACACACACACACACACACACAATAAGAAATAAGAAAAAGTTTCAATTTTCAATAGAGTTCATGCTACATAGAATAAGAGGCTAAAATTATATTCAAATTCATATAGTGTCTGCTATCACTAATTACACACTGGCTTCCTTTCATTTACAAAGACTGCCCAATTTCATTCTATATATATATTGCAATATTTTCCTCTTAAGGTTAAAATTCCTACAGTGTATTTAATCTTTAACCAAGAATACTTCTTTTAAATATATATATATATATAATGAATACATAGATAATAGATATATAGTTGTTTTTATTTTCATCACCTCCAAGTTCCTCAAATGCAAACATGATTCCCTTTTCAAAATAATTTCCTTATTTAAAATTCAAACGCAAATTCATTTCCAAATTCAAATTTGCCACATACCTCTATGAAGAACAGCGACTCTGGCAAGGTTTGTAAGATCGTTTAAAAAATGTTAAGAGGTTATAAGCAATTAAAAATTACTCTAGTTTCTGAACAGTACAAAACCTTTATCTTCAGCTACATGAATTGCCTGAAGCACTCTAGATTTATTCCAAAATTCCAGTGCTCTACAATTTTTCTGTAACAACAAAAGTGGGTAATTTAAAAGCAAGGGAATTATTTAATCAAGTACATAACATCCACAGTAGAAAGCTTCCCCTAATTTTTTTTTCTTCTTGTTAAAATGAAATAACCAAAGAACACATTTTAATTTCAAACTGAAATATTATAAAATAAATACTTTTTGCAGGGAGTTCACTGTACTTGGTGATTTCAATCTTATACATATTTTTTAAATCAAAATATAATTATCATATTCATTCAATCCAGATGTTAATTACTTGCTGTATGTCTGAGACTGGGCTATGTACTAGAGATTAAAAATATGAATAAAATATAGTCCTAATCTCAAGAAACAAATACTGGGGTCAAGAAATACTAAAACAAATCTTTATACCATAACTTAGTACATGCAATAATTAAGGGTAAGGTATAAACAAATTCTGTAGAAATAGAAATGGAGAAATAACCAAACCAGCAGGCCAGACAAGAAAGGCTTAACAGAGAAAGTGACACCAGCAGGGGTGGGGCTCCAAGTAGGCTCTGTCTGATGCTGAAAAGCCATCATTTGGTAACTGCCACCAGGACAGGAGAAATTGCATGTGCAAAAAGTACTGTTAAACTTATAAAAGAGACTTTAGGTTTTTCTCTTACACTTTAGAAAAAGGTACATGACTTTAATTTTGTAGTTGTAAAACAAATTTCTTAGTCTAAATCAAAACTATAAAACATGATTTCTCTCCCTTACCCTTAGACAAGTGAAATTTTATAACTTGCATTTCAAAGGTGAGCTTAGAGTATTTCAATTTATTGTTATTACTCCATGCTAATTTCAGAATTAAGAAGGGCGTTGGCATTTGTTTAGTACGAGTTGCTGTAAGATTAAACGTAAATTGGTAAACAGATGATTTGGATAACCTACAATATTGCAAATAATATATGTATAAAAGAAGGTATCACATAGAACTCATTTCTTTACTATTAAATCACAGTGTGCCTGCCTGAGAACCAATTATCTTCACATTTCATAAATATGATGGTGCTCAAAACTCCTTAAATCTAGTCTTTATGTTTATGGACACAATTGTATAAAAAGTAGTTTTATATTTAATAGGAATCACTGTGATGGTGAAGACTCAGTCTAACAACAGGACCCAGGCGAACATCAAAGCAAATTCCAAGTGTAGATCAATCGGGAATATCCCGAACATCCCAACACCAGAGAATTTCTCCCATTTGGCAAAAGAGGGGTGAGTCAGTCAGAAAGTATCAGTGGCATCCACTCTGATCATCCCTCAACATGGAAATACGCCCTTTTTTTAACTATCTCATGATACCTAACTCTCAAACTCTTTTCATTTGAAAATATGTTGCCCCCAACCGTGAAGCAATGCACGCATGAAATGTGCACCCTGCCCCTTAGCACTATATGCTTTTAAGGAAATTCTTTAAAGCTTAGTTTCCTCATCTGTAAAATAAACTACAGTTATGCAACTCCAGCAAAATGCCTGGCACATAGTAAGCACTGAATAAAAGCTGTTGTGAAGTCTTCCACTGATATAGATTATTACATGAGGTCTGTCAATAACCAGCAAGGTACCCGACACAATTCAGTATGTAACTCATGTTTGTTTCTTACATTGGTTTCCTTTATTTCTTAGGGCTAAGACACTAGCATTTATTTATCTTATACCCCTAACAGTATCTAGGAAAGAGCTTCACAAAAGAAGCCTATCATAAAACCCAGCTAACTTAAAATGGCTTGGGTAACTATTGAATACTCAACAATCTCTCAATGCCACATGTGGTTCATAAGCTCTAGCTGTACCAGTTCAGTTAGTGCGCACTGTAAAAACAATACCTGAATTTACAAAAATGGCTTTCTTACCAGGAGCTTAAGCCACTTCTAAATAACAGTTCATTACTGACAATGACAGGATGAGGGAAACACATAACCATATTTTGAGGGAAACCCAAGGCTAAAAGAGTATGTTTTATATGGACAAAGTGAATCAATGGCAAAACAAGGACTCGAACTTAGAAATTTTTGCTTCAAGTTTAGAGTTTTTTCCATCCCAGACTGCATTTCCTCAAAGGACAAAAGTACATTGATTCACATCGATTTTCCAAGTCTTCACTCAATAAGTATGAAATCTATAAACAGTTTCAAATAAACATTTATAAAAGGAACAATGCCAAAATCTTTTCTTTATTAAGCTATTCAATGTATCCTTCTCTGTAATACAAGGTTGATTGTAAATCATTTTGCTTTTTTAGGGACATTGGCTTATTATATTAAGGATAATTATTTTTAAACCTACTACAAATAGAATAAATTAAAACTGTACACAAAATTTAATGTTTTTATCCTATGAGCTTTTTATAGTTCATCTTGTTTCCTCTGGCCATTTGCTTTTAATGTGCAACCAGTGAATAGTGGGTTTTTTATGTTTCACATTTAAAAATGCAGCCTTCCAAGCTCAGCCAGAAATGTCCATTTCAAAAATCTTACTCCAGTCAGTTGGCTTTGTCAGTGGCATATGTGCTAAGTGAAAATGTAACCCACAGTGATTTTCTGCAGGTCAGATGGAATCACTTAGCATACTCAACATGGTTTCCAGTTCGTGCCTCAAGAGGAATTTCCCTCAGCTAGCAAGTGTTTCTTTTAAACGTCAGACCAGCTACTGTTGTTTGAACACAAGTGTTATCTTGGCATGGTTGGAATATATGTGCATTCTGAGAATTATAAATGTTATCCTTATCAAAATATGAAAATTTTGAATATATTTGCAATATAAACATTGTATGGATTCAATATAAAATTTAAGTAACCAGTGGGTGGTGTTTGGGGAACTAAAACTTTTGAATTTTAATCAATGCCTCTGTTTTCAAAGTTTCTTTAAGTCCAAAACACTTCACAGATATAGTGGCTCATGTAAGCAGAGATGCTAAATGTCAAAAAAAGCACCTTTAGTGTTTAAAAAAAATTAGGAACTGCAAATAATATTAAGTATGCTCTTTTCTGTCACATAACAAATGACCATTAACACAGAGCCTTTTTAGCAAAACATACCATAAATACATCAATGTATGAGAAATTTTCAGTTATTAAAAATGAAGGGTCGGCACCTAGAGGGGTGGGATAGAGCAGGTGGGAGGGAGACGCAAAAGGGAGGGGATATGGGGATATATGTATACATATAGCTGATTCACTTTGTTATACAGCAGAAACTAATACAACATTGTAAAGCAATTATACTCCAATAAAGATGTTAAAAAAAAAAAAAATGAAGGGTTGGGACTTCCCCAGTGGTCCAGAGGTTAAGACTTCGCCTTCCAATGCAGGGGATGCAGGTTCGATCCCTGGTTGGGGAGCTAAGATCTCGGCCTCGCAGCCAAAAAACCAAAACATAAACCAGAAGCAATATTGTAACAAATTCAATAAAGACTTTAAAAATGGTCCACATCAAAAAAATCTTTAAAAAAAAAAATGAAGGGTCAAATTTCACCAAACGTAATTCTTGTTTTTCCAAGGGTTGCAATTTTAAGTTGGTTAACTATTTTAAAAAGAAAGGCAATCCCAATTTCATAAAATAATCAATAAAACAAAAAGCAATTCGGCCCATCCAAGAGACCCTTTCCTTCATACTATATCAATAAGCTAGACAAACACATGCATCTACTGCATCAAATAAGGTTAAAGTTCTCCCACAAACTATGACCATGTGAAGAAACCAAGCATAGCAAACCTCTTGATGATCCTAAAACTGATTTTCAATAGGTTTATTATCTGATTGCTTTTATACTCCCCATGGATACCTTTTTTGTGAAAGATCAGGGATTGTTTTCATTATTAAAAGGCAATTCTTTTTCACTCCAGTGGCTTATCAACCTTGAATGGAATATAGTACCTACACTTTTCTTGTATGGCTAATAATTACTTTTCTTTGTATAGAGAGACACTAATCTCTTTCTCTGGTAAACAGAAGACATAAAGTTCAACTTGGTTTTTTGCAAGGATAGGACTGAGACCTAGGTTTGGAAACCAAAAAATTATGTCAACCATCAGTAAAGAGCATCTGCTACTACTGGAAGAACTATTCTGTGTTTAATGGCAGTATTTATAAAGGGGTCTTATTCTTATTAAAAGCAGAAGTGTAGATGTCATTACTCTAGTCAAAAGAACAGCATGTACATTATGACATTATATATTTAACAAGAACACAGAAGGCCTGGTGGCCTAGTGTCAGAAGTTTGTGCTGCCTTGTAAGGGGTCAGAGTTCAATGACTTAAACGAAGCCTTTGATCCTCAAATGGGTAAGAATGAGGAAACTAATAACAATGAATTACCCATGGTAATAACAACCCTTTCCCTGTCTAATGCAGAATCAGCATTCAGAGCTTCCCTTTAATGTTAGTTTCCTAAAACATGAACTTTTCTTAAGAAGAAAATTCAAGAAAAAAGGGACAGGATGTAAATCAAGAAGGATATATATATATATATATATATATATATATATATATATATATATAGTCTAATGATAAAATGATTCTAGAGCTTCTCTTCTCATCCAGCTGCTATTGGTGCTATTGGTTCATCATGTTGGTTCCAAAAAATGTTAGAAAAACATGCAAAGTTAATTCCTCTTACCAACTAGAGGAGTGGGAGGGTGAAGCAAATTGGTGCACTTTATATTCATATGTGAATATAAGATTATGGATTCAGTCAGTAACAAATGCATTCTGAACTGTTTCTTAGTCGTGAGAACAAGTTTCTAGGGAACTAACCATTGCCTTTTACTTAATCCCCAAAAGGCTAAAATGGATGCAGAAGTTAAACAGGTGCAGTTAATTAGCCAGAGATGGGATCAAACCTACAGGTGTAGCTTTGTTACTACTACCTGAATTGGGTACAGCAAACTCTTAAAGTAATTTTATTCCCCAACTACAAGCATCCCAACCATTCTATCATCCCTTAAAATTTGCACACATACAAGTAGATGAAATGTTAGAGGAAGACAATACATCAGAGAGAAAAGAAAAGGCTAGGAGAAGCCAAGGAATAGGAAAATAAGGGGGAAAACTGAATTAGCTAATACATAATTTTAACACCTCTGTGTTAAATTGTCTACCATTAATACAACTTCCAAAATAAACTGTCCTTCTAAATGCATACAGAATTACTTGGAGAGGAACGTGATTTATCAAACTGATGAAAGAACAGAAATTTTATTTTATAATTCTGAATTTTCTCATACAAAAAATTGGGGTAAAGTATCACCCATTTCTTATAGGTACTTATTTCTTATGGGAATTCCCTGGCGGTCCAGTGGTTAGGACTCCGTGCTTCCACTGCAGGCGGCCCAGGTTCTATCCCTGGTCACGGAACTAAGATCTCGCAAGTCCCGCAGCGTGGCCAAAAAAAAAAAGATGTATAATATAAGCAGTATTGCAAAGCACCTAGCACAGTATCTGAAACAGTATTCAATAAATGAAAGCAATTTTTAATCATATTAAAGTAAAAATTGAATGATGAAAGATGTTTATGAAGCCCATGATGTCTAACATTCTTACTGTATATTCTTGATATCAGTATATCATATATTTCCATTTTAATTAAACAAGTACATTACTTCTTAGAAGGAAATTATCTGAAAAAGATAATCCAATACTCAGAATACCAAAAGATTTCAAATTATTTTCTTTCATCATTGCCAAAGCTATGTAAAGCTTATAAACATGTTATTTGTGCTTATCAAAGGACTGGCTGAAAACCACCTTTGAAGTCATAGACACTTATCACATGACATTTGAAGATATAGGGAGCTACACGTACGCACTTACTCTTCTTAAACTTGATCTATTTTTCTTAACATCTTTATTGGAGTATAATTGCTTTACAAATGTTGTGTTAGTTTCTGCTGTATAACAAAGTGAATCAGCTATACGTATACATAAATCCCCACATCCCCTCCCTCTTGCGTCTCCCTCCCACTCTCCCTATCCCACCCCTCTAGGTGGTCACAGAGCACCAAGCTGATCTCCCTGTGCTATGCGGCTGCTTCCCACTAGCTATCTATTTTACATTTGGTAGTGTATATATGTCCATGCCACTCTCTCACTTTGTCCCAATTACCCTTCCTGCTCCACGTATGCTCAAGTCCATTCTCTAGCTCTGCCTCTTTATTCCTGTCCTGCCCCTAGGTCCTTCAGAACCTTTTTTTTTTTTTTTAGATTCCATATATATGTGTTACCATACGGTATTTGTTTTTCGCTTCCTGACTTACCTGACTCTGTATGACAGACTCTAGGTCCATCCACCTCACTACAAATAACTCAATTTTGTTTCTTTTATGGCTGAGTAATATTCCATTGTATATATGTGTCACACCTTCTTTATCCATTCATCTGTCGATGGACATTTAGGTTGCTTCTATGTCCTGGCTATTATAAATACAGCTGCAATGAACATTGTGATACATGACTTTTTTGAATTATGGTTTTCTCTGCGTATACGCCCAGCAGTGGGATTGCTGGGTCATATGGTAATTCTATTTTTAGTTTTTTAAGGAACCTCCATACTGTTCTCCGTAGTGGCTGTATCAATTTACATTCCCACCAATAGTACAAGAGGGTTCCCTTTTCTCCACTTCCTCTCCAGCATTTGTTGTTTGTAGATTTTCTGATGATGCCTATTCTAACTGCTGTGAGGTGATACCTCATTGTAGTTTTGATTTGCATTTCTCTAATAATTAGTGATGTTGAGCATCCTTTCATGTGCTTCTTGGCCATCTGTATGTCTTCTTTGGAGAAATGTCTATTTAGCTCTTTGGTCCATTTTTGGATTGGGTTGTTTGTTTTTTTAATATTGAGCTGCATGAGCTGTTTATATATTTTGGAGATTAATCCTTTGTTGAATCGTTTGCAAATATTTTCTCCCATTCTGAGGGTTGTCCTTTCATCTTGTTTGTAGTTTCCTTTGCTGTGCAAAAGCTTTTAAGTTTCATTAGGTCCCATTTGTTTATTTTTGTGGTTTTTTTTAATTTTATTTTATTTATTTTTTTATACAGCAGGTTCTTATTAGTCATCAATTTTATACACATCAGTGTATACATGTCAATCCCAATCACCTAATTCATCATACCACCATCCCCACCCCCCGTGGCTTTCCCCCCTTGGTGTCCATACGTTTGTTCTCTATATCAGTGTCTCAACTTCTGCCCTACAAACTGGTTCATCTGTACCATTTTTCTAGGTTCCACATACATGCGTTAGTATACGATATTTGTTTTTCTCTTTCTGACTTACTTCACTCTGTATGACAGTCTCTAGATCCATCCATGTCTCTACAAATGAGCCAATTTTGTTCCTTTTTATGGCTGAGTAATAGTCCACTGTATATATGTACCACATCTTCTTTATCCATTAGTCTGTCGATGGGCATTTAGGTTGCTTCCGTGACCTGGCTATTGTAAATAGTGCTGCAATGAACATTGGGGTTCATGTGTCTTTTTGAATTATGGTTTTCTCGCGGTGTATGCCCAGGAGTGGGATTGCTAGGTCATATGGTAATTCTATTTTTAGTTTTTTAAGGAACCGCCACACTGTTCTCCATAGTGGCTATATCAATTTACATTCCCACCAACAGTGCAAGAGGGTTCCCTTTTCTCTATTTAGGTCTTCAGCCCATTATTGTATTGGGTTGTTTGTTTCTTTAATATTGAGCTGCATGAGCTGTTTATATATTTTGGAGATTAATCCTTTGTCCATTGATTCATTTGCAAATATTTTCTCCCATTCTGAGGGCTGTCTTTTCGTCTTGTTTATGGTTTCCTTTGCTGTGCAAAAGCTTTGAAGCTTCATTAGGTCCCATTTGTTTATTTTTGTTTTTATTTCCATTACTCTAGGAGGTGGATCAAAAAAGATCTTGCTGTGATTTATGTCAAAGAGTGTTCTTCCTATGTTTTCCTCTAAGAGTTTTATAGTGTCCGGTCTTACATTTAGGTCTTGAAGCCATTTTGAGTTTATTTTTGTGTATGGTGTTAGGGAGTGTTCTAATGTCATTCTTTTACATGCAGCTGTCCAATTTTCCCAGCACCACTTACTGAAGAGACTGTCTTTTCTCCATTGTATATCCTTGCCTCCACTGTCATAGATTAGTTGACCATAGGTGTGTGGGTTTATCTCTGGGCTTTCTATCTTGTTTCATTGATCTATGTTTCTGGTTTTGTGCCAGTACCATATTGTCTTGATTACTGTAGCTTTGTAGTATAGTCTGAAATCAGGGAGCCTGATTCCCCCAGCTCTGTTTTTCTTTCTCAAGATTGCTTTGGCTATTCAGGGTCTTTTGTGTCTCCATACAAATGGTGAAATTTTGTCCTAGTTCTGTGAAAAATGCCATTGGTAGTTTGATAAGGATTGCACTGAATCTGTAGTTTGCTTTGGGTAGTAGAGTCATTTTCACAATGCTGATTCTTCCAATCCAAGAACATGGTATATCTCTCCATCTGTTTGTATCATCTTTAATTTCTTTCATCAGTTTCTTATAGTTTCCTGCATACAGGTCTTTTGTCTCCCTAGATAGGTTTATTCCTAGGTATTTTATTCTTTTTCTTGCAGTGGTAAATGGGAGTGTTTCCTTCATTTCTCTTTCAGATTTTTCATCATTAGTGTATAGGAATGCAAGAGATTTCTGTGCATTAATTTTGTCTCCTGCTACTTTACCAAATTCATTGATTAGTTCTAGTAGTTTTCTGGTGGCATCTTTAGGATTCTCTATGTATAGTATCATGTCATCTGCAAACAGTGACAGTTTTACTTCTTCTTTTCCGATTTGGATTCCTTTTATTTATATTTCTTCTCTGATTCCTGGGCTAAAACTACGTTGAATAATAGTGGTGAGAGTTGGCAACCTTGCCTTGTTCCTGATCTTAGTGGAAATGGTTTCAGTTTCTCACCATTGAGAATGATGTTGGCTGTGGGTTTGTCATATATGGCCTTTATTATGTTGAGGTAAGTTCCCTCTATGCCTACTTTCTGGAGGGTTTTTATCATAAATGGGTGTTGAATATTGTTGAAAGCTTTTTCTGCATCTATTGAGATTATCACACAGTTTTTATCCTTCAATTTGTTAATATGGTGTATCACATTGATTTGCGGATACTGAAGAATCCTTGCATTCCTGGGATAAACCCCACTTGATCATGGTATATGATCCTTTTAATGTGCTGCTGATTCTGTTTGCTAGTATTTTGTTGGGGATTTTTGCATCTTTGTTCATCAGTGATATTGGCCCATAGTTTTCTTTTTTGTGACATCTTTGTCTGGTTTTGTATCAGGGTGATGGTGGCCTAGTAGAATGAGTTTGGGAGTGTTCTTCCCTCTGCTATATTTTGGAAGAGGTTGAGAAGGATAGGTGTTAGCTCTTCTCTAAATGTTTGATAAAATTCTCCTGTGAAGCCATCTGCTCCTGGGCTTTTGTTCGTTGGAAGGTTTTTTTTTTTTTTTTTTTGCAGTACGCAGGCCTCTTACTGTTGTGGCCTCTCCCGTTGCGGAGCACAGGCTCCAGACGCGCAGGCTCAGCAGCCATGGCTCACGGGCTCAGCCGCTCCGCTGCATATGGGATCTTTCCAGACCAGGGCACGAACCCGTGTCCCCTGCATCAGCAGGCAGACTCTCAACCACTGCGCCACGAGGGAAGCCCCATTGGAAGATTTTTAATCACAGTTTCAATTTCAGTGCTTGTGATTGGTCTGTTTATATATTCTATTTCTTCCTGGTTCAGTCTCAGAAGGTTGTGCTTTTCTAAGAATTGGTCCATTTCTTCCAGGTTGTCCATTTTATTGGCATAGAGTTGCTTGTAGTAATCTCTCATGATCCTTTGTATTTCTGCAGTGTCAGTTGTTACTTCTCCCTTTTCATTTCTAATCCTGTTGATTTGAGTCTTCTCCCTTTTTTTCTTGGTGACTCTGGCCAATGGTTTATCAATTTGTTTATCTTCTCAAAGAACCAGCTTTTAGTTTTATTGATCTTTGCTATTGTTTCCTTCATTTCTTTTTCATTTATTTCTGATTTGATCTTTATGATTTTTTTCCTTCTGCTAACTTTGGGGGTTTTTTGTTCTTCTTTCTCTAATTGCTTTAGGTGTAAGGTTAGGTTGTTTATTTGAGATGTTTCTTGTTTCTTGAGGTAGTATTGTTTTGCTATAAACTTTCCTCTTAGAACTGCTTTTGCTGCATCCCATAGGTTTTGGGTCATCGTATTTTCATTGTCATTTGTTTCTAGGTATTTTTCTTATTTCCTCTTTGATTTCTTCAGTGATCTTCTGGTTATTTAGTAGTGAAGCACATTGATCAGTAGACCAGAATAGAGAACACAGAAATATACCCACACGAATATGACCAACAGATTTTTGACAAAGGTGCTAACCAATACAATGAAGGAAGGATAGTTTTTTTAACGCATTGTGCTGGAACAATTGAACCTTCATAGAAAGAAAAATGAACTTTGATGCAAACCTGATGACTAATGCAAAACTTAACTCAAAATGGAACATAAGTCTACGTAGAAAGTAAAACTATAATATTTTTAGAGGGAAACTTTCAGAAAAAAATCTTTGTGACCTAAGACAAGCAAAGAATTCTTAGACATAACATCAAAAGCACAATCCATAAAAGAAAAATTGATAAAGTGGACTTCACCAAAATTAAAAACTTTTGCTCTGTGAAAAACCCTGTTAAGGGCTCCCCTGGTGGCGCAGTGGTTGAGAGTCCGCCTGCCGATGCAGGGGACACGGGTTCATGCCCCGGTCCGGGAAGATCCCACGTGCTGCGGAGCGGGTGGGCCCGTGAGCCATGGCTGCTGAGCCTGCACGTCCGGAGCCTGTGCTCCGCAACAGGAGAGGCCACAACAGTGAGAGGCCCGCGTACAGCAAAAAAACAAAACAAAACAAAACAAAACAAAACAAAACAAAAAAACCCTGTTAAGAGGTTAGAAAGATAAGCCACAGATTGGGAAAGCATATTTGCAAATCACATATCTGACAAAGGCCTTGTATCCAAAAGATATTAAGAATGCTCTAAGTTTACCAGTAAAAACACAAACAACGCAGTTAGAAAAACAAAACAAAAAACACCAAATCCAGTTTGAAACAGACACTTAACCAAATAGGGAATATGGGTGCACACAAGTATATGAAGAGATGTTCAATATCATTAACCATGCTGAGTGAAGAAACGCCAATATCTAAGGGTTACATACCATACGATTCCATTTATACAAGTTTGAAATGACAAAATTAGAGAGATGGAGAAAAGGTCAGTGACTGTCAGAGGTTAGGGAAGGGGTATGATTATAAAAGTGTAGCACAATGGAGGGCCTTTGTGTGATGGAACAGTTCCATATCTTGATTGGGATGGCAACCACATGATTCCATACAAGTGATAAAATTTCATAGAACTATACCCACACAGACCCAGCAATCCCACTACTGGGCATATACCCTGAGAAAACCATAATTCAAAAAGAGTCATGTACCAAAATGTTCATTGCAGCTCTATTTACAATAGCCCAGAGATGGAAACAACCTAAGTGTCCATCATCGGATGAATGGATAAAGAAGATGTGGCACATATATACAATGGAATATTACTCAGCCATGAAAAGAGACGAAATTGAGCTATTTGTAATGAGGTGGATAGATCTAGAGTCTGTCATACAGAGTGAAGTAAGTCAGAAAGAAAAAGACAAATACCATATGCTAACACATATATATGGAATTTAAGAAAAAAAAATGTCATGAAAAACCTAGGGGTGAAACAGGAATAAAGACACAGACTTACTAGAGAATGGACTTGAGGCTATGGGGAGGGGGAAGGGTAAACGGTGACAAAGCGATAAATAGGCATGGACATATATACACTACCAAACGTAAGGTAGATAGCTAGTGGGAAGCAGCCGCATAGCACAGGGAGATCAGCTCGATGCTTTGTGACCGCCTGGAGGGGTGGGATAGGGAGGGTGGGAGGGAGGGAGACGCAAGCGGGAAGAGATATGGGAACATATGTATATATATAACTGATTCATTTTGTTGTGAAGCTGAAACTAACATACCATTGTAAAGCAATTATACTCCAATAAAGATGTTTAAAAAAAAAAAAAAAAAGAACTATACCCACACAGAAAAAAATCAGTTCAGGTAAAGAGTGATGCAATCCAAGTAAGGTCTGTATCTAGTCAGTAGTATTGTGCCAATATCAGTTTCCTAGTTTTCACATTGTACAATGTTACTATTGGGGGAAGTTGGGTGATGGGTTTACAGGACCTTTTTGTACTATTTTTGCAACTTCTTGTGAGTTTATAATTTTTTCAAAAAGTTATCAAAAAGGAACCACTGAGGGACTTCCCTGGTGGTCCTGTGGTTAAGGCTTTGCCTTCCAATGCAGGGGGTGTGGGTGCAATCCCTGGTCAGGGAGCTAGGATCCCACATGCCTTGGGGCCAAAAAACCAAAACATAAAAAAACAGAAGCAATATTGTCAGATATTCAATAAAGACTTTAAAAATGGTCCACATCAAAAAAAAAATCTTAAAAAAAAGGAACCACTGAGATGTCATGACTACTGCCACCTCAACAACAATTTTATGCCAATGAATTTGAAAACCTCAATGAAATGGGCAAATTTCTAGAAAAATTTCCCACAATAAAAGCACTGAATAAATTCTACAAAACTTACAAGAATAAACTTTATTCAAGGGAATAAAAATGTGACATTTCACAACTGAATGTGAATAATGTCACTGGAGCAAATTTTGCCTCACCAACAGAACTATATATACTGCTAAATTGATTTTGTTTTCTCCAATATCTTGTAATTTCTTAATTATGTCTGTTTCAATGACTCATTCAGAGTTTGGTATTAAGGGATACTTCATAAATTCCAGTAAGGCAACTAGCTGGTGTTAGATCTCATTTTACCGAAACTCCTATTGATGTGGTTCTTCCAAACATTTTAAATCTTATCTTTCTTTTTTCCTTTATGTATACTTGGCCATTTTTCCTGAAACTATTGATACCTGTGATCATGTATCTAGTAATCCTAACATTTTTAGTTCAATTATATTTTAATAGATTAAATAGAAAAAAATTTTCTAATCTGGGAAGATAAAACAATGCCAAGTCTCCAGTTTGGAGCTCTAGGTTTGCTCTTTATCCCTGTTCTAAGCTTTTCCCTGGTCTCTTTGATTGTGATAGTTCATTCCTTCTCTCTCGTTGTTGGAATGGTAGAAACTCTTTGGTTTGGGGCTGCATGACAGCCATTTGTCCTTATGTGGTCTATTATTCTGTCTCAGGGGTTGCCTGTCCATAAGATTAAATTTGATCTATTTTTAACCATTTTAAATTATAAAACTAATAGAATTGAACAGTCAGAAGAGTAGCAGATGGAAAGGTGAAGTCTCCTTCCTTCCTGAAGTCAGCAGAATACAACCAGGAAACAATTTTTTTCCCATAATTGTTCCTGTAAAGCTGTTCTGTGGACTCATTCTTCACTGCTCCTGAATGAAGTTTAAGGCAAATCTTACAGCTTTCCTATTCTCTCTTAGGAAATCATGAATAATCTCGTTTTCCAAGTATTAACACATCTAGACTCTCTTGGAGGATTTCAACTTCCAGTTAAAACAAAATAACTAGCCCTCCTACTGTAAACTACTATAAACTGGACAAAACATATCAGGCTACTGTCAGCAGGCATTTAACAACAGGCAGCACAGCCTATGACACCAAGAGAAGGGAAACTCATGAGGTGAGCCCCTGCATCTGCCCAAGCTCTGACAGGAGATAATTTCCAACTGCAGCACAGCAAGCTGGAGTTCAAGCAGAGCACAGTAGCCTCACTAAGCTAAGAAGGCAGCTATCAGACTTGGGGGCAGCTGCAGAACCTGAAATCTGGGGCAAGGCACCAGAGAGAAGGGAGCCTTTCAGTGGGAGAAACAGAAAGCTGTGAGACATTCCCTGATTGTCCCTAATTGAGTGCTGAGCTGAGCATGTACATGGAGAGACTGTGCAGGATTTATCAGAGGATGACTGCTACAGGGGTGAGAATGGAACAGATACCAGAGGTCAAGCAGTGCTGGGGGATGTTAAAGGCCTGACCCAACTGATATGGAAAGACCTCATTAATACCTTGTAAATACCCTGAGAAAGGCTGCTCCGTTAAGAGTAAGGGCCAGGCCCCAGAGGAAGGCCTGCTCTACACCCACCTAACACTGTCTAAAACCAAGCCCTTACAAGCGCCACAGGGAAGAGAGAGTTTGGGAGTTGAGACATCCCAAGTCAAAGGAGTTTAGGAAATGTCTTGGACTTTCCCCAAACCTGCCCTACAAGAACATAAAATCAAGCTGTCACAACGTCAAGGTGATCAGCCAGTAATTCTACTGTAGCTTTTCTGCTGGATATGTAGAGGTATCTCATTGTGGTTTTAATTTGAATCTCCCTGAGGCCTAATGATGCTGAGCAACTTTTCACACACTTATTGGGCCATTTACATACCTTCTTCTGCGCTATGTCTCTTCAAATACTTGTCCATTTTTAAAAATTGGGTTGGGGCTTCCCTGGTGGCATAGTGGTTAAGAATCCACCTGCCAATGCAGGGGACACACGTTCAAGCCCTGGTCCGGGAAGATCCCACATGCTGAAGAACAACTAGGCCCGTGCACCACAACTACTGAGCCCACACACCACAGCAACTGAAGCCTGCGCACCTAGAGCCTGTGCTCCACAACAAGAGAAGCCACAGCAATGAGAAGCCCTCACACCACAACGAAGAGTAGCCCCCGCTTGCCACAACTAGAGAAAGCCTGCACGTAGCAACAGAGACCCAATGCAGCCAAAAATAAATATTAATAAAATAAATAAATTTATTTTTTTAATTGAGTTGTTTATCTTCTTACTGAGTTATAAGATTTCATTATGTATTCTGAATACAACTAATTTGTCAGCTACATACATTGTGAATATTTTCTCTCAGCCCGAGGATTGTCTTTTTATTTTCTTGACAGTTCTTTTTCTTTTTTTCCCCCACAGGCCTCCCACTGCTGTGGCCTCTCCCGTTGCAGAGCACAGGCTCCGGACACGCAGGCTCAGCGGACATGGCTCACGGGCCTAGCCGCTCCGTGGCATGTGGGATCTTCCCAGACCAGGGCACGAACTCATGTCCCTTGCATCGGCAGGCGGACTCTCAACCACTGCACCACCAGGGAAGCCCGACAGTTCTCTTGTGAAGTTTTTTTTCCTTTTAATTTGGGTGCAATGTAATTTATCATTTTCTTTCTTTTATAATTAGTGCTTTACACGTCCTAAGAAATCTTTGCCTACTCCAAGGTCATAAAGATTTTCTCTTAACTTTTTCTTCTACAAGCTTTACAGTTTTAGCTTTTACATTTCAGTCTATGACCTTTCATCTGTGAAACTATACACATTGGAAGTTTTCTTTGTGAAAACGTTTTTATTATGAATTCAAAAAATGTAGTAGATATAGGGCTATTTATGAATTCAAAAAATGTAGTAGATATAGGGCTTTCAGACTTTCTATTTCTTCTTGTGTCAGTTTGTGGTAAGTTGTGGTCTTCGAGTCATTTGTGTATTTCATCTAAGTTATTAAATTATTGGTATAAAGTTGTTCATAATATTCCTTTATATTCCTTTTAATATCTCTGGGACCTCAAAGTATCTTTTAAAATACAGAGTTTCTGGATTTAGGGAATAATGATGGTCACCTAATTCCAAAACCCTCCCTCCTTTACTCTCCTGGAAAAAAACATAACAACACTGCACCCATACCTTCTGCATTACTATCAGATGGAGAATACTGCAACCTCCACCATACATAAGGGGGGCGGGGGAGAAAATTCCAACAGTACTTCCACCATTAGCCCACTGCTACTACTAAAAACCTGAGGGTATGGGGAATGGGGAAGGGAAGACTTTCATAAGATTCTATGAAAAGGAATAGAGGGAAGCAGAGATTTTAGAGAAAGCACAGACAAAATCAGAAGAATATGTGAAACAATAAATGTAAATACTTAACATGGGGTGGGACCTAGGAATTCATGGCTCTGGCTACAGGAAAGGAGCTTGAAAGTGTGCAGGACTGGAAGTGGCAGCCTTAGAGAAGCAGTTGGTTTGGGGAGTGAGTTAGCTAGAAAGAGAAGATAGAAAAAGAGGTTTGTTTACATGATAGGTGATATGGTCAGAAGCAATTATGAAACTACTTCAGATGTATTATAGGAATGAGCAAATAAATACATGTGTTGATGTTGTCGGGAGTCAGGGATCCATTTTGGAAGAAGGGACATATAAATATGGAATGGGGAAGGCAATAAAAAATCACGTAAGGATGGATTGAAATTGGAGATATTGGTGTGAACTTGCGATATCTAAATAATGTTAATGTATGAGTTTATGTGTATTTCTGTGCATATATTCATGGTTATGTGCATGTTTATATGTATGCATGTATGTATATCTGTATATATGTATATGTATTTGCACATGTACATATCTCCTAGCTTTGCCCTCTGAAAGGGCCTAAAAGCAAACACACTATGTAACATGAGCACACCTAGCACTTAGATCTTGGTCTCTAATACCATTTCCCACTGAAAAGAACAAGGGTTCTTGAGAGAAAAAGCTTATTCCATGGCTGGAGCAGGATAGGTAGAAGATTATCCTGGAACATCTTGCTATGCTAGAAAGTAAAAAAAACAAAAAATGCTAGGGACAACTTAAGCACCAAAATTATTAAGTTCAGTATTGAATTATAGAAATTCATGCATGCACACTAATAATAAATAGACAAATACAAGAATGATGGAGAAGGAATATCTACTGCATATAGCAGAATACTAAGGGCCACTGGCAAATGTGAAGAAAATGCTGAGTTAGAAAAATCATTTTGCAACCATCACAGTAAAGGTTTTATCAGGCAAGAATCACCAATGAATGATAAATTTACAGGGAAATTTTGACAAAAATCAGGATGTTTCTACTGTTTACTAGTAGCAAGAGGGGAAAACAATAATTATGCAGTGGAAAAATCAAGCAAAACCTTGACCAGCAGATCAAAATTAATTATCAATAAAGATGACTCTGTGATACTGTGAAACAAATGCTATATTACCTATTCTTGGCAGTATCCTGACCAAGAATGCATATTCTCAACGTAATCACAAGGAAACAGGTGACAAAAAAAATGAGGAAATGAGCAATATTTTGTTTTTTTAAATGGTGGGGAGACTACATTCTTCAAAAATGTCAATGTCATAAAAGACAAAGAAAGGGGGTGAAAAATTTCCAGATTAAAAGAGGCTAAAAATGGGACTTCCCTGGCGGTCCAGTGGTTAAGACTCTGCGCTTCCACTGCAGGAGGTGCAGGTTTGATCCCTGGTCTGGGAACTAAGATTCTACATGCCTTGCATGGCATGGCAAAAAAAATAATTAATTAATTTAAATTTTTAATAAAAGAGTCTAAATATACATTCAACTGAATGCACTGCCTGCCTCTAGACTAGATCCTATAACAGTGGGATGAGGGTGGCAGGGGGCGGGGGATCCTATAAAGCACTTTATTATATTATTAGATCAACTGAAAAAATTAGAATTTGGATATTAGAATAGATGAAAGTATTATATCAAAGTAATTTTATGAAATTAGCAACTGTACTGTGGTTATGTAATAATATTCCTATTCTTAGGAAATACACACTAAAGTGCTTAGGAATAAAGGGCCACGAGTCATATAATGTACTCTCAAATGGTTCAGAAAAAATAATTGTGCGCACGTGAGAGAGAAAGAGAGAGTGAGTGCAAAAGAGAGAAAGAAATGATAAAGCAAATAAGAGAAAAGTATTAACAATAGGAAAACATGAGTAAAGGGTATAAAGGTTATTTCTTATATTATTTTTAACTTCAGAGAAAACAAAGAAAGGAAATGTAATCAAATCTCAGTTGTCAATAGTGTCTACACATAGCCGTAATAATGTAAATTCTTGTACCAGTTAGGGAAAAGGCCAAGCTACAATAACAAAGATACACCAAAATACAATGACTTAAATTAGATAATTTATTTTTATTTTTGCTAACTATAGAGACAATCTCTTCTCCAAACCCTTTCCACATCTCTCTCTGTAATCCCACTTCTTCATTCCACTTCATTTGAACATCTGCCATGAATTCTGTTTCCTGCTGGGATCTTAACTGATACAGTACTTAGGAGATTTGGGGACTAGTTTGCTCACATATCTGATGAACGCACAGATGACTTCCCTTTGAGGAAAAAAACAACAGAAATACATAACATGCAATGGAATCACAATTATTCAAAGTAACATTGGTGCAGTGTGCAACAGAGTACCAGTGGAAGACTTTGAGAGATAAATGGCTATTGCACTTGATTGTTTGATGAGAGTGGTAATTACAAAGACTGCTGAATGGGCTACCTGCTTGGCTTAAGCACTTACAAAATATAAAAGCTTGGGATCTTAAACTCCCAAATCAAGGTACAACTGGAAAACTCAAAAGCTTCTATGAAGACCATTTAACAGGATGACACTGCACAAAGAAAAAGGAAATATACAGACCTTCCAGGGTTCATTAATCCATGAGAATGCCAAATACCACAGTATCCACTAGTCAAAATGGGGCTCATAGAATTCCAGTTATAAATGAAGTCTTGAAATAGGAAATTGGACCCTGGCATTGTTAGCATCTCTAACAAACACTGGGTTAAAATGTTCTTATAGTAGATTGTGGATTAACACAATGTTCATTCCTCCCCCCTCCAGAAACTATATTAGAATAATGGTAATCCCAAACATCTACGAAAATTAAAAATACCCTTAATCTCTGAGCAAAACCAATCTTATTAGTAGCCATGAAAATGAAATTGTAGGAAACTAAGAGACAGTCCTGTCAAACGTTTATACTCCCTCTATATTCCCCATTAATTATTATGCCAAGTACTCAGATATTACTTGCCCTGCTGCCAACCATGTGCGTGAAGGTAGGATTACTCAACTGTCTGAACATTCACTGGGTCCCAGAGGTGAAATAACTCACTCAACCATGGGGGCAGACAATAAAGCTTTTTGCCCATGACTTACAGCCAAGCTTCTGTAATCATGACCTGGCAACCATTCTCACCCCCTTTATTATTATTTTACTCAGGGTAGAATTAAAAGCCTGTGGAGACAGGCACTCAGATTTTCTTTTAACTGACTAGTGACTCTGAGGACGAGTTTCTCCTCAATATTTTATAGAAGCATTATATCAAAAGAGCAAGTATGACTTCCCGTTTCAAGATAATCAGCTAAAGACCCTTATGTCTCCTCTAAAAAAAACAGCAACAGCAACAAACCACACCAAACAACAAGGAGTAAAATAAACAGACATCAACTCTTTCAAAGAAATCAGAACTATGGTAAGCCTAACCACAATCTGTGAAGATAGAAAGTGAACAAAGAAAAGGTAAACAATAGAGAAGAGAAGAGAAAGGTCAAACCTAAATGCCTAGAAAGGAATACATTTATCCACCCCCCAAAATTCTGAAAAGCACCAGGCACCACAGAAAGTGGGGTGAGGTGGGATCTGAAGATAAGGGTAATATTTTAATGTCTGTGTAATTAACATTTAGGTACCCAGACCTCCACAGGATACAGAAAGTGTAATCTCTGCAGAAGTTGAACTAAGCAAGTGATCCCAGATTAGAGGGACACCAAGTGTGAAATAGCATGGGAACAGGGCAAACAACTGAAAATACAAGGATAAAAAAACTGTCTACATCCTGGAAAGTCAATCCTCTAACTCCCTTCCCCACCAAGCTCCAGAAAACATGGGACTAGCTATTCTCCCCAGACAGGACTTAAAGAAACCTCTAAAGAAAGAAACCACCTCAGGAGAAAAGACATACAGCTACTGATAACCGAGTCCCCAATGAAACAGTGAGGTAGTCCCTAACTGCCCTAAGATGAAGCCCACCAGTTGATAAGCCCTGGCCCCTGGCCCCAAGAACACATGGTTCGCAGTTAGCCTTTATTGCTTGACTGTTAAATATAAATAAGTAGCCAGTAATCACATCAAAAGGTGTTCAAACTCACTAGCCATCAGAGAAACACAAATCAAAACCAAAATGAGATACCACCATATACCCACTAGAGTTGCTATAATCAAAAAGATAAGTAATAATGTGTTGGCAAGGATATGGAGAACCTCATCTCATTATTTAGAGATAAAGAGTTAGCCATCAGAAAAACTAAAGGTAGAAATGAATCATATTGGAGAGTAGGGGGAAGTGGGGGGCTGATGCCTTCATAAGTTTGTCAGTACTATTTGACATTTTATTTTTATCAAATAAATTGCACATGGCTAAAAGTTATTTTGAATGTTTCTGTCATTTTGCAAGGTTTAAAGTAAATAGTCTACAAGGAGGTGAAAGACTTATATGCTGAGAACTATAAAACGCTGATAAAGGAAATTGAACACGATTCAAGGAAATGGAAAGATATCCCATAGTCTTGGATTGGAAGAATTAATACTGTTAAAATGGCCATACTACCCAAAGCAATCTACAGATTTAATGTGATCCCTATCAAATTACCCATGTCATTTTTCACAGAACTAGAACAAATAATCATAAAATTTATATGGAACCATAAAAGACCTAGAATTGCCAAAGCAAAGCCAGAGGCATAACCCTCCCAGACTTCAGACAATACTACAAAGTGTGGTATTGGCACAAAAACAGATATGTGGATCAATGGAACAGAATAGACCGCCCAGAAATAAACCCACACATCTACAGTCATTAATCTTCAACAAAGGAGGCAAGAACATACAATGGAGAAAAGACAGTCCGTCTATTCAGCAAGTGGTATGGGGAAAGCTGAAAAGCCACACGGAAATCAAAGAAGTTAGAACACACCCTCACAATATGCACAAAAATAAACTCAAAATGGCTTAAAGAGTTAAATACAAGACACAACACCATAAAACTCCTAGAAGAGAACATAGGCAAAACATTCCCTGACATAAATCGCATCAAGGTTTTCTTAGGTCGGTGTCCCAAGGCAATAGAAATAAAGCAAAAATAAACAAATGGGCCCTAATCAAACTTAAAAGCTTTTGCACAGCAAAGGAAACCATAAACAAAATGAAAAGACAACCTATGGAATGGGAGAAAATATTTGCAAATGATGCAACCAACAAGGACAAAATAAACAAACAACTCATATTACTCAATAACAAAAACAACAACAAAAAATCCAATCAAAAAATGGGCAGAAGACCTAAATAGACTTTTCTCCAGAGAAAATATACAGATGGCCAATAGGTACATGAAAACATGTTCAACATCACTAATTATTAGAGAAATGCAAATCAAAACTACAATGAGGTACCACCTCATACAGGTCAGAATGGCCATCATTAAAAAGTCTACAAATAACAGATGCTGGAGAGGGTGTGGAAAAAAGGGAATCCTCCTACACTGTTGGTGGGAATGTAAATTGGTGCAACCACTATGGAGAACAGTATGGAGGTTCCTTAAAAAACTAAAAATAGGGTTGCCATATGATCTAGCAATCCCACTCCTGGCCACATATCTGGAGAAAACTCTAATTCAGAAAGATGCATCCACCCCAATGTTCAGAGCAGCACTATTTACAATAGCCAAGACATGGAACCAACCTAAATGTCCATCAACAGATAAATAGATAAAGAAGATGTAGTATATATATACAGTGGAACACTACTCAGCCATAAAAAAGAATGAAATAATGCCATTTGCAGCAACATGGATGGACCTAGAGAGTATCATAATAAGTGAAGTAAGCCCGACAGAGAAAGACAAATATCATATGATATTGCTTACATGTGCAATCTAAAATAAAAATATGATACAAATGAACTTGTATACAAAACAGAAGTAGACCCACAGACATAGAAAATAAACTTATGGTTACCAAAGGGGAAGGTAGGGAGAGATAAATTAAGAGTTTGGGATTAACACATATACACTACTATATATAAAATAGATAACCAACAAGGACCTACTGTATAGCACAGAGAACTATACTCAATATTTTGTAATAACCTATAAGGGAAAAGAATCTGAGAAAGAATATACAGATATAGGTATAGATATAGATGTATAAGTAAACCACTTTGCTGTACACCTGAAAATAAGACAACATTGTAAATCAACTATATTTCAACAAAAAAATAAAATTAAAAAATATATTCCTGGTTGAAAACTAAAAAAAGAAAAGAAAAGAAAATATGACACGAACTTATTTACAAAACAGAAACAGGCTCACAGACATAGAAAACAAACTTATGGTTATCAAAGGGGAAAGGGAGTGGGAGAGGGATAAAGTAGGAGTTTGGGACTAGCAGATACACACTATATACAAAACAGATAAACAACAAGGTCCAACTGTACAGCACAGGAAACTATATTCCATATCCTATAATAACTCATAATGGAAAAGAATATGAAAAAGAATATGTATATATACGTATAACTGAATTACTCTGCTGATTTAAAAAAGGCAAAAGTTGGGGCTTCCCTGGTGGTGCAATGGTTGAGAATCTGCCTGCTAATGCAGCGGACACGGGTTCGAGCCCTGGTCTGGGAAGATCCCACATGCCACGGAGCAACTAGGCCCGTGAGCCACAACTAGTGAGCCTGCGCGTCTGGAGCCTGTGCTCCGCAACAAGAGAGGCCACGACAGTGAGAGGCCCGCGCACCGCGATGAAGAGTGGCCCCCGCTTGCCACAACTAGAGAAAGCCCTTGCACAGAAACGAAGACCCAACACAGCCAAAAATAAAATTAATTAATTAAAGTACCCTTAATTTTTAAAAAAAGGCAAAAGTTAATCACTCTGATGATTGAAAATAACACAACACTGTAAACCAACTATACTTCAATTTAAAAAATTGTTAAAAAAAATTAAATAAAAAAATAAATTGTTAAAGTAAGTGGTCTATTTTTAAAGACGTAACAAAATATTTTGCTAATACATCCTAACATCTCTCTCCTAAGCCTAGGAGCTTCATCTCTGATTTTCCAACAGCCCTGCAGTGGATTGTACCATATTAAAAGGTATCATTAAATTCCCCCACCTTGATTTAAGACAGTACATAAATGTATATAGTGTGTAATTTTTAAGTGGGAGAGGGAGGAGAGGAGAATAAGTAGGTATAATATTTTTTTTAAAAATAGATTATTGAAAAGCCAAAAAAGTAGAAGACTGACTTCTACACTTCTTCTAGCTCACGTAACTGCGTGATAAATATAAACAGCTCAACTATTCTATAATAAGCACTATATAAATCCTAAAACTCTACCATAATAGCCTTTAAAAGCCAGAAAAACATAGCTATTGCCAGTTAATCTCAAAACTGAGGAAAATTTACAAGAAATATGGTTCAGGCATATTAGAGGTCCCTAATTTTAATGTCCTCATTAACTGAATAACCTATTAGGCCCAATGCCTACTAATCTATATCATTTGTCACGCTTACATTTATTCCAATATAATTAATACACACTGATTCCCCAACAGATAATCTATTCTACATACTGACATCAAAACAATATGGTTTTCAGGAAGTTGGGCAAGAGAAGCAAAGAAAGAGTAAGGGATGAATGATGGAGCCAATTTCCCAAGTTTCAGTAGAATTTGTTACCATCTTTCAAAAAAGAAAAGAACTATTGATTGTGTTCCCAAATTATATTATGTGCTGATCAATTCAAGAACAGCCTAATACTGCTGAGAAAACCACAGAATAACAGGTTTTGGAATAATTTTTCATTGAAAGGCAAAAGTTAAACATCATATTCCTTAAGAGAACTACCAACAGTAGACATATTAATAGTGCTAGGCACTGTTCCTAATATATCAGGACCTACATTAAAACCACTGCTAAAGTCTAGAAATGGTCATAACAAATCTTTCAGCCTTACAGCATAAAAGTCAGTTGATAATTTCTTTGTCTAACGCCTAATAAAACTTATTCTTCCAAAATTGTGGAAAAGCTAAGCACAGTCCTCCTATATTATAAAGTTTCCTGTTACAAAGTTGCATGGTTTACACATATGTTATACTTTATTATTGAAAAAAGAGTCCTCCTTATAACACCCTCTTTGTTGTAATACTCAACATACTCTGCCTCCAAGCTAGATATATAATGAAAGCAAAATGAATTCAGACAGATTGTTGAGGAAAAAAGTTAGTTTCTTTTTAGTAGCCTTTCTAAAGTCTTTTTTCTTTCCTTGTAGCTTTTCATCATCTCAACGTTTTGCTCCTGCTGAACATTTTCCTTTTCTTTTTACATATTTCCTTTGGTAAATGAAAGATGATAGACTGTTAAAAACCAGTTTGTACTACCTTGGAAGCAAGCCCTTTTAATATACAACTCCTGCCTTCCAAAACCTTGTACAAATTTCATGTTTAGGACAATGAACTGTATAGGACTTAATCAACCAGCTGCAAAAAGCTATATGAAATTTTCCACTCACACATTTTTATGTTCACAGTCCCCTAAAATCATGAATATAACTTTCCAAATTAGATTTAGGAATACTTTTCAGTTATTGTTTCCGTATTAAATAGTACTGTCTTATTTTAGCAAAGATCTACAAATGCTGCTTTAAAAGGTTCTTATTCACAAATTTCAATGTAAGGAAATTTGGTTTAAAAAAACTGTTTATTTTTAACTTAGGCAGACATACAGTTCAAATATTAATATAAGATGAGGCGAGGCTTATTCTGATATGCCAAGCTTAATAATTTCTGATATCCTAAATTAGCCAGAAGTGACTTAAATTATGTACTATATGAAATACTGAAGGTACACATTTTATATCTTTAACGTTTAAGAAGTAAACACACACAATACTACTCTTGCACATAAAGCAAGAGTAGTACTTTATTACTACTAATATTAGAACTTTACTCTCGATAATCTTGAACGTCTTTAAAAATTTTAATAGTAAAAAGATTGGGAGGGCTTCCCTGGTGGCGCAGTGGCTGCGAGTCCGCCTGCCGATGCAGGGGATGCGGGTTCGTGCCCCGGTCCGGGAGGATCCCACATGCCACAGAGCGGCTGGGCCCGTGAGCCATGGCCACTGGGCCTGTGCGTCCGGAGCCTGTGCTCCGCAATGGGAGAGGCCACAACAGTGAGAGGCCCGCGTACCGAAAAAAAAAAGATTGGGAAAAAATTGTAGCAGTATAATTTTTAAAATAATCTTACATTTGTTTAACACTTTTATTTTTGTACTGTCCACATAAAGAATTATATAAGGATGTTTATAGCCTTTATTCATTTTAGTCAAAAACTGGAAACCACCCAAATATCCATCAAAAAGCTAATCTACTTAAAATTTATTTTATATGTAAAACCTCTACACAGAGGACTACTAATGCACTTTGAAAATACCTTTAACATGGTAGTAGTCAACACAACATTTGTTTTTCATATTAAGCATTAACATGTATTTCTACCTTGTGCTTTAGAATTTAAATCTGCAAGTAAGAGTCTCCATGTAGCATGGAAAAGGGTTAATGAATCAACTTACTTCAAGAGAGACTGGGGGTGGGGGCGGGGAGATTGTTCATTTCTCATGACAATGTGTTTTGTAAGTGATTTTTTTTAAATGTTGGAACCCTTTATATCACAGTGTCATCTGAATAAAGTAGTTTTATGGTAATCATTTTCCTTCTCAGTTGAGTAAAGTATTTAATAGCTTAGTTATTCCACTCTTAAGAAGGGGACCATGATTAAACATATATAGAGATCAAAAATGGCTGTCAAATCCTATCAAGACTACCATATTTAACCATCTTCTTGTCAAAGGCAGTTCTGACCACAGACATTCCCATAACACTTTTCCAGCCTTGGCATTCGGCCACCATGAAAGAAAATATTTTTTTCAAACAACACCAAGAAACTTCAAATATTCTTTTTAACCTTTCCCCCTCTTAACCAGAGTAGGCAAGGAGGCACTTAACCACTAAATTTCTATAGCGTATGTATAGAGGGAATCAGAATTCACCTTTCAGGAAAAGTAACAACTTTAAATGATCGTGTAAAAAATGAATTTGCAGAATACAGGGAACTCTCTTTATAACATTCCCGCAGGAACTAAAGGTTTTATAAAACATAATATACAGGAAGACGCTATTTGAAAGTAACATTGTTTTATGGGTCTTGGACCAGAGATTTTATAAATGAATACCATATATGAGAGAAAAACCAGCACAGGATGAGAATCAATACTATCATCCTCCTGATCTTCTGACTTTTCACTGTGGATCCATAAAGGATCTTAAAAACAAATGAGGGACGTTCTCCAATATTATAAAACACCTATATTTTAATGCTTAAGCAAGGAATGGGAGCAAGCACAGCATAGGGATTCTTCCACAACATTATTTTCCAACATTTCAACCGTATCTATTAGAAAATAGAGGCCGTATGGTTCACTAGTGAGACAAGGGTTATCCAAACATTATTTTCTGATTCCCTATAAGGAAAATAGCATTAATCTTTTATTAGCACTAACATCCCTACACAGAAAAGCAAGGCTGTGTTCTGACTGTTCATTCACCCCACTTGAGCATATCAGCTCACTCTCTGGATGGCAATCAAAGAATCCAGACGGCTTTGAGAAGTACAGCCTCTCAGCAACCACATGTGGCCACTAATACATTTCCTTGGCAGACAAGAAAAAGGCTCCAGTTCAGACAATTAGAAGTTATTTGAAGGCTGAGGATCTGATTATCTAGGGTTGCCTCAAGATGAGGCAAAGGTGACTTACTTATTCTTCAATTCACTATTTTCTTTGGCGGGCTTTTTATTCCCAAGAATTCATGAATTTTTATTTATGTGACAATATAATCCCATACAAGCTTATAGAAGTCATTTTATGATTTAAAAAATATTCCACCATGCTCATATATATTATTGGTAAAATCTGTTCGCCTCCTTTACTGACAATTATATTCCCAAACATACTGAACCTTTTATATATAGTATTTTCTTTCCACCTCAGTCACAAACGTGGGACTACTGTGGTGTCAGACTTTTATAATCTATACCATGCCCATATTATGTCTACACTCTGACATTAACCTTTCCTTGATAAAGATTCTATTTTTTGAAGTTCCATTTGACTGAAAAAATCAAAGTAAAATAAAAGAACTGAAAGAATTAAAGGAAAATGAGCTTTCACAAGGCACAAAAAGAAGAGAGATAAAAAGGTTAAAGAGAAGAAATGTCTTTTATACTAAATATTAAAGAATTTAAATAATTTTTGAAAAATAAAAACTTTTTGATTTGTGAACATTATCACAAACACTCAAATAATTTTGAATATCACATTTTATGCTGAAAAACATATTAATAACAAAAGGATCAATAATGTACAGAAACACAACCCCAAGTAGATGAAAAAACTGATTATTTCTATTGGTAAGTTTATCTTGTATAAGTGCTGCCTCACTGGCATATTGAGAAATAATTTGAGCAAAGGTGAATCCAGGAAGCCCAAGTAATCACTTCCACTTTTACCACTATGGTGGTTAACAGTAACTACAATGACCCATGCACTGTAGTAGGTGTTCAACACATGCTTGTTAAAGAAGAAAACAAAACTCAGAAGTTGGCTAGAATGAGGGCACCGGGCTAACATTTTTTTCTGAAAAATAACCTTGAAAACCTGATGTGTATGATGTCGGCCCTGCTCAGTTACATGGGTATTTTGGTTCATTCACTCAGCAAATACTTAGTTAGCCCACTAAGTGCCGAGGACTGTGCAAGACATTATAGACACACGATGGTGAACAAAAAATATGGTCTCTGCCCTCATTAAGCTTACAGAAAAGCCTCCTTCTCCTGCCTCTCTCACGGTTCACATAAATCCTTTCTCTAACTAGGAAGGCAATTAAATAAGAGGTAATGTATTAAAAATAACATAGGCTTTAGAATCTGAGAAATGGAAGAGTTCCTGCCATATCAATAAACAAAGGATGTCACAGTCATCAGCAATTGCAGCCCTCCAATGTGAGCCAGTGAGCCCTGAGGAAACTCAGGAAGGAAAGAATACCTGCCGTCTAGCAGCCATCAGACTGCAGCCACTCCCTACGGTGAGCCCTGGCGAAACCCAGGATGTAAAAATACAGGATACTGGCCCCAGACAGCTGAGGTGCATATCAAAGGAATGATTTCAGTGAGTCCAGACTCTTGCATCTTCCCATACACAGAAAAGCGTTAGATTCCTTAACTTGGGATATCTGGTTTTCTTTAATTAACAATGATCTTTTGATGTTCCCAACTACTTGCCCTTTGTTTCAAAATGTCCGTATAACCTGGCTCCCCCCATTGCCTCCTCGGAGCAGTTTTCTCAGGGTTACTTGAGATGTTGTCTGCCAGGCCTGAAGTCCTTAAAACTCCCACCAAATAAAACATAACTCTCAACTGTTAGATTGTGAATAATTTTTTAAGTCCACAAATCAGATAGCTCTGGATTCAAGGCCTCCCTCTGTCCAGGTATGATTTGCAGCAAGACACTTATGGTCTGTGAGCTTCTGTTTCCCAATCTGGGAAATGGTAATTAAGTCACCTATCTTACAGGGTTAAATGCAATAGCACAACATAGAGAAGATAATAAATATTAGCTCTCTCCATATAGTCTTCTCTATAAATAAATATAAAAATGCCTGTTGGAAAATCAAACTACAGAAGACAGAAACATCAAAACTCTGCAAAGGAGAAATCTTTCTAAGCTTAGAACAAATAGAATAAATTCAACAGGAAAGGAACGATTTGACCACATTAAAACACACACACACACAATTTAAAAGCCAAGAACCCACAGTTTAAAAGCCAAGAACAATCTGGCAAAAAGACGTTCACACCAAGTACAAAGAAATTAATCTGTACTAAATAAATAGCTCAAATAATAGAAATAAAATAGAAGATCATCTATCCAGGAGTCTACCAGAATCATCCAAACAACTGAACTGTTGAATCCAGAAGAATTTTTATAATAAACATCCGTTTATCAAATCTGGCAGTCCAGGGACTACTTTCAAAAAACCCTTTCAAAAATGTAACATTGTGGACTAAACAAACAAATAAATAATTAAATTATATAAAGAATAGTAAACATACACCAGCAGCAGTGGAACAAAAGAAGGAACACAACTTCATGCCACAACCTTTGAAAAATGGTGACAATCAAGAAACGTAGATGTTTCCAAGAATCTTCAGGGCTAGACTTAGTGCATTTTTTGAAGGTGCTAAATCCAAACTCCACATAAGGAGGGGGGTGGTGAGGTTATGAATAAACGAAATTCTGAAACCTTACTAAAACTCCCAAATTTAGGGAAAGACAGATCCAGAAGGGATATAGACAGCCTGGAGAAATGGAAATGCCCAGAATAACAAAACCTCTACCTTTACCACATTCCCTTTCTATCAGATAAGAAAAACAAATTTTACCATGTTGGTGTTTTTCTGCCAAAAGAAAAACAACAGTAAAGGCCACAGACTGTAAGAATAGCAGCCACACTAAATATCTCCAACAATGATGATGAGGATGGGGAGGGCAAGATGGGCTAGAGAAGCCTCACACATACCCGCTAGGGGCCAGAAGGAGAGGACGGGGGTGGGAGGAGGAGCGGGCGTGGGGGAGGAAGTCAGCACAGAGAAAATCCAAAGCCCGAGAATACCCCCCCACCTTCCAAGATAACAAATTAGAGACCATCCAGGTGGAGTAAACAGTGATCCAAGACGAACAAAACCACAAAAGACAGGGCTGAGGCCGATGGTCCAGTATGGCTGCCACAGCCCCAGAGACTCCCTGAGCAACATCTAGCCCTCAAAACAGTGTGTCAGAAAGGAAAACAGGGCTTCCCTGGTGGCGCAGTGGTTGAGAGTCCGCCTGCCAATGCAGGGGACACGGGTTTGTGCCCCGGTCCAGGAAGATCCCACATGCCGCGGAGCGGCTGGGCCCGTGAGCCATGGCCGCTGAGCCTGCGCGTCCGGAGCCTGTGCTCTGCAGCGGGAGAGGCCACAGCAGTGAGAGGCCCGCGTACTGCCAAAAAAAAAAAAAAAGAAAGAAAGAAAGGAAAACAAACTCATCTCTGGTTGGGTAGGAGTAAAGGCAAGTAAAATTCACCAGCACTGTAAAAAAGCAAACTGACCCAGAAAGAGTTGACCTGGCTACACTTCAGCAAGATAGAGAGATTGCCCTGGCAATTCCACAAACGCACTACAAAAAAAGGCAGGGAGAGAGAGAAAGGGGAAGATAACATATGAAAGACAGATGATGAAAAAACAGAACCGAGAATCAGCAGAAGGCATCGATGACTGTCGGAAGTGCTGTCACACTTGCTCCCCATCAGTCCCAGAGTACTGATACAGGATACTCCCCATCCACCAGCAGACAATGTTACCAAAGATCCTGAGGTGTGATTGGACACACTCTATGTGCACCTCAAGACAGCTTTCCCAGAATATAAAATGTGCATAGGTTTAAAATCAATGTGTGAAACTTTTTGCCATTTTAAAGGAAAGGCATGTTACCCTACATTGTTTACTTCCTCACAGCAGGCTGACAGTGAACTCAAAACCCACAGATAGATACCGAACTCAAATGTCCACACCTCCAACTGCTTTAAATATAGCCCAAATTAGCATATCTTTACCCATTTAGAGTGTACGTTCTTTGCATACCCTGCGAAACTGCACCTAACACCTGCTAGCCACATATAAGACAAATCCTGGGGCTATAAAAGGCTCCAAGTCATGGCTGCCCCTCACAGCTCCCTGACAGAGACTCACAATCCTGCATCTGAGCAACTTCACCTAGGCACAGAAGCCCCACTCGAACTTCCGCCTCCCCTGGGAGTTTCCTTGCCCTCTTCCCCTTCTGGGTGGTTGTCCTGTGTCACTGTCTCTGGAAGATCTCCTGCTGCAAGGGACTTCCCCTCACAAGAAATCCTGTCAAAGCACCACCCAAAAGATGCTCATTGTGTGCTACTGCCATCTCATAGTCTTTCCTTGACCAGCTCTGAAATCCTCAAACTCACCACAGTTAATTATTCACTGATAGTCCCCCGAAGATCCACCCCTCCCCACTCTCAATCTTATTTGTAAAAGGAGAATTCACTATACCTTCAGCAAAAGTAACTCTAGCCCAAGTGTAATCACATTACTTTGGTGAGATTAACAGTTCAGGGATGCCCAACCAGAGCCACTGACTTGGAAAGAGAGCTTTGCTGAGCCTTCTGGGAAGAAAGCAGGCACTTTTTCACATGGACTAGAATCTGAGAAGTAAAATTTAGAGCTGCTATAGCCATCTTGTAACCAGGGGGAAATAGCCTGTCCAAGGAAATGGAAGCAAGAGATGAAAAGAGAGAAACCAGATCTGATCACGTTGAAGGCCCAGATGATGAGAGCCAGTAAATTTCATACTCTTGCTTGAGCCAACTGTCAACTGCAATCAAAAGAATTCTCAATTGTACCAAATGCAAGATTCGAAAGAGAAAAGAATCACATCCAGTGGAAAAGCACAATTGTGACCTATACAGAAATTGGGAAGTTTTCGGGGTTTTTTTTGTTTTGTTTTGTTTTTTGCGGTTTGCGGGCCTCTCACTGTTGTGGCCTCTCCCATTGTGGAGCACAGGCTCCGGACGCGCAGGCTCAGCGGCCATGGCTCATGGGTCCAGCCGCTCCGCGGCACGTGGGATCTTCCCGGACCGGGGCACGAACCTGTGTCCCCTGCATCGGCAGGCGGACTCTCAACCACTGCGCCACCAGGGAAGCCCAAGTTTTGGGTTTTGATGGCAACATTTTTTTAAGTCTTGAGTTGTCTATTACCAGGTAAGCTCAAAATGTACTCTAATGAAAAACAAAAATTTATGATCAAGAAAATTAATTTTAAAAATTAGAGCAGATTATACATAACAATACTGTGTTATATGATTTTAAATCTGTTAAGAGATACAAATATCAGATCATTCTATTGTACACGTGAAGCTAATATACTGTATGTCAATTATACCTCAATTTTTAAAAATCTATTTAAAAAGTAGATTTCATGTTAATTTTTCTTACCACAATAAAATTATAGATAGATAGCTAGATAGATAGAATGAATAAATAAATGGAAGATAAATATAAAAAATAAGAGCAAAGAAGCAAAATGTTGGACAAGGTTAAAAATTGAATAAAGAACCAGATGGTGGTCATAATCACTATTGAAGTATTATAAAGCCTTTTTTTTAATAAACCACAATTCATTATGAAGAGATGGCAATAATTCAGCATGGACTAAAAAGCACAAATTATGTAATGGGAAAAAGTTTTAAGGAACAAAACTGGCCCATCATAATCCAGTGTAATTTTTCAAATAAAAATGTGTTCAAGTTAAATTTTTCAACAAAATATCATGGTAGGCATTTTGTTCATCAGATCAAGATTTCATCTTGTGTCCTCGAAGACTCCTCAAAGACTTTATAATCTTTCTACTCTGAGAAACTAGTACAGTGCCTGGGCATTCAGAAGACTCTCAGTAAATGGGCATTGGATGGATGGATGGATGGATGGATGGATGGATGGATGGAGAGATGAATGGATGGATGGATGGATGGATGAATGAATGGATGGACGGACAAACAGACACAGAGAGAGAGATGATGCAATTACCACACTTGCTCTAGTCCCTGAAAATTCCCATATATCTCCAACAAATCAACTATTCCTTCCCACTGTCATTGTCACACATTTGAAAGACTCCTATACATTATAAGGTTCATCAACCTGTCTCAGCCCTACAGGATAAATTTTGAGTAATTGAGGATGCAACTAACTATAGGGTCTATAAGTCACATTATGAGTAAAGGAAATTCTAGCTCAAATTTATCTTGATAGTAGCAAGATACATTACATAGACTACATAAAGTATCATATTTTACCAAACTAGGTATACACAGTTGTTGACCTTAAAACAATAATGTTCCTTCTTCATTCCACCACTGGGTTTTTATCAGTAAACATTAATGATGTCCTTTTCCAAATACTATTCTGAAATGGCAAGCTTATCTTAATTAGGTAAAGTATCATGTCAAAAACCATTGGAAGTTGTAGTGACACAATGAAACAAAAGCAGAGGAAAATCTGGCAGACATATCACTTGTTCTTTTTTTCAAAAACAAGTAGAATTCAAATTACCAAACAAAATAAATAACACCAAATTTAGTAACATATTTTTAAATCAATTCAAATCCACCTTTTCAAAATTGATTTCATATATTTCCAAACTATAATTTGATTGTCCATACTTATGTCACTCACTAAATTTTGTAAGCATTAATTTGTCAATAGTATAAAAACCATAGATAAACTACCATATTTACAAAAACCCAGAGTCACATGTTCCTTCAAAAAAGCGGCTTAGAATAAAATCAAAGAAACTATAAACATTTTAAACTTCAAACACATCTTCCACTCCCCTCTGTAAAAAAATAAGCCCAATATAGCCACTAATATCACACATTTCAATCATTTCCCTCTAAAAAGTATAATATGGAAAGAATTTTTACTTAAATTCTGGAATGGCAGGTAGTAGTTTGAATAATGGAAGCTACTAGGCAATATTCTTCAAGTAGTTCATAAAACTAGATTTCCTATTTCTTTAGCACTTCTTTCTCATTAATAGACATTGCAACATAGCTTGAGGTAAAACCAAAACTTATGGCATCAAATGAATGCACCTTTGAGTTTTTGCAAATGTATAAAGGGTATTTTTGAAAGGTTTTCTTAACAAGCAAGCAAACAAAAAATGGTTAGAAAAAAACAGTAATTACTCTTTTGCTAATTTCAAATAATATATTACCTCCACACACATATAAACTCTCTGATTATTTTAGGGGGTACTTTTCTTATCAACCAAAGTACCAACCAAAGAAATGAAATTGAGAAAGCAAATATCTGACCCAGAAATTACCCAACATGTTTTCCATAATCTGTGCAGAACCAAAGTTATGCACCATCTTTAGCCAAACCAAGTACACATCTTTCTGATTGGAAAGTTTTTTTCCTGAATCAGGGAGAAAGCAAATTTACTCATAGCCTAGATAGCCCAGTATAGTATGGTTAACGCCATAAGATTCTAGAAGCAGAGAGCCTGGGTTGGAATCCCTCCTCTACCATTTACTAAGTATATCTTAAGTTACTCAACCTATAAAGCCCTTAGGACAGTGCCTGGTACAGAACAAGCACTCAGTAGATGCAGGGTGGCAGCAAAGCTCTAGATCTCTGCAACTTGGCATCGGTTGGGAGACTGTCAGAAATTCAAACTCTCAGGTCCAATTCCAGACTTACAGAGCCAGAACCTACAATTTTATCATGATCCCTTTACGATTTGGATGCAAATTAAAATTTGAAAAGAACAGCTAGAAAGCATTTTTACATTATATTCTGAGATATTACCTATAATAATTAATTTTTTAAGAACCACTCCATTGCTCTTCTGAAGTTACATTTATTTTTAGTAAAAGGCAAAGTATTATTTGGGATAAAAATTCCTCCGTTAGTGATTTTTTACCATACCTCTGTATTCAAAGGGAGACCCAACTAAAGCCCAAAGTTGTAGAGGACTGCCATCTAGTGGTAGTTCATTCTGATACACATACCAAATAAACTCCCTCTGCCTATCAGTACTTTAAACACATTTGTTTAAAATGCTGCTAGGTTTTCTTTTTGCTTAATTCCTTTCTTGAGGACTACTGACGATTACCCAACTTAATAATTCCACAAGAAGACATCTTAAATACAGAGGAAGGTAGAAGACAAAAATTTTTCAATTTCCTTTTTTAAACTCAGATTAAAAAAAAAAAAACTCAGATCAAGTGATCAAGCCTAGGGAAGTTTTCAGATTAAAAGACTGACCCGCTCTCTCTCCTGCAAAGGTGCACATCAGACACACAGTAGCAGCATCAGGTTTAGAAAATAGGCTTTCTTTTGAAATGTGCATTTCTTGGGGTAGCTTCTACTTTCTTTTTCCTAAGTTCTGTACTTTTTACAATATATTTATATAGTTTGCAGGAGTGCTTTTTTGAGAAAAAAGTATTTTGTACCCTTCTGACTCAATAACTCCACTTCTACATTCTATCCTAGGAAAATAATAAGAAACATGGGCAAAGATTTATATTCAAAGACGTTCATTTCAGTAAACCAAACAATCTCAACAGCTTCATAATAACCCACTGAATCTATTCATCAAAACTTACTTAATCATTCTCCTCTGTTACTCATTTAGATCACTTCTAATTTTTCTATATTGCAAATAAATATATGTATATACAAAAGGAAGGAAGGGAGGACAAAGAGAAAGGAAATAATTAAATATATGGCAATTTGATATGACTTTTTCACATTTTGGATCACTTCCTAATATACATTCCCGTAAACCACATATCAGCATTCAGGAACATTTTCACAGTTCTTAACAGCCAACCTGCTTTATAAGAGTACTGTAAAATTTTACATGGCCACAAGCCATCTAGGATGTACAGACTGCACTATCACCTCTCTAGCAGCAAGTTTTATCCCATGGATAATTTTTAACAGTATTACAATTAAGATATAATTTACTTACCACCCCTTAAAAGTATACAACTCAGTAGTTTTCAGTGTATTTATAGAGCTGTGCAACTATCACCATAATCTAATTTGAGTTCATTTTCATCATCCCAAAAAGAAACCTTGTAACCATTAGCAGTAACTCCCCATTCCCCGTGCCAATCCCCCAAAAAGGCTAATTTTTACTACCTTACCACCCCATTACTTTTTCATGTTTCCTTTTAGATACCTCAGTGATATTATGCAAGTGTCTCAAACCCATGAAACAGAATAATTGCTTCTGCTACTCGTATATCTCTCTGTTTCAAATTGGGAAATATCGGGGGACCTCCCTGGCAGTCCAGTGGTTAAGACTCTGCGCTTCCAATGCAGGGGGTGTGGGTTCGACCCCTGGTCAGGGAACTAAGATCCCACATGCTGCATGGCGTGGCCAAATTGGGAAATATCGTGCTTAACCATAGGAAAGTAAGATACGTTATAATAGCCTCTTGCTTTTTCAAAAGGTACTTTTTAAATGTAAGGCATAATGTAGGAACTAAGAGAAGATATACAAGTACAAAGTTACCTATTCTTTTCAAAACTAGTAGCAACTCTAATTACTTTGAAAGTCCATTACTGAATATAGCAAAAATATCACACAAAAGCAAGGAATTTCTTTTTTATTTAATTTATTTAAAACTTTATTTTAATTGGGTTAACTTGATCTGGTAATAAAACTAAAAGTACAGTGCAATCAATGTAAGATAACATTTGACATGTGATCTAACGAATTGTCTTGTTAAAAATAGGGCTTCCCTGGTGGCACAGTGGTTGGGAATCTGCCTGCTAATGCAGGGGACAGAGGATCGAGCCCTGGTCCAGGAAGATCCCACATGCCTCGGAGCAACAAAGCCCGTGCGCCACAGCTACTGAGCCCGCGAGCCACAACTGCTGAAGCCCGCATGCCTAGAGCCCGTGCTCCACAGCAGGAGAGGCCACTGCAATGAAAAGCCTGCATACCGCCGCAAAGAGTGGCCCCCGCTCGCCGCAACAAGAGAAAGCCTGCGCACAGCAACAAAGACCCAACACAGCCAAAAATAAATAAAATAAAAAATAAATAAATTTTAAAATAAATAAATGTCTTGATGGTACCAAAAAATAAAAACTTACTTTCATTTAGCCAAAGCACTTTTTCCTCATATAATAACTTTTTTTACTCCAGATGTATAGAATTTAGCCATTTTTCTTTTGGGGATTTAGTACGGGAAAGAACATTGAAAACAGTTAATTAAACAGGGGAAACCTAGGTCCCCCGATCATATCAGACATTTTTTTAAAGAACAGTGGAAATCAGTTCTAACAGCTGAAGTTGGGAGGGGACACCTCACAGAAGTTAGCCTCTCATCAAATTTTAGCTTTTTCTCTCCTCTCTTCATCTAACTCTAGACATCTCCCATATTCTTCAAATAATCCAAACATTCCTGTTACTCAAGGTAAGCAATACTGCAATCCAGCCAAGTGTTTTGTCTCATATCACTTTAATTACACAAAACATTTATTTGTACATTACCACCCAAAATATTCTTGCCTTTACCTCTATATACGAAAAGAGTGAGTTCACATGAATGAAGGATGCTTCCAAAATACATTTTTTGTGTCACTAAAGCAAAATCTAACATAGGTAGCCTACTTTTTATTAACACAACAGTTAAACAATAAACTCATAAAAACTTGAGCCCAAAGAGAGCTATATTATAAAATCCCTAGTTACTTGTTCATCAGGTGCCACACACACACACACACAATCACACAGGTGTCGACACCTGGCTTCCTATCCTCATTTCAACACCAGCAGCTCCTCTATCGTCCTGTCACAGTGAAGCGAGAGGAGTTGGATTGTAAATTATTCTCTCACACCACAAGCAACAGTAAACACAAGCAAGCACCAAGCCCTGGTAACTCAGAAGCTCTGGAACTAGGGTGGTAGACCTTGTGCTAATTAGAAAGAGATACCACCAGGGTGGGAGAAACCCAGCCTTACCGGGCCAGTACTTCGTAAAGGTAATGCCTTTGTGAAATTTAGGAGAGGCACCCTTCCTCTGGGGATGTTTATTCCAGGCCAGAGCACATGGCTTGATGAGCAGGATCAGGTCTGCACTTCAGTCTCCACATGCCCCTGGTCCAGGTGCCCTGGTTTAGAAACAATCCGCACAACCCTGTACAGTGGCCCTGGAGGTGGATTAGGTGGAGACGGGTCTACAGCTTCATCCTGCCTATACCTTGCCTAAGCAGAGCCAGGACCCCCATCAATGAAGAGATCAACCCCTTCTTCCACTGAGAGAGGCAGGCACACAGTTCCACCACAGAAAAGCTCAATTTCAGCCAGCTCATGTATAAAAGACAAAATGGAAAGAAAAAACAGTTTTAGAAATGTCTCTGTAGACCACATGAAAGTGCTGGTTATATGAAAATCAAACTCATTCAATGTTTAAAGTTTTCTTTTTTTATTACTTTGCCCAAGTATTTGAATATAAAGGTTTCAATAAAATATGTTTAACTCTCTCTAAGATTCATACCATATAATTCTCCATTTTTATATGGCCAAATATTCTGGTCCTTACAATAGCACACTCATGATTAAATGCAAATTACCTTTTACACCACCAAATGATCCATAAGTCATATTGCAGGCTGTTCTCTGAAGATTATGTTCATACATCAATTTGATCTGATATTGGGTCCCATGTTCCACATTACCCAAGCTTCCTAAAAAGAAAGAAATAAAAAGACTGCTTTGTATTTGTTTACATTAAAAAATATTAATATCTTCTCATCCTCTTACCAATTCCAAGTAATTCAATTTCAGTGAAATTTAAAATGGCGAAGCACTAAAACATATGTATTATGAACAATTAGCATACTGATGACACAGAATGCCAGCACAGTTAAAACAATTTAAGTCTCAGCTAGATTATACCAATAGATGAAATACTACCCTGGGTGACATTATTATCTATGTCCATTATGTCTAAGTAAAGTGTAATTATTTAAATAACAACAAAATCCTCCAATTTCAGTTCTGAAATAAATGAGGTTAAGTTCCCTGCATTTATAACAATGATAGACCAAAGACATGAATCAAAGTGTCTAAGAAAAAAATTCCCCACACTTTCAAGCAATTCAATTTTCTGTCCCAACTCTCAAAATATTCAAGCCCCTAAAACATTATGTTCTAATTTAATAGAGAGATCTAAAGCTTCTCTCAGCAAGTAAATAGGACAATATGTTTTCTTTGAAGTCTGCCAAGAAGAATCTCCTTCAAAACAAAGAAAAATACTTTCCCTGCATTTAATAGATCATATGTGCTACAATCACTTTGTAGTTCATTCCAAATGAGAAAAGATTCTTTATCTGCATTTTACTCTCTAGTTGTTAGGCTTTCTAGAGTATATACAGTTAGAGCTATATCCTAGTGATCAGGCAAGAACGTTATGATTAAAAGAGGTGTTAGAAAGAAAAATGATTCCAAATGTAACATTTTCCATTAAGAAGCATCTTTGTCATTCATTCAAAAACGCAAAAGTTAAAAGAAAAACTTAAAATATCACAAAGCAAATGAAATAGTCCCAAACTGCATAATATTAGATGATTAAAACAATCTAAATATAGGGGCTTCCCTGGTGGCACAGTGGTTAAGAATCTGCCTGCCAATGCAAGGGACACAGGTTCGAGCCCTGGCCTGGGAAGATCCCACATGCCGTGGAACAACGAAGTCCGTGTGCCACAACTACTGAGCCTGTGCTCTAGAGCCCACAAGCCACAACTACTGAGCCCATGTGCCACAACTACTGAAGAAAGCCTGCACGCAGTAACAAAGTCCCAAAACAGCCAAAAATAAAAATAATAATAATAAATAAATAAATTTATTTTTTAAAAATCTAAATATATGTTTGTATGTATGTATGTATATACATATTTATACATGTGCATTTATTTGTTTGTTTTTTGTCCAGAAGGATTCACCAATGTACACGGAGGTTGTAAGAACAGAAGTATTTCTACTTCCACTTTACAACTGAGGCACCTTAAATTTAAAAAAAATTCAATAAATTTCCCCCAAAATCACATAGCTGATAAAGGACACAGTACTCAAACTAGGTCTTCAGAGCCATCACTATATATACTGGTACTTGGTTGTCCATCATTTAACAACTTTCAGGGAACCTAGTAAGCCAATGACAATTTCCAAAATTAAAAAAAAAAAGCAGCATCAAAAGTGTTATTTCCTGGGGAGGGATGAATTGGGAGTTTGGGATTAACAGATGCAAACTATTATATATAGAATGGATAAACAACAAGGTCCTACTGCATAGCACAGGTAACTATATTCAATATCCTGTGATAAACCATAATGGAAAAGAATATAAAAAAGAATGTGTGTGTATATATATATAAATATGGATAACTGAATCACTTTGCTGTACAGCAGAAATTAACACAACATTGTAAATAAACTATACTTCAGTATAATATATATATGTTATTTTCACCTCCACCTTTCTCTCCCTGGCTTTCTCTTCCTCATTTGGAAGGTGGAGGGTTGAAAGAGAAAAACTAACAGGCAAGGATTTCTTGGAGGACAACCACTTCTACTCCGATCTATGCCCCTGAAAATGCTAACAACCAAAATACTAACATACCAATAGAGTAAAAAAACAAAGAGAAAGACTCAAATTTGCCAGCTAACCCTGATAGGAGATGAAAGCTTTCTGGAACCTAAATGGTAGTAAAATCAGTAAGGTCCAGAGAAACTGGTGGTAATCACAACCATACCAGCCACACAGGCAAAAGCAAAAAACAAAAACTCTAAAAACATAACTCACAGCATTGACCTAAGGACAGTTCTAGTCTCTAAGAAACCAGAAAAAAAAAAGAGATCCAAGAAACTTTTGGTTTGTCCCTACTGAAATTCCAAATTTCATTCTGCACCTAAAACCAGATGGACCCCTCCGAGTAAGGAATGCACTTACGCATGCCTGCTAGCCAAAAGGTCAGTGAACACAAGGGTCAGCAGTCAATATTTAAACACACTTCCATGAAATGACATTAGAATTTATGTCTTGAAAAAGCTGCAAATGCATTGGTAAGTTTTTAAATTTCAGGTGATAGCACTTTAAAATGTAATAGTGCACCTATGGAGAACAAAAGACAATTTATCTTCCTTCAATACTAACTTGGAATAAAGGTAGTACCTGAAAATCTAAAAATTCTGATCACTTGTTTTCTACAGAAGCATTGATGACATAAGATTAAAATTACTTACAAAGGTTTTGTCCTTGAATATACAGACTGAATACAGTAAATATATATCTATAATAATAGTCTATATATAGCTAAAGTTAATATAAAGTTTCATCAATTAGAAAGTAAATGGATATTAGAACATTTATGCTGATGGTCTTATTTAAACAAGATGTAATTTAAACAAAATAATTCTCTGGACAATCAAAGGTCACCTTGAAAACAGGTTTTGGTGTAATTTTACATAACTGCTGAGAAATCTAATGATGTTAAATGAAATAAAAGCCATTACAGAGTAAGTTAAAAGGTTCATTGTATTAAATAACCAAATGAGATTATATAACCCTGTCAAAAGTAAAGAGACATCTTTTTGCCCTCTCACGGCAAATATTAAAATTCTATAAATATGTCAAATGCTTAGTAAGTACAAAATTTTTGGAAAAGAATATTTAAAAGAACATAATCAGTATGGCTTAAGCTCACACATCTGTAACCATTTACTCAGAAACTGAGGCCCATCAGGAAGGAATCTGAGATGCCATGTGATGCTTTTCCTTTACCAGAGTATGATAAGATGGGCTAAGTTCAGGTCAGCAAGACCCTGCTGTTTCTCTATATTAAGCCTGCATTTAATGACATATCACCCCCCCCCAAAATAAAACGTCAGCACACTAGCCTCTGATTATTAAGAGTTGTTGCTATATCCCGGAGGTCTCCTCTAATTTGCCTCAAATATTTTTTAGGAGCACATTAGCGCATAAAAGAAAACAAAAAACATTTGGGGAGGGGGCAGTCAGGGTTAAGGATGTCAAGTTCAGCTAACACTTTTCATCTGCTGACACCAGTGGTTTCACTTAAACTAGAAAGTGTTTATGCTTCCCCTGTTATAGTAAAAGCTAGGTAAAAGTTCAGTCTGGTACCTCAAGAAACATATTCAAGAGAACAAAAACATTAACTTCTCTGCTTCTCAATTTAAGCCAAGCCAGGAAAAATATACAAATTGTCAGGCTACGAATATCATAGGAAGCTGAAGAAATGAGAGACAGAGAAGGAAAACGAGGTGGAGTGTAAGGGAATGTAGTTTGGACAACTCCTCATCCCCAGAGAATACAAAGCTTGTAAATGAATAGAAAGAATAAAAGAGCAATAAATTCGCCATTCCTGTGACAAATAACTTTCATTTTCAACACTAAGTTGAAGGACAATACCGATGTCCCATAAACAAGTTGTGACCAAACATGCCAGTTTCTTTCACTAGCCTTTTTTGATAAACACACATTTCATCCCTAGCCTATGCCCTACACCCCAGTGGAACTCTAGAGACTTCTGGCTTTCTGAGCCATCATTCAATCGGGACCAGGGAAGGCCAAGAGTCTAACCTAATTTCTAGATTTTAGGATGTGTCCCTCTCCTGCCCTCTTAGAGCCCCCATGGAGCCTCTAGAAGGGACCAGTACCCCAAGCAGTATTCAAGAGTTACTGTGGGCAAGTTCTCCTCCTCCATACCTGTTAATAAAATATCACTCGAAGTTAACAGGCTCATGATGGAAAACAGAGGAACAACTAGATGCCTGCAATAAAGTAGCCTATATCATACCTTCTCCATTTACTCTGGAACACTAAATATCTGCCCTACCACTAGGAGGAACAACATCTTTTACCATGAAACCAATAAGAGTATTTAGCAATGACAGTAAGAGGTACTTTACCAGGCCTCTGATATAAATAGAATGGAAATGGAAAAGAAAATGATAGTGGTAACAGAGAAGGAAAAGAAGAAAGAAGAAAATAACATACAGAGAGCAATAAATAGCCACTACCAATTGCCTCAGCATTACCTAGAAATAAGTTCATTCATTCAACAAGTATGCCTACCACACACCATATATCAAGGCTGCCTTCAAAATCTAATAGATCTTTGCCCCAAAAAGAGATGGCCTAAGAATATCCAGCTCTGGAACTTCCCTGGTGGTGCAGTGGTTGGGAATCCGCCTGCCAATGCAGGGGACACGGGTTCGAGCCCTGGTTGGGGAGGATCCCACATGCTGCAGAGCAACTAAGCTCGTGTGCCACAACTACTGAGCCTGCGCGCTAGAGCCTGCGAGCCACAACTACTGAGCCCACGCACCACAACTACTGAAGCCCCTGCATAGAGCCTGTACTCTGCAACAAGAGAAGCCACCACAATGGGAATCCACACACCACAACAAAGAGCAGACCCCACTCACCACAACTAGAGAAAGCCCACACACAGCAACGAATACCCAAAGCAGCCAAAAATAAAATAAATAAATTTATTTTTTAAAAAAATATCCAGCTCAGTGACAGTAAATATGAATCATGACTCAAATTGAAAGCAAAATACAAAGAAAGCCCAAATCAAGAAAATGAGTGTGAGAAATCCAAATCCTAGAAGCTAATATTTACAGCAAATTCCAAGAGTATCTTTTGTATAAGCAATAGGTCCACTGACACTCAGCTTTATTGTATCCGTTAAAAGATTCCCCCATATTGCACGTCATAAAAATAACTGTCAACTTGGACTAAAATTTATCTAATAACTGAAACAAAATTTGTAAGTTACCTTTTCATATTTAATAAGGGCCAAAATGCTGAAACCAAAACGCAATTAACTTTCATACTTGTACCCACAGTACCATGTCAGGGAATGAAACCTAATTAAGTCTCAAATAAATGCCTTAAGGCCTGGTTGAGTAAAGACAGCCAAAAGCCAAGAAATTGGAACTGTAAAGGGAAATACTTGAGGTTCACCAAAGAAAATGTACTTTAAACCACCATGACTCAGCATGTAATGAATTTTGCTGTTGCTGTTGAACATTTCTTAAGACTCAAGTGTCCTAAGTACCCAGAATTGGCCTCTATTAGTCATAGGCAATCCTGCACACAATTCCTCAGAGGAAGGAGATTCCAAGGAACCCTCTACAGTGATAGAAATTTAAGTATGCATGGAAATAGCAGACCAAGAAAATGTAATAGCCTTTGTACCTGAAAGAATAAATGAACAATGGGAAAATGCTAACCAAGATAAGAAAACCTTCAACTGAGTCAATATTAACTATTCTTACATAATATTAAGAAGTCCAGTTTTTAGTACAAATTCTAAATTAGAAAAAAATGTTTCTTACCTGAGACAGAGTAGACACACAGTTTTCTAGAATGCAACACAGCCAAATGAAGCATTTCAGTACCTCTGAAAAACAGGGAAAGTTTTAAAAGTTTAAATACTAGCTTCAGATGTAACCCAAAAAATGACAAAATGATTTTAAAATGAGATTTTAACCATAACCTATCATGAGTGAACTAAATAATTCACTAGATAACATTCAAAGCTAAAAAATAAATTGAACAACAAGCAACCAGTTTGGCAATATCAGAGGCCCAAGGACTCTGCCTCAAGGAGCTGCTTTCACACTGAAGCCAAGGGAGTCTCCCAGCAAAAGTCATATCGGAGGCGTCTTCAGGAGTGCTCTCCCACAATAAGGAGATCCACGTGGGACTTCCCTGGCAGTTCAGTGGTTAAGACTTCGTGTTTCCACTGCAGTGGGTGTGGGTATGATCTCTGGTTAGGGAACTAAGATCCCGCAAGCCACAGGGTGTGTGTGGAGGGGGAGACCCACGCTCTGGTCCTGGCTTGAGCAAGTCACTTACACTCTCTAAGCCTATTTCCCCTTTTGGAAAATAAGAGGTTTAAATTAAATGAAATAAAAATCATGTGAAAGCACCTTGTAGAGTATAAAGCACTACAGAATGGCAAAAGGCATATATCACATGGAGGTCTGAAATTATACTAAAGGTATTGAAAATATTTCAGTTTGGTCTAAATCTCAAATAGAAATAAACAGCCACTGTCACCACTACACTTCCCAGCCCCTATCAAGTGGTTTCCAGAGACAAGGCACAATCTAGAAATCCCAAATTCAAAGTCTTCAAGGGTCAAGTCAGAAGATATAAGTCAATAAAGGGTGTAAATGGCTGTGATCAATTGGAGACTAGGGCCAGACTAAAGGAGGCAACGACTACTCAGCTCTGGGCTTGTGGCCAGATCTCCACATTCTTTTTCAAGAAAAGCCAGAATGCAGGGATTTTATGTGAAAATTTCTCGTTCCTAAATGTTGGCAATTCTTTTAAATTTAAAACTAATCTGAAAGCAGGCCTCAGATGTTCGACCTCTGATGCAGACTCTGTTCTAAACTGAAAGAACTATAATTGAAGTCTGAAGACCTGGATTGGGATCTTGTCTCGGCACTTTGATATTTCTGTGATCATTTAATCTTTCAGAGTGTGAGTTTCTCATTTATAAAACAAGAATTATATTAGATAATACCTGCAAAACATTGTTACAGCGAATATATACTCACCAACTCACTCTACTACCAGAAAATGAAAATATACACAACTATCACATAATCAAGACCGCCTTCAAAGATTTTTATATGTACCCTGTAATACTCAAAACAATTTTTCCATCATGCACAGGAAAAGGACATGACGTCATGGAAAGACAGTAAAGAATGGAGTCAGACAGACCTGGGCCTGAATGCTGGCTGTGTAACCTAAAGCTCTGAGCTCTAGCCAGTTTCCTTATCTCTAAACGCAGATCACATCTTATAGATAAGATTAATGAGATAGTACTAGTCAATTAATACTAGTACAGTATCATTAATGTTCACCTCCTCCCTTCCAACAAGTAATCGCATAGGTGAAAGCCACACTACTGTGTAGAATGATTGTGACAGCATTCCACTTTTTTAAAAAATGAAAAGGTAAAAATGCGTTTTAGAGGCAAGAATTCTTTTGTCTCCTTACTTTATAAATCCATGATGTTTAATATGTGCTAGGTACACAGTGGGCACCTAATCATCATCAGCTTTTAGATGGAGTAGATATTTACCAGCCATGTCAATCATAAAATCCTGATCCAGCCTGTCACAGGGCATAAAAGTCCCATCTCATGTCCTGGCCTATAGCATCCACGAAGCAGCTTCCCATCAGAATGAATCGTGTTACCAGAAGAGGGTTAATGCTCAGGAGCAGTCTTTCAGGTTTTTCAAGTAGGAGTCAGGGCCCTGAACAAGTGGAACCTGGGGCCAACAAATCACGATGTGCAACTGGAGTGAGCCAAAATCCAGAGCTCAGGGCACTCCCAGACTTAAGACAGCAAAAGGGCACTCAAAAAGAGAAGGTACGGGAAAACAAGGCCACCTCTGTCTACATAACACTTCACAATAGATACTTTTATAAATGATTAAGAAATACAGGCTTAATTTTAAGAAAATTCATGTATGAAAATAAGATAAAATCAGCAATATCATCAGTAAATAAAAAGCAGATGTATTACACAAAATGCAAAATAATAAACGGTGTTCTAAAATAAATTAGGTTTAAAAATAACGTAATTTGAACCAAAGACTTACTTTGTGGGGTGAGCTGTCTTCCTTTAAGAAACTAAGGACCTCTCTACCCCAAATAAGTAATTTGTTTCAAAGCTTCAAAGTTATGCACCAAATCACATAACTGCTATGATGTCTAATTTTTTTAAACAAACAGTTTGTTTAAAACTGGACAATTGGGGGCTTCCCTGGTGGCACAGTGGTTGAGAGTCCGCCTGCCAATGCAGGGGACACAGGTTCGTGCCCCGGTCCGGGAAGATCCCACATGCTGCGGAGCGGCTAGGCCCGTGAGCCATGGCTGCTGAGCCTGTGCATCCAGAGCCTGTGCTCCGCAACGGGAGAGGCCACAACAGTGAGAGGCCCACATACCGCAAAAAAAAAAAAACTGGACAATTAGTGCTTTAAGTGGTGAATACTTTCTATTTCTTTGTCTGGTTATTTTTCAAAAGCTTATCTCTTTTCCTTTAAGCTTCTGACACATCAGGCATCTTAGGTCTGTTGCTATAAAAAAGTCCTGAATTATTCTATCTTAAATGTACAGGTTTCCAAATTTTAAAATGTTCAGTACATGAGGACCACCTAGATGACAATATACAGGAAATATATTTAATTCATAGATAGTCTTTTTTTTTTTGAAGCATCCACAAAAGTGACATAGTAAGGGATTGACATACTCCAAGTATTAAGATAAAACACCAGAATTGGTGGGCTATACTTACGAAACAAACTTTCCTACTTCCACTTGCAGTATTGGATCTCGTAGATGCACTTCTAGAAGCAAATCTTCAGCTTGAGCTCCATCTCCTGTTTTTACAGGATGAGGATTAAAGATCCTTAGGTATCCCATAAAGCTACCCACAATTACTTTATCTGTAAAGAGATTTTTTTAAAGATATAGAAAGAAAAAAACATTAGCAACAAAAATTTTTTAGAAATAAAATTTCCACTGTCTAAAAGAGAAATCTAAAAATTAAAAGAATCCAGTTTTGCTTCATATACAAAAACCAATCTGCCAATAGAATATGTAATTAAAGTGAACTTATCTTAATAACACATAGCTTTTCAAAAATAGCTTTACATCACCAATATTCAAATGTACTAACATATTACATTTTTCTTAAGCCTTGATTTGGGGTCGTAGCCATAATTTAACACAGTCAAAGCACGCCCTTTTAACAAAGGACCATTATCAGGTTGTAAGCTGATTTCGCCATAGAGTGTCAACTCTACACCTGGTTTTGGCTGTTGAAAACACCGTGTTAACTCAGTGTAAAAACACTGAGTCCTCATTAGACAGAGTGCTCTGATTTACAATTTCTAGCCTTGGGTACAAAAGGAGGAAATGGTAGGATAGGTATTATGGGTTGAACTGTGTCCCCCAAAAAGATATATGTTGAAGTCCTAACCCCCACTACCTGTGACTTTATTTGGAAACAGGGTCTTTGCAGATGTAATCAAGTTACGATGAGGTCACACTCAATTAGGTAAGTGATAGGACTCAATTAGTATCCTTATAAGAAGAGAAAACAGAGACAGGAGTGGGGAGAGGAGAATTCCATGTGAAGACGTAGAGACAAGCAAGGAGAAGATGATCATGTGACCACAGAGGCAGAGATTGGAGTGATACATCTACAAGCCAAAGAATGCCTGGCACTATCAGAAACTGAAAGAGGCCAAAAAGGATCCTGGAGGCTTCAGAGGTAGCATAGTCCTGCCAACACCTTGATTTGGACTTCTGGTCTCCAGAACTGTGACAGAATAAATGTGTTGTTTTATGCCAGCCAATTTGTGGTACTTTGTTATGGCATTCCTAGGAAACTAATACTTTGGGTTGTTTGAAATCCCTGGATTAGTAGAATACATTGACTTCTTTTCTATCAGCTTAAAAGAAGGAGTTCTACACATTTATTGAGAGTTTATTAGGTGCCAGGCAATGGTCTAAGTAGCTTATATATACTAACTCATTAAATCCTCATAATAACCCTATGAGAGAGGTACTATCCTAGGAATTTCAATCCTGAATAGAGACACACATGTCATTAAGAATCTGGTGCTACTATTCAAAATACCCAAGACATGGAAACAACCTAAATGTTCATCAACAGATGAATGGATAAAGAAGATGTGGTACATATATACAATGGACTACTACTTAGCCATAAAAAAGAATGGATTAATGCCATCTGCAGCAACATGGATGGACCTAGAGATTATCATACTAAGTGAAGACAAATACCATATGATATCACTGATATGTGGAATATAAAATATGACACAAATGAACTTATTTACAAAACAAACAGACTTGTGGTTGCCAAGGGGGAGGAGGAACGGGGGAGGGGTGAATTGGGAGTTTAGGACTAGCAGATGCAAACTATTATATATAGAATGGATAAACAACAAGGTCCTACTCTATAGCACAGGGAACAGTATTCAATACCCTGTGATAAACCATAATGGAAAAGAATATGAAAAAGAATGTATATATATATACACACACACATACATACATATATATACACACACATATATATATATATATATACATATATATAGCTGAATCACTTTGCTGTACAGCAGAAATTAACACAACATTGTAAATCAACTATACTTCAATTAAAAAAAAGAAATGAATCTGGTGCTAGGTGATCCGATGGCAGCCTCAGAGGTCTACAAGGTCTCTGGAAACATACTGGTTCCTATCTCTGACTAAGGCTTGGCCAAATGAACTCTTCCTGAATTCAGGAGAGCTATGTCACTCTCATTCCAATCTCTCTTTTATTTGCATTTATCATAATTGTTTCCTGTCACTTTGTGGCAAAAAAATAAAATAAGATGTTAATTGATATACAGATTAGCACCAGTGAATAAACTACAGACACCAATTCCTACAGGGATATTTGGAAATTGGTTGTTGAGCTAAGTTGGGGCACAAAGCATTAAAACTCCTGTTCATATTCTAGGTGGGTTTACGTAGCATTGTACACAGTGACAGAACAGTTAAACTAGTTAACACCTCCAAGCATCTGGAACACTGTGCCCATTGCAGGGGACACTCTAGTGAACTGAACAGCTGCTGCCAAATGAATAGGAAGGAGGAATGCCAAACCATACACAAGATGGTTTTTTCTAAGGGCACTGGATAATTTAAAGTAAGAGAATGATAGGTTTAAATCTCAAAATTCTCATCTCAGGGTAAAGGATAAAACTCGGGGTCTTTGGGAGCCTGCAGAATTTCTTACCTCTTTTATCAGGAGGCTTAACCCCTAAGAATCTAGTTCAGGGATTAACTCTATAGGTTTTCAATTGCAGTGACAAATGAGTTCACAGTCCCTCCAGGTTTCTTGCATAAAAGTAAAGACATTGATCAGAAAGAATGGGACTCAACTTCAACAAAGCCCTATCCTCAGGGGTAAGAGGAAACCAGGATGGCCAAGTCCACGTGGTGACAATTTAACCCCTAGAATTAAAATGTGTATGTATGATTATTAAAATAGACAGCGGGACTATTATAGTAACCAGATCTCAGGTAACAGTCTAACTATCACAGATTACAAGCTATAATTAATTAATATGGGATCCCCAGGGATGGAACAAACAGGCAACGCATTAAGGCCCTTTATCCCAGTGATTCATTTCTTTTTATTATTGAGTAGTATTTAATTGTAACAATGTACTGTAGTGTGTTTATCAAATTAAGGCCTTTTCTGAAGTCTAAAACCAAAAGTAATCCAGTTCTATGGAAAAGAGGACTAACTCAAGTCACCATATTAGACAGTCATGGCATAGCACTGATCCCCATACTTAATTTATAGACTGAGTCACTTGAACAAAGACAAGGTTATGTATAGACTGCTGTAACACCACCCATGCCTAATATGAAGTTTCCTCAGATTCTTCCCTATTGGACCAGTAGTCATTTATCCAAGTGTACTGAGGAAAGGTATATACCCAACCTTTATGAGAACACTTGAATATTGGCTCTAAATTACTGCTAATTCTGGAAGCCCAGGAAGATACTGTTGTTGCCAATTATGGAGACCCCATGATAAATGAACTTCCTAACTTAGTTCACCCAGTGGGAAAGCAAAGCCAACCTATCATTTCTCACCCAGCATCTGAGAGCTTAAAGGAAATGTATTTCCATAGAAAACGGCAGAGTATCCACTTGGTTCTCTAACATGCAGTGAGGGATATTATATTGAAAGGACTATATGGAAGCCGATGGAACTCCATCTCTCCAACAGGGAGAAAATCAAAATCAATACCACTCCTAAGCCTGATTTGGGGTGGTTTCCAAAATTTAATTCCAAAACACTTAACTTTGTAATATGTGATCGTTCCTATCAAAGTCCTGTTTAATAACCAGATTTGCTGATATCAAAGTCTAATTAATGGGTCTTATAGAGTTGATCAGTATAACTTAAATGGTAACTCTGAATTCTTCTGTTATTCCACAAATTATTTTTTCTTGGAGCCAACTAATACATCCCATCTGCTTGAGTACAGTTCTAAAGCTTAGTAATGCATTTTCTCCTTTCCAATGCACAGAGACCAACAGAAATGATTGGCTTTCACCTGACAGGAGCAGGAGTATACCTTTACATGTACGCCCACAATCCAATCTGCAGGAACCAGGACTACCTCACCATCTCATAAAGGCTGAATGGGGCTGAAAGAAATATGAGTGAAACCCAGGGATCCCCATGGGCCCTTCCTGTACTGTCTGGATCAGTAGTAAATGGAATTACTATAATCCTCTTTAGGCAAGCATCAGTGTTCTAGATCCCCCAGGAATGAAGAGGCCTAGACCACAGCCAGGTGACCAGTTGCAAAACAAAAGGATGTAGCTCCCAACATGACTTCTTCAAGTTGCCACACAATTTTTCCTGCTCCTTCATCTTAACTTTTGAGTTTTTCATTCTCTTCTCCTTTTCCTCAACTATTATATATTAGGTTGTGAACACGGATTGTATGTACCAATTATTCTAGAGGAAGCAGAATATTGGAACATGATCATGACCGAATGACAAACGAAAGGTGTAACACCCAGAGATCCTAGATTTGAAGAGCCAGAGCTCCCTGAAAGAGCCTCTGAAGCAGCAGGTGCATGCACTTATCTCCCGTGGCAGATGGGTAAGAATATGTGTATGTTCAGTTGTACAAGGGAGAGTTGCCCCATGTAAGGTATAAATGCTGAGAAGCTAAAAGATAAATATAAGAACTATTTTTTAGTCTGCCTTATATAATGTGTTTTTAACTCTGATTCTTGTAATAAACACTCCCTCCAGGTTATATGTTAGCACGTAATCTAAGCTGAACCATTCAGATTCTCTCAAGATTAATGAGGAATCCTTCTTCTATGAATCAAGTAAGCTTCACCTAAAGCAATTTCAAGATGCCTAATACTATCCTTTCACTCTCGGATCACTTCAGAGAAAGTAGGGATCAACTGGCATTATTGTCTCAACTTCCCAAACTGACCTGCAAACTTCTCTTCATCTATGTCCATTCTTACCTTCTTACCTTCTATCACAGTGAAAAAAATTCTCAAACCTCTTTAAAGTTAACCCTTCCATCTGCGTACTTGATCCCACCTCCAACTGTCTTCTCTGGATCCCTGCTTTATCAATTATATCCTCTATGCTACACACTGAATTTTTCCCATTTCTTTTTACCCTACACTGTCCCCAGTCATCATTCTCCCTTCTTCCCTTCACAGCTCTTCCTTTAAAGGGCCATAAACACTCAGTTTTCCCCACCTCTAACTCCTTCACTCTCTGCAAATCTACATTTTGTTACCATTGTGTCCATTCATCCACCCTCACCAAGGATACTAACAAACCACTTGCTGCAAAACAATATGGAAATTTAAAAATCAGTCTTCACGTCACTAAATCTTGCCTCCCAGGTATCAGCCCAACTGGTTCTCCTGCCTCCCTGCCTGCCCTTCTCAAAATCTATTACTGACTACCTGTCCCAAAGCTCCTCCCTTAATGCTCATATTCTCCAGGTTATGGTCCTAAGGTTCCTTCCCTCTTGTTCCATCTTCTCTCTCAGTGTATTTGCACCCATTCCCAGGGCTTCAAATACAACCAGCGTACTGCTCACTCCCAAATCTCTACCTCGATTCTGCCTACCAGACACTTCTGTTTCAAACAGAGCATGTCCAAAGCTGCTCTCACTAAACTTGCCCTCCATAAGATCAACAGTAATAATTCTTAAACTTTAGTGTGCCACCATTCAACTTTGCAGCTTGTCAAAATGCAGATACCTAAGCCCCCGTCCAATCCATCTACCCCCCAGAGAATATGATCTTAGAAGATCTTGTACATCTGGGATAGAAAATCTTCATATATAATAATCACACCATGATGTAGGTGGCCTAGGCTTTGAGAAATAATGATCAGTGGTTTTTTTCTATGTGGAACACATACACACAGAGAATGATTTTTGTATAGCATGCTTGGGAAAACAGAGGAAGCTGCTCACAGCTGGATGTAAATAGGGGGGATGAAACATCTCAGCATATTGGTAACCCACTGGTGGCACCCCAGTGAGGAGCTCTAATAGAAATGATGAGGGAACACTATGTTATTCAGATAATCAGTAAGTATAGTTTCCAACCAAGTTGAGCTTTAAATAGTTTGGGCAGAGGTGGGTTTGAAATTGTTTCTCTCTGGCAGATATTTTTGTGGTATGACTCTTCTGTGCTACCAAATTATAGGGGAATCATAAATTTTAACAAACAGTTGGGCAGGAGGCAGGGTTGATAATCTTTGAAGTACAGCTCAGGACACCTTATGAATAGAAGACCTTCGCCTCTCCTATCAGTAGAAGGGCAGGGCGCAGATTTTCCTTAGAAACAGTTTAGTAGGTGCTCAGAACAGTTTAGTGCCTCCCACTCTTCTTTGCCAATATAATTTTCCCCTTTCACTTTATCCCCCAAATTCTACTGTTTTCATTATAGGCAAGATAAATAGAATAAAGAAAAATATAAGGGGACAATGTTTATATACAATGAACAAAAGAAAAATTATTATAATACGTTTTCTTTTTAAGAGGCCAGTGACTATCTGAATTACAAAAAAAAAGCTCATGACTATAAATCACTCAAACCAAATATAAATTTCAAGTAGCAATAGTACAGAACTAAAATGTTTTAAAGACCACTTATATGATGATGCAAAGAGGAGCAAATAATATAAGAATAAAATAGAATATTGTTTCTAGTTTCAAAATATAAAAATGAAAGCAATGATTTAACAATTGTTTTCTACAAACAAATAGAGCTAACATAATTTCTCCATTCTGGTAAATGGCTTTCAGATTCTCTTTTAAAAGAATATAATTTTTCTTGCAGCTTCTACAAAAGAAAAATTTTCAAAATTCAAAATATTTTACCAGCTCTACCCTACGAAACCTGATTTTGCAACAAATAAAAACAAATTAAATGATGCCTTATAATATTTTTCTGAGTTCCAGCAAATAATATGACAGAATCAACACAAACCAGAAAAACACAAACAACAAAACATAAGTAGTAACTACATTTATCAGCCTGCTACTTAAATATTACTTATAAGGAAAACTACCTTAAAAACTAGGGCATAGTCATGACAGTTCACCTAAGTTCTATAAAGTACACATTAAAAAAAAGAAGTCGTTTTTATTCCACCCCTATAAAATGCTTTGCTCCAAGATGCTTGGTCATAAGTTGTTTACCTTGTCCATTTCCAGTATTGTCAACATCAGCCAAACACAAACAGCCTTGATCAAATTCTTCTTTTTCTCCCAGAACAGTAGACCACCAATCACGGGCTTTAAATAAAGACATTTTCGTTCACTCTGAAAAGAAAGCATTTATTTATAATAAAAATCCACTTCACAAAAAAAAATCCACTTCACACCATGATTTATGAATTAATTAACTTTTTTGTTGTTGTTGTTCTGAATTAATTAACTCTTAAGGCATACATAGCAAACTAAAGTTAGACAACTTTGAGAAAAAACATTGTATTAAACTCTAATTTTTTGTATTTTGTGGACATATGTGAAACCACAAATCCAAGTGAGTGGAAACATTAATCAGATATTTTGCAATGCCATCAGAAAGTCAAGCTGAGAAATTATACATTTATGTTGGGTCAGTTCTCTCTTCTGGGACATTTAGTAGACAACTGTACAAAGTAACAAACATATTCTTTGGAGGATCAAGATTCAAATTCTACCAGAATTAGTTAGCACATAATTCCTAGGCATAACATCTAATTTCCCTTCAGTTTGGTCATTAAAAAGACTGCAGCAGGGGCTTCCCTGGTGGTGCAGTGGTTGAGAGTCCGCCTGCCGATGCAGGGGACACAGGTTCGTGCCCCGGTCCGGGAAGATCCCACATGCCGCGGAGCGGCTGGGCCCGTGAGCCATGGCCGCTGAGCCTGCGCGTCCGGAGCCTGTGCTCCGCAACGGGAGAGGCCACAACAGTGAGAGGCCCGTACACAGCATAAAAAAAAAAAAAAAAAAAGACAAGTTTAAAGAAACAAACAATGGGGGAAGAAAAGAAAGAAAACTCCATCTTTAAACAAACAACGGGGGGAAAAAAGAAAGAAAACTCCATCTAAGGCCCTCTCTTTATGCTGAAAAGGAAAGTAGTCAGGTAAAGGCAAGGTGTTGATGAAAGTGAAGGAAAAATACATAGCAGGTAAATGAACTTATCATGAGTTTTAACATGTGGGAGAGTTTCTGAAAAACATCTGCATCAGCTGTTATTAATAATGGCACTATGTAACCATACAAATTGCCAGATGACTAAACTTCCAATCTCACAGCAAGTATTCAAAAATGTAATAAACACTCCTATTATACTTTTATTGGACTTTTTTAATTTGAGAGGGAAGTAACAGTACTTAATAAGTACCATATATTCTCATTATGTACTCGAGATACATCGGAAAATTAAAATACGCCATACCATTGGACTGCCGCAATAAAGATATGTCATTCTCTTGCAGCACAGGGCAGAATACTACCCAAATTCAATACCATTCAATGATTCACTAGGAGGACTCACAGCACTATAGTCATCATATAGTCATCATCATAGCTATGATTACTCAAAAGGATAAAAAGCATAATCAGGAAAGGGAAAAAGTGCATGTATCTGTAGTTTGAATATAAACACACATGACTGCATCAGATGAAAATAGCTATTATGTGAAAATGGCCTTAAAAACCTTTGTTACTGAACAAATTTTTTCAGCTTGCTAGAATAATGGGGGGAAAAACACTCCAATATGAAAAACTAACTCTCCAACATGGTGTATAAATGGAACTGTTCTACATCAGGCACTAATTTCTCATGGACTTCTATCATAAAATTTAATATCTATTCCTAGTAACAAAATACCACTGGCAACATTTATTTCCTTCCTGTTTCTCCTGCTCTATCAATTTCTCCTTAGTCACCTACCACTTCATTAGCTTCTGAAAGCCCTCCTTTCCTAGATTGTTCAGCTCCTTGCTACCCAAAGTGTAGTACCTGGACCAGCAGGTCAGCATCACCCAAGAGCTTGTGAGAAATGCAGAATCTCAACCCCACCCCGAACAAGATCCCCAAGTGATTCACATGCACCTCAAAATTTGAAAAGCACTAGTTGCACAGATACCTGATAGTCTAAGTGGATGTTTTCTTATAGCAATGCTCTACTTCTCTTCCTTTTTCCTGTGACCTCTGTCATAGTTAGTTACGTTTCCAAAGTTTGAAAAAAAGACTCACTTTTAAAATCAAGAGCTTCAACAGCTAGAAGGTACCCATCAATCAGCTGGTCTTCTCATTCTGTAGATTATAATGACTCCCCTAAATCACACAGCTAATGGCAGAAACTTGCTTCTGCATGCCCTGTCCCTACTCTAGACCCTTGTATTATTAGGCTGTCACTGCCTGCAATTTAATATCCAAAACACTGAAAAAGCATGGGTCAGTAGAGGGATTTTTTTTGGTTTCGCTTTGTTTTAATTTTTAAAAGGTTGGGGGAGGGGTTGCTAATTTCAAACCTAGGTCCAACAAATCGCTCTTCCTCACAAGACCACAGCTGCTTCATTTCAGACCAACTTACTTTCATACCAGGGCAAAACATAAGCTAATACATAGCAGAACTGCATAAATTCCATTATGCCAAAATTCTGCATACTGGTTCCCCCATGACCCAGGTGTTAACATTTACCATGGTGGACAATAAATTATTGAATAACGTCTTACATCTTTGAAAAATTAGTGAACGATAGGAAAACCAACAATTTGGGCTGATGGTCAGTAGTATGTTTCCCGGTGCCTCTCTCTCCAATTTCAAAGGCAGAAGCAGAGGAAGGCGCACTGCCCACTCCCAAGAAATTAAGAAACCACAAACCCTCATTTGTGCAATTTGTACATCATTAATTTCCTTTTCTAATAATTGATGTATTTTTAAATGACAGCGTAAGCTACAAGGCAAAAGGTTTCAAAGGGGAGTTCTTTTCCACTTTGGCTTCAAAGATGGATTTGATAGCAAGTCTGAACAATTTAAGGTTGCTGGATATCCCTGTTTATCTGAGAAAAAAAAAAAAGCTTAATCCTTTGGCTTGAATAAATAAAACACACCTACAAAAAATTTCTCTTTGCACACAGCAGTTGTGTTCCTAATAAGCTTATATATAATCACTTTTATACTTGCTCTTAAATATAAGTCTTACAGACACTGGAGCACCTTGATATCTAATGGAACTCTGATGAAATCTTTTGATAATATAGATATTTCTCCCATAACCATATGCTAAGCAATTTAAGGTTTCAGAGAATTCCACTTTTCAGCGTGACATGTGAGAAGCTCCACTGGCCCACTTCCCAGTGAAACTGAAAATTGTTTTTTAAAACAACCATTTCAAGTCTCCGGAAATTGTCCTAAGAGCATACAACAAATAAAGAAACATTAAAAATCTAAAACTCAGTAAGAACAGTAAGAGTCTGTAGTATTTAAACTACAACTCACTCCTCTCCATACTCCTAGCTCAGCAAGATGGAAACTGCACTCCAGAGTAGTACAGCCAAGAACCCTCTCCCCACAGCTGCCAATCAGAGAACCACCTTCCCAGGAAGGGCAGGACATCAGCATTATTTGTCCTGCTCCCAACTATCTGTTGCTGACTACAGAAGAAACTGAAAATCTAAATAAACCTATAACAAGTAAAGAGATTGAATTAGTAATCAAAAAACTATCCACACACACAGAAAAAGACTAGGCGCAAATAAAAAGAAAAAAAGAAAAGACTAGGCTCAGATGGTAAATTCTACCAAATATTTTTCTTAATTAACATCAGTTGTTCACTAACCTCTCCAAAAAATAAAAGAGGAGGGATCACTTCCCAACTCATTCTATGAAACTAGTGTACATTGATACCAAAATTAGACAAATAGAAGAAAAGAAAACTACAGACCAATATCTCTTACAAATATGTATGTAAAAATCCTCAACACAACACTAGCAAAGTGAATCAAGCAATATATTAAAGGAATTATACACCATGGCCAAGTGCAATTTACCCCAGGAATACAATGTTAGTTTAACACCCAAAATTAATTAAGGAAATATACCAAAGCAATAAAATAAAAATCAAAAACCACCTAATCATGTCAACAGAGTCAGAAAAAGCATTTGACAAACTCCAAAACTCTTCCATTGTAAATACACTTGATGGAAGAAATGTTCACATATTGAGGTATGGGGAAGTCATTCTGGCTTATATATGATTTAATGTAAACTTTATGCTAACTAGAACAGCCTGTCTCACAGCCTGTCAAACATGCATTGTACATCTGCTCAAACATGCATTGTACACCTGCTTTAACCATTAAAGAAAAGAGTGCATTTAAAAATCAAAATGGAGGGACTTCCCTGGTGGCGCAGTGGTTGAGAATCCACCTGCCAATGCAGAGGACACGGGTTCGATCCCTGGGCCGGGAAGATCCCACATGCCGCGGAACAACTAAGCCCCTGTGCCACAACTACTGAGCCTGCGCTCTAGAGCCCACGTGCCACAACTGCTGAAGCCCGTGTGCCTAGAGCCTGTCCCCCACAACAAGAGAAGCCACCACAATGAGAAACCCGCGCACCGCAACGAAGAGTAGCCCCCACTCACCACAACCTAGAGAAAGCCTGTGTGCAGCAACGAAGACCCAACGCAGCCAAAAATAAATAAATAAATAAATTTATTTTTTTTATTGGCATGTTTAGTAAAAAAAAAGTGAGATGCCAAAAAAAACAAAACAAAAAACACAATCAAACAAAAAAACTCCAGGAAACTGGAGTCGATTGCAGGAACTGATTGGGAAAGGAAGATGCTAATAATATCACCTCAGCTCATCGAAACTGCTGTGGTCTGCAAGGTAAAGGGAGAAGGATAAGCAATAATCCTATTGCAAAAGGAATTAGGGGGTATTAGTACATGCATCCTACTTCAGTCATAGGATGGGAACTGTTTTGACCATTTGCTCACAAGACCTGTTGAAGTGTCACAGGAGGAAAATGCTTGTGCACCACGTGACATTCCTGAAAGGAATCTCTAAAAATTCTTATCACCCTTTCTCAAAAATGTTCACAGGATCACACACACACATTGTTCTGGCAGTTTCGTTTTGTTTTGTTTTGAATGCAAGCATCCTTCATAAGAAACCTATCGCCCTATATCCCCCAAATTATATGACATCAGAGAATCAATCTGACTAAAAAATAAAACACTGAAAGGGCATTCATGCACCCGATGTTTAATTCTAGACATACTTTCTTACCTGATGCCGAGTCAGGTGGGTCCTGCCCCACCTTTCTTCGAACTCTCCTTCCACCGATTTCCCTTTAAGAACGTCTGCCAGGATTCCAGGGCTGGAACGACGAGCAAGAACGGACGGTGCAGGAAAAAGCAACCCTTACTTCTCCCTCTCGTTCTCCTGATCCAACTTGTTTCACGTCCCAGGCAAAGACAGCGCCTCACCACCTGGCACCACCAGCTCCACAGAGCTGGAGCGATCCCACCAAGTAGCTCCCCTGCATCCCCTCTCTGTCACCCTCAGAGACAAGCAGGAAAAACGGCATCAATCCCGTGGCAGATATCAGGCAGGAAAGAACAGCGGTAAGACCTGCTGCTCACAAAGAGGAGGAAATGATGAAGGAGGCAGTGAGTGGGATGTAGCAGAAAAAGGACAGCAGCGGCGGAAGGGACACCTACCCACTCAAGCCTAACTCCAAGCCATCTCCGCCCTGTTGTCATAGCACTTTACAACGAACGCTACTGCGCAACTCAGCTGAGCCCCGATGCCTTCTGGGGGTTGTAGTCCTGGGTGTCAGGAGAGAGGAAGGCGGAGGATTTTTTTCTGAGTGATGTTTGGAATCAGATTTCTACTGGGCGGAGCTAGAATGAACTACTCCCCGGTCTTCATTAGCAGAGAGAGAGAGAGAATTAATTCGACTCCCCTTTTCTGTTCTTGTACAGTTCCTTGGACGCGGGTTCTGAGGAAGACGCACCTCCCGCCCCCCGGCAGGGACGCAAGCCACGCCCCTCCCACTCCTTTCTCCGTTCCCGCCGCTCGTGGGTGGGGCTTTCCTAGGAGGCGGGGCTAGGGCGGCGCGGGGCGGGGCGTCTGGGTTGGTCTCTGGGGCGGAGCATCCGAGGCCCGAGCCACCCAGCGACCTCTTCTCTTGACCCGAAGGCGCAGGAGGCCCCGTCCATGGACCAAGCGGCCATGGCGAGGGTGAGCGCGGTAGCAAGCGCCAGCGTGTGCGCCCTGGTGGCTGGGGTGCTGCTGATCCAGTACATTGTTACCTTGAAGAGGAAGGAATATGAACTGTGCGTGGGACACCCGGAACGTGCTGTTCTATAACAACAGCGCTGGAAAAACACTACCTGATTGCTTTCCCTTGGTTTTCTTCTTGATTTTGTAGACCAACTGCTTTCTGCAACACAATTACATTTTCTTTGTTTGTAAATCACAGCTTCCAAAGACTATATCCTCCTTCTTGACTGGATTTGGATGTCTTATAAGATATCATACAGGTCATTTATTGGCCCAGGTAACTTCCATTGTTATCGAGCGCAAGTTTGTGTGCCCGACACACAGTGAGGCCAAACAAACGCAAATGTTGGAGCTTGGAGCAGAGAAAGATTTATCGCAGGGCCATGCCAGGAGAACTGTTTGCTCATGCTCAAAAAAAAAAAAAAAAAACCCTGAACTCTCTGAAGGGTTTCACCAAAGCATTTTTAAAGGCAAGGTGAGGGAGGGGCGTCCCAGGGTATGTGATCAGCTACTGCACAACTCTCTGATTGGTTGATGTTGAGGTAACTGGGTGGTTAATTTAACATTATCAATCCTTAGGTGCCAGAAGGTCTGGGGGCTGGGGCTCATGATCATCAAGTAGTTAATTTCTTCCACTTGTGGTTTTTACCAAATGAAAAACTCAGGAAATATGCATGAGATACTATTATCTGGGTACTTCCAACAGGAGCTATAGCAGAGTATATGGGGGAGGGGTCTATCCTGGAAGGCCCCCACAGGGTCCTGATCTGTTACACATGAATGGCTGAATCATACATTCATGCAACAATTTTAATTGGCTTCATTCTTAGAGGAAGAGGTCATTTCCAAGTTCCAGAACATATATCAGCATAATTTCACATGTCTGTGCATAGCTTCTGTGTTTGTGTTTTCTTGAATAAATTTGAAAGAGCTCTTCACTTTGGGTTATTAACAACTGAATATTTTGGCAAGCATTTCCCTTATGCAGTTATTTTTAATTCCTCTGCAGCTTCTTCCATTATTTCAAGGCTGAAAAAATTATATATCAGATACAGTTTCAAAGCACAACCTAGTTAAGCACCTTACACTTTTGCATCCTGGCTCCATGACCTACTAGTTCTGTTTCCTTGGGCATGTCAGTTAACTCTCGGGCCTCATTATCTGTAAAATAAGGATAGTACACATGGGTATTACGTACAGCACTTATTACGATTTTAAAAATTAAATCAACTCCTATTAAGGGCTTAGCTCAATGACCGCATAAAAAGTACACCGTGTATATTAGCTTTTCTTTTCCATAACCCAAACCTTATCTGAATACAGTATACTACACTGACTATACATAGCATGGATCACATGTTCTGGAAAATTGGAGAATTTCTGTGGAAGCCTTGCTTTCTTCCAAAACTAGATGAATCCTACTAACATGTAACGAGCAGCTCCTGTACGCCTAGACACTGGGGGAATACGAAAATTACTTGCACAGGTTTCCCGGCCTTCAGGGACGAAGATCTCGAGGGGAGGCGTCCGACCCGGAGAGGGGCCCAGCCACGCGCAGAACTGGCTCAGGGTCCCGACAGAGCGTCCTCAGCACCGAGACTCCGCCGCCAGGGAGCGCGCTCCGGCCTCCGGCACCAGCCGACCTGACTTGCAGGACCCGGCGCTCCGATCAACAACTTGAGGCCGCGCTGGCCTTTGGGCGGCACGGTGCAGGCGGCCGCGGAGGGGACACCCGGCTCGGCCCGGCGGGACGCGGATCGGCAGCGGGAGGGGGCGCTGCGGGGCTAGGCGTGCGCAGCGCAGAGGAAGTACCGTCTTCGCCGCGCCGGCCGCCTCAGCCGAGCCGCACGGGGCCGCTTCAGCCGCGCCGCGCGGGGCCGCGATGTCGTCCCGACCCGGGCGCGACGACGCGGGGGCAGGGGGCGCACGGCAGCCGCGGGAGCCTCCGGAGCAAGAGCTGCAGCGTCGCCGGGAACAGAGGCGGCGGCGACACGACGCGCAGCAGCTGCAGCAGCTCAAGCACCTGGAGTCCTTGTGAGTCCGTCACGCCCGCCCCCGACTAATGCGAGGAATGGGGTCGGGGCCCGCGGTCGCGCGGCGGAGCCCGCCCGGCGATGGAGACCTGCGAGTGGGCAGGTGGGCCCGTCCCCAGCGAGCCGGGTGCGGGTTTTGATCCCGGGCTGCGGGACGCTGGACTCTCAGCCTTTGGAGGAAGGGGGGGAGGCTCCATCCCCAGGCTTGTCCCGGGCGCGCGAGGCGGCGGCGGGCGGGCGCTTCTCCGCCGGAAACGACTGTTTTATTCCTCGTGCGGCGACGTCGGTGTCGGTCAGGATTTGAATACAGGAGAAGTGCGGCTGCGCCCTTGGGTCCTTTCCCATTTCTCAGTTCAAGGGGCTCGCTCTGAACTGGGTAAAATCCCCATTCTTTTCATCTAGTGCTGTTAGCTAGGGAGGAAAAAGCCCAGTCCCGTAACGTGAGTGCGCGGTGAGGAAGGGAAGAAAAAACGTGGGGTGAGGGCCTGGTCCCTGACTCTTCGGGAGGAGCTGTCAGGTAGAAGAGAGCGTGGACTTCTCTCTCGTCCCCAGGATTTTTTTTACCAGGGTTAAGGGTGGAAGCTACAAAGAGGCCAGTTCCAGCTCAACAAGAAGAATTAGGACCAGAGTCATAGATTCTTGCTGGTCAGCGTGGCCTGACCTAGGAGGCACTGTACTCCCCCAGCTACCCGGGAGAGAGTCCAGATAACCCCTGGGAGAAGGGTTGGTTGTAAAGGAGATTTAAACATCAGGTGGAAGGTTGGATTAATGACCCTTGCGGCTCTTTTCTGTGTTTCTGTCGTTCTGTAATCAGCTTTAGAAGTCTGACTTTACTAAGTTTGGTGTTCACTGAGTTATCTGAATTATTTGTTTTAGGCGCTTCCCATTACCTACCTTCTCATGATTGCTGAGACAGCATGAAAAGTCCTTAAAGGGTTAATCCTTCATTATTAACCGCTGGGAGCTTTGGCACAAAATGCATACTTCCTCGTAGCCTGGCCTGCTCTTTTCAGCGTGGCTCTTGAGCTGAATTTCATTTCAGTGGGCAGTGGTTGTGGATTGCTGGCATCCACGGTCCTGGCCCCTTCAGGGCACTCTGGGAGGCTCTTTGTTGCCTGTGCAAGGCCGATGTTGAACAGTGTTCCCTAGGATAAGCTCCGGCAGGGCTCAGCCGCCCTACCCCACCCCCTAGCCCTCAGTATCCTAACTGTAGGATGCCACATAGTTGTTAATACTCTACATTTATTTTGTAGCTCAGAGCGCACTCACAGACATCCTTTTATAACCTCCTTTTGCACATGAGAAAATGCAGGTTCAGCAGTTAAGTAACCTAATAAAGCACACACGGAACTGTAAACTAACAAAACTAAAGAGAAACCGGGGTGTCTGATTCTCAGACCAGTGGGATTTTTCAGTTCAGAGATTTTAAAAGTTCTGGGCTGTTGACATATTTATAGTTTGGCTAGTTCAGAGGCTTCTTTCCTTTTAAATGGAAGTCTGTATTTCCAGAATAATACTTTAACATAGTTTAAACATTAAATAGTCTTTCAAAAAATAGTGGTTTGTATCTCTACTCACACTCCCTGTACCTTTCCCTCCAACCAAGGCTTCAATGGGGAAACTTAATTTTTTCTCTGGGATTTAACTATTTCTGAATTATATGCTTTTACTGCTTTTTTTCGATTGAATAGTAAATGTTACCTATTAAGCTCATGTTATAGTAGATGAGGGTTTAGTTCTCTTTCCCTTCCTTTCTTGTCTCCAGCCTTGTATCCCCTCTCAGGATTTCTGTGTGGCTTCTAACCTTTTTTTATTTCTTTAATTGTCATTTTAAGAGAGTCTGGGAAAGGAAGACAGGTAAGTAAGTTGGTCAACCAGGCATGTTAAGTTCCACTGTGGTTTTTTACAAGTGGAATTCAAATCCTTTTGCCACCTGGTATGCCCTCTTTAGTTACCCTCACACTCCTCTGGTCATTTTCTTACACCTAACCTTAATTTTTCTTACTCTTACCATACCTGCCAGGCCCCCAAAGGCATCTGAGTCTTCCACACATGCTCCTGTCCATTTTCCAGCTCTGTCACTCAAGTGCTCCTGGGCTACTGGGCATAACAGAACGGACATTTTGAGTATATGTGGAGTTTCATCTCTGCCTTCCAGCCCCCATAGGGCCAGGCTACAGGAACAACTGGGATGGAGTATGCTTACGTGAAGGACTCTTCCAAAAGAAATCCTACCCCAACACTCAAATACACAAAGAGTATTATTAAGTACTTGGCAAAATAAAGATTTTTTTGTCCCATGCCTATTTAGGAGATAATCTCTTATCAAAATTTATCTTAATTTAGTCTTCATACTGCCCAGGGCAACCTGTCACAATCTGAATGATATAATGGCAAGGATTTACAGATGGCACAAAATAATGGGCCTCCACTAACTTTCTTTAATTTTGAGGATTTATTACAAAGATAATGCACACTTCTCAGCTGTCACAGCACAGAAGCCAAGCTACTCAGTAAACACACTCCGATTCTCATTTCCAAATCTGTTATTTTCAATAGTTAAATATTACCTTAATCTTTGAGAAATATCTTTTTAACATGCTACCTAAACTAATGAATTGTTTAGCCCTAGGAAAAAAATCAACCACATTCCTTTACACTTGTGGAAACAGTTCTAAAATGGACTTTTTTAGGGAAGTCCATTGCTAATAATAAGAGATTTCAAAATGTGCAGTTCCAGGGGCTTCCCTGGTGGCGCAGTGGTTGAGAACCCGCCTGCCAATACAGGGGACACGGGTTCGAGCCCTGGTCTGGGAAGATCCCACATGCTGCGGAGCAACTGGGCCCGTGAGCCACAACTACTGAGCCCGTGAGCCACAACTACTGAGCCTACGCGTCTGGAGCCTGTGCTCCACAACAAGATAAGCCGCAACAGTGAGAGGCCCGTGCACCGCGATGAAGAGTGGCCCCCACTTGCCGCAACTAGAGAAAGCCCTTGCACAGAAACAAAGACCCAACACAGCCAAAATATAAAAATAAATTAAAAAATAAAAAAGAAATGTTCAGTTCCGTCACTTTTTTTTTCTATCTAGGCAAAAATATTTACATATTTTTGAGGAATATAGATAGTTTGACCATGTTATTTATACAACTCCTATGGCAAAAATAAATTATTGTCGGATTACTGGATATTTACATAGACTTTACCACCTCCCTTCCAAACTCCCTTAAGCCCCAATGCCTAAGACATAGCATTAATGTTTCTAATGAAGGGCTGCTGATGGACCGTATCACCTGCCCAATTTATGCAAATTTCCATTATTCCTCCTAAAAGAGGCCTAGGCCTATGACATGCGACAGCTTTCCATTGGAAAATATTTTAAGAATTTGCTTTGGAAATACCATACCTAAAAAGCTTTGTACTGTATCTAAAAGGCTAATTCTACTTATACCCAGTTGTTTATTGTGTAATCTTCAGGGAGTAAATCTTAGAAAGGCCCTGGATTAGTGACAGTGAGGGTGAGGATGGACACTAGACGCCTCCATCATAATCCTTATTTGGAAGAGTGCAGAGATGTTTGCAAGTCCAGGTTGGTACCTGCTATAAATTGGAGGTTTCCACAACCCCCTCCTCTAGTTTGGTTAATTTGCTAGAGCAGCTCATAGAACTCAGGAAAATGTTTTACTAACTGGATTACTGGTTTATTATAAAAGGTTATAACTCAGGAACAGCCAGATGGAAGAGATACATAGGGTAAGGTATGTGAGAAGCTCTGTAGAGTTTCCAAGCCCTCTCCAGGTATGCCGCGCCTTCACGTGTTCACCAACCCTGAAGCTGTCTTAATGCCATCCTTTTGGGTGTTTATAGAGGTTTCATTATAGGGGCTTGATTGATTCATCATTGGCCATTAGTGATTAATTCAACCTTCCTGGAGGTGGGGCTGAAAGTTCCAGTCCTCTAATCACATGGTGATTTGCTGAGCCTCAGAGGAGGTAGGGATAGATTTGCTGAACCCTGATCTACCACCTCTGCACCTCTGGTATACCTCACTGCACCCCACAGGCCTGCAAGTCTTATAACTGCCCAGCCACAAGACCAAAGAAAGAGCCTGGAGATAGCAACAGAGACACTGAAGGTTTCTTGGATAGGGGATCTTATAAGACTGAAGCAAAGTCCTGGAGCAGCACCCCACTGTGTACAGCAGACAGCAGTCAGGACACAGACAGCAGTCTTTGCTTGGGGGGTGGGGAGGTTTACCAGTTACAGTGGGGATTGACATCAGGTTGGCTCATCAGTTACCAGGGAAACCAGCAGAGAGGTGTGTCCCTCACAGCCCCTCAGGTTATCAGCTGTCACAGGGCAGAGGTTTTCACTTTGATAAACTATCCTAATGGAGCTGTTAGCTGGGGTGGGGCAAGCACAGAGGCAGTTATTGAATAAGTTCTGTGATTAAGAGGGAAGGTCAGTCATGCAGGAAGGTGTAGGTGAAGCGCAGGGACTGATCAAATAGGGGATATAAAGAGAGCCAAAGAACAGCCATCTTAGGTGACATGATCCTATACCAGCTCACCTGCATGGGGAAAAGGCAGTGATCCCTGGAGCTAGATGTTGAAGAGTCGCATGGCCTAGAAAGGTAGTAAACCCGGCTGGGGATGATGTCTGTAGAAAGTCCACTGCCAGGTCTATGCCCACCTCCTCTTAGGAGCAGCTGGTAAATCCCCGTAAAGCTGCAGATCTGTAAAAAGATGTGAGGGTTGGCGAGGCCTCTCTCTTGGGTCCCGATCTTGGCCTTTATGATGCTAGTGCCTAATCTTGAGCTGCCTCATGAGGCTACTAAGAGCACTAACTTTTCTTCAACAGAAGAGGCAGAAGCCAGCATTGTGGAGTGCCTTTCACATGTTTGCTGTGAACTATTTACCCATGAGGAAATTGAGGCTCTGGGGGTTTAAGTAACTTGCACAAGGTAGACAGCAGTGAGAGTGGATCACAATTCAAAGTACAATTTTTTTACCTGCAAAGCCCATTCACACTGATTTAGAACTGGAAAACATTCTGGCTGGGATATGGGGTTCTCTGCTCCAAAAAAACAAAACATCTCCTTTATCAAGACAGTTCTAAAGAATGTCTAAAGAGAAAAATGATACAATTTGTTAACGAGTTTGATGTCCTTAATTCAAGGGAAAACAATCCATGGACTGAGAAGTACAGCACTTCACATGCAGTGGAACACTCTTCCCAGGGATTTTGGACAAGAGCGGGTTTTATGGGGCCTCAGGTGAGGCAATTTGGAAATAGGGCACGATTGGCTAGAGGGTCAGGGATTTCCTTAACAGACTAGCACGTCGTCTTATCTAGGGTCAGATAAGCTAAATTAAGCTGAGGTGGAGGATCGTGACTGGGGTATTCCAGATTTCCTTGACAGTGAGGCATTTCCCATTAGTTCAGGCTGACTTCGGTTTAGATTTGTGACATGAGCTGGGTCACTGGGGAGGCCTCCACTCTGGGGGTCCCAAGCTACAAAGTACCTTTGTCAAGAATTACATGGGTGTTTCTGAGAGGAGTTTCAACTTTATGGCTTTTCTAGATTTCATTTAGGAGTACCCTTATCCCCTTAGTTCTCCCTTCTGGTACTTAGCACTAAGCCTGGCATGATTATTGTTGACTGGTTACTTCTGCAAGGAGTAAGTTTTTAAGTTGAACCTTCAATATCGCCTGAAAATTAAGTTTAGTTTCTCCTAATATACCTGTTCTTTTTTGGTAGGTGGAAATAGCAAGTTGGTTAGAGCAAGAGTGAGGATTTAATTACTGAAACAATTAGAGAAATAACATTGAAATTTTAAAACAAAAATGGAGCCTGTATAACTCTATAGCAGAAATGAGCTCCTATTAGCATATTTTGGGCCTTTTTTCTTTTTTTCCTACGTCCCAAGTAACCTTTGGTTTATCTCTCAGACCTTTATTAGCCTGGGCTTATACCAACATAGGTGTAAGGAAGATGACATTAATTTCATTTTTCTTTTGTAACTAAAAAACATTGAGGCAGTGTATTTGCATGTAAATAAATATAAGTGAAAAATAAAGCTCCCTCCCTCAGGTATCCTATATATATATAATCTCCCTTTTCCCATACACACAAATAGAACCATACCAAGCACACTGTCCTATACACTACTGCTTTCTTTCTTTTAACTTAAACAATTTTTGACTAGTTTGGGGATAATTAGTATCTATTTGACTATTAGATAAATGATTAACCATTTTAGAATTTATTATTTTCACTGTACAAAATTCAAAAAATTAATCATCTCTGAACTCACCTTCTGTGTGTAGCAACTTTGGGAATCCCCCATTTCCAAGTTATTGGAGCCAAGATACAGTTTTAAACCAGCCACAGCATCCTGATGCCCTCTCTCAGTAAAATTTCGTTATAGAGGCATTGAAAAGACCTCAGATGTTCAGTTGTTCTGCCTCTTTTTCCAACTACTTTCTTTTGGCTGCATCATGTGACATGAGGGATCTTAGTTCCCAAACCAGCGATTGAACCCGTGCCCCTGCATTGGGAGGACAGAGTCTTAACCACTGGACCACCAGGGAAGTCCCTCCAACTACTTTTCTTTAAGAAGGGGGTTGTGTCAATTAGGCACTCATTTAAAAGCCAGACACCCATGCTATGTGCTGCATAGCCTGGAATGTGTCAGTACCTGAAACTGAACATAATTACACCTGAAAGTAATACAGTGTTATATGTCAATTATATCTCAATTTTTAACTTTTAAAACTGATTTGTTTAAAATGAACCCTAGCATTGGATGCTGCTTTTCTAGATTTGGCATCCATCAGCCTTTTCCAGAAGTTCCAGTGGAGTGATGAGAAGTGGAAATGAGTTGGGAGCACAGGCATGATTTGTATCCTCAGGACCCTGGGGGTCTGAGAGCTCTCTCTGTTGGAGGAAGGGGAAGTACATTTGCACACTATCAGTCACCTGCCTCTCTACCGGTAGTTCTTCATTGAGTGCCAGCCTGTCGTCCAGGCACCAAGCAGGAGTCCTGCATCCCTGAGTCCCAGGAGGTCAGTAGGGACATAAAGGGCAGTCAGAGAGCTGCGCAGCAGATGGCAGCCCAGCAGCCCACTCTGCAAACAGGATAGGCCAGTGGGGAGGATCTTGAATCCGGAGCTTTTGGGGCTGGGGGAGGGGGAGGGGGAAGGCGAGGTGGGAGGGGGAGCCTCTGGGACAGATCACCCTCCCCTCCTTCCCCTACAACAGGCCCTTCCCTCAGGCTTTGCTCCCTCCCCTCTGCACAGCCCCCACCCTTGTCAGAACAGATCACTCACACACCCCCACCCCCATGAGCCTCTCAGTGTTATGGAAGCTGGAAGTTATGGTAGGTAAATCAACCAACAACTGTAATGACAGGCTGGAACCATAATTCGTTCAAGGCTCTTGTTACCTCACATTTTCCCTGCAATCTCTTGCTTTCCCTTCTTCCAAAAATAAAATCATTGTCCTAAGACACCAAGTTAGTTATTATTTTGGTGAATTTAAGTGCTATATCCCAGCAGGATATGGTATAGCATCAGTTTATTTATATAAGACCTCTGACTGCTAGGCATATTTTATTAACTATGTTAATTATTATATGGTTTTAAGTTCTTACTAAAAATATTCTTTTTATTTTGGTCTGCAGTTGCCTTTTGCTGATTGAGATGTGTTACATTCCTATGAACATGGCTCATGACTGGTGTTTTCTTCCTTTCTAGTTATGAAAAACCTCCTCCTGGACTTATCAAGGTCAGTGTGAAGTTTGTACTTTTGGTTTTTCTCTGAGACAGATTTGACTCAGTGCTCAGACTCAGTCACTTACGAAAAACAGCTGCATAAGGTTTGAACCTCCTTTTATGATAGTTCTGTGTCTTCCCTGCAGATGGCAGTCGGTTCATGCACTTTGGGCTTTGTCACAGCCTGTGCCTTTGCAGAAATTTAATCAGCCTTGTGTCTGTCCCCTAAGAAACCACTGCAGGCCCCCCGAGTGTTCCTCAGCGCTCACTCCCATTCTTTCTGTCTCACTTGTGACTGCATCTCCTCAAAGCTCTCCTGCCCCATGTTCCTTCTCTGACCCCCCCGCCCCCGGTGCTGATTTCTTGAATGTCATCAGCTCAGAGAACACTGGACTCTGAGGAGACGTGAAGCTCATCCAGTCCAGCCCTACCTGTTGCAGGAGTCCCTCCTCCAGCACCCTGGCCACAGTGTCAGTGTCTTTCTGCAGGAGCGAGACTTAGAGGACTTAAGGCCAAAGTAACCTTTTCTTTTTGGTAACTTTCAACGTAAAAAAAAGATTTTTAGAAAACATTCTTCCATTATAAATTTAATATTCGTGGAAACTTGAAAAAATTATAAGGTAAGGGCTTCCCTGGTGGCGCAGTGGTTGAGAGTCCACCTGCCGATGCAGGGGACACAGGTTCGTGCCCCAGTCCGGGAAGACCTCACATGCTGCGGAGAGGCTGGGCCCGTGAGCCATGGCCGCTGAGCCTGCGCATCCGGAGCCTGTGCTCCACAACGGGAGGGGCCACAACAGTGAGGCCCACGTACCGCCAAAAAAAAAAAAAAAAAAAAAAATCATAAGGTAAAAAAACAGCACCTTAATTATATAGTGCAGTTATTTGGTAATGAAAATACATCTCACTAATACGGCATGTGTGAGATTATAAAACATGACAGTGGCCTTCAAGGTCTAATAATCTATTTTACTCTAACACATTGTTTTTATTATTCCAGGAAACCTTACTTGTTTAACTCTATATTCTGCCTCATTCCACAAAGCTTTTAAGTTAGCAGAAAACCTTTTGTGATCTTAGAATCTAATTTTTGTGATCTAGAATCAATTTGGAGCTCACAGATCAATCCTATGTAAACACTAGTAACTCTTCTCTAAGAACAGCTACTTTGTTTTCATGGTATAGCTAGCTCTTCTAGTATAGTTACTTCCGTTTTTTTCTGTCAGTTATGATTTGTCTTTCTTTCTAGCTCTTCAGAGGGTAACTTATGATGACATTGGGATCTCCAGCCCATGAGAAAGCCAGGCAGGGCTGTGTTCTCAGACAGGTGGGAGAGAGTTCCGGTGCTTTTTTTGCCGCACAGCTTACACACTGTTTCCTTTTCAGGAAGATGAGACTAAGCCAGAAGACTGTATACCAGATGTCCCAGGCAATGAACATGCCAGGGAATTTCTGGCCCACGCACCAACCAAAGGACTTTGGATGCCACTGGGGAAAGAAGTCAAAGTCATGCAGTGTGAGTGTGGAAGGGTTTCAAGTAACACCCTCAATACATGCAAGTTATAGACCACTGTTTACAAACAAGTTCACTTCTTTTAATTCATTCTCACCACAGCCCTGCTAAAGTCAGGGCATGATCTCTGTGCTATAGATGAGGAAGCCGCCTTGCATATGTTATTAAGTGTTCTGTGGTAAGAGGCAGTACAGTGCCTAGACTCCAGGGCTTCTGGCTGTAAGGAAAATGGTCTTCCACAGGGCCGTAGCTACCTGCGGAGTATACGCTTCAGTAATATTCCTGTAACAGAAAGGATATTCCATGTAGAAATGCCATGGGGGACAAGGGATGCATTGGAGGGTGGTCCCTTGGGTCTTACCTCAGTCAGTCATCCTCATCAGAGGTGTTGAGGTTTTATCCAGGTAACCTGAGAGGAGCTCTGGGCCACAGAGGATGGGTCTGGAACAGGTAGAGCTCTGTGTGCACACCCTCCACCGCACCAGAGCAGCAGCATCTTCATCCAGCGTAAGACGGCATTTGAAGAAAGGATACGGCTGCCTTTAAAGACATTTTTTTGTACAAAGATTCTTCACGCACATAATTAATATATCGGTTCTCAGCCCCTTTCCTTCATTCCCCTCACCTAAAAGGCGACCACCTCAACCTCTTTTAGGAAGGTTGTTTTGAAGTTTATCCCTATGTATCTATAAAGGTTTTTGGGGGGTTTTTAATTAATTAATTAATTTGGCTGTGTTGGGTCTTCGTTGCTGCACACGGGCTTTCTTTAGTTGCGGCGAGCGGGGGCTACTCTTGATTGCAGTGCGCGGGCCTCTCACTGCAGTGGCCTCTTTTGTTGCAGAGCATGGGCTGTAGGCACGCGGGCTCAGTAGTTGTGGCTCACGGGCTCCAGAGCGCAGGCTCAGTAGTTGTGGCACACAGGCTTAGTTGCTCCGTGGCACATGGGATCTTCCCAGACCTGGGCCCGAACCCATGTCCCGTGCATTGGCAGGCGGATTCTTAACCACTGCGCCACCAGGGAAGTCCCTATCCCTGTGTATCTAGATAACAGGATTACATTCCTGCCCCTTGATTTTTCAGGTTTCATTATCTGTTGACTTCTTCCTATAGAAGACAAGAATTCAGCTCTTTTTTTCTTCCTCCATCCCATCTCATACACATACCCTTCATATATCTCATTGTCCCAGTAATAGTTATATCATAAATTTAGTTAAGTAAACCCTTTGTGTTTATTATTTTCAGAGTTGAATCCCATATTAAACTGATTACATTTCTTTCTTTTTTCTTTTTTTCTTTTTTTTTTAAATTATGGTTAAAAACCGCTCCTCTCTGTGATAGGGTAGTTAGTTGTGCTTCACTTACCATTTTACAGTTCTTTTCTTTTTTTTTTTTTTTTGCGGTATGCGAGCCCCTCACTGTTGTGGCCTCTCCCGTTGCGGAGCACAGGCTCCGGACGCGCAGGCTCAGTGGCCATGGCTCACGGGCCCAGCCGCTCCGTGGCATGTGGGATCTTCCCGGACCAGGGTCCGAACCCATGTACCCTGCATCAGCAGGCAGACTCTCAACCACTGCGCCACCAGGGAAGCCCCAGTTCTTTTCATTGACTTGCAAATTAAAAGTGTTTAGTCTGGACCAGAACCAGTTTTACATGAAGTTAATGAAGCTTAACCTTTAAGAGTTCCCTTGTACCTTCCAAAGGTCTTTGGAGTCCCACCAGTGTAGTCATATGGTTCTTTCTTTCTATAAAAATTTGCCTAAAGAGCCCTTCCTCTCCTTAATTTATGTAAGCGTCAGACTCCACAAAACTTGGATCCATCCCAGATGGAAAAACACATGCACACATAACCCCGTATTCATTGATTTCCATGATCCTAGTGTTATCTAGAGCAGAGCTTCTCAAACTTAGGGTGGGCTTGAGATTCTGTATTTCTGACAAGCTCCCAGGTGATGCTAATCTTGCTGGTCTGTACCGTTGACCACACTTTGAGTAACAAGGATCACCTTTCCTTTAACAAAGAGTTTTGATCACAGATGGTATGGATCCTTCTTGATACCCACACATCAATCCGTGGCATTTAAAATCCCCCCCCTTTTTATCATAAAGACAGACATGTGTTTGAAGCGGTCTGCATTTGCATTAAGAGTGCATTCCTTCTTCCCCAGGTGGAAATAGTGGGGAGATAAGGACAGGGGCAGGTCAGAGAATCCCTAAACTTCATTTTTTCCCAATGGTTTCCTACTACCAACTCTCAAATAAAAATATAAAGGGGAAAACATTATTTCCCTGTCACTACATATTTTCAGTAGCTACCAGCGTGGAGCAAATTGGGCTGATCTTACCTATAATCCCTCTTCCTGCTTCCTGACCTCCTTGGTTGGAGTTGCTTGATGCCTGTATAGTTTACTAGGTCTGCTGTAACAAAGTACCACAAACTGTATGACTTAAACGAGAAATTTATTGTCTCACAGTTCCGGAGGCTAAAAGTCCAAAGTCAGGGTGTCCTCCTGAGGGCTGTGAGGGAAGGATGTATTCCAGGCCTCTCTAAAAACCCTGTCTCCCAGTAAGGTCACATTCTGAGGTACTAGGGGTTAGGACAATTCAATACAGTGGGGAAGCAGATGGGATGACACAATTCAACCTGTAACACAGTTAAAAAACAAAAAAATCACACTTTGCTTTTTGCATGGGATTGTTTAGTAAGTACTTGGTTCATTTCTAAACCTCTACGATTAAAGGATACTTGAGGAAGTAATTAGTTGCCCTCTCTTTTCTGGGATCTTACATGGCTCATCCATTAATTATATTTGCTTTTAAAATTGGAATCTAATGAAGAATATCTTTAATATGATCTACTGATACCTTTATCTTGATTGAGTAAAAATGCATTATCTTACAGAAATATATCCCTTTTTCTTTGTTTTCAGGTTGGCGTTGTAAACGGTATGGTCACCGAACGGGCGACAAAGAATGCCCTTTCTTTATCAAAGGCAACCAAAAGTTAGAACAGTTCAGAGTAGTAAGTAAAACCCCAGAGTGTCAATTTACGTTTACTGGAGATGATGAATGTTGGTGAATCAGGCAGTCACCAGTGAACTGGAGGTTCACATAAAATACATTCCGAAAGCCTTTAACCCAAAGTATCTGGTGTTAACTACATCTCTGTTAAATCGAATTTGTATGAAAGATTAGTTCATTAACAAAAAAATGCGTATTAAAATGTTATTTGCTTTTGTCTTGGGAACAGTGGTTCTTTTTCTGAAGCAGGCATTTTTATCAATTCAGTTAGTTTTTTTTCTTTTTTTTTTTTTGGCATGCAGCTTGTGGGATCTTAGTTCCCTGACCAGGGATCAAACCTGGGCCCTCAGGAGTGAGAGCGCAGAGTCCTAACCACTGGACTGCCAGGGAATTCCCCAGTCAGTCTTTTTTTACTTATGTAAAAAACTCATATTTCATAAATAAAATCAGGGTTCTAGTTTGCCAGTCTTTGTCTAAAGTCTGTATATTTTTCTACCATAAACTGGAAGTGTGTGTATAAACGATGTACCCTCTTTAGATGACAGTAAAATCAATCTATCATTTCATCACTTTAACAAAGTCACCTCCCAGGGTTAACTCACCATTCAGTAACTGTTTTGGTCAATTTAACTATGCTATTACTGGATATATTGGGATTATCAGCATATCAAACAGGGGTATATAAACATTCTCCAAGGATTTTAAGATATTTAAAATACTGGGTTTTCATTTTACTAATTTACAGAAAATATTCTGGATAAATCACTGCTACCTGGAATGTCAACTTTTACAGTGCCTGTAATAGATAATTTAATGATAAATCTCAAAAACTGAAACATATTCATATTTTTAAAATTTAGGAACCTAAATTCTAAGAATTGATCTAAGGATATAACAACATCAGTATGCACAAATTATTATGAATGTATAAGGATAACTTTCAGAATTATTTATATGATTAGAAAATAGAAACTGAAGAAAAATAGGAAACAACTGCAGTGTCCAATATACAACATAAGTTACCACAACATATAAATCATATAGCTTTAAGAATTATGTTTTAAAAGAATATGTAATGTCATAGGAAGATAATCATGAAAGCATAAGTGAAAAAGAGAATAGGGTTGTATATATAACATGATTATAATCTTCTGTAAATTATGAATAATGACTGGAAGAACCACACTAAAATATTAACAGTGGATATCCCGGCTGGTAAAATAATAGATATTATTAACTTTATGTTTTCTTTGATATGTAAAAATTTTATAATAAACATACTTTTAAAGATAATTCACATGCCATAAAATTCATTCTGTGTATTCATATTTTTAAGTAATTTAAGTAGCTTTTAATTATACAAATATCATAAGAATAAATTTGCCTTATTTTAACAAAATGGAAACATTACAGTAAGGTTTTTCACAATTGATTTTTCAAGTCCAATCTTGCCTCTCTCCCCAGAGGGAATTTGTAGTAAGTAGCTTGAATATACTTCCAGACTTCTCTTTGGTCATATCCAGTATGTTTTTGTGTACCTATAAATGAATCATTCTTACGCATCATTTCCAAATCACCTGTTTTGCTTAATAATATCTCTTGATCATCTTTCCACATAGAACAAATAGAATTACCTCAAGATTTTTAACCTTGAGTGGTATTTAATAATGATTTTGCCATGGTTTATTTCCTTATAAAGGCTATGTAAATTATACCCTGTATTTGTATAACTGGAAAATCTTTTTTATAGCCTCCAGGAGTTTGAAATGATGGTAACCCTTAGGAAGGATTAGAACGTATTAAATATAAAATCATACCACACAGGAGGGGAAAAAATTAGTTTCAGTGAAAGAGGGATTTAATTTAACAGTCTATGAAGCCTAACCTAACCATAACCTTCTCTAACCCTCAAGGCACATGAAGATCCCATGTACGACATCATTCGAGAGAATAAAAGACATGAAAAGGATGTAAGGTGAGATTGTCCAGATGATAACAATATCCTCTTAAAGTTTGAAATTATATAGTTAGAACCTTTATAAATTAAACATTTTTTGATTCCAGTATTAGAGGAGTGGTTTTAGTAAATATGGTACTTTAATTGCAAAATACTTGGAAAACAGGAATAGTCCCTGAAAAAGCCAGTGTGCGGGGAATGAGCAGGCCAGCCTGTTCTACTTGGGTTAACTTAAAGCAATGGGCTTGGCCCAGCCCACTCATGTCACTGATAGTTGACGTTGGCAACTGTAATTTATCTTCTCTAGATCTTCTTTAAAGATCTGAGCTTTTGTTAAAAATTCCTAGACAGGGTTAAAGACAGGGTGAAAAAACAAGAGGACTTTTTTTGGGGTTTGGGGGGTATTTTTTCAAATTGGTGATACTGAACTATAATTATATATAATTATTATATATAATATATATACATAACATATATTCTTCTTCAGATTCTCTTCCCTTACAGGTTATTACAAAATATTGAGTATAGTTCCCTGTGCTGAATTATAATTGTTGAGGAGGTAGATTACTTAGTATGAACTTGAACAGTGGGGGAATGATTTAGGAAAGTATCCATCTGTTAGAAGTTATAATAGTAAGGACTATGGAAACATACAGAAACATTTAGGACAGTGAAAAGAATACAAAATAGCTTGTACACTGGTTACAGTCATGTAAAATAGGCAGGGGTGTAGACAAGAATGGGGAAAACATGCAAAAATAAGTACTGTCTTTAATGAGGTGATGCTTTGTGACATTATTCACCCTCACTACTGTTCTTATATTTTTATCTAAAAGAATTTTTTAAGTTACATTGAATGTATTTCTTTGGTCAATCTTATGTGTTTAGGATACAACAGTTAAAACAGTTACTGGAGGATTCAACATCAGATGAAGATGGGAGCAGCTCCAGTTCCTCAGAATGTAAGGAGAAACACAAGAAAAAGAAGAAGAAAGAGAAGCATAAGAAAAAGAAGAAAGAAAAGAAAAAGAAGAAAAAACGAAAGCATAAGTCTTCCAAGTCAAATGAGAGTTCAGACTCAGAGTGACAAGAGCTTGACTTGTTCAACATTCTCTTCTCAGAAATCAAACACCGTGGCCAAAGAGCAGAGGAATGTGGAATCAGAGAGGAATAGGAGAGAGAGACACCAAGAGAGGAGGAGATTTGGTGTCACAGGTGTGAATTCTCACCTACCTTCCAGTGAAGATGTGACCCCCAGAAGAGTGAGTTGTATCTTGCCAGGTGCTAGCTCTGGACAGCGGCTGATTTCAGGCTGGAAAGCTTTTCTCATTGTTCTCCTCCCTGCTGATCACTGTGGGTCCTGATTCCTTAGAAATGCCTCTGGCAGGGTGGCCAGACTAAGGGAATCTCTGAGGAAGCTCTTCCAGGTGCTGCCACAGCTTCCACCCTCCATGGTGGGGCTACTTAATACCCTTAGATTTCAGGCTTGACTTTCCTCTGTTGTTGAGGATAATAAAAGCTCGTTATTTATTTTTTTAATGTATTTATTTTTTATTTCTTAATGCATGCATGTATGTGCTCCAGATTTAAAAGGTACCTAAGGTTTACTTATGAAAACTCATACTACTTCCTTTCTCCCCCAGCTTACCAGTTCCTTCTCCCAATGGCTACCAATTTTACCAGTGTCTTGTGAAGTCTTCCAGGAATATTGTATACATCACAGACAAGCAGAGGGCTTTATTTTTTTAACACAAGTGCTATACACATTCATCTGCACGTTATTTTTTTTAACTTAACAGTATAAAACTTATTTTTTTATTTATTTTATTTATTTATTTTTGGCTGCATTGGGTCTTCGCTGCTGTGCGCAGGCTTTCTCTAGTTGCGGTGAGCAGGGGCTTTTCTTCGCGGGCTTCTCAGTGCAGTGGCTTCTCTGGTTGCGGAGCACGGACTCTAGGCACGCGGGCCTCAGCAGTTGTGGCACGCACCCGCGGGCTCAGTAGTTATGGCTTGCAGGCTCTAGAGCGCAGGCTCAGCAGTTGTGGCACACAGGCTTAGTTGCTCTGCGGCATGTGGGATCTCCCCAGACCAGGGCTGGAACCCGTGTCCCCTGCATTGGCAGGCAGATTCTTAACCACTGCGCCACCAGGGAAACCCTAAAACTGATTTTAATATTAAGTACATCCTGCGCTGCTGCATCAAAGGTACAGTGCGTTCATAATCACCTGAGACGATTTGTTGACTGTGGGAAGGGGTTCCTATAACAATAATGAAAAATCTTGTGTGGTTACATTGTATTTAACTTGCTTGGATCTTACTGCCTCAGTCCTAAGATTTTTCCAGAGTAATTGACTCAGAAAAAATTTTAAGACTATAGGGGAATTACTATTCAGGGTCAGCTACCCACATCCCAAAATATATCCCTCACTTCCTTCCTCTTCCTGTTGGTAAGCATGGCCCACCTGTGCTCTTCTAGCTTTGTGCCACAGCAGAAGCAGCTTACCCATCAGGGTGGTGCCTGCAGCTATGGGAGAGTAAGTCCTATGGGTTGCTGAGCCAAATGGAGCTAGATCTTGCTCACAGGTAAGTGTCCCTACCTATCCAGCAGGTCTCTTGCTGTTTTCAGGGTCCCAGGAACTTTCTATTCCCATTTCCAAACGCTTACCCTGGGGGTTGGATTCCCCCTTCTTTAAAGAACAGCCAATCCAAGCCCAGAATGGACCCACCTCTTACTCTAATCAATAAATCCTCCTGGGGGCTTCCCTGGTGGAGCAGTGGTTGAGAGTCCGCCTGCCGATGCAGGGGACATGGGTTTGTGCCTCGGTCCGGGAAGATCCCACATGCCGCTGAGCAGCTGGGCCCGTGAGCCATGGCCGCTGAGGCTGCGCATCCGGAGCCTGTGCTCTGTAACGGAAGAGGCCACAACAGTGAGAGGCCCGCATACCGCTAGCTAGCTAGCTAAATAAATAAATAAATCCATCCATCCATCCATCCTCCTGGTCTTGGCCTTGGAATAGTACCTCAGTAACACAGTTGTCCAGATCGGAATCACCGGGGCGTGTTATTTCTGAAAATCCTGAGGCCAGTTAAGTTAGGCATGCTCTAAACTTATCCTTGGCATCCTAGCTCAGCATGCACAGCATGGGCCATTTGTCCTCTTCTATATGTCTCGCAGTGTTTGCTACCCATTCCCAGCCTCTTCAGGGAATTTCTTACTGTCCCATTCAGGATAAAATGTTCATAAAAAATAGGAAAGAATCTGCATCAATGATTCTCAAACCTTTGGGACATCAAAATCAACTAGAGTCCTTGTTAAAACACAGATTCCTGTGCTCCCAGAATTCTAGAGTTTCTGACTCTGGGGTGGACCTGGGAATTTTCCTCTCTAACAAGTCCCCAAATGATGCTAAGGCTGTTGGTCTGGGGACCATACTTGGAGAACCACTGCTCTATATCTTTAACCTCTTACTGGAGCATTCCTGCTTTAACTGGAATCTGACCATACGCTGCAGCTTTTGTAAATTAATAACTACTGTCCATACTCCCTCACTGTGGTTTTATCTATCTACTCTTTCTGGCCTAGATTCTAAAGTCCATCACTTAAGCCTGTCATCTCCCTTGACCTGTGGTCCTTTTGGCCTTCTTTCTCAGAAGAACCTCGAGCCAGACTGCTAGAGAAAAATCACACAGCCATGTAGTTGGTACCCCCCTAAAGTCACCTCCAAACTCAACTTACACCATAAACCTGACTAGTTGCACGCTTTGGGTTGCTAGTCACCTGTTCAAATCTTCATCCCAAAACATCTCCCTTCAAGTTGAGCATTTTCAAGTCCTATCCAGGAAGGCATTACAAGCCCTCAGACCTTCCTGCACCAAGACATCCCACCATCCATCATCATAGTTGTGGTAGGCAGAATTCTAAAATGGCCCCAGGATTTTCCCCTATTCTCTGGGAGTGCTAAGTATGATGAATTTTACTCTGATGATTAGATTATTTTACAAGCAGAAGGAAAGGGAAATTATGTGGGTGTTCCTAACCAAATCATAAGAGCCCTTTAAAATTCCAGTGTTTTCTCTAACTGGTCACAGTATAGGGACTCAGATTTCAAGCCTGTGAGAGATTCCACGTGCCACTGCTGACTTTACAGACAGATACAGATGAAATCAGGATTACAAGGTGAGGAGTGCAGCAAACTAATTAGAGGCCCCTAATAGCCAGCAAGGAAATGGGGAACTCAGTCCCAGTGCCAAGAAAACTCAATATTGCCAACGCCAATGACCTTGGAGGCATAATCTTCACTAGAGCCTCAGGTGTGAGCCCAACCCTGCTGACATCTTGATTTTGGTCTTGTGAGATGCTGAGAACCCAGTTTAGCTTGCCCACACTTATGACCTACAGAATGTGAGATACTAAATGGTTGTTTTCTTAAGCCGTTAAATGTTTGTGGTAGTTTGTTATGCAACAACAGAAAACTAACAGCTCAGTCAGGTTTCTCTCTTCCTCCACCTGTGCTCTGGACCCCACCTGTCAGCCAGCAGTAGAGGTCAGTGATTAAAAGCACTGCCTTTGAACTCAGACCGCCTGGTTTTGAATCCCAGCTGCACCATTCGTGAACTCTCAGATTGGGCAAGGTGCGTGACCTCTCTATGCCTTCATTTCCTTGACTGATAACATTTACCCCATAGAATCAAGTGACTTGGTATTGTAAAGCATTTAGGACACATTTTGGCACATTTCAGTTGCTAAATGAATACTAGCTACTCCTGCTACTTCTTATGCTATCATTAACATCTCTTCCTGCTTTCTCGGGCATCTTCCTCCTTTCATTATCACATTTCCCATCTTCAGACTCTTTTTGACTGCTATGTTGCCCTCAGCATTTAAAAAATATTTTAAAATTATAAAATTAATACATGCTCATAAAAAGTTCCCCATTCAGGGCCATTATAAAAAGTGAGAGTCTACTTATAATGGTTTGATATAGCCTTCCAGATCTTTTAAAAAATGCATTACCGGGCTTCCCTGGTGGCGCAGTGGTTGAGAGTCTGCCTGCCGATGCAGGGGACACGGGTTCGTGCCGCGGTCCGGGAAGATCCCACATGCCGCGGAGCGGCTGGGCCCGTGGGCCATGGCCGCTGAGCCTGCGTGTCCGGAGCCTGTGCTCCGCAACGGGAGAGGCCACAACAGTGAGAGGCCCGCGTACTGCAAAAAAAAAAAATGCATTACCAAACACATAGGCACAGGGTTATTTTATTAGTTAAAAAAACTGAAGAACACTATGAATATTGTTCTATGATTTGGTTTCACTTACTATACCTTGGCAAACTGCTTACCACAAGCTTTATTTTTTTTTTAATTTTTATTTTATATTGGAGTATAGTTGATTGACAATGTTATGTTAGTTTCAGGTGTACAGCAAAGTGATTCAATTAGACATATACCTATTCTTTTTCAGGTTCTTTCCCCATTTAGGTTGTTACAGAATATTAAGTAGAGTCCCCCGTGCTATACAGTAGGTCCTTGTTGATTATCTATTTTATATGTAGTAGTGTGTATATGTTAATCCCAAACACCTAATTTACCCCTCCCCCCCACCTTTCCCCTTTGGTAACCATAAGTTTTTTTTAAGTCTGTTTCTGCTTTGTAAATAAGTTCATTTGTATCATTTTTTTTTAGATTCCACATATAAGTGATATCATAAGATATTTGTCTTTCTCTAACTTAGTATGATAATCCCTAGGTTCTTCCATGTTACTACAAATGGCATTATTTCATTCTTTTTAATGGCTGAGTAATAGTCCATTGTATATATGTACCACATCTTCTTTATCCATCATCTGTGGATGGATATTTAGGTTGCTTTCATGTCTTGGTTACTGTAAATAGTGCTGCAATGAAACATTGGGGTGCATGTATCTTTTGTAATTACAGTTTACTCCAGATATATGCCCAGGAGTGGGATTGCTGGATCATATGGTAGTCTTATTTTTAGTTTTTAAAGGAACCTTCATATTGTTCTCCATGGTGGCTGTACCAATTTACATTCCTACCAACAGTGTAGGAGGGTTTCCTTTTCTCCACACCCCCTCCAGCATTTGTTTGTACACTCTTTTTTTTAACATCTTTATTGGGGTATAATTGCTTTACAATGGTGTGTTAGTTTCTGCTTTATAACAAAGTGAATCAGTTATACATATACATATGTTCCCATATCTCTTCCCTCTTGCGTCTCCCTCCCTCCCTATCCCACCCCTCCAGGCTGTCACAAAGCACCGAGCCGATATCCCTGTGCCATGCGGCTGCTTCCCACTAGCTATCTACCTTACGTTTGTTAGTGTGTATATGTCCATGACTCTCTCTCACCCTGTCACAGCTCACCATTCCCCCTCCCCATATCCTCAAGTCCGTTCTCCAGTAGGTCTGTGTCTTTATTCCTGTCTTACCCCTAGGTTCTTCATGACTTTTTTTTTCTTAAATTCCATATATATGTGTTAGCATACGGTATTTGTCTTTCTCTTTCTGACTTACTTCACTCTGTATGACAGACTCTAGGTCTATCCACCTCATTACAAATAGCTCAATTTCGTTTCTTTTTATGGCTGAGTAATATTCCATTGTATATATGTGCCACATCTTCTTTATCCATTCATCCAATGATGGACACTTAGGTTGTTTCCATCTCCGGGCTATTGTAAATAGAGCAGCAATGAACATTTTGGTACATGACTCTTTTTGAATTATGGTTTTCTCAGGGTATATGCCCAGTATTGGGATTGCTGGGTCATATGGTAGTTCTATTTGTAGTTTTTTAAGGGACCTCCATACTGTTCTCCATAGTGGCTGAACCAATTCACATTCCCACCAGCAGTGCAAGAGTGTTCCCTTTTCTCCACACCCTCTCCAGCATTTATTGTTTCTAGATTTTTTGATGATGGCCATTCTGACTGGTGTGAGATGATATCTCATTGTAGTTTTGATTTGCATTTCTCTAATGATTAATGATGTTGAGCATTCTTTCATGTGTTTGTTGGCAGTCTGTATATCTTCTTTGGAGAAATGTCTATTCTGACTGGTGTGAGGTGATACCTCATTGTAGTTTTGATTTTCATTTCTGCAATAATTAGTAACGTTGAGCATCTTTTCATGTGCTTTTTGGCTATCTGTGTGTCTTCTTTGGAGGAATGTCTATTTAGATCTTCAACCCATTTTTTGATTGGGCTGTTTTTTGATATTGAGCTGCATGAGCTGTCTGTATATACTATATATACCACAAGATTTCTTTTTTTTTAGATGTTGGGGCTAGTTTATTTATTTATTTTTTTGCTGTGTTGGGTCCCCGTTTCCGTGCGAGGGATTTCTCTAGTTGTAGCAAGCGGGGGCCACTTTTCATCGCGGTGCGCGGGCCTCTCACCGTCGCGGCTTCTCCTGTTGCAGAGCACAGGCTCCGGACGCGCAGGCTCAGCAGTTGTGGCCCACGGGCCCAGTTGCTCTGCGGCATGCGGGATCCTCCCAGACCAGGGCTCGAACCCGTGTCCCCTGCATTAGCAGGCAGACTCTCAACCACTGCGCCACCAGGGAAGCCCCTATACCACAAGCTTTAAATGGCCACAGAATTCCTTGGTTTGAAGGTGTTATGACTCATTTAACCATTCCTCTATCGCAATTCAGTTGTTTCCTATTTCTCATTCTTCAATACTGTGATTTATAATATATATTTGATCACTCATATGACCAAAATATGTTTCTCAGATATACTTGGTCTTTGTCCACAGTTTCTGGCCCACAGCTCCCAAAACCCTTGGAATGTCATGCGTGGCAAGAGCAATGGGAGCATCTTTTGTTACATTTGGTCTCTTGTCCTCAGTTCACGACAGAGCCTGAAAGGTGAAATGGGTGTCTTGTTATTCATAACAAACTCCTTTCCACCACAACTAGGTTTATGTTCATAAGGTGACTTCTGAAAAGTACCTAAAGATGGCGGGAGGGGATGGTTGCCAGGAAAACTTAACTGAAAAGAGTTGGAAATTTCAGTCCCACCCCCTGACTGGGGAAAGAGGAGAGGGACTGGAGGTTGAAACAATCACCAATGGCCGATGATTTAATCAATCATGCCCATGTGATGGAGCCTCCATAAAAACCCAAGGGGGGGTTCAGAGAGCTTCTGGGTTGGTGAACACATGGAGGTGCTGGGAGAGTGCTCCGCAAGCAGAGGGTGCAGAAGCTCTGTGCCCCTTCCCACCTACTTTGCCCTATGCATCTCTTCCATCAGGCCGTTCCTGAGTTACAGCCTTTTATAATAAACCAGTAATACAGCAAATTAATCGAACCCAAACAGGGGGTTCCGAGACCTCCGATCTATAGCCAGTGTGTCAAAAGCACAGATGAAACCTGGCTTTTGAGTAGAATCTGAAGCTGGGGGGTGCAGTGGCACAGCCCTTATACGATTGAGCTCTTACCATGTAGAATCTGATGCTATTTCCAGGCAGAGAGTGTCAGAATTGAGTTAAATCGTAAGACACACTGCTGGTGTCAGGATCTGCAAAGGAAGCTTACCGTACCCTTCCTACCCAATCCTTCGTTACCCCAAACGTTGCATTCCTATCTCCAGGATTCCTATCTTGAACTACCTCTGTAGTTCAGTTGTCTTCTGATGGGCTTGGAATGCTAGTGGAGACAGGGACTACAGTACAAAATGGGTTAATCTCAAGTTAAAACTAAGCTATCCATTAAATACTGTACACTAAATGGCAGTCTCTGTACAACTACTTAATGAGGATATTATTGATTATACAGCAAACCAGTATCAGCCAGAAATGTACAGTATGGTCAGGAGACTGACAGCTACTGCATTTCATTTGTCACGTTATGAAAGTGGTAACAGTACACTGATGACACATGAGGGTCACCTTGTCCAGCCATGGGTGGGGATACAGGCCAGAACCACTTTCCAGATGTTACTTAAAGCAGGTCTGAAGTAGGAGTTAGTCAGGCAGTCATAGACCTTCTAATAAGACCAGCTTTGCAAACACTATCTTTTGCTTGTCTGCTCATTGCTATCACTTTTTATAATCTCATTACACCAGCCAGAAGTACTGGGTTAGTATAGGGAGTTATAAGCACAGCAAGGACATGCTCATACAGCTTAGCTCAGAGGGAACATTGGCCGGTCCCATCCATGTATCCCCATAATGACCAGACATTCCTGGTGGCACTCCCGTTGTCTCCCACACCTGGAAAACCATGAATTCTACCATGCCACCTTCTTTCAAAAAACCTGTCTTCAACCACACAAACCTTTTGGGTACCTAGTCAGACCTAATCTGCACCATTTATTGGGAGACTGGTTCCACACATTGACCATCCAGGTCCTAGGGTCTGCATATAAAGAAGTCTTACTTGCCTAAAGCTTCCTTTGTTTCTAGGAGTAGACACTAGATGCTAGTAAAGAACATGTGACAACCTACCCTTCCACATATCTATCAGGGACCAGCTATGTGCCTGGCCTGCGTTAATAAACAATGAGTCAGCATCCTCTCTATCCCCAGGATAGTTCCTCTTTATGGGGAATGCTTAAATCTTTTTATTCTGTCCTCAACTCCACCATCCTTTTCTCCTTATCCCAAAGTCCCTGGAGATGACAAGACAGAACTATTCATGAATGATCCAATTCTACTGGTGTCATGAGTGTTGTGGCCACTTTGAGAGAGGAAGAAAATGCTTCAGAATCACACACTTTTGCAATTCAACTTACTTGCTGTTTTACAACTTTTAATTCCAAAGGCTTTACAATGTCACATTTTCTTGTTTGTTGGTATAACTTTAGTAGTTCAAATCAAGAAAGAGATCACATGTTCTAATCCATCATGATGATGCAATATTTAGCTCTTCCTTGAAGCTGGAACTCAGCAATTTGTTTCCTATAAAATAACAATGTAATAATACAGTTGTGTAACAGATGTGATATAGAGAATCATTACCAATATCTTTAGTTTCCATTTTTAGGATAAAGCCAAAGGTCTTGACATTTCACCTGAGCTTAGTTATCATTCTTCCCTTTATGACCACTGCAGGGCAGAAGTGACCTTTAAAAGGCCATTAGGGACTTCCCTGGTGGTGCAGTGGTTAAGAATCCACTTGCCAATGCAGGGGACACGGGTTCGAGCCCTGGTCTGGGAAGGTCCCACATGCCGTGGAGCAACTAAGCCTGTGCGCCACAACTACTGAGCCTGTGCTCTAGAGCCCGCAAGCCACAACTACAGAGCCCACGTGCCACAACTACTGAAGGCCGTGCGCCTAGAACCCGTGCTCCGCAACAAGAGAAGCCACCGCAATGAGAAGCCCATGCACCGCAACTACAGAAAGCCCACACACGGCAACTAAGTCCCAATGCAGACAAAAATAAATAATAAATAAATTTATTTTAAAAATAAAAATAAAAAGGCCATCAATCCACTGCTCCAGGACTAGGGGTTGAGGTGAGGCAGGGTTACCCAATGCCAACACTCAGTGTGAAGGGAAGCCTGTCAAGCTACTGGCTCCTAAACGGAGATGCTAAGATTCCATTACCCAGCTCTAAACTAGTACACTAAGGGTGAAGCCACCAGGAAACTTACAAAATCCCATATAATCCACAATATATTACCATTAACAGCATTAGGAATTAAATGTGAAAACTAGGATAAAAATAATTCCACAGGGCTCAAGGATGTATTGTACAACATGGAATATAGCCAATATTTTGTAATAACTGTAACTGGAAAGTAACCTTTAAAATTCTATAAAAATAAATTATACATTAAATAATAACAACTTCCACAGAATTGAAAAGCTTTGGTTCCAGTCTTCTTGTAAGCTAGGGTCTTACAAGGTATGTCTGTTACCCAGTTAGAACACTGCCATTTGTCATCTACCATAAGCACTGTTAGCTTTGGAGGGCAGAAGAGGCACCAAGTAGGAAACCCCAAACAAAATCCAAAAAGCAAATCATAAGACAAACTGGACACAGGATAGATACCAACCTCTAGAGCTGCTGGGTATTTCCTAAACTTTATAGCATCTGCCTCAAATCTCTGGTACTTTGTAAGGTACCTTGGTTTTAGCTCTCTCATAGTTACCTGAGGGAAGGGATTCATACATTAAACAATCCAAGTGGCTTCAAAACCAAAGGGAAAAAACAATTCAAAAACACATCGTTCAAGAAAATGACCTATTTTTCACGATACAATTCTATGCCATTCTATTGTTCCTGGCAGTAAAAAATACATTTGGCAAAAATAATAGATAATCTAGAGAAGAGAGCCTTCAGCATGAAAATTAAAAACTTGACTGTGTAACCTGGAGCAAACTGAAGTTCCCATTAACTTCTTCACAGGAAGACTCAGTGAGACGTTCTTTCAGACGTGGTCAAAGGAGAAAGTGCTGAAAACTACTAAGCTACAGTATTAAAGGGGGAGGGGTGGGGAGGGGAGTAAATTTATAACCAGTGTCATTTCCCAAGATAGGAAAAGATTCATACACGCTCTGATGGGCAATGACATGACATGGGAATACAGAGGCAAACAAGACTGAGAGGACCAACGGTATTACGGCTGGTGTTTTAATTTAACTATTGATTTTACAATGTTAGACGTTATAAACGAGGGCTCACATCTGGAATGCTCACATTCATTCTGAAGTTTACAAAATGCTGCCATTTCTTATGCACGAGGGGTCTCTAAGCACAGTGGCCCAGATCATTTCTTGCCCTTTTGTAAGCAAGGACTAACTTATCAAAGCCAAAAAACCCTGCTTATATTGTAAAGGCAACGTGTTTTTTACAAAATCCCCTCCAAATCACTGAGCATGAATCAAAGTGACAACAGCCAAGAGTTTAAAATCTAACAATACCCTGACTTTTAAGTGGAAGTGGTAGGCTTAAATATTTCTTGAGTCTAATGGTTTTAGGACTAAGACTGGAACTTATTTAAACTTCTCTGGGGCTCTTATGCATCCCATTCTTCACTTACCTGCTTTGCTTCATTCTTTGCACCCCAGAGGTAATCATCTCCCAAAGCTCTCCTTTGGGCCCTCCCTCCCTCCCCACTCCTGTCAGCTGTGCCCCTGCCAGTCACAGGATGGTCCAAACTCAAGCTTCAACCAGGTGTGGGGAGGCTGCTAGTCCAGTCCCTCAATCTCACCACTTTATGCCCCTCCTACCATAACCCACACAGCAAAGCAAAACAACTTCTCTTCCCAAGTTAACTCTTTTCCATGGATATTGCCATTTTTTTTTTTGATGTACTCAAGTTCAAATTCCAGTTTTGTTTTTTTTTTAAGATTGTGCTAGCCCTCTTACATGTCTATCTATTTACTCCCATGTGAGTTAGGATCCTCACCACTTGGTTTTGTTGAATTACAATACTTTTTATTGAGTAAAACTAACTTTATGGCTTTCATCCATATAGGCACTCTCCACTCTAATTCCTACTATAAAATACTACCGGTTGAAGACAAAGCACATTTTTGTCTCATTTCTCTACTCAATCTGGATTAGCCCCTTTTTGCCTACAGGATAAAAATCTACAAGTGAAGAGAAACACTACTACTCTACCCCATTCTCCTTGGCCTATTTCCCAATTCCTCACAAGTCTTCCCTCTGGCAGGATAGTCTCAAGAGAAATCCTGCCTGAGCTCATGCTACTGTCTCCATTCCCACTCCAAACTTCCTTTTTTGTCTCCAAACCACAGCACCTAAAACTGTGTCGAAATTCTCTGCCTCCACATGGACTGCCCATTCTCAGCAATCCAGCTAGACTGATGTCCTATCTCAGCCCAACTCTCCTTACCACTATCACCCAGCTTTCTATCATCTTCCACTAGAGAACTTTGTTTCAAATTACACTGCAATTTCCTAGAATGCAGGAATTCTAACTTGGGATTCCCTTTGCAAATCCTATGAATGTGAGCAGTACAGTTTAAGTGACAACGTACTTTCAAAATGAAGAAGTGCTATTGATTCACCTGGTAGGAAACCACAACAGACAACCAAATAGTAATATGAAGCCCCTAGTCACTTACATTGTAACGCCTTGTGAGAGGCTCTCCTGAACTGCAGTCCCTCTTCCTTGGCCATGGCGTATTTCCTTTGGAGCCTGACACCACTGCTTTCATAGCCATCCTGTCGTTTCAGCTGGTAAACCACAGGGACGACGTGCTCATATTCACCACCAGCTTGTAATAACCTGTACTTATTTCTGGTGGGCCAGACCATAAGTTGGGGAGGGACAGAGCACTCAGGTGGCATCCTGATTATCTTTCCAGCCTTCAGATAAGACCTTCCTTTGGAAGATGTCAGAGGGCCCTGTGGACTCACTTCTTCAAGGAGGCATTCTACCTCATGCATTACATCTTCAGCTTCCAACTCAGAGTCTTCTGAATCCTCAGGAAGCACGATGGTCAAGGCAGCGCTTTTCTGCAGCAAATAGGCTGTCTTAACATTTGAGACGCTGCTCAGGTCTTTCAGCTTCCTGCCTTTCACAGTCTTTTTAGTCTCCACACACCTTTTCAAGTTCTCTTTATGCACCTCCCCAATCTCATCATTCACCATCACTTCATCTTTGTCTGCACTTAATTTCCTATTTGTGACTGGCTTTCTCCATGACCCCTTGGTTTTGCAGTCTGGTGAGGTCCCTTCATCTCTGCAGGGCATTTGCTGGGGGGATTTCTCTACCTGTGCTTCATACCAACTCATGTCGCACTGGATGCCCTCTTCTACTTTGGTAAACTGGGCCGACCAGGTAGGGCAGGGAACGCGTCCCTCGCAGCCATTGTTCTCTACCTCCTCAACTTCATCCTGGTTCCTGCTCCCCACTGACAGCTGCTCTGCTCCCTTTCTCCCACTTCCTGGTGAAGACTCAGGGGAATTCTCAGACTGTACCTCATACCACCAACTCATATCGCATTGGGTGGCCTGACCTACTTTGTTGAACTGGGCCAACCAGGTAGCGGATGGAACACCCCCCTCAGGGTAGCTATTGCTCTCTACCTCTTCCTCTGCACGCACATTCTCAGGGGAGCCATGGCTCCCACGACTGTTCTCTGGCATGCCTTCCCCTGCAGTAAGGAGCTCCTGAGATGCTGAATGTGGGCTCGGGTCTTTTACTGCTTCCATGATGGCACAGGGTGGCCCTTCCTGATGCAGCTTGTTGATGTCTCCAGGAGACGGGTACAGTTCTGAGTTCAGGCTATTCTGGATCTCATCCCTGCCAGGTGGAGGTGGTGGGTTTTGGGAAACAGCTGCATATCCCTTCTTTTCTTCACTCAAGTTCATGTGGTCGCTACCCTCACAAGGGTTATAGAGCACACCTCTACTTTCACAGGAACTCTGTGAAATCCCATTGTGCTGCGCCTCGTTCCCTGGCATGGCTTTACCATAAGCCACATCATACAATGGCATAGTTTCTTTTGATGTAACTGTAGGGATACTGGTCACCCTTCCTACATCAGGGCTGTCGCCTTCTGAGGGCACGTCTTGTTTTTCATTCAAGTTTTCAGCCTGCTGAGGTTCAGTGTCTGTTTGTGTGTCCTTTGTTTTCATTTTTTCCCAATAGCCACCATATTGTCGGTATTGTGCCGTGTTATAAAACACAGGGACTAAGGGTCGTCGGTTAAGAGAAGTGGGCAACGGGGATTGAGGGACGAGGAAACCAGGATACTCATTGAGCACCACAGGATATGAAAAATACAGACTTCCACTTGTGAAACCTAGAAAAAGAAAGGGATAGCCATTTTGTCTCCTGCAGCTGGTCACAACATTCAGCCAGTACACACCACACCTGTACAACCACAACTGTTCAAATCCACCACAGGACTACCACTTAGTCTTCTGTTACCAAAGCCAAGGTCTTAAAGTCGTCCCAAGTCCTTACATAACTACTAACAACTTTCTTAACCCATCTCCCACATATCTCACAGGTCTGTAATCCATTTTGCTTCCAGAACAATCTTTCTGAACAATCTGTGATCCTCACTTCAGTTACAGTATTTGAATGGCTTATCATGGCCTGTCAGGATAATAAGGGACAATGACCTTAGGATGGCATAAAGCACCTCATTATCTAGTTTCTCACTGTATCATCTCATTACATCCATTAAAACGTAGGTGGTCCACCAAGGCTCTAGCCATAGGCGCATTCCTCCACTAAGCCAACTTTGAAAACTTTTCTTTCGTTTTCTGGAACACCCTCCCTTCCCCTAATCATTTTTTTAAAAATCTTTAATGGAGTATAATTGCTTTACAATGTTGTGTTAGTTTCTGCTGTACAACAAAGTGAATCACCTATATGTATACATATATCCCCATATCCCCTCCCCCCAAAACATTTTAAAAATGGAATCCTGCCATTTTCAACAACTGCTGGACCTTGAGGCATTTTGCCAAGAGAAATCAGTTGGACAGAGAAAGGCAGATGCTGTATGATTACTTTTATGTAAAATCTAGAAAAGACGGCATCACAGAAACAGTAGAACGGTGGTTGGCATGGTAGTTGCTAGAGGGTGGGGAAATGGGGAGATGTTGGCCAACGGCAAAAAGAAACCTCTAATTCCACTTATTATAGAAAAGACGAAATGGAGGCAAAGAAAAGAGACAAATTTACCCAAAAAAAGAACTAATTCAGCTATTTTAATTCCACAGCACGGTGTACTGCATGTCCAATTAATATTTAAAAGATGGTAGGCTTCATAATTCTGGATATTCTAGAAGCTTGGAAGTCACTCAGTCCTACCAAAGTAAAAAGCTGAACAAGAACCAAGAATTCTCAGATCATTCACAGCAATGTAGTTACAGGGAAAACTGCTACCACAACACAGAGAGACATGTGAATACATTCACAGCTTACAGGAGCACAAACTCAAAAAATCAAAACTCCACGGGAGGGACTTCCCTGGTGGAGCAGTAGTTAAAACTCCGCACTCCCGATGCAGGGGGGCCCAGGTTCCATCTCTGGTCATGGAACTAGATCCCACATGCATGCCACAACTGAGTGTTCATATGCCACAACTAAGGAGCCCTCCTGCTGCAACTAAGACCCAGCGCAACCAAATAAATAAATAAATATTTAAAAAAAAAAAACCTCCATGGAAACTCAGTGGGGCACGGAAATCTGAACTGTTATTGACAGAATGCAAGATCAGGTTGGATGGAGAAGTCTGAGTTCAAATCCTCAGAGGAACCCATTCATAAGGGGACTGCCCCACAGACTTTTTAAAGTTCTACATGCAGTAGTTCAACCAGTTTCTCACAGTAAATCTAGGAGAAAAATCCCATCTGTCCTGCAGGGAGAGAGGAAAAGGAATCACTGTAACATACACCAAAAGCACTGTTCTTAACAAGGCTCATCTTCAAAAGAAACTTTAACCAGAGCCTGACTGATGCGGGGAATGAATACTTTTATCCAGCCCACTCTAGCCACCCTTCCCAACCCAATGGGAGGGGGACGGTGAAGCATGTGTATTTTGCTGTCCAAAGGCACAATCACACTAAAAGACTGAGACCTAATCATAGTACTTTCACAAACAGGACTATGATCCCTTCCCCACCTCCACAAGGTAATACCCCATTACTAAAAGCCTATTCAGATCAGTTCCTTTTATCGAGTACAAAATGGCTGACAATCAAAAAGACATTATAAGGCATAAGTAAAAGCAAAAACTGTCTACAAAAAAAACCTCACTTTAAATATAAAAACCGGGATTATACGGAAGTGGAAGGAGAAAGGTGTACCATGCTAACAATACTATTCAAAAGAAAGTGAGAGAAGCTGTATTTATTTCAGACAGATTTCAGAGCAAGGAAAGTGACCAGGGATATAAAGTGGGGCATTACAAGAAAAAGTCAGTTCTTCATTGAGACATAACAATCCCTAATGTGTATGTCCTTCACAGTGGATGAAACTATGTGAAGTAAAAGTCACAGAACTGCAAGAAAAATAGATGAATCCATTGTTGGAAACTTTAACACACCTAGAGCAGAAATGGATAGATGCAGCCAGGTAAAAAAATCAGTAAGGACCGCTGAACTCCACAGCACCATCAACCAACTGGACATAACTGACCCCTACAGATCCCCTCATCCAACGGAATATTTTTCTCACACTCACATAGAACATTCACCAAGATAGACCACATTGTGGGCCACAAAAAACACAAATTTAAAAGTATACTAATCATAACATGTCTGCTTAGACCACAACTGAATGAATGTAGAAAACAAAACAGAAGACACAAATTCCTAATATCAGAAATGAAAGAGGGTCCATTACTACAGATCCCATGGACATTGAAAAGAAATGAATATTATGAACCATATTCCCACAATATTTATTACATAGATAAAAAGGACCAATTCCTTAGACAATTTGCCAAAACTCACACAATTAGAAACTGACAATCTGAACGGACTTCTATCCATTAGGTCCAAGATGTCTACCTTCCAGATATTTTCAAGACTTGCTTGTCATCTTCCTCCAACATACTTTTCTGACATCACTATAATAGCTTTTAGAATCTTTTAGGCCATGTCGAAAAATTACAGGGACTAGGAGCACTAAGGCACCTCTGGCCTCACACACGAGGGGACTTTGGTTGGATTACTCTGTGACCCTGGGCCAGTCACTGACTGAGAGCCTCAGCTCCCTCATCTGGGGAGCAAGGATAGCAACAGTACCTAGCTCATGGGCTGTTGAGGTCAATGAGAGAACCTATTTCTAGCATTTAGCAGAGTAACTGGCATATAGCTAGAATTCGAATGTTTCCTATTAACCTGAACAACAAACACTGCCCCATGCGCTGCTACAGTCTCTCTGGTTTGAGCACAGGGTGAGGAAAGGGCGGTAATGGACGCAGGTGTTAGAAACCTTCAGGCTTTGGCTCACAGGGAGGGTCCCTAATCCCACTGAACCTCTTTGGGGATTCAGATTCCTTACCTGCCCCAGGAATGGAGAACGGATTATAGACAGCATTCTGGTACCAGGGAACCAGGTGAAGCTGCTGGGCCACAGGGTGCACATAAAAGAAAGGTCTGGAGTTATTGCCCTCAAAATTGTCGTTGTTTCCTGAAGAGTTCATTTCCCAGGCTGAAAAGCAGGTGTCTGTAGTTAGGAAAGGACAGCCGCACTCTGCCCTGTAAAGTGCTGTGAAGGAAGAAAGTCGTCCTCGTCCCCCATCAGAACTGGGAGCCTGGGTGGAGGTCCCTTACCTTCTCTTCCCGCTCGCCTGGGATGGGGACACGCGGAGGCTGCCCTGCGTGCGTTTCAACCAGGGGAGCAGCGCCCAGAGGCCCGGGCCCGCGTCGTGCTGAGCAAGTCTGGCTCCCCAGGCAGGAGCACCGTGGGGAGATGAGGCCTTGGAGGCGCGGGGTACCTAGCGCTGGGCGCCAAACGCCAGGGGCCGCGCCCCGCGGCTGCACTGGGAGACGCGGCCTAGGCCTCGGCCTTGTCCACAGCCTCTCCAGCCTGCCCCCCAGCCTCCACCCGGGCCGAACCCCTCCTCAGTGCGGGAGTCCAGGCCCCCGGCTCCGCGTCTCCTACCACCCCCCTCCCCACAGGCCTGTCTGTTCCCGCGACCTCCACACCCTGCACCCCCGCGCTCTGCAGGACCCGCGCTCGCGTTCGGGACACCAACCTGCTCCAGCTCGACGTCTGCGACTGGCAGCCTCTACGGTGGCTCACACGACCCGCGCCGACCCGACCTCTGTAGCCAGGTGAATCTACGCTGCCGGTGGCCGAGGCTCCAGCCTTTATCTGGGCGGCTGGAAGGCAACGTGCTGCCTCTTCCGCAGGCACCGCCCCTGGCGCATTCCCTCCCGCGCATGCGCCCTGTCAGAGCTCGTAGGCCAGGTGGGTCGGATCGAAGGCGCCGGTAGAAGCGGGGGCTGAGACTTGGTGGAGGGGAGCGGCCCTGTGCACGCTGCTCCTGGGTGAACCCCAGTCCTCCCTTCTGCCCACCCTTGTGTGTGTGGGTGCCCTGGCCTAGAATCTTCTAGAGGACAGAGCCCTTCCCGTTCCCTTCGCTCTCCACAACTGTCCCGTCCTCTGAGTGTGTTGAGTGAGGTCGGGTCAGGCCGCTCCTCTGAGCTCCTGGTCTTCTCCTTCCTTGGGCCTAAAGCCGCTGACACTTAAGGAAGAGGAGGCTACCGAGGAGGAGCAGAGAGGAAGGAGGCCAACGTGGACGGAGGACAGACCTGAGAGGAGGAAGATTCACACAGGAGAGGTAAACAAGCGTGCTTAATGCTGCTGAGAGCAGCCTCTCGCGGGGGCAGGGGCTTCGGCAATTAGGACTCTAGTGGTCGGGAGAAGTGGTGGGACAGGAAGGCGCTGGAAGTCTGTGGGATGATGGATGGGCAGTTAGAAGGGGGAAGCTGGCAAGTACAGAGTACTCTTTGTACATGAGAGAAAGGAAAGACGTAGGACAGTGGTAAAGTGGGCAGGAATAGTACTTCTAAGGAGCATTGAAAGTTTGGAATGACCGTGTTACCAGGTCACAATCGTGTTTGGCCAGAAATTGCAGTTGGTGAGACAGAGTAAAGGTTTTCTTTGTCATAAAAAGACTCTGGAGGTAGACTGCCTGAGGGCTGGCCTGGTGGCTTCTTGGTCTCACAAAGGAGTCCATCTAGTTCACTCTTTACCCAACATCCTTAAGAACTGGCTTCTTTCTTCAACTTGCCTCTTTATCCAAATGCTTGTTCCAAGCAGAAAGCAGGAGGAAAACAAGGGAAATTGGAGGGGGGAGGAGGCACAAAGGACACACAGCAGCTGCTCGTCAGTCATCAGTTGTGTTCTTAAAGAGTTATAATAGAAAACACATGCAGCTTCAGATTATATCTCTTTGGTTACCCCCAGTTGAAAGGATGTGTGGGAGCTTTTGTCTTTGAGCTGGGCATATTGCCACTTGGAAGAAACTGGGATGCCGTGACTAAGAGTGGAGAATAGATATTAACTGGGCAGCTTACAGTGTCTGTTATAAGGATTCAGGTAATGAAAGAAACATTCTTCTTCCACTTCCCTTTACTCTTATTGTCCCCAATCATCATCCTACCTTCTTCCCTTCACAGCTAAATTTCTCTATAAAGGACCATAAACACTCAGCCTTCTCCACCTCCTGTTCCTCTACTCACTGCAAATCCAGATTTTGTTACCATTATGCCCACTCATTCACCCTCACCAAGGACACTAATGAACCACTTGCTGCTAGATGGCATGGAAACTTTTCAGTTCATATCACTAAACCTCACCTCCCAGGTACCAGCCTAATTGATTGACTCTCTACCTACCCTTCTTAAAGTCTTTTACTGGCTCTCTTCCCAAATTTCTCTCTTTAATGTTCATATTCTCCAGGTATGGTCTTAAGTTTTTCTCCATCTTATTCCACTGTCTCTGCATTTTCACCCATTCTCAGGGCTTACAATACAACCAGCATACTGCTCACACCCAAATCTCTCATCTCCAGTCTCTCGACTAGACATGTATATCTCAACAGAAGACTTGTGCTGTTGTTAGGACATGTGCAAAGGATGTCTTTTGTTATTCATAATAAGCCCCTTTCCACCACTGCAGAATTTATGCTAATAAGGTGAGTAGGGTGGGGCCCCTAATTAACTGGAGGAAGGAGGCTGGTCACCAGAAAGACCAAACTTGTGATTAGAGTGGGAACTTTTAGTCCCACCCCTCAACCTCTGGGGGGGTGGGGGCAGCAGGGAGCTGGAGGTTGAGTTCAATAAAAGTCTTGAAATTGACACTGTTTATTAAGTACCCAAGAAATGTTAGTCATTGATGCTGTTTCCTTTTCGTGGTTTTCAAAAAGCAACATTCAAGGAAAAACACAAATATTCTTCAATGTGTAATGTGTAAAATGGTTAAACAGACTGTTATATCCATATCATGGAAAACAATTCAGCAATGGAAAAAAATGAAGTATTGATGCACAAAACAACTTAGATGAATCTCAAGGATATTATGCATAGATCAGTGGTTTCCAGTGGTTAAGTTTGGGGTGAGACTGTGACTATAAAGTGGTCATACAAGGGAATTCCCTGGTAGTCCAGTGGTTAGGACTCGACCTTTTCACTGCCAGGCGGGGTTTGATCCCTGGTTGGGGAACTAAGATCCCACAAGCCACAGCTGCTTGGCCAGAAAAAAAAAAAGGTCATAGGGCTTCCCTGGTGGCGCAGTGGTTGAGAGTCCGCCTGCCAATGCAGGGGACACGGGTTCGTGCCCCGGTCCGGGAAGATTCCACATGCCGCGGAGCGGCTAGGCCCGTGAGCCATGGACGCTGAGCCTGCGCGTCCGGAGCCTGTGCTCCGCAATGGGAGAGGCCACAACAGTGAGAGGCCCGCGTACCGCCAAAAAAAAAAAAGGTCATAACATGGGAACTTCTTTGGGGTAAAGGATCCTGTTCTGTATCCTTACACTGATTTCACCTGACAAAATTTCTTAGAACTATATACCTACCACAAAAATAGTTCTTGTGAAAACTGATGAAATTCAAGAAAGATATATAATGGACTTTCTATATTGTACCAATGTCAACTTCTTTGTTTTGTAATCGTACTATGGTTATAAGATAGAGTTGTAAGATGGTACCTTTGGGGGCTGTGTGAAAGGTACATGGGAATTCTCTGTACTATTTTTGCAACTTCTATGGGAATCTAAAATTATTTCAAAATGAAAATTAAAAAAAGAAAAAAACACTGGAAAGAAAAGAATACAGGAAGGAGAGAGGGAGGGAAGGAAGGAAGGAAAAAGGAAGATGCCTCCAACCAAGGTATCTTGCTAAGAAGAAAGAAATTAGTCAGATTAAAAACAAAAGTTACTTCTGGAACTGAAGAAAAAAATACATAGCAGATAAATAAATTTATAATGAATTTAATATATGTGGAAGAGCTTATAGAAAAAAAATTTGCATCACTCATTATTGCTAATTGCATTATATAACCTTACAAATCAGCCTATGATTACACTTCAAATCTGGCAGCCAGACTTAAATGCAATAAACCCTTTTATTGTACTTTTATTGCTTTTGTTTCATTTGAGAGGGAAGTTACAGTATTTAATAAATGACATATATTCTCATTTATGTACTCCAGAGGCATAGGAATACTATAATATGCCATACTATTGGACAACCAAAGATACATCATTCTCTTGCAGCCCAGATCAGAATGTTCCCCAGCTTCCCAGCCTGAAATACCACCTAGTCACTCTGAATGCTCTGAAGACCCAGAATCAATGTAGATATTCTCATAGTTTTCCTGGACCTTCTTCAAATCACCTGGGCTTTTTAGTATAGCTTCAAAGTGGAACAAGTTTCCAAACAAGGTTTCAGAATCTTGTGGCAACCAAGCTGCCAGTTCAAATGTATTCCATGACAGTAGCAAGGGTAGATATAAAAATAATAATAAATTGAGAGCCATTAGTTAAAGTAAATAAGGCAAGGCAGAAGTGAACTGAAGTTTAAAAAAAAAAGTAAATGAGATGAAAATTTAAGCCCACATGCCTTTTGATCCTACTTAAATCTGCATCCATATTCCATCAGGTTATTTTTTAGTGTACTATTGATTTACTATTGGTTTCTTTCAGATACAAGAAACTAATTCTCTAACCCATAAAAGACTACAATGGTAATTTGTATTCAAAAGAAAGATGAAGGGGAATTATGATCCCTACCTTTCATCCATCCATCCAGACCCAATTCCTGGCAATTGCTAAAATGTACCAATATGCTTTCTTCATTCAGTCAACAAATATTTATTGAACACCTGCTATGTGCCAGGTACAATTCTTTGTGTATGTACGTGTAGAAACTTTTTAAATCAGGATCTTGGTCATGAGGGCTTAAAATACAAAGCAGTCGACACATACACATTTGGAAATATATTAAATGCTGTAGCTACACACACTCTACCACCTTCTGTTGTTGTTGTTATAGTTACTAGCTTTTTTTTATTTTTTAGATTCCTCATATAAGTGATATCATACAGTATTTGTCTTTCTGTGTCTGACTTATTTCACTAAACATTAGTACCCTCCAAATCCTCACATGTTGTTGCAAATGTCAATGTTGATGGACACCTGGATTGCTTCCATATTTTGGTTATTGTAAATAATGCTGCTATGAATGTTGGGGTGCCTGTATCTTTTTGAATTCGTGTTTTTGTTTTCTTCAGATATATACCCAGTAGTGGAACTGCCAGATCATATGGTAGTTCTAGTTTTATTTTCTTAAGGAACCTCCATACTGTTTTCCACAGTGGCTACATCTATTTACATTTCCACCAACAGTATACAGAGGTACCCTTTTCTCCACATCCTTGCCTACACCTAAAGAAACTAGAAAAAGAACAAACAAAACCCAAAGTTAGTAGAAGGAAAGAAATCATAAAGATCAAAGCAGAAATAAACGAAATAGAGACAAAAAAAAGTAGAAAAGATCAATGAAACTAAGAGCTGTTGCTTTGAAAAGATAAATGAAATTGATAAATCTTTAGCCAGACTCATCACAAAAGAAAGAGAGAGGGCCCAAATCAATAAAATCAGAAATGAAAAAGGAGAAGTTACGGGCTTCCTTGGTGGCGCAGTGGTTGAGCATCTGCCTGCTAATGCAGGGGACACAGGTTCGAGCCCTGGTCTGGGAAGATCCCACATGCCGCGGAGCAACTAGGCCCGTGAGCCACAACTACTGAGCCTGCGCGTCTGGAGCCTGTGCTCCGCAACGAGAGGCCGCGATAGTGAGGCCCGTGCACTGCGATGAAGAGTGGACCCTGCTTGCCACAACTAGAGAAAGCCCTTGCACAGAAATGAAGACCCAACACAGCTAAAAGTAAATAAATAAATTTTTTAAAAAAAGGGAGAAGTTACAACCAAACCACAGAAATACAAAGGATCATAAGAGATTAGTACAAACAACTCTATGCCAATAAAATGGACCATCTGGAAGAAATGGACAAAGTCCTAGAAATGTACAATCCCCCAAGACTGAACTAGGAAGAAATAGAAAATATGAACAGATTAATTACCAGTAATTAAATTGAATCAGTAATTTAAAAAAAAAAAAACTCCCCCAAAAAACATCCAGGACTAGGTGGCTTCATAGGTGAATTAGAGAGATTTAATGCCTATCATTCTCAAACTATTCCAAAAAAATTGCAGAGGAAGGAATGCTTCCAAACTCAATATGTGAGGCCAGCATCACTCTGATAACAAAACTAGACAAAGATGTCATACAAAAAAGAAAATTACAGGCCAATATCATGATGAAAATAGATGAAACATTGTTGAAATTCTCAACAAAATATTAGCAAACCAAATCCAACAATACATTAAAAGGATCATTTATCTTTTAATGAATCTAAAAGGATAAAGTGAGATTTACACAGGGATGCAAGGATTTTTTCAATATCCACAAATCAATCAATGTGATACACCACATTAACAAATGAAGAATAAAAAAACACATGATCATCTCAAAAGCTTTTGACAAAATTCAACATCCATTTATGATAAAAAAAAAAAGTCTCCAGAAATTTTGTATAGAAGGAACATACTGCAACATAATAAAGGCCATATATTATAAGCCCACAGCTAACATCATACTCAATGGTGAAAAGCTAAATTATTTCCTCTAAGATCAGGAACAAGACAAAGATGCCCACTGTCACCACTTTTATTCAGCATAGTATTGGAATTCCTAGCCACAGCAGTCAGACAAGAAAAAAAAAAAAGGAAAGAAAAGGAATCCAAATTGGAAAGGAAGAAGTAAAACTTCATTGTTTGCAGATGACATGATACTACACATAGAAAATCCTAAAGGTGCCACCAAAAATCATCAATGAATTCAGTAAAGTTGAAGGATACAAAGATACAGAAATCTGTTGCTTTTCTATACACTAACAAGGAACTATCTGAAAGAGAAATTAAGGAAACAATCCCATTTACAATTGCATCAAAAAGAGTAAAATACCTAGGAATAAACCTACCTAAGGAGGTAAAAGACCTGTACTTGGAAAAGTAGAAGACACTGATGAAAGAAGTTGAAGACAACACAAACAGATAGAAATACATACCATGTTCATGGATTGGAAGAATTAATATTGTTAAAATGACCATACTACCCAAGGCAATCTACAGATTCAATGCAATCCCTATCAAAATATCAATGGAATTTTTTACAGAAATAGAATAAATAATTTAAAAATGTGTATGGAAATGCAAAAGACCCCACATAGCCAAAACAGTCTTGAGGAAGAAGAGAGCTAGAAATATCATGCTCCCTGACTTCAGACTATACTACAGAGATACAGTAATCAAAACAGTATGGTACTGGCACAAAAACATACATAAATCAATGGAACAGAATAGAGAGCCCAGAAATAAACCCACGCATCTATGGTCAGTCTATGATAAAGGAGGCAAGAATATACAATGAAGAAAAGACAGTCTCTTCAATAAGTGATGCTGGGAAAACTGGGCAGCTACATGTAAAAAAAATGAAATTAGAACATTTTCTACCACCATATACAAAAATAAGCTCACAATGCAGTAAAGACCTAAATGTAAGACTGGAAACCATAAAACTCCTAGAAGAAAACGTAAGTGGAACACTTTTGACATAAATCATAGCAATGTTTTTTTGGATCTGTCTCCTAAGGCAAAAGAAACAAAATCCAAAATAAACAAATGGGACCTAATTAAACTTAAAAGCATTTGCACAGCAAAGGAAACCATTGACAAAATGAAAAGACAACCTACTGAATGGGAGAAAATATTTGCAAGTGCTATGACCAATAAGGGGTTAATATCCAAAATATATAAACAGCTCATACAACTCAACATCAATAAAACAAACAACCCCCCCCCAAAAAAAAAAAAACCAGGACTTCCTGGTGGTGCTGTGGTTAACAATCTGCCTGCCAGTGCAGGCGACATGGATTCGATCCCTGGTCTGGGAAGATCCCACACGCCGCAGAGCAACTAAGCCTATGCACCAAAACTATGGAGCCTGTGCTCTAGAGCCCGCGAGCCACAACTACTGAGCCCATGTGTGCTGCAACTACTGAAGCCCGCGCTCCTAGAGCCTGTGCTCCACAACAAGAGAAGCCACCGCAATGAGAAGCCTGCACACAGCAATGAAGACCCAATGCAGCCAACAATAAATAAATAAATTTATAAAGAAAAACAACCCGATTAAAAAATTGTCAGAAGACCTGAACAGACATTTTTCCAAAGAAGGCATACAGATGGCCAACAGGCACATGAAAAGATGCTCAAATCATTAATCATCGGAGAAATGCAATCAAAAACACAATGAGGGCTTCCCTGGTGGCGCAGTGGTTGAGAGTCTGCCTGCCGATACAGGGGACACGGGTTCGTGCACCGATCCGGGAGGATGCTGCAGAGCGGCTGGGCCCGTGAGCCATGGCCACTGAGCCTGCGCGTCCAGAGCCTGTGCTCCGCAACGGGAGAGGCCGCAACGGTGAGAGGCCCGTGTACCGCAAAAAAAAAAAAAAAAAAACACACAATGAGATATCACCTCACAACTATCAGAATGGCTATCTTCAAAAAGACCACAAATAAGAAATGTTGAGGATGTGGAGGTAAGGGAGCCCTTGTACACTGTTAATGGGAATGTAATTTGGTACTTTTTTTTTTTTTTTTTTGCGGTACGTGGGCCTCTCACCGTTGTGGCCTCTCCCGCTGCGGAGCAGAGGCTCAGCGGCCATGGCTCACGGTCCCAGCCGCTCCGTGGCATGTGGGATCCTCCCAGACGGGGCACGAACCCGTGTCCCCTGCATCGGCAGGTGGACTCTCAACCACTGCGCCACCAGGGAAGCCCAGTACAGCCACTTTTTTTTAATGTGTGTGTAATAAGGACACTTAACATGAGATCTATCCTCTAAATTTTTTAAAGTATACAATACAGTATTATTAATTATAGACACATGTGGCACAGCAAATCTGTAGAACTTATTCATCCTGCATAACTAAAATTTTATAGCTGTTGCACAGCAACTCCCCATGTCTCTGTCCCCTGGACCCTAGTAACCACATTCTATTCTGTTTCTTTCTATGAGTTTGTCTGTTTTTGACACCTCATTTAAGTGAAATCATGCAGTATTTGTTCTTCTTTGAAGCTGGCATATTTCACTTAGCATACTATCTTCCAGATTTATCCTTATTTTCACATATGATATAATTTCTTTCTTGTTTCTAGGTACAGTTCTAAAGCCAAAAATACATCAGAAAACAAAAATCTCTGCCATTAAGGAGGTTATTGTATCAGGAAGAGAGACACAATAAACATAATGAATGAATTCTATACTAGTCTGTCAGTCTGTTAGAGACAGTAAGTGCTATGGTAAGAGTGATGGGGATCAGAATTGCCCGAGCTGGAAGGACTGAAATTACATATAGTGTGGCCAGGGTAATGATCACTGAGAAAGTAACTTTTGAGCAAATATTAAAAGAAGATAAAGGAGACTATAGGAATACATATACTTACAGCCCATTGTGAGGACTTTAGCTTTTACTATGAGTGGACTGGGGAACCATTGGAGGGTTTTGAGCAAAGGGGTGATATGATTTGATGTACTGTGCAAAGGATCACTATGGATACCATGTATAGAACAGACTGTGAAGGAGCATGGATAGATTTTGGAGGGAAAATTTTTTAGAAGGCTACTGCAGTAATCCAGTCGAGAGATGATGGTAGAATAGACCAAAATGGTCGAAGTGGAGGTGAGAAGTTGTCTGATTCTGGATGTATTTTGGATCCAGATGGTGTGTTTGAGAGAGAGGTCAAGGATGACTCCAAAGTTTTGACTCGAGTAACTGTACAGATGAAATTCTATTATTGAGACGGCGAATACAGTGAGTAGCAGAAGTTAGGAAGGAAGGTATAATGAGTTCAGCTTTGTACACGTTAAGTGTGGATGTCAATTAGACAGCTCAGTGGAGGTTCCAAATAAAAAATTGGATATACCTGTGCAGGATGCAGCTCTGGGAAAGAGAGTAATCAGAATATACATGATACTTAAAGTCATAAAAACAGAAGGAGATCTCTTAGTGACTGAGGTATAGAGAAATGAAGAGGCAAAAGGACTGGGCTCTAGGGTGCAGTAGAGGTCAGGGAGAAGAAGAGTCACCAGAAAACTGAACAGGGGCATCTAAGGAGATCAAAGGAAAACCAGGAATGTTATCTGGAAGGAAGTGGGAAAAAAAAGTGTATCTAGGGAATTCCCTAGCAGTCCAGTGGTTAGGACTTTGCACTTTCACTGCCGAGGGCACAGGTTCAATCCCTGGTCAGGAAACTAAGATCCTGCAAGTGGTGCGGCCAAAAAAAAATAATAATAATACAAAATAAAAATAATACCATTGTGACCTATTTTTTTTAAGTGTATCTAGAAAGAGAGAGTAACCAGCTATATCAAATGCTGCTGATCCACCATAAATAATGAAGACTTGGGGGCAAAAGCTCCATTTGGAGTCACAGCCAAGGACAGAAATCAATAGGCTAACCAACAAGTAAGTGATCCTTTGCACACAGTCTGCAGGAGCCAGTTCAAAAAGAGTCTCAAGGTGATAAAATAGGAAGGGAAGATCTGCCCAACATCTGAAGAGGTCTTACTGTCCGCTCATGCGGACAGAAGAGAAAACCTCATGCGCCCTGCCTAGAGAACATATAAAACACCCAAGCAGTGGTGCAAGAGAATTTTTCTTCTTCATTCAAGGCTATTGAATGATATATACAAAATCAAAATGCTTAGATAAGAGACATGGCTTCTGTTTGAATTTAAATAACTTCAAACAAGAAGTGATTGTATCAGGTAAAAATAGCTGTAATGTGACAAAGGCCTTGAACACCTTCGTTAGTGAAAAAATTGTCAAGTTGCTAGAATGAAGAGAAAAATGTCTCCATTAAGCAAAACTAACTTTCCAACATTGTCTATATCAAACTGTAATTTCCCATGGACTTCAAACATAAAACTTGGGCTTCCCTGGTGGCGCAGTGGTTAAGAGTCCGCCTGCCGATGCAGGGGATGCAGGTTCGTGCCCCAGTCCGGGAAGATCCTACATGCCGTGGAGCGGCTGGGCCCATGAGCCATGGCCGCTGAGCCTGCGCGTCTGGAGCCTGCGCGTCTGGAGCCTGTGCTTCGCAGCGGGAGAGGCCGCAACAGTGAGAGGCCCAGTACCGAAAAAAAAAAAAAAAAAAACCATAAAACTGAAGATCTATTTCTGTTGACAAAATAACATTGGCAAACTTTAATTCCTTCTTGTTTCTCCTGTTCTATCAATTCTCTTTAGCCACCCCTCCCTCCATTTGTGAGCTCCTTAAAGTCTCTTAAAGCCCCCCAATCACAACTTAGTTCCTTGCTACTGAAAGTGTAGTGCCCAGACGAGGAGCATCAGCAACACCCAAGAGCTTGTTAGAAATGTGGAATCTTGGCCTCACCCCAAACAACATCCCCAGGTGGTTCACATTCACCCCACCATTTGAGAAGCACTGGTTGAAGTGACACTTGATTGCCTTAGGTGGATGTTTCTTTATAGCAGGACTTCCCTCTTCTTTTTCCTAGGGCCTCTGCCAAGTTCCAGGGCATGAAAAAGACCATTACCTTCTAATCAAAGAGCTTTAATAGCTAAGAGGTGTCCAAAATCATTTGGTTTTTTCCTTTTGCAGGATAAGAAAGCAAAGCCTAGAGATATGACATTATTCCTCTAAGCACAGCTAATGGCAGAAGCTAGCTTCTGCCTGCTTTCTTCCTGCTCTTTAGTTTCTTGTATGCTGTCACCATCCCACAACTTAATATCCAAAGAAATGAGAGAGCAGGTGTCAGTGGTGTATTTTTAGTTTTGCTTTCCGTTGTTTTAATTTTTAACAGGAGTGTTAGTGTGAGGAGATCTTAAACCCACATCCAACAAATGGCTCTTCCTCACAAGAACACTACTTAACTACTTCAAACCAAGGCCAAGCCAATTATCCTTTCAGAGAGAAGTGTAAGGTCATGCATAGCAAAATTCATAAATTTACATCAAATTCCTGCATCTTTTCCCCATGGTTCCTGCTGTCCCAAGTGGCATCATCTATCACTGTAGACAATAATTTACTGAAAAACAAAGATTTACATACTTAAAAAGTTAAAAACAACAAGAGAGAAACCAAACATATGAACTGATATTAGCCACCATGTGTTTCCCAGTTCTTCAAAAGGCATTCATACACCCAGTGGTTAATTCCAGACTTGTTTTCTTACCAGATGCCTGCTCAGGTGAGCTCTATCCCACCTTTCTACGAACTCTCCACAAATTTCCCTTTAAGCAGAACACCTGCCAGGGTCCCTGGGCTGGAATAACTAGAGCAAGAGCAGAGGATGCAGAGAAAACAACCCTTACTGCTCCCTCTTATTCTCCTGCTCCAACTTCTTCCATGTCCCGGGCAAAGAGAGCACCTCACCAAGTAGCATCACAGAGTTGGCGTGATTTCCCCCCCCACACAAGTTGTTCCACTGCATCCCCTTCCTGTCATCCCCAGAGAAAAGCAGAGGAAACTGCATCCGTCCCTTGAAAGAGACCAGGAAGGTGAGAACAAGTCCTGCTACTCACAAAGAGAAAATGATGGAAGAGGTGATGACTGACTGAGATGTAGGAGAAAAAGGACGAACACCTACTTGTTCCAGCCTAACTTCAAGCCACCTTTGGTGTGTTGTCATAGCAAGTTTTTATGTGTGTGGCATAAAACGCATAACGTAAAATTTACCAACATAACAATTTTTAAAGGTACAATACAGTAGTATACAGGCACATAGTTTTGCAGCGGATAGGGTTCCAATTCTCCACATCCTCACCAACACTTTTAATTTTGTTTTTTTGACAATGGTTGTCCTAACTTGTGTGAGGTGATATGTCACTGTGGGTTTGATTCGCATTTTCCTGATTTGTGATATCGAGTATCTTTTCGTAAGCTTCTTGACCAATTGTCTATTTGAGGCTTTTGCCTGTTTTTTAATAGGGTTGTTTTTTGTTATTGACATAATTTTTAACATAATCTGGATACTAACCCCTTATCAGATAAACGGTTTGCAAATATTTTCTCACATTCTGTAGGTCACCTTTTTACTCCCTTGTTTTCTTAGCTGCACCCTGCAGTCTGTCACAGCACTTTACAGCCAAGCTACTGCGCAAGTCAGATAGCTGAGCCCGGATGCCTTCTGGGGGTTGTAGTCCTGAGCGTCAGAGGCGGGTGGAAGGCAGAGGATATTTTCTGAGTGATGGTTAGAATCAGATTTCTAATGGGCGGGGCTGGAATGAACCACTGCCTGGTCCTCATTAGCAGAGAGAGAGAGAGAATTAATTCCAAGTCCCCTTTTCTGTCCTCAGTCTCTCGGACCCAGGTTCTGAGAAGATCCGCTTCCCCGCCTTGGCCGCCCACGCAGGCTAGTCCCTCCTCCTCGCTCCGGCTTCCCGCCGCTGGGCGCTCGTGGGTGGGGCTTTCCTGGGGGCGGGGCTCATGCAAGCAGGGCGGGGCGTCGGGGCTTCTTCACTGGCTGGCGTTTCCGAAGCCCGCAGCCACCTAGCGACCTCTTTTCTTGGAACGCGAGGCGCGGGAGGTCCCGTCCATGGACCGATCCGCGGTGGCGAGGGTGGGCGCGGTAGCGAGCGCCAGCGTGTGCGCCGTCGTGGCGGGGGCGGTGTTGGCCCAGTACATTTTCACCTTGAAGAGAAAGACGGGCCGGAAGACCAAGATCATCGAGATGGTGAGTATGGGGGTTCGTCGCTACGGAGCGCTTAGGGGCCCGCGGGTGGTCCGTCCGGCCTCGCCTTCACATGCCGACCAATGCTGGAATGAGAGGGGCCCACAGGGGAGCCGTTCGCCCCGCGTGCGGCCACCCCGCGGCCAGGTGACCTGGTTTGGACCTTCGACGGTGGCGCTCGGCTTCCCATGGGCTTTGTTATGTCTCCATTTGAAACAAAAAGGCAGCAAAATAGGTGATTCGGAAACAAGGTGCCTCCCGCTGCAAAAACCCGTTTTTTCGAGAAATAAACGGACGTTTCTGGGCAGATTTCTCCTTCCCTCATCCCGCGTCAAACTGTTGCAACAATCCCATTCTGATGAGGGTTTTTTTTTTTTTGCATCGTGGGTAGGATGAGTTCGATTATGACAAGGTGTAACTTCTCAGTGGTTAATTAAAGGAATGCCAGTTAACCCAGCTGGAGTTCAAAGTAGTTTATTTTGTATTTGAATGTTATTCCTTCTTGTCTCAAACTGCCGGGATGTACCTTCGTGTTCATTTTTTCCCCGCAAGCCTCTTACATAACGTTTTAGAAATTTATTTCCAATTTTATTGTAAGACAGTGTTTGAAGAATTCCTCTTGAGGTACATTATAAGCAATATTTTCTCCAAAGTTGGGGATGTTTTTAGGTTTTTGTTTTTTAATTAAAGCCCACTCGTCAAGACAGTTTTCTCAGTGAGTTGCATTCTAATATACTTCCTGGAGTGAAGAATCCCGTGTATACTCCGGATGAGGTACTACACGCGTGAACTTCTGGGGTCAAGTATTTTTGACAAGTCAGTTGACGGTTTACCGCTGTACTAAGTAATATCATTTTAGGTTCATGTTAGAATACTTAGCCCAATCATATGTTCTAATTGATCAAAGAAACTTTTTGTCCCGCTGTTTGCTATTGGCCCTAGGTTGAATACAGAAATATTTTTTCATAATTAAAAGTAAAAAAAAAAAAATGTTAATTCCCACATATCTCATATGCCAATAGTTTTGTTTATCGGTAGGGTTAAATTAGTCTTAGATTATTATTACATAGTCTTTCTCCATCTCTGTACTCATAGCAGCAAATGTTTTCATCTCAAAAATTTCGTTTTGGGCTTCCCTGGTGGCGCAGTGGTTGAGAGTCCGCCTGCCAATGCAGGGGACACGGGTTCGTGCCCTGGTCCGGGAAGATCCCACATGCCGTGGAGCGGCTGGGCCCGTGAGCCATGGCTGCTGAGCCTGTGCGTCCGGAGCCTGTGCTCCGCAACGGGGGAGGCCACAACAGTGAGAGGCCCGCGTAGAGCAAAAAAAAAAAAAAAAAAAAAAAAATTTAGTTTTGTTTATGTTGCTGTCCTGCATAGAAAACTTTAGTGGCTTCCTTTTGTTCCAAACCAAAAATGTATAATACAAATGTGGGGAAAAAACCCACATTGCCATACCTTCTTGTATGTACTTAGACTGTGGATTAGTCTATCACTTCTCCTCGAAACCAGGTAAAGGTAAAAATCAATGCTTTCACAAAATCCACAATGAAGCCATTATAAGAACAGTTTGCCATCTTTGTGAAAATAATTAAGGCCCATTGTTTGTAGTATAGAAATCAATCTTTATATATACATAATGTTATATTAATTCAGGCATAGGGACAAGTAGTCTTGTGGCTACAGCATCATATACAGATGTGTATTTGTTTTTGTTTTTTAATTTATTTATTTTTGGCTGCGTTGGGTCTTCGTTGCTGCGCGCGGGCTTTCTCTAGTTGCGGTGAGCAGGGGCTACTCTTGGTTGTGGTGCCCAGGCTTCTCATTGTGGTGGCTTCTCTTGTTGCGGAGCATGGGCTCTAGGGAGGGTGGGCTTCAGTAGTTGTGGCACGTGGGCTCAGTAGTTGTGGCTCGCAAGCTCTAGGGCGCAGGCTCAGTAGTTGTGGCACACGGGCTTAGTTGCTCCACAGCATGTGGGATCTTCCTGGACCAGGGATCGAGCCCCTGTCCCCTGCATTGGTAGGCGGATTCTTAAATTTATTTATTTTATATTTATTTTTGGCTGTGTTGGGTCTTCGTTTCTGTGCGAGGGCTTTCTCCAGTTGCGGAGAGCAGGGGCCACTCTTCATTGCGGTGCGCGGGCCTCTCACTGTCGCGGCCTCTCCCATTGCGGAACACAGGCTCCAGACGTGCAGGCTCAGTAGTTGTGGCTCATGGGCCTAGCCACTCCACGACATGTGGGATCTTCCCGGACCGGGGCACGAACCCTGGTCCCCTGCATTGGCAGGCGGATTCTTAACCACTGCACCACCAGGGAAGCCCGGTAGGGGGATTCTTAACTACTGTGACACCAGGAAGCCACAGATGTGTATTTGGAAGGAAGAGATGGGGAATGTGGGCAAAGAGGCCAAATTGTAAAGGAATCTTGTAAAGCCATTCTAAAGGCTTTGCCTATAGGGGGCCATGAAAGGTTTTTAAACAGGATAGTTGCATGTTCAAAACTATATTTTATACAGATCACTTAGACAAGATAGGGTGAAAGCGGAGAGCCTGGAAAGAAGGAAATAATTTAGGAGGTTGTTGGCAGTATTCATTGTGAAAGTTGATTAGGGTCTAGACTAGGAGACGAACGATCAGAGGATAAACATTTCAGAGGTAAAATCAGCAGGACTTAGTGGCACTACAAACTCTGGACTCATACAAACCTAGCTTTGAATGTAGGCTTTCTCATTTATCAAGCTGTGTGATCTTGGGCAAGTTATTTAACTCCTCTGAGTCTGTTTCTTCATCTATTAATTGGAAGATGATAATACTACCTATTTCATGGGATAGTTGTGAAGATTACATGAAATAACACAGTGGACATAATTGCTATCATTTGTGAGCTTATCATTATTTATGATCATTAAATAAAGAGATTAATCACAGGGGTGGGGGGGATTACAAGCTAAATGGTGATACTGGCTACATTATTAGCCAAGATAGAAAGGGGGAAAGAAAGAGGAGGCAGGGACAATGTGGAACAATAAGTTCACTTTGTCCTGTTTAGCCAAGTAGAAATGTCCATAAATTAGTTAAAATAAGTAAAATGCTTAGAAAAGTATTTGTTGCCATATATTGGCCCATAGTAATATATAGTATATGCATTACCTGTTATTATTAGCAACAGCAACTGAAAATGTAGTGCTGGAGTTGCGAAGATAAACTGGGACTGGAAACTACTTTCTCAAGTGTCTAGCCTCTTGGCAGTAAATAGTGGAAATGATAATAATTTCTCACCCATAACTTTGCAGCAAAATGAAAAAAGAAAACTTGAGAATACTGACATATAGTGGATGTTCAGTAAAGAAAACAGAGATCTCAGAGATGGGGTAACAGGACATGTTTCCACAAGAAGGGGCAGAGGCAGAAGTGTCAGTCTGCACAGATCAAAAATTAACTGAAAGCCTTGTGGGTTGGACAGCCACTAGAAGAACAATGGAGTGAAGAAGACCAGAAAGTGATTGTTGAGTACAAAAATACTTGTGCCGTCAGTGTACGTTTGGTTTGGTTTTGGTTCTGAATGGTTGGCACGTGACTGTGTTGGCAGGCAGGATGGCAGTGAAAAACGAGTGCTTAAAGAAGTGAGAGAGGAGGAAGGGAGTTCCCTGGTGGTCCAGTGGTTAGCACTCGGCTGCCATGGTCTAGGTTCAGTACCTGGTTGGGGAAATAAGATCTCCCAAGCCCCACAGCTTGGCCAAAAAAAATGAGAGAGGGGGAGAGGGAAAATCAAGCTGAGTTCTAGAGGAGATAGGAAGGTAGAGGATAGAGAACACAGGTGGACAGATGCCTTTTTAAAGGAATAAGGAACATCCCTCTCTCTAAGAGTGAATAGTAGCCCCTCACCATCCATGGGGGATTGGTTCCAGGACCCGCTTGGATATCAAAGTCCAAGGATGCTCAAGACCCTTTTATAAAATGCTGTAGTATTTACTTATAACCTATACACAACCTCCTATATACTTTAAATCATCTCTAGATTATCTCTAATACCTAATACAATGTAAATGGTATGTAAATAGTTGTAAATACAATGTAAGTGCTATGTAAATTGTTGCCAGTAAGCAGCAAATTCAAGTTTTGCTTTTTGGAACTTTCTGGAATTTTTTTCCCCCACATATTTTCAGTCCTTTGTTGGTTGAATCGCTGATGTGGAACTGACAGATACGAATGGCCGACTGTACTACTCACTGATTTATAGCATCCATTTATTTCTGCATATTTTAATTTACATTATGTCTTATTTTCAGCCCTGCACTGTCTCTACTTACTTTGTTCTTTACTTCTGTCCAGTTGACTTAATTTCTCCTACTAAATGGCACCTCTTTCCAATTTTTATATATCAACTGTTTTCTTTTTTGTTTCTTTTGTATTACCAGAATATATTCTGGTTTTACTTTTTACCAGCAGATTACCTATTTTTCTCCAATAGAAAACTAATGACAAAAAAAGATGAGATGGTTTAATCTTATTCAGTTCTTTATTAAAGGTACAAACTTTGTTTTAAGATAAATAAGTACTAGGGTTATAATGTACAACGTAATGACTATAGCTAATACTGCTGTAGGATATATAGGAAGGCTGCTAAGAGATTAAATCCTAAAAGTTCTCATCACAAACAGAGACTTTTTTTTTTTTGGCTTTCTTATTGTATCTATATGAGATGATGGATGCTAAGTAAACTTACTGCAGAAATCATTTCACAATATATGTATGTAAAATCATTATGCTGTATACCTTAAATTTATACAGTGACATATGTATATGTATATATTGTATAAATACAATTTATGTATATTTATAGAGTTATAGCTCTATAAATTTAGGGGTGGGGAATTCTCCCAAGGTGGAAGTATCTAACAAATGAAATAAAATGGAAGCACAAAACCAGAACAAATGTATAGTCTCAACACTATTCCCTAAAGAGCAACAAAGAGGGTGGAAATTATTTGGACAGCAGGAATAGGAGGGATGGAACTGTCACTGGACGTTCCCCAACCAGTTAAAATTGTCATTTTTAATTTAAACACATCTCAAGTACTTATGGCTTCCTTGTGAACATCAGGAGTTATTCCTTAAATAGCTGGTGCTGTTTTTGAAACTTCAGTGTGTTTCCTTCCTGGAGATAAACTTCTAACAAAAACTTCTTCCTTTCTTCTAAAGATAATATCAAACGTTTTCTGGGTACTATTCTAAGTGGAAAGCCAACTATTGAGTCTATATTTAGATATATTTAGAAAAGGGAGGGGGGGAACCAAGATTCAAACAGCTGCTTTAGTGGATCAGCACTATCACATAGGCTTTTAAAATATTTCTATAACTCAACTTTCATCTAATTTATATCAGTACAGAAATTTATGACCTTTTAGCACCTGTTTTCAGTTCTTGATTTGTTCTGTGAAGCATATTCCCTGAACTCCTGTGGCATTTCCTGATGATTTCTCATAATTTAGCAATTTATGTACTCTTATATTGTTTACTGTAATGTATATTCTGGAAGAGTCTGGATTGGTGCATAGTTCTTTGTCACCCTTTTTTATTAATTGTACTTGACTAAGAGAAACAGAGACCCCAAATCAGTGGCTTTAGTAAACAGTTCAGATTTTATTTTTTTATTGTAACGAGAAATCCAAAAAATAGGCAGTTGCTGGTGTTAATTAGAGGGTACAAGGATATGAAGAGGTCTTTGAAATGTCCTTGGCTTTTCTCATGGTCACAAGATGGCTGTTGTAGTCCTGGCCAACATCTCCATCTTCCAGGCAGCAGAAAGGAGGAGGCAGGGAGGAGAATACTTATTTAATAAGCAAAACTTTCTTCTTGCATGTCACTGGAGGGAACAGTATCGTATGGTCATCCTAACTGTAAGTGAAGCTGAGGAATTTTTTTTTTTTTTTGATTGAGCAACTTGCCACCCTCTGACAAAATTGGGATTCTATTAGTAAGAAGAAGAAGAGGGTGTGTATTAGGTAATTACCGGTCTACCATACCACAGCACAGTGCCCGTTCTTTTTTCATATCATTGACTATTCAGTAAATATTCAATATTTAATCAAATGAAAACACCTGTATATAATATAATATTATCAGTGGTCAGTAGGCTGGTAGAAAAATAGAGCATTCCAACTATTCGGTAATACAGCAGTAGAGAATACAAATTCTGAATAGCTTTGATCTTCTGTCCACCCCAAGAGTAAAGATTTATTCATTCACACCTGAAATATCTAGATCTTAAACAACTCCTGCACATGACCACTGCCATCATACATGCTAATGAGATTTAGAAGCTAATCTCCCAAATATGTCACAACTAGCTTAAAAGCTAAAGTCCTAACAGTACTTCTAGAATGAATGAATATAAATGTCTTGAGAGAGAGATCAACAGAAGGCTTTGTGGAGTTCAAAGGAACAGGAGATGACATTGGGTAATGTTCGATGTATGTGGTGGTATTTGAGGGGTAGCAATCATGATTAGTCCAATTTGAATAAAATATATTGTCAAATAAGGAAAATACATTAAAATCTTAACTTTGGTAAAGAAAATATCCAAGGTTATCTTGAATCTCCAAATTTGGAAGTATGGAAATGTTTCTACCAGGCATATGACTTTGTCTTTTCAAAGCACATTTGTCATGTTTCCTGTGTGTTATCCTCAAGCAGCAAGTTAACCACATTTTCAACTTCAGTGAAAAGTGTGATCTCTTATCTAGTGAGGCATTTTTATATTAGCTATAATAGTTCCTGAAAAAGTTTTAGCTTTACAAATTTTTTTTTTGCTTATTCCTTTTGTTGTGAATTTATTTACATGACAGACAGCCACCCTTGAACCAGATACTAATATTTTTAATTTATTCAAGAATTTTGTTTTCTGGCTAAAAGCTGTCATATCCTTAGATCCTTTTACTTTCTTCATTTAACAAGCTCCCCCCCCACCCTACCCCACCCCATGATTCTGAGGCTTGCAAAAGTTTGAGAACCATTGAAGTAAACAATTCAAATACTTGCCTTCAGCAAAATTACAAATTTTACAAGTCACAAGACTTCCAAGTCTTGTGCTCACAAATAGTGAAAATTGGGGCTGCCAGAAATTACTGTGTGAAGAAGAGAAAGCAGAGTGATGAGGATGTAGAAAAATGGGCACTTTCATTTACTCTGGAGGTGGTATACATTGGTTAAATAAATAACAGTGCATGGTTAAATTATGGTGCATTTGTATAATAAAATATTGTGCAGCTTTGGAAACAAAAAAGTAAATCTGCATGAGTTAACATTTTAAAAAGCTCAAACGAGTTGGCCAAGAGGCACATGAAAAGCTGCTCAACATCACTAATTATTAGAGAAATGCAAATCAAAACTACAATGAGGTATCACCTCGCACCAGTTAGAACGGGCATCATCAGAAAATCTACAAACAACAAATGCTGGAGAGGAAGTGGAGAAAAGGGAACCCTCTTGTGCTGTTGGTAGGAATGTAAATTGATACAGCCACTATGAAGAACAGTATGGACTCCTTAAAAAACTAAAAATAGAATTACCATATTACCCAGCAATCCCACTACTGGGCATATACCCAGAGAAAACCATAATTCAAAAAGACACATGCACCCCAATGTTCATTGCAGCACTATTTACAATAGCCAGGTCATGGAAGCAACCTAAATGCCCATCAACAGACAAATAGATAAAGAAGATGTGGTGCATATATACAGTGGAATATTACTCAGCCATAAAAAGGAACAAAATTGGGTCATTTGTAGAGACATGGGTTGATCTAGAGATTGTCATACCCAGTGAAGGAAGTCAGAGAAAAACAAATATTGTATATTAATGCATATATGTGGAATCTAGAAAAATGGTACAGATGAACCAGTTTGCAGGGCAGAAATAGAGACACAGATGTAGAGAACAAACGTATGGACACCAAGGGGGGAAAGCAGTTGGGGGGTGGTGATGGTGGTGTGATGAATTGGGCGATTGGGACTGACGTGTATATACTGATGTGTATAAAATGGATGACTAATAAGAACCTGCTGTATAAAAACTAAATAAATAAAATAAAATTTTAAAAAAACAGAAGCTCAAATGAGGGGGAAAATAGCAAGTTGGAGGACAGTTGTGGTTCCAAAAGAGATACATGTATATGCTTGTTATTGGAAATTCTTGAAAAACTATATTAGAAGCTGTTTATAGTTGTTGCTGGTGAGAGTCAAACTTGGGAGAATGAGACAGTGGAGGAAGCCTTCAACTTTTTCATCCTTTAACGTTTCATACTGTTTGAAAGAACATGAGCATGTATTTTATATATTTTTAAAAACTGGTTAGTTAAAAGAAATAACATTATAAAAAGTGTGTTGGGACCACATTGTAGAAGCATCTTTATTATCAGGTGTTTGTAATTAATTTGCTAAAGAGCCTTTGAGTTTGTTTTTCTAAAATAAATAAGATCTGGAATGCATTTTAGTATGAATAACCTGGTAGCTGAGGTACACTGAATTAGCATTACTAGGACCAGGAGGAGAGAAGTATAGGGGAGGAGAAAATAATTTTCCCTCCACCTTTCTAAATTCTCCACTGGGGACCCCATAACAAGACAAACTAACAAGAGAAAAACAAACGGAAGTTCATTAACCTGTACACATGGGCGATACCAGGGGAAAATGAGTAACTTCTGGATGCCTTAGAATTATACCATCTAAAGCTAAAGACAAAAGAACTGTGTGGGAGCCTGTTAAGAGTTGCGACAGAAGAGGAGTATGGCAAGCCTGACCTAGGGTTGATACACAAATTTAAGTGCATTCTCCATTAATATGTTTCTTGTGCTTACTCATCTTCTCTTCCTGGTACAAAGGGAGACACACAAATGGAGATGTCCTTCATAAATGTAAATTTCCATTACAAAAAGGTAATTTCTACTCTTTTCAGAGCTTCTCTTGTATCTGCTGTTTCTTTGAGATAATCATCTCGAAATAATCTTTATGCCAAAGAGGTACACCTTGGGGTGGCAAACCTGCCACTCTGGATGAGCAGGAATTAAAATAAGCCTGAAGTAAAGAGAATGACTATGCTCTCTAGACTGCTGTGGGAGCAGTTCAAAGAGGAGGACAGAAAGAGGATTGCAGAGGTGAAATCTACAGGATTTGAAAGGGAGCAGAATTTGTAACTCCAAAATATGCCTCCGTGGCATTAAGGATTATTTTAGGCTGATTATTTTTTAAAAAAAAACAGCTGACACAAGAGAAACTCTGAAAAGCAAGTTACCCTTTGATAAGAACAATTTACACTTATAAGGGAAATCTCCATTTGTAGGGGTGTCTACCTCTCTCTGTCAGAAAGAGGGCAACAACTGAATATATATATATTATATAAGACCTCTTAAAGGTCTTAACTCCACGTGACAACCGTACCCTTATTTACTGAGCTTTGCCTGAAAACCTGGCTTTCCCCTGCCCAGCATCTTTTGTCTTTAGCTAGAGATGGTATTTAAGGCGATGGCTTGGGCCACTTTGAGAGTTAACTCAGTTTTCCTGGGTATCTCTCATGTATACAGGAAGTATACTGTATATGTTATTCAACTTGTTTTTCTCAATCTGTCTTTTATTACAGCAGAGTCTCAGCCAGGAACCTAGAAGGATAGAGGGAAAATCACTTTCCCTCCCCCACAGATTTTATAATTTTGCCAAGTGTTTTGGGTTATCCTTAATTTTTCACAGCAGTTTGAATGTTCCCTATAATTTATGTTAAATCATTTCCATATATTCCTATTTTACTTGTTTTTAAAATAATTATTAAATTAATAATTATTAATATTAATAATTATTATTAAATTAATAAGCATACAGAGGGACTTCCCTGGTGGTGCAGTGGTTAAGAATCCTCCTGCCAATTTAGGGGACACGGGTTCGAGCCCTGGTCCAGGAAGATCCCACATGCCATGGAGCAGCTAAGCCCGTGTGCCACAACTATTGAGCCTGCGCACCACAACTACTGAAGCCCACGTGCCTAGAGCCCGTGCTCCGCCACAAGGGAAGCCACTGCAAGGAGAAGCCCGCGCACCGCAACGAAGAGTAGCCCCCGCTCGCCGCAACTAGAGAAAACCCGCGCACAGCAACAAAGACCCAACACAGCCAAAAATAAATAAATAAATATATTTTAAAAAAATACAGAGAATCTGAAATCCTATTTTAATCTTTATTCTTCTTTTAATTATAGGTTGTAATTTATATCTTCATGTAATAACTAATTTGAAATCTAATGTCATGAACCTTTCCTGATAGGTTTTCACCCTTTAAAAAAACAGCCATCAGGGAAATTATACAATCCTGTTTTTCTGTCAGCAGGTGGCAGACTTCTCCCTCTGCTATGGCACGGTGCTACATTTCTAAACTATTTACCTTCCTTATTAATGCACTTTTATGTTTACCATCTATTTCTTAAACCTGAAGGGGAGCAGAATATGCCACCCCGAAATGTGCCATTTTGGCATGTGGATTATTTGGTGCTGAAGGCAGTCAAGACTCAGCAGACTCAGGAAAGGCTTTTTGCCTCCTCCTGAACTGCCTAAAAATTTAGAAAGGGGTCCTGTACCAGGAAGAGAGCTATTACCAGAGATCACATTTTTCATCTGAGAGACTTATCTGCATAGCAGGACAAATATTTGTTTACCAAACGTTTGCTCTTCCCCTCTTCTGTGAATTGCCTTCCTCCCCTTTAAAGCCTCAGACTCCTACCTCTTTCTCCTTAGCTCAGTATGGTATGTAAGCCTCAATTGCCTGGCTGTCTTTGGGTCTCATATCTTCGTGGGAGCTCTTGTAGGTATGAAGAAATTTTTTTCTGTTAATCTGTCTTTTTAGTACGGGGGATCTCAGGCAAGAATCTAGAAGGATAGAGAGAAAATTTTTTTCCTCTCCTAAAAACCATTAACCTATGAAATTTAAACCAAGTATGACAGTATTCTGCCATTATAGATGTAAATGCCATTTGTCTACTTTTTTTCAACATATGTTCTTCATTTTCAAGGTGCTAATAGATTACAAAGTTGTTTAGCAGTTGATTGGAGGGTTACTTAATTTGTTTGGCAAGTTCCTGCTTATAATTAGGTGGAAGTAGACGGTCAGAGGTTTAACATGATGTGGGTTCCTGCAACATCCTTCCTGCCTCTGTTGTATCTCCTCTGAAGCCCTGTCGTGGCACAGCCCTTTCATTTACCTTACCTCAAATGTCCCACTCAGAGTCTGGGTTCCGAATACACCATCAAAAAAATCATCATGTTATTATACAGTCAGTCTTCCCCCATGAACAGTTTGTCAGTTTATCTTGATTTCTCTGTCAGTCACACCATTAGCGTTCTAGCGTTCTCGCGTTCTCATTCTCTAAGGGAATGAGACACTTTGATAGAGGGAAATAGGAAAAGTTTGAGAACCTAACCTAGCTTTAAAGCATAGTGAAATGTTACAAAAAAGAAACCCACTGAAGTTCCCTAAGATAAAAGGGGGCTACACTGCATTAGAACTAGAAAACAATTAGAAACAGATTTGCATTTGGGTTAATTTGGCACTGCCTTGTTATCTTGTAACCAGGGAAAAGGAACTAAAACATTGAGGTATCTACTTATGTCCAAGTGTGCCCTGCATGCTTACCTAATTTAATCATTAAAACACAGTACAGCTGGTAGTTATTGTAATTTTCTATCAACTTGCTTAGGAACTTAGCTAATAAATAGCAGAGCCAGCATTCAGTCTAATTATAGCTCTCTCTGAAGCTTTTGAGTAAAGCATGCTTCCAGTTGGGAATGAGAATTACTTCCTTAGTAAGGTGTTGTGTTGCTGATATTTAAAAATTTTGTCTTTCTAAGCTAATTAAATAATTTATTCTATTTTGTCTTTTGTGCACAACTGTGTACCATGCATGATATTGTCATGTGTTCCTAGTTTTGGCAGGAGAAGGAACTCGATATCTACTGATCCATAATTATTGTTCTGTTTTTCTCTGCATAATATAAATATTGTGGTTTATCTAGTAAAGATACACAGTATTTTCTTTCTTTAACAAGTTATGTTAATCTGTGATCTGACCACTAGACAATCTTGTAAGGGAATGGGGTCGTGTAATAGATGTTTGAGTTTAGTAGTTGGTAAATCCTTGGTTCAGATCTCAGCACTGCCACATTCTAATGGTTTAGCCCTGGACAAATTTCACTTTTGTAAGCCTTAGTTTCCAGTTCTCTAGAGTGGAGAAGATTCACCTAAAAACTCTCCTGCCCCCTGTTTCCTTCAGGGTATCATATTAGAATATGTTCTGTTTTTGTGTTTTTATTTTTCATTTCACTTGTTTTAAATAATTACACTTTGGGAGAATTCCAACAGTATACTATTCTAATATCCACCTGGGTTATTAAGATTAAAAAAGAAATTATATACATTCAGTGTATATAATAAACAAAGCTATTCTTTTCCCAACTTTATTTTAGACATGATGTTCTCATATAGTATATTATTCATTTTAAGTAATACATTTAAAAATGATCTCTAAACAGTATTCCATTTGAGCCCTCAGATTTGGAGATAAAAACTGAATGACTAGTTTTATCATATATCTTTCTTAAAGTTAAAAAGAGAATGAGAAATGTCCAGCATTATGCCAAATTCTGAGCAACAGTTTTTAACCTGAGTACCTAGCACTCTAGAAAACAGTACCCAGCCCAATCCCTGCATGCCTGCTGTCATAATTGTAGATGGTTCAGCTGACCTGGGTAGCACACTTGGAGGCTTGGCATATATCATTTACAATTACTGAGATTTAATTTCACTAAAATTGTATGAGAAACATGAGTTATTGTAAAGGATAAAGCTGTATCTGTTTGACTCACTTTTGAGTCCCCTCTAGTATACTTAGAACAAGCACAGATCATGTGATTCATTATATATTTCAAAATTAACTCACGGGGTCCACAGGTGTGGATTTCCAATCATTTGATTTAGCTTTAGGGGAGTTTTGATGATTAAGGACTCATGAGTACCTGAATTAAGATCCAGCTTTTTACAAGGAATTTCTCCATTTTTAATTATTTACCTATCTTAAACTTAATTTTCCCTTTGATTCTTTCTCTTTTTATTTCTGGTATAGTATATGCTGATATAAAATTAGAAAATCTAGATAAGCAAAAAAAAGTAATATGCAATTTTCACCACCTAAAAAACCCCATATTTTAGTAAATGTACTCCTTTCTCCTTCTGTACGTATAACTATTAAGTATCATTTTTCCCAAAATGAGACCATACTATAACATTGTTTTTAACTTGTTAAAACAATGTTTAACTTGTTAATTTATTTCTTAATAATAAACTTATACTTATTTTAATGACTATATTGTCTTTGGTATTATATCATATACAGATATCATTAATTATTTAGCAAGTTCTTCATTGGTGAACATTTAGATTGCTTTTCACTTTCTGTTATGATAAATAATGGATCAGTGAACATTCTTGTAGCATCTGTGTGTGTCCATGATTGTTTAAATGGAATTGCTTGATCAAAGCCTTTTGAATGTGCTGCCAGAGGTTACCCTCTGAAAAGGTTGTACCAATTTATATTTTCACCAACAGTATATTTAAGTACCTAATTCTGTATTTTCCTGGGAGTAGATATCTTTTTTTTTCTGATCTTTGCCAAATGATAGCTTTTTAAAAAAGTATTAATATTTCTATTACTTTTGAATTTGAACTTTTTAAAAACTTGGTCACTTATTTTCTTCTTTTCTGAACCATCTGAGTTCTTTTTCTTGATTTGCAAGGGCTTTTATAAAATGACTTTCAGCCATGAGAGTATGTTAGAAATATATTTTTCCAAGTTTTTTTGTTTCACTTCCATTTTTGAGTAGTCTAAATTGACCCTCCTTTTCAAACCTTTAAATGGCTCATTAAGCCAATGACTAATTCTTTAGAATGTTTTACTAACCTTGATTTGCACATGACTCATTTATACATTATGACTTCATTCGATAGCCGGAGTAGGAGGAGAATATAGCATTAAATAGTTTGTATAACTTACTCACTAGTTTACCCTCCCAGCCATAGAATGAGGAAGGCTAACTACAGAAAAAAATAGGAAGGCCTTATGATTTTGCTCCAACAGATAATTTTCATTTTACCTTCATAAATATTACTTAATATATGCCATGTTCATTTCTTCTAAAGATGTAGTAGCATTATACACACTTTCACTTTCTTTTATTTTGGGACATGTAACTTTTAAAAAATAATCTTTGTTTTCTTCTAGGTATAAGATATTATTCATTATAGAAAATTGAGAAAGTACCAAAGAGTATGAAGAAGAAAATACAATCACCTGTGATCCTATCATTTCTCTTTGATAACTATTACTTGATCTTTGGAATATATTTGATTCAGTCATGTCAGATGATTATTATACTATTGAATTTAGTTTGTTACTGGGTTGTTGTTGTTTTTTTCTGCTTTATAACAAAGTGGATCAGCTATACATATACATATATCCCCATATCTCCTCCCTCTTGCATCTCCCTCCCACCCTTCCTATCCCACCCTGTCACTGGTTTATTATTTAAAACTTTTGTTATGTGTATTCATAAGTGAAATTAGGTATCTTTTCTCTTTTTGTCTCTTTTTGAGAGACATTTGTTTCAGGGTTTTGTACTAGTTAGTTCATAAATGGCATTGGGTAGTTAACTTCTTTTTATGTGTTATAGTTTATCTAGCATGGGAGCTGTTAAAGTTTGAAAGAGCTCACAAGTATAAAACCTGACCACAAAGCTTTTTGAAGGTCATTTTCTAATAAACTTATTTTTATGAGTTCTGTTCTAATGAGCACACATTCCATTGTTGGTTTTGGTTTGGTTTGGTTTATTGAAGTATAATTGATTTACAATGTTGTGTTAGTTTCTTGTGTACAGCACAGTGATTCAGATATATTTATTTATGGATAGATAGAAAGATAAAGATATTCTTTTTCAGATTCTTTTCCATTATAGTTTATTACAAGATATTGAATATAGTTCCCTGTGCTATACAGTAGGACCCGTTTATTTTATATGTAGTAGTTTGCTGATCCCAAACTTCTAATTTACTCCTCCCCCCCAAGCCCTTTCCCCTTTGGTAACCATAAATTTGGTTTCTGTGTCACACATTCCATTATAGAATGTACTATATGTTATCAAAACTTTTCTAAGATTAAATTAATTACTTTGGTTTACTATGTTGAGTTTATTAATATTCAGAGAGGTTTTGAAAGGGTTATATTTTGTGTTTTCTTCTACTTATATACTTTAAAAACTCAAGTTATCAACTGCTGATATCATCCATATAATTTCAAATAATTCTTTGCTACAAGTTATTAGTTTATGAACTTGAATCTCAGTAATTTTCTTCATTGTTTTCTTACCTTATTACTTTTTAAATGAGTTTATTTAGCATAGCAAGAAGAAGGGATAGTACGTTCTCTTTGTACTCTCCTTTTAGATATACTGGATATAATACATCAATAATAAAAGCCACTAATAACATAAAACTTTTTTACCATTTTTATTATAACCCATATCAAAATAGCAATCCTAAACAATACTGTTTCTTTTCAACATATAGAATGCCAACTTTATGATGTGGAAGGAGTCCAGAATTAAAACAAAAGTTTTTCTTCTTGTTGCATTTCAGGCACAGAAATCCAGATATAATAAAACAGGAACAATAATTTCAGTGCTAAGCATCTTGAAAGATCAGAACATAGTACATTTGAGAGTTAGGAAAGACTTCCTTCATTTATGGTACTGTCTTACATCGGATTTTCTTGAACTTGACCGACTTATTGCAACACAAATGTCATTTCCTCTAAAGGAGTTTACAGAATTTATTACTTTTTAAATAAGAAAGTAAAAAGATATAGACTGTGTTCAAGAACTTCATTTGAGTTTCTGAAAATTAAGTTATTCAATCCTAGATTTTTGCGTAGAGTTTTTTTTAATGTATACATATCAACAAAGATGTATTTTTTTAAATATATACATTTATTTTATTTATTTTTGGCTGTATTGGGTCTTTGGGCAAGCAGGGACTACTCTTTGTTGCAGTGCCCATGGGCCTTCCACTGCTGTGGCCTCTCGCGTTGCAGAGCTCCGGCTCTAGAGCACAGGCTCAGCGGTTGTGGCATGTGGGCTTAGTTGCTCCAAGGCATGCGGGATCCTCCCAGACCAGGGCTTGAACCTGTGTCCCCTGCATTGGCAGGCAGATTCCTAACCACTGCACCACCAGGGAAGCCCTGCATAGAGTTTTTAAGAAATGTATTGAGATTAGAACCATAGGTTTTCCTCAGTTTATATATATGTGTGTAAATTCATAAATGCAGCAATCAACTTTGCTAACAGTCACCTAATAGGATAAGTCTTTGGAATTATTTTAAATGAGAGAAAAACTTATGAGAAAATCTTTACTTGCTGTTCATTTCCCCAACATATAATAATTAATTGTTTTCATCACTGTTTTTGCTCCTTAAACATTTTAAACCGTATTCATATAAACATTTATATCACCTTGTTTCAATTTTATTTTGAACAGTCACACTTTTAAAGTTAGTTGACTGTTGTCTTTTTCCGAGAAGTTTTGAGAGAAGTCAAATGCCTAGACAGGTGTTTTGTATGATTAAAAAAATGGTCTTTCTATTTACATCGTGCAACAATTAGCAGGAACAAATTTGGCAAGAGTCCTTATAGAGAGTATTACATCTCACCTCCTACTGAATTGTCTTCCTTTTATGACTTTATTGTTTGGTTTGGAATAACTTCCTAGGGTGTCAAGCAAGTTCAGAATGAAGTTTAAAAATATATTCCACAGAGAAATGGTAATTGGATTATGGTAAATTAACTGTGAGTTAGTAGTTAAGTCATAGATTGGATTATTGAGAAATAACTACATACCACAGGTGTTATGTGGGATTATGAAATGATTTTTTTCATATATAACAATTAATATAATACCTTTATTCCCTTTACTCCCTGCCCAAAGATTAAAGGCAAAATCAATTAATAAGTTATTAAGATTTAAACTGATAGATTTTCTGTGGACTTTTTTGTTTTTTCATTATTTCAAAATTTTGAGAAACTTTTTTGATGGCAAAATATGAAGTGATCATTTTTAGCTTTTCAAGTTAATTGAAAATTGACGGTATCTAAAAGTTTTAACAAGTTACTCTGAAGTACAAATGAGTATCCCTTTCTCCGTTGATAAAGACAGGCAGTTTCAGTGTTATAAGGGGAGAAAAATCTGCCAAATATTTGAGTCCTGTATGATTCTTTGCTCTTGGCATATCAATTTCAGGTTTAGAGTTTGCATCAGGAGTGATATGAGTAATTTTTGTTTCTATGACTGTAAATAAAGAAACTCCAAGGCAACAAGGCCCAGTCATTGTGTCCAGAGATGAAAGTCCACTGTGCTGCTAAAGAGACGGCCTTTATGACTTCTTTTATTCCTGGATCCTTTATGTCTCCTCTCAAAAAAAAAAAAAAGAGGATCCTAGAGCTATTTGAAACAAAATTCATTATCTTTTATTCAGTACTTGTGTCCTTGTTCCTTTTCTGTGGCACAGTTTCAAAACATTACTCTTATCATACACATCTTTAGCCCTCTCATGTAAGTGTTATGTTTATAATATTGCTGATCAAGTAAGAAAAAAAGTCTTCCAGCTCATGTATGTAAGTAACAAGTGACTTCTCCCAGACATTAGATTCCTTACCTATAATGAAGGGGGAAGTATTATCTTTCTCTTAAGGTTTTACTGATTAGATTACACAGGCATACCTCGTTTTATTGCACTTTGCAGATATTGCATTTTTTTACAAATCGAAGGTTTGTGGCAAACATGCATCAAGCAAGTCTATCGGGGCCATTTTTCCTACAGCATTTGCTCACTTCATGTCTCTTTGTCACATTTTGGTAATTCCCGCAATAGTTCAAGCTTTTTCATTGCTATCATATTTGTTATGGTGGTCTGTAATCAGTGTTCTTTAATGTTACTATTGCAAAAAGATTTTGACTTGCTGGAGGCTCAGGTGATCATTAGCACTTTTTAGTAATACATTATTTTTAAATTAAGGTATGTGCGGTTTTTTAAACATAGAGGGACACCCCATGAGACACACAATCCCACCCCCACCACATATACCCACCTACTAGATGGAATTGAAAGGCCGAAGAAGTCCCCTGTATGTGGTCAGGAAACAATGCTCATATTTCCTCTCTTCTCCACTCTCCTTAGAGTAGCTGGACAGAGCACTATCAAAGCCAAAGTCATCTATCCCTTAGAGACCAAGACATCCCTCTTGATAAGAAACTAGCCATCTTGGTTTTCATGCTGTAAAGTATTTTGTTTTGTTTTTAGGGTAAACTGGCTGAATTCCTTGCTTCTGTCTCTACTTTAGAAATATTGTTTAAAATAATCCATCCGTATGATGTTGACTGGTTCTGATTTTTTTCTTAAACTTTCTTTTCCGATTATGGACATGATCGGTTCTACTACTATATCATTTTTAACAAGCCATTTTTTCCCCAAGGAACTCATTTATTTTATGAAGCTCAGAAAATAAAAGTGGCCCCTTAATCCCATTACTGACACTGTCTTATGTATTCTACTTTAGACTTTCCTGTGCTTATATAAAGATTTCTCCCCCAAAATTGGACTCTTGCTATAGATACTCTCATAACTCTTTTCACTCAATAGTAGATCATGTATGTCTCAGTATATATGTAAATATTAATCTCACAGAGCAGTACTGTATAGTGCTTTTTTTTTTTTTTTTTTGCGGTACGTGGGCCTCTCACTGTTGTGGCCTCTCCCGCTGCGGAGCACAGGCTCCGGACGCGCAGGGTCAGCGGCCATGGCTCACGGGCCCAGCCGCTCCACGGCATATGGGATCTTCCCAGACCGGGGCACGAACCCGCGTCCCCTGCATCAGCAGGCAGACTCTCAACCACTGCGCCACCAGGGAAGCCCTGTATAGTGATTTATAGGCATGGATTCTGAACTCACAGAGACCTGAATTTGAATCCATTTCTGCCACTTGCCAGCTACAAGCCTTAATTTATTCACCTTTAAAATGAGGATAATAACAGCACAAACCTTCTAGGGTTATGAAGATGAGATGAAATGAGATGAGGTATGTCAAGTGCTTAAAAGTATCTGGCACACAGTAAGCATACAATAAATTTTAGCTATTTAGAATAATCATGTTTGAGAACTGTATAATTTTTTATGTGTTTACCCCAATTTATTCACCTCTCCAGTATTAATAAACATTTAGATACTGGGCATTTAGGCTGTTTACAGTTTCCCAGTATTATAAAGCAACCCTGCAATATACACCCTTGCAACTAAATCTTTGTGTACTGTCTTATTTCCTTAGGACATAAAATTGGTGTGCCAAAGGGAATGTATATTTCTAAAGCTTTTAGTAGTATTTCTAAATACCCCTCCAAAAAGGTTATGGAACTCTAACTCCAGCATTCTTTGTTGTTTTTGTTGAAGATGATTTATCTGGAGTCATGTTTCAAAGAGATATCTTTAAAATTCTTATCATTGCTAACCATATTAATATATTAAAGGACAGTTAAGTCGTCACATTCATGCATAATACAGAGGTGTTTTCAAAATGGATCACCTGGTTGCCCTTGAGCCTCCATTACTAGAATATAAAAGATTTTCCTCTAAGAGAAATGTTATGTTGGCAATCTTCTCATCTTATTAAGATAGCAATGCCAATTTTTAACATTTGGTAGGATACCAAGTTTGGTTAATTTGTTTGTGGCCTTTTTTAAAAGCTATTTTAAAATTTTTTGTGTTGTTTGTAATAGAGAATGCCACTTCACAAAGTTTGATTACTGAAATGTTCTGTGGGTTTGATTTCTCCTGAGCGTAGAAGAGAGAAGGCTGATATAAAAATTTATTTACGTAAGTGTAGCATAGCCATGTTTAGAAACATGTATAAACATGATAAACATGATAAAGCTTCCCAGAGCCCGTAGCATAACTTATGTATCAGGACCTGCCACATGGTATTAGCATATTTAATCCTACTACTCAGGTTGAAAACAAGACTGATTTTTCTTTAAAGGTTAAAAATATTTTTCTTCACAACAGTTTGCTTTCATTTCCAGCAGGAAGGGAACTGTTTTCAATTTTTTTAACCATAAAAATTAGTTTTCATTGTGTTCAGATTTTTTAGTAGATCTATGCATGGTCTTGTTGAAATTTACAGTGTAGGAAAATATGAAGAAAAACATAAAAGTCACTTTAAATCCCACTGCCCTGCAATAAAGACTGTTAACATCTTACTGACCACACTTTTATGCATCATGTTTTTTTCACATGTCTTAAATGAACTAATCTTTTTAAAACTGTGAAACATACATAACAAAGTTTACCGCTTTAACTGTTTTTGAGTGTACAGTTCGATGGCATTAAGTACATTGACATAGTTGTGAAACCACCAGCACCATCCATCTCCAGAACTCTTTCTATCTTCAGACTGAAACTCTGTACACGTTGAGCAATAGCTCCCCGCTCTCCCCTCCTCCAGCCCCTGGCAACCACGACCTACTCTTTTTCACTTTGTATTGAAATATAATATTCATACAGAAAAGTACACATACTACAAGTACGCTGATAGCCAAAAAACACATGAGGAAGAGAGTGTTTCAAAGTGTTACTGTTGAGGTTCCTTTTTTCTTTGCAGAGCAAGTTGGCAGTGCTCTACTAGTACAGATTTATGTTCTCTTAACTGCCACATTATTTTATTTGATCATGTTCTGTAGACTGACTGGTGACTAACTCAGAGCTAGCAAGCCTGTCACCCAGAGCATAATAAAGCACTGTGTAGTGATGCGTCACAAGACTGTTTTTGCATAGAGCTTATTAGCCAAGGCTTTTGGAAACGCCCTCAGCTGCACCTTGTTCTATATTAGTACTCCTCAGACAGGAAGAATTTTCTTTTGCTGCGGTAGCTTGTCCGGTTACCTTCAGGGTAAGTGTGTACAGTTCGTGTAAAAATGAGTTTCTCTTGTTTAACTTTATCTGATTCTTATTTGATTCTGTATCTTTTGAAATTTTAAGCATTTAAGCATCCAAATTAAGGAAATAAAAACAGAATGATCCTGTATAATGTAAAACTTCTTTATAGTTTGCAAAGATATGAATATGTAAAACTTTGCAGTGTCTTGAGTCTCAGAAATTATAATTTGTAGGATCTAATTTTAAGAGCTTATTGTTTAAAAAAAAAGAGCTTATTGTTTCACACATACATGTTAAAGAAAAGCAAAGTACCCTCAGAAATCTCTTTTCAAGGGGAAGAAAGATCCAATTTTGTTGTTCATTAGTTGTGTGACTCAGTTTTGCTGATAGCCACATGCTTTGTGTAGCTAGGGTTAGGAACTATTTATTATGGCTAATAATAAAGATAATTAATTTTTATTTTGTGCCCATAAGCCTTATCCAGGATATCTTGGAATGGGTTTATACTGGTATGTTTTATAAATTAATAAAAACTGGATTACTGTCTGTAAGGATTATAACACATTGTGTATTGAAAATTAAGATTCAAACATATATATCACCATAATAGCCTAGAATGTTGTAGTTAACTTAGATTTAAATACTTGAATTTACTTTATTTTTTATAGTTAGCTAATGCAGCAGACCATTTCGTAAAGTAGTTTACTTGGTTTTTATTGGCAGCCTATATCCAAGCCCTGCATCTTGGGATGCTGCTTACTACCTGTGCTGTTCTAGGACATATTCAAGGACAGAGGAACTCAGAGTACTCTAAGGGTGATCAGTATAAATTACCTACTTTCTATGTGCCTTGGTTTACTCACCTTGAAAAACACTATTAGCTATTACGTTAGTGGAGATGGGGAGGATAGATGAATAAATTCTAAGCTTTGAAATTGTGTATTTTCATAAGTATCTACAAAATTCTGACTGAGAAGCCACATTTTACTATTTAAGAAAATTGGTATAAATTGCCAATTTTTAAATAACTGGCCTTTGAAATCTATTTTCTTTTCTTCTACCACCTTCTCTTACCATCCCACCTTTTGCTATTCAGTTTCATTTTTGTTTTCTCTCTGTATCAAGAGAAAGTTTCATTTTCCAGTTTGTGTATTTTTTTTTCACTGCTGCCTTGAAAATCTAATTAGGGAGAATTCTTTAAATGCCCCCAAGAAATTGATTTTATAATGTTATACAAATGAGGAACTTATAGTTTGATTTTCCATGTGCTAATCACCCTAAAAAAGTGTCATTATTAAAAAGCCAAGCTTAGGACAAGTAATATATGTTGCTGAAGATGTGCAGTAAGATATTTAGGACTGTTGCTGATACACTGTCCATACTGTAGTAATGCATACCTTTTCTTATGTAAGTAGTATACAGTTTACCATTCAAAATTGCCTTAATTTATTGTGTAATTTAAATGTTTCTAAAAGTATCAAGCTTAAAGCAGAATCACAACTTTTTAAGCTAAGAATATCAATGAATTTAATCTTTTTTCACTTTCCCATAAGACAGTCAAGTGGGCCTTTAAAAGTATTCAATTTGCATTCAAATAGATACTTTAAAACTTGTATAAAGGCAAGTAAATTTTTTTCATGTAGATATAGAAATTTTCAGTCATTTTGATTTGTAAATAACTTCAAGGTGTAAAGAGAATCATCTCAATGAAATACCACGATAGCTAAAATCAGTTATCAAGTTTGTGCTATGCAAGTGAAGTTCTTCTTACCTCTTGCTTCAGTCTTTAGCTTGGTCCTACATGTTCCTTGTAATGAACACTGTTACAGTAGAGACCTTAACCTCACAGTGAAAGAACACAAAGTAATTATTTTCCAGTTTCCACATTTTCCAGTCCACATATAAAGGTTCCAAATACTTAAAACTTCAGAACTTTCTTAGTAGAGAGTTCATAGTTCAAGGGTAATATTTTCTATTTTTGAACATGTCTTCTACACTTGATGTGTTTTTTTCAGCAGCTTTTCTCTTGAAGCATCTGCAACAGATGACTGCTGGCAAAGTAAGCCAGAAGTTTATATACCAAGTATAGGTTTACAAGCCTATTGGTTTAAAAATATCCTGCCCTAATTTTCAATGTCTTCCTTAGAATAGCGCCAGAATGCTGACATTTATACCTTAGTCTTTACACTTCTATAATGATAGTGATTTTTCTATTAGGACTGCAGTGTCACTTCATGTGAGATTATCTTTGAGTAAGGATAAATTCTGGTCAGATTGCCAGTGAGGATTAGGAAGAATGAAATATCGTCATTGAAATTTGCAGAGTATCTAGTAAACTATTAGGTTTACTTATTAAAAATAACGTCCTAAAGTTGGCCATTAGCAGATTTCTGATCACTCTTTGTTTTCTTTTGTATAAATAAAATAATGAAGAGACCATGATAAAGATAATTAACTCCTTTACCTACTAACACTGGCTTTTTTTTTTTTTTCCTTCTTCTTTCCTTTTCTACTAAACATGAATGAATGCTCCACAAAGAGCCATACTTGGGGGCAGAGAGTGGAGAGGAATTGGGCTACTTGGCTATGTGTAACAAAAGACTTTAGATTCCCAGATATTAAAACGTATTCTTCACTACTTGAATTGTTTTCCTTCGAGCTTTTCAAGTGTTTCAGAGTATGTGATATTTTTGTAAACTCCACTGTACTTTTTCACATCCTCCTTCCTTTTTTTCAAGCTAATAAAATGGTTTTATTTAAATAGTGCCTTCTGAGAAATCTAGAAATCCTTTTCAGATATTAAATATTGAAGAAAAGCCATAAGCATTTAATATTTTACTCTTTGGATTCTATAAATGAAGAAACAGACTTGCCAGGCAGTTTTGATGACAGTATTTTTCAGATGTGAAAAAATGGAGGTATCTTACTATTTGGAAATACTGTTTATTCAAATCTAAGATACCATCAGTTATAAGATCATCAACTTAACTAACAGCCTTTCTGAGAGGGGTGGGAAATACTTTTTTAAGTAAGATATTTCCCAATTTTATATATGTAATTTAAGTGGAAGGGGGGATGGATTTTAGAATTTGAGAATTTTTTTTTATGTCTGCTACACACATTTTAATTATAAAGAACACAGATCTAATGTTCAACTTCTATTACTAGAGTTTAAGAAAAAGTCAGTTTTTCCCTCTCAACTAACTTACCCTTTTTAAACAGTACTTTTATTATAAAATTTTGCTTACCTGGAATAAAGTAAAAGTAAAGTCATTGGGCTTCCCTGGTGGCGCAGTGGTTGAGAGTCCGCCTGCCGATGCAGGGGACACGGGTTCGTGCCCTAGTCCGGGAAGATCCCACATGCCGCGGAGCGGCTAGGCCCGTGAGCCATGGCCGCTGAGCCTGCGCGTCCGGAGCCTGTGCTCCGCAGCGGGAGAGGCCACAACAGGGAGAGGCCCGCGTACCGCAAAAAAAAAAAAAAGTCAAGTCATTGAGGAACAAAAATAAATAATTTTCCCTAAGATTTATACTGCAAAAATGAAACTTAGTATAATGATAGGGTATTTTTAAAACTTTTGGTTTAACAAATAGATGCATATAAATTTCACCCAAAACCCTTAAATGATCATTCAATTACATACCTATTTTGTGCCAGACACTATGCTAGATTCAAACACAAGTCAGATCTTAGTCACATCATTTCACAAAATTAAAGATTTTAAAATGAGAAAATTGAAGAATAAATTTGACTTGTGTGGATTATGCTTCTCCTTACATTCTTATTCAGTAATAATAATGCATAATTTTCCCACAAACTTCACCCTTACATGTAGAGATGTTGATAAAGTGTTCTTGCAATAAAGCATTTTCTTGCAAATATACACTTCACTTTAATTCCATTCAAATCTTATTAACACCATATAAATTCTTATAGGAGAGCTGCAACTTCTCCATACACAATTTTAACCCAAAACTTTGTGAGATAGAGTAAAATCTTTGCTGAGCTTCTTAGGAAAGAAAAAAAAAAAAAATGCCTTCAGTAACTCGGTATTTCAGTCAAACCAAAAGCACCTTCCGGGTATGTCATTAACATAAAGGAAGAGACTAAAATGTATGTATGTCACTTGTACTTTTTTTCTCTCTCTTTCACTGTGACATCACCTGGGAAAATCCAGAAGATTGGATAACCGAGAAATGCCTAATCAAGATTCTGCTGTACATGTGAAAATGGTGGGTATTTGAATATTTCCAGTTCCATTTATTAATGGTGAACCTTCACCACTTTTACCTCTGTCTCTAACCAGATAATTAATTATGGGACTGTAACTGTATACAGATCTTTCTTCCCAATGTTAGACACACAGTAGAACTTCGAATGTTTGTTGAATTGAATTTCTTTGGAATTCTTTTTGCTTGAAATATAATGTGCATTGAAGTGTTTCTCGGCATATAAAATGATTACCCCGTCCCTTTTTGTGCTAAATTTTCCTTGCTCAGCAACAGCACACTTAAATCATACAACATGAGGTCTTTTCTCTTAGGCCTCTGAATTAAAATGACCAGCATTTAAGAATTTTTAAAAACTTCTTGAACAGCAGTAGCTTTCATTGCATTATAGAAATTAGGATGAAGTAGGGAAAATATAGGCTTTGGCATCAGAACTGGCTTCAGATCTTAACTCAGTCCTTGATAGCTGTCATACCCTTGAATGAAGGCAACCATCTCACCTTTAAGAAATGGGTGTGAAAGCACCAACCTTGTGTTGTTTTCATTCATATATTTTCCCAGCTTTTTTAAGATATAATTGACAAATAAAATTACAAGATATTTAAAGTGTACAGTGTGATGATTTGATATGCATGTACATTGTGAAAGTTTACCCCATCTAGTTAACACATCCATGACCTCACAAATTTACCTTTTTTTTTTTTTTGAGAACATTTGAGTTCTACTCTCTTAGTAAATTTCAATTTTGTGATAGTGTTAAACATTATGATCACCATGTTATACATTATATCCTCAGACCTTATTCATCTTATAATTGAAATGTTCTTATACATATTTAATGAAAAAGTATATATAAAGTACCTCATCGCACATAGTAAGCACTCAGTGAATGTGAATCTCCTATATTATGTTAGTAAGTGTTTTAGCTCTGTAAGTAGCATTTATTTGTATGTGTGGGGAAAATTATGTCCATCCTCCTTATTCATAAAAATTTTTTAAATCACAGTTTCCGTCTTTTAAAGAGGACAACTGCCCCATGATCTCTTTCGTATTTTCTCTTTCTGTCCTTTTTGTTGTTCTTCCTCTTCTCTATTTTTTCATCCTTTTTCTTTCTAGTTTTCTTTTTCTGGTTTGAGCCTATAAACCAGAACTTAGCATGCAAACAGCTTTGTGTCACAATTAGTAAATCTCTCATTTAACTTTCCTCATCCAATATGTGATGGGAGGTTAAAGTTGACTCAAAGTGCTGATTAAGCTTGTCATCAGTATACTTAGAGCTGTTAGGATAAAGCATGAAATTGCTGATTTTTTTAATACATCAAATATAGTCCAATATTGGCAGTTTTGTATGGTTCAGCCTAATACTTGGACATGATCTTTGCATCCATTGCATGATTGACATTTGATTCATTGGTACTGAGCATGAACATCGCTGACTTAAATCATTCTAAACTCATTTTCTTTCTTGAGTTGATTTTCTTTTTCTTTTTTTAACCAAAATGAATACAAGAGACATAGGAAAGTCTTACCAGATAATTTGTTGTTACCTGGATCCTAGAACCTTCTAACATGTGTCTCCTTTAGAAGCAAGTAGCAATGTAGTTAACCCACAATAACACTATTGAAGGAAAACAAGCCAAAAGATGATATATACTTAAGTACTTTTTACTGTCATTGCGTGAATTTACACAATTTTTACCTTGGGTTTGCTTTTCTAAAAACATTGATACATCTTTTAAGTTGATATCTCCTTAGGATGTTATTCTTAACTTCTCATGATCTGAGTCCAAATCTCTCCTTCCAGACTTTACACACACTCACACTGTTCTCCATGTACACTTAAGTTCTAGAAAAACAGAGCTATTTATCTTTTTCCCACATTAGACCCTGTACTTTGACCCCTCCCCAGTCTCAGCATACCCAAATCCTGCTTCACTCTGAAATCCTAGCTCCATCGGCCCTCCCTCCTTTGACCCCAGCAGAAGTAATCTCAATTTCTTCTGTTTCTCTGATATTGTACTTGGACATCTTGGCAATGTATTAGTTATTTGGGTTCCTGTATTATAATCCATGTTAGAGAACATGCATTTGAGTATAAGATGTATATCGTACTAAAACTTCTGTATCTTTTACAGAGCTGCTTAACAGAATGCCTTACAGTTAAAGACTATATGGTAAATGAAGGAAAGAATTTGGCCTACACTCCCTTAATGTGGAGACAGGCCAGATATGTGGTAGGCAGGAGAGACGGCTATCAATAAAATTTAGCAGTGCATAATCTTCAAAGTAAATCATAGAATCATCCAGGTATGTGAGTGAGTAAATGTACCAGTCTGAATAGGTGGTTTTAAAAATCTATACTTTTTATGTCATCACATAAAAATGGTAGTGCCCACTCCTTTGTACCAGTAATGAAGACTTTTGCTTGTACCATATCTGAACATTGGAAAACAAAGAAAAAATATTTTCCCTGAGAGCTTCAGACAAAGATTCTTAAGTAATTCAAACTAATTTTGATGTGGCCGTGTTTAGGAAAATTACAGGTAGACATCCTTAGGACAATTTTGTGACTACTATGCAGATATACATTTATATCATCTCAGTGTATCCATAAAATAATATCAAACACTGTAATATTGCTATAGGGTTGTGAACAAAACTATATAACTTTGCAATCAATTTCTTTAGAAATCATGCATTCTGAATATGTAAGTAGACTAATAATTAGGAATTCATTTCATCTGTACAAATACAATATATTAAAGATCAGCCAGAATAAGTATATTTTAGGTTTTCCATAGTTATCTTTAGCATTGCTTCAGATTAGGCTCCAGTCAACCAGAATACCCTGATTCTTGTCAGGAAAGCTTCGTTCCCTCCCTAACATTTTATATTATAGCCTTAGAAAATGAATTTGTTTTCTTTTGCTCACAAATGATGGAAATTTTTAGCCCCTTATTTTTCATAAAATTGTATTATCAAATTGGAAAGTTTTCAAAAAATTTAAAGTAACTTGCCCTTCAAATTTCAAGTATCATTATTTTATGTACCACCAAAGAGGAAGGTGTATTTTGTCCAAGAGGAATATGAGGAAGGGATTTGAGGAGGTAACAAAAGTATGTGACGTATGATGAAATGCATACTCCTGTAGTGTGCTTCATAATGTTCTGATATTCTGATATTGACAAATTTCATACATAAAATTGTATTTCTTAGGCTGTATTCTAAAATATTTGAGTAAAATGTCCAATATCTCAAGTTCCTGAGAAGTATTTATCATATACTTTAGTAATATTGTATGTGTATTGTGGAAAGGGGTGTGTGTGGTGTATTACCATATAGTCCAAGGCAAGTATAATTATAATTTTTTTATTTCTTACGCCGGTGTCTTCCATCCTGTCGTGTTCTCTGGAGAAAGTAGCTGCCCTTCCATCTGTTTTAATCACTGGTATTTCACCCTAGTACTGTTTGAGTATTCGCTACTCATTTATCTGAAAATGAATGGTTATATTTTGTGCAGAAGGAGGGATATGAATGCCTCTCTAGCCACTGGTTCTCTTTATTTTCACTGTCAAATAAACCAATCTAATAGTTGCTTAGCCTAGCAGAAACCAGCCTTCTTTGAAGTCCTGTTTAAACATGGCTTTTTAAAATTAAATGTATTGGGGCTTCCCTGGTGGCGCAATGGTTGAGAGTCCACCTGCCGATGCAGCGGACGCGGGTTCGTGTCGGTCCGGGAAGATCCCACATGCCGCGGAGCGGCTGGACCTGTGAGCCATGGCCGCTGAGCCTGCGCGTTCGGAGCCTGTGCTCCGCAACAGGAGAGGCCACAACAGTGAGAGGCCCGCGTACCGCAAAAAAAAAAAAAAAAAATTAAATGTAATATGTAACTGGCTTGAGGCAGGACATCTTCCTCAGTATCGACACACTGAAACAAAATGTCTAATTTTCTTGGCGAAAATACAGTAGGTGACATATACCCTCTATTGCTTTCATCAACGGGTTAGTTATCGAATCAAGCATATGCTGGTTGTTATGCATCTGCCAGTTAAGGCAGAAGTTAGAGCAGACTTTAGTCAGGGGATCATTTACTAGCTAAGGTATTTGTAAGGGAACAACAAAAGTGATATTCCAAAACAGCAGTGATTCCTAAAACTCAACAAGAAAACGGTATAAGCATCATGTCATCATATATCTCTAGCTTCTCCTGTCTGACACAAAGTAGACACATGGTAAGTATTTATAAAACAAGTGAATGGATATTAATGAATGAAAAAAAGGAATGTAGGGATAAATGCCTATTGGTTTTTCTCATCTATTAAAAAATCACAATAAAATAGTGATTTATTTAGATGATTTAAATAACCTTCTTTATTCTTTTGAAACCGTTTAAAGTCCATTTAAATTAAAAAGATCACTGTGTGAAGGTTAGTTGCATTGCAGGTTATCCTATCCTATTTAAATATGGCTTTTTAAAATTAAGTGTATTATAAGTCCAGGTCTTTCATTCATGAAGAAAAATTTAATGTTCCCACTTCTCTTTCCTGTACACTCTGTATTCATCCTCCAGTCTTAGGAAAACATTTTAGCTTTTTTTCTGATTTTCCAATTTTGTCCATTATGTAGCGACAACATGGGACCTAATAGACTTAACTGGTCAGACTCTCTTGTAGCAGAGATACAAGGTCTGGGGAATTTTTCATAACTGTGTCCATAACACACATGAAATATGTTAATATTGGTGATAACACACCCATAATAATAGGATATAAAGTAAATAAATATTATCTGATACAAACCACTATAGAATCTTGATTTGAGGTTCATTTTCTTTTTATACTGTGAGCTGACTATTAAATGATTCATAGTTTCCTTCCCCCAGTCTTCTTGTACGGCTGTAAGAGCACTGTGCTGGTGCTGATTTTACTCTGATCAAACTCTGATCAATTTCATTATATCTGTGATATGGTAGAAAAGAGAAACAATATTTATATAACATTAAATTGTTGAGCAAAACTAAAGCCTGCATAAACCAGCCTAGTGGCAGCTTCTAAGCCCAGGTGGTCTAATACCTAATAGGGTCTTAACTTGAAATAAGTCCATTGTAAAATTTATGCCAAGAACAATGAAGTTTGGGGGGATATAGTACAATAAAGAAGCAAAGATCTTGAAGCAACTTTTCAAATTAAATACATTAATATTAATTTCAAAAAGCCAGATGCAAGGACTTCCCTGGTGGTGCAGTTGTTAAGAATCCGCCTGCCAGTGCAGGGGACACGGGTTCAAGCCCTGGTCCAGGGAGATTCCCACATGCTGTGGAGCAAACTAAACCCGTGTGCCACAACTACTGAGCCTGCGCTCTAGAGCCCGCAAGCCACAACTACTGAGCCCACGTGCCACAACTACTGAAGCCTGCGTGCCTAGAGCCCGTGCTCCGGAACAAGAGAAGCCACCGCAGTGAGAAGCCCGTGCACCGCATTGATGAGTAGCCCCTGCTCACCTCAACTAGATAAAGCCCGCGCACAGCAATGAAGACCCAACACAGCCAAAAATAAATAAATAAATAAAATATTTTTTTAAAAAAAGAATGCATTTTTTTTTTAAAAAGTACTGTTAAAACTAAGGTATTTACTTAAAAAAAAAAAAAGCCAGGTGCAAAAGTGTGTAATGAGAATGAGATAAATTATGTGCATATACATGCATGATTGCAATCATAAAAATGAAAACAATGGAAAATTGATTTAAATGTTTACTTGTTTATCCTTGGGCAGTAGAATTACAGGCAATTTTTATTTCTTTATACTTTGGTTTTTTTCTGTGGTAAACATGCATGACTTTTATAATTAGAAAAATTGCATTTTCTGATAATGTATTACAAATGTAGTTTTGCCTTAATCTTCTAGATGAAAACTACTGATGTACTTTAAAATTTTCTGTATAAATGGCAACTTGATATGGTGGTTTGCTTTTTTAAAAATAATGCCCCAACATTTTTACCTCTTTAAAAAATAATAAGCTTTTTATATTATTCTGCTTAGTATCAAAGGAGCCTGGGGAAAAAGGAATTAAAAATAGTTAATTAATTTCTTTGATTTTTAGATGCCAGAATTCCAGAAAAATTCAGTTCGCATCAAGAATCCTACAAGAGTAGAAGAAATTATCTGTGGTCTTATCAAAGGAGGAGCTGCCAAACTTCAGGTGAATAATTATCAAGAAGCCTTAAGTATTAAACCTTTATTTTTCAGGTTCAAGCAGACTCATTCATCCTATGTGTTGCTACAATCTAAGTAAAGAAAGTTTCGATAGCAAGCTTCGCCCATCCTTTTGGAATGTAAAATCTAAGAGATATATCTAGAATTGGTCTAAAATACTCAGAATGACCCACTGGAAACAAACAAAATTAGTAGCCTTGAGATAAATTTAGCTTTTCTTTAATATTAAGTGCTAAGCTAACTAGTGATATGCATAAGTATTAAACCATCTTAAGTAAAATATTAATATTAATAATATAATATTCTTTAAAATGTGTACAGTTTCAAGTTGTTCTTTTAATTTAATTAATCACAGTAGTTCAGGACTTTCCTGGTGGCACCGTGGTTAAGAATCTGCCTGCCAATGCAGGGGACACAGGTTTGAGCTCTGGTCCGGGAAGATCCCACATGCTGCAGAGCAGCTAAGCCCGTGCGCCACAACTACCGAGCCCGCGCACCGCAACTACTCAAGTCTGCACGCCCTAGAGCCCATGCTACACAACAAGAGAAGTCACCTCAATGAGGAGGCCACGCACTGCAATGAAGAGTAGCCCGTGTGCCGCAACTAGAGAAAGCCTGCGTGCAGCAACGAAGACCCACTGCAGCCAAAAAAATTTTTTAAATAAAATAAATCATAGTAGTTCAAAGTAAAATGTAACTTTATTAGGAGATAGATAACTTTTTTTTAATGCTTTTTTTTTTAAAGGAATGTTTTACGTGTAAATTAAATCAACAGTCTGGATATTCAGTAAAAACTTACTCTTTTTTTTAAACATTTCTGAAAAAATATTTAGCCCAGTCTCCTAAGTTTCAAGAGTTGGTAAACTGTTGCTACGTATCATTCATTCATTGGTAGAGTTTACCTAAATAGACAAGTTAACTCAAGAATGTAACAGTTTCAATAACGAAAAGCTTCATATAGTTTGCTTCCACTGCATTTTTGTACATTGACCAAGTAGGTTGAAATTGTGCAATGTTTTATTGCTGTCAGGAATAGTAACCATATTACCTGTGAGTGCAAATTCCTATACCGATTAGTCAGATTTTATTTGGCGACAGTGCTGGGGCACTTAAGGTTCATCTTGTAGTTACGGAAATTCTCAGGACTTGATATATGAACTGCATTAGATATCTCAGTGTAGACCGAATAACCTACAGTGGAGGGCAGGACAGAACACAGTCTTATGCCTCTAGGAAATGTGCATTAAGTGTCTGGCCTTGGTGGCTGTAATTTCATAGTGCCTTTTTCCCTTTTCTTACAGATAATAACAGACTTTGATATGACACTAAGTCGATTTTCCTACAGAGGGAAAAGATGCCCATCATGTCATAGTAAGTGTGGCATTCATAAACAAATTTATGAAATTAATCATTATTTTACATTCCTTTTCTACCTGTATTATCTATGAGATTGCTTGGGGTTTTTTCTTCTTTATGGACATTGAAAGTGAGGGAGCCTTATTATTTTATTATTATATTTTTAGGATTTGTTTTCCCCATGTTACATAAATGGCTGTTTTCCTGTATGGTTTTGGTTGCAAGAGGAATGAAGACTTCTGAAATTTTTCTCCCAAATGTGGTCTACTGAGGAAATATTTAAATGAATGTAAACTTTGAATTAGCCTAAAGAAACAGATTTATCAAATGCTTTGTGTTTCCTAGGAATGTTACTAAATTTTTGTGTCATTGATAAACTAAGTAAAAGAGTGAGTTACTAGATAAATATCCAGTTAAAATCTGTTGTTAGGATAATATACCTTTTTTGGTTTCCAAACTTGGCAGTGAGTTTTTAAAATAATACTCTTTAACCTGATATAAGCCCTCTCACTAACTGTTGGAACATGTGTAATTTGACAAATCATTGATAATTTATTTTTAAAAACTACTAAAAATTGTACCCTTTGGCCCAGTAATTCCTCTCTGGAGAATTTCTAATCAAGTAATCCCAAATGTAGGAAAAAAGCTTTAGATCCAAGGTTTAGATTTTAAAACCATTAGATTCTCTAGGAATGCCATGTGAATTACAGCACTAACACCAAAAGTTGTAATGACCATGCTACTTGACTTGGCATTTAAGTTAAAAGTAATAAGTTATTTATAGAACTAGTAGCATCAGAGTATTTCTTTTCTTTTTTTTAATTTATTTTTTAATTAAAGTATAGTTGGTTTACAATGTTTAGTTAATTTCTGTTGTACAGCAAAGTGACTCAGTTATACATATATATACATTCTTTTTTATATTATTTTCCATTATGGTTTTTCCCAGGATATTGAATATAGTTCAGAGTATTTTTTTTAATGCCTAGTTTGCTTTCTTTCTTTAGATGTCATTGACAACTGTAAGCTAATTACAGATGAATGTCGAGAAAAGGTAAACACTAACTATAATCCAGAGTTACTCAAAAACTTCATTACCCTTTTTGCTGAGAGTTTTTTCAGGTTCATTCATACAAACAAGAATGGTTGCAAAGTGTTTATAGCCATATCTGGCACATAGTAAACACTCACAGATCTTAGGTTTATTGTATGGACTATATGCTCCCAACTTATTTTAATGAAAAAATTAACAGTAACTTTTTAACAATAACAATAAAACTTACATGAGAAACTTTTAATAGATTACCAAAATATTCTGGTGTCCTTACATTAACTGGAGAATTAAAACAAAAATACTGTGATGGGAATTCCCTGGCCATCCAGCGGTTGGGATTCCGAGCTTCCAATGCAGGGGGCACAGGTTCGATCTCTGGTTGGGGAACTAAGATCCCACAAGCCTTGCAGCCAAAAAAAAGTACTGTCGTTTTATGTATTTTGTCCCCTTAAATTGATCAGGAAACTGGCTCAGTTCTCTACTTCCTTGAGTAAGTGTCTATCTGTGTCTATTTTAACAAATAAGACTCCAAATATGAATCAAATTGAATACTTTCATAGGAGAACAAGAGTTTTTTGGTAGTGATAATTTGATTACTGGTTTCACTGAATTACTGACCTGAAAGTACTTTAAAAAAGCAAGGTAACTTTTTTTAAAATTATTATTTATTTTATTTATTTATTTTTGTCTATGTTGGGTCTTAGCTGCTGCTCGCAGGTTTTCTCTAGTTGCGGCGAGTGGGGGCTACTCTTTGTTGCGGTGCGCGGGCTTCTCATTGAGGTGGCTTCTCTTGTTGCAGAGCACAGGCTCTAGGCACATGGACTTAAGTAGCTGTGGCACACGGGCTCAGTAGTTGTGGCTTACGGGCTCTAGAGTGCAGGCTCAGTAGTTGTGGCGCACGGGCTTAGTTGCTCCGCGATATGTGGGATCTTCCCAGACCAGGGCTCGAACCTGTGTCCCCTGCATTGGCAGGCGGATTCTTAACCACTGCGCCACCAGGGAAGCCCCCGAAAAAGCAAGGTAACTTTTTGCAGGTATATTTAGTTATATGTAAACTAAGACCAACAAAGATGTCTTCAGTGGATCTATGCATTAGTTAGGCATGATCTAATCTTTACCATATAAAGCAGTTTGTGGAAAACACTTGCTTACATTGTTTTGCTTTCTGTAAAACTAAGCAGCTTAATGACAACTCTGTAGTCTTAATGATTGTTATTCACTTATTTCTAGTTACTGCAACTAAAGGAAAAGTATTATGCTATTGAAATTGATCCTGTTCTTACTGTAGAAGAGAAGTACCCTTATATAGTAGAGTGGTAAGTGTGTATTGGGTGATGGGAGGTTTAAAAATATAAAATAACATTACAGTTACAACTAATGGTTTTCCCCTGTACTGTATATAAATAGATTCATAGATTATCCAGTGAGTTAGAGCAGTGATTAAATATGACAAAATGAACTCGAATTCTCTAATCACTGCAACAGTCTAGAATTTGTTTTGTTACTATGAAGATCAGTGGGAATAAATTTAAATCCTGCACTCAAGCCTTAAATTAAAAAGAAGAAAAATTTTTTAAGTATATGGACAGATGTGGCTGAATGTATAAAGAAAAAGAATTCGGATTTAAGTTGACTCTGAACTTAGTTGGAGCCAGCAGGTGACATAGTTACTGAGAAATGAGCCTCTGATGTTGGTCGCATTAATCAAAATGCAGCATTCCAAGCAGACCACAGTGGAAGCATTGTGTTGAGTCCTGGGAAAATGCTCTTAAGAGAAATGTTGACAAACTTAGTCTGTGTCAAAGGAGTCCACTAAGATAATCACAGGAATTGGAGGCATCCCATTTGAGGAAGATTTCAAGGAATAGAGAGGATGCTTTGATTTGAGAAGCAACAACTTGTGGTTTTAGTCTCAAGAGACTAGGAATGATGTTACTGGTTTTCATTATCCCATTACCTAACCTGAATACGTTGCACACTTAATTAGTGTTTATGGTATGAAACACTGAAAAGAGGTTAGACTTTACATGCCTCTCGAAACAGAACTAGACTTGGAAGGCTTAAGCCAACTGATTTCAACATGATGAAAGAAAGGACTGTCCAGCAATTAGAATTTTCTAGCAATGGTATAAACTTCCCTGGGAGAATGAGCTCACTAACATGATGAGAGCTGACTCAGAGAGGAGGGTCACTTAGGATTATAGGTGGATTTTTAGATATCAGCTAGAGAGGTTCTAAAGGCCTATTATACTGAGATGCTATAATTATAGGTGGTTTTATGTAATTACAAAGCACCTATATATAAAAATTTCCATAGCAAGAATTTTCTCCGGCTCACTAGGCAACATCTTCAGTACTTCGGCTCTTCATGAAAATTCAGACCACAAACAGGTGGGAAAAAATGGCGTAGCTCTAATTCTCACTGCAATCAGAGAAATGATTTTGCCTCCCTAGCTTCAATTCAGTTTTATCTATAGACTGAGGACAGAGTTACACCTTGTATCCTTTCATTATCTTATTAACACATTTAAATTAAACCAGACTTTGAGAACTGGGAAATACAGTAAGAACATGCATATCACATTTCGAGACACGTGGGGTATAACATTCATTAGTGATGAATTTAAATCTCTAAAATTTAAATTCAAAATTACGATAAATGAAATGCTCATTTTCTCATACTGAAGAATGCTTTTTAATAAAGATAATAGTCTTAATTTGCTTTAATCGGTATTCTCTTTTTCTTTGATAATTGATATGCTCTGTATACTTTCCAGGTATACTAAATCACATGGTTTGCTTGTAGAACAGGCTTTACCAAAAGCCAAACTTAAAGAAATTGTGGAAGAATCTGACATTATGCTCAAGTAAGTTTCTCAGGTGTTTTTTTTGTTGTTGTTAATTGTCTACAGACTTGAACTGTTGTTATATATGTATTCAAGTGTGTTTTTTTATTAAAATAATCTATAAAATATCACATATAAAAACATATCCAAAATATGCCACCTGTCATAAAACAGTGGTAAGATAAGGAATGTAGAATGACATATTAGATAATTTCAAGACTAACTTAAAAATTTATGAAACCAAGACCATTTTGAAATATTTTAGCAAAATACTTTTGAAAGACATGAAATATGAAAGGAATGTTTATAAATCAACTTGAAAAGGATTTTAAGCTCATAAGTCTGTTTCTGTTACATGATCTGCCTTCTGAATTCTCAAACTCCCCTTGAAAACTACTATCTCTAGGAAGAGCGAATATGTTTTAGCAGGTAATAAAAATATCTGTAATATATGAATTATATAAACTTTTTTTTTTTTTTTTTTTGTGGTACACGGGCCTCTCCCTGCTGTGGCCTCTCCCGTTGCGGAGCACAGGCTCCAGACACGCAGGCTCAGCGGCCATGGCTCACGGGCCCAGCCGCTCTGCGGCATGTGGGATCTTCCTGGACTGGGGCACGAACCCGCGTCCCCTGCATCGGCAGGCGGACTCTCAACCACTGTGCCACCAGGGAAGCCCTATAAACATTTTTAAGCTTATTTTCAATACTGTTTACCACCTCTTAAATTTTTCAATTCATTGGGTGAATATGATGATATTTCTTTTTTTCTCTTTTTTTTTTTTTTTTTGATGATGCTACATTTTAAGGTAATCTGCTTCTAAGGAGCAAAGCATTAAATTGTCAGAAAGAGTGTGAGGACAGCTAGTAAGTATTTCATTCCTTTGTAGGCAGCTTAACCTATAGTGCATTAAGAGTAAAATGAGTTTTGATTTTAAGATCAAGACATTACCTATGGCTGCCACATCTTAGGTAAGAGAGATGCCAGATGTAAAGAGAATACACCACTCTGCTTTTCTTACAATAAGGAGTAGATGAGCAAGATGACAAGCAGGAGGTCTTCCAGCTCACCTTTTGTGGGTTTTTCAAGGTGTGCTTCAATTATTTGCTGTAAAATGATATACATTCTGAACTGTAGGTTTATATCCGTATTCAGTGCAAGTCTAAAATCATCTAATTTGTACTGTTAGAATTTATTGAAACGAGGATAAAAAGCTAACCAGTTTGAAAAACTTGCAGTAGTGTCATAGACAACAGTAACAGCCCTCTTGGGCAGTATTTTGAAATGAGAATATAAATGAGCCATAGAATCAAGTAGAAATATTTAGCTTTTATAACTTCTAGGTGAAAAGGAGATATACCTTGCTCTTTAACATTCACTTCTTACCTCCATCTTACAGGGAAGGATATGAGAATTTCTTTGATAAGCTGCAACAGTACAGTATTCCTGTGTTCATATTCTCAGCTGGTATCGGTGATGTACTAGAGGAGGTTATCCGTCAAGCTGGTGTTTATTATCCAAATGTCAAAGTAGTGTCCAACTTCATGGATTTTGATGACAATGTAAGAATAGCAAATCATTCTTCATGATCAATTTTAGTATCAGAAAATATTTTAATCGTGTAAATGCATTTTAATTTATTATTTAATGTATATTCATTAAACCAGGCCAAGTTGATAGGCCTGCTCTGGAAATCATCATCTCTCCCAGGGTTATATCTATATCCATGTTTTAAAAACAATATACCAAAAAAAAAAAAAATAATATACCCTTCTGTTTCTGAAGCTGCAGACTAATAATAAAATTAGTAAAACTTCTTTTAAAGTAATTTAATGCAGCAATTCTGAACACTTAATATCCATAGATGGGGAAAAAAAAGTGAATTAGAACTGACATTATTTGAATGAGTTCTAAGAAAGACAATATATTATGACATACATAAAATGAGACCTTTTGGTTGAGAAACAAATGAAAAGTAAAAATTGGGTTTTCAAAGCATTGTGCTTTCAGTGGTTTTCAATGGTTTTCAATGCATTTAAAGTGGTCTCTAGGAAGTCATTAACTTCTCAGAGCCCTTCTTACCTATCATGAATGTAAAAATGCAACAAGCAGAACTTGCAGAACCTACTGTTTCAGAGGATTTATATTTTTAACAGGGGCTGCTCAGAGGATTTAAAGGAGAACTAATTCATGTGTTTAACAAACATGATGGATCCTTGAAGAATACGGAATATTTCAATCAACTAAAAAACAATAGCAACATAATTCTGCTGGGAGACTCCCAAGGGGACTTAAAAATGGCAGATGGAGTAGCCAATGTTGAACACATTCTGAAAATTGGATATCTAAATGATAGAGTAAGTATATAGATGTGATTTAATTTTCTTTAGAAAAAAAATTAGGATAAAACTTTATAGACAGTCGTTACCAAAGGTGCCTGAGAAAGTAGTTATTTTAGAGACTTTTTCTTTTTTAAATTTATTTATTTAATTTATTTATTTTTGGCTGCGCTGGGCCCTCGTTGCTGCGCACGGGCCCTCTAGTTCGGCGAGCGGGGGCCACTCCCTGTTGCACTGCACGGGCCTCTCATTGCGGTGGCTTCTCTTGTTGTGGAGCACAGGCTCCAGGCGCGCAGACTTCAGCAGCCGTGGCACGTGGGCTTAGTAGTTGTGGCTCGCAGGCTCAGTAGTTATGGTGCATGGACCTAGTTGCTCTGCGGCATGTGGGATCCTCCCAGACCAGGGCCCAAAACCGTGTCCCCTGCATTGGCAGGTGGATTCTTAACCACTGCACCACCAGGGAAGCCCCAGTTATTTTAGAGACATTTTGATTTCTCTTTATCCCTTTACTTTGGTGATGATTAAAGGAGTTGGTATGTACATATGCATGCTATAGGGGAGGGAGAGTGTACATTCTAAAGGAGGCATCTCTGGCCTCTCCCCACTAGAAGCCCATATCATTCCCTAGTTGAGAATCAAAAATGTCTCTAGACATTGCTAAATGTTCCTTGGGCACTATCTCCCCAGTTGAGAACCACTGGGCTAGAGAGAAATCATTTCAAAAGAAAAGCCACCATGTGGGAAACTTCCTATGTCAATGAGTTTTAAAATTTTGAAAGTATTTTTTCATTTCAAAGGTTTTATGAAACCAAATTAATTTACAACATTTTACCCAAAAGATTTAACATAGCAGTGAGACTTATACTGAGATTATTTACTTCTCCCCCCTGCATATTAATTTAATTTTTGTGATTTTTTTGGTTGTTGATTAGGTGGATGAGCTTTTAGAAAAGTACATGGACTCTTATGATATTGTTCTAGTAAAAGATGAATCATTGGATGTAGCCAACTCTATCTTACAGAAGATTCTATAAACAAGCATTCTTCAAGAAGACCTCTCACCTGTGGGTACAATTGATGCAAGAGCTGCTCATCTGTTCATCTTGTTAAAAGATTTTATTTATAATATATTCTTGATCTTGAAGTTTTTCCTCTATATTACTGAAGTATTTTCAGATTTATTGAATCCATCAACTGGAAGCTCCTTTTTCTCCATCTCTCTCAACACACTCCTCACTATATTTTTTAACAGATTAAAAAAAAACTTAGAGCAAAAATTTGAAGAATAACTCCCTACATTTCCATAGTGAATTTTGTAGCTTAATGTTATTATGACATTTTTGAGAAGTCTTTTTACATTGGGAAAGTTTGTAGACGTTTAAAAAGTTTTATGAAATGGTGAAATAACGTGCATGATTTTAAGTGTTGTCATTTTTATAATTTGGGTGAATTATGCTGATGGTATTAACCATCTCCTAAAATTGTGTTACGTTTGGTTATTTTGTTTGGTGAAAATCGATATTTACCAAAAAATATTGGCATTTGATGTTTGAAAAAAAATCTATTGGTATCTACATGCCACTAATCATTACAAAATGTTCTATATTGAAGCACTGATGATAAAAATGAAATGAAAAGCCTTTTTAACTCTGTCAAGACTATTATTATTCATTCAGCAAAACCTGCCATGTTTTTGTGTGTGATGTATGAATCCTAATGTCCTTGTCATAGTGGCTATTTAGATTATTTTCAGATTTACACACTATGAAAAGATTTTTGCAGAGAAAATTTAATCTGTCCTTCAGAAAATAATGGGGCCTAGGCAAGTTATTTTCCGCCATTGAAAATATTAGTAAAAGAAGTACTATATTGAAAGTCTAAGCGTTTCAGAAACAGCCATAGGCAGAAAATAAAATATAGCTGGGTCTCATGCTGACTAAAACAAAGTACTTCAGGGTTAGGAACTGACATTCCTCTGTGCAGTCTGACTTCCCATTCTGAGTTTTGGCTGCCCCATAATGGTTTACACAAGGCTTAGACTTGCCATTGTGATAATTTTTTTTTAATAAATTTATTTATTTTATTTATTTATTTTTGGCTGTGTTGGATCTTCGTTGCTGCGTGCGGGCTTTCTCTAGTTGCGATGAGCAGGGGCTACCCTTTGTTGCGGTGCGCGGGCTTCTCATTGCGGTGGCTTCTCTTGTTGTGGAGCACGGGCTCTAGGCGTGCAGGCTTCAGTAGTTGTGGCTCATGGGCTGTAGAGTGCAGGCTCAGTAGTTGTGGCGCACGGGCTTCATTGTTCCATGGCATGTGGGATCTTCTCGGACCAGGGCTTAAACCCATGTCCCCTGCATTGGCAGGCGGATTCTTAACCACTGCGCCACCAGGGAAGCCTACCATTGTGATAAATTTGACCCTGACTTCTAGCCCTTGAACTGCAGAGTCTATTGGTTTTCTTAGCATGTGAGCTGTGATACAGACAAAGCATGATCCAGCTGGTTCTGGACATCTAGTGTGGTCAGTAATCTCTAGTCCGGTCGAATATGGTAGGGAGGCAAGGTCTTGTGATGCAAACCTTTTTCCTGCAGCCCATCCTTATCTTCCATCACTACTTCTCATTTTTATAATAAACAAAGTACTCGGTGGCACAAAGTAGACTGTTCCCTTCTTGGGTATTTCCAGAATGGAACTCAAAACCAAGTTTCTTGCTTTAAAGCAGATAGCATGGCATGGGAGTATCAATTACCTGGAGGGCTTTTTCACATAGAAAAAGTTGGGAATCCCTTATCTAATGAGAGCTCTTTACTCCTGTATTTGCTATTAGAGCTTGCCATATTGGCTATTTTCCAAAGGATTTGTAATATGCTTCCACAAATAAGCACACTGCATGGTGTAAGTGTAAAGAATACTGAAGTTATGACCTGCATTCTAGTCATTGCTCAGTCCTTTACTAAGACTATAGGTCAGTCACCTCCCTTTAAAATGAAAGCCATGAGAGCAGTCTCTACAGCCTCTTCTAGCCATTACCAGTTCAGAAATGGCAAAACTTGCTGTTGGATTAAACATGTGGGGTGAGAGAATAGGGTGACCCCAGGTGTCTGGTTTGAACGAATGGGTACAAGAGAAGAATGAGAGAGAACAGGCTTGGATGGAAGGTGCTGGGAAGGGAGTGGGAATATACATTCTATTTTGAACACACAGTTTGAGATGCCTGTGAGATATATAGGAGAAGATACCATAGGGAGATTAGAGCTCAGAGGAGAAATTTTGGGAACTATAAATCTGGATGTTGTCTGAATTTCAATGAGATTTAAATATGGCCACTGTAAGCTGGAAGGAATTCCCCTGACCTATTGAAATTCCAACATTAAGGATCACCACACAGAATCAAACACTATTTTAATAATATCTGCAGCTAGCAATAAATAATTGAGCGCAGTATTCTTATTTTATAAAAAGACTCCGGACCCTAAGATATCCAAGGGAAGAAAGAAAGCAGCTTTCAAAGAAAGCAGCTCTGTTCCTAGAAACCTAAGATATTAAAGTGCTTATGTATAATCTTGCAGTCGGGCCAACTTCCCTAACAAAATGCATATGTTCCCTTAGCAACGGAAAGAATGGAAGTGCCAGGCAGCACTCAGTAAGTCAAAGGTTTAGAAAGATAAATACTGCATGGTATCACTTATACGTGGAATCAAAAAATAATAAGTTGAAGTCATAGAAACAGTAAAAAAGTGGTTACCAGGGCCTAGAGGGTGGGGGAAATACAAAAAAGGATACAGACTTTCAGCTATAAGATAAATAAGGTCTGTGGATCTGATGTATAACATGGTGACTATAGTTGATAACGCTATCATATAGCTGAAATTTGCTAAGAGTAGAACTTAAACGTTCTCCAAAACAAAAGGTGATGGGTGATGTATATGTTAATTTAAGTAGATGGGGGAATCCTTTCACAATGTGCATTTATGTCAAATCATCACATACACTTGAAATGTCTTACAGTTTTGTTAATTATACCTCAGTAAAGCTGAACAACAAAAGCCTGCAGGACAGAGACCCAAGAAGAGCCGAGACTTCAGTCCGAGTCTGAAGGCCAGAAGAGACCAGTGTCCCAGCTCAGCAGTCAGGTAGGCAGTTTAAATACAAATACAAGCTAAAGTTTCCCTCCATTCTTGAAGCTCTAAGGCCCACAGTCCTTAATTTTCCCAGAGAAACTTATTTTTTATGCAGCCAACCTGTCTCCACCACTATAGAAAACAGCCAGTGAAGAAATTCAAACAGGACCATCTAAAGATCTAGCGTAGAGAACAAGCACAGGATGTTTATCTTCATGAAGATACGTAAGGTAAGCGTAATGAAGTGCTACAGGTCAAATGCATTCCAAAGAGCAGTTCAGTTTAGCAGATCATAAACGTATGTAGTGCCCTTAAGGAATTCTGTTAAATGAAAAGGCTGAGTGACTGTGTGCACCGTAGAAGAGGGTTAGGGAACAGACAGGAAGGCCATGGGCACCTCCTTCCCCTCCCAAAAGCACACAGAGTCCCTGAAGTTGCTTCTGCAAAGAGTAAACCAGAACATTTGCTCTTTAAAAAGCCATATATGTATAGTTTTTTCCCTATACTTGTGCCAGTTATTCTCCATTTGCTTCCAACCCAACCCCAACTGGTCATTCTCCACCTTCCTCTGCACCCCAAAACACTGATCCCTGAGAACACCAGCCCCTGAGCTCCTTGCCCTCTGGCTTCGGGTTGGCTTCAGCTAATGGGAGCCAGTGGCAGGACAGAGAGGATGGGTGTCTCCCCCCTCAGTACTCTGCTCCGCTGCCAGCCACAGCTCTGGGAGTGGCTGCATCCCTCCACCAGCTCCTACCAGGCAGCCCCGCCCAGGCTCCCCTGGACCCTTGAGGCCCAGGGGTGGAAGAGCTTCCTACTGTCGTTGGCCAACAGCAGTCATGGGTACCTCGACATCCTTACTGGGCCCCCTGAGCCCTGCCCACGCTTCAGTAAAGAGTACTTTCATTAGCTTCTCTTCAGAAGTCCCACATGAGGGTATGTTTGCAGCCAGGACTCTGACTGATACATCCCCTTTATACCGTACAGCAATCTTCCACTTCTTCCAATTCAGTCCTGCTGAGTTTTTATCAAGGGGATTCTGATGGCATGGTGTATTCTCATGGGAAAAATGAGACTTCAGATAAAATACCACAAAACCTGATGATATAATTCAATATTTTATTTATGAAAAAGTCATCTTCCAACATTTATTCCATTGAGTGAGTGCACAGCATTTTCAGGAACTATCTATCTCAGGGCTACATCAGTACAAAATAGTTTAAATTAGTAAAACAAAGCTGTTTCAAAAGGAAAATCATTGGTTACTGCAGGGTGAGTGCCACCACCACTTGGGAACAGAGGACATGAGGCAGCAAGGTGGTTACTGCATAACGTGGGGACAGGCCAGCAGGTACAGTGTCCTTCTCCTATGCAGAGAGAGGCTCCCAGGCCTTAGGGCACCTCCCTCTCTAGGACATGAATGAGAGGCAGAAATATGTCACTTTGTCTATGCTCACCTGTTGGGATGACATTTCCATCTTGGCCACAGTGAGATAACTCTGGAGCTAGGCTTAGCCACCAGCCCTATGTGTATCTATATCTGATCAAAGGATTCAGGGTGAGAAGAGAGGGTGCTATGGGATAGAGTGATGGGAATAAGCAAGAGTGAAGAAGATAATCTTATGTGACAAATGCAGAATCAAATTCTCTACTCATGGTCCAAGATGCCTTTTGTTTGGTCCACTGATTTTCTTTTTAACCTCCAAGTTACCTAGCCAATGGGAGGACCGCAGTGAGGTGGGGTATGATTAACTAGAAGAGCACACCTGTGTGTGTGTGTGTGTGTCTGTGTGAGTGTGTGAGTAGAGGCACGGTGGAGGTTGGGCATTACCAGGGCCCGTACGGGCCATTGGGAAAACTTCTCTGGGGCTGTCTGGGAATCCTGCTGGGGCATGCCCTCTGTCTCTTCTAGCCATCTGGAGAATAATTTTAAAACACCAGCAAGTTAAAAACATTTTTAATCCTCTTTATGTAAATATCCTAGACACGTGTTCTTCTGTTCCCTCCAAGATGATTGTAACTCCTGTATGACACTATTTTCCTTTCATAACAAAACTACCCAGAAGTCTCACAAAACTGCTGACAATGCAGCATTTTCAATATTCTACACAACCCATGCTAAGGCACCCGCAATGATTTTTTTAGTATCACCGGCATCAGCCTAAAATTCTCACCATGTGTATCAACCCACCCCGATGTATGTCCCAGGTACTATATGACCCACCTACTACTTGCTGACGATTCCCCTTCTGAGAGACCCTCGCACCCTCACTGCACATTCTGCCACAACAGGGGGCTTGGCATCACACAAGTGGCTCATATCAGGTTTAGAGTTCGTCGTGTTTTGCCTCCTGGTCTTTGAGTTTAAACTCCTCAGCCGTGACCTTCCCATCTCCGTTCCGGTCCTGGTTGGCGAACATATTCTTCACAATCATCTCAGCATCGAATCCAGGGGCAAGTTTCCCTTTGCCAGATGCCACCTGGGCATGAATGTATTCTGAGAACTGGAGAGAAAGGGGCAGGACAGACCATGAGATACAGCAGCTGAGAACACCAAGCTGGAGCCTGAACAGAGCAGCCCAAGGGCGATGGGGCTGGAATTTGAGTCTGAGCCAGCAGAACAGACAAAATCTTCTGAGCTACACGACCCGGGTTTTTTCCTCCAGAGGCAGGTTAAAAAACCCCTGCCAAAATGACTCCAGGAGCCCTTAGGTCCCAGGCAGCCAATACAGAGCAACCACTGGAACTATCCCTCTTCCCCAAATCAACACTTTGTTTTCCACCAAAGGCCAATCCCCTAACCACCCTCGCCTCTCATTCATTCATTCATTCATTCATTCATACAATAAAAACTTACTGTCTACTGTGTGCTAAGCACCATCCTAGACCCTGGGGATAGATCAATAAACAAGCAAAACATCCTGCCCTTGCAGTTCCAGCACATGCTCGTGGACAAGATACATGATCAAAAAGGAACATTTAAAAAGTAAGTAAACTACATGTTAACTTAGAAAGTAAAATGCTCCAGAAAAATGAAGAAGTAGAGCCAAGTAAGGAAGATCCAGAGTGCAGTCAGGGGAACGGGTTGAAGTATCAATTTGGTGGTCAGAGTAAAACCCTAATGTGAAAGAGAGTCTTGTGCAAAGCCTTGAAGGAAGTGAGGAAACAAGCCCAACAGTTATCTAGGGGAAGTGTCTTCTGAGCTGAGAACAGCTGGTAAAAAGGCCCGGGGTGGACATGCCCAGTGTGTTTACAGGACAGCAAAGGGAGACTTGTTGGAGAGGAGGTTATGGCAAGCAGGTGGTGGAGGGCCTTTGTGGGCCATTGCAAAGACTTTGGAAATAGGGGGATGTATGGTCAGACCACTCAAGATGGCTGTTCTCTTGTCTTTGTACATCCCCTGTTTGACTAGTCTCTGCTTCACCTACATCCTACTCACAAGAACATGCTTGCCCCCTGCCCCAGCTAGTGATTGTTCTAATCCTTAGGCCAGAATGGCTCCACCTGCTAGTTTAGTAAAGGGAAACCTCTGCCCTCGTGATGGTCATTAACCTGGGGCTGTGAGGGACATGCCCCAGCTGCTGGTTTCCCTGGTAACTGATAAGCCAACCTGATGTCAATTCCCCTATAAATGGTGGCCTTCTCTCCCAGGTAACGGAGATTCCTGTTATGTCCTGCCTCCTGTCTGCCGTACACAGTCGTAGGGGGTAGCTCCAGGACCTTTTGCTGCAGACTTGTATGATACCCCTGTCCAATAAGTTGTTGATGTCTCTGTCGCTGTCTCTAGGCTCTTTCTTTAGTCTCAAGGCTGGGCAACTACAAGGCTTTCAGGCCTGCGGGATGCAGCCCAACAGGAAGCTTCTGCAGGGTTCTGAGATGAAGCAGGCCATGCTCTGACTTATGTTTTAGAAGGATCACTCTGGCTGCTGTGAGGGGCAAGGGTGAGAGCAAGAAGACCTTCGTAGAGGTCCAAGCGGGAGGCGGTGGGCACTGGACTGAGATGCTATGGAGTAGAGGTGATGAGAAGTGGGCAGCTTCTGGATATACTTTCAAGATAGAGCTAGAATAATTTCCTGATGGATTTATTCTAGCCTGTGAGAGGAGGAGAGGAGTCAGAGATGACTGAGTGCTCTCACCTGAGCAACTGGAAGGAAGGCGATGCCATCGAATGAGATGGGGAAGGCTTTGGGTGAAGCAAGTTCAATAAATGAAGATATCAAGTGGGCAGTTGGATACCTGAGTGTGAAGTAGAGAGAAGATGAGCCCGGAGCTGCCCGTCTGGAAGTCACAGGACAAGGATGGTAAAGCCATGGGACTGGAGGAGACCACCAAGGGTGTGATGTAAAGGGGGAGAAGAGCTCAAGTTCAGGACTTAGCCTCCACCCGAAGAGCCCAGGAAGAAGACTCCTGAGAAGGAGCTACCAGTGAGGTAGAAGGAACACAGAGAAACTGTGCTCTGGAAGCCAGGGAAAGAAGACGTCTCAAAAAGGAGACAGCTGTGCTGAAGTAAGAGTAAGTAAGGTTCAGCACCTTAGTGAGACCAGGTTCAGTGGCGTGGAGGGATAAAAACCCAACAGGAGTGGGTGTGAAATGGATTAGAAGGAAAGGAATTGGAGGCAGGGAGGACAGACAACTCTTTTGAGGTTTTTGCTGTAAAGGGAGCAAAGACCTAAAAGAAATGGTAAGATGTATTAAGAGAAGGGAAAATAGCAGCATGTTCTCGGGCTAACGTGAACGGTCCAGTAGCTGGGGAAATGATGACGGAAGAGGGATGGGGAGAGGGCTGGAGCCACGTCCTTGAATAAGCAGACGTGGAGCAGGCGGAGAGCTGGAATTCCCTGGGGCTGTGACAAGACAGAGGACTCTATTGCCCAGTTCCACAAAGGGGTGTCTCGTGCAGGAGAAACAACACAGGATCCAGATGCTCCAGACGGGGATGTGTACAAACCGCTGGATGGCTGTGCAACCTTGGGGAAGTCATTTACCTTCTCTGTGCACAGCTGCTTCTTCTGAAAAATAGGGATGATTACAAGGCTGTTGTGAAGGCCAAGAGAGAGAATATATGTGAAAAACACTTAGCACAGTGCAGGCCGCAGTGAGCACCCAGGAATGAAGAGCTGAATCCGAGCTGTGAGACCTGGAGCCAAGCCCTGAAGCTCTCAGGGCCTCGGTTTCGTCAAAGAGGAGTTGTGAGCTCAACTTAGAGACTGTGTGTGTGCAAGTGCTTGGTACGTGAGCATGAAGGTTACCAGCATCACAAGCAAGCACAGCTGTCCTCACTCTGAGAGGCTTCACATTCCGGATGGGTACCCCGGCCCAGTGAGGCTCCCTGAGCTCCTTGGGTCCCACTTCCCTTCAAAAAGGTCAGTTACCTCTTCCAGGAGGACTTCTCCATTGCCGTCCTTGTCAATTTCTTCAAAGAGGTTGGCTGACACCTCGCCGTTCCATATGAACATGTACCCCTCAGGCAGGCCGGCCACGAGCTCCAGCAGCTCGATGTCAAACACCAACACAGCACTGCCGGGCACTTCTCCATCTGCCGCAGCAACGGGAGGAGGGGGCGTTAGCGACGAGGCGGAGGGCACGCCCCTCTCATCCTCCCCCTGCCGGCCACCCCGGTTCTAGCTGCCTCACGGATAGAGGCATCTCTTGCAAAAGCAAGAAAGTTCAGCATCAATCAGTGAGTGGTTTTTCCAAACTGTGGGTAGTGAGTCTCAAAATCAGTTTAGAGAATGGTGACCAATATTTTTTTAAATTAAGGGATAGAATAAAATCAGAGTACATTGCACATAGAAAGGATAGGTATTGTTTTATGAAACTTAGTTTTAATTTTATATATAAAATTAAATGGATATGTATATTAGGTAAAATTGCATGCTTATGTGTAACACAGATTGGGAGATAAAATGTAGTTCTTACTGTGTCTTGGTGAAAAAAGTTTAAAAGCCACTAGCAGAGACTACAATGGTGCTTGAACTTTTGAATAAATCTTACCGCTGAACTTTAAGAATAATACAGTATGCCTTAAAATCATGATCCAGGATATGATTTGTAAACACAAATTCTAGAACAGTATATGTAGTATGAGCCCAAAAGAACTTACAAGTATGTGACTATAAATAAATGTGCATTATTTTAAATTATATATTATAACTATAATCTATACCATAGGAGCATGGTCATACAGGATATACAACATATTTTTTAAAGTGTTTCTTCTCCAACTGGGGGGATTAGCAGAGAGTATCTTTTACAATTACTTAGAAATTTTGAAAAAGAAAATCCAAAGTGCCTATCACTTCTATAAGTTAGCACTTCCCATCTCCTCCATCTCCAGACAGTAGGGGCATAAAAACTGAAAAAGAAGGGGTTCCCACCCACCCCCATGAGAAGGGCTCATTTTGGCCAAAATCATGAAGTAAACCGTAACAGCTGTGAGGGCAACGTAATGCCAGTATTTCCAGAACTTGAAACCAATCTCTTCCACAAGGAAATCTCCTTGGATAGCTTATAGGTTCAGCATTCCAGTGTCCTGGGAAACAGTTCCCCAAGAAAGCACCTGGCTCACCTAAGAGAAGTCACCTGGCAAGCCCTTTCAGGGACATTTCCCACATGTGGGTTTGAAGAGCCAAGGTTTATTTCACAGAAACCCCTGTTTAATCCCATTAATGTGGCACTAACACCGAATTCACGGGGTCTTGAAACAAAAATGCTATATACTTAAATAAAAGTCCCCGGGCTTCCCTGGTGGCGCAGTGGTTAAGAATCCACCTGCCAATGCAGGGGACACAGGTTTGAGCCCTTGTCCGGGAAGATCCCACATGCCACGGAGCAACTAAGCCCGTGCGCCACAACTACTGAGCCTGTGCTCTAGAGCCCGTGAGCCACAACTACTGAAGCCCATGCTCCTAGAGCCCATACTCCAGAACAAGAGAAGCCACGGCAATGAGAAGTCCGCACACCACAACGAGGAAGAGTAGCCCCCGCTCGCTGGAACTAGAGAAAGCCCACGTACAGCAACGAAGACCCAACGCAGCCAAAAATAAATTAGAAAAAAAAATGTCCCACAGTCTTTGGGTTTTAAATGGAAGAAGCATATTGTGGTTCTAAATAAGCACAAAATACAGACGGTGAATGTGCCCCAAACACCTTTTAACATTGTTGCATACTCACCCACACCAGCCTCCCCGTAGCCCAGGTGGGGAGGAATGATCACAGTCCGTTTCTCTCCAACGCACATCTCTCTGAGACCCATATCCATTCCCAACACGACTTGTCCAGATCCCAGAACAATATTATACGTTTTACCTAAGTTCCACCTAAAAATGAAACGGAAGAGTCCCTGGTTAGGCCATGAACCCACTGGTACTTAAGAGTATCCTCCTGAGAAGAACATATCACTTCTGTGATCTTTCTGCCAAAGATGCAGAACCCCTGTGGAATCATAAGGAAACATCAGACAAGCCCACATTGAGGGACATTCTGCAAAACAACCAGCCCATAACCTTCAAAAGTGTCAAGGTAAAAATCAAAGGAAGACTAAGGGAGTTCGAGAGTTTGAGAGTTTTGGACATACTGGAATGGATCCTTTTGCTTTAAAAGAACTTATTGGAACATTGGCAAAACTTAAGTGGGGTCTGAGGATTAAAAGTAATGTATCAACATTAACTTCCTGATTTTAATTGAATTATGTAGGAGAATGTCCACCTTTGTTGGAAATACACACTAAAGTTTTCAGAGGTGAAGAGCCATCACAGTGGCAACCTTCTCACCAATGGTGCGGCGTAGCGGGGAAGTGCTTTGTACTGGTCTTGCAATTTTTCTCTAAGTTTTAGTCAGTGTTGTAGCTAGTCAGAAATTTTCATGAGAATTTTAAAAATATATAATGTAGTTAAGATCCTGGGATTTGGATTCAGCAAGACCTGAGTTTGAATCCTGGTCAAATTTAATTTGACCCTAGGAAATATAATCTCTCAGTTTTCCTCATCTATAAAATGGAGATAATAACAGCTATTGCACACGTTCCAAATAGTAAATAATATGCTTGGCACGGCAGAGAGCAAGCATGAAGAGCTCAATAAATGGATGGCCTTGAGAGTGTGAAGTGCTTGTGCCTGTAATAGCCTATGAGTCCAGAAAAATAACTGTGAACTTGGGCCATGGTGTTAATTATCCTTGATGCCCAAGGTCCCAGGGGAATCTAAACAAATAAAAGTTGGCTCAATCACCTCATTCATTACTGAAAGTAAATCTATTTCCAAATTGATGGCATTCCTATCACATCCTAAAGGCAAACAGTGGGAATGTTCTTCAATGGCGAGGAAGAAAAGCCTCCTGGATATCTTGGCGCCCCCTTGATGTCCATCACCAAGTGCTGACAACAGGGAAGGGACTGCCCCTGGTCACCTCCCCTTCTCAGGCTTCCCAGCCTCCCCTGGCCGCAGGGCCGCAGCCTCCTTCCCTCCTCAAGCTGGTTCCCAGGGCCAGGCTGGTTCTCTGGAGCTAGCAAATTAAAACGGCGTTTGCATTTGTCCTACCTGGGAGGAAGCAGAAACAAAGCCAATTCTGGCACAGGATGCCTTGGCCCCAGGCCTGCGGGAGGGCAGGCGGGTCCTCTGTCCTGCCCCCCACACAATCCCTCCTTTGTCAGCAGCACAGAGGCGCCCTCACACTGCCTCTCTCCAGGGACCGTGGGGAACTTCCCGTGGGACTACTGGGTTTCAAAGTCTTGCAGAATATTTGAGAACTCATTTAGTTATCAAATAACAAATGTTTACTCTTTTCTGAGGCCAGTTTCAACATACATTAAAAAAATCCTCCAAGGGCTTCCCTGGTGGCGCAGTGGTTAAGAATCCGCCTGCCAAAGCAAGGGACACGGGTTCGAGCCCTGGTCCGGGAAGATCCCACATGCCGCGGAGCAAGTAAGCCCGTGCGCCACAACTACTGAGCCCATGCGCCGAGAGCCCGTGCGTGCTCCACAAGAGAACCCCGCAATGAGAAGCCCGTGCACCGCAATGAAGAGTAGCCCCCGTTCACCGCAACTAGAGGAAGCCCGCACGCAGCAACGAAGACCCAACACAGCCAAAAATAAATAAATAAAGTTAAAAAAAAATCCTCCAAGCAAGAAATTTGTATTCATGTTGCATCTCTGAAAACCCTGCTAATTCTTTTTCCTCAAGTCATCATTTTATTTTTATTTTTTATTTTGCCGTTTTCTCTCAGACATTCTCCTCATTCCTTCTGTGCATTCCCGGCTTCCCATTCATTGCAAGTTTCCTGCTTCCTGCCTGCAGGCTGCCCCCTCTGGCTCTCCACCCACATTCCCCTCTATCCTCTCCATCATGGATTCTCCTAGTGCTGATGAACGAGCAGCAGCACCTGCCTCACTGTTTACAGAGCCCATGTGGGCTTGGGGCGGGACCAGATCCCCTCTTCCAGAAGGAGCTCCTCTCCCACACCCCGGTAAGCAGTCTCCTGCCACACTTCCCATTATCCCATTATTCTGAAGCTTCCACCCAGCGGAGACCAGCAGGGACGCCCAGACACTGCTCTTCTGTGTCAATTTACACGTGACACAAATGACTCAAGTGGTTCAGAATGGAGTTTCTGAGAAGAGGAAGGAGCATCACGTGGCTCCCGGATGCTCTGTAACAATATTGTGCATCCGCCAAACACACATTAGAAGCAGGAAGACTGATTCTCCCCACCCCACATGAGAAGCGTATCCTGAACCCACCAGAGAAGAAATTCCTTTGTTCATTTCCCACCCCCACTTCCCTTTCCAAGGCCATAGGAGCACCAGACAAGAATATGAATGTTGGCCAGAGCAATGACAGCTAGCCATCGGCCTTACAGACTGTTCTAACCTAGTTTTCCCATGCATAAGCTCACTTGTTCCCAAAACAACTACAAGCCATGCTTCTTCCTCACTGTCTAATCATCAGTGCAAAGAGGTTTGTTGTAAGCCAGGTCCCTGTAAATCTGGGCCCCAGAACCTAGAACATATTTCCTTGATTCTATAATGCATATTTTTTTCACATTTTAATATCTCTTGATTTGGGATACATCTTACAATTGACATCATCTCATTGTTTTTTGGCAGTGTTCTTACTTTCTTGAGACACATAAAATGATGCTTCTAACAACCAGCACGTTTTAGATCTCATGAAATACGTTAACTGCCTGAGAATACCGGATCTCGTAGCACCAGAGAGAATGCTCTGAGGAGTATGTCCCTCAGGCTCTCCACGCTGGCTCTCCCCAGCCACACTCTGTCACCTGAAGCTAGAAGGCAGAGGTACGCGTGAGAGGGAAAGAAGACCCTCCCCATCTAGAATAAAGGCAGTAGCACATATTTATATGAAGCCCTTCTTTCTCCTCAAGACTAAACTTGGGAATCTAAGTCAGGCTCAATACAAAAATGGGTGTACTTATATAGAGACATAAAGAAAGACTGAGGGCTTCCCTGCATGGCACCATGGTTAAGAATCCGCCTGCCAATGCAGGGGACACGGGTTCAAGCCCTGGTCAGGGGAGATCCCACATGCCGCAGAGCAACTAAGCCCATGCACCACAGCTACTGAGCCTGTGCTCTAGAGCCCACGAGCCACAACTACTGAGCCCGCGTACCACAACTACTGAAGCCCACATGCCTAGAGCCTGTCCTCCACAACAAGAGAAGCCACCACAACGAGAAGCTCATGCACCACAACAAAGATTAGCCCCTGCTCGCTGCAACTAGAGAAAACCCACACGCAGCAACGAAGATCCAATGTAGCCAAAAATAAACAAATAAAATAAACAGGGACTTCCCTGTTAGCATAGTGGTTAAGAATCTGCCTGCCAATGCAGGGGACACGTGTTTGAGCCCTGGTCCGGGAAGATCCCACATGCCACGGAGCAAATAAGCACGTGCGCCACGACTACTGAAGCCCGTGTGCCACAACTGATGAGCCTGCACTCTAGAGCCCGTAAGCCACAACTACTGAGCCTGTGTGCCACAACTACTGAAGCCCACGCGCCTAGAGCCTGTGCTCTGCAATGAGAAGCCACCGCAATAAGCCAGCACATCGCAACAAAGAGTAGCCCCCGCTCACCACAACTAGAGAAAGCCCGTGCACAGCAACGAAGACCCAATGCAACCTAAAGTAAATAAAATTTTTAAAAAGGCCAAAAATGTTTCTTTCCCAAAGAAGAGAATAGTGTATTAACTTATAGATACCTCTGAAGATTCAGATACATAAGAAGGAAAGTTCCTTTTACCTGTATGATACTAGTATACACTGTTGATTCCTAGTAATATATTTTCAGATTCATCTCAATCACTTAACATTTATAAAGTACTCCCTTTGTGCTATGCTCTGGTCTAGGTGTAAGGAATAATATGAATAAACATGTTGGGTGTCTAAGGTTTTCAGACCAGCAACAGCGATAGAAACAAAAATAACTAAAAGGCAGGTAATACATAAAACATTATGAGACTATGAGACTATAGAAATGGGAGCAGTTGATTCTTCCTAGGAATTAAGCAAAGATTTTGAGAAAAGGGAATACATTTAAGCCAAGGCAGAAGCTGGCCAGAAGGAAGGGTGTAAGCAGTGCACATCCTGCACCACTGCACATGGCACCCCTGGCGAGGCAGAACAGAGCTGACAAGAGAGCCTGATATGCCAGACTCTGGAGTTTAGATTTTATTTGTGGGTTAATTTTTAAAGACAGCAGGATAAGATAAGATCTGCTTTTCAGAAAGACAGTTTCACGGGTGCAGGATGAAACCATTCATAGGGAACTCTTGGAACAATGCACCGGAGTAGCGATGTACACTTGAGATACTCAGCGCAAAGGGCATGAAGATAAAAGCTCTCAACCAGTATCTGATGAAAAGAAAAGGAGGATTGTTGGAACACTGACTGTTATCTGCCAGGCTCACGCCCCACCGATCCCTGGCAGCCCTTACGTGGAATCCAGCAGCGTCCCATCCAGAAGCGAGGCGTTGTAGTGATACTTGAGGTAATCCCCCTTCTTACTCAGCACTGAACAGTCGGGGGGCTTATAGTGGGAGGTGATGCTGATGGAGTCTGAAGGGTTGTGAAAGTCAATCACATGGATGTCAAACACCAGCACGGCCGAGCCGGGGATGTTCCCTAAAGGACAGACAAAGGCAATTAGAGGGAACCCTCCAAGCAGCAGCGCACGTGCCTCCCCAGTATCACCAGGTATTCCTCACAGACCTCCAGTGAGGAACACGGGGACCCAGCTGTGAAATCCTAGGCAATGCTGGAAGAGTGAAGCTGGAAGGGCCATTAGAAGTAGCCTAACCCAATTTATAGATGGGGAAACTGAGGCACAGATTTGTCGAGGGTCCACAGTCAGGAGCACACTTTGGGCTAAAATTCAAGACACGGTACTACTGCCCCATGGAATGGTTCAACCTGAAAGATTTATGGCTTAAGTTCATCACAGATGAGAAAACTAAAGCTCAACCAAATTAAGGCTTGCCCCGCTCCTGCTAGAAGTAAGAGGTGAGATGAGGAAATCAGCTGTAGAATGAAAATCACTTTAGTGCCCTACCACTGCTTAAGAGAAGCAAAACCAACAGAAACTTCACGGGGGAAATCACCTAGCCAAACTTGGCCCATATATGCCCCTTAAGATATACTACACCTAACAACTCACAAAGGGCTTTACAACACATCCTGTTTGTTCTACACAAAATTATTACTCTTTTCCATTTTTGAAAACATTATCTCACATCTGAATAATGTTTTACAGTTTACAAAGCATTTTTCACATACACTCTCTCATTAAATCCCTGCAGGAACCCTGTTGGGTAAATATTACCATAAATGCAGGAGTAGCAGGTCATCCATTCATTTAATGACAGCTTCTCAGGAGGGTATCTGTTGTTAACCACACCCCCAGATCATTTCAGAGAAGTTTACATGTAAAAAATTTGTAAATAGTGTTACTTAGAATCAAGGAGGTATAATATTTTCATTAGCATTTTACAGACAAGAAAACCAACTCAGATATAACTTGTTCAAGAAAACAACACAGCTACAGACAGAATTCAGTAGCGCTATGTGAACATCAACAGCCCCTCCCCACCCCCCATCCTCCAGATCACACCACCCCCACCCCACCATGTGCTCATCTGTTTCTCGGCTGCTGTCTCTCTAACACACACTTAAAGGGTAGGTGCTTGTTAGGTACCAGGCACTCTTCTAAGTGCTTTAGATGTATTAGTTTATTTAATTCTCATTATAATCCTATATTCCCAACCTACAGATGAGGAAACTGAGGCACAGATTTTGATGGCCGCCCAAAGTTACCAAGGTAGTAATTAGAGAAGCTTGGGCTTTTACAGCAGCACACAGGTGCCTCATACTAACTAGTGATGGGGAGTTGCTGAAGTGAGTGGTTAACAGGGTCCGGGATCTTTCCCAGAGGAACCAGGTATTGCAAACTGCCATAGGAGGGTGCCTGGAACCAGGGCCAAGGGCAGCTCTTTGCGGGAAACAGCACACACTAACGGAGGGCAGTGGCTGTGGAGCCAGACAAGGGGTTTCTCGATCTTGGTTGCTCATTAAAACCAACTGGGAACGAACCTTGAAAACATTATGCTCAGTGAAAGAAACCAGACACAGAAAGACAAATATTGTATGCTTTCACTTATATGAGGCACCTGGAATAGGCAAATTCATAGAGACAGAAAGTAGAACGGTGGTTACCAAGGGCTGGAGGGGGAGAGGGTAATGGGGAGTTTGTGTTGGGGATGATGGAAAAGTTCTGGGTATAGACAGTGGTGATAGTTACACAACACTGTGAATATATTCAACGGCACTGAACTGTAAACTTAAAACGTGTTAAAATGGTAAATATGTGCATTTTACCCCAATAAAAAAATAAAATAATTCACCACATTCACAGAATAAAAGAAAAAATCATGATCATCTGAAAAAAACATCACCTGGGCCCCACTCTGAGATTCAGATATAGCTCACCTAGTGCAGTGATCTCGGCCTTGGGCGCCATCAGGATGTCCTGGAGAACTTGGTGAAAACGCAAAGGGCCAGGCCCTTTCCCATGCAGCACCTCTGGTTCTGTGATGTTTAAGCTCTCCAGGCGATTCTTGCCTGTGATCTGCCACAACCTTGCAGAACGGCTGGACTACAGTGGCACCAGGCATTGGTTTTCCAGGCGTTTCTAAGGGGCAGCCAAGGTTCAGGAGCGCTGTGCTAAATGGTTGGTAAGTGAGCAGCTGAGGATATTTAGGAGCCCCGCCTCTCATCTCCATGAGGAGGACCAAGGCGCAGGCCATGGTTGTGGTGAAGGGGATTGGTGGAAAAGAAAGCTGCATCCTGAGCAGCTCTAATAACCTCTCTGAAAAAAACGTGTGGACGGAGCCCAGAAAGGGACAAGAAACTGATGGCATTGGGCTGGTACAAACTTAACCTCCCCTTGCCAACTATATGGTTGGACCATTCAAGAGGGCTGTTTTCTTGCTCTCTGTACAGCCCCTGCTCAACCAGTCCCTGCTTCACTCACATGACTATCCAATTCTCTTAATCATAGCGCTTAATCAGTAACTGCCTACATGCTTGCCCCTGCCCCAGGTGCTGGTTTCCCTGGTAACTGATGAGCCAAGCTGACATCAGTTCCCCCTTTAAATGGTGGCCCCTTCTCCCCCGCAAGTAGCGAAGATTCCTGCCATGGACTGCCTGCTCTCTGCCATTCACGATGGGGTGTTACTCCAGGATCTTTCGCTGCAGACTTGTAAGATCCCTTATCCAATAACTGGTTGATGTCTCTGTGGCTGTCTCTGGGCTCTTTCTTCAGCTTCAAGGCTGGGCAACTACAAGGCTTGCAGCCCAGCACCAACTAAGTGAATGTTGCTTGCCACCTGGATCTACAAGAATTCAGTCATTAGCCACTGCAGTCACTGACCTACAGCACACCTTGGAAAACATTCAGGGGGAAGATCAGGGATAAGGTACCTGTGCTCTGGGAAAACTGGCAGAACAGGCCTCCAGGTTGTTAGAGGTTTTCAGGAGAAAACTTTATGAACCCAGACTCTTGCATCTTCCTACACCTAGAAAAGCACTAAAGTCAGTAACTGAGATACCTACTCCCCGTGACTAGCAGTTACCTTCTACCAAGATGTGTGCTTTAGGGCTTCCCTGGTGGCACAGTGGTTAAGAATCTGCCTGCCAATGCAGGCAACACGGGTTCGAGCGCTGGCCCTGGAAGATCCCACATGCCGTGGAGCAGCTAAGCCCATGCAACACAACTACTGAGCCTGTGCACTAGAGCCCGCAAGCCACAACTACTGAGCCCATGTGCCGCAACTACTGAAGCCTTTGTGCCTAGAGCCCGTGCTCCACAACAAGAGAAGCCACCACAATGAGAAGACTACACACTGCAAGGAAGAGTAGTCCCCACTCACCACAACTAGAGAAAGCCCACGCACAGCAACAATGCCCAACACAGCCAAAAATAATAACAAATAAATTAATTTAAAAAAAAACGTGTGCTTTACTGTACATATCCTTCCTCCAAATTCACATATATACTGGCCATCCCCCTTACCTCTTTGGAGCAGTTCCTCAGAGCTATCTGAGAGGCTATCTCCCAGGCTATATAGTCCTCAGTAACCCCAAATAAAACTATAAAACTGAACTCACAGCTCTTACATTGTTGTTGTTGTTTTAATTGACACCCTCAAAGGTACATTCATGTGCAGGACTATCTTAGGGCACCAGGACTACCCCACGCCCCTGTGCTCTGATATCAGTTTGCCCAGCACTTTCCTGATAACTAACCCAGCTTCTCAGGCCCCCGGGATCCCAGGTCCAAGTATTCTGATCAGTGGAGAGGTCAATCACACCCTTTCAAGTAAGTATTCAATGTCCGGTTCTATGTCAGCTCCTAGGAAGTTAGCATGAGTCAGTCTACCAGGTGTCTGATTAAGGCACAAATGCACATCTACTGAGGCATCAATAAGAACGTAAGCTCTATGTGGGCTGGGAGTTTGTCTTTTTCTCTGCTGAATCCCCAATACCTTAGGGCAGTGCCTGGTCATGAAGGCACTCAATAAATTTTTGTTTAATAAATTTTATTTTTATTTATTTATTATTTTTGGCTGTTGTGTCTTCATTGCTGCACGTGGGCTTTCTCTAGTTGCAGCGAGCGGGGGCTACTCTTCGTTGCAGTGCGCGGGCTTCTCATTGCGGTGGCTTCTCTTGTTGCAGAGCACGGGCTCTAGGCGCACGGGCTTCAGTAGTTGTGGCTCGCGCGCTCTAGAGCCAGGCTCAGTAGTTGTGGCTCATGGGCTCTAGAGCGCAGGCTCAGTAGTTGTGGCGCACGGGCTTAGTTGCTCTGAGGCATGTGGGACCTTCCCGGACCAGGGCTCGAACCCGTGTCCCCTGCATAGGCTTAACCACTGCGCCACCAGGGAATCCTGGCACTCACTAAATCTTTGATGGACAGATAGATGGGGTTGCTGGGCCTACAAAAAAACCCAGACTAGACCTCAAGCCATAAGATCCCACCTGCCCCAGGCAGCCAGCACCCCTTCCACCCTCATTCCCTCTATCTGGCTCTGCCTTCTCCAAAGAATACACAGTGTAAAAATAAGTGCTGACCAGTGTAGGGGAGTAAAATTGCCACCCCAAAAATGTCTCTTCGACATGTGGATTATTTCAAGTTGAAAATAAACAAGACGCAAAAGACTCAAAAAAAAAGAAAAAAAGAAAACCTTTCTTTTTACCTCCTTAACTGCCTAAAGAATGTAGATAGAAGACCTGTTGGGGCATGGGGGGAGCTATCACCATACATAACTACTGTATGAACTAGATGTGGAGACAGGAAGGAACCTAGCAAAGTCTGTTAGTTAAAATTTCTCTTGGTGTCCCAATGTCTGTGTGGCCCCGTAAACATTTGTTTACCAAACATTTGCTTTTCCATCTCCAGGTCCGAAACCACTACCCCCAACATCCTCTTCTGTCTTTAGCTAATGGTGGTGTTTAAGGTGAGGGCTTCAGACATTTTGGTGAGTTAGTCAGTTTCCCTAGGTCTCTCCCATATATACATGTCATTAAACTTTGTTTGATTTTCTCCTGTTAATCTGTCTCATATCAATTTATTTCTTAGACCAGCCAGAAGAACCTAGAAGGGTAGAGGAAACTATCTCCTCCCCAACACCAGTAAACAGGTGAAAATAATCCAACATTTCATTAGGCCCCAACACCAGCCTCCTCTCTGAATAAACCCTTAACCAATGCAGAAAAGTATTCATCAATTTTTCCCACTAGATAAGCCGCCTCAAGAAGAGACACAGGGCTTCCCTGGTGGCGCAGTGGTTGAGAGTCTGTCTGCCGATGCAGGGGACACAGGTTCGTGCCCCGGTCCGGGAAGATCCCACATGCCGCGGAGCCCGTGAGCCATGGCCCCTGAGCCTGCGCATCCGGAGCCTGTGCTCCGCAACGGGAGAGGCTGCAACAGTGAGAGGCCTGCGTACTGCCAAAAAAAGAAAAAAGAAGAGACACAGATGACAAAAAATAAAGCGGCCGGCCAACTGGGCCAGAAGGAAACACGGCAGCTCTTGGCAGCGTGGGTTTCCTCTGAGAGCTCTGGGACTTCTGGTTGGAGTTTTCAGTTCTTCATATATGGGTATCAACAAGTCACAGCGTAATGGAAACTCATTCTTCCTCTCTGCCTATGACACAGGCAGCAAGAACCCTGGGTGCAATTCAACTCCATCACCGATTAGCTATTGTGGCCTCTAGCAAATGACTCAACCTCTCTGGGCCTCGTTATCTTAACAGAGAACTGTTTTGAGGTTTGAATGAGCTCGTACATGAGAAGTCCTTCACAGTGTGGGTAAAATATTAGCTTTCTTCACTTTCGAAAAAGAGTGCTTAAAAGGTCATGTGGAAGTTGGGGAACAGAAACTGAGGAAGTGATGCTGCCACAACCCTGCAGCAGAATCCATTCTCCACTTCAGGGCTGCAAACATCCCAACGCTCTAAATTCAGGGCTGTCCCCATGGAACAAAGCAGACAGCAGAAAGGGCCAGAGCCTTTACAGAAGGCCTACCCCCTCCCCTCCACCAACCCTGCAAGAGAAAATGGCTGCAACAAAATGAAATGCTGACAAGTCGGAAAGTCCAGCATTTCTTCCTTCCACAAATATTTACTGAATGCTTACCATGTGCCTGGCCCTGTGGTATGTGGTGAGAAAGCCACAGGCTTCCTCTGTGTCCTGACACCCTTCTAAGGTCAGTCCCTCAGTGATTAGCATTAGGTCCTGGGCAAACCCCACAAGGAGGCCAAGGGCACTCGCTAATCAATAGAACAGAAACAGACCCTGTGCAAGAGCAGCTGGGTGTTACTTGCCAGGGTGCCCTCCCCCCACCATGGGAACAAATGATTCAGGGTGAAGTAGCCTCATGCCCAGAAAATTTATGAGACTTCAAATGTTTCCCAGAGCCTTATATAATTCTTTGCAAAACTGTCTCATACTTGTGAGAAAGCCAAAAGGAGAAATAATTTAAGCAAGTGTTTTCCATCAGTATATTCTTTTTAGGGAAAGGAAGAATTAGTCCTGAGGGCAAAATGAAACATGAATACGCTGAAAGTATTTGTCTATTCCTGCATGTATTTGGCTAGAAGTAGAAATTTACATAATACAAAACAACAGAGCATCAAGACACTAGACAAACAGTACATGAAGCAAGGTTTGTTGAATGATCTTAAGACCTTAAGCTGTGATTGGTTGTGGCTTTATAAATCAGAAATTTAAGTCAGGAAAAATAATGTTTCTCCATGGTACAGCCTAGTTTCCAACCAACCTGATGATTCTTAGATCCTCCAAACAAATCCTACTGGGAAAATTCTGAAATCCACTGTAGCAGTAGAAGTCAGAAGCAGGTTAACGAAATGAATGTGTACAGCCAGCCAGGCCAGCCAGAATCTCATCAGCAAAAAGAACACAAAAGCAAAACAAATACTGTATCAACTCTTCCAAAGTAAGTTAGCAAAAAATGGTATGTGAGAAAAAAAATAATAAAGGAAATATGGTTTGGAATACTATGCAACCATTAAAATTCTATGCAACCTGTTGGCATAAAACATTGTTCACAACAAATTACGTAAAGAGAGAAATTACAAACTAATATGTATAGGTGATCCCACTTTTGTCAGTATTTATTGACAAAAAATACTGTAGTATTTTTTGTCAATAGTGTAGATGGATATGTGTTTGTTTCCTTTTATCTACATAGATTCACATATACTCAAAAGTATAGAAGGACAGTCACTTCACGGTTATATGAGTTTCCTATTACTGCTACAACAAATTACCACAAGCTTGGTGGCTTAAAACAACGTAAATTTACTCTCATAACTCTGGGCTCAAAGTCTAAATTCAAGGTATTGGCAGGGATGTGTTCCTTTTGGAGGTTTCAGGAGAATCTGTTTCCTTGCTTTTTCCAGCTTCTCAAGGCCACCCTCCTTCCTTGACTTGTGGCCCTTTCCTCCATCCTCTAAGTCAGCAGTGTAGCATTTTCTCCTGTCTCTGGTCTCCTGCTTCCCTCTTGCAAAGATCCTTGTAAGTACATCAAGGCCACCTGGATGATCCAGGATAATCTCCTCATCTCAAGACCATTACCTTAATCACATCTGCAAAGTCTCTGGGGATTAGGACATGGACATCTTTTGGGGCCGATATTCCACCTACCACATTAACAATGGTTATTCCTGGGTGGTGAGATTATGGGAGATTTTTGTTGTTGATCTCTATTTTCTTATTTTAAAGTCAACGTATATTATTTGTGTAACTTTTAAAAAGAAATTTGCTGTTTGGGTGACAAATATTCTAAAACTGGATTAAGGTGATAGTTGCACAACTCACAACATTTATTAAAAGTCATTGAATTGTATACTTAAATTGGGTGAATTTTATGGTATGTAAATACCTCGATAAAGTTGTTAAAAACAAAAACCAAAATCTAATGCACAGTATAGTGAATATAGACAACAATATTGTCTTATAATCATCAAACTTGCTAGTTATCAATTATTCCAACCATCAAAAAGAAATGATAATTATGTACCATGATAGAGGTGCTAATTATCACCACAATGGCAATCACATTACAATATATAAATGTATCAAAATAACATGTATACCTTAAATGTACACAAGGTTATATGTCAAATATATTTCAATAAAAACGAAAAACAAAAAAAGGGGGTTGCAATTTACTTTCAAATGGCTCAACAAAGAAAAAATGTACTGTAGTTATATATATAAAGCAAATATAGCAAGATGCTGACGACTGGTGAATCTAAGTGGAGTTCACTGTACAGTTCTTTCAACTTTGGTGTAGGTTTTAAATTTTCCAAAAGGAAAAGGAAAACGGGCAGGGGGAACAAGGAGTCATGACAGAGCATCTCTAGAAACTAGAGTTATTTGAGTATTCGAGTCTGAAGCTAGACTTTAGCTTCTACGCTTTGCCAGAGGCCCTGGTTCCAAGCAGCGTGGAAGCATCAGTTAGTGCCTCTCTAAGGCAGTCTTAGAAGGCAGCCAGCGCTTACCTCTTCCTTCCTCGCCATACCCCAGGTGAGGGGGGACCACGATCCTCCTCTTCTCTCCAATGCAAACGCCGAGTAAACCTTCATCCATCCCAGCAATCACGTAGCCCTGCCCAATGTACGTGTCAAAGGTGCGGTTCCGCGAGTAGCTGGGAAAGAGGAAAAGAGCTTGGTCACGAGGAATACCGCAGCAGCAGTGTAGTTGGTACCATGAGGCAACAGAGCGCAGGGGCCTCCGGACTCCAGAATAGGGTGAACCCTAGAATCTGAGTACAAGCCAGGAAACACGCTCCCCTGAAGTGATGAACAAGGATCCACACACTGCGTGGGAGCTGCCGCCTGCACAAACGCTCCCAGAAATGAGCCCTCCAGCCCTCTGGTTTGGTCAGGTTATGAATGGGATGCGGGTTACAAGAAGCAATCATGCAGAAATGTAGCTATAATGTAAATCGGACTCTACGCTTGTTGACCATGTCAGGTTAATGAAAAAAGCATCAAGGGGGCCCTTGTCAGAAACTAAGGATTTCTCTGTTATCTCTTGTAAAGAAACAACTTAGAAGTTCTAGAGTCTTCTATTACTCTAACATAAAGTTTCAAATGAAAGCCCAAAAAGGAAAAAAAAAAAAAAAAGAAACTAAGAATTTCTCTAAAGAGGAGAGTATCTGTATATGTGGGACATGAATATTCAGATTGCCAGAAAAGTAGCATATATACTGAGAGCAATTTAACTCTGCAGTGAACTCGCCCTACTGCAATCCATGCTCACCAAGCTACCACCCGGTGAGTACCTGAATTTCCCAAGTGCCTCTGGTAGGAGCCCCAGGCATTCCACTCAGTGGAGAGATCCAGCCTCTGTATTAATTGCCAATTGAGTCTGATTACTGAGTTTGGAGAAAACAAAGCCTGATGATTCCAGAATAAAATAATAAAACTTCATTTGCCACTTCAGATACTGAACTCTGAACCACAGTGATCTGTACCCATTACCCACCCCCAGCTGGAGCAGATGTGGCAAAAAGCTTGTCCTGAGAAAGAGCCAGTCAGTTCCACTGTCACCTCATCAAACACAGCCCAAGGATGACTGTGTCAGAGAAGATGGTCAGCAGTGGGACCAGGGAGATGAAAAGGCAGAGCTGTGAGAGGCTCTTCCTCCTCAACACCCCTCAGGGACCACAAAGCCAAGGGGCGTGAAGAAATGATAGTAACAAATGATTCTCCTCATCCAGGAAGCAGATTTTCTACATAATTATCTGTATTTCACTGTATATGTATGGAAGACCTATGAAGTGCATAACTCTGGTTCCCTGTGAAGAGGGGAACTGGGTGATTGAGGGACAAGGATAGGTGAAAAATTCTTCATTGTATATTCTTTTACACTTTTAGGATTTTGAACCATATCAATGTATCACAGTAGGAAAAAACGATGTTTAAAAAGAAAAAGAATATTCTCTATCATACAAACTAAAAAGTTACAATAGCTAAAGGTATGATTGTGGCCCAGAAATAGCTAGATCACTGGAAAAGGATAAAAATTCTAGACCAAGACCCAAAAGTGTATACAAGAATTTGGTACATGATCAATGTCAGATTTTAAATGAGTGAGGAAAATACAGTTATTCAATAAAGGGTGTTGGAGAAACTGGCTAACCATCTGGAAAAAACCATTTAGATCCTCACTGTCATACTGAACACCACAATAAATTCCAGATGGATTTAAGATTGAAACATGAAAGCATTTATAAACACTGAAGAGAGCCTGCAGAAGCTTTTTAATATTTACTTCAAGTGGTGAAAATGGAAGGGGTTGATGTGAAATTATTACATTTTATTAAATATCTTTGCATTGTTTCACTTATACAACAAGAACATAATATTCTTTAAAATAAAAATTCTAATAGAGAATATTTTAAAGGATAAAAAAATAAAGCCTTTAGAAGAGCAGGAGGAAAATACAGGTGAATATTTATATACTCTAGGGGAAAAAAAAACAAGTCCAGGGGCAGGGAGAGACTTTTTAGCAAGTTACTCAAGACAGAATATATAAGAATTTACATAAGAATAAAGGGAGCCATAAAGGAGAAATGGAATGTATTTAACAACATAAAAGGTTTATATTTAAACAGATCAAAAATCACAACAACCGAAATTAAAATGCAAATAAACAGGCAGTATGCTTTCAACAATATGCAACCATAAAATTGTTAATATCTTTAATGTACAGAGATTTTAAATTAATAAGAAAAGGACAAATACCAATATCCTCAATATAAAAACAGGCAAATACACAAACAGGTAAATCACAAAAGAAAATATCCAAATAGTCAATAAACATTTGAAAGAATTTCAACCTTAATAGCAATCAAAGAAATTCACATTACAATTATAAAGTTCTATTTTTCTCCTATAAATTGGCAAAGATTATTTTTAAATAATACCCAATGTTGCTGAGTTTGCAGGAAATGGGGTACTCTTAGTGATGTAAAACCTTCCTTGAGGACAACTTGGTACTTATATCAAAAGCTGTAAAAATACACATAACCTTAAACCTAGAGATTCTTCTAGAAATTTATCCTAAGGAAACAATCATATTATTTAAGATTTAGCTACAAAAATAATTATTGCAGTCCCTCTTAGAACATCAAAAGATAGAAAATAATAGGGATTGATTACTAAATTAAGGCAAACCTATATAATGGAATATTACTTAGCTCTTAGGATGGATTAGACCCCAGTGTACTAAAATGGAAATCTGTTTGAAACCTAAGAAAACTGGTTCCATTAATATGAAAAGAGATCTGGTATCCACTAGAAAAATGGCTTTTCAACTAAAAATAAAATTCCAGGGAATAAAAGACAGAACCAAGATCATATGTGACAAGTAATCACACGCACACACTCTCTCAATTTTTTTTAATAGAAAAAATAAAAACAACTCAAATGTCATCAATGGGGAATGGTTAGATAAATATGGTATATTCACTCAATGAAACACTACACAGACATAAAAAATGATTTCTCTCTACGCATTAATATGGAAAAATTCCAAGGTGAAAAAAAGCAAGGAGCAGGGGCTTCACTGGTGGCGCAGTGGTTAAGAATCCGCCTGCCAATGCAGGGGACATGGGTTCGAGCCCTGGTCCAGGAGGATCCCACATACCGCGGAGCAACTAAGCCCATGCACCACAACTACTGAGCCTGCACTCTAGAGCCCGCGAGCCACACTACTGAACCCACATGCCACATCTACTGAAGCCCGTGCGCCTAGAGCCTGTGCTCCACAACAAGAGAAGCCACCGCAATGAGAAGCCCGCGTGCCGTAACGAAGAGTATAGCCCCTGCTCGCCACAACTAGAGAAAAGCCCATGCGCAGCAACGAAGACCCAAGGCAGCCAAAAATAAATTAATTAATTAAAAAAAAAGCAAGGAGCATAATAGTGTATATAGTACGTAGCATTATGTTATCTGTATATGTATATAATACATAATGTTATATATGTATGTATATAGTATTCTATATGCTATATACTATAAAGCGGAGAAAATAATATAACAATTGTATTTGCTTATATCTGCTTTAGGAAAAAAATCCACACATTTGAAGAATAAAAAAGAAACTTATTAATAACAGTGGTTAACTCTAAGTGGCTTGGGGGGAGGGGGATGTGAGGTTGGCAGGGATGGTCGGTACAACACATCTTAACGCATATTTTGTTTTAATTTTGAACCATGAGACTACTGCCTTTTTCCAAAAAAGTCAAATGAAAAATTTAAAAGAAGGGATCTGCGGAGTGGTAAGAATGAATTATGCAAATAAAATTATACCGTATAAAAATTCTGTAATGTTTCTGGGTGACTAATTAAACGAGAAGTCTCTTACCTCAGAGAAACAGGTAGATTGCTGTCACTACTTGCTTGCTCTATAGGAAGCTAAAGGAATCCAAACAACACATGCCACCTGAATGAGCAACGCATACCAAACACCTGTTGCCTGCTCACAACTGCAGGCTAAGCCTGATAAACAAAGCTTTGAATAACAACAGGCTCCGCCCAGCATCCAAACAGTCCCTGCAGCAGATAAACCATGAAAGTTTGCAAAGTGCTTCTGCCTACCTTCTCTCTTTAATCTAACCATCTCTTTGAGAAAGGTGCTAACAACAACGAAAAAACTGAAGCTCAGGGAGGTCAAATGCTATCCAAAGTCACACACCTAGTGCACCACACACAGGGACTGGAATCCAGATCTCCCAGCACCAAGTCTCTTCTCTTCGCATCCTACCGCCTGGACCTGCCTCCTGGTCACTTCCCACTTTGGACCCCAGAGTTGGGTTTATACTTGAATAGCCGAGCACAGTCTAGAGGGACTGTGGGAGTCCAGGGTGAGCCTCTCCTGCTTTCCTGCAGACCCATCTCCCACAGGCCCCAAGGAGACCGTTCTAACAACCTCTGAAGGAATTCAGTATCAGAAAATAGAAACCCATACTGGAGATGAAAATACTAACTCAAAATCAGCACTGACAAGCTATAAACTATATTTAATAAGATGTTCTGGTAAGTGAAGGACCCTGTTGTTTGCTTACCTGGAATCAAAGAATGTACCATCCAGAAGTGTGCCGTTGTAATGATACCTGAGAAAGTCCCCCGTTTGACTTTGCCGCTCACAGTTTTCAGGAACTACCTTATTCTCAATGGAAATGCCATCCTTGGGGTTATGGAGGTCCAATAATGCAACATCAAACACCAGAGATGCCTGCCCAGGAATGTCTTTCCCTAGAGTGGAATGAAGGAAGATGATGAAATCAGGACACAAGATTTAGGAAGTATCAATACTTTAACTACAATTCAACACCCACTACGTTGGTGTTACACATTCCTTGAAGTTTCCCAGCCAAGGAAACAAATGTTCTTCCACATCTTGGGTGGTCCCCCATGGTGTCTAACCGTGCTATCTCACGTGGTGTCCAACCGAGGGCTGGCAGGTATAATTTGAAGCCTGACTTCCTCAGAAAAAGGAGCAAACCGATAATAATGACATGGAGAATGCTGTGACCACATTTTCTATGCTTGTGCTTGCAAATCAAGGCTCTATGTGAGTGGTTATATACCCACATGCAAACCCAAATACATACCTCTGTGGGTTTCTGTTTGTATATAGATGCAAATCACAGACATTCCACAGCTTGGATCTGGTTCTGGAGAACACTACATAGACTTGTTCTTTGGAACTCACAGACAATTATTTTAAAATTTATTTTATTGAGTACAGTTGTTTTACAATGTTGTGTTAATTCCTCCTGTACAGCAAAGTGATTCAGTTATACATATATATATATATTCTTTTTTTTTATAGTTCGTTCTTGGAGTATAATTGCTTTACAATGTTGTGTTAGTTTCTGCTGTATAACAAAGTGAATCAGTCACATGCATACATATATCCCCATATCCCCTCCCTCCCGAGCCTCCCTCCCATCCTCCCTATCCCACCCCTCTAGGTCACCTCAAAGCACCGAGCTGATCTCCCTGTGCTATGGGGCTGCTTCCCACTAGCTAACTATTTTACATTCAGTAGTGGATATATGTCGATGCTACTCTCACTTCACCCCAGCTTCCCCCTCCCACCCCGTGTCCATTCTTTATGTCTACATCTTTATTCCTGCCCTGCAACTAGGTTTATCAGTACCATTTTTTTTTTTTAGATTCCATATACATGCATTAGCATATGGTATTTGTTTTTCTCTTTCTGACTTACTTCACTCTGTATGACAGACTCTAGGTCCATCCACCTCACTACAAATAACTCAATTTTGTTTCTTTTTACGGCTGAGTAATATTCCATTGTATATATGTGCCACATATTCTTTATCCATCCATCTGCCAATGGACACTTAGGTTACGTCCATGTCCTGGCTATTATAAATAGTGCTGCAGTGAACATTGTGGTACATGTCTTTTTGAATTATGGTTTTCTCAGGGTATATGCCCAGTAATTGCTGGGTCACATGGTAGTTCTATTCTTAGTTTTTTAAGGAACCTCCATACTGTTTTCCATAGTGGTTGTATCAATTTACATTACCACCAACAGTGCAAGAGGGTTCCCTTTTCACCACACCCTTTCCAGCATTTATTGTTTCTACATTTTTTGATAATGGCCATTCAGACTAGCGTGAGATGATAGCTCATTGTAGTTTTGATCTGCATTTCTCTAATAATTAGTGATGTTGAGCATCTTTTCATGTGTCCCTTGGCCATCTGTATGCCCTCCTTCGTGAAACGTCTACTTAGGTCTTCTGCCCATTTTTTAATTGGATTGTTTGTTTTTTTGATATTGAGCTCCATGAGCTGTTTGTATATTTCGGAGATTAATCTTTTGTCTGTTGTTTCATTTGCAAGTATTTTCTCCTATTCTAAGAAATCAAAGATGACAAACAGATGGAGAAATATACCATGTTCTTGGATTGGAAGAATCAATATTGTAAAAATGACTATACTACCCAAAGCAATCTACAGATTCAATGTAATCCTTATCAAGCTACCAGTGGCATTCTCCACAGAATTAGAACAAAAAATTTTACAATTCTTATGGACACACAAAAGACCCTGAATAGCCAAAGCAATCTTGAGAAAGAAAAACGGAGCTGGAGGAATCAGGCTCCCTGACCTCAAACTATACCACAAAGCTACAGTAATCAAGACAGTATGGTACTGGTACAAAAACAGAAATAAAGATCAATGGTACAGGATAGAATGCCCAGAGATAAACCCACGCATATATGGTCACCTAATTTACGACAAAGGAGGCAAGAACATACAATGGAGAAAAGACAGGCTCTTCAATACATGGTGCTGGGAAAACTGGACAGCTACATGTAAAAGAATGAAATTAGAACACTACCTAACACCATATACAAACGTATATATATTCTTTTTCATATTCTTTTCCATTATGCTTTATTACAGGACATTGACTATAGTTCCCTGTGCTACACTGTAAAACCCTGTTGTCCCTCCATTCCATACACAATAGTTTGTATCTGCTAATCCCAAACTCCCAATCCAACCCTCTACCACCCCACTTCCCCCTTGGCACCCACAAGTCTGTTCCCAATGTCTGGGAACTCACAACCAACTTTTTTTTTACATCTTCATTGGAGTATAATTGCTTTACAATGCTGTGTTAGTTTCTGCTGTATAACAAAGTGAATCAGCCATATGCATACATATATCCCCATATCCCCTCCCTCTTGCGTCTCCCTCCCACCCTCCATATACCACCCCTCTAGGTGGTCACAAAGCACCAAGCTGATCTCCCTGTGCTATGCAGCTGCTTCCCACTAGCTATCTATTTTACATTTGGTACTGTATATATGTCCATGCTACTCTCTCACTTCGTCCCAGCTTACCCTTCCCCTCCATGTGTCCTCAAGCCCATTCTCTACATATGAGTCTTTATTCCTGTCTTGCCCCTAGGTTCTTCAGAACCTTTTTTTTGTTTTAGATTCCATATATATGTGTAAGCATACAGTATTAGTTTTTCTCTTTCTAACTTACTTCACTCTGTAGGACAGACTCTAGGTCCATCCACCTCACTACAAATAACTCAATTTCGTTTCTTTTTATGGCTGAGTAATATTCCATTGTATATATGTGCCACATATTCTTTATCCATTCATCTGTCAATGGACAATTAGGTTGGTTCCATTTCCTGGCTATTGTAAATAGTGCTGTAATGAACATTGTGCTACATGACTCTTTTCGAATTATGCTTTTCTCAGGGTATATGCCCAGTAGTGGGATTGCTGGGTCGTATGGTAGTTCTATTTTTAGTTTTTTGAGGAACCTCCATACTGCTCTCTATAGTAGCTGTATCAATTTACATTCCCACCAACAGTGCAAGAGGGCTCCCTTTTCTCCACACCCTCTGCAGCATTTATTGTTTGTAGATTTTTTGATGATGGCCATTCTGACCGGTGTGAGGTGATGCCTCATTGTAGTTTTGATTTGCATTTCTCTAATGATTAGCAATGTTGAGCATCCTTTCATGTGTTTCTTGGCAATCTGTATATCTTCTTTGGAGAAATGTCTATTTATGTCTTCTGCCCATTTTTGGATTGGGTTGTTTTTTTGATATTGAGCTCCATGAGCTGCTTGTATATTTTGGAGATTAATCCTTTGTCAGTTGCTTCGTTTGCAATACTTTCTCCCATTCTGAGGGTTGTCTTTTCCTTTTGTTAATGGTTTCTTTTGCCGTGCAAAAGTTTTTAAGTTTCATTAGGTCCCATTTGTTTATTTTTGTTTTTATTTCCATTTCTCTAGGAGGTGGATCAAAAAGGATCTTGCTGTGATTTATGTCATAGAGTGTTCTGCGTATGTTTTCCTCTAACAGTTTTATAGTGTCTGGCTTTACCTTTACGTTTTAATCCATTTTGAGTTTATTTTTGTGTATAGTGTTAGGGAGTGTTCTAATTTCATTCTTTTACATGTAGCTGTCCAGTTTTCCCAGCACCACTTATTGAAGACGCTGTCTTTTCTCCATTGGATATTCTTGCCTCCTTTATCAAAAATAAGGTGACCATATGTGCGTGGGTTTATCTCTGGGCTTTCTATCCTGTTCCATTGATCTGTATTTCTGTTTGTGCCAGTACCATCCTGTCTTGACTACTGTAGCTTTGTAGTACAGTCTGAAGTCCAGGAGCCTGATTCCTCCAGCTCCGTTTTTCTTTCACAAGATGGCTTTGGCTATTCGAGGTCTTTTGTGTCTCCATACAAATTGTGAAATTTTTTGTTCTACTTCTGTGAAAAATGCCATTGGTAGCTTGATAAGGATTGCATTGAATCTGTAGATAGCTTTGGGGAGTATAGTCATTTTCACAATGTTGATTCTTCCAATGCAAGAACATGATATGTCTCTCCATCTGTTTGTATCATCTTTAATTTCTTTCATCAGTGTCATAGTTTTCTTCATACAGGGCTTTTTTCTCCTTAGGTAGGTTTATTCCTAGGTATTTTATTCTTTTTGTTGCAATGGTAAATGGGAGTGTTTCCTTAATTTCTCTTTCAGACTTTTCATATTAGTGTATAGGAATACAAGAGATTTCTGTGCATTAATTTTGTATCCTGCTACTTTACCAAGTTCATTGATTAGCTCTAGTAGTTTTCTGGTAGCATCTTTGGGATTCCCTATGTATAGTATCATGTTATCTGCAAACAGTGACAGCTTTACTTCTTGTTTTCCAATTTGGATTCCTTTTATTTCTTTTTTTTTTCTCTGCTTGCTGTGGCTAAAACTTCCAAAACTATGTTGAATGATAGTGGTGAGAGTGGGCAACCTTGTCTTGTTCCTGATCTTAGTGGATATGATTTCAGTTTTTCACCACTGAGAACGATGCTGGCTGTGGGTCTGTCATATATGGCCTTTATTATGTTGAGATAAGTTCCCCCTATGCCTACTTTCTGGAGGGTTTTTATCATAAATGGGTGTTGAATTTTGTGGAAAGCTTTTTCTGCATCTATTGAGATGATCATGTGGTTTGTATCCTTCAATTTGTTAATACGGTGTATCACATTGATTGATTTGCATATATTGAAGAGTCCTTGCATTCCTGGGATAAACCCTACTTGATCATGGTGTATGACCCTTTTAATGAGCTGCTGGATTCTGTTTGCTAGTATTTTGTTCAGAATTTTTCCATCTATGTTCGTCAGTGGTATTGGCCTGTAGTTTTCTTTTTTTGTGACATCTTTGTCTGGTTTCAGTATCAGGGTGATGGTGGAATGAGTTTGGGACTGTTCCTCCCTCTGCTATATTTTTGAAGACTTTGAGAACTCTGTGAAGCCTGTGAAGCCATCTGGTCCTGGGCTTTTGTTTGTTGGAAGATTTTTAATCAGAGTCTCAATTTCAGTGCTTGTGATTGGTCTGTTTATATTTTCTATTTCTTCCTGGTTCAGTCTCGGAAGGTTGTGCTTTTCGAAGAATTTGTCCATTTTATTGGCATAGAGTTGCTTGTAGTAATCTCTCATGTCCCTTTGTATTTCTGCAGTGTCAGTTGTTACTTCTCCTTTTTCATTTCTAATCCTGTTGATTTGAGTCTTCTCCCTTTTTTTCTTGATAAGTCTGGCTAATGGTTTATCAATTTTGTTTATCTTCTCAAAGAACTAGCTTTTATTGATCTTTGCTATCGTTTCCTTCTTTTTCCTTTATTTCTGATCTGATCTTTATGATTTCTTTCCTTCTGCTAACTTTGGGGGGTTTTTGGTGTTCTTCTTTCTCTAATTGCTTTAGGTGTAAGGTTAGGTTGTTTTTTTGAGATGTTTCTTGCTTCTTGCGGTAGGATTGTATTGCTATAAACTTCCCTCTTAGAACTGCTTTTGTTGCATCTCATAGGTTTGGGGTTGTCATGTTTTCATTGTCATTTGTTTCTACATGTTTTTTGATTTCCTCTTTGATTTCTTCAGTGATTTCTTGGTTATTTAGTACCATATTGTTTAGCCTCCATGTGTTTGTATTTTTTACAGTTTTTTTCTTGTAACTGATATCTAGTCTCATAGTGTTGTGGTTGGAAAAGATACTCGATACAATTTCAATTTTCTTAAATTTACCAAGGCTTGATTTATGACCCAAGATATGATCTATCCTGGAGAATGTTCCATGAGCACTGAGAAGAAAGTGTATTCTGTTGTTTTTGGATGGAATGTCCTATAAATATCAATTAAGTCCATCTTGTTTAATGTGTCATTTAAAGCTTGTGTTTCATTATTTATTTTCATTTGGATGATCTGTCCATTGGTGAAAGTGGGGTGTTAAACTCCCCTACTATTATTGTGCTACTGTCGATTTCTCCTTTAATGGCTGTTAGCATTTGCCTTATATATTGAGGTGCTCCTATGTTGGGTGCATAAATATTTACAATTGTTTTATCTTCTTGTTGGATTGATCCCTTAATCATTATGTAGTGTCCTTCTCTGTCTCTTGTAATAGTCTTTATTTTAAAGTCTATTTTATCTGATATGAGAATTGCTTATCCAACTTTCTTTTGATTTCCATTTGCATGGAATATCTTTTTCCATCCCCTCACTTTCAGTCTGTATGTGTCCCTAGGTCTGAAGTGGGTCTCTTGTAGACAGCATATATACGGGCCTTGTTTTTGTATCCATTCAGCCAGCCTGTGTCTTTTGGCTCGAGCATTTAATCCATTTACATTTAAGGTAATTATCAATATGTATGTTCCCATTACCATTTTCTTAATTGTTTTGGGTTTGTTTTTGTAGGTCTTTTCCTTCTCTTGTGTTTCCTGACTAGAGAAGTTCCTTTAGCATTTTTTGTAAAGCTGGTTTGGTGGTGCTGAATACTCTTAACTTTTGCTTGTCTGTAAAGGTTTTAATTTCTCCGTCAAATCTGAATGAGATCCTTGATGGGTAGAGTAATCTTGGTTGTAGGTTCTTCCTTTTCATCACTTTAAATATGTCCTGCCACTCCCTTCTGTCTTGCAGAGTTTCTGCTGAAAGATCAGCTGTTAACCTTATAGGGATTCCCTTGTATGTTATTTGTTGCTTTTCCCTTGCTGCTTTTAATATTTTTTTTTTGTATTTAATGTTTGATAGTTTGATTAATATGTGTCTTGGCGTGTTTCTCCTTGGATTTATCCTGTATGGGACCCTCTGTGCTTCCTGGAGTTGATGGGCTATTTTCTTTCCCATGTTAGGGAAGTTTTCAACTATAATCTCTTCAAATATTTTCTCAGTCCCTTTCTTTTTCTCTTCTTCTTCTAGGACCCCTATAATTCAAGTGTTTGTGCACTTAATGTTGTCCCAGAGGTCTCTGAGACTGTTCTCAATTCTTTTCATTCTTTTTTCTCTATTCTGCTCTGCAGTAGTTATTTCCACTATTTTATCTTCCAGGTCACTTATCTGTTCTTCTGCCTCAGTTATTCTGCTATTGATTCCCTCTAGAGAATTTTTAATTTCATTTATTGTGTTGTTCATCATTGTTTGTTTGCTCTTTATTTCTTCTAGGTCTTTGTTAAATGTTTCTTGTATTTTCTCCATTCTAGTTCCAAGATTTTGGATCATCTTTACTATCATTACTCTGAATTCCTTTTCAGGTAGACTGCCTATTTCCTCTTCATTTGTTTGGTCTAATGGGTTTTTACTTTGCTCCTTCATCTGCTGCATATTTCTCTGTCTTCTCATTTTGCTTGACTTACTGTGTTTGGGGTCTCCTTTTCGCAGGCTGCAGGTTCGTAGTTCCTGTTGTTTTTGGTGGCTGTCCCCAGTGGGTGAGGTTGGTTCACTGAGTTGTGAGGCTTCCTGATGGAGGGGACTGGTGCCTGTGTTCTGGTGCATAAGGCTGGATCTTGTCTTTTAGGTGGGCAGGACCACGTCCGGTGGTGTGTTTTAGGGTGTCTGTGAACTTATTATGATTTTAGGCAGCCTCTCTGCTAATGGGTGGGGTTGTGTTCCTGTCTTTCTAGTTGTTTGGCATGGGGTGTCCAGCACTGGAGGTTGCTGGTCGTTGAGTCGAGCTGGGTCTTAGCATTGAGATGGAGATCTCTGGGAGAGCTGTTGCCGATTGATATTACATGGGGCCTGGAGGTCTCTGGTAATCCAGTGTCCTGAACTAGGCTCTCCCACCTCAGAGGCTCCGGCCTGACACCCGGCTGGAGCACCAAGACCCTGTCAGCCGCACAGCTCTTTTTCTAGTTTCTGTCCTTTTTCCACACATATAGGTTTTTTCCTTCATATCATTCAGTCTTGCTAAAGTTGTGGGGTCATCTCAGAGATCAATCTGAGTCCCTGTTAATGTTGGAGGGTCTTCTGCAGAGGCAGGGGGTGGCTGTGGCTTATTGTGGGGACAAGGACACTGGCAGCAGTAGTTCTGGGAAGTACTCCTTGGTGTGAGCTCTACCAGAGTCCCTCACAACCAACTTTTTTTAAAATAAATTTATTTATTTTATTTTATTTATTTTTGGCTCGTTGGGTCTTCGTTGCTCTGTGTAGGCTTTCTCTAGTTGCGGCGAGTGGGGGCTACTCTTCGTTGCAGTGCACAGGCTTCTCATTGCAGCGGCTTCTCTTGTTGCACGGCACGGGCTCTAGGCACATGGGCTTCAGTAGTTGTGGCACGCGGGCTCCGTAGTTGTGGCTCGCAGGATCTCGAGTGCAGGCTCAGTAGTTGTGGTGCACGGGCTTAGCTGCTCTGTGGTATGTGGGATCTTCCCGGACCAGGGCTCGAACCCGTGTGCCCTGCACTGGCGGGCAGATTCTTAAGCACTGCGCCACCAGGGAAGTTCCCCAATTTTTAAAGAGACAAAAATTCAATCCTTTAAGTTCATCCAAAACAAGATATAAGTAAAACTAAAGTTAGCTGAGATAAGAGGGGAAAAAATGGCACCCACAATCCAAAACATAAATAGTCCTCCAATCATTTCTATTTCACTTCAGGATGGTATTGCTTCTCATGGATACTCCTAACAGTGAGGATTTATTGAATATGTGCCACACGATAATCCACATGAAGAGATTATGGGGCACTAGCTCTTCCTGCAAAGATCAACATCAACCAATAAGTAACTCTAAATCCAGGACTCTGGGATAGAAGGAAGTTAGTTACCTGACAAACCACTTACCTCAACACTCTTACTTGCCATTTGTTATGTCATGCAAAGGAGAAGGCCTAGACAAGTGAACCACAGGGCATGCCAAGACTGTGCTCCTTCAACTGGCTCTTTGCCAGAGCCCACCCCTCCGTCTCCTTCCCCTCAGAGGAATGGTGAAATCTGCTGAAAGCAGGCTGCTGAGTCAGCCTCTGGATCGCCAGGTGTGGTTAATCCCTGAAATGCAGGTGTGGGTGTGGGAGGATGTGTGATAGAATATTAATCTTTTTTATTTTTCTGTATCTTTTAATTTAATAGAAAACAGAAAGCCTTACGGTAACCCCAGGGTTTAAATTTTTCTAGCATTATTATGTACTACCTGAATATTTGCTTCTTTTTATAACAACTTTATTGAGATATAATTCCCATACTATACAATTCACCTGTTTAAATTTATACCTGGATAGCTGAGCACAGTGTCAAAGTATAAAGCATTTAAAAATAACTATTTTAAATAAACTATTTATTTAAAATATTTAAATTATTTATTATTTATTTTAAATAAACTATGTATTTAAAATATTTAAATTATTTATTATTTATTTAAAATAAATAAATAACATTCATCACATCGGGCTAGGCATCTAGCTTTACTTCGTACCTCATATGCATGTGGATGATGATAAAAGGATTTGGGAGACAAGGAGAATGAACTTCCATTAGCCAAGGATGAGAGAGTTTGAGTAGTGATAAGAATAATAACATATCTTGGGGAGGGGAGAATTAAGATACATTTGCGGCAGTTACTTTCAAGCTTTATTTTTCTTTTAGCAGGTTTTTAAAGAAACTGTCTGCAGATTCCCAGTAATAAAAGTGGAGGTCGACAGGAGAGAAGGCTCCCCTCTCCTCCTGCTCTGTAGACCTAGAACTCTCAGAAAACATAGCTTGGAAAACATTATATTAGGGGGTTATTAGAAGTCAGGTATCACTGTCAGTAAACTTCTTAAATAGCATCACATTTTCTTTTTTTTTCTCTTTCTTTTCTTTCTTTTTTTTTTTTTTGGCCACACGGCTTGTGGGATCTTAGTTCCCCGACCAGGGCTGGGACCCACGCCCCTGCACTGGAAACATGGAGTCTTAACCACTGGACCACCAGGGAAGTCCCGAGATGTCTTACTTAAGAACAACAGTGAGGGTCAGATGAATTGGGAGATTGGGATTGACATATATACACTATTGATACTATATATAAAATAGATAACTAATGAGAACCTACTGTATAGCACAGGGAACTCTACTCAATACTCTGTGGTAACCTAAATGGGAAGGAAATCCAAAAGAGAAGGGATATATGTATACGCATAGCTGATTCACTTTGCTGTACAGTAGAAGCTAACACAACATTGTAAAGTAACTAGACTCAAATAAAATTTTTTTAAATAAAATAGTGCTAGGTGGAAAGAAAAAGAACAACAATGACCATTAATAGGTGGAGATTTCTGCAACTTACTCATCAGACAGCAAATGATCTAGACTAGCACCGTCCAAATAGAACTTTCTGCAGTGATGGAAATGCTCTGTATCTGCCCTGTCCAGTATAGCAGCCCTTGGCAACAAGCAGCTCTGAAGTACATGAACTGTGGCAGTGTGACCGAGGTACAGTATTTAAAGTTTTATTTAACCTAATGTAAATGTAAATAGCTATATGTAGCTAGTGGCTACCATATTGGACACTGCAAGTCTAGACCAAAAGCTCTGGTGGGTTTCACATGGTACGTTAAATTAACCACTGCAAAAGAAATCAAGACAGATGAGAGTGGCTCAAAGAATGAGAAGGACTTACCATCTCCATCTTCTCCATAGGCCAGAAAAGGAGGTATGGTGATGATGCGCTTTTCTCCCACACACATCCCCAGCAGCCCTTTGTCCATTCCAGGAATCAGCCAGCCAATTCCCACATATGTGTCATATGTTTTCATGCGATTGTGACTGAAAACCAATGAGAAATGGGAAAAGTTCCATACCATGAGGGCATTTCCAATTCATCCTTCAAAAGGTTTTTGTTACCCAAAATTCAGCTACCAATGAACTCATACCCATCCCTGGAGAAAAAGCATGTATACATCTTTGTTCCCAATCACAGAGCAGTTGGGAATGAATCCCTTTTCTGATTTCTCCATGGGCATAAAAAAGCGGATGAGAGAGAAAGAACTAAGGGGCATTTCAATGATACTACCATGAATGGCGGGACTTACCTCGAATCAAACAGTGTCCCATCCAAGAACGTTCCATTGTAGTGGTACCTAACAAAATCAGACACCTGGATGGTCCGAGGGCAACTAGGGGGCTTGAAGTAAGTGTGAATCTGAACCTGATCTTCCGAATTCCAAATATCCATCAGAAGTACATCAAAATGAAGCACTGAATCTGGGGGAATCACACCAGCTAGAAAATAAAGAGAGTTCACACTGAGAAGCTGCTGCCTTTTGGGCCAGACAAATAAACACCTAGGATGCTGCCAAGGTGAATGGAATCCAAAAGGGCTCGAGAGGTCACATACAATTCCAAAATGAACCACATTCCCTCCTTTTTTCCAAATGAAAAACAAATTTTTTTGCCGCACCCTGTGGCTTGCGGGATCTCAGTCCCCTGACCAGGGATTGAACCCAGGCCATGGAATTGAAAGCCCAGGATCCTAACCACTAGGCCACCAGGGAACTCCCTCCAAATGAAATTTAAAGAAAAGAGAAAAAACACAAAAATTTCCTCTCAGCAAGGATAACATTCAGTACACCTGTGTTAATAACACTTCTTTCATATCTAGAATAAATAAACTCTTAAGATGAGATTTTAGCTGTGTGTGTGTGCTCACAGCTTCTCATTTTCCCCTACCCGAAGCTTCCGAAGACTCTAGTCTGCCTGACTGAAGAGCCTGCAAATGTTCTGGTGGTTTCGGCAGATGTGTTTACAAGCACAGAACAAACACTTACAAACTCCTTCACTTCCATAGGCCAGCTTTGAGGGGATCTTCACAAAACGCCTCTCATTTACACACATCCCGACCAGAGCTTGGTCCATTCCTGCAATCAGTTGTCCTTTTCCCACAAACACGTTGAAAGTGGAGTCTCTGTCATAGCTGAAGACCCAAAAGGTAGGGAGAGAGAAGGAAAAGTATGAATAATCCTTCCCATAATGAAACTAACCTGTAAAAATGTACCCATGGACAAAGTGAGGTCACTGCAAAGTAAAAAGCCCACAGAGAGGGCTTCCCTGGTGGCGCAGTGGTTGAGAGTCCGCCTGCTGGTGCAGGGAACACGGGTTTGTGCCCCGGTCCGGGACGATCCCACATGCCGCGGAGCGGCTGGGCCCGTGAGCCATGGCCGCTGGGCTTGCGCATCCGGAGTCTGTGCTCCGCCACAGGAGAGGCCACAACAGTGAAAGGCCCGCGTACAGCAAAAAAAAGCCCACAGAGGAGTTACTGATGCAGGAAATATCTTCATTGGACAGTACTTGCAGGGTTGGAATTTTTTAATTACCTTGAATATTGCCAGCAAATCTAGTCAGATAAGCATCAGCATAACTCTCTCTAGAGAAAAATATATGTTGTTTGTTGTGAAATATCCACCAATTCTTCCATTAAAAAAAAAAAGTTTACTCCATTTCCACGTGATTGGTACCTAACAGCAATATCACAGATACTCATGCGCAAATTAACACTAATTTTCTTTTTTTTTCTTTTAAGTCAATAAGTTAAACAAAGAGGCAGCGTGGTATAGCAGGAAGTGCACTTAAACTCTCTTAATCTCAGTTTCCTCCACTGCAAAATGTGAGTGATGATAATAGCCATCACAAGATCTGTACCATATAACGATGTGAAAAGTACTCTGAAAACCTAAGGGTTATGCCAATATTACCATACATAATTATTGCAGGTGATAGAAAGTCTGATGTGGTCTTGAAATCACTAATACATGTGTTTTAAAGGCTGACTGGTGATGGCCTTAAGTACGAAAATAAATAATGGAATCATGGCTATGATCCAAGCTCTCATCCTCTTCCATGTCAAACTTAGCAACAGCAAGGGGGTGCCAATTAGGATACTATGCTAGGGGCTTTGGGGGATATAAAAAAGTCCAAGGCATGGACTCTGCCTACAAGTACCTTACATACTGGCAGAGACACCTACAGAGTTTTAGACACTGTGTTTAAGAAAATGACTACAGAGCTTGGTTTATAATAACTAAACACTGGAAATAACTTACAAGTTCAAGAGTATGGCACTGATTACATATAAGGCAAGGACATATAATAAAATGCTCTATGGCCATTTAAAAATAACAGATTTCTGCTATAGGGATGTAATGTATAGCATTACTATACATGACTATAGTTAATAATACTGTACAGTGAATATAGTTAATGGTGACTATAGTTAATAATATTGTGTTGCAGGGCTCCCCTGGTGGCACAGTGGTTAAGATTCTGCCTGTCAATGCAGGGGACACAGGTTCAAGCCCTGGTCCAGGAAGATCCCACATGCTGCGAAGCAACTAAGCCCATGCGCCACAACTACTGAGCCTGCGCTCTAGAGCCCACAAGCCACAACTACTGAGCCCAAGTGCCACAACTACTGAAGCCCATGCGCCTAGAGCCCGTGCTCTGCAACAAGAGAAGCCACCGCAATGAGCAGCCTGCACACCGCAAGGAAGAGTAGTCCCCGCTCGCCGCAACTAGAGAAAGCTTGCGCACAGCAACGAAGACCCAACACAGCCAAAGATAAAAATAAATAAATTAGGGCTTCCCTGGTGGCGCAGTGGTTGAGAGTCTGCCTGCCGATGCAGGGGACATGGGTTCGTGCCCCAGTCCGGGAAGATCCAACATGCCACGGAACAGCTAGGCCCGTGAGCCATGGCCGCTGAGCCTGCACATCCGGAGCCTGTGCTCCACAATGGGAGAGGCCACAACAGTAAGAGGCCTGTGTACCGCAAAATAATTAAGTAATTAATTTTTTAAAATAATAATAATGTGGTGCATATTCAAAGTTGCCAAGAAAGTAAATCTTAAAAGTTATCATTGGGATCTCCCTGGTGGCACAGTGGTTAAGAATCCACCTGCCTAAATTGATACAGCCACTATGGAGAACAGTATGGAGGTTCCTTAAAAAACTAAAAATAGGGGCTTCCCTGGTGGCGCAGTGGTTGAGAGTCTGCCTGCTGATGCAGGGGACGCAGGTTCGTGCCCCGGTCCGGGAAGATCCCACATGCCGCGGAGCGGCTGGGCCCGTGGGTCATGGCCGCTGAGGCTGCGCGTCCGGAGCCTGTGCTCCGCAACGGGAGAGGCCACAATAGTGAGAGGCCCGCGTACCACACACACACAAAAAAAACTAAAAATAGAACTACCGTATGACCCAGCAATCCCACTACTGGGCATATACCCTGAGAAAACCATAATTCAAAGAGCCGTGTACCACAATGTTCATTGCAGCTCTGTTTACAATAGCCAGGACATGGAAGCAACCTAAGTGTCCATCGACAGATGAATGGATAAAAAAGATGTGGCACATATATACAATGGAATATTACTCAGCCATAAGAAGAAATGAAATTGAGTTATTTGTAGTGAGGTGGATGGACCTAGATCTGTCATACAGAGCGAAGTAAGTCAGAAAGAGAAAAACAAACACCGTATGCTAACACACATATATGGAATACAATAATAATAAAATAAGGTTCTGAAGAACCTAGGGGCAGGACAGGAATAAAGACGCAGACATAGAGAATGGAGTTGAGGACACGGGGAGGGGGAAGGGTAAGCTGGGACGAAGTGAGAGAGTGGCATGGACATATATACACTACCAAATGTAAAATAGATAGCTAGTGGGAAGCAGCCACATAGCACAGGGAGATCAACTTGGTGCTTTGTGACCACCTAGAGGGGTGGGATATGGAGGGTGGGAGGGAGGGAGACGCAAGACAGAAGAGATATGGGGATATATGTATATGTATAGCTGATTCACTTTGTTATAAAGCAGAAACTAACACACCATTGTAAAGCAATTATACTCCAATAAAGATGTTAAAGAAAAAAGAATCCACCTGCCAATGCAGGGGATACGGGTTCGAGACCTGGCTAGGGAAGATCCCACATGCTGCAGAGCAACTAAGCCCATGCGCCACAACTACTGAGCCTGCGCTTTAGAGCCCGTGAGCCACAACTACTGAAGCCCACGTGCCTAGAGCCTGTCCTCCACAGCAAGAGAAGCCACCACAATGAGAAGCCCACGAACCGCAAGGAAGAGTAGCCCCCACTCGCCACAACTAGAGAAAGCCCGCACGCAGCAGTGAAGACCCAACAAAGCCAAAAAAAAAAAAAGTTACCACCACAAGAAAAAAATTTTTGTAACTATGCATGGTGATGGATGTTAACTACGCTTATTGTGGTGATCATTTTGCAATATATACAAATATCAAATCATTATGTTGTACACCTAAAACTAATATAATACTATATGTCAATTATACCTCAATAAAAAAAATTTTAACATTTCTATTCATTGGCACTAGAAGGACATACACATGAAGAGAAAACTGTAGGTTACAGTGCCACACATAAAATAATCTCATTTTGAATTTATATATATAGATGCATGTGAAAAATCCACAAGGTGACACGTGAAAATATTACCAATAGTAATCTATGGGTAGGAGATTTCAGGTGACGATTTGTCTTCTCTTTAATTCTCTCTTAATTTCAAAATGATCATGGAATACATGTTCATAGGCTTCACTTCATGGATTCGACCAACTGGAAATTGAAAATATTTTTTCAAATTTCAGATAGTTCCAAAAAGCAAAAACCTGAATTTGCTGAACACCGGCAACTATTTACATAGCATTTACATTGTATTCGGTATCAGAAGTAATCTAGTGATGATTTAAAGTATACAGGAGGATGTGCCTTGGTTATATGCAAATACTACACCGTTTTATATAAGGGACTTGAGTATCTGAAGACTTTGGTATCCAAAGGGGTCCTGGAACCAATCCCCCATGGATACCAAGAGACGACTGTACTTATGTAATAAAATGTTAAGGGCTGTTGGAATTTACCTGCCCTTCACTTGGTAAATTACTTCTACATTTTCCTCATTTTCCTTAATGAACAGCTTGGGAGAGCAGCACAGTCCACCTCACCATCTGTCAGGTCATCTTCCTCAGACCTGCCCTCTCCTTCCCTTTCTCCTCCTAGTTTTAGAGTCCATTTCACAGCCTTCCTTTCTCCAAGGTCAGTGAACAGAAAGCAAATGTCCAAGTTCTGGCTGACAAGCCAGAGAACAAAAGCACATAATCAGCTTTGTGCCGAAGTCGGCTCTACGACTCCACCCTCTGTCTCCGGGGGACCGAAACCCACCCTGGGGAATGCCAGCTCTTCAGTTTCACTTGGCTGGGGCTTTGCCACACCCTGAACCATCATCAAACTGGAGGATTTATGGACCAGAATTCAGGCTTCGAAGACTTCCCAGGCACGGAACTTTCTATTTTTCATCCACAGAACCCAAATTTAATGAGAGTTTTTAATAATAACTACTATTTAGAGAGCGTTTATTATGTGTCAGGCACAGGGGTAACCTAAGCTTTTCTATACGCTATCTCATTTAATCCTCATACAACACCTGAAGGTAAGTGCTGATACTCAGGCTCCTGGGAGGTGAAAAAATTTCCCAAGCTCACAAAGTTAGCCAAATGGGAAGAAAAGCTAGAACCCAGGACTATCTGACTCTTATCCTCCATGCACAGGGCCTCCCTAGATGATGTATAAAAACTGGTATGGCCTCGCAGCATTAATTTATGCATTTGATGACTGCCTAAGCAACATGCTAGAAACAAAAAACACCTTTCCGAAAGAAAATGTATAATTTACATACATGAGAAACTAACAAGCAAGGCCAGTTTTGTCTACAGCTGAAAACTCTGACCATCTGGAAAAATAAATTTGTTCTCAGCAAGTCTGTGCTGGTCAGTACTACTGGAACAAATTCATACGCAGGGTCCAGCCAGGAGCTGGTCATGAAAATTATTTCTGCAAGTGCTGGAATTAGCCCTTATTCAGCCTGTCCCAGTATTGGGCTGATTTGCAGATGTCCCAATCGAGGTCCTGCAGGAAAGAGATGATAGGCACAAACTAGGCAGCTCCAGGACACTTTAATAAAGGGGCCGTGTGCAGGGTGCAGAGAAACAATTAAGGGACAATGCAGTACCTCTGGGGACAAGAAGGGAGTGCTGTTGTCACACCCAGACCTGAAGCATCCAGGAACAGAGAGGGAGCTCAGAGCACCTGACAGAAGCTAAGCTAGGACCTTTGGTCTAGGGACACAGCCCATGTGATGACTCTATAGGCAGGGAGCCAGAGGAATAAATATCTCCACCACACTCTCCTCCCTCCCTCTGATCTCCTGCTGAGGCCCCATGGCTGAACCTAGCCACAAGCCGGACTACAAGAGGGTCACTGATATAACCCGTACTATGCACAGGTAGTCCATATAGGTCAACCTCCCAGAGTAAAAAGCAAGTGGAACAGGGGTAGAGTGGACCTAGAAAGGCAAATGGAAATTATCCAGCACATCCAACACCCCCTTTCCTCTCCACCAGCTTCTTTTTTCTCCCCCGCTCATTCACTGCTGTAGACCCTTTGATTGCTGCCCCTGACACTTCTACCTTCCTCTGCCCCAAGGGGGGTATGGGAGGTGGCTGCAGCACCCTCCAGCGATGCTCTTCCAGCCGATGAGCTCAAGGACCACTACGACAGGAGACATCACGTAACACCCATCATATTCAGCTCACTCCAATTCAACTCACTCATCTGCTACAAACAAGCATACACTGTCTTGCGCTTATTGCTCAGGATAGGTAACTACCCCTGTGGCTGCATCCTTAAAGCATAAATACTGTGGCTCTACTTCTAAATGCAGGTTTCAACCTGCAGTGAGGATGAACTTTAAAAAGAACATACGGCAAACTGAACACACTCACTTCTCTAGAGCCCCCAAAGCCCATTCCTAGCCAAGCTCCTAAGCTCTTTTTTAAAAAAGGACTGAGAAAACCAGAGCAGAGACCCTTGCTGTCAAGAGATGGCAACATTTTGGAAGATGGAAAGGGAACGGAGGGGCAGAAACTGACCTAGAAGGGAAGAAACAGAATCTAGGTGTATGCAAAAGGGGATCTGGTCAAGGGTGGACGCCATGTGCCTCCTAGAGCCTGCGGAGGCCGCAGGGCAGAAGGAAACCTGGAGCATCAAAGTCCGAATTCAGAACAGCTACACCTCATCCCGGAGCCCCTTCCCCACTCTTAGCAGCTTGGTAACTATAATTCTAAGCTTTATGGAATTATTTAACTGCTTTTAAAACTCTGTGCATCTGTATTGTTTTAAAAATTAAATTAATTTTAAAACATTTTGCCAAAAATTGACATGCATGTATACTACTTGTTGCTGAGATTCTTCTGATCTCAGAGCCAGAAATGAAGTTAAAATGGCCATTACAAAGGGGAGAGAGAATGGCCCTATGGTTAGCAGAGCTGAAGTCCTGATCAACTATGAAAGGAAAAGACAGCTTGCTCTAAATGCCAATTTTAGGTTCAGTTTAGACAAATAATAACCGAATACATTACTCCCCCTTGCACCTTTATTGAGGTATAATGGACAAATAAAAAGTGCGTATATTTAAGGTGTATAACTTGATGTTTTGATACATCGTGAAATAATTGTCACAATGAAGCTAACTAACATATCCATCACCTCACATAGTTACCTTTTTCTTTTTGTAGTAAGGACACTTAAGAATTACATTCTTAGCAAATGTCAAGTATACAATACAGTATTATTAACTATATTCACATTGCTGTACATTAGACTGAATAAATTTCTTTTGAACATTAAAGAGACTGCCATATTTTGAGAATTCATAACAGGAGGGAAGCAATTTAATAAAGAGCCAGTCGATTGGGCATGGGAACTGCCTTCTGGTGTTTCAAAGTTGGTCAGATGGCTGGCTTACATGGGACGTGCTTGACTTGAGGACTGTGGTCCTTGCCAAAGCCCTTGGTGAATGAGACTAGAACATTCATGAAATGCACAAAAGTAGAAACTCACCTCCTAGTTGGATGCCTAGCCCTGGGATGACACAGGTGAGATTCAACACACTCCCCAGGCTGAATTCCACTGCTGAGCTTGGGCCCAACTCAAGGGAGGGAGGCCACGTCTGATGTTTCTGCCTCCCACCTCCCTCCCCACACCTCTTGCTCCCAAAGGTGACTCTGGGCTTCCCAGACCCTTTGCCCAAGAGTATCTTCCTCAAACAACCACCTCTACCAGCAGCTAATGAGCCCTGGCAGGGGGGAAAGGCAACCCATTAATGATCTGGCAGACTGCCTCTCTGCTACCCAGATGGAAAAATGAGAGGAAGAGAGAGAAGGTGAGGGAGAAAAGAGGAGCGAGTAGGAGTGCAGAGGAAGGAAAGGAGAGAACGCATCTATTCACACCTCCACGGAGAGTCAGACCCTGACATGCAAGCGGCTGGCTTGGATGGTCTTTGGTGCATTAAAGTATCATTAAAAGACAAGTTTTGCAAAGGAAAGTAAAATCGTTACATTGCTATTGTGGATTTTTGCTTTTAAGCAACTGCACAAGTTAAAATGTCAGCTCTCTATAAATAATTCTTATTTTACACAAGTTCTCAGCCCAGCAAAATATAGCCAACTTAAATAATCAATATGAATGTATAGTTATTTGCAATGACCCACAAATGAAAATTAAAAGCAATGCCATTAAGGCAGCGGTTAAGAATCCGCCTGCCAATGCAGGGGACATGGGTTCGATCCCTGGTCTGGGAAGATCTCCCATGCCGCAGAGCAACTAAGCCTGTGCGCCACAACTACTGAAGCCCGCTCTCTAGAGCCCACGAGCCACAACTACCGAGCCCACGTGCCACAAGTACTGAAGCCCATGAGCCTAGAGCCCATGCTCCACAACAAGAGAAGCCACCGCAAATGAGAAGCCCGCGCGCCACAACCAAGAGTAGCCCCCGCTCGCCGCAACTAGAGAAAGCCTGCGCGCAGCAATGAAAATCAAACGCAGCCAAAAATAAATAAATAAAAATCAATCAGTAAATAAATATTTTTTTAAAAAAGCAGTGCCATTAAGTCTTCAAAGGGGGCATCATGTTGGCCTGCCAATAAAAGAAGAACTTTTCATAAAGTTAGCAGAACTGCACTGGGAAGCTTCTCTTTCTTTACATGGCTTTTCCGTAGAAAGTCTTACCATGCAGATCAACAATTTAAATGCTTCCCGCCTAAGTGAGCAAGTCCTGACCTGAGTCTCTCTGCCGCCACTTAACCCTTCCAGTCCACCCTGACACTGTCCGAGGTACTGCCCAGCCCACCGGCTCTCTGAGATCCAGTCCTGCAGAAGGGATGAGCCATAATGCCCTTTCACTTAACACATGATTTAACACCCACGTGGTGGGGGGGGGCGGGAACCTGACGCAAATGGGACCAATCAAATGGGAGAGATCCTGGGCATGTGGAATTGAGACAGATTCCAGTGAGTCAGCGTTACTGGACCCAAGAGGTCATGTATGTGGCATGGAAAGCCTGCTGGAGCTCTCTTTCAGAGAAGGGGAAAATGCGGCCCCTCTGCCATCCCTCAGAGAGAACCAGAAAGTCACTTCCATTCACGATTCTGGATCCTCAGGAGGAATTGGAGATCCTTCCAATAAATTCCCTTCCTTTCTTCTTAAGCCAGCTATAATGGGTTTCTGGGCCCTCCCCATCCCCTGGCTTGAGGGTAGGGATTTTTTTGAATAGACTGTTTTTTTTAGAGCAGTTTTGAGTTCACAAAAAAATGGAACAGAAGATACAGAGATTTCCCATACACCCCCTAACGCCACCCACACACACAGCCTCCTCCATTATCAGCAGAGTGCATCACCAGAGGGGTACATTTGTTAGAATCAATGAATCTACACTGACACGTCATTATCACCAAAAGTCCATAGTTTACATCAGGGTTCACTCTTTTGTTTTTTTTAAGTTTATTTTTAAAGTTTTTTTTTTTAAGTTTATTTATTTATTTTGGGCACACGGCATGTGGGACCTTAGTTCCCCAACCGGGAATCAAACCCGCGCCCCCTGCATTGGAAGCGTGGAGTCTTAACCACTGGACCGCAGGGAAGTCCCCCATCAGGGTTCACTCTTGGTGATGTACATTCTATGGGTTTGGACAAAGGTAAAATAACATGTACCCACCATCAGAGTATCATACAAAATAGTTTTACCTGAGGGCAGGGATTTTTGTCTGTTTTATCTCTGCTACATCCCAACAACTAGAATAGTAGGTTTTCAATAAATACTTGTTGAATGAATGAATAAATATGTAAAATGAAGTTGACCTCTGTTACGAGTCTATGATTCTTTTAGAGCAATGGTTCTCAAAATGTGGTCCTAGACCACAGCATCAGCATCACCTGGGAACTTGTTAGATATACAAATTCTCAGGCCCCATCCCAGGCCTACCTAATCAGGAGCTGTGTATAATAAGCTTCAGGTGATTCTGATGCATGTACAGTTCGAACACCACTGGGTCTGAGCATTTACAACTCTATATACCCAACAGGGCATGTAGTGGTCACGCAGTAATATTTATTGAATGTATAGACCTTAAAGGCCTGCAGACAGGCCTGAGACTGTGAATGAACTGACCAAGATGCTGGTTTTGCCTGCTAAAGATAACAGGAACATGTTAAACTTCAGTCCCTTACTACTAGGAATGCTATGGAACTCCTCAAAAGCTGAATCAAGAGTGGTGGACAAGGAGTTTCCAAGGACTAGAGAGTGAGAGCAGGAGCCCCCCCACAGAAACCAGAAACCACAGAAACCAGGCGGGAAGCTGCTGTCTTCTCCTTAGATCTGTAGCAGCAGCCACAGAGCATATTAACGAGCCCACGGAGGCTCCGAAATAAAATGAAACCACGTCCAAGCCAGTGACCAAGGGCCGAAGGGCTGGGCCTCCTGGCAACTGCAAATGCCCATAAGCTGAAAAGATACCAACTGCCCCCAAGCGCCAGGCACAGACGCAGGAAGAATGATCTGTGGAAAGAAAGGCCCTTTGTGGTTTATGACCATGGTCAGAGCGACAGCTATCATTTTCTTCTGGGCAAAACCTCCGGATCAACAGCCAAAGCCCAGAGCATGCGGATTTCTCCTTCCCCAAGCTCTTTGTGCAGGAATAGCAAAGTAACACCCTAATACTTCATACATTCCCAAAGGAATAGAGGCCCTAGAAGGAAACTCATTTTAATGAATCACCTACTGTGTACCCTGCTCCCACCATTCCACTGTCCACACTGCAGCCAAAGGGACCTTTGTAAAATGCAAATCTGATCCCTCACGCCCCTGATTAACTCTTCAATGGCTTCCCATTGTCCCTTGAAAAGACCAAACTCCATAGCCAGGCAGAGGAGAGCTCTCAAAAGCTGGCCCTGGGCTTCTCTGGTGGCGCAGTGGTTGGGAGTCCGCCTGCCGATGCAGGGGAGGCGGGTACGTGCCCCGGTCCGGGAAGATCCCACTTGCCGCGGAGCGGCTGGGCCCGTGAGCCATGGCCGCGGAGCCTGCGCGTCCCAGGCCTGTGCTCCCGAGAGGCCGCAACAGTGAGAGGCCCGCGTACCGCAAAAAAATAAAAAAAATTAAAAAATTTAAAAAAAGAATAAAATAAGCTGGCCCTGTCTTTCTCTCTGGCCTCCCTTCACCTCCTCTTTTAACCCCCTCTGTCACACCTCTACTCCCACTCCAAGCTCAGGCTTTTTTTTTTTTTTTTGTGGTACGCGGGCCTCTCACTGTTGTGGCCTCTCCCGTTGCAGAGCACAGGCTCCGGACGCGCAGGCTCAGCGGCCATGGCTCACGGGCCCAGCCGCTCCGCGGCATGTGGAATCTTCCCGGACCGGGGCACAAACCCGTGTCCCCTGCATCGGCAGGCAGACTCTCAACCACTGCACCACCAGGGAAGCCCAAGCTCAAGCTATTTTGAACAGCTTTCACATGCCCTCACTTCCAGACCTCTGCATATGCTCTTCTCTCTACCAGTCACACCCTTTCTTCCGACCCCTACTCCCCAGCGCTCACCCCTCAGCTCCTCCTGGTAAATTTTAATCTTCCTCAGGCTTTATTCCTGCTATCCCAGAGCTCCATCTTGACCACCCCTCCCCCAGCCCCCAACCCCTACACACACACACACACACACACACCCCCCATATAGTTAAGCCTTCTGGGTGCTTCCAAAGCTCCTTGCCGTTCTTCCATCATATACGTGGTGGACTACAGATCATAAACTTTAGACTCTGGCACTAAACTGCCTAGATTCAAAGCCCCACTCCACCACTTAGTAGTTAAGTAGTTAAACTACTTAGTCGTTTACTCCACCTTGGGTAAATTACTTGAATTCTCTGAGCCTCAGTTTCTTCGTTCGTAATGAGATACCTCCCTCACTGTACTGTGAGGTTAAAAGAATTCATTTCAGTTCCTGTATGTAAAGGCACATGGTAAGAACTATGTGTGAACTCTATGTGAGAGACAGAAGTGTGTGCTCTTATTCTTTCTGTACTTATCGCACTATATAATTGTCTGGACTATAAGCAAAAGGACAGGGAGGGGATACCATCTTCAGAGGCAGACACTGCATACACATTTGCTGAATGGATGGTAGCTCCTCTGTTTTCTTTCCACTGTCCCACACTGCCTCACAGTGGCTGCCATCCTAGAGGGTAGAAAGTATTAGACAATTTGTTCCAATGGGAATTATTAACATCAGCACAAGGAGGAAATTCTTACCTATTTTCTAATTAATGAAGCAAATTTAAAAAGATACACAAATGGCCAATAAACTCATGAAAAGATGTTCAGCATCTTTAGCCATTAGGGAAACATGAATCAAAACCGCAAGGACGTGACTTCCGTGGTGGCGCACTGGTTGGGAATCTGCCTGCCAGTGCAGGGGACGTGAGTTCAATCCCTGGTCCGAGAAGATCCCACATGCCACGGGGCAACTAAGCCCACGTGCCACAACTACTGAGTCTGCACTCTAGAGCCCGTGAGCCACAACTACTGAGCCCACATGCCACAACTACTGAAGCCCACGCACCTAGAGCCCATGCTTCGCAACAAGAGAAGCCACCGCAATGAGAAGCCTGCACACCACAACGAAGAGTAGCCCCCACTTGCCGCAACTAGAGAAAGCCTGTGCACAGCAATGAAGACCCAATGCAGCCAAAAATAAATAAATAATACTTTTTAAAAAAATGAAGTGAAAACACACATCCACAGAAAACCCTGTACATGAATGTTCATAACATCATTATTCATAATAACCAAAAAGTGTAAACAACTCAAATGTCCACCAACTAATGAATAAACAAAGTACGGTATGGAATATTATACAGCCATAAAAAGGAATGAAGTACTGATACATGCTACAACACGATGAACCTTGAAAACATTATGCTACATGAAAGAAGCCAGACATAAAGGCTGCAAACTGCATGATTCCATAAAGAGACAGAAAGTAGATTAGTGGTTACTTAGAGCTGGAGGGGAAGTGACTGACTGTTAATGGATCCAGCATTTCTTTTTTGGAACAATGAAAATGTTCTGGAATTAGAGACTTGTGATGATTGCACAACTCTGTGAATATACTAAAAAATAATGAATTGTATGCTTTAAATGGGTGAATTGTATGGAATGTGAATTATATCTCAATAAAGCTGTTCTTTTTTTTAAAAAAAAGAAGCAACTGAAACAATAGTGAGAATGACTATTTCTCAGCACTTGCTATGTGCCATGTGGCATACTAACCAGATTTTTCATATTGACTCCTTGTCTGGAATTTCAAAAAAGGCAAGAGAGGCTAAGAGTACTTTTTAAAAGATAACTTCAGGAATGAGCCTAGCCCAGCCTCGAACACAAAACAGATGCTCAACAAACATTTCTCTTCACTTAGTCTGGTGTTTCACTTAAGAGATTATAGGGCACAGACCTAGGATTATAACAAAGTCTTGGGAAGGAGAGCAGCCTGGAGCTGGAGGCGAAGAGGCCTTGTCGACCCTAAAGCTAAACTGAAGAGAAGTTGGGAGAGGTGTTGTGATCTTGGGGCAGAGTTTAGGGCTGAAATTGTGGACACGGTGCACAGCCCCGTGTCAAAGCTGAGTGACTTGCTCTGGATTACCTCTTGCCCAGGGAGTTTTTGGTAAGGCAGTAAAGGAAGGGCAGTAGTTAACAGGCACAATCCTGGACTTGGATTGTCTGGGTTTCAAAATGATTCCGCTTAAACAAGCTTCTTAGCCTCAATGGCCTTAAGTTCCCTCACTGGCAAAATGAGGGTAATGATAGTTCCTACCTCAGAGAATTAAGAATTAAATGAGTTCGTTATATGGAAGGCACTTAGAACTACCCTGGTACACTGTAATAGCTCCATATATGTTAGCGGCTGCTATCATCACCTTCGTCAATATCATCATTATCACCTTCGAGAGGCATGTCTGACTAGACATTCAAGGGCCTTGCCCGAAGGAACAGTAACACATTTGCTCTTGGTGTCTGCTCGCGGGCTGACGACTTTACACCCATTTCGCCTGTGTTCATGCGCAGGGTGGAGAGGGAGGGCGTGATCTGTCCCGACCCAGCTGCTGCGCAAGGTCCTATCAAGATTCCCGCTGGCCAGGGAAGCAAAAGGGCCGGGAAACTCGCGGCACCCCACCCCCACCCCCAGCCCCCAGCCCTCAGCACTCCAGGCTGAAGGGATGAAGGGTCTGGGAAGCTTTGGGGTGGGAAGAGGGAGAGGGAGGAGCGCGGGGCGGAGCTGGGGGAGGTCCGTCGGGAGGGAAAGGCCTGTCCGGAGACAGGGAAGCTGGGAGAGCGGGCGCTGCAGCCTCGGAGGTCGGGCCGGGCCGGCACGCCGTGCGAGGTACCTGGAGTCGAACTTCTGGCCGTCTGGGAACATTCCCACGTAGTGGTAGCGCACGAAGTCGCCGCTGCGCACGGTGCGGGGACACTCGTCGGGCACGAAGCGCCGCTCGATCTGCAGCTCCGTGTCGGAGCCCAGCCCCAGGCCCGCCACGGGCGCCGCCTGCCCGGTCACCCAGAGCAGCAGCAGGAGCAGCGGCGGCGGCGGGGGCCGCCAACCCCGGGCCCTGATCGCCATCGCGGGCAGCGAGGAAAGGGGGTCGCGGCGCGGAGCTGGAGAGGCGCGCTGAGCTCGGGCGGCGCGAGTCGGGCCTGGGCGTGCGGCGGCGTTTGCAAACGTGGAAAAGACTCCCAGCCCTCCCCGGGCAGCAGCAACCACCCCCTCTTTCCCGCCCCCCGCCCCCAGGCCACATCCGAGGGAGGGGAGGAGCCGCGGCCGTGCGCCAGGACCCGCCTGCTGCGCCCTGAGACGCCTGGGCCCGCAGGGTCCGGTGGGCTGGCCCGCCCGGGGAAGAGGCGGGCCTTCTTTGGCTGGCGAGTTCAAAGGGGACCCGTCCCCAAGGGAGAAACCGTGAACTCCTCGGGACTGGGCTTCGGCCCAAAGTTGGGAGGGAAAAACTGTTACTACCCAGGCAAATCCGCTGGTCTCTGCCTGTCGCTAGAGACTCTCCGGATTTAGTGCCACCAGAGGCTTCTACGTGGCCGCGGATCCAATTACCCCTTGCTGCTTTGGGGAGGGAGGAAAACTTTTTTTTTTTTAATTAATTTCAATGCTGGATTCTACGTTGAAACTGACTGAAACCGTCTCCAAGATTTTTTTCCAGGATTTTTTTTTAATACTCAGAGAAAGGGGGAGACACGAATTGTGAGACTCCCCTGACAGTTGTCCAGAGGAAAGTTTTAAGTGGCTACCTGTGAGTGCTACTTAATAGCAAACATCCCACGTGGTCCCACCCGCATGACTAAGCCGGTTAAGACCCCACACTAGAGACTCAGATGCTGCGGGAAATTCATTAGAGTAGTTTAATGCATTCTTAGCTTAGAATTGGTTGTTCTCATTTATTGAAACTTTGGACTAGTGAAAGCAAATCACCAAAGGTTTCTCAACTCGTTTTGGAAGCAAACAATACCAATACCAAAACCTGGCAAAGGTAGCAAGAGAGAGAGAGAATGTGGGCGCCAACCTAATTTATAACTAGAAATGCAAAAATGTTAATAAATTGTGACTAAATTGAATCCAACAACTTATTAAAGAAAAAAACACAATTATGCGGACTATTCAGATGACCTGCAAATTGTCTGTGTCCTCTAAGATGAAGATAAAACGTACTAATTAAAAAAAAATAATTATTAGATTATTATAGATTTTATTAGATGCAGGATCTAATGAGAAACTACACATAGCACTAAAGAAATGTTCATTATTCCTAATAGAGCTTATTCTATTGAAATAGAAAACCTATTAATACAATTCATCCTAACACTGGTTATTTATAGGTGCTTGAATTTGGGGTGATCATTTTCTTCCTTCTATGTACTTTTCAGTAGTTCTTTATGGTTTTTAATAACAATGTCAGGTTTTAAACAGAAACAAACAAACAAAAAAGTCAACCTGGTTCCAGTCAGGAATCTTCCACTCCCTTACTGTGACTGTGGGCAACGCATGCCACCTTCTGGGCCTCGGTTTCTTCATCTGTAAAATGAAGTGGTTGATTTCTAAGACTTCTTCCAATTCTAAAATCCTATGATCCTGTGAGAGAGAAGACATTCCAGAATGGAAAAGAAGACATCTTTGAATTAGATTTCTGTAGCAATTTACCAAAGAGAAAATTTACCTCTTGGCATTACTGACATTATCATAAGAACTAATTAAAATCAAGCTAAGATTTTAAAATAAGGATTTCCATTAAACTTCTGGGGGTGACTTTGTGAGGACTTGTCAAGTCTAAAAACTGTAAATCCAGTCAAGAAGAGTCAACAGTAGACTAAAAGCTTAGAAAGGTAAAGATGGGGGAAGAGGTGAGCAGGTGAGAGACAGGAACCAGAAATAAGGGAAAGGTACTGGAATTTTTTTAAAGGAGCAGGGAGAGAAGTGAGAGAGGAAGCAAGAAGGGAAACATAGAAGAGGAGAATCAGTGAGAGAGAGCCAGAGAGCCAAGGAACAAGAGAACGTGACATAGTCAGAGGCGAGGACATAATAGGAGAAACATCCAAAAGGTCTGAGGCCAGGATGGAGGCGTGGAACAACATGGAGAAGGAAGTGAAGGGGGATCTGAAACAGGATCGGTCTGAATGAACGTCAGAGAACTAGGTTCTTTCTATCCACCTCTATACAGGAAGTTAGTGGAAAAATTACAAACATAGTCCGTCAAGTAAAGCAGGGCACTAAAGAAAGAATTCCAGTTTTCATTGAGCCTGAAATAAAGAAGGACTCATGCATGAATCAGATCTTCCAAGAGCAGTAAACCCTGGAGGCTAAGCTTTGTAAGCTATTAACTTCAGCTTGGCACACACTGAGTTGGGGATAAAGAAAAGGCCAGTATTAAGAAAAACATCCCCCCCCACCCCCCACCCCGCCAAATTCATCTGAGTTGACCTGAGGCAAAAGTGAAGTAGGAGAAATGTTTCCAGCAGTGTGTTCTCTCCCTCCCCAAGAGTGTCCAAGAAGTTCTCCCACCTTCAGTATTTGACAACACACCTGGAGTCACCATGTGGTTTGATGAAAAACCCTGGACTAGAAATCAGACCACCCTGGTTGTAGGGCCACTCATGCCCCTACTCTCTGAACCTCAATTTCCTTATTTGTAAGATGTCTTGCCTACCTCCATAGAGTTTCTAGGAGGATCAAGGGAAGCAATTTATGAGGGATGGAAATCTGCAAAGTACTGTGTACATGTAAGGAATCGCATTTATCTATGAGTGAGAGAAGACCCAACTCAAAAATCACTTAACCCATAAAGATGTATACTATCTCTCAGAAGAGAAAGTCTGGATGGGAAGCAGCTGCAGGTGTGGTTAATAAAGTGTCTCTAGAACATCCTCAAGGGCTCAGGTGTCTTCTCCTGTCCTCCTCAGGGGGTTCACTGCTCCCCCTCATGATTCCAACATGGCTCCCCCAGATCCAGCTACCACATGCAGGGAAGCACCACCCTGAGGCACAAAAGGGATCTTTTATCTTTCCAAGTATCCTTTATTAAGAGCAAGCATTTCCAGAAAGCCTCCCTCCTACAGACCTCCCCTCATGTCTCATTGACTGAAACTATCCCATGCCCATTGCTAACTTATCAGTGGAAGAGAAATAGGATCACTACGATTGGTTTAAGACTAATCAAGATTCATCTCCAGAGAGCAAGGAGAGCCTCCTCTGAAGTAGATGGCTCCCTAAGCTTCCTGAACAAAACCAGAGTGCTGTGAGCAAGGAAGCGAAGGAGGAATGGCAATTGGTTTGTCAACCAACAGGTTTTGTCAATTACGTTAGATGTCTCCCCTTTTCCCTCCAAGCATCAAGTAAGGCACATTGTCTGCAATTTTTCCTCTAATCCTACTGGTTACTAAATAGAATACCAGTTTAAATTATTAGAAATAATAATACGGGACTTCTCAAATGTTTCCACTGTGCTGCAGAGAGCTGTGGACATGGACCCTTGGCAGCTTAGTGACTACTTGACCAGAATTCTTTGAAGTCTGGTGTTTAGCAGGGGGGAAGGGGGGGAGACAGATTCTGCAGTCTACCCTCTAATCTAGCCATGATTCATTAGTATGTAATAGGGTGTGATCTTTCCCTTTTACTCATTTTTTTCCTTCCTCCATCTTCCCAGTGGGGAAAAGGTCATTGGTAAATTAAGAACTAGTTTAAAAAAACACCTTATGAGCAAAACAATGGCATCAAAGCTATGCTGCAAAAGCTGGTCAAGATAAGCAGGATCGGCCTTCCCTGGTGGCGCAGTGGTTAAGAATCCACCGGCCAATGCAGGGGACACGGGTTCGAGCCCTGGTCCAGGAAGATCCCACATGCCGCGGAGCAACTAAGCCCCTGCGCCACAAATACTGAGCCTGTGCTCTAGAGCCTGTGAGCTACAACTACTGAGCCTGTGAGCCACAACTACTGAAGCCCGCGCGCCTAGAGCCCGAGCTCTGCAACAAGAGAAGCCACCACAATGAGAAGCCTGCATACCACAAAGAAGAGTAGCCCCTGCTCACCGCAACTAGAGAAAGCCCGCGTGCAGCAACAAAGACCCAACATAGCCAAAAATAAAGAAATTAAATTAATTAATTAAAAAAATACATATAAGCAGGAGAAAAATCTAGTCATTTGGGGGAATTCCCTGGTGGTCCAGTGGTTAGGACTCCATGCTTCTACTGCAGGGGGCCTGGGTTCCATCCCTGGTCAGGCGGTTGAGGAGGGGGGAAGAAGAAGAAAATCTAGTCTTTTAAAAATTGTTTCATTCAGAAAGGCTTCAAACCTATCCAGTAACACAGAGTCAGGGCTAGCTGCAGCCACCCCTCTACAATTAGGCCAACACCAAGGCCCTCTGGCTGGCCTTGAGAGTGAATCTGCTATCTTAGGATGAAGCAGAGGGGCAGAAAAGACTGAAGCAGAGGATAGAACACGGAGGGAGGACAAAGAAGGCATCTCTCACTCACCTGGGCTAGGCGCCTGGGTAGAAAGTGAAGGGTGACTCCATGTGTATTCACAGTTGGGTAATAATCATTTTACTCTTTCTTTCTGGAAAGGAGCTGTACCTGCACACCCCTCCAGATGCTATAGGCATAAAGAAAGGGTGATGGGTAAGAAGAATGATTCAGAATCATAACCACCAGAGAAAGAATTCCTGTTTGTCTAACTGCTTACTAGATGTCACTACATTGAGTTTATCACAATCAGAAAATGGGGCTGAATTTGAAAGATGGCCCTGGGTCATAAAGAATCTGACTCCATTTTTTTATGTTGACCACTGTCACCCTTCAAGCCCCGCCTCCACTTTCCGCTTCCTCCCCACCTGTGGACAAGCTGATAAGAAAGCCTACACACTCCTTCCCTTGGCACCAGAGGAAAGTTCAAACCCCACAAAGCCTTGGCCTGTGTGCAGGAGTATTCACCCAGGTTCTACCTCCTAAACATCATAAAACCCAGGGTCACTCACCTTTCCTTTGCTGAAGCTATTTTTGAACTGTCTTAGGTGCCTGACCTGCTCTCCCAGAAAGCCTCAATATGTGAATAATAAATTTCTCCCTACCCTCTCGGTGCATATGTGGCATCATCAGTCTTGACAGCAAACCAATTTGGGGTGGAGGAGGGTCCAGCATACTTCTGTGGAGTGACCACAACACCTTGCATATCATCCTGGATCGGTGACCAGGAAACTTCTCAATCTGGTGCCAAAATACATAAAGAACCCAAGCTCACATAAACAGGTGGATATAGCAGCAAAAGAATTTTCACTAAACAAATATTGTATGTTAATTCATATATGTGGAATCTAGAAAAATGGTACAGATGAACCTATTTGCAGGGCAGGAATAGAAAGGCAGACGTAGAGAACAGACGTGTGGACATGGGGGGAAGGGGAGGGTGGGATGAACTGGGAGATTAGATTTGACATAAATATACTACCATGTTTAAAATAGATAGCTAGTGGGAACCTGCTGTATAGCAGAGAGCTCAGCTCGGTGCTCTGTCATGGCCTAGTTGGGTGGGATGGGGAGGGGAGGGAGGTCCAAGAGGGAGGGGGTGTGTGTATCCGTATGGCTGATTCACTTCGCTGTGCAGCAGAAACTAACACAATATTGTAAAGCAATTATACTCCAATAAAAAAAAGAATTTTCCCTGCTTTATAAGCTCTAACAGGGTAATCATCAAAGAGAGATGCCTAGAATGCAGCTCAGGATATGGTACTGGGTGAGGCTGTCAGACCACTGAACTGTACACCTGTTACTTTTCCCTGCCCAATATTGCTCTTCTCTTCTCCTTCCTCCTCCTCTTCTTTTTCTTCCTGTCTCTCTCTCTCTTCCTCTGTTAATAGCACCTGGATTTTGCTTTGAAGAACAACCCCTCCCCCTCTCTTAGTCTATATGGCTTGGATAAAGCTGATCCACCCTCAGATTTAGGGTGACATGTAACATAGGCATGAGCAGTCAGTGTATTGCAGCTCCTTGACTACAGTGATTGTTTCCATGACAAGTACATGACTCTTGCTAAGCCAATGAGTATAATACATGGAATTCTTATTGGAACTGAGAAAGAGAAAGTTCCTTCCAGCTGGGGCTGCTAATTTGTTGGCCATCTTTGGATTCCAGTGGCCATCTTTGCCCCCACAATGGGAGAAACTGCAAAGAATGAAGCAATACAAAGGAACGTGAAGCTTTGAAGTTGCTGACTATAACATTTCAGCCCCTAGATCCAGCCATTCCTGAAGTTCCATCCCACGACATTTCACATATGTAAGCCCATAAATTACTTAATTTTTTTTCTTAGAGCAGTTTGATTTGGATTTTGGTCCATTGTTGTTTTCAAAAGAATTTTGACTAATACTTGCTAAAATGGAATTAACAATCCCTGGGTCTTCTTGCTGAGAGAGCAAATCACTATGTTAGACAAACTGACTTTGAATTGACTTCTTTCAACTGCAAGTGAGAAAAATCCAACACAATTGGTTTCTGCATATAATAAGTATATACTAAAGTTTTCAGATTATTTGCTTGCATGCCATAAGGTCACTGGTTGTGGTTAGATAATGTTTGTTGTCTTTTCTTTTTTCCTTCTTCCATCTTCTTTTCTTTTACTTTAAGCACATAACTTGGCCGGCAAACAAAGCCTCCCCAGGAGGACAGGAGCAATTCTTGGTTGACGTGAGCCCCTTAAGATTTATCTTTGGCTTGCACCAAGGAGTCATCTGACCAGGGGTGGGGTGTGGTTAAGCAGTGGGGTCTGACCTGACATCCCTTTTTTTATTGTCTCAGGGCCTCTTCACGTGATCTCTCCCCATTTGTTAGCTTGGGCTTCCTCTTAGCATGGTGGCTTCTATGCAACTGAACAGCTTACATCCCTGAAGGCTTCAGGAGGGAATACTTCAAGAGAACCAAGGGAAAGATCTGGCTCCCTCCGCAGCATCCTCAGCGCCGGGGCTCCTGGCCGCCGCCAGTGGGGCGCGCTCCGGCCTCCGGCACCCGCTGACTCCGCAGCACGGTTAGGACGCTCAGAGCGCGGACTTGCGGAGGCAGTCTGGCCGGCCTGTCGGGAGGCGGGGCACTGGTGGCCTCAGCCAGGACGTTGGGCCCGGCCCGGCGGGCCGCGGAGCGGCGGCGAGAGGGGGCGCAGCGGGGCAGGGCGGGCGCGGCGCGGAGGAAGTGCGGTCTTCGCGGCTCGGCGCGGGGCCGCAATGTCGTCCCGGCTCGGGCGCGACGACTCGGGGACCGGGGGCGCGCGGCGGCCGCGGGAGCCTCCGAAGCAAGAGCTGCAGCGACGCCGGGAACAGAGGCGGCGGCGTCACGACGCGCAGCAGCTGCAGCAGCTCAAGCACCTGGAGTCCTTGTGAGTCCGTCACGCCCGCCTCCGACTAATGCGAGGAATGGGGTCGGGGCCCGGGGTCGCGCGGCGGGGCCCGCCCGGGGTTGGAGACCTGCGAGTGGGCAGGTGGGCCCGTCCCCAGCGAGCCGGGTGCGGGATTTGATTCCGGGCTGCGGGACGCTGGACTCTCAGCCGCTGGAGGAAGAGCGGGGAGACTCCGTTCCCAGGGTCGTCCCGGGCGCGCGAGGTGGCGGCGGGCGGGCGCTTCTCCGCCGGAAACGACGGTTTTATTCCTCGTGCGGCGACGTCGGTGTCGGTCAGGATTTGAGTACAGGAGAAGTGCGGCTGCGCCCTTGGGTCCTTTCCCATTTCTCAGTTCAAGGGGCTCGCTCTGAACTGGGTAAAATCCCCATTCTTTTCATCTAGTGCTGTTAACTAGGGAGGAAAAAGCCCAGTCCCGTAACGTGAGTGCGCGGTGAGGAAGGGAAGAATAAACGTGGGGTGAGGGCCTGGTCCCTGACGCTTCGGGAGGAGCTGTCAGGTAGAAGAAGGCGTGGACTTCTCTCTCGTCCCCAGGATTTTTTTTTACCAGGGTTAAGGATGGAAGCTACAAAGAGGCCAGTTCCAGCTCAACAAGAAGAATTAGGACCAGAGTCATAGATTCTTGCCGGTCAGCGTGGCCTGACCTAGGAGGCACTGTACTCCCCCAGCTACCCGAGGTTGGAGAGAGTCCAGATAACCCCTGGGAGAAGGGTTGGTTTTAAAGGAGATTTAAACATCAGGTGGAAGGTTGGATTAATGACCCTTGCGGCTCTTTTCTGTGTTTCTGTCGTTCTGTAATCAGCTTTAGAAGTCTGACTTTACTAAGTTCGGTGTTCACTGAGTTATCTGAATTATTTCTGTTTCAGGCACTTCTCATTACCTACCTTCTCATGATTGCTGAGACAGTCGTGTAAGGAAAGGCCCTCATTAACCTTCTGGGAGCTTTGATACAAAGTGCATGCTTCCTTGGAGCCTGGCCTGCTCTTTTCAGTGTGGCTCTTGAGCTGGATTTCACCTCAGTGGGCCGTGGTTTGGATACAGGTTCTGCATTGCTGGCATCCACAGTCCTGGCGTGTTCAAGGCACTCTGGGCTCAGGCAGGGCTTAGCCCCACCAGCCCTCTGTATCTTTAACTGTAGGATGCCAGGTGGTGGTTAATACTATGTGTTTATTTTGTAGCTCACAGAGCTTTTTCACAGACAAGAGAGAGATGATAACGTTTTGTAGATGAGAAAATGGAGGCTCAGTGGTTAAGCCACTGACCTGGTTAGCCAACAAAATTAGAGCAGAATTCAGGAGTGTGATTCTCAGACCAGTGGGATTTTTCCAGTTTCACAGATTTGAAACTGGCTAGGCTATGGACTTATTTGCTTTTTCTAGTTCAGGGTTTTGTTTGATTTTAATTAAGTTTAATTCATACCAGAGTAATACTTGCATATAGCTTAAAACTCAAATAGTACTAAAAATGCTACCAAAAATAGCGCTGGGCTGCCCAACTCCTCATTTACCCCCCAGAGTAACCTGCACAGCCTCCACCCCCTTCCCTCCTAACAAGGCCAAGCCTTCCATGTGCAGACTCTTTTAGTTTTTATTTCTTGGATTTAACTGCACATTTCTAAGTTATATGCTTACAACTGGTTTTGTTGACTCAACAATTTTAGACATCTGTTAACTTATTGTCATAGTAGATAAAGATTTAGTTCTCTTACTTGCCCTTCTTGTTTCCATCCTTCCAATATAGCACCATAATAATAACTTTCCTAATCAATGTCAGTGTTAACATTGTTATAACTTTTTTTTTTTTGGCTGCGTTGGGTCTTTGTTGCTGTGCGCAGGCTTTCTCTAGTTGCGGTGAGCAGGGGCTACTCTTCGTTGTGGTGTGCGGGCTTCTTGTTGCGGTGGCTTCTCTTGTTGCGGAGCACAGGCTCTAGGCATGTGGGCTCAGTACTTGTGGCGCATGGGCTTAGTTGCTCCGCAGCATGTGGGATCTTCCCGGACCAGCGCTCGAACCCGTGTCCCCTGCCTTGGCAGGCGGATTCTTAACCCCTGCTCTACCAGGGAGGGCCTCAAGGCTCTTCTTACCTCACATTTTCCCTGCAATCTCTTGCTTTCCCTTCTTCCAAAAATAAAATCGCTGTGCCAAGACACCAAGTTATGATTTCAGTGAATTTAAGTTCGACATCGAACAGGATGTGGTATAGCATCAGTTTATTTATATAGGACTTCTGACTGCTGGGCATATTTTATTAACTGTTTTAGTTATAATGTAGTTTGAAGTTTTTTCTAAAAAAAAAAAGTCTTTTCATTTTGGTCTGCAGTTGCCTTTTGCTGATTGAGATGTGTTACATTCCTGTGAACATGGTTCATGACTGGTGTTTTCTTCCTTTCTAGTTATGAAAAACCTCCTCCTGGACTTATCAAGGTCAGTGTGAAGTTTGTACTTTTGGTTTTTCTCTGAGACAGATTTGACTCAGTGCTCAGACTCAGTCACTTACGAAAAACAGCTGCATAAGGTTTGAACCTCCTTTTATGATAGTTCTGTGTCTTCCCTGCAGATGGCAGTCGGTTCATGCACTTTGGGCTTTGTCACAGCCTGTGCCTTTGCAGAAATTTAATCAGCCTTGTGTCTGTCCCCTAAGAAACCACTGCAGGCCCCCCGAGTGTTCCTCAGCGCTCACTCCCATTTTTTCTGTCTCACTGTGACTGCATCTCCTCAAAGCTCTCCTGCCCCATGTTCCTTCTCTGACCCCCCCGGTGCTGATTTCTTGAATGTCATCAGCTCAGAGAACATTGGACTCTGAGGAGACATGAAGCTCATCCAGTCCAGCCCTACCTGTTGCAGGAGTCCCTCCTCCAGCACCCTGGCCACAGTGTCAGTGTCTTTCTGCAGGAGCGAGACTTAGAGGACTTAAGGCCAAAGTAACCTTTTCTTTTTGGTAACTTTCAACTTAAAAAAAAGATTTTTAGAAAACATTCTTCCATTATAAATTTAATATTCGTGGAAACTTGAAAAAATCATGAGGTAAAAAAACAGCACCTTAATTATGTAGTGCAGTTATTTGGTAATGAAAATACATCTCACTAATACGGCATGTGTGAGATTATAAAACATGACAGTGGCCTTCAAGGTCTAATAATCTATTTTACTCTAACACATTGTTCTTATTATTCCAGGAAACCTCACCTGTTTAACTCTATATTCTACCTCATTCCACAAAGCTTTTAAGTTAGCAGAAAACATTTTGTGATCTTAGAATCTAATTTTTGTGATCTAGAATCAGAATTTGGAGCTCACAGATCAATCCTATGTAAACACTAGTAACTCTTCTCTAAGAACAGCTACATTGTTTTCATGGTATAGCTAGCTCTTCTAGTATAGTTACTTCCGTTTTTTCTGTCAGTTATGATTTGTCTTTCTTTCTAGCTCTTCAGAGGGTAACTTATGATGACATTGGGATCTCCAGCCCATGAGAAAGCCAGGCAGGGCTGTGTTCTCAGACAGGTGGGAGAGAGTTCCGGTGCTTTTTTGCCGCACAGCTTACACACTGTTTCCTTTTCAGGAAGATGAGACTAAGCCAGAAGACTGTATACCAGATGTCCCAGGCAGTGAACATGCCAGGGAATTTCTGGCCCACGCACCAACCAAAGGACTTTGGATGCCACTGGGGAAAGAAGTCAAAAGTCATGCAGTGTGAGTGTGGAAGGGTTTCAAGTAACACCCTCAATACGTGCAAGTTATAGACCACTGTTTACAAATGAGTTCACTTCTTTTAGTTCATTCTCACCACAGCCCTGCTAAAGTCAGGGCATGATCTCTGTGCTATAGTTGAGGAAGCCGCCTTGCATATGTTATTAAGTGTTCTGGGGTAAGAGGCAGTGAGGTGCCTAGACTCCAGGGCTTCTGGCTGTAAGGGCAATGGTCTTCCACAGGGCCGTAGCCGCCTGCGGAGTATACGCTTCAGTAATATTCCTGTAACAGAAAGGATATTCCATGTAGAAATGCCATGGGGGACAAGGGATGCATTGGAGGGTGGTCCGTTGGGTCTTACCTCAGTCAGTCGTCCTCATCAGAGGTGTTGAGGTTTTGTCCAGTTAACCTGAGAGGAGCCCTGGGCCACAGAGGATGGGTCTGGAACAGGTAGAGCTCTGTGTGCACACCCTCCACCACACCAGAGCAGCAGCATCTTCATCCAGCGTAAGACGGCATTTGAAGAAGGGGTACTGCTGCCTTTAAAGACGTTGTTGGTACAAAGATTCTTCACACACGTAATTAAAATAGCAGTTTGCAGTCTCTTTGCCTGCATTCACACATCATGCTTTTTCCAGTACCTAGGTTACAACAGTTAGCCTTATTCAGGGTGGCAGGGAATACATGAGGGCATGCTTTTTAGAAGTCAGGGATTTGGGGGTCCATCTTTGAGACTGGCAACCACAGTTATTGCTCATCATTGGGAGATAAAAAGTTGATTAGGAGCTCTAAGTGTGTGAGTGGGGCTTGCTGAGTTTCACTGGAGGGTAATCTTTCTAGGCTGGTGAATTGGGAACTTGTGAGGCCAGTACCTGTAGGTTTTTCTTCTTGGGGTGAGTTATATTTTCCTAGAGAAGAAGGCTCCTCCATGGAGGGTGAAGGCCAAGCTGCTAGTGTTGTGGGATCTTATTGGAGCAAGAAGGTTGGGAAATCTTACCATTTACTTTTTATTTGTTCATGTAATCTTCTGTATTTACTGTGGCACCTTGCCTTCACATGTATCTGATGTCATTTTGCCAGAGATCTATGCTTTACCTTTTTCAGACAATAAACTTCCTTCCACCAGGGCTAGTAAGAGTTGCCCTTGGACTTTTCATCAATCCTCCTTATTTCAGCTCCTCCTCTACCTTTACTTTCAGAGGTATCTGGTGCTCAGAGCTCAATTCCTAAGCTCTTTGGAGGTGCTGCAAATAGAAATTGAGCTGATTCTCCGTTCTCCCCTCTGGTGGCTTAGAATTCAATTTTCTGGTGTCTGCTCTTCATTTAGCATTTAGTTTTTTTTTTTTTTTTTTTTGGCGGTACACGGGCCTCTCACTGTTGTGGCCTCTCCTGTTGCGGAGCACAGGCTCCGGAAGCGCAGGCTCATTGGCCATGGCTCACGGGCCCAGCCGCTTCGCGGCATGTGGGATCTTCCCGGACCGGGGCACGAACTCATGTCCCCTGCCTCGGCAGGCGTACTCTCAACCACTGTGCCACCAGGGAAGCCCAGCATTTAGTATTTTTAAAAAATATTTATTTATTTATTTGGCTGTGCTGGGTCTTAGTTGCAGCACCCAGGATCTTTGTTGCCGCATGCGGGATCTTCATTGCCTCATGAAGCCCCCAGCTTCTTTCTTTAAGCATAATATTTTTGAGGTTCATCTATGGCATAGCACATGCCAGTAATGCCAGTAGTTCATTATTATTATTTCCTCCTTCTGCTTGCCTTTGGTTTGTGTCGCTCTTTGTTTTCTGGATTTTTTTATTGAACCTGTGATTATTGATTTGAGAGCTTCATTCTTTTCTAATATAGGCATTTAAAGCTCTACATTTCCCTCTAAGCACTGCTTTATCTGCATCTCATATGTTATGTTTAATTTTCGTTCAAATCAAAATACTTGCTAATTTTCCTTGAAATTTCTTCTTTGACCCATGGATTGTTTAGAAATGTGTTGTTTAATTTCTACATATTTGTAGATTCCCAAAGTTTGCTACTATCATTGCTTTCTAATTTGTTTTCTTTGTGGTTGGAAAACATACTTTGTATGGTTTGAATCCTTATTTTATTTTATTTTATTTTTAAGTACTTATTTTATTTACTTATTTGGTTGTGCTGGGTTTTATTTGTGGCAGGTGGGCTCCTTAGTTGTGGCTCACCAGCTCCTTTAGTTGCGGCATGTGTGCTCCTTAGTTGCGGCACGTGGTCTCCTTAGTTGCAACTTGCAGGCTCCTTAGTTGTGGCACGTATGTGGGATCTAGTTCCCTGACCAGGGATCAAAACCGGGCCCCCTGAATTGGGAGCGTGGAGTCTTAACCACTGCGTCACCAGGGAAGTCCTGGTTTGAATCCTTTTAAATTTATTAATTCTTGTTTTTAGCCTATGCTCTCTTCTGGATAATGTTCCATGTGGGATTCAAATAAATGTGTATTCTGTTCTTTTGGGGTGGTCAGATGTTCTACAGATATCTGTGAGGTCTAGTTGGTTTATAGTATTGTTGAAGTCTTCTATTTCATTGTTGATATTCTCTCTAGTTGTTTTGTCCATTGTGGAATATTGAAGTCTCTAATTATTATTGTTGCATTATCTAGTTTTCCCTTCAGTTCTGTCCATTTGTGCTGCATCTATTTGGAACTTTGTTGTTAGGTGCATATATGTTTATAAGTGTTATATCCTCTTGATGGATTGACCCTTATATCATTATAAAATGTCAATATTTGTCTCTTGTAACAATTTTTGCTTTTGAGTCTGTTTTCTCTAATATTAGTATAGCCGCTCCAGCTCTCTTTCAGTTAGATTTTTAAACTGAACTTTATATTATTTATTTGAGATCTTTGTTCTTTTCTAATGTTGGTATTTAAAGCTATAAATTTCCTGTAAACACTGCTTTATTTGTATCTCTTTTCATCCTCTTACTTTCAGTTTAATTTTGTCTTTGAATCTAAAGTTTGTTTTACTTGGAAAACATTTTTTTATCCATTCTGCCAAAACCTGCCTTTTGATTTTCATTCAGATTAATGCTAATGTAATCTCAATAGAATACAGAAACTTTGTTCCTATACAGCTCCATTCTCTCCCCCTCCTTTGTGATAATACTGTCATACAAATTACATTTTTATATATTATAAGCTCATCATCACTGTTTTATAATTATTTCTCTATGTAGTTGTTTTAAAATGAGATAGGAGAATAAAAGAACTACAATAAATGTATTTATACTGTCTTTTATAATTATGTTTGTAGTTACCTTTACTGGTGCTGTGTATTTCATGTGGATTTGAGTAACTGCCTAGTATCCTTTCATCATTTCAGCTTTCTTATTTTTTGTAAGGCAAGTCCATTAGCAATAAATTTTCAGAGTTTGTTTATCTGAACTTTACGTTCCCTTTTATTTCTGAAGGATAATTTTGCTGGCTGTAGAATTCTTGCTTAATAGTCTTTCTTTCAGCACTTTGAATGTGTTATTCTACTGCCTTCTGGTCTCCATGGTTTGTGATAAGAAGTCATCTGATAATCTCATTGAGGATTGCTTATATGTGGTGAGTTGTTTTTCTTTCATTGCTTTTAAAATTTTCTTGTTATCTTTCGCTTTTTAACAGTTTGCCTATGATGGATCTCTTTGAACTCATTCTACTTGGAGTTCATTGAGCTTCATGGATTTGTAGATTAATGTTTTTCATCAAATTGGGGAAGTTTTTGGCCATTATTTTTTCAAACATTCTACACTCTCTAGCACTCCTTTCTTTCTGAGATTTTCTTTATGCGTATGCTGTGAATTTTGATGGTATCCCACAGGTCTCTGAGACTCTGGCCAGCTTTCTGCATTCTTTTTTCTTTCTGTTCCTCAGACTGGATAATCTCAGTTGTTACCTATCTTCAGGTTTGCTTATTCTTTGTTCTGCCATCTTAAATCTGCTGTTAAGACCTTCCAGTTAATTTTTCAGTTTGATTATTGTGCTTTTCAACTCCAGAATTTCTTTTTTATTTATTTTTATAATTTGTATCCCTTTATTAATAATTTCCATCTGTTATGACATCACTTTCATACTTTTCTTTAATTCTTTAGGCATAACTTCCTTTAGTTCTTTGAACTTATTTATAATAGCTGAGTTAAAGTCTTTGTCTAGTAAGTCCAGTATCTGGACTTGCTGTTGCTTTGTGTGTTCTGCAATTTTTTGGTGAAAACTGCCCATTTTAGATAATATAAGGTGGTCTGGAAATCAGATTCTCCCTTCTACCCAGGTTTTGTTATTGTTCCTTTTTGTATTTTTAGTGACTTTCCTAACTAATTCTGTAAGTCTGTATTCCCTGTAGTGTATGGCCACTGAAGTCTTCTCTGTTAGCTTAGAGGTCAGCTAATAATACGACAGAGATTTCCTTAAGTGCATTGATCTAAGAAGCCTTCTACCCTTTGCCAAGAGGTTATATGTGTGTGTTAAGACAAACCTGAAATGCTTATGTGGTTTGGTTTACATGTCTGCCTTAGCCTTTAGTGCCTGCTTGCACAGAGCCTTAACAGTGAGTCAGAAGTGAAAAAAAAGGCCTTCTCAGGCCTTTACTATGCATACACACAGCCTTACACATCTGTATAGTCTTCTAGCTTCCCGGAATTATGTCAGAATTTTTGAGAGCCCTCTATGGACATCTCATTCCCCAGATCTTCCTTTTAAACTTTTGGCTGGGCTCTTGTTTACGCAGTGATATCACAGCCATAATAATCTGTGATGTTAAACAATTGCAAGTGACTATTTTTGACAAATATCCTGGGGTAGGGCTTTTTCTGTAGAGCAAACTGCATGACTGGTCAGATAGCCACGATACCCTGCCAGTGTGGCTCTGTGCTCTGAAGTCAGGGCTTTTTGAGGTGCTCAAAATCCAGTCTTCCCTCTTCAGTGGGTGTGACACTGCTGCTTTTCACAGCTGTCATAGTTGCAGGGCTGCTTGTTTTTAAGACTGTTGTGTAAGTAGGGGTTGGGAGTGAGCCCAGTTAAAACGCCAGAAATCCTGCTGTTCCTACCAAGGCTCAGCAGGGTTTCTTTAATTAATACTCTTTAGATTGTGGCAAGCCTTTGGTTAATTTTCAAGGTTTCAGACAACTTGATTTGGAAAAATTTGCAACTATTTCCAATGCTTCTATGGAGGAACAGATTTATGGAGGTTATTACTTGGCCCTTCTTGAGATACTTCCTGGATTATTCCTTTTGAAAAGAATTCTCTTGTCATTTTTATAGAATCTCAGGAAGGAAATGAAAGGAGACAAATGTGTTTAGTCTGTCATCTTTACCCAGAAGTCTATGGCTTTTTTTTAAAGTTTGAAAACCACTGCTCTGTTTGATGAGGTGGTTAGTTGCATTTCACTTAGTATTTTATAGTTATTTGCATTGACTTGGAAAATAAAAGTTTGGGTTGGGACCAGATCCAGTTTTACCAAGAAGTAAATGAAGCTTAAGTTTCAGGGCCCCTCACTTGTGTCTTTCAAAGACCTGCAGGGACCATAGTGATGTGTTGATTATGGTCATAGGATTTTGTAAAATTTGCCAAGGCAAGATTTTTGTTTTTCCTAAAGAGCCCCCTCCATCCCCACCCCCACCGAATAATTTAAGCTCAGGCACCACAAAACTTGGATTCATTCCAAACAAGATATATATATATATATATATATATATACACACACACACACACATATGCATACTTTTAGTGATTTTAGTGATTGTAGTATTATCTAGAACAGTGGTTCTCAAACTTTAATATGTCTACACATCACCAATAAGTCTTTTGAACTCCAAGTATGTGTCAGTGTTTCTGGGGTAGGCCTAATACTGTGCATTTCTACCAATCTCCCATGTGTTGTTGATTTTGCTTGTGCATGGACCACATTTTGAATAGTAAGGATCACCTTTCCTTTAAAGGTAAGAGGGTTTTGAACACAAAGAAAGACATTGGTTTGAAGGAGTGTTATCCTCCTTTCCTGAACTTTAGATGTTAGGAGAGATAAAGACAGGGACAGCTCAGAGGCAGTCAACAGAGAACCCCCACACTTCATTGTTTTTCAATGGTTTCCTGAGATCCAGCTCTCAAAATTATGTTCCCATACAACAATTTTGTTTTTCACTTTCAGTACAGTATTCAATAAATTACATGAGAAATTCAACACTTTATTACAAAATAGCCTTTGTGTTAGATGATTTTGCCCAATTGTAGGCTAATGTAGGTGTTCTGAGTGCATTTAGGGTAGGCTAGGCTAAGCTATGATGTTCAGTAGTTTAGGTGTATTAAGTGCATTTTCAACTTATAGTATTTTCAACTTATGATGGGTTTATTGGGATGTAACCCCATCATAACTCAAGGAAGATCTGTAGTTTTCCTTTGTTTTTTAGGATCTTACATGGTTCATTCACTGATTGCATTTGCTTTTAGAATTGGAGTTTAATGAAGAAAAACTTTAATATGATCTACTGATCCTTTGTCTTCATTAAAGGAAACTGTGTTATCTTACAAAAATATTTCCTCTTTTCTTTGTTTTCAGGTTGATGCTGTAAACGATATGGTCACCGAACAGGCGACAAAGAATGCCCTTTTTTTATCAAAGGCAACCAAAAGTTAGAACAGTTCAGAGTAGTAAGTAGAACCCCACTATATCAATTTACATTTATCAGAGATAGTGAATATCAGTTGATTAGGTACTAACAGTGAACTGCAAATTCACACAAAATACATTCCCAGAAGTCATTTGGCCAAAGTATCTGGTGTTAACTACATTTGTGTTAAATTACAGGCGTACCTCAGAGATGTTGCAGGTTTGGTTCTAGCAATATCTAGAACCTCAATAAAGCAAATATCACAATATAGTGAATGACATGAATTTTTAAATTTCCCAACACATATAAAAGTCATGTTTACTCTATGCTGTATTCTGTTAAATGTGCAATAGCATTCTGTCTAAAAAAATAAAGTACATAACTTAATTTAAAATACTTTCTTGCTAAAGAATGCTAACCATCATCTGAGCCTTCAGAGAGTTGTAGTACTAACATCAAAGATCACTGATCACAGATCGCCCTAACAAATGTAATTATAATGAAAAGTTTGAAATATTGTGAGAATTACCAAAATGTGACACAGTGACATGGTGTGAGCAAATACTGTTGGAAAAATGATGCTGATATACTTGCTCAATACAGTTGCCACAAACCTTCAATTTGTAAAAAACGTAGTACCTGCCAAGTACAATAAAGTGAAGTGCAGTAAAATGAGGCGTGCCTGTACAGTTGTGTGACAGATTAGTTCTTTTTTTTTTTTTTTTTTGACAGATTAGTTCTTAACAAAAAACTTCTCATTAAGGTGTTATTCGCTTATACCTTGGGGATAGTGATTTTATTTCTGAAGCAGACATTGTTATTTATTCAATCACTTTTTTTTAACTTATTGTATAAAAAAATCATGTTTATAACTAAAATGAGGGTTTTAGTTTTCCAGGCTTTACCTGAAGATTATGTCTTTAAACTATAAGCTAGAAGTGTATATATAAATTATATTTGCTCTTTACATGACAGTAAAATTATCTTTTCCTCACCTTATTTTAACAGAGTCATTTCCCAGGGGTGCAAATTCTCCATTCAGTAACTGCTTCTGTCAAGTGAAATATGTAGCTGTCTGGATGTACTGAGGTTATCAACATATATCAAACTGGAGTCAACAGACATTCTCCAGTTTTTGTTTTTGTTTTTTTAATTTTATTTTTTGGCTGCGTTGGGTCTTCATTGCTGTGCACGGGCTTTCTCTAGTTGTGGTCAGCAGGGGGCTACTCTTCGTTGTGGTGCGCAGGCTTCTTATTGCAGTGGCTTCTCTTTGTTGCAGAGCATGGGCTCTAGGCACACGGGCTTCAGTAGTTGCAGCATGCAGCCTCAGTAGTTGTAGCTCGCAGGCTCTCGAGTGCAGGCTCAGTAATTGTGGTGCGTGGGCTTAGTTGCTCTGTGGCATGTGGGATCTTCCCAGACCAGGGATCGAACCTGTGTCCCCTGCATTGGCAGGTGGATTCTTAACCACTGCGCCACCAGGGAAGCCCCATTCTCCAGTTTTTAAGACATTTTAAGATGTTGTGTTTTCATTTTAATAATCTGAAATAACTTATTTTGGATCAATCGTTCTACTTTTAGGTGGAATGACAATTTCTACAGATACTATAGAACATAGTTTGGTGATAAATCTCAAAAACTTTAAACATACTCATTTTGACTCAGAAATCCCACTTTAATTTACCTTAAGGATGTAAGAGAACATTAATATATACACAATTCTTTATGTATGTATAAGGATAGCTTTCATTATTATTTATGTGGTTAGAAAAATGGGAGCTAAAGAAAAATAGGAAACACCTTAACAGTCCAATATATCAACAGAAATTACTGTAACAGAAATTATTTAGCCATTAGGAATTGTGTTTTAGAAGAATGTGTAATATCATGGGAAAATGTTTATGAAAACACAACTGAAAAGTAATGGAGTTTTATATATAAATGGTATGATTATAATTTTTCATAAATTATGAATAACAATTTAAAAAGACCAGAGACTTCCCTGGTGGTCCAGTGGTAAAGAATCCGCCTTCCAATGCAGGGGATGCGGGTTTGATCCCTGGTCAGGGAGCTAAGATCCCACATGCCGCAGGGCAACTAAGCCTGCGCACTGCAACTACTGAGCCCACGTGCCTCAACTAGAGAGAGAAAAACCTGCACACCACCACTAGAGAGAAGCCCGTGCACCACAACAAGAGATCCTGCATGCCGCAACTGAAAATCCCACATGCCTCAACAAAGATCTCGTGTGCCGCAACTAAGAGCCAATGCAGGACTTCCCTGGTGGTGCAGTGGTTAAGAATCCGCCTGCCAATGCAGGGGACATGGGTTCAATCCCTGGTCCAAGAAGATCCCACATGCCATGGAGCAGCTAAGCCTGTGCGCCACAACTACTGAGCCTGTGCTTTAGAGCCCGCGAGCCACAACTACTGAAGCCCGAGTGCCTAGAACCCATGCAGCACAGTGAAGAGTAGCCCCCACTCGCCGCAACTCGAGAGAGCAGCAACGAAGACCCGATTAAGCCAAAAATAAATTTAAAAAAAAAAGACCCAATGCAGCCAATAAATAAAAAGAGAGACCAGGGAATTCCCTGGTGGTCCAGTGGTTAGGACTCGGCGCTTTCATTGCCGTGGGTGCAGGTTCAATCCCTGGTCAGGGAACTGAGATTCCACAAGCTGTGTGGTACAGCCAAAAAAAAAAAAAGAAAAAGAGAGACCGAATGTTAATATTACTGTTATCCCTGGGTAATGAAGTGGTAGATTTTTTTAAAAAACTTAATTTTCTGATAATATCTAAAATTTCTGTAATAAACATTTATTCTTTTTTAAAATGAGATAATTCAAATACCATAACATTTCCCATACGTGTTCTTACTTTTAAGTAATTCAAATCATTTAAAATTATCTGTACCTCCAGTATACTTCCATACTTTGTTTGGGATACTTATATATTTTTGCATACCTATAAATGTTTCATTGTTATATATAATTTTATAATTCACTTGTTTTTCTTAATACTATTTCTTGATCATGTATCCACATAAAACAAAGAGAATTGCCTCAATATTTCTTCCTTGAATAGTTTTTCATGATTCTGCCATCGTTTAATTCTTTATAAAGGATATTTAAATTATATACTGTATTTTTCTCTTTTTAAAAAATAGTTATTTATTTATTTATTTTGGCTGTGCTGGATCTTAGTTGCGGCACACGGGATCTTCGTTACAGCATGTGGGATCTTTAGTTGTGGCATGCAGACTCTTAGTTGTGGCATGCACGTGGGATCTAGTTTCCTGACCAGGGATTGAACCCGGGCCCCCTGAATTGGGAATGTGGAGTCTTATCCACCAGACCACCAGGGAAGTCCCTCTTTTTTTGACCACTCTGAGTGGCTTGCGGGATCCTAGTTCCCCGATCAGGCATCGAACCCAGGCCCTCCGCAATGAAAGCCTGGAGGCCTAACCACTGGGGAATTCCCTTCTGTATTTTTCTAATTGGAAAATTATTTTTACAGCTTCAGGGAGTTTGCAGTTCTGGTGACCCTTAGGAAGGATTAGAATGTTTGAACAACTAAACTGGAAAAGAATAACTGGCTTTTAGTAACAGGGATTTAATGTTTAATTAACTAACAACCCATGAAGCCTAACCCAACCTTAACCTTTTCTCACCCTTAAGGCACATGAAGATCCCATGTATGACATCATACGAGAGAATAAAAGACATGAAAAGGATGTAAGGTGAGGTTGTCCTGATGATAACAATATCCTCTTAAAGTCCGAAATTATATAAAGTTGGAAACAACCATTCCAATATTAGAGAAATGGTTTAATAAATATGGTATTTTAATTGTGAAATGTTAGGAGAGCAGGAGTAATCCCTGAAGAGGCCAGTATGTGGGGAATGAGCAGGACAGCCTGTTCTACTTGGGTTAACTTAAAGCAGTGGGCTTTGGGACTTCCCTGGTGGCACAGTGGTTAAGATGCAGGGGACATGGGTTCGATCCCTGGTCCAGGAAGATCCCACATGCCACAGAGCAACTAAGTCTGTGCACCACAACTACTGAAGCCCGCGCGCCTAGATCCCGTGCTCCGCAACAAGAGAAGCCACCACAGTGAGAAGCCCGTGCGCCGCAACGAAGAGTAGCCCCCTCTCTCTGCAACTAGAGAAAGCCCGCACGCGGCAACGAAGACCCAGTGCAGCCAAAAATAAATAAATAAATTTTAAAAAGAACCGTTATTAAAATTTATTTAAAAAAAAAAAAAGCAGTGGGCTTCGCCGGCCTACATTCTGTGGTCCATCAGTTAAGCCTGTTACCTCCCTTGACTTGTGGTTTTTCTGCCCAGCTTACCCAAAAGAACCTCAAACCAAACTCCTCCTCCTCTGTTCTGATTTCCAGACTGCTGAGCCCATAAAGCTGTCAATCAAATTCCTTCATCCTAAAACCTCTTTCCTCAAACTCAGTACTCTCTACTATTAAGGAAGTCAAAAGAAGCCACCAGACCTCCCTTTACAGAGGTATCTTATCAGCCTGCCATCATGGTCGTGGTAGGCGAAATTGTAAAACAGCCCCAAGGTTTCCTACCCAAACCTATAGAACTGTTACTTTAAGGGATTTTACTCCCATGATTAGATTATGTTAAAAGATGGTTTGGCCTTTTAAGGGTGACTGTTTGGGTGATCTGAACCAAATCACATGAGATTTTTCTTTTTTTAATAAATTTGTTTTATTTTTTTTTATTTTTGGCTGCGTTGGGTCTTTGTTGCTGTGTGTGGGCTTTCTCTAGTTGCGGCGAGCGGGGGCTACTCTTTGTTGCGGTGCCCTGGCTTCTCTTGTTGTGGAGCACGGGCTCTAGGCGTGCGGGCTTCAGTAGTTGTGGCACACGGGCTTAGTTGCTCCACGGCACGTGGGATCTTCCTGGACCAGGGCTCGAACCCGTGTCCCCTGCGTTGGCAGGCGGGTTCTTAACCACTGTGCCACCAGGGATGCCCTCTCATGAAAATTTTAAAACCAGAGTTTTTTTCTGGCAGGTAGCAAAGTATGGCAGTGGTTCCCACGGAGATTTCTGCTCCAGTAAGTTTTGACTCTGTATCTGCCCATCTCTCCAATTTTTGGGTCAGCGGTTTGCCCTGTGACCTCAATTCTCTGATAGATTTAGGAAGATCTGATGATTAGTTTGTTCGGCTTTTTACTTGTTAGGACAGAGTGAAGACTTCTAATCTCTTTACATGCCAGACCAGAGACGGGAAGTTGATGGATATTGCTTTAAGCCACTACATTTGTGGTAATTAGTTCCTGCCCACATCTGGAAAATTCGTGAGGGCAGAGACCATCTCGTTTCATGTTGTAGTCTCACCTTCCAACACAACGTGTCACGCATGGTGGTGTTCAATGGGAATTTATTAAAAGTATGGTTACATTTTCCATTTGGAACATGATTTGGAAGTTATAGTGGATGCTGTATTGTGCCACTTGTATTTGCCTCCTAACCCCTACACCTGACTTCAGGACTGAAGTATTTATTCTCCCAACTGCTGGTTAACAGCTGACTTCAGGTAACAGTTGCAAATGACCTCCACTTTCCAGGGATTGGTTGTTCTCGCTTGAAGAGAGCTACGCTATCCAAGGCCACGCCTCATTTCCAGGGGCATCCTGCATCACAGTGACTGGTCTATGCAGGGGTGTAAGATGTAGCCTCTTGCCCCAACTGGGACAATTCTGCAGGGTCATTACAGCTCATGAGCTCTCAGTGGGATTGGCCAAGGCCTTTGTTGTGCCTGCATCACACCCAAACTCCTGCTTAATCATGCTTTGTCCCCTCAGAGATGTTATTCCCTAAAGCACTCCCCATTCAATTTCTTGCACCCAAATCTCCATCTCAGACTCTGGTCCTAAGGAACTCAACCTGCCACAGAGGTAAGATGGCAGGGAAGAAGAAGGGTAGGTGTGGTCAGGAATTATCGTTCATTTTAGACTCCATTTTCCAAATTTATACTTGGCTTTTCATCTCCCCTCTAGGGTAAAGGCGAGACTGGGAAGGATTACGGAACAGGAAAACGTTCATTGGTACTCTCCTCTGTCTTTGTGCTTCCTCTTCCATATACTGGCATTATCAGTTTCCCCACCTTCTAGGGTCCAACCCACAAGGCCCAATTTGTTAATCTAATTAACACTAAGCCATTCATTCACAAATACCTGAATATATATGATATCCCAGGATCTATACTCTTCCATGGGGATACTGCATTGGCTACACTAATCCATGGCCCTAAGGAATGAATACATGGTCTCCTTTGATGAGGGTAAGAATGTCACAAGTCTCATCTGTCATGTCATGAAATGGGCTATGAAAGTTAAGACACAGGTGCTACTAGAACACATAGGAGTGTCACATAATCCAGCCTTGGGTGGGGATAGGAGTGAGAGGTGTTTTCCTGGAGTATCTAAACAAAATCTTTAAGTAGGGATTAGATAAAGTCATAGGTCTCGTAAGACCAGCCTTGGAAACACTATCATCTTTTGCTTCTCATCTGAAAAAATGTAGCGCTTAATCACTTTTTACCATCTCCTTAATCCATTTTGAGGGATACCTGGTTAATACAGGGAGTTAAAGGACATTCTTCTATAGGACATTTTCATCACAGGGTTACTTAGAAGCAGCATTGAGCGGACACATTGATATGTATCAAAATACTGTCCATACTGTCACCCAGAAAGCCTTTCTTGGAGGCACCCCCATCCTCTCACATATGCTCTGTTCTTTCAAATAACCGTGGGAGAGCCTCCAATCACATAAAAATCTTTTTAGCACATAGTCACAGACCTAACCTGCACCATTTATTGGGAGATTGGTTCTACAAATTGACCACCTAGGTCCTAGGTTCTTAGTATAAAGATCTTTTGTTTCCTAAAGCTTCCTTTATTCCTAAGGAGTCTACACTAGTTGAAAGCATAAAACATATGATTCTACAGGCCACCACTGGAAATATCCATCAGTGGACCTACTGTGTTCCTGGCCTCCATTTATAAACAATGAGTTGGCATCCTTTCCGTCTTCAAGATGGTTCCTCTTTGTGGGGAATGCTTAATCTTTTTATTTTGTCCTCAAATCCACCATCCTTTTCTCCTTATCTAAAGGTCCTTGGAGATTACAAGACAAAACTATTCATGACAGATGGTGCTGTCATGAGTGATGTGGCCACTATGAGAGAAGAAAATGCTTAAGAATCACACACTTGTGCAATTCAATTTATTTGCTGTTTTACAACTTATATTTCCAAAGGCTTTACAATGTCACATTTTCTTGTTTTTTGATACAATGCTTTAATAGTTCAGTCAAGAGAGATATATGATGCAATATTTAGCTCTTCCTTGAAGCTGGAACTCAGCAGTTTATTTCCTGTGAAATAATAATGGAATACATTTCCTTAAATTGGTGTGTAACAGACTCAAGATGTTATACAGACAATCATTACCAATATCTTTAGTTTCCATTTTTAGAATAAAGCCAAAGGTCTTGACATTTTGCCTGAGCTTAGTTATCAGTCTTCCCTTTATGACCATTGCAGGGCAGAAATGGCCTTTAAGGGGCCATCAAGCCACTGCTCCAGGACCAGGGGTTGAGGTGAGGCAGGGTTACCCGATGCCAAGACTCTGTGTAGGGAAGCCTGTCAAGCTACTGCCCCTTAAGGGAGATGCTAAGCTTCCAGTACCCAGCTCTAAGCTGGGACACTAAGAGTGACACTGCCAGGATCACTTACAAAATCCCATTTTAACCCACGACATACTACCATTAACAGATCGGGAGTTAAGTGTGAAAGCCAGCTTAAAAATAACATTCCACAGAATTGAAAGGCTTTGGCTCTAATCCTGTCAGGTAGGGCCTTTTTTACAAGGTATGTCTGTTACCTGGGTAGAACTCTGCCGTTTGTCATTGCCCATAAGCAGTGTTAGCTTTGAAGGGCAGACCAGGCACCAAGTAGGAAACCCCAAACAAATAAAGTCCAAAAAGCAAATCATAAGACGAACTGGACACAGGACACATAACCAACCTCTAGAGCTGCTGGGTATTTCCTAAACTTTATAGCATCTGCCTCGAATCTCTGTTACTTTGTAGGGGAACTTGGTTTTTGATCTCTCACAGTTACCTGAGGGAAGAAGTGATTCATACATTAAATAATCCAAATTGCTTAAAAACCAAAAGGAAAAAATAAATCAAAAACACATCTTTCAAGAAATTGACCTGTTTTTCATGATACTATTCTATATCATTCTGTAGTTCTTGGCAGCAAAAAATATCATTGGCAAAAATAATAACAGACAATTTATAGAAGAGAGACTTCAGCCTGGAAATTAAAATCTTGACTGTGTGACCTGGAGTAAACTGAAGTTCCCACTATCTTCACAGGACGACTCGGTCAGACTTTTTTTTTTCTGGCTGCACCGTGCGGCTTGCAGGATCTTAGTTCCCCGATTAGGGATCAAACCCTGGCCCTCGGCACTGAAAGCAAGGAGTCCTAACCACTGGACCACCAGGGAATTCCCCAGACTTTCTTTCAGACATGGCCAAAGAAGAAAAGTGCTAAAAACTACTCAACTACAATATTAAGAAGGGGGAGAGGGAGTAAATTTATAACCAATGTTATTACCCAAAATAGAAGATTCATACACGCTCTGATGGGAAATGACATGGGAATTCAGAAGCAGATAAGACTTTGAGAAGGCTAAAGGTAAAGTTGCCGGTGTTTTAGTTTATTCATTTTACAATGTTAGACATCGTGATCTAGGGCTCACACACATCTGGAATGGTCCCATTCATTATGGAGCTTACACAGCGCTTCTTTCTTATGTATGAGGGGTCTCTAAGCACAGTGGTCCAGAACAGTCTCTCTTGCCATCTTTTATAAGCAGGGACTAAACATACCAAAGCCAAAAAACTCTGCTCATATTGTAAAGTCACCCTATTTTTAAAAACCCCTTCCAAATTACTGAGCATGAAACGAAGTCATGACAACAGCCAAGAGTTAAGATGTGACAATACCCCAACTTTTCAGTGGAAGTGGTAGGCATAAATATGTCAAATCTAAAGGTTCTGGGACTAAGACTGGAACTTATTTAAACTTCCCTGGGGCTCTTATGCATCCCATTCTTCACTTACCTGCTTTGCTTCATTCTTTGCACCCCAGAGGTAATCATCTCCCAAAGCTCTCCTTTGGGCCCTCCCTCCCTCCCCACTCCTGTCAGCTGTGCCCCCGCCAGTCACAGGATGGTCCAAACTCAAGCTTCAACCAGGTGTGGGGAGGCTGCTAGTCCAGTCCCTCAATCTCACCACTTTATGCCCCTCCCACCATAACCCACACAGCAAAGCAAAACAACTTCTCTTCCCAAGTTAACTCTTTTCCATGGATGTTACCATTTTTTTGGATGTACTCAAGTTCAAACTCCAGCCCTTTCTTAAAGATTCAATTGCATTAGTCCTCTCAGATGTCTCTATCTCTTTTTTTTTTTGTATACATAGTTGTTAAGCAGTTTAAATTTTATTGACCTCCTGGTTTTTTTAAAAAAGTTAAATTTAAGGTCACACCTCTAAGTTTGATGCACTCTATACAGATCGTGTAGAGTATGACTGTGAAGAGATACAAATTAGTCCATGTGGAAAAAGATTTACTAGAGTACAGAATCATTTTCATAAATACATGTCTCTATCTCATACTCCCATGTGAGTCAGGACCCTCACCACTTTGTTGATTTATTGGGTTGCCAAAAAGTTCGTTCGGGTTTTCTGTAAGATGTTATGGTACTTTTTGGCCAACCCAGTACAACACTTTTTGTTGAATAAAACTGGTTTGGGGGGACTTCCCCGGCGGTCCAGTGGTTAAGATTCCACCTTCCAATGCAGGGGGCCTGGGTTCAATCCCTGATCGGGGAACTAAGATCCCACATACCACAGAGCCAAAAAATAAAATTAAAACAAACAAAATGGTTTTCAGCCATAAAGGCACTCTTCACTCTAATTTCTCCTATAAAATACTGCTGGTTGAAATTCCTACGGCACATTTGTCTCATTTCTCTACTCAATCTGGATTAGCCCCTTATTGCCTACAGGATAAAAATCTATAAGTGAAGAAAAACACTACTAGTTTACCCCATTCTCCTTGGTCTATTTCCCAATTCCTCACAAGCCTTCCCTCTGGCAGGATGGTCTCGAGAGGAATCCTGCCAGGGCTGCCCATTTGAGCTCACGCTACTGTCTCCATTCCCACTCCAAACTTGCTCTTTTGTCTCCAAACCACAGAACCTAAAACTGTGTCGAAATTCTCTGCCTCCACATAGACTGCCCATTCTCAGCAATCCAGCTAGACTGATGTCCTCCTGACTATCTCAGCCCAACTCTCCTTACCGCCACCATCCAAATCTTTATAATCTACTATAGCACTTTGTTTCAAATTACATTGCAGTTTCCTAGAATGCAGGAATTCTAACTTGGGATTTTCTTTGCAAATCCTATGAATATGGGTACCTACAGCTTAAGTGACAACATACTTTCAAAACAGAGAAATGCTATTGATTCACAGCTGCCTTTGCATCCAGGACTTGGTATGGAACCGCCACAGACAACCAGATAGGATGAACCCACTAGTCACTTACATTCCAATGGTTTGTGAGAGGCTCTCCTGGACTCCAGTCCCTCTGGCTTGGGCATAGTGTGTTTTCTTCGGAGGGTGACACCAGTACTTTCACAGCCATCCTGTCGTTTCAACTGGTAAACCACAGGGACGACGTGCTCATATTCACCACCAGCTTGTAATAACCTGTACTTATTTCTGGTGGGCCAGACCATAAGTTGGGGAGGGACAGAGTACTCAGGTAGCATCCTGATTATCTTTCCAGCCTTCAGATAAGACCTTCCTTTGGAAGATGTCAGAGGGCCCTGTGGACTCACTTCTTCAAGGAGGCATTCTGCCTCATGCATTACATCTTCAGCTTCCAACTCAGAGTCTTCTGAATCCTCAGGAAGCACGATGGTCAAGGCAGCGCTTTTCTGCAGCAAATAGGCTGTCTTAACATTTGAGACGCTGCTCAGGTCTTTCAGCTTCCTGCCTTTCACAGTCTTTCTAGTCTCCGCACACCTTTTCAAGTTCTCTTTATGCACCTCCCCAATCTCATCATTCACCATCACTTCATCTTTGTCTGCACTTAATTTCCTATTTGTGACTGGCTTTCTCCATGACCCCTTGGTTTTGCAGTCTGGTGAGGTCCCTTCATCTCTGCAGGGCATTTGCTGGGGGGATTTCTCTACCTGTGCTTCATACCAACTCATGTCGCACTGGATGCCCTCTTCTACTTTGGTAAACTGGGCCGACCAGGTAGGGGAGGGAACGCGCCCCTTGCAGCCACTGTTCTCTACCTCACCCACTTCATCCTGGTTCCTGCTCCCCACTGACAGCTGCTCTGCTCCCTTTCTCCCACTTCCTGGTGAAGACTCAGGGGAATTCTCAGACTGTACCTCATACCACCAACTCATATCGCATTGGGTGGCCTGACCTACTTTGTTGAACTGGGCCAACCAGGTAGCGGATGGAACACCCCCCTCAGGGTAGCTATTGCTCTCTACCTCTTCCTCTGCACGCACATTCTCAGGGGAGCCATGGCTCCCACGACTGTTCTCTGGCATGCCTTCCCCTGCAGTAAGGAGCTCCTGAGATGCTGAATGTGGGCTCGGGTCTTTTACTGCTTCCATGATGGCACAGGGTGGCCCTTCCTGATGCAGCTTGTTGATGTCTCCAGGAGACGGGTACAGTTCTGAGTTCAGGCTATTCTGGATCTCATCCCTGCCAGGTGGAGGTGGTGGGTTTTGGGAAACAGCTGCATATCCCTTCTTTTCTTCACCCAAGTTCATCTCCATGATAGATCCTGACTTAAACATCTCATGTCTTACAACATCAAGACACTGCTCTGACTGGACAGCTCTGTGTTCATCTTTATATGCAATGCAGTCTCCACCCTCATGAGGGTTACAGAGCACACCTCTACTTTCCCAGGAACTCTGTGAAATCCCATTGTGCTGCAGTATGTTCTCTGGCATGGCTTTACCATAAGCCACATCATACAAACCCATAGTTTCTTTCAATGATTTCCAGAATTTTATTATAGAGGATCCTTTGCCCTGTACTAGCCTCCTTTGCTCTTTCTCGGATACACAGATTCCTTGAGGTGCATCTCTATGCAGAGTGTTATTAGAAGGGCTCTTGCTATGTAGCTCCCTCTTCTGGGCAACAGAAGTCAAAGCCCCATCTGTTTCTTGATGAATGTTGTCAGTTTCAATGTCAATATTAGTAGCAGGGATACTGGTCACCCTTCCTGTGTCATGGCTGTCGCCTTCTGCGTGCATGTCTTGTTTTTCTCTCGTGTTTTCAGCCTGTTGAGGTTCAGTCTGTGTGTGTTTCGTTTTCATTTTTTTCCCACAGCCACCATATTCTCTGAACTGTGCCGTGTTATAAAACATAGGGACTATGGGTCTTCGGTTAAGAGTAGTGGGCAACGGGGACTGAGGGATGAGGAAGCTGGGATACTCATTGAGCACCACAGGATATGGAAAATACAGACTTCCATTTCTCAAACCTAGAAAGAGAAAGGCATAGCCATTTTGTCTCCTGTGGCCAGTCACAACATTCAGCCAGAACACCTGTACAGCCACACCAATGGTTAAAATACTGAGTTTTCTCTATGTCAGTTGGTAAAGGCCCCCAGTTCCTCCCTGGACATCCACAGGAGTCAACCAGTGAAGGAGCAATGACTAGAACAGTGGGGCCTCCAGAACCCTTCTTCACACTAGAACAGCACTACAGTAGGCATCTGTTCCAACTGGTTGGTTCCCAAGCCATCAGTTGGTCAGCATATTAAGAATAGCACCCCCTACTTTGTAGCCTTTTAAAAGAGACCAAGCACATACCAGGCATAACTCAGGCTTGTCATGGTTGCAAAAAGAATAATATCAGGCCTTACAGAGCAAGAGGGAACAAAAGTTCTTTGGATTTAAAATCCTTTCTAAGCCTATGTATTCAGCCCTATTCATTCACACACATACACACATCTTCCCCCATTTCCACTCTTTAGGGATAACCACTGCAGTGGTGTCAATAATGCCAGACATATTTCTCTCAAACAAATATATTTTGGGGAAAGGCATTTGACTTTGCAAGACAGATTTGTACAACTGACAAATGAAGCTAAGGTAAAACTTCTAACTATATAAAAGAAGGAACAGTCATATTCCAATCAGTGTTCATGAAGCAATTTAGCCAATATTGTGCAGTAGATCTTATGAACCCAGTTTCACTGTTGAGGAAGGTATCAGTGTGCCTCTAGTACTTGGCTAAGATACCTCTAGTATATTTGTATAACCATATGCATATGGGTATTTTCCTTTATTGAAGGAAAAGGAAATCTCAGCTTGGGTTTCAACATTGTCCTAAGAGGTTAGAAGCCACAGAAGAAAGTTCATCTAACTACAGAGACAGATAACTTCAAAGCCAGTCCACGGAGGGTCAGGTTTGGAACTCTTGTTGAAACTACTGGAAGAGTAGGCTCTTCTCTTGGATCACTAGCCATAGAATCATTACAGGCCTGGAAATGCTGTGACCATCTTTGCCACTTAGAAATAATGGCTGACAGGCCAACACAGAGAAAGTCAAAACCTAGAAATAGAGGGAAATAGACTAAAAAAATGGATTATGTGTTTTGAGTCCCCATCTAGCCAAACAAAAGTGGCTTCACTCTTGGAATTCTATACATTCCTTTTTTCACTAAAATATGAATTGTGTTGCAATTAAAAATACAAATTTTCTTCCTACTCCCAGCACCATCCACTTTAATTCCCCTAAACCACAACTCTAAAGGATAAATAATTGAAACCTTAAGCTGAATGGTGTGGAAAAACCACAGAGGTATAGGATCTTCACCTGTTAATTCAAAGAATGTTTAAGATACAATATAAATTGCTTTCTCTCAGAACTTCCTACACTCTGTACTCACACAATTCCTGTCTCTGCACCATTTCAAAATAGCATTTCAATGTCTGTACTAATTAGGGAATCTGCAGAGAAACAGAGCCAAGGGTTTATAAACGGTAAGATTTCTTGAAGGAGCTGGCTCATGTGGAGGTGCTAGTCCAACATCTGGCAGGGAGAGGCACAGTGAAGAACTGTAGGCCACAGGCCATACGCTGGCACGGGTCCCTGTTGCTCAGACTGAGACTACTATTCAGCTGGCAACAGTGGTGAATTCAGAAGCTCTCCTTATCACACCTAGTTTTCTACCTGGAAAAGCTGCATAATATTTACAACATGCTTTATCTCCAGCAGGATACTCAGAGGAGCAAGTTTAACATTATCTTTCCTACTTGGAGAGGTGAGATGGGAGAATCACCCCATGGATCCTCCTGCCTGCCTAAAGCCCCCTCCCCCATGTACTGAATGAAACGCTAGATGTCTACCTTCCAAACATTTTCAAGTCTTCCTTGTCATTCTTCCTCCAGAGTACTTTTCTGACTTCACCATAATAGGTCTGAGAACCTTTAGGCCTTGTCAAAACCCGTACAGGGACTAGGAGCACTAAGGCACCTCTGGCCTCACACACGAGGGGACTTTGGTTGGATTACTCTGTGACCCTGGGCCAGTCACTGACTGGGAGCCTCAGCTCCCTCATCTGGGGAGCAAGGATAGCAACAGTACCTAGCTCATGGGCTGTTAAGGTCAATGAGAGAACCTATTTCTAGCATTTAGCAGAGTAACTGGCATATAGCTAGAATTCGAATGTTTCCTATTAACCTGAACAACAAACACTGCCCCATGCGCTGCTACAGTCTCTCTGGTGTGAGCACAGGGTGAGGAAAAGGGCGGTAATGGACGCAGGTGTTAGAAACCTTCAGGCTTTGGCTCACAGGGAGGGTCCCTAATCCCACTGAACCTCTTTGGGGATTCAGACTCCTTACCTGCTCCAGGAATGGAGAACGGATTATAGACAGCATTCTGGTACCAGGGACCCAGGTGAAGCTGCTGGGCCACGGGGTGCACATAAAAGAAAGGTCTGGAGTTACTGCCCTCAAAACTGTCGTTTCCTGAAGAGTTCATAGCCGAGGCTGAAAAGCAGGTGTTTGTAGTTAGCAAAGGACAGCCGCACTCTGCCCTGTAAAGTGCTGTGAAGGAAGAAAGTCGTCCTTGTCCCCCATCAGAACTGGGAGCCTGGGTGGAGGTCCCTTACCTTCTCTTCCCGCTCGCCTGGGATGGGTACACGCGGGGGCTGCCCTGCGTGCGTTTCGACCAGGGGAGCAGCGCCCAGAGGCCCGGGCCCGCGTCGTGCTGAGCAAGTCTGGCTCCCCAGGCAGGAGCACCGTGGGGAGATGAGGCCTTGGAGGCGCGGGGAGCGCTGCGCGCCAAACGCCAGGGGCCGGGCCCCGCAGCTGCACTGGGAGACGCGGCCTAGGCCTCGGCTGCACCGCCCTTGTCCACAGCCTCTCCAGCCTGCCCCCCAGCCTCCACCCGGGAGTCCAGGCCCCCGGCTCCGCGTCTCCTACCACCCCCCTCCCCACAGGCCTGTGTGTTCCCGCGGCCTCCACACCCTGCACCCCCGCGCCCTGCAGGACCCGCGCTTGCGTTCGGGACACCAACCTGCTCCAGCTCGACGTCTGCGACCGGCAGCCTCTATGGTGGCTCACACGACCCGCGCCGACCCGACCTCTGTAGCCAGGTGAATCTACGCTGCCGGTGGCCGAGGCTCCAGCCTTTATCTGGGCGGCTGGACGGCAACGTGCTGCCTCTTCCGCAGGCACCGCCCCTGGCGCATTCCCTCCCGCGCATGCGCCCTGTCAGAGCTCGTAGGCCAGGTGGGTCGGATCGAAGGCGCTGGTAGAAGCGGGGGCTGAGACTTGGTGGAGGGGAGCGGCCCTGTGCACGCTGCTCCTGGGTGAACCCTAGTCCTCCCTTCTGCCCACCCTTGTGTGTGTGGGCGCCCTGGCCTAGACTCTTCTAGAGGACAGAGCCCTTCCCATTCCCTTCGCTCTCCACGACTGTCCCCTCCTCTGAGTGTGTTGAGTGAGGTCGGGTCAGGCCGCTCCTCTGAGCTCCTGGTCTCCTCCTTCCTTGGGCCTAAAGCCGCTGACACTTAAGGAAGAGGAGGCTACCGAGGAGGAGCAGAGAGGAAGGAGGCCAACGTAGACGGAGGACAGACCTGAGAGGAGGAAGACTCACACAGGAGAGGTGAACAAGCGTGCTTAATGCTGCTGAGAGCAGCCTCTCGCGGAGGCAGAGGCTTCGGCAATTAGGACGCTAGTGGTGGGGGGAAGTGGTGGGACAGGAAGGCGCTGGAAGTCTGTGGGGTGATGGATGGGCAGTTAGAAGGGGGAAGCTGGCAAGTACAGAGTACTGTTTGTGTGTGAGTGGAAGGAAAGTCATAGGACAGTAGTGGAGGGGAGTCGTGGGGTTGTAAGGAAGATTGTGGATTTTGTTTTGTTTTTGAAAGGCAGGGATTGAGGTATATTTATCCTGGGATGGACTGACAGGGAGACGTTACTGGTAGTGGAGAGAGAAGGATGTTAGGACGATGTTCTGAGAATGGGAGGGTAGCCAAGGCTGGTTACAGTGCTTGGCCTTGGACAGAAGAAAGTCCTTGAGGTTGGAGGGAAATGAAATCCTGAAGGCAGGAATTTAAGTGCATTAGCGTCTGATGACCTTGTTATTACTATATTTTCAGTCAAGAGGGGTAGGAATAGTACTAACCATGTCTGCCATATTTCCCCATGGAATGGAAAGAGCAGTAATTTACAGACATGCAAAAAGAGCTGCTGGTAGAGTTGGGGGCTGACATGGGGTGAGATTCAGTCATTTGTATTGGCCTTCATCTGAAGTGTTATGTCACTTGCCTAGTCATTTTCAGTTGCTTGGGAGAGACACAGTGGTTGGATGGATCAAGGACTGTGGTTTTGTAGGGCTTGTGGGAAGAGAAGTCAATGATTCAAGAAAGTTCAGTGTAATGGTGAGAAGTTAAATACATCATGGCACATGACGTATACCCTGCACTTGTGTGACCCTGAGTGTGAGTACCTCCATAAATTGTGCTGCCTAGGTACCTCACCTCACCCTACTTAGTGGCCTAGCATGTAGTTAGGAAGAGAAAGTAATGTCAGAGAGGAACTGATCAAGTTAAGATGAAGTAATGGAGGTCTTATACTTGAGAATGAAAGAGCTAGAGGAGGGCGTTTGTGGTCCGAGAATGGCAATCTGAAATTTCGGCTTTCAGAGTTGGAGCAGTTGTAAGTTGTAACAAGGTCCACGGGGTGGCCATTGGTTTGCTGAAGTCCTGTGGGCATGAGGGTCATTTGCACTGAGAAAGGAAAGGATCTGGGAGGCTGGGGTTTTGTTTGAGTCACCCCCTCTGTTGCTGCACTCAAGTTTGTGTGCCAGACACACAGTGAGGGCAAACAAACGGAAACATCGGAGTTTGGAGCAAAGAAAGGTTTACAGTATTTGTTCAAGAGGCACCAACCCAAAAGATGGGAGGCCTAGACTCCTCTCAAATCCATCTTGCTGGCTGGCTGGCTGGGGTGCAAGGTTTTTAAAGACAGCAGAGGTAAAGGTTCTTTGTGATTTCAGCTTCCTGATAAGACCTCAACTGCAGACTTCCTGGCTGCCTGTGACTTGATGTGTCGTTGGTGACTGTGACTGATCTGTGTGTTCCTGCAAAGCAAACTAGTAAATCGTGGTCTTGTGATCCCTTAACTTCTTTCTAGGAGAGAGCAAAAGCAATGGTTGAGACATTTTATTCTGTACTTAGAGCCTTCATGATGGTTCAGGAGCTTCAGTTCTTAATTGACCCTCCAGGTGTCATCAATTTTAAGTCCGCTTGGGGCCAGCTGGTTGAAGCCACAGGACATTATCTGGACAGTTTGGGGTCATGAATCAAGGCATTAGTTTAAGCTAACAATCATGGAAAAGGTTATGTTGGGCTTGCTTTTCTTTTGTTTCTGCGTTCCCTCACTTCTCCAGTGAGTAACTGTTTGAATCTGCTCTTTGGGATTCAGGGAAAATCTAGGAGACTTAAACCATTTTCTATAAACGAGAAATGACAGACACAGGAAGGCTTTTGTACCCGGGAGGGCCCCGCTGTGCCCTGCTTCATTTCACCTCTTTCGTATTGTAGTCATTTAGAGGTTCCCATGTCCTCAGTGAATGTGGCAGAGTGACCAGCAAGGTGAGAGATAGAAACATCACAAGATGTTTGTATTCATAATGTGATGTTTTTCTTAAAGCGAGTTCCTCAAATTTTATAATCTTCAGTCCCCAGAAAACGTGGATCTGCCACATGCTAGTGGCCATGTCAGCCCTGGAGTGCGTGGAGAGTGGGAGAATGAAGAACCTCCTTATGAGGGAACAGGTTTCAATGACTATTCAGTAAATAGGGTGAGGGATATGGTGGCTTGTGCTTAGCCAAACAGGGCTTCCAGGTTGCAGTGGCTGGGAGAGTTGGTAGGTAGGTCAGCAGGGAGAAGAACTGGAATGAAAGTGTCCCAGAAATGCCAGCTAACTGGGAACTTTGAGGCAGTGCTGGAAGATGTCAAGAATGAAACATATAGTGGTACTACCTGGTCCATAGATTCCAACTAGACCACTGAGGTAAGGATGTTTTTGTGCCAACTGAGGCATTTTGTGTTGGGTGGGGTGTCTGAGGTTAGATGGTGGTTGCTATTTTTGCATTAAGGTCCAGCTAGTAAACTGTGTGTTCTCTGCTCAGAATTCCAAATGGTTTTTATTATTATCATCTCTATTTTAAGATGAGGATATCTGAGATTCAGGAAGGTTAAATAATCTGTCCACATATATTAAGTTGCAGTCCTACTAGTTGCAAGGGGAGTGGGGTGAGGTCTTTGAATTCCCAGACCCAGTGCCTTTTCTACTGTTTGTGTGGTCAGTGTCACTCTCATTTTGACAGTTTGACAGTCTTCGTCTCCCATTAAAGCAGAGTAGTTTCTACTTCCCCCTCAATTGACATGCTGATCTCAGATAGAAGTTTTAAACACGAATGTAATGATAGTCTTGCTTTCCACACCTAAAAACCTCCTTCAGCCTCACTAATGATCCTTCATTTACTCATTCCGCTTACAAAATTTGAGTCCCTATAATGGTACCAGCACAATTTTAGCCCTAAGGAAACGGAAGAAAAACAAAATTGTAATTCCTAAGGAGCCTTCATTCTTGTGGTATTTGCAATGAGATGCCATTCACAGCTAACATATTGGGGAAAAAATGAGTCTGACAACACCAAGGGTTAAGGAGGAAGTGGAGTGACAGGAACATGTATACATTACTCCTGAGAGTGTAAATTGGTAAAAATCACTTTGGAGAGCAAGTTGACAGTATCTGAAAAAGTTGAAAATGTGTCATACCCCATGAACCAGCAATTCTACCTCTCGAAATATCCTAGGGAAAAAACCTTGTGTATACACACAAGGAGCTGTTTATTAAAAATGTTTGTTACCATAGCATTGCTTTTAATATATATAAAAAAAACGAAAACCACTTAAATATCCATGAAACAAGAGAATGGATAAATAAGTTGTAGTATAGATAAATTATGGGAAACTACATAGGAGTTAAATGAATGAACTAGAATCACATCTGTCTCCATGGATAAATCTTAAATATAAGGTTCTAATTTATAATTTCTTTTATAAATATCTTTTAGAGTTATAGTTTTTCTTGCTATTGAAAATGATTTATTTAAACTACACTTTCTAACTGTGTTGGTGGTATATAGGAATAATATTGATATTTACATATTGATTTTATATTCCAGCAACTTTGCTGAACTCTTTAGTTTCAATTTTTTGTGGATTTGACTAGATTTTCTGTGTGAACACTCAAATCATCTACAAATAATGAAGTTCTTTTAAAAATATATATTTATTTATTTTTGGCTGCGTTGGATCTTCTTCGCTGCGCGCGGGCTTTCTCTAATTGCAGTGAGTGGGGGCTACTCTTTGTTGCGGTGTGCAGTCTTCTCATTGCAGTGGCTTCTCTTGTTGCGGAGCACGGGCTCTAGGCGCGCGGGCTTCAGTAGTTGTGGCATGTGGGCTCTACAGCACAGGCTCAGTTGTTGTGGCACATGACCTTAGTTGCTCCGCGGCATGTGGATCTTCCCAGACCAGGGCTCGAACCTGTGTCCCCTGCCTTGGCAGGCGGATTTTTCACCACTGCACCACCAGGGACGTCCCAATAATGAAGTTTTGTTTCTTCCTTTTCAATGAATATCTTCTCATTTCTCTTATTTGTCTTAATCTTTTAAGACCTTCAGCACGATATTCAATTTAGAACACTGATAGCAGATAGCATTGTCCTGTACTTAATTTCTAATGATACACTATAAAGAATTATTGTAGGTTATTTTCAAGATACTCTTTAGCAAGTTAGTAGGGTCTGTTATTCCACATTGGCTGAGAAGTTTTAAAATTTTGAATGAATGTTAAGTTTTAGCAAGTGGTTTCCTGCATCTTTGAAATAATCATATTTTTTCCTCTTTCTTCATCTTGCTAATAAAGCAGGTTCCTTAGTAAATTTTTCTCTCATTAAACAATCCTTATATTCCTAGAATACACTCAACTTGGTCTTGATATATTTTAATATACATTGCAGGATTCCATTTGCTGGTATTTTATTTAGAATTTTGGAATCTAAGACTATAAGTGGAATTGTTTTATAATTTTTAATTCTCATATTGTCTTTTCTTGGTTTCAAGATATCCTAGACTCATAAAATAAGCTAGATAACTTGCCATTTTTTTCTGTTCTCTAGAGCAATTTGCATAAGACAAGGATTATCTACTTATTCCTTGAAGGTTTGATAGAACTTCCCTGAAAGAGTATGTTGTGTATTTTGTTTGGTGGGTAGACATGGCTACTGATGCAGTTTATCTAATGTTTATAAGTCTGTTTGGTTTTTCCATTTCTTGATTTGGTTTTGATGACTTGAATTTTTCTAGGAATTTGCCCTTTTTGTCTGAGTTTCCCAGTTTATAGGCATAAAACTATGCATAATTTTTGATTTTTTAAAAGTGCTTGTGATATCTGTAAGTATGTTCCCATTTTGATATTTAATGTTCTTTGTCCTCTATATTCTTTCCTGATCAATGTGCTCAAAACTATATCCGTTTCATTATTCTGATCAAAGAACCAACTGTTTTGTTGTTGTTCCTCTCCTTTATTTCCTATGTAATAATTACTGTTCTTTTATTTCTATTCTTAAATGTCTTTGGGTTTCCTCTGTTGTTTGCTTTTCTAGCTTATGAGTTGGACATTTACCTAATTAATTTTTATTCCTTATACATATATATGTTTAAAGCTATAAATTTCCTTCTAAATACTTCTTTAGTCGTGTTTCACAAGTTTTGTTGAGAAGCAGTCTCATAGTCATTTATTTCTAAAATTTTCTAATTTCCACTCTGCTCCTTTTTCTAATTACAGTATGCTTTCTGTCATGATCCTTGAATTATTAAGAGCTAGGTTTTTCAATTTACAAACATCAGATTATTTTTTTTGGTTTATGTTTTATTAATGATTTCCAATTATATTGCATTTTGGTCAAAATACATGATTTGTAAGTTACCAATAATTTGGTATTTGTTTGGACTTGTAAGTATTCATATTTTGTAAATGATTATAGTAAACTTGAAAAGAAGTTTTATCCACTAATTATTAGATGTTCCTTATTTATAAATATCCTTTAGATCCAATATTTTTCTGTTCAATTTCTCTATACCCTTACTAATTTTTGGTCTACTTGATGTATAATTTACTGAGTTACACGTGTTTGAAATCTCCCATCATGAGACAGATTTTTCACTAGTAGAGGAGAGAGTTAAAAATATGGAAAGGGGGAATGAATCCACTATTGTTGGATTGGAATCAGAGATGTTAGTGTGAACTCATGGCGTGTATATAGATAGATATAGATAGATAGGGATAGCATGTATGTATATATGTTGATATAAATGAGTGTATATACATGTAAGTATGTACGTATATATATGTGTGTGTGTATGTATGTGCTTACATCTGTTTTCTGGTTCTGTTTGCTGAGAGGGCCTAAAGAAATAATACCTTTGGGACAAGGAGCACACCTAGCCCTCAAATCTTGGTTTCTAAATGCCATTCTCCACTCAAAGGAATCAGAGCTTGGAGAAATGGCTGTTTCTAGGACAGGCAAATACAGAGAATCACAATTTACTGGAGAAGCTCAAGAGCAGCAACCTGTATGGGAACTAGCACTCAGTAGGGAAACCTGAACTGTAATTGACAAATTGCTGGAGGCTCAGTTTTGACAAGTCTGAGAAATAAAAACTCCAGGTAAGCCCAGTCATTGGTGGAGCCCCCACACTTTTATGAGTTTTACCTCCTGGAGCTCTACAGTTTTCTCATGGTACATATTGGAGAATAATCCCAGAGTGCTTTCAGCAGGGGTATCAGAAAAGGAACCATTTTAAAATATGCCAGATCATTCTGTTCTTCTTAACAAGGTCTGCCCTCAGGAGAAACTGTTCAGAGCCTATCCTTCTGGGGTTTTATCAGAACCTAAACTACTTCTGGGAAGGAAAGTTCCCACTCCACACACTCTAGCTGTCCTGTCCCACCTAAGGGTTGGGAGGTGGGACAGAGAGACATGTGTGAAGTTCACAATCAGAGATTTAAGCTCACTAAAAGACTGAGACATAATCGTAGGAATATAGAACACTTGCCCTGACCCCATACCGTACCACTACATTGCTAAAAGCCAATTTACAGCAGTTCTTCAGCCAGTACCCATAATGTACTTTACCCAGTGCATTATGTCCAGCTATCTAGAAAGAAATTACAAGATACATTAAAGGGCAAAGACCACAGTTTGAAGGTACAGAAGAGGTATCAAAATCTGACTCATATGTGGCAAAGATGTTGGAATTATTAGACCTGGATTTTGAAACAACTGTGATTAATATTCTAAGGGCTCTAATAGATAAAGTAGACAGCATGCAAGAACAGATGGCTAATGTAAGCAGAGAGATGAAAATTCTAATAATCAAAGAGAAATGCTGGAGATCAAAAACATAACAAAATGAAGAATGCCTTTGATGAACTCATTAGTAGACTGGACACAGCTGAAGAAAATCTCTGAGCTTGAGAATATGAGAATATAATAACAGAATTAAAAACTTCAAAAATTGAAAAAAGACTGAAAACAGCAGAACAAAATACTTAAAAATTGGGAAAACTGTAAAAGGTGAAACATAAACATAATGGCAATACCAGGAGGAGAAGAAAGAGAAAAGAACAGAAGCAACATATGAAGCAATAATGACTGAGAATTTCCCCCAAATTAATGTCAGACACTAAACCACAGATCCAGGAAGCTCAGATAACACCAAGCATGATTAATACAAAAAAAAAAAAAAAGCCTACACCTAGGCATATCATTTTCTAACTATAGAAAATGCAAGCTAAAGGAAAAAATCCTGAAAGAAGTCAGAGGAGAAAAACACTTTTACTTATAGATGAGCAAAGATAAGAATTACATCTAACTTTTTCTTAGAAACCATGCAAGCAAGAAGACAATGGAATGAATACTTAAAATGTTGAGAGAAAAAAACCAATCCACCAACCTAGAAATCTGTACCCTGTGAAATTATCTTTCAAATGTGAAGGAGAAATAAAGACTTTCTCAGACAAACAAAAATTGAGGAAATTTGTTGCCAGTGTACCTGCCTTGCAAGAAATGTTAAAAGAAGTCTTTAGAGAGAAGAAAAATGATATAGGTCAGAAACTCAGATCTGACCTATAAAGAAAAGATCATTGCAGAAGGAATATGTGAAGGTAAAATAAAAACTTTATTTTTCTTATTCCTAATCTGACAGATAAAAGTTTACTCAAAATAATAATAGCAATAGTGTATTCAATTATGTATGCTTTTGTGTTTATATATGCTTACCTGTAATTAAAATGAATGATAGTAATGATAAAACGGTCAGGAAGTAGGAATTAGGAATTAGTAAGGTACTCATACTATTGGTGGAATCAGTATAGTGTTATTTGAAAGTGGACTTGGATTTGTTGTAAATGTATATAGCAATCTCTGGGGCAACCACTAAAAAGAGCAAAAGCAGAAGTACAACTGATAGGCTAAGAAAAAACAGAATCATTTAATATGGTCAGTAAGAACCACAAGAGGCAGAAAAGAGTGGAAGACAAAAATGGGGACAAAGAAAAAGGGCAAGAAGTAGAAAACAGTAATGTATATGGTAGATATTAATTTAACTATAATGGGTAATCAGTTTGGATGTCAGTGATCTCAATGCACCAAATAAAAGATGCAGATTGACATAATGGATCAAAAAATAAGATTCAACAAGAAATTGACTTTAAATATTAAGACACACGGGGACCAAAAGTAAATGGATGGAGAAAGATGTACCATACTAGGACTAATCAAAAGAAAATGGGAGGGAACTTTCCTGGTGGTGCAGTGGTTAAGAATCTGCCTGCCAACACAGGGGACACAGGTTCAAGCCCTGGTCCAGGAAGATCCCACATGCCGTGGAGCAACTAAGCCCGTGCACCACAACTACTGAGCCTGTGCTCTAGAGCCTGCATGCCACGACTACTAAGCCCAAGTGCCACAACTACTGAAGCCCACACGCCTAGAGCCTGTGCTTTGCAACAAGAGAAGCTGCTGTGATGAGAAGCCTGTGCACCACAACAAAGAGTAGCCCCCGCTCGACGCAACTAAAGAAAGCCTGCACACAGCAATGAAGACCCAACACGGCCAAAAATAAATAAATAAATAAATTAATTAATTAAAAAAAAAAAGAATCCACCTGCCAGTGCAGGGGACACAGGTTTGAGCCCTGGTCCAGGAAGATCCCACATGCTGTGGAGCAGCTAAGCCTTTGTGCCACAACTACTGAGCGTGAGCTCTAGAGCCCTCACGCCACAACTACTGAAGCCCGTGTGCCTAGAGCCCGTGCTCCACAACAAGAGAAGCCACCACAATGAGAAGCCCACACACTGCAATGAAGAGTAGCCCCTGCTCACCACAACTAGAGAAAGGCCACATGCAGCAATGAAGACCCAACACAGCCAATAAATAAATAAATAAATTTATTAAAAAAAGAAAAAAAGTGGGAGTAGTCATATTTATTTCAGACAGAAGATTTCAGAGCAAGGAAAGTGATCAGGAAATAAAGAGGGGTATGTCATAATGATAAAAATGTCAGTTTTCAAAGAAGACATAATAATCCTTAACATGTATGTGCCTAACAACAAAGTGTCAAACTAAGTGAGGCAAAAACTGATAGAAATGCAAGGAGAAATAGATGAATCCACTATTGTAATTGGAGACTTCAGTACCCCTCTATCAGAAATGAGCAAATCCAGCAGACAGAAGATCAGTAAGGATACAGATGAACTCAACAACACCATCAATCCCCTGGATAAAATGGACATCTATAGACTACTTTATTCAACAGTAGCAGAATATACATTCTTCTCAAGTTCATGTGTAACATTATAATCAATGGTGAGAAACTTGAAGCCTTCCCACTAATATCTGCTACAAGGCAAGTAGCACTGCTTTTCAACATACTGGAAGTCCTAGATAATGCAATAAAATAAGAAAATGATAATAAAGGTATACTAATTGGGAAAAAAGAAATAAAACTGTCTTTGTCTGCAGAATACATGATCTTCCATGTAGAAAATCCAAAAGAATGGGTAAGAAAACTCATGGAACTTAATACGCAATTATAGCAAGGTTGCAAGATACAAGGTTATTATTCAAGAATCAATCACTTTCACATTTACCAGCAATGAAAATTTTCAATTTGAAATAAAAGACACATTATACAAGCACCCTCTAAGAATGACATATTTAAGTATAAATCTGACAAAATATGTATAAGATCTATGAGAAAAACTACAAAACTGATGAAAGATATCAAAGAACTAAGTTAATGGAGAGATGTTCTATGTTCATGGATAGGAAGACTCAATCTTTTCAAGGTGTCAGTTCTCCCAAACTTGATTTCTAGATCCAGTGCAATCCCAATCAAAATCCCAGCAAGTTATTTTATGGCTATCTAGAAACTGATTCTAAAGCCTATATGGACAGGCAGACTTAGAACAGTTGACTCAATATTGAAGGAGAACAACAAAGTTAGAGGACTGACACTACCCAACTTCAAAATTTACTGTAAAGCTATGGTAATAAAGACAGTGTGGTACTGGCAAAAGAATAGACAAAACAAACAATGTAATCTAATAGAGAGCCCACAAATAGACCAACATAAACATAGTCAACTGATCTTTGACAAAGGAGCAAAGATAGTATTTCAACAAATGATGCTGGAACTATGGGACGTCCACATGCAAAAAAAAAAAAGAATCTATACACAGACCTTACACCCTTCACAAAAATTAACTCAAAATGGATCATAGATCTAAATGTAAAATGATGCAAAATTATAAAACTCCTAGAGGATAACAGAAGAGAAAACCACAATGACCGTGGGTATGGTGATGACTTTTTAGTGACAATTCCAGTGGCATAATCCATGTAAGAAAGAATTGATAAACTGGACTTCATTAAAAATTAAAAACTCTGGGAAAGATACTGTCAAGTGAATGAAAAGACAAGCCACAGACTGGGAGAAAATATTTGCAAAAGGCATATCCGATAAAGGACTGTTATCCAAAATATACAAAGAACTCTTAAAACTCAACCCTAAGGAAACCAACACCTCAATTTGAAAAGAGATCACAGACCTTAACGGATACCTCACCAAAGAAGATATACAGATGGCAAGTAAACATGTGAAGAGATGCTCCACATCATTATATCACTAGGGAAATGCAAATTAAAACAACAGTGAGATACAACTACACACCTATTGGAATGGCCAAAATCCTGAACACTGACAACACCAAAGGCTAGTGAGGATGTAGAGCAATAGGAACTCTCACTCATTGCTGGTGGGAATGTAAAATGGTATAGCTGCTTTGGAAGAGAGTGTGGCAGTTTCTTACAAAACTAAACATATTCCTACCATACAATCCAGCCAACTATTAAAAATGCACATTTTCTGCCACTGTGACAGTAGCAGTTTTGCTAGATAAAGTACTAAGGACTTTCATGACTTTTAGAATTACAGTACTTTTGAAGCCAAGATGAATTAAGCATAAGACAAAGTTATCTCATTTTAACATCACAATAGACCTAGGAAGTAGGTACTATTATTATTTTTCCCAATCTATAGATGAGAAAACTGAGGCTTGGGTAGATTAGGTAATTTGCTTTAGATCACAGATCTAGTAAGTGACAAAGCCAGGCCTCTTTCCAGTGTTTTCTTGTTGCTGTTTTGTTTTGTTTTAACCTTTTTTTTTTTGGTAAAATATACAGAAAAATTATCATTTTAAGCATACAGTAGCATTAAGTACATTCACAATGTTGTGCAAGCATCACCACTATCTGTACTCAGAACTTTTTCATCATCCCCAAACAGAAATTCTGTATCCACTAAACAGGAACTCCTCATTTTCCCCTCCCACCAGCCCCTGACAACTACCGTTCTACCTTTGTCTCTATGAATTTGACTACTCTATGTACCTCATATAAGTGGAATCATATAATGTTTATCCTTTGATGCCTAGCTTATTTTGCTCAGCGTAATGTCTTCAAGTTTTATCCACAATGTAGCATGTGTTTTCTTCTTTTTAAAGGCTGAATAATATTATATTCCCATTGCAATAATATTCCAATGTATATATCACATTTTGTTTCTCCATGTGTCTATTGATGGACATTTGTTCCTACCTTTTGGCTATTGTACTATTATGTACATGCGTGTACAAATATATGCTTGAGTCCCTGCTTTCGGTTCTTTTGGGTATATACCTAGGAGTGGAATTGCTGGAGAGTATAGTAATTCTCTGTTTAACATGTGGAAAAGAACATAATTTTAATTACTGTTATTTATTTATTAATTTAATTTATTTATTTTTGGCTGTGTTGGGTCTTTGTTGCTGCACACGGGCTTTCTCTAGTTGTGGCAAGCGAGGGCTACTCTTTGTTGCGGTGCACGGGCTTCTCATCGCAGTGGCTTCTCTTGTTGTGGAGCATGGGCTCTAGGTGTGTAGGCTTCAGTAGTTGTGGCACACGGGCTCAGTAACTGTGGCACGTGGGCTCAGTAGTTGTGGCACATGGGCTCAGTAGTTGTGGCTCGCGGGCTCTAGAGCACAGACTCAGTAGTTGTGGTGCACGGGCTTAGTTGCTGTGCGGCATGCGGGATCTTCCCGGACCAGGGCTCGAACCCGTGTCCCCTGAATTGGCAGGCAGATTCTTAACCACTGCACCACCAGGGAAGCCCTACTGTTAGTTATTAAATGACTACTGTGTGCTAGGCACTTTACTTATATTGTCTTGAATCCTTATACAATCTTAGGTATAGTATGCCCATTTATTATATGAGGATATAGGCTTAGAGAGGTTAAATAACTTGCCAGGAAGATGTAGCTACTGAATGGCGAGTTGATAAAACCCAGTCCAGTGCTCTTCCTGAAGTATACTCTCGTTTACCATGTTGGTCTCGTGGATTGATTGTCTTTGTAGCAGGCATTGTTGCTAGTTTTACTAGTGGTCTCACCCACTTCTTCCTTGCTGGGAGAACCACAATTTTGTCCAGATAAAGAAAAGCAATGTGTTCAGAGAAAGTGGGTCTTTTCCCCCTCTAGCCCTATCAATGTCTGAAAGCCAACTACAGGAATCTCATTATCCTGGGCAAGAAGATATCAATATAAGAGGAACTTTGCTGAAGATTCTGGGAAATATTTTTCCTATCTGTTAATCCAAGAGAAGGGAGAAGAAAAATCACCTCCTTTTCCTTCCTGCTCATACTATTTAAACCATGTTACTGAGATAATATGGTAGTTCCTAAGATTTGAAGTGATACACGGAAGCAGTTGGCTAGGAGAAAAGAAAGCAGTAAAACAGAGTAGTTAAAATCATAGACACTGGAGCCAGGCAGCCTAGATTTTAATCCTGGCTCTGCTAATTTATTAGTAGTGTGATCTAGAGTGAGTTACTTAACTTCTTTGTGCCTTAGTCACTTCAATTGTAAAGTGGAGACAATAGCAGCAAACTCATATATTTGTTGTAAGGATTAAATGAGTTGATATAAAGTGCCTAGTACATAATAAGTACTCACCAAGAGTTAGATTTTGTTTTGTTTTTATTATTATTGGTGTAGAACAAAGACCTCAGACACTCAGAGGCTGGTAGACATACTATCCCTTGAGTGAGACCTGCAGTTACTAACAGCCTAGCTTGCTTTCCTCTGCTAACACACAAACTACTCAGGTTGCATTTTGACTTTTTGGGACACTGCTACTTTTTGCTTCTACTCTACTACTTACTCTTCATACTGTCTTTCTACAACACAAAACTGATTCCACTGCTAGGTCCCCATTAACTTTAGGATAGAGTCCAAACTTAACCTATAAGCAGCTTCATGATATGTATCTATCTCTTGCTTTCCTCTCCAGATACCCTGTCATTCCCCCACAAATACTCCATGTTCTAGTCATGGCTAATGACCTTGTTCACCCAACAAATATTTATGAGTGCCTAGACACTCACTGTGTAAAGCATTGGAGAGTCAACAAGATATGAAAGGGGTTTCTGCATTCATGGAGCTTACATTATAAAAACATTTAATTATAACCATCAGAAGGGCTGTGAGTTAAAAATACTGTGTACAATGAAAACTTAATAGTGAAACCCACCAGCTCATTTGTTTGAACCTCTATCCTTGATCCCTGCTATGTTCCTCTGCTGGTCCCCTTCTTTTTCTGCCTACCCTGCTCCACTTTTTCTGAAAAAACTTTCTTGAGCTTCTTGTTTTTCTTATGTACTCTTATAACACCAGTGTACATATTGCTTTCACAGAATTTATCCTACTGTTGATTTGCTTGGGTCTTTTCCTCCAACATTCCTATTCCTCTATGAGTCTTTTATCTCTGTATCCTAGGGTACTAAAGCAAATCTTTGTTGAATAAATGATATCCACTTTCTAAAACTTCTTATCTTGAAATAATTATAGACTCAGAAGTTGCAGAAATAGTACAGAGAGTTCCTTGTGTACCCATCACCCAACTTCCTACAGTGGTAACGTCTTATATAACTATAGTACATTATCAAAACTAGGAGACTGACATTGGCACAGTGCAATTAATTAGACTGTAGGCCTTACTCAGATTTCATCACCTTTTATATGCACTTATTTTTTGGTAGGTGTTATATGTAGTTCTATTAAACTTTATCATATGTATATGTTTATAATTATACCAGAATCAAGATACAGAAATGTTCTGTTACCGTAAAGAACTCCCTTGTGCTACCCGGTAATAATGATGTCCATTTTAACTAGATTTTCTCTGTATATAATACAGGGAAGCAAGATGGAGAGGGTATACAGTTGACCCTTGAACAACATGAGGGTTAGGGGCACTGACCCTTCTCTAAGTACATGTACTTTATAGTGGGCCCTCCCTATCTGCAATTCCACACCTGCAGATTCAATCAACTGTGGATTGTGCACTGTCCCCCCTCACAGATGGCCTGGTAACTTCCTCCCCCAAATCCAAGGTTTTTAAATACATTAAAATTAACATTAAGAATATTTTAGATTATCTTAATATCTTAAATGATTATGATGTGTAACATCAGAAATGGTTAAGCAAAGATTCAACTTTAGAAAATGTGTAGTTGCCTCTTTATTTTCCCAGGAAATCATTTCTGTTTTCTTTCTAGAATCATGACAATGTTTAAAATGAAGTCTTAGAAGGATTGTTTCATGGCCATTGGCACTTAATTGAAAGAAAATGCCTTATTAACTAAAGAGGAATGCTTAAAACAATGTCATGTGCCTAATTTTGGATATAGATCACATGGGAGCTACTTTACATTGCAAAAAAAAAATAGTATAATAGCTAGAAAATACTGATTTATGATCTCCCTAAACTGGACCCTCAAACTAGCTGTGATGGTTCCGCTTCCAAGCTAAGAGGTGAAATCTGTAAAGAAGTCAAGGTGCTGTTGATGCTCATAATGCCAAGCACCCTATAGTTGTTCTACCACAGCAGCTGCAAGGAGTCAGCCTCCTCTGACTGCAGTACGTGCTTCTTCCTGATTGTTCCAGTTCCCTCTGAGGATTTTTAAGGGGATGGCAACTTTGAGGAGAGAAGGAATGGTAAACAATTACAAATATTTGAGGATACATTTTCAACCTGTTCTTTTCCCAGTTAAGATAAAACACCAAAAAGATTGGCTTCTTTGAAACTCTAGAAACTTCAATCCAGGCTACCAGCCCACAGTGTTTTAAATGTTAAAAAGTGATGCTTTAAGTATTAACCAAGTAGCAGACTGCTATTTGTCTGACCCAAATAGCCTTTTGCTAGAGCTTGGAAAAACTTAAGTCCTCACAGCTATAGTTGGCTGAAAGACAGTTCTAGAAAATGAGATGTATGTGAGAGTCAGCTGAGTTGGGGGTATGGAGTATTATCCTGAAAAAGCTTTTACTTTCCTGGAAAAAAAGAAAAAGAAAAAGGTGGCTGAAGCCACTCCTTTCCCTATCCTCCTGCCTTGAACAACGGGGTGTAAAGAGTAAAACTGCTGCAACCACCTTGCAACCATGTGAGAAATGTCAGGAGAATCACAGATTGTGGCTCTCCTGTTCTTGAGCTGTTGAACGAACGATAACCAACTACCTGCAGACTTAGGTGACTAAAGAGACGCTTCTTTAAGCCATTGCAATATAATGGTTTTTAATTCGCAGCCATATGCATTCCTAACTGTGCAGCTATTAAAATGACACCTTTTTAGTACTCTCTTTCATCCTCACTATTAGCTACTCTTCCTATAGTTACTGATATTACTATCTAGTCACCCTAACTGGAAAACTCAGTCATCCTTCACTTATTTTCCCTCATCCTCTTAGTAACCAAGTCTTGTTTATTATATCTAGCTAGTTTCAAGTCCACCTCTGCTTCACTATCTTCGCTGCCACTACGTTAGTTTGGACTCTCTCTCCACCTCCTGTCTGGACTATTTTTACAGCCCCCTAATTAGATAGTATCCCCACATCCAGTCCAATATCCACCATGCTTCAGAATTATTTTTCTAAAACCTTATAAGATACTCTTCTCCTTAAAAATCTTAAATGGCTCTCAGTCCTCTAGAGGAGGAAAGACAAACTCCTTCTTTTGTTGTTTCTGCCTTCTTGTTTAGGCTTTGCATCTCCAGGATCCAGTCTGGCCCAGAGTAGGAGCTCAGGTGTTTGTTAAATGACTGAATCTTCTGTATGGCTTCTTTGTTGTTAAATATCAAAACACGTAAACATTTAATCAGACTAAGCAGCGTGATGGCATTCTGGATAGTCAATAAAGATTTGCTGAGTTAATCTAGTTTCTGGATTCTACTGTAAAATCCTTTATCAGTAGTCCCAGATATACACATCTTGCTGTGTATTCAGTTGATTTAATCTGGCCTGAAGAAAGAGGCTCTTCAGTAACGTGTACGCATTTAGTTTATAACTGGTCACGTACATCCTCCAGACTGGGCTTGTGCCAAGAAAGGAAGTTACGAAGGTGGGTGAAGAAGCCTATATGGGCATTTCTGACAATTTTCGATCTGTGAATTACTGCTATCAAACGAGAGAGTAAATCTACAACTTCCTGCAGGCTCGCAAGCCGTACCAAGTTAACCGCACCAGTGTGGGCCACAGCCTACAGCTGCTACAAAGGCTTTGCTTTGTGAAGCGGAAGGCTCTTCTTGGGAACTTACTGCGGGGAGCGGGGGGCCGCTGCATCGCAGCACAAACTAGCTCAAGGCTTCCCGTGCAGAGCTTCCCCAGAACTGCGGGCTCTTTCAGGTGCTGCTTCGAGTTTTTCCTTGGCCTAGAGACCAGGACATGAAGCCTCTCTTGATAAGATCAAGAAAACGGAGAGTGCTTTGATACGTGCAGAGCGTGTTTTGGAGAGCAGGGGTCGAGGAGACAAAGCCCACTCAGCCAGCCGCCCAACATCTCCCTTTCTTCCCTGGTCCTGTGTTGTCTAGTCCTCCTCATTTCCACTCCCCGACTCAGCCTGCAAATTTCTATATTTCAGGAGGGAAAAATCACTCTACGGCATAAAACCTTGTGCCCTGCTGGCCGCATTTCCTAGCACTGAATTTCTCCCGCCTCCCTTTTCGCCGGGCTTAGGCCTGAAGCCTTCACCGCCCGAACCCCCTGGCGTCCCAGGCCCGGGCGTCTCGGGGGCGACCCCTCCGCCGCGCACGCGCCCTACGCGAGATCTCCGCTGACCTTCTCCAGAAAACCCCTTCAAAAGCGTTTCCCCTTCACCTCGCGCCTTCCCCGCCCTTCCGGCTCTTCCTCCACGCGCCTGCGCGGACCCAATTGTTTTGGCTTTCCGGTGGGATCCGGCAAAGGAAAAGGGCGGGGGAACCGAGGGTAAGGGCGGGCGGGGTGGGGGGGGCGTCTCAAGAACCCGGGAAACTGCAAAATTGACGTTTGTGCCGCTAGACGCGGGCGAGCAGCGGAAAGGGAAACCTGGCGAAGGCTGGCCCACGGTCCGCTGTCCGCGCGTTCCCGGGCCTCAGAAGGGGCCCGCCAAGGGGGCGAGAGCGCGCTGCAGGGGCGGGGCGGGAGCGGCTAGCCGGGCGTTTCGCGGCCCCGGGGCTGACGAGGCGGCGCGGGCAGGCTGCGCGGCTCCCGTGGGAGGAGTCTGGCGGTGGTCGGGCCTTGTGGAGAGTGCAGCTGCGCCCAGAGAGGACGCTGCTTTCCGCTCAGGACGGACCGGCCGAGGGAGGGCGCGAGGGGAAACCGGAAGGAAGGGGAGGCGGCGGCGCCAGCTTTCCTCGGAGGGAAGCAGAAGCGAGACCCCGGCCCTAGTCGCGGCAGCAGGGCCACGCCCCCGCCGCCGCGCGTGAGGGGCCCAGTGTCTTCGTGGCCACCGGCCGCATCGGATCCCAATCCTCGGGACTGAGGGACTCGGGTGAGCAGGCGTCGCCAGCGCCGGGCGGGGGTACCCGGGGACGACCTGTGGAGGAATTGGGGGAGGAGGGCCGCGGCGGGAGGGGGCTCGGCCCTTTGTGGCTCGGCGGGCTGGGGGCGGCGGCGGCATCTTTCAAACCGGAGACGCTTCCGCTGCGGGCGGGGGAGGGGCGCGGGCGGCTGGCGCCTCCCTCCACACCCGGCGGCGGCCCCTCTGCGGCTCTGCCTCCGGCCGGTGCTTGGGGCACGGGCGGCGGGGCTTGCCACTCGTGGGGGCGTTTCCGGCCGCGGGTCTCCCAGGCGGCGCCCTGGCCCCGTCTGCCGCCCGCATTGCCAAAATGAAGCTGCTTCCCTTAAGGACTCGCGGCGTCTTCGCGAGACGGTGGGCAGTAGGAGGGCAAGACCTTCCTTGCATTTTTTTTCCCGGTACTTTTGAAGTAACCAAGAGATGTCTAGATTAACTGAGGCCCCATTGTGATCTACTGATGATTTTAAAAAGAAAGCAGAAACTGCCCTTTGAAACGGAAAATTCTGTACGTATTTACTTTAGACTGTGAAATCGCTAACTTATTGAACTCGACCACCTTTCTCTCCCTATGAATTGAGAAACCGTGAAGTGGAAGAATATCCCATAGTTTGATGTGGACCGGTTATTTTGAGTTAACAGGTTTTTTATTTCTCGTTTGTTGATCTAAGATCTCTTTTTATACTACCTCAAAGAGAGAATATACCCTCCACAGATCTCTAGAATTGTCCGATGCCACGATTGCCCCTTCAAATGAAAATAGAAAAAGAATCTAAAAATGTAAAGTTAACTATGAAAGGGTATGTTTGTGTGAAATATCTATCTTCTATATCAGTAGTGTTATAAAAACGTAAGGTACAGGACTGGTCACGTGTTGTTGACACATGAATCTGTACGTCTGGCTCACTTAGCATTCAGGCATTCACAGACAACCCTATCAGCAATGTGGTCTAACTAAAATTTTATTTTCTTCTATTGAGGCAACCAGTTAACTGGGTGGAATTAACAGAGTGGTTTTCTTTCTCTTTTCTTTTTTTTTTTTTTAAGACAGGGTGTTCCCCCCCTTCCTGCTGTGTTGTGAATTTTTGCCTGAATTTGAGTGGTATGGACTTCAAATCTCGCAATTGTGAGTGACTGACTTTAGTTAACCTTTGGTAAGGACCTTTTTCCTGACGTTTTTTAGAAGGACTTTTTCTGACTGAAAGTAAATCGAAAAGTCAAACCAGTCAGTTGTTTTCCAGTCTTGATGTAGAATTTTCCTAATGTTAAGCTTACTTCTTCACTTTGATCTTTTGTTGGTCTAGTGTTTATTGAAGTCGCTTTAGATTGGGCCCTGAAATTCTCAAGAGGTTGTTGTCCTTAGTAAACAGTACGGGGCTATGGCATTTCTGTTGAGCTTGCTTTATAGTTCGTGCTTTTCCACATAGTTCTGTTTTCTCGACAGTTTTGTAAGAAGAGTTCTAAGTGCTATAACTCTTCTCTCCTTTTTGCTCTCATAAGCAGTACCATAAAATCTGTTAGCTTTGATTATTCACATGCCCTTTAAGGAGATGGGTGGGAATAAAGGTGTCATAGTGCTTTAGTCCACAGTTCTCCATATATTTTCTTCTGGTTAATGGAAATAACGAGCTGTCTCATAAAATCCAAATATTGAGCACTGAATGTGTTTAAAGTGGATGGTAGGGACTTCTCCGGTGGTGCAGTGGTTAAGAATCTGCCTGCCAGTGCATGGGACACAGGTTCCATCCCTGGTCTGGGAAGATCCCACATGACGCGGAACAAGTAAGCCCATGCGCCACAACTGCTGAGCCCACGTGCTGCAACTACTGAAGCCCGCGTGCCTAGAGCCTGTGCTCTGAAACAAGAGAAGCCACCGCAATCAGAAGCCTGTGCACCGCAACAGAGTAGCCCCTGCTTGCCACAACTAGAGAAATCCCATGCGCAGCAACAAAGACCCAATACAGCCAAAAAAAAGTAAAGTGGATAGTAAATTCATAGAAACCTGAATGCAGTCACAAAAGCCAAAAGATACTTTGATTTTCCCAAAGATTTTACTCATATACTTAGAAAAGAGTTGTATTTTTTCTTGCTCTCGTTCTAACCCCAGGAAAAAGGATTGGTCCTGCTATCATAAAAAATATGAATGAAAATGTCAAAGTCCTTCATTATATCTTAGTCTTATCATTTCAGTTTTGTGGAGTTTGAATAGAGCAGATCATATTTAAATAACTCAGGGTATTGGAAATGATAAGTTGATTTCAAGTAACTTTTTTTTTTTTTTGCGGTACGCGGTCCTCTCACTGTTGTGGCCTCTCCCTTTGCGGAGCGCAAGCTCCAGACGCGCAGGCTCAGCGGCCATGGCTCACTGGGCCCAGCCGCTCCGCGGCATGTGGGATCTTCCCAGACCGGGGCACCAACCCGTGTCCCCTGCATCGGCAGGCGGACTCTCAACAACTGCGCCACCAGGGAAGCCCTCAAGTAACTTTTCAAGTATATGAAGGGGTACTCCTGGTTCCCTTGCTGGTTTTTTCAGTACCTAGATTCCTCTGTGTGGGAAGAAGGGATTATTGTAGAAAATTTGGAGAAAATGTAATCATTTAATGAGAGATGTTTTTTAAAGTCTTCCCTTTTTTTTTTCAGCTCCACTCCCATACCTCTGACAAGTGGCAACGTGTAGTAGGTTCCATGATAGGCAGGGGATTCTGAGTATTCCTCAGTTTACCCCCCTTTTTTTTTAAAGAAACTGAGAAATTTAAATAGTCATAATCATCATTAAGCAGCTATGCCCTTAATGACCTCATGAATATATTTACTATCTGGGAAATATTTTCTTCTGCTGTTGTGATTGAAAAAAATCATTGATTTGGTGGAAAATGAAATCCCATTGAAAAGGTTAAGGTCAGTTTTGCTTTAGTCTATACTTCTCCAGCTTTCTTAAGTCTATGTAGAGCTGAGAAGAAAAGAGAAAAGTGATATCCAAAATAAAAGGACATACTACACTCATATAATTATTCTATCACAGATGGTGTCTCCTTTATGTTCTTGTTTAATTTTTTAAAAGTGAGATAACTTATTATTCATAATGTAGAACAGAAGCTTATTCTTGTGACCTGAATTTACTTAGGGTACTGAGCGTAACTAACTTGATGGAGCCATGTAGTTTTTTCAGTATAGTTGGAAAGGAGGAACACAAGGAAATAGACCTAGGCTCTGAATTTGATTAGAGTAGAGGAAGCTGTACTGAAATTTATCAAACTTGATACATTATTTAAAAGGCAAGGTGTTTGGTCTTTTTTTTTTTTTTTTCCTTTGGCTGCATTGGGTCTTCGTTGCTGCACACAGGCTTTCTCTAGTTGTGGTGAGCGCGGGCTACTCTTCATTGCGCTGCGTGGGCTTCTTGGCAGTGGCTTCTCTTGTTGTGGAGAACGGGCTCTAGGCACGTGGGCTTCAGTAGTTGTGGCGTGTGGGCTCAGTAGTTGTGGCTCTCAGGCTCCAGAGTGCAGGCTCCGTAGTTTTGGTGCATGGGCTTACTTGTCCTGCGACATGTGGGATCTTCCCAGACCAGGGCTCAAACCCATGTCCCCTGCATTGGCAGGTGGCTTCTTAACCACTGCGCCACCAGGGAAGTCCAGTTGTTTGTCTTTTAATTGATGCTTGTCACGACTCCAAAAATTTCTGTTTGTGTAGTGGTTGACAATCAATCTGAAGATCAGGTGGTCTTCCAAACTGGTCTTCTCAACTGTCAGGGTTGTTTTGGTAACTTGAAAGCGAAGTATTTCTGGCACCAATATTTTGTCCTCCCTAAGGAGAAACCTGTTTTCTCGCTGAAATGAAGAAAGGCTTGTTTTATGACTGGTATCATTTAGTTTTTCTGCATGGGCATCAGCCTTCTCAAGGTTAGTCTTTGTTGTACTAGTTTGTTTCATGATTTGTACCATCAAAATACTCCCTAAAATCTTTGAATAAATTTCTCTTATCTAAAATATCATTCACCCAGCGGGAAAAGAGAACTGTGTTTGAGTGTTGAGACCTTGTAATTGGGACCCTTAGACCTGTATAGGTGTGAAGTTTTGAAAGTCGGGAAAGTACTACAAAAAGCTTGACCAGTGAGTGCGTTAATAAAAGTAATTGCAAATTTTTTTGCACACAGTAGTACTGTTGTGTGTCAGGCAGCACAGTTCCAAGCTCTTCATAGAACTCATTTAATTCTTAGTCCATTGAGAAGAATTCTATTTTTATCCCCCATTTTACAGATGAGCATACTCATGACAGAAAAAGGTCACACAACTAGTAAGTTGCAGAACTGGGATTTCAACCCAAGTAATTTGGCTCCACAGTTCACGCTCTTAATTTTTTGGCAATACATGAAATTCAGAATGCCTTGGATTCTTTCTAACAAAAGTTTTTGATCTTCTGTATTGAGATTTGTAGCAGTGGAAGATGGAGCATCACCTAAGTTAATATACAGCTTGAAAATGCTTCATACAGATGATAACCTGTAGCCCACTGCCCTTCCTTTTTATCACTGTTTTATCCTTACTGTGTAATTTTTGTGCAGTCCTTGTTTGCAGCCTCCTCTCCATCTTTTTATCCTTCCTCATTTCACATATACAGCTCAGTTAATTGCTGAGCAGTCTCATATTCACAATCAGTTATTTAATCCTTTATTCTTTCCTTTATCCTCCAGGTCTTCCCTGTATAACATTGGAAAAGCTTGTTTTGTATCTGTTTGAGTTTCTATAGCTACTCTGTGGAAGGGCACTACAAATGACACACCTGTGGGAATGAAAACTAGATTTCAAAGTAAAGTTAGACACATCTGCTTCCCCTAATAAAAAACCACTGCCATCAACCTCTGAAACCTGTGAAAGTATTTGGAATTATTTTTTTAAATTTTAATATTTCACACCTTTTTCTAATTAATCTTGATTCCTGTTCCTTGAATATCAGTATTTAGATCCTATAAAATTTATTATTACCATTATTTTTAAATTATGAGTATTATAGTAGCATTTACTTTGTGTAAATTTTCTTTGCAGATACACTTTGGGGCATATTTTAGCTTTTGCAGCCTAAGGACTTCAGTTTTTTAATAGGAAAGTGAAGTGAGGATTTCAGACAACCAACGTAAACTTCTGGAGTACAACTGACCCTTGAACAACTCGGGGTTGGGGCGCCAACCCTCCTAATACTAGAAAATCTGCATGTAGCTTATAGTCAGCCCTCCAAATTCTATGTTCATCCATATCTGTGGTTCCGCATCTGAGGATTCAACCAACTGCAGATCGTGTAGTGCTGTAGTATTTACCATTGAAAAAAACTGGACCTGTGTAGTTCAAACCCCTGCTGTTCAAGGGTCAGCTGTACAGGTACTTTGAAAGTTGGATTTTTCTACAGTTTGATTCTATGGTGAAAATGAAAAACAAGTTAGCTCTGTGAAAATTTACTTTATAGTCGAATTGATTATTCAAAGGGAGGAAAACCTATTGAAATAACTTTCCATAAGAGGTGTTTCAGATTTTTAAGTAGAATTGTATATATTGATATGGATTGTTGACTGATTTAATTCTAATGACCATTTAATAACAGAATGTTTGTTTTGAAACTGTTTTGTGTGGTGGAATTCACTCAGTAGAACCTTGGAGGCTTGGGTATCCTAGAGCAGCGGTCTCCAACCTTTTTGGCACCAAGGACTGGTTCCATGGAAGACAGTTTTTCCATGGGCGGGGGTGGGGTGGGGAGGCGATGGTTCAGGCGGTAAGGCTGCCCTCCTGCTGTGTGGCCAGGTTCCTAACAGGCTGGGGACCAGTACCAGTCTACGACCCAGGGATTGGGGTCCCCTATCCTAGAGAAAATGTTAGGATCAAAGTTTTGGCTTTTCCTTTTTTTCTCCCAATCTCAAGCAATTTATAAATTTTCTGTTCTTACAGGAAGCTCTTAGATTTAAAAATAAGTTGGTCTTTGTTCTGTACTTATTTGCAGGAAGTCGGTAAAAAGGAAAGGATCTCATCCTATGTATAGCATTCTAACCTTATTCATTGCTATTATTCTCTGCTACCAAACAGATCAATCAAAAATATTGAATTGAACGCAGAACTTAGAAAAAAAGTAAGAATGTGCATAGTTTTAATGCCAGAGTACATTGTACTTTATTAGATTCTGAATTTTGTTATATTGTGTTTGTATGACTCCCATTTAATTCTTATTCTAGTTGTTTTTTTTCACTGTGGAATATGTTCTAACAACCAGCTTTAAAATACAGGACTTTTAAAAAAAATAAAAAATAATAAAATACAGGACTTTTCTATTAATCTTGAGGTGCCTGGTACCAGGAAATGTGGCAAGTAATAGTGGTTTCCCAGTCTTTGGCCCTTGGTTCATCTGATGAATCCATGTGTTCACTAAATGTCTTTACACATTGTCTTGTATACATCTTCTATTTTTCAAATGTATGTAAATATGTTGTAGTTGATAAAAAAAAAAAGAGAAAGTGTTTTTGACTCTAAAATAGTTTTTTCTCATTGTGAGTTTTTCCCAGCAGATTATCTTTAGGAAAAAAGTCCTTTTTTTCTAAGCTTAATAAAGGATACTCACATTAGATTTAAAAAAAAAAGTGTTTCAGAAGTCCACTGAGCCTGTAGTAAGTGGAGAAAGCGGTTGTGTGATTAGGTAAGAGACATTAAAATATTTCAGTTGAAACGTGGAATATATACAGGTTAGATTAAGAATTATATTTAGGACTTAACCTGGTGGCGCAGTGGTTAAGAATCCGCCTGCCAATGCAGGGGACACGGGTTCAAGCCCTGCTCCAGGAAGACCCCACGTGCCGCGGAGCAACTAAGCCTGTGCGCCACAACTACTGAGCCTGCGCTCTAGAGCCCGTGAGCCACAACTACTGAGCCCGTGCACCTAGAGCCGGTGCTCCACAAGAGAAGCCACTGCAATGAGAAGCCCGCGCAGCGCAAGGAAGAGTAGCCCCCGCTCGCCACAACTAGAGAAAGCCTGTGTGCAGCAACGAAGACCCAACACAGCCATAAATAAATAAATAAATTTATAAGAATTTTATTTAATTCAACTTTCAAGCATTTGAGGTTTGTGCGTTTTCCTTGTTCGTGTGATCTGAAGGGAAAACGATCTAGGAAAAACAGCTTGAGATATGTATTTTTGTCACTGATTTTTTTTTTAATTTCTTAATATTTGATCAAGAAACAGCCTGAAGCAGAGATTGGTACATTTGGCCTGCAGTATGTTTTTGTAAATAACATTTTATTGAAATAGTCATGTCCATTTATTTACAGGTTGACTTTTGCTGCTTTCAGGCTACAGTAGATTAAGCATTTGGGACAGAGACCTTAATGGCTTGCAAAGCCTAAAATATTTTGTCTTTATGATGAGAAAAGAGAGTAGTATACCTTTTGAAAGTTTGGTTTTTTTAATTAAATAATCATTGCATATGTTAACAAAATTCAGAAGGTTTAAATAGGTCTTCAATAAGTTTTTCCTTCCTCTGCAATGTGAACCACGGTTAGCAATGGGGACAAGTGCCAATTGCCCCCTTTCCTCGTTTTACTTGTGCTACAATTGTTCTTATGGTAAAGAATAAAATTTTCTTGTATTATGTCTCTATCAAAAGTTTGGAAATGAAAGAGCACGACAGCTAGATTTTATTCATTTGCCTGCTTCTTCTTGTTTTTGAGTTTGTCTGGAATAATTGGTTTTTAAAACACCCTGTTTTTAAATGATAGTCGTGTTTTGGCTGTAGTAAGGGTAAATGCACTTGGTGTCTTGGAGCTCTAGTGGTTGGCAACTCTCAGTCTGAGTCCTTAGAGTACAATACAACGACCAGCCTTTAGTAAATACTCAAACATTTGTTGAGTTAAATTTAAGTAGCCATTAATTTATAATAGAAAATTAAGTAAACAATTTCATTGATACCTGAGAATTACTAAGCCTGAGGATGCTAAATTCTACAGACAACAGGGAGTATGACTTTTTTTTTTGAAACTAGTTTTAGGTATAACACAGAATGATATATGGTACAATATATTTATTAAAAAGGGAAAATTCATAAAATGAGTCAAATCATTGGTTATTAAGTAATATGGTACAGACATTGTGAAATGTTTCAGAGTATGTAGGATATTGGTTTTAAGGGTTTTTTTTTTCTGGAACAAGTTGGGAAATTAAGTTTTATTTTTAGGAGAGAAGGAATCTTGTTATAAAAAATATGTTACGGGCATTTAAGGTGGTTGTTGTTGATCATCTTAAACTTTGCCATTTTTCCCCATTTTTATTTAATACATTTTGAAGTCTGTGTTCCCAGAGAAGGGGCACTGAATTTTATTTTGGATTGTACTAGATACAGATCAGTTTAAATTAAGTTGACTTTATATGATGTCTGAATGACTTTTTCTGCCTATTTTAATATTACGATATCATAAATAAAAATTACTTTATTAGGAAGAAATGTACCCTAGATTTCAAAGGAAAGGGTGGGAATAGGGTGTATAAAGCAGTGACAATGAGATTATATAAAGTTGGCTCGCCATGTAGTATTCTAAAAGCAGACTTCAGTTTTAATAGTTTTATGCATATGATAAAAAGAAATCAAATCTAATAAAACTGAGACAAATTCAATGGGGCTCAAAAAAGTCACTGCGAAAAAATCAGGTCATAGTATGAGGTCAGAGAAATGACCAGAGTGAACCTGTACAGCTACCCTGCAAGGAATTCTGGAGTCTAATCTAAATCCATCCCTGCACTGGCCACCAGTTCCTGTCACCTGGTTTAAATATGGATGGAGGGCTTCCCTGGTGGCGCAGTGGGTAAGCATCCACCTGCCAGGGGACACGGGTTCGATCCTTGGCCCAGGAAGATCCCACATGCTGCGGAGCAGCTAAGCCTGTTCACCACAACTGCTGAGCCCGTGTGCCTAGAGCCTGTGCTCCAGAGCAAGAGAAGCCACCGCAATGAGAAGCCCGTGCACCGCAACGAAGAGTAGCCCCTGCTCGCCGCAACCAGAGAAAAGCCTGCACGCAGCAATGAAGACCCAACACAGCCAAAAATAAAGTAAAATAAATTTTAAAAACTAATAATAAATAAATATGGATGGGGACAATTTTGGGTCCTGCAGCTGGGGTTAGGACTTACAGTCTATTAATACATGCGTTTCTGTAAGATAAATTTTTAGAGGTAGAATTGAAAGATTGAGGTATTAAGCATTTTCAATGCCAAATATATCTTCTATAATACTTCATTTGCAATCTGAAATTCAAAAACCTCTTAAAATGAAGTTAAAAATTTTTTTTTTTTGCAAAACTTGACCTGAAGTAACATAAGACCGTATATAGTATTATTTTTCACAATGTGCATGTTTCCCTCAGTCAGAATAGTAGGATGTTCAGTTCTGGAGCTCTGCCCCAGACCCTTTGTAATACATGATATATGTACCACATTACCTCTGTAAGATCTGAAAAATTCTAAATTCTAGAACACAGCTGGCTCCAAGAGTTTGTTTGTTTGTTTTTGTTTGTTTGTTTTTGTCTCCATTGGGTCTTCGTTGCTGAGCGCTGGCTTTTCTCTAGTTGCAGCGAGCGGGGGCTACTCTTAGTTGCGGTGTGTGGGCTTCTCATTGCCGTGGCTTGTCTTTGTTGCGGAGCACGGGCTCTAGGCACGCGGGCTTCAGTAGTTGTGGCACGTGAGCTCTCGAGCGCAGGCCCAGGAGTTGTGGCACACAGGCTTAGTTGCTCCACGGCATGTGGGATCTTCCTGGACCAGGGCTTGAGCCCGTGTCCCCTGCATTGGCAGGTGGATTTTTTTTTTTTAAGTTTATTTATTTATTTTTGGCTGCATTGGGTCTCTTTGTTGGGTCTTCGTTGCTGCACATGGGCTTTCTCTAGTTGTGGCAAGCGGGGGCTACTCTTCGTTGTGGTGCGTGGGCTTCTCATTGCAGTGGCTTCTCGTTGCAGAGCTCGGGCTCTAGGCGTGCAGGCTTCGGTAGTTGTGGCACGCAGGCTCAGTAGTTGTGGCACACGGCCTTAGTTGCTCCATGGCATGTGGGATCTTCCTGGACCAGGACTCGAACCTGTGTCCCCTGCATTGGCAGGTGGATTCTTAACCACTGCATCACCAGGGAAGTCCCAAGAGTTTTGATTAAGGGCTTATACGTATGTATCAACTTATACTCCTCTGTAAGAATGCTCGTTTCCCGACACCCTCACTAACACTGGGCCTTGCTGCATTATTAATATGTGAAAATAGCCAGTGATTTTAGGTATTATTAGCTTTAGAGGTTATAGTAGTAAACTTAGATTTATAGTGTAACTTTCAGATTTGGAAGAGCAAAGTCATTACCTTAAATGACCCAAAGTCTCTGCCTTTGCACCTATTTTAGTTACTTCCACATAGTTACCTTGGCTGGAAATTTGACAGTCTACGTCAAGTTTGCAGTTCATGTAATAGTATAGTTTGGCAGGAAGTACAATGTGATCTTCTCTGACATATGGATGATATTTTTGTGAGAAAAAGTATTAGTGGTTCCAGTGATGGTCAAATATATTTATAGGTTTCATGTCAACAGCACTTGACTTTCTGATTATGGAGCTAAGAGTTATCTAATTAGGAAATAGGTGATAATTTTTAACTGTTATTAGCACTGTATATTCTATATGTTTTTCCTGATTTGTAATTCCTTTGCCATATGTTGTAAATACTGATTTCTAAATAACATTTTAAATTAAACTTTAATGCAGCTGGAATTTCTTTTGATGAATGGTATGCAGTATGACTAAAACTTAGGTGGGTTTTTTTTCCTTCAGCGGGTAACCAGTTGTTCCAACGTTATTTGTTGAAATAACCCAGTCTTCTAGTTTGAAATGACTTGTTTATCTTTATCATATCTAATGTTTTTTTTTAACATGGATGTATTGTATTTACTTATTTACCTATTGTGTTTATTTTTGTTTACTTGGGTTTATTGTAGAATTGTAATACATTTTAATATTTGTTAAGAGTATGAGGAAAAACTTGTTTTTCCTTCCCCTCAAATATCTTGGCAGTATTTGTGAATTCTTCCAGATGAATCTTCTGCAAGTTGGATTTGTATTAAATTTACACATTTTGAGAACATTCATATCTGTATAGTATGAAGTCTTCATGTAGGAATACATTCCTCTATTTTATCATGTTTTACGTTTCATTTTTCAGTAAAATTGTATGTTCTTATAAAGATTTCTAGGAAGGAACCACTGTACAGAGAGAGATATGTTGTATTTATCTCCGTTACAGGATTGAGCTGCAAATTTTATAATATAGTTTATGCTTTGGAAATAAACAAATTCAATCTATTTATCATATAGTTTAAGTAATTTAAATATAAAGGCTGTGTGAATACATTTAAATTATACTCCCCAAATGAGAATCTCCTTGCAAGAGAAAGGGTTTTTTTTTTCCTCTTAAATTACAGTCATGTATTGCCCCTAAACAAATAAGTAGGAGATTTGGCTTTGCTGGTAATTGAAATTATTTATTTTTAAAGAACTTTTAAAAAACTGTATGCTTATTGATGTGTTCCTTATTTTCTAGAATGTTTATATTTTGTATAGAAGGCAAAAAATTAACTTAAAACCACAAATGTAATAAACTTGTAAAATGTCCCTTTTCTCATGTTTCATTTTTATGGTAATGTCTAAAGTTGAACTTCAAAAAATAATTCATATTTAAGTCTGCGATTTTAAACATTGTATTCTAAAAATGTACTGACCTAGATACTCTAACTGAACTTTTTTTTCTTTTTAGTTACTCCAGAGGATCCACAGAACATAGGATGTTGCCACAAAATCTACCTCGTGTGTTACTCTCTTTCACTCATGAGTTGAACAACAGTTACAAATTTGAGCAAGATATCTGCAGACTGTGTTGAAAAACTCTGAAGAACCTAATTAACACAGGATGACCTGGTAGTGATTCTAAGCCTAAAAAGATACTGCTCATTAGTGAATGTATCAATCTTGGTTCTGAATGCTGCAGATAAGAGCAAGCAGAGTTTCTCCTTTCTTTATTTCTGAAGCATTCACTTGACCTTCCATCAGTAAGACGGATTTTTCTAATCTGTTCCTGGATATATTAATGGAATACAGTCATGTCCACTCAAGACGAGAAGCAGGTCAATACTGAATATGCTGTGTCCTTGTTGGAACAGTTAAAACTGTTTTATGAACAGCAGTTGTTTACGGACATAGTGTTAATTGTCGAGGGCACTGAATTCCCTTGTCATAAGATGGTTCTTGCAACATGTAGTTCTTACTTTAGGTAAGTACTGTAATCTTGGTTAGTTTGTAATTTCAAATGCAGAATGTTAGCTTGTTTTAATCTTTTAAACATTATTTAAATTTTTAAAAAAAGTTAGGTGTCTTAATGTTTTGCTTAAGTTTTTTATTTGGGGGCTTCCCTGGTGGCGCAGTGGTTGAGAGTCCGCCTGCCGATGCAGGGGACACGGGTTCATGCCCTGGTCCGGGAAGATCCCACATGCCGCGTGTCTGGAGCCTGTGCTCCGCAACGGGAGAGGCCATAACAGTGAGAGGCCTGCGAACCACAAAAAGAAAAAAGTAAAAAAAAAATTTTCTATTTGGGTGATATAGTGCTTGTCAAATCACCTACTTGCGTGTGTAAGTAAGGGGCGGGTGAAATAAGTTTTTACAAAGGATTAAATACAAGAAATATGTTGAAATTAACTAAGGTAAAGTTTTAATGATGGGGAGGCAAAAAGGTTCAGAATACTATTTTTTCATTGAAAGAAAAACGAATGGGGTAATTTTCACTTACTCTTAAGATTTTAAAATGTTACATTTAGAAAACAGTCATTGTTTATAAATTTAAGAGTTACAGGAGGCTTAATAATAACTTTTAGAAGATAATTGGTACTGTTTAGACATGTTAAGGACTTTTATTTCCTTTGCAAAAATGAGTTCCTTTACTCACTCTTGGTTTCTTTCATCATTTGTGCTATTGTTTTAGCCGTACCAGACTCCTTGCCAGATTGAAATAGTTAATAATTAATAATGTTTTTGTTCTCTGTGCCTCAGAATTTATAAGTTGATTTAGTTATTTGTTTGCTAATTACAAATAAATAAAGCTTAACTTTACATTTTTATGATCTTTTGCAACTTTTAATCTTTTTAAGATAGGTTTCCCTTTATTATGTGTTTCATGGGAGGAAAAGAATTAAGGCGTAGAAATTCCTATATTTGGTCTCTGCCCTTAGGTTGAATTTTTACTTAATATTTGAAAGGGACAGGGAGAATAAAGATGAATGAAATGTGGACCAGTATATTCCTGCTACAGATCTTAGCTGGCATAAGTGGAGATCAGCAATGAAAGTTACTTTCTGCTGCTCCTTAGTGGCAGCTGTAGACAGGACAGGTTTAATCTTGACTTTTCAAGGCTAACATACACGAAGGTGTAGAAACTTAACATTCCTTAGTATAACACATCTCATGATGATTCTAGAAGCTAAGGCCCAAATGTCAGTTGCCTTGCTCTGCCTGCCACTGTTTCAGGTTTAGCTGTGGATATTTCATGCAATTTCAGACATTGATTTTCTTATCTTTGGAAGCTGAGCATATTTGCAAACAGTGGTTCTAGAGAATTTAATGGATCTAGAGGATGCTCAGAATCCTCTTGTGCTTCTACAAATAGAGATTCTTGGATTTCAAACCTAGAAATTATGATTCAGTGGGTCTGAGTTAGAGTTTTAGGATTTGTATGTTTAAGAGCTTCCCAGATGATTGTGATGGTCAGGTTTTTTTGTTTTTGTTTTTTCATATTTATTGACTTAGTAGATGGTGTTAGAAATTCAAGGTTATAGATTCAATCAAACCTGGGTCCATTAGTTCTCCCTTTTTAATGGTTATTAATTACAAATTGATTATCCATTGGAATGAGCTATATGCTTTAGTTGTGGATTTTCAGATTGATATTTGTAATCATAGAGTAGAATCTTTTGTGGTAATATTTTAGCAGTCATCTTGTGTAACTTTTAAACCTATGCAGAAAGTCTATCTCCATATTTTCTGAATTGTCATCATCTTTATCAGGAAGTAACACATGGGTTTATGGGTTAGGTATCTTACCTTTTTTTCTTCCGCGCTAAGTCTGTTTTTTATTGTATAGATAAAACACTGTTCTTTAAATTCTCTAGCCCTAAGGTTATTATTTATCTTTAATTGGGTTGGAATTGGTTTTCCTGAAGACCAAGAAGTTTAAGTATTTCATTAATGTTACAATCTTAAAAACAACACATTCTCTTTAAGGCTGCTGTTATTAACTTATCACTAACTAGTTTCCTTTTTTAGCATCCTTGGTGTTCTGAGAGAATATATTCTCCCTAAAGCAAATCAGATACTAAGAAGTAGAAATAATAGTAGAAAGAGTAGTCCTATCCATGTTTGGGCTTAAAGCCATCCATCTTTAAAATCCTGTGTCTGGACCAGTTTCATAATCCACAAGACGAAGACATTTATATATTAATTTTCCCTCCCATATATATTCTCTGGACTGTGTAGATTATTGTTATTGTATATTCCCACAATAATAACCTGATTTTCTCCCAAGTGTTCTTCAACTGGATTCTGCTTTCAGGTTTGTAGATTTTGGTATCCTTACATATAATGTTGCTATCAATCTTTATCATTAGAAATTTACTATTAGAAATTTTGCCTTTTGAAACAGATACATTCCTCCTTTGTAGTTTACCAGTTCCATCCCACTAAGAATCAAAAGAACTTCTGAAATCCAGAGAACCTCTGAAATGGTAGTTTCTTCTTCTTGGTAACATATACACTTCATTTTAGACCCTAAATGAAGGGGATTACTTGAGAATTACTCAACACCTCTTCCACTATGGTAATTTAGCCTCCTATAATATTATGCAATTCAGTATTTACTCTTTCTTTAAAAAGTCTGTTTAAGATTTTTATAATCAAGTTGACTAGGCTTCTACTAATCTTTGGTCTTCAGGAAGCATAGTTCCTTCACAGAAGTCCATCATTCTGGTGTCATAAACCGTAGTCTAGAATAACAAGTCTCAGTGTCATCTGTATAGTCAGCTGTTCCCTTGCCCTACTTCCTCTTTCAAAGTTAACTACTTTCTACTGGCACAGACAGAAAAGCACATGACCCCTAAATCTTGCATTTTTACTCAGAGCTCCTATAGTTCTTTTCAGGTTGCTTTTGTTATTTCCCATTCTCCCGGGCCACACAAGTGAAGCCAGTAGCAATTGGTGTTTTTATTAGTTTCTTGTCACATCTTGGGTATTTTTCAACAGCACTTCCTAATCTCTGTTACTTGGTTGGGTTTATTTATGGCCATTCTGTATTCTTTGGGAGGAAGTTATCGACCACCCTGATTGATGTTTTTGCCACTCTTCCATTCCCTAACTGCCTGAAGTTTAGTTGCTGTTCTTACTGCTCATTCTGAGCTACACTAAAAATCACTAGTGCCTTCCTAATTGCTTTTGCAATGTTTGTTATCCTTGACTACCGTTTTTGACACCCTACCTCTCTTGCCCTGAGTAGCATTGTACTGACTGGCTTGTTCTTATTTCTCTGATGAATGTTTCTCAACCTTCTGTTATTCTTTTTTCTAACACATGTCATTTTGTAGATAATTCACAGTCTTCTGCATTAATGCCTGACCTTCAAAGTTCCAGTTGTATTAAATACTTAACTGATTATTGTATTACTTCCATTTGACTCAGCTGCTCGCACCTCAAACATATCTAAAATTTAACTCACCTTTTTTGCAAGATTAACTGTTTTCCTTGACCTTATAATTTTTCTCTCAATGGTTAACATTTTTTTCAGGTACTTGAAAATAAACAGCTTTGATTCTTTCCCTGTCTACTTCCTACTATATAGTCTATTCCATACGTTCAGAAAATCACCAGATCTTGTTGGTTTTTTGTAAAAGCTTTTGTATCCATTTCTGCCAACCTAGCTCAGGTGGTTCTTACTTCTAATCTAGATTATTGCAGTAGCCTCAGAACCCTTTTTCCTATCTCCAGCCTTTGGCCCTTGAGGTCTTTCAGTACAAAATATTCATCCTAGAATACATTTTATTATGCTAATAAATCCATGCTGAAAACCCTTCAGTGAACCTTCTTCACTATCTACAATAAAAAGCTCAGACTCGTATGTCTGTGTATGTGTGTGTGTGTGGGTTTTTTTTTTGGGACATGCTGAGGGGCTTGCGGATCTTACCCCAGCCAGGGATTTGAACTCGGGCCCCGGCAGTGAAAGCACTGGGTCCTAACCACTGGACCGCCAGGGAATTCCCTCCTATATCGCATTTTAAAATCCCTCTGTGGGACTTCCCTGGTGGTCCAGTGGTTAAGACTCTGTGCTGTCCATGCAAGGGGTGCCACTTTGATCCCCTGGTCGGGGAACTGAGAATCTCACATGCCTCAAGGCCAAAAAAAAAAAAAAAAGCCCTCTGTGATCTGACTGCCACTTATCTTTCCGATGTTTTTCATGAGCCCTTATGTTCAGCAATGTCACTGGGAAAAACAGTTCTTATGTTCTACCCTGACTCACTGTTTTATCCATTTTAAAGCCTTTCTCATCTTCTTGTCCTTGAGGTTGCCCAGGCTAGTTCTTGTGCTACCCACTTATGATCACTATAGGCATTTCTGTACATGCAACAATATTCTTTGTTTTCTTACCTCTTCCATGTATATGGGCATTTTACTTTGTATTCTCCACAACACTAATTGCCTTTCCAGCATATTTTCCTGCATGTAATTTTTCGGAAACTGTTCTGCATATTTTTAGGAAATCATTTGAGTAAATGAAATTTTTAACGGCTTTATTGAGATCAAATTTACACACAAGTAAATGAATTTTAGTATCTTTACAATTTAATTTGAAACATTTCCATCACTTTGTGCCAATTTACAGTCACTCACTGTTCTTACCCACAGCCCTAGGCAACCACTAATCTCCCTTCTGCCTCTATATATTTGCCTCATATATATTTGTATACACATCATACAGTATGTGTCTTTTGTATCTGCCTTTTTTTCACTGAGCATAATCATTTTGAGGTTTGTGTTGTAGCACGTATAATAGAGTTCCTTTTTATTGCTGAATTCCTGTATGACTATAAGGATTAAATTAGTTTTGATGTTATCACTGAGAATGGCACAGTGGAGTAGTTTGGTATATCTTTGGCACTGGATTATAATTTTCTGTTGTTTCCCTTGAAAGCTTTCCCTATAAGTTGTCCATCAGCAAATACCCTAAATAAACATCCCATATTGTCTAGTTTTTCTTTTTAGCCTTACATTTGTTTTCCCCATCTCTACTATAGGGCCATGTTCATGAGTGGACTAAGTGAAAGCAAACAGACACACATACACCTGAGGAATGTGGATTCAGCCACCTTACAGATAATAATAACGTACGCATACACGGGTAACCTGGCAATAAATGACAGCACTGTAGAACAACTTTACGAAACAGCTTGCTTCCTGCAGGTAAGCAGTTTTTTCAGTCTTACAGCTATGTAATTTTATTGCAGATTTTAGAAGGTAAAACTCTTTTTAAAATACGTAAGGGAAAAACAATAGGATTTGATCAGCTAATAAACTTAGTTTTATGATGGGAACTTGACTAAAAAGATAGGTGAAAATTTCATATTAGTTTCATAGTCTGCCTAATATACCATAGGATTTAGATTTCAAGTAAAAGAAATTTTTAACAGCATTTGTTAAATTTAAGTGCTTCAGTTTTTTGGCTAGAAGCTTAGATGTGCTAATTTTTGATGGTTTTTTCACAGAAAATGTCAAGATTCTTATGGAAGTTATCAAACATAAATGTTCATAATAGCCATGAGACCTTACTGAGCTATTAAGGAAAATTATTTAAACTAAAATAAAAAGTGATGATTGATATATTTACATATGATAAGCTATTTCACTGTGTTTCCCCTTCAACTTTTTTTCTTTTTTGGCTGTGCCGCGTGGCTTGCGGGATCTTAGTTCCCCTACCAGGGATTGAACCTGGGGCCCCTGCAGTAGAAGTGCAGAATCTCAACCACTGAACCACCAGGGAATGCCCCCCCTTCAACATTTCTTTTAACTTTAAGAGGAATATAAAAATATTTTCCTCATTTTTTCCAAAGGGAGAAATAAAGTTTCTCCAAAGGGAGAAACTTTAAAGGTTAAATTCTGGGAGTACAGTTCATGATACCTAGTAGGTACTTGATAAATGTGTGCTGAATAAATGTGAATGATGCCGGTCGAATGCCAGTTTCTGGGTGTAACTCTGGGAACCAGAACTCAGTCTGTCCATGCCTTAAGTACCTGTCTTCCTTTTTAGTTCTGTATTCTTCCCCCCCCACCCATAAACTGTGCAGTGTCCTACTATACCTATAACTCTGGGGACACTGAAGTCATGGTAGCTTCCTGGTGCTTTAGAACGGAAGACATTCACATCCTAAATCCAAACCTAAAAGGGAGAAATGCCTACTGTAAGAACTGTCTTTCTTCCATAGCTTATATGTTTTCATTACCTTTTTAAATTTTTTAGCAATTCTAAAAGCAAGTTTTTTTAGAATTGCTAAAAAATTGAGGAATTTTAAGAAATTTGGATTCCAGAACATTGTTATTATAGTGATACCTTTCCTTATAATTTTTTTCTATCATGTTAATGAAACCTATAGGCATATGCTTGGCCAAATGCAAAACAGCACTCTGCCTCTGGGAGTAAGTTGCCCTGGCAAGCCTGGGAATGTGGCATTTTATGACTACCAACATGGCTTTTACTATTAACCACATGAAATGATGTTTTTATATGCCAGGTTCTGTACTAATGCTTTATATAGGTTCTCATCTAATTCTTAAAATAATCACTTGTAAGGAAGGATTTCCCCATCCTACACAGGAGAAACCTGAGGCTTAGAGAAGTAAAGCTACTTGTCTGATACTGTACAAGTGTTGACTGGCCAATCCAGGTTTTGAATCCAAGCAACCTGACTTCTTATCACAAACTGCTTCTAGTCAATCACTGTGTCGTTGAATAAGTATAGTAGGTAGCACTTCTGACTCAAGATCTACTGTTTCTTAAGAAACAACAAATCTAGGAAAGTTAGAGTGGCTAAGATGGGTCGTTTAAATATAGGTAATTTGTAATTGCACATGAATATATTCTTTTGATTGGTTATCCTACTGCTCCATGTAAGAAAGGCAAATAATAACTACTGTTAGGCATTGTGTATGATTTTCTGCTTCTATATGACTGTCTTGTCCATGTTAAGAAAACCAGATTCCAGCTTCTCAACAGTAATCATTTCCTATACTGATTTACATTGTTCTCATTTGGTTCTCTCAATTACATATTTTGCTAGGCTTTAAAAAATACATAATTTATGCATGAATTAATTTCTTTCCCTTTCCCTTTAAGGCTGTTTAGGTTTTTAAGAGCCTATTTAATGTTATACTACTGACTCCTAAATAGGGCAGTTAAGTAGGCCACTGGACAGGAAGACGAAATGCAAAACTATGCATAGTCTTCTAATTTTATTATTACTGGAAGATTATCTCTTAGCCCAAACATGTGTATCTAAAAATAAAAACTATAGTATAGGGATCTGATTAATATACCTGTGTGTTACATAAAAATAAAATTTGTCTAGCCTGCCTTTATCAGCCTTTTTTTTCCCTTCTATTTTAGGTAGAAGATGTGTTACAACGTTGTCGAGAATATTTAATTAAAAAGATAAATGCAGAGAACTGTGTGCGATTGTTGAGTTTTGCTGATCTGTTCAGTTGTGAGGAATTAAAACAAAGTGCTAAAAGGATGGTGGAGCACAAGTTCACTGCTGTGTATCACCAGGAAGCTTTCATGCAGCTGTCACATGACTTACTGATAGACATTCTCAGTAGTGACAATTTGAACGTAGAAAAGGAGGAGACAGTTCGTGAAGCTGCTATGCTGTGGCTAGAGTACAACACAGAATCACGATCCCAGTATTTGTCTTCAGTTCTTAGCCAAATCAGAATTGATGCACTTTCAGAAGTAACACAGAGAGCTTGGTTTCAAGGTCTGCCACCCAATGATAAGTCTGTAGTTGTTCAAGGTCTGTATAAGTCCATGCCCAAGTTTTTCAAACCAAGACTTGGAATGACTAAAGAAGAGATGATGATTTTCATTGAAGCATCTTCAGAAAATCCTTGTAGTCTTTACTCTTCTGTCTGTTACAGCCCCCAAGCAGAAAAAGTTTACAAGCTATGCAGCCCACCAGCTGATTTACATAAGGTTGGGACCGTTGTAACTCCCGATAATGACATCTATATAGCAGGTGGTCAAGTTCCTCTGAAAAATACAAAAACAAATCACAGTAAAACAAGCAAACTTCAGACTGCCTTTAGAACTGTGAATTGCTTTTACTGGTTTGATGCACAGCAAAATACCTGGTTTCCAAAGACCCCGATGCTTTTTGTCCGCGTAAAGCCATCTTTGGTTTGCTGTGAAGGCTATATCTATGCAATTGGAGGAGATAGTGTAGGTGGAGAACTTAACCGGAGGACCGTAGAAAGATATGACACTGAGAAAGATGAATGGACAATGGTAAGCCCTTTGCCTTGTGCTTGGCAGTGGAGTGCAGCAGTTGTGGTTCATGACTGCATTTACGTGATGACACTGAACCTCATGTATTGTTATTTTCCAAGGTCTGATTCATGGGTAGAAATGGCCATGAGACAGACTAGCAGGTCTTTTGCTTCAGCTGCAGCTTTCGGTGATAAAATTTTCTATATTGGAGGGTTGCACATTGCTACCAATTCTGGCATAAGACTCCCCTCTGGCACTGTAGATGGGTCTTCAGTAACTGTGGAAATCTATGATGTGAATAAAAATGAGTGGAAAATGGCAGCCAACATCCCTGCTAAGAGGTACTCAGATCCCTGTGTTAGAGCTGTTGTGATCTCAAATTCTCTATGTGTGTTTATGCGAGAAACCCACTTAAATGAGAGAGCTAAATATGTCACTTACCAATATGATCTGGAACTTGACCGGTGGTCTCTGCGGCAGCATATATCTGAACGTGTACTGTGGGACTTAGGGAGAGATTTTCGATGCACTGTGGGGAAACTTTATCCATCCTGCCTTGAAGAATCTCCATGGAAACCACCAACTTATCTTTTTTCACCGGATGGAACAGAGGAGTTTGAACTGGATGGAGAAATGGTTGCACTACCATCTGTATAGTCAGGAGTTCAGGGAGTGCACGCCTGATCTATTTGCTTTGTCATTTTCTTTGCTAAATGAGAGAGGCTATGAAAGGACTGAATATGAGTACATAAAAATCTATCTTTGATAAATTTTATTTTTATGCCCTACTTAATATTTGCATCAGTATAATATATATCAGTGAGTCTTAAGAAAGATATGCTTCCATAATATGAAATAGATTATCCAATAATTGAGAAACTTTTATGTGTATCATGAGCATAAAAATCTGGATTATCTAACATTGTTAGCCCTGTGTATGTACAGTTCCAAAAGTTCTCTTATTAAAGTAGTTTCCTGTTCCTAGTGTGGTATATCGCAAATTATGCTGAGGTTATTTTATTATATGTATTTCATTCCTGTGCTTCTGTTCTGAAGTCCTGGAATAGTTTTTTTCGGTGTAGTTAATTGAGCTGCACTTAACACTAATGTCCATGTTGGTATTAGAAATGTTGTCTAAATCCTATAGTTGAGGAAGATCTTCCATTTTATGGTATTGCACAGGGAAAGTATGACTGCAGGATCAGTCTAACTATTAGGTGCATGTATTCTCTTTTCACTAACTTGTACTTGTCTATCTAGAATACAGGTCTTCCAATCAGCTGGTCATTTACCAGGTGTGGACTTAAGTTGCTGGGCTTGCAATAAGAATTGCTAGTCCCTCATTGTGCGGGTCTGTGTGGAGCTTTAATCAGTAAATGCCTCCACTTTCTGTATTACATTAACATTGGCTCATGCATATAACTACCTGCTGCTGTCGTATTTCTCCATCTTAAAGATTTAGAGTGGGTTAACCAGGTCATTACATCTTAATTTAATAACAAACATTACTGTAGAGTGATTGTGTATAGATATTCGTTAGCTGTCAGGGTGTGTTTTTTTTTAACCTGTTGTGTGTGGGGGGTAGGATTAGAAAGGTGAACTGTTCAGGAATTCTCTGCACTAGCGGTGCAGAAGAGCAGATAACTAGTGCTGCTCTGGCATTAATCCCAGGAACCACTAGCAGTAGCGGGGTGCCGCCAATCTAACATGAGCACAGGTGCTTCATGACAAACATTACTAGCATGTTCAACTGCATAATGTTCTGGCACTGTATTTTGAATGACATTAATTTATTAAATAAATTGTATATATTCAATACCTGTTTTTCTTTTGTGATGCTTTTAGTTGTGCTTTTAGCTTTAGTTTTACGGAGTCAGCTTAGTTTGTGACAGGTGATTTCTTCAGAATTTTGTTGATTATATGATATTTGTCTGATTTGAGCCTTACTGTAGGAACACAAATTACATAAAAAGTAAGAGGCAAACCAGAGCCTAATGTTACAAAAAAAAAAAGATTTTTAGTTATTTGAATGGGCCTTGTCCTCTTTCACATACGGTTTTTTCTGCCTCAAACACTCTTCCCCTTTGACTGGTTAGCTCTCAAGTGATTATACATCCTAGTTTGTGCCTGTTTTCCCTTTCACTTTGAAAAGTGTCCCTGTTTGGATAGTAAATGATATGGTAACCCTAGTTGAATTCAGTTTACACTTCAGGTAACTTCCTCCAACTGGCTTAAAAAAAAAATTCTATTGATACTACCATGAGTTCCCTTTGTTTAACTCTCAACTGTGGGATTTCCCTGGTGGCCCAGTGGTTAAGACTCTGTGCTCCCAATGCAGGGGGCCTGGGTTCCATCCCTGGTCAGGGAACTAGATCCTGCATGCTGCAACTTAAAAAAAAAAAAAAAAAAGATCCTGCAAGCCACAACTAAGACCCGGTGCAGCCAAATAAATAATTTTTGAAAAAAAAAAAAAAAAAAAAAGAATAAATCTCAATTGTACCCCATATTACCCAATACTCGTTAAACTATCTTATACTTATCGATTGATTTCACCACTGCCGTGAGGGCAAGGGCTTGTGCCTACCCTATTTCTGCATCCTCAACATCTAATAATGCCTGGCACATAGGCATGCAATAAAACCTGTATAAAGGCATGCATAGGTCACAAGGGGAATCTGAATTACAGTAAATCATTCAGACTACTATTTTGGAATTGCAGTAATTATTGGAGTATCTGACAGTATGGAAAAGGATTTGTCAGTAGATTAACATCAAATGAGCTGGCATTAAAAACAAAATTTCCAGGGCTTCCCTGGTGGCACAGTGGTTAAGAATCTACCTGCCAATGCAGGGGACACGGGTTCGGTCGCTGGTCTGGGAAGATCTGACATGCCGCAGAGCAACTAAGCCCGTGTGCCACAACTACTGAGCCTGCGCTCTAGCGCCTGTGACCCACAGCTACTGAAGCCTGCAAGCCACAGCTACTGAAGCCTGCATGCCACAACTGCTGAAGCCCGCGAGCCACAACTACCGAAGCCCGTGCACCTAGAGCCCGTGCTCTGCAACAAGAGAAGCCACCACAATGAGAAGCCCACGCACCTCAACCAAGAGTAGCCCCCATTCACCACAACTAGAGAAAGCCCGCATGCAGCAACGAAGACCCAATGCAGCCAAAAATAATAAATAAAATAAAAATTAAAACACAAACTTTCCAAAACAACAAAAACCCCCACAAACTTTCCAACAATATAAAAAGGATTTAACCAAGTGGGGTTTATCTCAGGAATGAAAGGTTGGTTTAACATCTGAAAATCACATAATATATTAACAGAATAAAAGAGAAAAATCGTATCATTTCAATAAACAGAAAAATTATTTGACAAAATCCAAGGACCATTTGTGATATATATATATTCATAGAAGTACTAGAAGAAACATGGATTAATTCCTCTATAATGAGTAGGGAAAACTTTCCTAATAATAGCTCAAATTCCAGAAGTAATAAGACAAAATGTAATTTCACATACAAAAAAACAAAACTTTGGTATAGAGTAAGACACCTAGGCAAGACACCATAGGCAAAGTAAGAAGACAACAATACAGGAAAAAAATTTCAAGTGGTAGTATCTCTAATATCTTTAAAGAGCATATAAAAATAAAAAGGCCAAGATCTCTAAGAAATTGAGCTTCTGAGGTGAAAAATAAACCATATAATATATGCTAAGAGAAACACACAATAAAACCAACACTGAGATGCTATTTATCATGTATTGGCAAAAATCCAAAAGTTTGAATACTGTTGGTGGAGAAACAAGCACACCCATACATTCCTGATAGTCCTGCAAAATATGGTAGCTGTGGGAGATTTGACAATACTGGTAAAATAACCCTTTGATCACAATCCTGTATCTAGGGATCTCTCCCAAAGATAAACTGGCAAAAGTATTTTTTAAATGTATGCACAGGTCTGTTATTCCTTACAACAGTATTTGTAATAGCAAAAAGGCCAGAAACAACACAAAATCCATCAGCAGTTGGTTAAATCAGGATTGGTTAAATAATGTCAGATCCATAAAGTAGATCTCCAGAATGTGTCATTAAAGGGCAAAGTGGAGAAAAGTGTGTATATACAGTAAAATGTACATTATTTACAAAATTTGCTATGTGTTTAAGCTAAAAAGATAAATATAAACATTTTTAAATGGTTAACTAGAGGGAAAGGAAAAGAACAGTATGAGGGTTAAAAATAGAAGTCTTCTTTGAACATACCTTGTTTTATAAATTTGACTTTGGAATTATGTAAATATTTTACATAATTATAAAACAAAATTAAAGATTTTAAGATGAAGCAAAAGAATCTAAATTAGTATATGGGGGTGGCATAACCCCACAAAAAGGAAGTTTCAATCAACTTAAAACAGTAATTTGTGCATCCCTAGTGGAATAAACCCTAAGGAAAAAAAAGGAAAAAAAAACCTTTAACTTTTTTTAGTCACATTATTAGTGGTAGTGTTGGTATTAGTATTCTAATACTATTGTGTGTGTATTGTGGTTAAAGCAAATGAGTAATAATATAACCTGTTATTACTAGAATCTTCTTAGAACTGGAATTCCCTGCAGAGGAGAAAGGAAGAGTAGAAGAGGATAAGTAAAACCCTGATAAAACCCTATACAAATTCATAATACATTAAAAATTTTTTTTTTCTCCTTTCTGTTGAACAGGCCTCAAAACAGTCACCAATCCTATGGCAGTGAGCATCCTAGCCCATGGACGGTAGTCTTGAAATAATACTTCCCACTAAAGGAAACAAAGATTCTTGACAAAAAAAAAAAAAGGCTAATTCCAGATGTGAGACAAGAAATGTACAAAGGAGGCTATGAGTTAGAGATAAGATGGCAGAGTAGAAGGACTTGAGCTCACCTCCTCTCATGAAAAACACCAAAATCACAACTAACTGCTGAACAACCATCAACAAAAGACTCGAACCTACTAAAAGTGATAGTCTACATCCAAAGACAAAAAGAAGCCATGATGAGATGGTAGGAGGGGTGCTTTCATGATATAATCAAATCCCATACCTGCCAGGTGGGCAACCCACAACCTGGAAAATAATTATATTGCAGACAGAGTTTCTCCCACAAGAGTGCAAGTTCTGAGCCCCACATCAGGCTTCTCAGCCTGGGGGTCTTGCATCAGGAGGAGGAGCCCCCAGAGCATTTGGCTTTGAAGGCCAGCAGGGCTTGAGTGCCTGAGCTCCACAGGACTGGGGGAAACAGAGGCTCCACTCTTAGAGGACACACACAAGGTTTCACATGCACTGGGAGCTTGGGCCAGACCTACCTGTGGGTCTTGGAGGGTCTCCTGGGGGAGGCAGAGGTCAGCCGTGGCACACGGTGGGGGCAAGGACACTGGTGGTGGAGGCCCCAGTGAATATTCATTGGCATGAGCTCTCCTGGAGGTCACCAGTTTGGTACTGAGACCTGGCCCCATCCAATAGCCTGCAGTCTCCAGTGCTGGGACACCTCAGGCCAAACAACCAACTGAGTGGGAACACAGTCCCACCCATCAGCAGACAGGCTGCCTAAAGTAGTCCTGATCCCACAGTTGCCTCTACACATATCCCTTGACACGGCCCTACCCACAAGAGGCAGGACACCCAGCTCCACGCACCAGTGGCCACAAACACAGAAAGTTAGACAAAAAGAGTCGGCAGAGAAATATGTTGCAGACAAAGGAACAAGATAAAACTCCAAACGACCAACTAAATGAAGTGGAGATAGGCAATCTTCCTGAAAAAGAATTCAGAGTAATGATAGTAAAGATGACCCAAGATCTCAGAAAAAGAATGGAGGCATAGACCAAGAAGATACATGAAATGTTTTACAAATAGCTAGAAGATGTAAAGAACAGACAAACAGATGAACAATACAATAACCAAAATGAAAAATACACAAGAAGGAGTTAATAGCAGAATAAATGAGGCAGAAGAACGAATAAGTGAGCTGGAAGACAGATTGGTGGAAATCACTGCTGTGGAGCAGAAGAAAAAAGAATGAAAAGAAATAAGGACAGTCTAAGAGATCTCTGGGACAACATCAAATACACCAACGTTTGCATTGTAGGGGTCCCAGAAGGAGAAGAGAGAGAAAACGGGCCTGAGAAAATATTCGAAAAGATAATAGCCGAAAAGTTCCCTAACATGGAAAAAGAAACAAGTGCAGGAAGCGCAGTCCCACACAGGATAAAACCAAGGAGGAACACATCAAGACACATATTAATCAAATTCACAAAAATTAAAAACAAAGAGAAAATATTAAAAGGAACAAGAGAAAAGCAGTAAATAACATACAAGGGAATCCCCAAGAGGTTATCGGCTGATTTCTCAGCAGAAACCCTGTAGGTCAGAAGGTAGTGGCATGACATATTTAAAGAGAAGAAAGAGAAAAACCTACAACCAAGAATATGCTACCCAGCAAGGCATCTTGTTCAGAGTTGATGGACAAGTCAAAAGCTTTACAGGCAACCAAAAGCTAAGAGAATTCAGCATGACCAGACCAGCTTTGCAACAAATGCTAAAGGAACTTCTCTAGATGGAAAAGAAAGGCCACAGCTAGAAACAAGAAAATTATGAATGGGAAAGCTCACCAGTAAAGGCAAACATACAGCAAGGTAGGAAATCATCCACACACAAATACGATATCAAAACCAGCAACTGTGAGAAAGGAGAGTACAAATGCAGGATATTGGAAATGCATTTGAAATTAAGAGACTAGCAACTTAACACAATCTTGTATATATATAGACTGCTATATCAAAACATCATGGTAACCACAAACCAAAAATCTACAATACATACACACACACACAAAAGAAAAAGCAATCCAAACACAACACTAAAGATAGCCATCAAATCACAAAAGAAGAGAACAAAAGAGAAGGGGAAGAAAAAAAGACCTACAAAAAAAATCATAACAATTAAAATGGCAATGGGAACATAATAATTACCTTAAATGTAACAGACTAAATACTCCAATCAAGTCATAGACTGGCTGAATGGATACAAAAGGAGGACCTGTATACATGCTGTCTACAAGAGACCCATTTCAGATGTAGGGACAAACACAGACAAAGTGAGGGGATGGAAAAAGGTATTCCATGCAAATGGCAATAAAAAGAAAGGTTGAGTAGTAATACCCATATCAGACAAAATAGACTTTAAAATAAAGATTGTTACAAGAGACAAAGAAGGACACTCCATAATGATCAAGGGATCAATCCAAGAAGAAGATATAACAATTGTAAACATATATGCACCCAATGGACTTCCCTGGTGGCGCAGTGGTTGAAAGTCCACCTGCCAGTGCAGGGTACATGGGTTCGAGACCTGGTCCGGGAAGATTCCACATGCTGTAGAGCAACTAAGCCCGTGCACCAAAACTACTGAGCCTGCGCTCTAGAGCCCGCAAGCCACAACTACTGAGCCCATGTGCCACAACTACTGAAGCCCACATGCCTAGAGCCCGTGCTCCGCAATGAGAAGCCACTGCAACGAGAAGCCCGCACACCGCAACGAAGAGTAGCCCCCGCTCGCCACAACTAGAGAAAAGCCTGGGGGCAGCAATGAAGACCCAACGCAGCCAAAAATAAACAAATTAACTAATTAAAAAAATATATATATATATGCACCCAACATAGGAGAACCTCAATATATAAGGCAAATGCTAACAGGCCATAAAAGGAAAAAATCGACAGTAACACAATAACAGTGGGGGACTTTAACACCCCACTTTCATCAATGGACAGATCATCCAGACAGAAAATCACTAAGGAAACACAGGCTTTAAATGACACATTAGACCAGATGGACTTAATTGATAATTACAGAACATTCCATCCCAAAGCAGCAGAATACACATTTTTCTCAAGTGCACATGGAACATTCTCCAGGACAGATCACATGCTGCACCACAAAGCAAGACTCGGTAAATTTACAAAAATTGAAATCATATCAAGCATCTTTTCTGACCACTATGCACTATGAGATTAGAAATCAATTATAAGAATAAAACTGTAAAAAACACAAGCACATGGAAGCTAAACAATATGTTACTAATCAACCAAGGGATCACAGAAGAAATCAAAGAGGTAATCAAAAAATACCTAGAGACAAATGAAAATGAACACAGTGAGCCAACATCTATGGGATGCAGCAAGGGCAGTCCTCAGAGGGAATTTTACAGCAATACAATCTTACCTCAGGAAACAAGAAACATCTCAAATTAACAACCTAAAATTACACCTAAAGCAACTAGAGAAAGAAAAACAAACAAAACCCAAAGTTAGTAGAAGGAAAGAAATCATAAAGATCAGAGCAAAAATAAAGGAAATAGAAACAAAGAAAAATATAGAAAACATCAATAAACGAAAAGCCGGTTCTTTGAAAAGATAAACAAAATTGATAAACCTTTAGCCAGAGGCATCAAGAAAAAAGGGAGAGATCTGAAATCAATAAAATTAAAAATAAAGAAGATACAACTGACACCACGGATATACAAAGGATCATAAGAAAGTACTACAAGCAACAATATGCCAGTAAAATGGACAACCTAGAGGAAACAAATTCTTAGAAATGTATAACCTTCCAAACCTGAACCAGAAAGAAATAGAAAATATGAATAGACCAATCACAAGTACTGAAATTGAAACTGTGATTTAAAAACCTACAACAAACAAAAGTCCAAGACCAGATGGTTTCACAGACGAATTCTATCAAACATTTAGAGAAGAGTTAACACCTATCCTTCTGAAACTATTCTAAAAAACTGCAGAGGAAGGAACACTCCCAAACTCATTCTATGAGGCCACCATCACCCTGATTACAAAATGAGACAAAGATACCACAAAAAAAAGAAAATTATAGGCTAATGAACATAGATACAAAAATCCTCAACAAAATACTAGCAAACAGAATCCAACAACACATTAAAAGGATCATACAGCATGATCAAGTGGGATTTATCCCAGGGATGCAAAGGTTTTTTAATATCTGCATATCATTCAGTGTGATACAAATTTATCTTTTTTCAAAAAAAAGTCTTTTAATTGTTCAAAATAGCACAAAATGACATCACACTATGGTAATATTGAGTCACGGGGGTTACTCTACAATAGATGAACGGGCTTACAGTTTCCAGAAATGAGAGATCAAAGGATGGTCGGGAATAGGGATGGGGGAAAACAATGAGACCAGGCAGTGGGCTCCAAGGTGACCAAACGTGACGTTTTCCACACATTAACAAATTGAAGAATAAAAAACGTATGATCATCTCAATAGATGCAGAACAAGATTTTGATAAAATTCAACACTGATTTATGATAAAAAGTCTCCAGAAAGTGGGCATAGAGGGAACCTACCTCAACATAATAAAGGCCATATATGACAAGCTCACAGCTAACAACATACTCCCAGTGGTGAAAAGTTGAAAGCGTTTCCTCTAAGATCAGGAGCAAGACCAGGATGTCCATTCTTGCCACTCTTACTCAACATAGTTCTGGAAGTCCTAGCCATGGCAATCAGAGAAGAAAAAGAAAGAAAAGGAATACAAATTGGAAAAGAAGAAGTAAAACTGTCACTGTTTGCAGATGACAAGATACTATACACAGAAATCCTAAAGATGCTATACCAGAAAACTACTAGTGCTCATCAAAGAATCTGGTGAAGTCACCGGATACAAAATTAATACACAGAAATCTCTCGCATTTCTTTTTTTTTTTAACATTTATTATTTATTTGGCTGCAGCAGGTCTTAGTTGTAGGACGTGGGATCTTCATTGCAGCACGTGGGATGTTCACTGCACCATGTGGGCTCTTTTAGTTGCAGCATGTGGGCTCTTTTAGTTGCAGCATGCCGGATCTAGTTCCCTGACCAGGGATCGAACCCAGGCCCCCTGCATTGGGAGCACAGAGTCTTAACCGCTGGACCACCAGGGAAGTCCCTCTTGCATTTCTATACAGTTAACAACAAAGGATAAGAAAGAGAAATTAAGGAAACAATCCCACTTACCATCACAAAGAATAAAATACTTAGGAATAAACCTACCTAAGGAGGCAAAAAACCTGTACTCGAAAACTATGAGACACTGATAAAAGCGATTGAAGATGACACAAACAGATGGAAAGATAGACCACATTCTTGGATTGGAAGAATCAATACGGTCAAAATGATTATACTACCCAAGGTAATCCAGATTCAATGCAATCCTTACCAAATACCAATGGCATTTTTCACTAGAACAAAAGTTTTTAATTTGTATGGAATCACAAAAGACCCTGAATAACCAAAGCAATCCTGAGAAAGAAAAACAGAACTGGAGGAATCAGGCTCCCTGACTTCAGACTACACTACAAAGCTACAGTAATAAAAACAGTATGGTATTGTCAAAAAAGAAAATATAGCTCAATGGGATAGGACAGAAAGCCCAGAAATAAACTCATGTACCTATGGTCAATCTATGACAAAGGAGGCAAGAATATACAATGGAGAAAAGACAATCACTTCAATAAGTGGTGCTGGGAAAACTGGACAGCTACATGTAAAAGAATGAAATTAGAACATTCTCTAACACCATACACAAAAATAAACTCAAAATGGATTAAAGACTTAAATGTAAGACCGAATACTATTTAAAACACTTAGAGGAAAACTTAGGGCACTCTTTGACATAAATTGCAGCAATATCTTTTTGGATCCACTTCCTAGAGTAATGAAAATAAAAACAAAAATAAACAAATGGGACCTAATTAAACTTAAAAGCTTCTGCACAGCAAAGGAAACTATAAATAAAATGAAAAGACAATCCTCAGAATGGGAGAAAATATTTGCGAACAATGCAACCAACAAGGGATTAATCTCCAACATATACAAACAGCTCAATATCAAAAAAAAAAAAACCCAATCAAAAAAATGGACAGAAGATCTAAATAGACATTTCTCCAAAGAAGACATACAGATGGCCAAAATCACATGACAAGATGCTCAACATCCCTAATTATTAGAGAATGCAAATCAAAACTACAGTGAGGGCTTCCCCGGTGGCACAGTGGTTGAGAGTCCGTCTGCCAATGCAGGGGACACGGGTTCGTGCCCCGGTCCGGGAAGATCCCACAAGCCGTGGAGCGGCTAGGCCCGTGAGCCATGGCCACTGAGCCTGCACGTCCGGAGCCTGTGCTCCGCAACGGGAGAGGCCACAACAGTGAGAGGCCCGCGTACCGCAAAAAAAAAAAAAAAAAAAAGAAAAACTACATTGAGGTATCACTTCACACCGGTCAGAATGGCCATCATCAAAAAGTTTACAAACAATAAATGCTGGAGAGGGTGTGGAGAAGAGGGAACTCTCCTACACTGTTGGTGGGAATGTAAATTGGTACAACCACTATGGAGAACAGCATAGGGGTTCCTTAAAAAACTAAAAATAGAACTAGCATATATGATCCAGTAATCCCTCTCCTGGGCATATATCTGGAGTAAACCATAATTACAAAAGATACATGCACCCCGATGTTTCACTGCAGCACTATTTACAATATCCAAGACATGGAAGCAACCTAAATGTCCATCAACACAGGAATGGATAGACAAGATGTGATACACACACACACACAATGGAATATTACTCAGCCATAAAAAAGAATGAAATAATACCATTTGCAGCAACATGAATGGACCTAGAGATTATCATACTAAGTGAAGTCAGTCAGACAAAGACAAATATCATATGATGTCACTTATATGTGGAATCTAAACAAATGATACAAATGAACTTATTTACAAAACAAAAACAGACCTACAGACTTCAAAAACAAACTTATGGTTACCAAAGGGGAAAGGTGGGAGGGGAGAGGGATAAATTAGGAGTTTGGGATTAACATATACACAGTACTATAAATAAAATAGATAAATCGGGCTTCCCTGGTGGTGCAGTGGTTGAGAGTCTGCCTGCCGATGCAGGGGACGTGAGTTTGTGCCCCGGTCCGGAAACATCCCACATGCCGCAGAGCGGCTAGGCCCGTGAGCCATGGCCAAAAAAAAAAAAAAAAGATAAATCAACAAGGACCTGCTGTATAGCACAGGGAACTTTACTCAATATTCTGTAATAACCTATATGGGAAAAGAATCTGAAAAAGAATGGAAATATGTATATGTATAACTGAATCACTTTTCTGTACACCTGAAACTAACACAACATTGTAAATCAACTATACTCCAATATAAAATAAAAATTAAATTAAAAAAAGAATAACTTCAATTGCAAAAAAAAAAAAAGAAGAAATGTACAAGAAACCTAGAATATCTTATTATACCAGATATAAAGAAAGCTATCAGACAATTAGAGTCACGTTAAATGACTCTGCAGCCCACTAGTCAACAAGAACCATTGACCAGGCCTGACTACTGCTCCATGGGATGGGAGACACCTGGGATTCTTGACTGCTGGACCCACAAGGACAGCAGGCACCGTAACCACCATTCAAACCTCCTCGTCAATCGCATAGTGTGGGCAAACCTCTGGTCCCAGGAATATGGCCTGGTGGGCCACAGGGGCCTGACGCCCAAGGGCAAGTGTGCAAGAGCTAACTGCAAACGTGTGTTCCACTGTGACTCAGCATCGAGGCTCCCTGGAATCAGTTCTCAGGTCTGGCTGTGTAGAGACAAATGAGGCCACAAAAAATTAAAAATGAACCAAAAACCACTGAGCAGAGAGAGGGCAGTATGAGCAACAGTAAGAATAAAAACTCCAACAAGAGGAAGATATATTAGGCTAGTAATTTGTTGAAAATTAAAGCTTCTGAATTATAACACATTTCCCTTTCACTTTTTTTGACCCAGACCAATACCATGTTTATTTCACAAACACTGGGAAGATGGGTTGGAGGTAGAGGTGGGACACGGGTGCAAAGCTGCACACAGTCATCAGCAGCCCACTCGCCACACTGAGGGTCCAGCCAGGCAGTGCCTCCAAGTCCACAGGCAGCAGAAGTGAGTGCAGGGAGGGCCCTGAACACCAAGCCCCCTGAAAGCCTAAGGGGCACAGCTCCAGCTGTCCCGGGAAAACCACAAATAAATAAGAGTGGGGGGGTAGCCCCACCCACACAGATCGTCTAATCACCCATCTTCACTCTGGAGGTCTGAAGGATTGCAACGCTGACCCCAAAGAGGCCAATGGCACTGCCAAAGATCTCCACAATGAGAATCTTTACAAAGAGGCTGGGGTCCTGCACATCAGCCAAGGTGGCTCCACTGCCCACGATGCCCACACAGACTCCACAGAAGAGGTTAGACAGGCCCACTGTGAGGCCAGCCCCAAACAGGGAGTAGCCTGCATGGTAGTTTTGATGGCCAATGGCCTTGGGGTCAGTAGCACTGCAAGGCTCAGCCCTGTTGCTAATGACAATCGCCATGATGATGCCGTAGATGGCCACAGCCTCACAGAAGATGATGCTGATCAGGTTCTTGGTCTTAATCCTGGGGGCCTTCACCCCTTCCCCAGTGATGGAAGAGCCAGTGATGCAGATGCCCCATGCTGCCCCAACCACAGACAGGGAGATAGCTAGGCCAATGCCCAGGTTTGACCACATGATGGGGGAAGTCTCCGTCAGGAACCATGCCACATCAAAGCGGGAGCCCAAGTCAAAACTGGCGTAGCAGATTCCCATGACGAGCAGGCAGGCCCTGAAGGCCACGAAAACCCCGGAGTACAGCAGCACTAGGCCCGTCATGGCAGCAACGACGCCATGGGGGGGCGGGAGCTCAAACCGCGTCCCTGCATCCGCTGTCCACCCTGCAGCCTGTGGGCCCGCCCTGCAGTGTCACCTCCCCTTTCATTTTCATTGTGATTCCTTTTCCCTGTTATTTTTCATTGTACCAGTAACATTATTTTTACAGGAAAAACATTGAAATACAAACATTAATATATGTATTTGAAAGTAGATATTTTCCCAATACTAAGCACATGCTGTATCATATATTTTCCATGTTGAAAATATTCTTCTCTCTGTGGGAGAGAGCCAGCTGTTTAGTGGTATGCAAAGAAACTTATTTTACTCTTGATCCACGGAACCTCCTAGGGGACACCACTGTAAAATATGTCAATGTTTTTTTTTTCCTGGAAATGGTCTACTAAATATTTAATCTCTTTTCTTTATTATCATCAGAAATTAAAACATTAGCATGAAAAAGTTTAAAATTTCTTAATTATTTTTATTTGAGAAAAGTATACTCATTAGAATATATGGAATATTAAACCCTAAATAAGAGGACTTTATATCGAAAGAAATATCATTAATCATCTAATATAATGAATGTCAAAAATTCTATTTGTGTTCCTGCCAAAATACAGAAACTTATTTTTAAAAACTGAACTATTACTTTCTTTGTGTGTATGTGTGTGTGTGTGTGTGTGTGTGTGTGTGTGTAATTCAGATGTCATTGCTTATTATATCATTCCATACAATTTTAACAGACTTTGAGAAAATATACTGGGAATATTAAACAGATGATGGCAATATTGATGAAAATGTTCAAGTGTTTTACATAAGGTAGTAAGAGGCACCACTGCCACCATCACCCTCCGAAATTTGTATGTTTCACATAAAAAGAGTAAAATAGTTTATTGGCATTTAACTAGCATTATTCTTTGTAATTTATGCACCAAGATACACCTAAACAACTGCAGAATCTTCAGAGCAAAACAAAGCATTTTCTTTCACTAGCAGATATAGCAGTTTCAGTTTCTTTAAAAAACAAGCAAACATGGGCTTCCCTGGTGGTGCAGTGGTTAAGAATCTGCCTGCCAATGCCGGGGACACAGGTTCGAGCCCTGGTCCGGGAAGATCCCACATGCCACAGAGCAACTAAGCCTGTGTGCCACAACTACTGAGCCTGTACTCTAGAGCCTGTGCGCCACAACTACTGAAGCCCGTGTGCCTAGAGCCCGTGCTCCGCAACCAGAGAAGCCACCGCAATGAGAAGCCTGCGCACCACAACGAAGAGTAGCCCCCGCTCACTGCAACTAGAGAAGGCCCACTCGCAGTAACAAAGACCCACTGTACCCAAGAATAAAAATAAAATAAAATAAATTTAAAGACCAAAAAAACCAAGCAAACAAATCAACACAACTACACACACAACCCCAAAACAAAAGTTGGCCTATTTCAGTGGTCCTGAATTTTGATGTTTCTATTGTATTAATTAAAGAAATAAAATGTGATTCAGCATTTAAAAATGAGACTGATCTTCTTCACCATAATTATACTTACTTTATAATTCAAACGATTTAACTGAAGCCGATGTTAACCCAGCAAAAACCATGGATACAACTCAAACTGCTCTTTGGCTAAGAAAATTTCTTTAAAAGTTAAATATTCTTTAAAAACTCAAACCCAAGCTGCACAGGTGTAACTTTAAGAACCTACAACTGACCCTTCCAGAAACCACAGCAGTAGTTCCAAGTGTTTTGAAGCTGGGGAACATATACAGAATCACTGTAAATCGCACATACACATCAGTAACTTCCTGATAAAACTGTACTAATAGTTTCCTCTATTACTGACTAAAAAATAAATCAAGCAGGTACTACAGTTCAGCATTTAAAAGACTTCTATGCCTATTTTTACAAAGATGCTTGGGCTGAGACATACATTTGTATACTTGAAAACAAACAAGGCTTGAAATGTGGTTTTATGTGAAACCACTTAGAAGAACTCAGTCATCAAAAAACTAAAAATACACAACAGATAAATAGGAATTTATTAAAACCACTGTCTCTAACAATATAAAAATTAAATATCAAGGCATCTTTTACTCTCATCTTGGTGTATGCAGCAAAGAGAAGTGTTTTAAATAGGAACCAGTACTTCTATTTCAAATGCTTTCTAACACATTTGGCAGATTTTTTTCCTTTCTCCTATTCCACATTCCGTTGAAAGCTCTCATGATCAAACATCATGACCCAAACCAAAAGAAAAGTATAAACAGATATTGACTTATTAAAAAGCAGTTCACCCTTGAAAAATAAAAAGGAACTACAAAGAATATTCTGTATAGGGAATTTCCTGGTGGCTCAGTGGTTAGGACTCTGTGCTCTCACTGCCGAGGGCCCGGGTTTGATCCCTGGTCAGGGAACCAGGATCCCGCATGCTGCATGGTAAACAAAAAAGAATTATGCATAAAGTTCAAATACTAGTATTTAAATTTCTCTGAAGCAATTTGCGCTTCAATAATTAAGAGAAAGAAGGGATGAAGACTTAAACACGAGAAGCCTATTAATATGGATCACGCTGTGGACTCGTTCACTCAGTAGTCTGCTCTGTTGAGAAGAGAATTTGAAAAGGGCTTCATACTCCCTTAAAAAACAAAAATCACATTCACCAGAATAAGATCATTTAAATTAACACTGATTATATATAATTCCCCGTATTTGTCCACTTATGAAGCTCAATTTCTTCATAAAATATACTAAACAGTAACATTTTCACCTTTTATTAAGGCAAGTTTGGGACTTTTATGTTTGTAGAGTAACAGGCCATAGCATGTAATCTTGCCAGCCCTCCCGCCCCCATCAAGTGTGAATGTGATCAAGCCTCTACCCCCAGCTACCAACCTATGAAACTACAGATGTTAGAAGAACATGTTAAATTATTTATGCCTAAAGGATCCAATCAGTAAAATCCAGATCTTGGAAAACTGTACAGGACAAATGACCCAATTTCTTCAGCAAATTGGAAAAAAATACAAAGTTGTAGAGGAGGAATCTGTGGTCACTTGAAAGATTTATCAACTAATGGCCTTGTGTAGACTTTAGTTCAGTACCAATTCAAACAAACTAAAAATAAATATGCCTCCACACAAACACCTGTACATAAGCAATTATTCGTAACAGCCAAAAAAATGGATAAACAAAGCCTGGTAAATCCATACAAAGGAATATTATTCAGCCACAACAAGGAATGAAGTTTCTTATTCATGTTACAACAGATCAACCTTAAAAACTTTATACAAGTGAGGGTGTTACCGAACCAGGTTTGTTCTGCCGGATGCGCAGAAAGTCAAAATGGTGAGACGCCGAGGTTTGCAGCAAAGTGAGACGGGAAGACAAATCTCAAATCTGCCTTCCCAAAGGCAAGGGGCTCAGGTATTTATGGGAAAAAGAACAAAGAAGCAGGGCACTCTGAGGCGTGGAGAGAGACGAAAGGTTATTGGAAAAAGGTGTGATAATTGTTCTGGGCAGGCCTCTCTGCACGTTCAATATGTCACAAGTGGATGCTCCCGTATGCCCAGCTGAAGGGTCAGTGGTCCTATCCAGTCCTAAGCAGCTCGGCTCAAACCAGACAGAGCTGACTCTTGGCTCAACTTGAAGCCGAGGCAGCTGACTCCAAGTTCCTGGAAAACACCTTGGGCAAACATATTGTTTAAGCTACGTGCTGCTTGGAGGACCCGAAAGTCTTAAAACTTTGATTAGTGAAGGAAGGTGGCATGGATTGCACCATGGTTTCAAATGAAGCCAGACATAAAAGACCACATATTGTAATTATTCCACTTATATGAAATATCCAGAAGAGGCATACCCACAGAAATTAATTTGGAAATGGGTAGCGACTGCTAATGGATACAGGGTTTCTTCTAGGTGTGATGAAACTAGTGGTGATGATTGTACAATTTTGTGAAAATACTATAAACCACTGGGCTGTACACTTTAAAAGGGTGAATTTTATGGCATGTGAATTGTGCCTCAGAAAATACAGCATTCGTGGGACAAATGGAAATTTGAATACTGACTTGCTACTTGATAATATCAACAGTTTATAATATTAAAAAAAATTTATTTTTTGAGATACATTCTCAAAAATTTACAGATGAAATACGATGCTAGAATTCGCTTTAAAAATAATACAGAATAGGTGGGAAATCATTATTTTGAGTAAGGATTACATCAGGCAAGAATCATCAGTGGATTCTGTAATGGTCCTAACATATGTCCACCAATTCTTTGATATTCTCCCTTCAAGAGTTGGGACTTCAGGGAATTCCCTGGCGGTCCAGTGGTTAGGACTCGGCACTTTCACTGCCAAGGGCACGGGTTCAATCCCTGGTCAGGGAACTAAGATCCCACAAGCCGCGCAGTACGGCCACAAAAAAAAAAAAAAAAAAAAAGTTGTAACTTAAAAAAAAATTTGGAGCTAAATTTCCCTTCTCTGGAATGTGGGCTGGACTTGGTCCCTCACATCTAATGACTTGACTGTAGAGGAGGTGACAGTGTGTGACTTCTAAGACTAGGTCACAAGGCTTTGCCCTCTCCTTGCCCTCTCAGGGATCACTTGCTCTAGATGAGGCCAGTACCATGCTATGAGGACACACAAGCAACCCCAGGGAGAGGCCCATGTGGCAAGGAACCGAGGCCTCCTCAGTTCCCACTAACTAAGATCCCACAGGCTGTACAGTGCGGGGGGGTGGGGGGGAAGTTCTAAAGAACACAATTGACAAAATTGGAATAAGAATGGTACAGTAGATAAAACTATTGAGTCAATGTTCAATTTACTGAGGTTAATAATTATACTATGGTCTATAAGAGAATATCCTTATTCTTAGGAAATACACAATGAAGTATTTAGGGATAAAGGGTTGTGATGTATGTTACACTCAAATCGCTCCCCCAAAAAAGTGTGTGTGTGTGTGAGAGAGAGAGAGAGAGAGAGAGAGAGAGACCTACAAATGAAGCAAATGCAATAAATACTAATAGATGAAAGTAAAGGGTAATGGGTATTTGGTTTTTTTACTATTTTCATTTTTGCAACTTATATGTAGGTTTGAAATTATTTCCAAATAAAAACTTTAGAAAATCATATGGCGGGCTTCCCTGGTGGCGCAGTGGTTAAGAATCCACCTGCCAATGCAGGAGACACGGGTTCGAGCCCTGGTCCAGGAAGATCCTGCATGCCGTGGAGCAACTAAGCCCATGCACCACAACTACTGGCCTGTGCTCTAGAGCCTGCGAGCCACAACTACTGAGCCCTGTGTCACAACTACCAAAGCCTGCACGCCCTAGAGCCTGTGCTCTGCAACAAGAGAAGCCACAGCAATGAGAAGCCTGTGCACCGCAACAAAGAGTAGCCCCCACTCACTGCAACTAGAGAAAGCCCGCGCACAGCAACGAAGACCCAACGCAGACAAAAAAAAAAAAATCATATGGCAAAAATATTCTACGGGACGGAGGAAAATAAGTGAGGGTAAAGATGAAAAAGATTGACTATAGGGGACTTCCCTGGCAGTCCAGTGGTTAAGGCTTCCAATACATAGGTTGTGGGTTCGATCCCTGGTCAGGGAGCTAAGATCACACATCCTCAGGGCCAAAAAACCAAAACATAAAACAGAAGTAATATTGTAACAAGTTCAATAAAGAGTTTAAAAATGATCCACATAAAAGAATCTTAAAAAAAAAAAAGAAAAAGATTGACTAAAATTGATGAGTACTGAAGCTGAGTGGTTTATTATAAAAGGCTTAGGAACTTCCCTGGTGGTCCAGTGGTTAAGACTCTGAGCTACCCCCAATGCAGGGGGCCTGGGTTTGATCCCTGGTCAGGGAACTAGATCCCGCAGACCTGGCACAGCCAAATATTTTTTTTTTTTTAAAGGAAGTTTATTATACTCTCCTGACTACTTTTGTATGTATTCGAAAATTTCCACAATGAAGGTAAACAACACTGAAGCGACTGAACTTGAAGATCCCCTATGTCTCTCTGAGTTCAATGGTTTTTTTGAGCATGGTGGGTTATGGATGATGTGAATTTGAGTTTCACCTTCGTTCAAGTTTTTCCTCCAAAAATTGGGGATAATAATTTCTACCAACAGGATTATTAACTTTATATTACACATGTCAAAGTTGTTAGCACGTTCTCTAGCATATCCAATTGTTCAATATGTGTCAGTAATAATTATTACTATTGGATGAATAAGTGAAATATAAAGATTAATTTCCACTTGAGGTTAAAGGAAGTATTGTCTTTGGAGTTTGTTGTTAAGGGATTAGACCTGCATAACCACGACCATTATAGGCATAAGGTATTGGAATAGGTCCACCCTGGGTTCTGCGGAAAGAACAACGTCCTTATAATTAATTAGGTTAACTCCTATGCGTTAAGAAATTTTTTTTTTTTTTTTTTTTGCGATACGCGGGCCTCTCACTGTTGTGGCCTCTCCCGCTGCGGAGCACAGGCTCCGGACGCGCAGGCTCAGCGGCCATGGCTCACGGGCCCAGCCACTCCGCGGCATGTGGGATCTTCCCGGACTGGGGCACGAACCCGCGTCCCCTGAATCGGCAGGCGGACTCCCAACCACTGCACCACCAGGGAAGCCCAAGAATTTTTTTTTTAACAGGATGTAACAGAGTCCTCTATTTACCCAAAATATCTTGACCAGAGCCCCCAGTAAAAGTACAAGACATAAAATTAGGAGCTTTTCCATCATTAAACAAAGGACTGGTGGAATCAAGCCTGCATTAAAAGTTGTGGTAAAACACACATAAAATTTACCATGTTAAGTAATTTTAAGTGTACAGTTTGGTGGCATTAAGTACATTCAAATTGTTGTGTCAGCGTCACCACCATACACCTCCAGAACTTTTTATCTTGCAAAACTGAAACTCTGTACCTATTAAACAATAGCTCCCCATTCCTCCCTCCCCCCAGCCTCTGGCAACCACTCTTCTAATTTCAGTCTCTGTGAGTCTGACTGTTGTAGGTAACTCACACCAGGGGAATCAATACAGTAGTTGTCCTTTTGCGACTGGCTTATTTCACTGAATGCAATGTTCTCGTGGCTCATCCACATTGCAGCACGTATCAGGTTTCTTTCCTTTTTAAGGCTGAATAATATTCCATTGTACGTATATGTATCCACCATATTTTGTTTATCCAGCGATGGACACTTGGGTTGTGCACACCCCGTGATGACTGTGAAAAATGCTGCTATGAACCTGGGTGGACATATATCTCCTCCAGTCCCTGCTTTCAATTTCAAGCTTGGATTTTTACAATTTGTGGGAGAAAGTTGTATTTTAAATTCCTCTTACCATCTGGCATTTAATTTGTTTGTTTGATGTGTTTAAGTGACCGGTAAGGGGACAACGATAATGCTTTTCCTGATAAAATACTAACATGAATGGTCTTGACCTATTCATAATAGCTAAGCTTCCGTTTCATTTCAGGTGAGTCCCTTCACGTGCAACACTACTCACATGACTACTGGAAAGTTACTTCGATTGGAGGGATCTGAAATAGCAACGTTGTTTTAGGCTTTGGATGCTGGGTGAGGATGGGGAGAACTGAAGCTGGTCAAGTTCATGGGAAAGGGCCTGGTTTCTCTTCAGCAGAAGTCTTCCTCTTTGAGGCCTGAGAACTGTTACTCGCTCACGTTTGATTTTCCCCGTGCACCCCCGTACGATGGCACTTCTTCCCTCTTTCCTGGAGGGTTACATAATTATGCAGCTCGACATCGTGGGCCTTTTTTCCCCAGACAGTACTTTCTGGAACTGCTAGATTTCCAGATGAGAACTGTTTATTCTGGATCAGACTTAAGTTGGTCATCTGAATTCTCGTGGGTATGGAGAGTTTTTCTTACCCTTGGCCTACTTTTTGTGTTGCTAAATATCCTCTTACAGTTCCACCAAGCACTTCGTAAGACAGAAAGAGTTGAAAGCACTGCTTCTTTTGCTTTCTCAGTTCCTCTGGCTGTTTCAGTGCGTCAGTTACATGGTGCTTCTCTGGTAAGCCACAACCACAGAGGAAGGAAAGGAAGGTTTTGTTCATGTCACAATGCAAATCAAGTGCCTACTCTGTGCCGTGCTCCAGGCCTCATGGTTCATTACAAAACCGGAACAGTAAGGACGGTGATAGAAATACATCCAGGGCTCAGTTGGGGGAAAAAAGGCACTGAAGGCCAGGGCTCTAATTCCCATGCAGTGTGCTTGTATTCGGTGTCCTGGCACGGTTCAGAAGCAGAAAATCACCATTGTGTTATTGACCTCATCTATCAACTCATTTTTCCATGTTCCCATAGCAACGTGGGAGAAACTGAGAAAAGATATAGGAAAGAGGAAGAAAAAACGCAGGGGAAGCAAGCTGGCCTCCTGCTTCCTCTGTATACTTCAGTAGATCCTGCATTTTCCTCTTCTCCTCGTTACCCCGGTTTCCACAGTGATTGTTCCGATAGCTGTCAAATGTGACCATGAACATCGCACTCACTAGTATAACACTGAAGCATCATAACTCAGTCCTCCTCTGTTGGTTGTTCCCAGTTTTTCATTTTTCACTATAATGAAAAATGCTATGACAAAGAACTCCATGCACATGGCTTTTTTCTTTTTCTTTTTTTGGCCTTTTGGATTATTTCCTTGATATTAACTCTTAGGAATGGAATGCCAAGCAGGCTTGCGGGGGGTGGATTAAGTCCGTTTACATTGAGTTGGACGCTCTCCTGATGAAGGTACAGGGTCATAAAAATGTTCATGCCTGCGTTTCGACACTCCTTAAAAGTACATCTTGTTGAAAGCAATGAAATAAGCGTTAGCTTAACATTCACACACACTCAAAAAAGAACTCCGCTGGAGTGTGCAGGAACTCGATACAGTACAGGAAGCACTGTGTCATGGAGACCTAAATAAGGAAGGAATAAACAGTCAAGTGCTGGGGAAGGCATCCTCTTCAGTCACATCATCCGGGAGGATTTCGCTGGAGTAGCTTCCCACCTAAGAGAGGATTTGAAAACCACCGATCTACCTCCTTTCTTTTATTCAGAACATAGGCCACGGAAGTCTTTTTTTAACATGCCCAAGGTCACATAACAGGCTAGGACTGTATTCTGCCTTCAGCTTTTGGGGTTCTCTGTACAGACATCCTCTCCTAGTAAGTAAGGGAAACTGAGGTAGCGACTGGAACCCAAGGGAGGAGGCCCTGAGGGAGGCGGCCCACGTGCTTCCTTGGGCCTTTCCTCTCTCCTCTTCCCATCTCTCTCCCAGCCTAGAGGGATGAGAAACACCATCTTAAATCGGGTGGTGGAGCCTTCATTTTATTGTTTTCCTTTATACCCTACACATTGGATAAAAATTTATTTGAATCTCTTCAGTTGTTAATCTATAAAGAATTAAAAATTGCTGAAAGCAAACGTGTATTCAAAGCAAACTGCATATCAGATACACTGCCCGTGCGTGTGCTTAGAAAATTCACACTTTCCTTTTATATCCAATTATGCTGTTCATTTCTGGTCCCCCCTCCTCAAACCCTAGGAATTCACACCATTTTCTTCATTTTCCTTTCACCTGTCTGTGGATTGTGACCTTTCACCTTCCAGTTACATATATCTTCTCCCTTCTCCCAAAGTCACAAATCAGAACTGTCCATGCATCCAATGTTTACTAAGGGCTTACTACGTCCCAGGCACTGTTCTAGTCCCTGAAGACACAGGAGTGAATAAATCAGAAAGAAATCCCTCCTCACTTTCTATGGGAGAAGATGGACAATAAACAAATATGAACACAAATAAATGCATCGACAACACATTCGTCATCTAAACCCACTGCACCCATGGGAAACCCAAGGTTCAGAGATGGTGAGTAATAAGCAAGTGTGGGTGCTGGATTTCAAACCCAGGCCTGTCTACATCCAATTTATGAGATCCTAACTTGTAAGCTACAAAGCCCTGAGCAAAAGCAAAGACTGATGCTGATTACTGTTGCCAAAGTCTAGCAAAATGAAAATGCAGGCACTTTTTTTGGGTAATTTTCACTTGTCAGAGACACCAGCCTTTTTGGGTTTGCAGTTTTCTTGAAAGATGTGCCTGAAAAATGGAAACCATATTCCTTCCATTGACCATGCCTACCTAACTCCAGAAACAAATTACAGTTAGAAATGGTTGGGGTTTTTATGATTAAAAATTTTAAAAATGTGTCTTATGTGTACAATTTGATTTTAACTATGTATATACTTATGAAACCACATAGATCAAGTGAAATAGTTGATTTTAATCAACACTATGCTTGGCCTTGATATCTGTCACAGCTTGAAAGTGGATAAAGTATCTTTTGGTCCCCAAAGAAAACAACTTGATGTTTCTGTTCAAACTGCCTTGTTTTGTGAAGTTGATATAAAGGCAGTTGCACTTTCCAAAACTTTCCAGCTTACTTGATGGAAAGTATTTCATACTCCTGACCCTGGGAAGGCAGCTACCTCATCCAACAGAAGTCCTCAACATACAGATGACCCCTTACAGGTACTTCTTTTCCTTCCTGTATCGGCAGGGATTTCCCCCCTCCTCACTCTTTTCCTTAATCCTTGTATTCTCACCAAGAGTGATCTCCGGTGGTTTCTATACTTCTCAGGTTCCTTCTGGCTTTAGCATCCCCAAAGACTGTTCTCTTCCTTCTTTCTCCTCTGTCATCACTCCATAACTGTTCCTAGGCCTATACTCACTGACCTGCTCTTCTGCATCACAGGCCACAGGCCCCCCCTAGGGTGGACCGAAAATCTGCTCTTATCTTTACTGTCTCTACTCAAAATCTTAACCATCTTCACTCAAGGAGCAGTGTGAATGCCACCTCCTACAGGAAGCCTTCTCTGATTGTCCTAGCTGAAAGGACTGCCATGGCACTTTACTGGACCTCTCAAGACACTCATCACATTTTTCACTATCAAATTTTTTTATCAGATCTCCTCTTGTCTCCTGGAGCCCCGACAGCACCTCACCCACAGCAAGTGGTTTTGTGACTGAAACTTGACTTACTCCTGCTGGGGCTATGCAGACAGGAGCTATGTTTTCAGCTGTCAAGTTGTAAGTTACATTCTTCTCTCTGTTGTGCGGAGCATTTCAGTTCTCTAGCACCTTCTACTATACTTCAGTACATACTCTGGCTTTCTGACATGCAGGCTTTTATGAGCTGAGACACAGCTCCCATAAACAACACTGTCCATTTAGGAAACCCATTCTGCATTCCCTAAGAATTGTATCAGAAACCTTGGAAATACAATCTGCTCTTCAAGGGAGAATAGTCACAGAATTTAACCTGATAATTTAAAAGGAAACAAAAAAAAAACGTTTTCCAACCAGAAGTAGGGACTAGTATCCTTCATTTCCAAGGAGACCCAAGAAGAAAAATTCTAAGTATGCATTAAGCCCAGATGCTCAAAGGAGTGGAATTAATGGCACACAAAATAAAAATGTTTTAAACTTCGAGTCTCAAAATGTAGGATCTATCACTAATAGAAAAACACACTTTAAAAGTTGTAAAATATAAGATTTTAAAATTTCAGGGACTTTCCCTGGTGGCACAGCGGTTAAGAATCTGCCGGCCAATGCAGGGGACACAGGTTCGAGCCCTGGTCCAGGAAGATCCCACATGCTGCAGAGAAACTAAGCCCGTGGGCCACAACGACTGAACCTGCGTTCTAGAATCCACGAGCCACAACTACTGAACCTGCACGCCTACTGAACCACAACTACCGAAGCCCACATGCCTAGAGCCCGTGCTCTGCAACAAGAGAAGCCACCACAATGAGAAGCCTGCGCACCGCAATGAAGAGCAGCCCCCACGCAGCAACCAAGACCCAACGCAGCCAAAAATAATTTATATGTATTAAAAAAAAGATTTTAAAATTTCAGTCCTTATGCTTTTAAATGACCATAAAGTGGGTAACACACAAAAAATACTCATTTATCTTCATGTGTTAAAACCTTACCTGGAATTTCCATTTCTAAGGCATTTAGTGGGAGCGAATGATCTATCGAGGGCACTGAGGCTTTGGCGTGTAATGGATGATCTTGTACAAAGAATCAATTCAGGATTCCTGCAGCTGAAGACGGTGCAGCGTAACTTCTGTCTCCGTGGTTTCTAGGAAGTGCTGCTGACTGTTTTCTAGGGCAGAGCCAGGGGGCAGGTGGAAAGGCTACTTTTCAGATTCTCTTCTGTCCTAGTTTGGGCTAATCATTCCTCAGTGCACATGGCTCATCTGGTAACGCTGATCAGAATAAAAATTCCATGGATTAGATCGAATATAAATGAAAGTCCGGATGTTAACTGCAGATGGGCTTTTAGAACACACGAAGTATTCCCTTCCTGCTTGTAAACTTTAGGAAGAAACAGTGAGTTTCACCCAGGTTTATCAACATGGTGGTGGCGGCACGGGTCTCTTGGGTCTCCCCTTTGCCAAAAAGAGTAACCTCAGCAGATGCTGAAGTGTCCTCCGGGCTCTCCCGGCACCGCCCACAATCACTTTAGAGCCGCTCCTCGTTCACAAGCCCCCCCACTAGTCTAACGGCTGGAGAAATCAAAGGAAAACAGTTCTCAGGGTGACATCAGGGTGACTGGTTTTTGACTGAGGGCTGGGTCCATAGGAGTTTTGTTTTGGGGCCCATTGTTTGGGGCAAATGGGATTTAAAGTTGGTACAAAGCTAAGAGATTGGGCCCTTGAGGAAAAGCAAGGTGGTGATGGCTGAGTTCAGAGAGACATCACTAGAGCTAATGGCCATGCAAATGCAGTGGTGCCCAACCCAGAATGAACTTTCTCAAATGCAGCACCCAACCTGCCACTTGCCCTTGGAGAGCCCTTTAAGGTTTTCCCCTGCCCTTTTAGATCAAGTCCACCCCCCCTCTGCCAGGCTGACAGGTACCTCTTTTTCCAAACCTGGCCCTATCTTACAGCCTCATCTCTTGCCCATCCCCCCTTGCCATTTAGGTTCCAGCCACACCGAAGAACATTCACTGCTTCCCAGTCTTTGCCTATGTTGTTCTCCTAGGCCCTGGAGCCCTTTGTATTTAAACCCACCTCACTCCTAAAACTATCACTTAGCCTTCAGGGGAAGAAACATCTACTCACCCCTGCCAAAAAGGAGCTGGCCACCTGCTCAAACACACTGGGCTGACCTTTGACCCAGCCTCTTTACCCACTATGGTAACCATCCATTCTCCCCCTGCTATGTGGGTGGCATGTACTGTGTGTGTACACAGTAGGCACTCAAATACTTGATGGGAAGAAGGTAGGGTTTAAAATGCAGTGTGAGGGACATGGGTTAGTTCTGAAAGTGACTTCCCAGGGCAAGTAGCCAAAGATGTGCACATCTTGGATCTCTGGAGGCCAGTGTGAGTCTCTGCTTCAGTGCTAAAAGTCCTTAGGGCTTGTGGCTGCCCAGGATAGTTCCGGACACACCAGACATTTATGTGATTGCTAGACTTGGAGAACATCAGCCCTTCAAAGTAAAAAAAATTGGGTTCCCTCCTCTGTCTTCAAAAACTCATGCTGAGGCAAAGTTTTGCACAGGACCTGTAACAAAATGAGAAAAATAGGGACAAATTAAACTCATACAACACAAAGAGTTACTAAATTGATTTAAAGGATTCTCCTTTACTCTGACCCTATGCTCTTCCCATGTTTTGGTATTAAAACGTCTTTGTAAAAAATGACAGTGATAAGAGAAAGACAAATATCATATGATATGGTTTATATATGGAATCTAAAAAACTGATACAAATGAACTTATTTACAAAACGGAAATAGACTCACAGACATAGAAAACAAACTTCGGTTACCGAAGGGGAAAGGGGAAAGGGGACAGGGGTGGGATAAATTAGGAGTTTGGGATTAAAATATACACACTACTATATATAAAATAGACAACCAACAAGAACCTATTGTATAGCACAGGGAACTCTACTCAGTATCTTGTAATAACCTATAATGGAAAATAATCTAAAAAGCAGTGCGTGTATATATATATTATATATATATATATAAAATATACATATATAAAACTGAATCACTTTGCTGTACACCTAGAACACAACATTGTAAATCAACTATATTTCAATAAAAGGTTTTCAAAAACCAATAAATAAATAATAAATAAATAGAGTCCTTACTTGGCCAAATAAGAAGTGCCAAAACTTTCTAGCCATATCGGGGAGGGGAGGGGGGAGTGGGGACTGGGAAAGAAATCTCAGGTGAAGAAAGCCCTAAATGTGAAAGGCAAAACTGAAAAACTCCTAGAAGATTACAGAGAATATCCTTATGACCTTGAGGTAGAGAAAAGCTTCTTAAATAAAACACAAAAAGATATGATTTCCTCTAATCATAAGAGGAAAGATAAATTTGACTACATTAAGAACTCTATGCGTCACAAGAGACCATAAAGAATGAAGGTAAGTCACGGAATGAGTATCTGCAACACACATAATTGACAAAGAAATAGTATCCAGAAATCCATCTATCTATCGTCTATCTATCTATAGATTGAGATATACACACATACATACACCCTCGTAAAATTAAAACGCAAGCAAATAAGACACAGATAACCTAACAGAAAAATGGGTAAAAGACGAATAGGCATTTCACGAAAGTGGAAATCTAAATAGTCAATAAGTAAATTAAAAAGTACTCAATTTTATTTGTACACAAGGAAATGCAAATTAAAACCCACAAGGAGATACCATCTTACACCCATCAAATCAGCAGAAATTTAAATTCCTGGTGATACCAAAGCATGGGAGATAATGTGGAACAATGTTGTTCTCATTCCCTGCTGGTGGGAGGGTAAAATGGTATCATCCCTTTGAAAAACAGGTTGGCATTAACTAAAAAGTTTGAAGAGATACATATTCCCATGACCCTGCAGTTTCATTCCCACATTTATACCCTAGAGAAAACATGCACAGGTGCACTGGGAGATGCATACTAGAAGGGTCAGAGCAGCACTGCTCTTCACATTAGCTTCAAACCAGAAACAGCCAACGCCCACCCATAGCAGACTGGATAAACTGTGGTGCAGTCGTACAGTGGAACAGCTTATAAAGCAGTGAAAGAGAATGATCTCCTAAACCCAAAATTAAGCGGAAAAAGACAATACGAATGGTGTGATACCGTTTATACAAGTTCAAAAACAGACAAAAAATAACAATGCTGTTTGGGAAACATACACAGGAAGGAGGAGGTCGAATTATAAGAAAAAGATTATCTCAAAAATCAGAAAACCAAACACATCTGGAGAAGGAAGAATTATGATCTGGGAGAGACACAAGGGGCAGCGCATTTTAGGTGCAGGCAATATGCTTTTTCTTGCCTGGGTACTAGTTGTGTGATTGGTTAAACTTAATGTATACATTTCTTTTCTGTATGTGTATTTCGCACTTAAGTTGCCCGTCCCTTTCTTAAAGTTTTACTGGTTGAAAATCTCCAAGACAGAAGCACCTATTTGCGTGGTGCTCCATCAAAGCTGAGTCCAAGTATTTTAGAAAGAACTCCGAGTAACCCCAGGGGAGACTTTGAAGAGCAAGAGAGGCTGGAGCTGACCTTCAGTTAAGTGTCTATCAGGGGTTTTTCTCAATAATGCTTCTCCAACAACCAGAGGGGTGGGAAAGCGTGACCACAGCAAAGGTGTCACTTAGCCAGGGGGCTTGTGGAGGCCAGGGTGTCAGGAGAGAAGTTTGGGATGTTACTGTGTGGTGGACCCTGAGTGCCTGATTCAGGAATCTGGATTTAATTCTGTAGACAGTAAGTAGACTTGGAGGATTACCATGCAGCAAAGGGACAATTAAAAATACCCTAATGGGGCTTCCCTGGTGGCGCAGTGGTTGAGAATCTGCCTGCCAATGCAGGGGACATGGGTTCGAGCCCTGGTCTGGGAGGATCCCACATGCCGCGGAGCAACTGGGCCCGTGAGCCACAACTACTGAGCCTGCGCATCTGGAGCTTGTGCTCCACAAGAAGAGAGGCCGCGACAGTGAGAGGCCCGCGCACCACGATGAACAGTGGCCCCCGCTTGCCGCAACTAGAGAAAGCCCTCGCACAGAAACGAAGGCCCAACACAGCCAAATATAAATAAATTAATTTTTTAAAAAAGTAACAAATGTTCAAGTACAATTGGTGTCTTAAAAAAAAAGAAAAAACCCTAATGTCTTAGGGAGATGATTCTGGGTGTGAGGGGTAGGGTGGACTGAAAGTAGAGAAACTGATAAAGGCTCAGGCATAATAGACCAGGAATGACGGAAGTGAAGTTAGAAAGCGATGGAACGAAGACGAGTTACTGAGGAAGAACAGTAGGAACTTAGTGATGGAACAAACTTTTTCAAAAACTTATTTTCTGTTCTTTCCCAGCTCTTCCATTCTAAAGCTAACTCAAGAGAGATTCTGCTTTACAAGGACAAGTGACTGGAACCACGTAAGGTCAGAAGAGGACTAGCAGACACACTGATTTGATGCCGAGAGCCCAACTGAAGGCTTCAAAATTCCCTGCAACTACTTGAGAGTATTGCCAGGGTCGGGGGCTGGGGGGCGGGCAGGGAGGACACAGAGGGTGGAGCCTTTTCAGCAGCAGCAGAGTTGTTTAATGGCGAGCAAGGAGTTTTTAACTTTTCATTATGGAAATTCTCAAACATACATTGACACCAGAATAGTCTAGCGAACCCCTGTGTACTCATCTCCTGGCTTCAACAATGATCAATATGTTATCAAGTGGCTTTCGCCATTTTCCCACCCTCCACATCAATGCGCCCCAGGAGGGAAGCCAGGTCTGGTGAAGGATAAAACATACACATTTAGAAACATTTGAATCTTAGTTTTTGTGTTAGGCTGGGATGTCAGTGGTTCCAAAACAGGTATACATGGGATCAAGAGCAAAGAGCACAACCATCTGGCTTTCCTGCCCCAGACACTCCCCGGCCTCTGAATCCATAGCCATACAAAGTGTGTTACCTGTGCTGGATGGCTAGACCTTAGCCGCCTCGACTGGAGTTGGCTGTCGGTCACGCGACTAGAAGCTCCGCTGGGGATTTGTCGATTGTGAACTTGGACAGATAAGTCCTGCTGCAGAGCGGTTCCCTAAGCCTGTGATTACCACAGGAGGAGATGAGCCCTTCACAAAGTGTGGTTCCTTGGAAGAAACTGGCTCTATAATCCTGCTCTTTCCAGATGTTGCCAGGTTTGATCATTGCAACTCCCATTCTATCAGAATGAAGAGAAGGCAGCTCTGACCTGGGAGACGATGGGGGACCATCTCCTCACCACGGCAGAGCCTGAAGCGCAGCTGGAACAGGTCCTCGGAAAAGGGAGATGTTGGCGGTGTCGAGCTCTACTGCCCGAGTCACCTTGTCAGCTCCAGGCAGCAACAGTCCACGTTGTAAGAACACTGGTACCTTAAATTTAACCCTGTACTCAAGGCAGCGCACATTCCTGGGAGCAAAGAAATTTGTCTCCTTCTTCTGTGAAGCTGTTTTGCAAAACAGCTATAAGGAAACCATGGTACATGGAAATACATATGTGAAAATGTGCTAGGAGTCCTCAGTGGAAATGTCAAGGTTATTCTGAAGCTCACCAGTACGGATGGAAAAATGGGTTGCTTGGGGCAATATCCTAGTCCCCTGGGGATTTCTGTCCGTGAGCATGTGACAAGATGTTACTGCACGACCAAACTCCGTTTGGTTGTACTTTGTGCAGCCCCAGGCACTAAACATTCTTGCTGCGAGGGTCACCACCTCACAAACTGAAGCACCACAAGTATTTTCAAAATGAGAGAGTAAAAAAAAAAAAAAACGAGCAATGAGTCCTTTAGTTCCGCTGGTTTCCTAATAAACGAAGCTGGCCCTTCTCTCCAACTGTGAAGCAGGCCAGAAACCACACTGACAACATGAAGGGTACTTCTAGAAAAACAGGCCAAGTCCACTGTATGCAGGAGAAACAGGATAATTTTATTCTCATTTTTCCTTAAAATAAAGATACAGTAGAAGTTTTACAATTCAGTATGATTGGACGTGATTTATAATTTTAACATTTTTTAAAAAACAAATGACAACAGAAACAAAAGACTACTACAAATTATAAAACTACTAGAGCAAAGAGAAACTATCTTTCTAATCAAAACATGTACCACAGCTCTAAACTTCCTAAGAAAACTTTCTAAGATTTCTAAGCTAAACTTTCTTAGAATGGGGTTTGTGAAAAACCTTTAATCTCAAGTATTTAAACTATTCCTGTACCCACTAAATGCTTTCACCAACTTGTTAATCATATGCTTCCTAAATTTAGGAACCAGTGATCAAGTGGCCTGAAACAAGTCTTGATCCTATAATTCCAGCTATAAATTACCAATATTTAAAGAAAACAATATATTTTCTAAGCATGTAAGTTTTCTAAAAACTTCAATTACCTTTTCTGGCTCAGTACCTCACTGAAATGTTCAAATATTCATATTGCACACAAAAAAATTTGAGCAGCATACTATATGAGTGTGAGAAGCCGATGAAAAATAAGATTGAGGAAAATCCCTAAGTTGTGTCCCATTTAACATGATTTAAATATATAGTTTCTATATCTTTAATTAATATAAGTAAAAAGGTAATCTTTAGAACAGCACAGAGATACAAATGCATTAGCGTTTTACAAAATATATTCAACCCCTTATACGTCCAACAATCTTTTAGTTTTGGAGCTGCCATACAAGGGAGCTAGTTTCTTCTCCTTCATATGAAAGCAGGAAGTCATGTGTACAAAGTTATTTATATGAGAAGAATAAAGATCCACATTCCTTTTCTTTGTTCTTGACAAATATTTATGGAATGTTGGAAGTGATGAGAAAACAATTCCAATGTTATGAAGTCCAAAGTCTTGGAATGAAAAAACTCGTAGTGGCACGCTGAGCTACACAGCATGACAATCATCTTCTAGAAACTAGGGTTGCGTTCTCTATCGTGTTTAGAGGCTACCACAGAACTGGGTGGAAAGGCCATGAATGACGTGCCACCTCTGGTCAAACAATCAGAGCATGCAAATGTCAATGCCATCTCAAGAGTCCCAACCAACTCCCTGATAAAATGACAGGCAACACTAACTGGCTACCAGCCTAACAGGCTACTTTCCCAAGCTGCTGAAGCAGATAAAAGTTCAAGGGGTTCAGGATAAGTCCACTGGCCCCTCACAGGGCTGGGTGCTCCTAAACTCATCACCAGGCTTCAGGGAAAAGGATCACTGACTCTAACTTCCACAAAACAAATTAAAAACAAAAACTGCCTGCCAGGGAGATAAAGTTAAAGCCTCATTTTAAAACTCGTGGGCTTCCCTGGTGGCGCAGTGGTTGAGAGTCCGCCTGCCGATGCAGGGGACACGGGTTCATGCCCCGGTCCGGGAAGATCCCACATGCCGCGGAGTGGCTGGGCCTGTGAGCCATGGCCGCTGAGCCTGCGCGTCTGGAGCCTGTGCTCCGCAACGGGAGATGCCACAACAGTGAGAGGCCTGCGTACAGCAACAACAACAACAACAAACTCGTAACTAGCAGATGAAAAATTTAAGTTCTTCATAAAAGAATTATTATAACCTTTAGCATATTAAATACTGCTCTCGGGCTTCCTTGGTGGCACAGTGGTTAAGAATCAGCCTGCCAATGCAGGGGACATGGGCTTGAGCCCACATGCCGCAGAGCAACTAAGCCCGTGCGCCACAACTACTGAGCCTGCGAGCCACAACTACTGAGCCCACATGCCACAAGTACTGAAGCCCGTGCTCCTAGAGCCCATGCTCTGCAACAAGAGAAGCCACCACAATGAGAAGCCCACACACCGCAATGAAGAGTAGCCCCCGCTCGCCTCAACTAGAAAAAGCCTGCGCGCAGCTACAAAGACCCAACACAGCCAAAAATAAATAAATTTATACCAAAAGAAAAAAAATACTGCTCTCAACGTACTTTCATTCAGATTTTAAAGGACCTTGTCTCTTGGGTTTGCAACTTCTCACCTCTCCCTTCCTAATTTGTTTTCTCCTTGCCTTTCTAAGTAAATTATTCTAAAAACAACAACAACAGAAAAAAAACAATGCTTAATATAGGACTTGGAAAGCAAGATAAGGTTGAGGAAATCACACCATATGCTCTGGTTTGCTGCCCAAAGATACAGCTGCTGTGTTTCTTAAAGCAAAAAGTAGAAGAAAATTGTATTTTAGGGCCTGGGGGCTAGTAAATCACTAACAGATTTGGGGATAGACTATTCATACTGGTTATATGAGCCAAATGCAGATGTAAAATAACCCAAAGCCATCCTGTGACAGGCAGCTTTTCCTATTCACTTAACTCAGGACACTTGGGTCAGCTTCAACCCTCTTTCCTTTACCTATGTCATCGTCATTACAGTGCCTAGCAGGAATTAAAGCACACCAGGGACATTTTCCAAACACTCTTTTTAAGTCACCTGGACAGGAGCGAGGTCTCCACCAAGCTATGGAGGCAGTCTGTGTTGCCTGGCACACTCTGAAAAAGCCTGGCTGACCCTAGCTCCCTCGGGCCTACATAAACGCACTCAGTCCTCAGACAAAAACACTGTGGCCAAGCAAAGCACACACCTTTTCCAGTGAGTTGTCCGAAGACAGCCACACCAGTGTTGGCTCCACTCACAGAGCCAGTTGCTAGAGGAGGCTACTGCTTCCAGGCTGGACGCTGGGCTGGAGCCAGGAACCCAAACTTGAAGCACGTAGGCTCCCGGGACCAGGGGCCAGGCTTCCTGCCTGCAACTGTGCTGGCTGCCCCAGGGCCCCCCAGCAGCAACGTAATAGCCTGCACTCCCTGAAGATGCCCATACCTTCTAGAACCTGAAGGAAATAGAGTTATGGTCTTTTGACCATTTCTATGACAAAAGTTCTATCTTCTGAAATACTCACATTATGTTGAAAGCCAGTTAAATGACCACTGTAAATAAGAGTTGAACTCTTAACCAGAAACATGAATAGAAAGTTCCATTAAGGTGTATATAAAATAGGGAGTGATACTAAAGCAAAGTTAAATTTTATGTAACTTGTTTTATTTCAGTGGGATTCCAAAGTGGATTGGACTTCTTGGAATAGTGAGAGATGAGAATTCACCCCAATCATACAAGCCATACAAACGAAAGGAGGAACCAGCAGCGTGCTGGCTGACCCCTCACAGCACTCTTAGCGCCGTGAACAGCCTGGCGGTCGAGAGTAGCAACTGCGTACCGATACACTATCACACTCTACTCAACAATGCGGCCTCACGAAAAAATAAGATGTTAGTCTCAGTGCAACTTTAAAGTACCTTTTAAAGTTTTGTTTGGTACTACTTTCTTCTCTTCAAATAGTATTTCCTGAGAAAGCAAACTTTCCTAGCAGAAGTGGAATTAATACAGTTCTCACAATAAGCCCTTTACCTTGAGTTATTATACTCAAAGGGAAGTACGCTTTTAGGTGTGCAGGACTTGTGTTAAAACACAAATTGGAAATTTTAGGGATATTTAGATTATGTCCCTATGTTTCGTTTCACATGCCCTAGTAGTGCTTTTTATACAAACATTTCTTAAAGGGTAAATCAAATATAATCAAGCGTCCTCCCTAATTAGGTCCCCGATTTTCTCAATACTCTTTATATCAAATGTAGATTATACTCATGATGTATTTTCCAAGTATCTGAAAAAGCAGTCTGTCGCCTGTAAGTACTCCCTGAGAACACCCAGCCAAAGTCCCCTTGAAAAGCAAATGAGAGCTGAGCCTGGCAGCCACATGAGGTCTAGTTGTGTAAAAATCTTCAGTAGTGAGCACACCTGTGTCTAAAATGAACCCAGGTGTCCTTCATGAAACATGACTGATGTCATGGCTGTAGTTTTCTTCTCTTGCTTTTCTAAATGTGAGCCAAGATGAGATTTCTGTTTAATATTTACAGATCATCTTGCTTTTGGAAGGGGGTAGAGATTGCTTACATGAGGATTTTCTATCAGGGAAGTAGGAAGGCCAAGCGCCCTGAAAAGCTTTATGAAGATTAAGACTAAGAAAAAACCTGTAAGTCTGTAAACACCCAATGGAAAACTGTTCAAAAGAAGAAATAGAAGGCACAAACTCTGGGTTAAAAAATGCATGTAAAGATTGCAACATTACTACAGTCAATAGAACTAACACCTAGATCTTTAAAAGTCTTGCCCTAAATACACACTCAGTTAAACTGCTTGAACACCGCTATAACCGTCACCATGCTGTTTCTTTGCACATCTACTCGAACAATAAGAAAAAGGAAGAAAGCACAGTGACCCTCCTTCACACCTCAAAGCAAGTGCTTAGGATTGGGAAAGAATAAATTAAAAGCACAAAACAAAACACTCCATCCTCAGAACTACCACCTCTGACTTCCACGGTTTCTAGGAGGAAGTGAAGTGATAAATGTATTTTGTGGGTAGAAAACCAACAAACAAAAAATCCTCATATAACTCAGCAAGATAATAATGAAGGGCTGGATTATATGCCCCCTTACTGTTAAATGTAAGCACATTTTAGGCCCCACTTTAGAGAAATTAAAATAGTAATATAACTTAATCTTAGCACATATAAATAGCCATCTGGATATTCAAACAGCAACAACAGAACAAAAGTTACACCAAGTAAAAACTTTTCTAAAGTAAACAAATGTATAATATCAGAACTCAGAATTCATTAGAACGTTCACTGTGTTTCAATCAGGCTCAGACTGAAATAAAAGTAGTCAATTTAAACCCCAACCTGGGAAGCCGTCCCTGCTACGCTTGTGGTTTCGTCTTTTCAGCATCCCGTGACATTCATTTACACAGAGGGCAACCGTCCCTGTAAACAGTTCGACCTATTGGTCCCTGCTGTGGACCTGTGGTCGATGAAGAGGAACAGTCTGGGAGCAGCAGACAGACAGGGGACGCTTAAACCTAAGAAAGCGACAGCAGCTTCTGGGTGGCTTGCTCCGCTCAGGGTTTCCCGTCAGGCAGCTCAGTGAGACTCTGTGGAGTGGAACTGGTGAAAGTAGAAAGCCATGAAGACATGGCTGTCTTTGCACTGGAAAAAGCTCCTCCAACTGACTGGCCTGAATGGAAAGAAGGGGAAAAACAAAAGGAAAAATGTCTTCACTTTTGTTAAGAGACACTGAAAAACCAATGTTAATTAATAAATGTTAATTAACTGCAACCGATATGTTAATAGTTACTAAAATACCATTTACACTTCTAGTTTCAAAATAATCCCTTACCATGGGAATGTCTAAGAGGAACCTGAATAATGCCAGGGTGTAAGACCCTGCTCTCCTAAGCATTTTGAAAATCTTGAGCAAACGCTTTCCTTAATACCCACTGTGCCAGAGACCAGTGGTTCTCAGCACTGGCTGTGCAGCAGAATGACTCGGAGAGCTGAAGAGGTCCTATGAGCTCTCTGCACCCTAAATCCAAGTTGATACCTAAAAACCACCTGCAGGGAAGAGTGGTTAGGCTGCTCAGGGAAATTTGGTTTTGTCATCTAAAATGATGTTGCATCAAATGAAGACACACAGAGCTCTATCTGCCTGAGGTCTGTTCTGTTTTTAAGAGCGTTATCTCGTGTTAAAGTGAAATTATTTAAGCTGAATCATCCATACTCACTATTCCTGAAGAAGGGAGTGTGGAAGAAGAGAATAGGCCTTAGAATTTAAGTATCAGCAGCATCACTAAAAATTAACTACCAACTGACATCATATAACTATGATGAAGTAGAATTTTCCTACTTTTCCATAGTGATGGGGCTATGTGCCTTGTGTTTCTCTTCTAAGACGAGTGGGTGGAGTAGTTCTCTCACCCTGTCTATCTCTGGATATACAGAACGTTAGAGCTACGAGGACCCCTGCACAGAGATCACTTAGTTCTGGGGCTTTTGAGTTGTGTTCAGTAAGGGTTAGCCAAGCTCTCTCAGGAGGTAAGAAAGGAGACGGGTCCTATTTTCAATACTGATATGACAAAGCAAACATAGCCAAATGTAAATAATCAGTGAATCTGAGACAACTGGGAGTTCCTTGTACACTGTTGCACAATTTAAGTTTGAAATAATATAAAAATAAAAAGTTAAAAATACAGAAAAGAGGGAAAAAGAAGTTTCTTTACAAAGGGTATGGAATAATCTTCAAAATATTTTAAGTGAAAAAAGGTACAGAAGGGTGTATACAACAGCATGCTACCATTTGTCTGGCTTTGGTATCAGGGTAATACTGGGCTAAGTAAATAAGCTGGGGAGTATTACCTCAACCACTACTTTCTGAAAGAGTTTGTATAACAGTAGCATTATTCCTTAAATGTTTGATAAAATTCATAAGTGAAGCCATCTGTGTTTAGATTATGTTTAAAACCTTGTGGCAAGCTTTTAAATTTTAATTCAACTTATTTAATAGATATAGGGCTATTCAGATTTTCTATTTCTTTACTGCATTGGTTTTGGCGATTTGAGTCTTCCAAGGAAATTGTAGATTTTACCTAAGTTGTTGAAAAATTGGCATAAAATTATTCACAATATTATTATCCTTTTAATTTCTGTAAGATCTACAGTGGTGTCCCCTCTTTCATGCCCAATACTGGTAATTTGTATCTTCTTTTTCTCTTTATTAGTCTAAAAGGTTTCACTAATGTTGTTGATTTTTTCATAAAAACAACTGTTGGTTTCACTGATCTTCTTTATTGTGTGATACTACCTTAAAAGACAGCAGCTCCTAATGCCTACTTTATTATTATGGCTCTCTACTATTTATAAAGAACTGTGGGCTGGGACTTCCCTGGTGGCACAGTGGTTGGGAAACCGCCTGCCAATGCAGGGGACATGGGTTCGAGCCCTGGTCTGGGGAAGATCCCACATGCCGCGGAGCAACTAAGCCCGTGAGCCACAACTACTGAGCCTGCGCTCTAGAGCCCATGACCCACAACTACTGAAGCCCGTGCGCCTAGAACCCGTGCTCCGCAACAAGAAGCCACCGTGCTCCGCAAAAAGAAGCCACCGCAATGAGAAGCCCGTGCACCGCAACGAAGAGTAGCCCCTGCTGGCCGCAACTAGAGAAAGCCCGTGTGCAGCCAAAAATAAATAAATAAATAAATTTAAAAAAAAAAAAAAAAAAGAACTGTGGGCAGCTCAGGGAATGGAGGAAAAACTCCAGAGAAGCTTGAATCCTGGTAACAGAACAGACAGGACAAAATTTGCTAAACTTGGTTTGACATCATCTAGTGCCACAAGAATTGTTTTAATGAATAAGCCCAAAATTTAAAACAAAAACCTCTGTATTCGACCATCTTGCATTATTATGTGATACACAGATCTCTACAACTTTATGTTTTTATCAATGACATATTGAGGATAGAGAAGAGATGTGTTATGATTCCAATCTGTTCCTGCCCAAGACATCCTTACCAACAGCTTTTCCTGTTTGCACAACATTCCGACTCGTTGTGACCATGACGTTTCCAAGTTTTTTGCCACGTTCACTGTTTTGAACAGAACTGAGTAAAGGAGAGGAATGTTAAGTACAATTTTAAAAAATCTCTCAGGTATACATTCACCACTCCATAACCATCCCTCAAATCAGTACTGAGAAAAGAAGCTAAATAATGCATTATTTGTTATGCATCAATTAATTTACTAACATTCTAAGCATGTGAATCTTCAGAAAACACTAAAAGAATACGCAGATGAGCCAAAAAGTGGTAAGGGCGTAAGGATGCATGCTTAACTCTTCCTACAGTCACAATATGCTAAAGTAACTTCACCAGAACAAAAATGGCAAATCTGGCTATTAGTTCACACCATTCTCCATGAAACAGCAGTGTTTTCACTTTGAAACATACACACTGCTGAGCTAGAGAATGTTATGCACATATTTGGTTACTATTTGAAGCACAAGTCTGTGAAGTGGAGAAAAACAATTCCCAATTAGCAATGAAACACATGGCATACATTCAGACGTAAGACTGTTCCTAGTATTTTCCCTAAATACTCACTGTGAGAATCTTAACTTCATGTCTGACACTGAATACTGGCCTTGGAAAGGATGGCTGTAAAACAAAGTTTGAGTTTAGGCTATGAGTATTTCACCAATAAAGCTGCAACACAGTTATCACATGGAAGAATCAGGAAACCTCCCTCGCAGGGGTGACTCAGCCGGGTGGCAGTGCTCCAAATGAGATATAGGAAACAGGGCTTTGATCACAGCTCTCCACTTAACAGTTATGTAAGTCCCTCTGAGCTTATGTCCTTGCTTGTAAAATAGGTGTGCTTTTTTCCTTGGGTGGGGATGGTTTGTGTTAGTGCTGCCCTAATGTTCTGAGTTACCTGGTCTGGGGTGGGGCCCAAGCACCGACATTTTAAAATCAGGCAACCTGATCAACTTTACACTGTAAAAGAAGGCATCAATAAATATTCAAATTCTTATCTCATACGCAGGGGTCTCTCTGTCAATGTCTAACAAAGAAAGTGACCTACAGAAATTTGTAGCCGCTTATTGAAATATCAAAATGCTATTTATGGCTTTTCAAATGAAAACAAATTGATATATTGGCCATGTTAAGCATACGTTAACAATCCCTCTTTTTCTGGATTTCTGAGTCTCCGGTTGGAAAGAATTGAGAGATTAGTTCATCATTCTCTATTCCTGCAAACGCTGTGCTTAAAGGATGAAACATGCCTGCTGCCTTTAAGGGAAGTCAGAGGACTACCTTCTCCGATCTTTAGGAGTTGAAGAAAGGGTTTCATAGATCTCAAACCTTACATTTAGTTTTGAATATTTCCAAATTATACCCCCTGGTGACAGTTGAAGACTATCATTTCTTGTTTTGAATTTGGTGAAAATATTGAAAATCTGCTGATGGTCATATCTGCATAATTTCCCTACTTTTTTTTTTTCCTGGCCCTTTTCTTCAGCTTTCTCCTCAATCTAAGTAACCGCAATTTATTTACATATTTTTAAAAGTATTGTTTTTACATTCCTTTAAAACACATTCCAGCTAATCCTCATATGGACCTGCAACACAATCTGTCGAGCTGCTTCAAGTTAAAGGCACTACAGCAGACGCAGGGGCTGCGTAACGATCTGACCAGGCTAAGGGTCAGAGTACCGGGGAGGAGACCAAACTACGAACGGTCACTCCCCCAGCACTACCACAAGGAGCGCCGCCAGGCAAACAAACTCACATCTGTTTCTCCTTATTACTCTTTAGAACAGAGACCTTGTGGTTAGTGAGGGAGAAAACTCTGAACTCTTAGTCCTTTCATTTAATACCATTAAAACGCTTGTGCCTTTTAATTCTCTCTGTTTTTACCACACCCAAATGGCAACATAGGTTTCTGCTACAGCCCAGTATGAGGATTAAATTCCCCCAAATCGGTCCTGAACCTAGTCATTGCTCTTGATAGGTACAAAATATTGGCAGACATGTTCTCCCAAACCCTGCTTCCTTACAGATGCTTCTGCAAGTTACTATGACGTAATTCCTGGGTTTTGTATTTGTAGCACCACTTAAATCACATCCCCAGTTGAGCTAAGTTTACCATAGTTCCCAAATAATATGGTAATCAGTACTAAGTTGATTTTTGTCAGATTCTCACCGAGAAGTAAAGTTTAAAACACAAATGAAAACAAACGTTCAGCGTATACTTGTATTGTAAATAAAAAATTATATATTTTAATTTAGAAAAGCAGTTCCCAAGATGTACACATTATATTAATTGATCTCCTTAGACGCTACTCTGCCATTCACATAGTATTATTTCTTAATGGCCCCACTCCCCAGCATGTTTAAATGTCTTTTACATGGGATAAAGTCTTTGCCCAGCAGTCGGCACTGTGACTGGTATTAAATTTTGTTGGATCTAGAATCTGATGTGGAAACTGCATCAGATTTGACTGCAAATCTAGGAGTTCAAATATTAACTTTAGTTGTTCACACTTCATATTTTAAAATAACCTCTCAGTTTAAAAAAATAAAAATAAAATAAAATAAAATAACCTCTCAGTTTTAACCAGTGCTATTTCCCTCAAGGGTTCTGTCCTGTTTGACCATTCTGCTGAGGCAGAGATCCAGCGAAAGGGAGGGAAGAACCATGAGGTAGGAGGATCCTCACAGGCCAGGACTTTGTCTCCAAATCACGCTGGAAGCTGGGAGAAATGTTAGTGCTTCCAAAATGCCTTGTGCTTTGTGGGTAAGAAGTGTGAATAGGGAAGCAGTTTTCAGCTGCTTCTCTGTACTTGGGAGCCTTTTTATAAAAATCTACTCAGGGAGATTCTTGAAGATATTCACAATATCATCAGAGTTAAGATATGATTTTCTTTTCTTTTTTTTTTTAAAAAAGATATGATTTTCTTTATGCTGGGGCACACTTAGTAAGTGAACCACCTCTATCAACCTTCAGAGGATGTGCTTACTTTGGATTTATTTCTGCAAGTGCTGGATGCTTGTTGCTGTTCCAGACCCTGTAGTTGTGAGTGTTCTTCCATGCTGTAACAAAGGTCGTCCCATAGTCTGATAAGATCTTTTCATTATCTGTCAAGTAAATATTTGAAAGTTGAGCTGGACTGTAGTCAGTCAGGGATGTAAAGATTAATAACCTAAACCAGTAAAGAAATGGCTTTAGCCTCCCTGTCCCCCTGCTTTCTTGGGGAGACAGCCTACCAGATGTTAGGAATCTTGGGTCTAATTCCAGAAATCCTGTTAAGAAGTGATGTGGCCTTTGGTAAGTCACTTACTCACTAAGAATTTCATTTTTCTTACTAGAAAATAAGGAGGTTGAGCCAAATATTTTCTAAGGTTCCTTAAAACTCCAAAATATTTCCAAGTTCTCCTTACCAAGGTAAGGAGGCATAGTATTATTTATTATAATCTATAGGCTGGACAGTGGGTTAAACATACTGATGTCTACACATGGAGCAGGCAATTAAGGTATCTTTTCATCTTCTCACAAATGCCATTTTTCTAAGAAAGGCAATTAGAAAGAATACATTAATTGGTTCTTTTTAGACACTATTTACTTTTCTTTGCCTCACTATTCAGTGAAACTTACTCTTGAGTTTCCATGCATTTCACAGTCAAAATACTTAAAATAACAAGGAGATTTTCATATATTTAATGCTTAAAACTTTTTGGCTTTATCACTATCGAGGCGAAGCTTCAATGAGGAGCGTTTCTTCTACTTGGAAGGATAGAAAAGGTTTTGAGGACTGATTCAAATAGCTATTGCTTCATATGTTAACTTCAAGTTCCTTGCTTTGAGGGTGAAACATGTGACTTTTTTTGCTGGGAGAGGAAGAGAAGGACATAACACGGTTCTGTATGCAGCATAAGGAAGTTCTTTTAAGAACATACTCCTCAAACAGCTCATTGGTCTGAATTTCCTTTAAGAGCTTGGGCCTGAGCCAGACTTCTTGGGCTGAAGTCCCAGCTCAGCCTCTTACCAGGTGGAAGAGCAAACTATTTAACCTCTCTATCCCTCACTTTCTCTTCTGTAAAATGAGGATGACACAGTATCTACCTCTAGGATTGCTGGGAGGATGAAATGAGTTAGCAGATGTTAAGTGCTCAAAAAAGGGGGTGCTGCACATGTTAAACGTTCCCCCCAAAAGTTAGCTACTATGTATTACTCAGTGCTCACAGCTACCCGGGCAAATATTTTTAAGAAGTAAATTAATTACTCAGGAAGCTACATGGCTGGTGGAGACTTGGGTTTTCTTACTAGATAAACTGAATGATTCTGGGTTAGAGGATTTAATTTTGGGGTCTCAGCTGCTACAGCTATAGAAGAGGCAGACATTCAAAAAAAAATCCCATTAGCAAATAAGGAGTCGCTCCATTAGCTTTCCTAGCGAATGAAGAACATGCCCGAAGCCTGAGTTTAAAACTATATATATTATGTGAAGAACTAACCTGGGAGGTGGCAGTAGTGAGGTTGATTTAAAAATCTACTAACACAACAATGTGAAGGTACTTAATGTCACTGTGGAATGATACACTCATAAATGGTAACGATGGTAAATTTTAGGTTATGTGGATTCCACTACATTTTTTAAAAAAGCAACTGTGAAATAGTTGGATAATTGAAAAGAAGGAAAACCAAAAGCTCTATACTCTTTTAACACCACCACCACCAAAGCTAATGAATATATGCTAAGTGTCCAGGGTGGTAGGTGTCCATGGTGTGAGAGCTCATTGCAGAGCTTCATTTTCTCATTGTATATATTCTTTTCCATGGGGAATGAGATAATTTTAACTCAGCAGTGATTCTATGTTTGCCTGTTCCATTTTAACCACTTAATAGGGATAAAATTTCTCAGAATGGGGGATAAATTTGAAGGTCTAATCACTCAGAATGTGATTTTCAATGATTTCTATTTTTTATATTTCTCTTTTCACCCATTATATATCTTAACATGTAAGCAGTGTTTATAAATAGCACTCAAATACTGATATACCCTTCCATATGGTGGAATACTAAGGGGCCATGTAAAAAGTGACGAAAATCTGCATTTACTCTCTTGATAATATGTTTATGTTTCTATTATAAAGAAAAACTAAGTTATAAAAAACATGAAAAACGGGATCCATGTTTGTAAAAGGACTACCACAAATACCACAAAACTAAAATCCAAAACACAGGCTTAGAAAAAGGTCTAGAAGGATATCAAGTACTCAAAATGCAAAGAGTAGTTAAGTCTGTATAAGGGAGTGACAGGTAATTTTTCATAAACTTGTTTCTTATGCGATTCAAAACATCGTAAGAGTTACAAAATGAGCAAGAGGCTGTGAGCTCCTTACCTAACTGCAGTGTGGCGGCCAGCAGTGCATGGATGTAGACTGCAAACTGGGCTCGAATCCATTCGTCACCTCCCTCCCAGCCCGTGCCATCCAGGAAGACATCATCTCGGTTCTCGGTCACATGCCTCACTAGGTAATCTGCGAACCTTAGGTCTGCAGTGGTTGGGTTAAGCAGCTTCCTGAGTTCTGGATCATGGATCTGGATCAGAGCTTCTTCTACCTAGAGGGTACCCGGGTATAAGTCAGAGTCTGGGCATTCACGCAGATATCCATGCCACACTTTAAAGAGTAACTACTGGGAAGTTGGAGCTGGAAATAAAAAATATGAATAACAGCGTTCTCAAAAGGTGAGCCTAAGAAAGAGACAGGTTTTTTACACTGAAGTTTTTTTTTCTTTCACTATTTTAAAAATGCTCATTTTCTGTTCTTAGAAAATATATGCATAAATATTTAATCTTGAATTATAGAAGTAATTCACGTTGACTGAATATTTTGGAAAATATAGAAATGTATAGTTAAAATCACCTTTTTCATACAAACAGAAATTAATACAATTAAATATAATTCCTAAAAATTTTTCCTTTGATTGCACAGACACTTTGGAATATTTTTATTATGTAATACTTGATACAGAAAGAAATATATGTAACTTACAGGTTAGTTTTAAAGTATAATAATAAAACAAATACCCATGAACTTGCCCACCAACTTCAGAGCTAGAATGTAACCAATAATGTTGAGAAAACTCTGTGGTCCTCCCATCTGTATCCTCCTGCCTTGGAAAGTATATGTATTTTTCTCCCTCAAAATTGGGATACATATAGCTTTGAATCCCAGATTTTTCATTTATTGTATTATAAACGTTTTCCCAGGAGGCACATTCTGGTACTTTCTGTTAGAAACTACAAAAACCTTAGGGTGGCCGAAATTACCTTCACGCATTTGTAAAACATTAATTGTAAAATTGAACAAATTATTTAAATTTCTTATATATTAATAAGATGTCAAATATTTTTCTCTAGTTCCTTCCTCTTGATATTGGGGCACATTAAACAAGCTAGAAGTATTTAAAATATTTATACGATAAACACATTTTAATTGTGAGACTGTAGTAGGACCAGATTGCCTAGGTAGGAATCCTGGCTCATCCAGTTAGTAGCTGTCTGATCTCTCTGTTCCTTAGCTTCTGCAGGTGTAATACAGACAGTAACAATGCCTATTTCAAAGGCTGTTATGAAAACCAGACCAGTTCATATACCTAAGGCGCTTAGGATGCCTGGCAAAGGAAGCAATTATTACCACGATTAGTATTATTACTATGCCCCAAATTCCAATTAAGAAAGAAGGAATCAGAAAGAGAAAAACAAATACTGTATGCTAACACATATATATGGAATCTAAAGAAAAAAAAAAGATTCTGAAGAACCTAGGGGCACAACAGGAATAAAGACACAGACGTAGAGAACGGACTTGAGGACACAGGGAGGGGGAAGGGTAAGCTGGGATGGATTGAGAGAGTGGCATGGACATATATACACTACCAAATGTAAAATAGATATCTAGTGGGAAGCAGCCGCATGGCACAGGGAGATCAGCTCGGTGCTTTGTGACCACCTAGAGGGGTGGGATAGGGAGGGTGGGAGGGAGGGAGATGCAAGAGGGAGGAGAAATGGGGATATATGTATATATATAGCTGATTCACTTTGTTGTACAGCAGAAACTAACACACCATTGTAAAGCAACTATACTCCAATAAAGACATTAAAAAAAAAAGAAAAACAAAAAGAAAGAAGGAAAACAGACCAGCGGTGTCAAGGACCCACACTCATATGTAACCTACTTCCACAATGGCATCACTGAGGTGTTTCTGTTGTCGAAAAAGGATGTTAGTAGCTCCAGCAACAAATCCTCGAATGGTGACATCAGAGAGAAGATGGTGCTGCTGCAATGCCATATAAGGCAAACACAGATATCCCTGAATTACAGGAGTAATAGAAAATATTAGAAAAGTAATGGAACAGCCTGTCTCTCCTCAAGCCTAGAGAGCTAATAGTAGGAAAAAAAACTCCCCATCTTTCCCCAACCCCACACCATTCCTAACACAGCTGATCTTTGACTCAATACAATAATATTCCAATAATAATAACCATAGGTCCGCATGAATGGTCAATCTTGGCAAAATAGTCTACCATGAAGGTTGTCTTACTTGACCACTTTGTTCCTCGGTTCAACTTAAAAGCCTCCACTGTAACTAACAAACCGAATTTTTTTTCATTTAGGAAATGAAGTATCAAGCCCATTAAAAAGTATGTTGTTTAGTAGAAAGCTGTTTGTTCTTCCAGTAAAATTTTAAAACACATGCATTTGCACATAACCAGCAAAGTACTATTATAAGAAGGGCAAACACTGCATAGCAATTATTTTACTGTCCTATTGTTTAAAATTATGCAGCAGTATTTCAAGACACTTTCTACTAAATGTTTAAAGCACAAATGACAGTGGCAGTAGTGTATTTAATTGCTTTCCATTTGAATTGCATTTGAAAATATCATTGCCCTGAAAATTATACTTTAACCACCAAGCCACAGCAGGGAGTTAAGTGTACAGAAAGCAGCCTATATCCTGAAAATAAAGGTGTTAGCACTGGAGTGATGCACTGAAGGAGGAAATGGAATTTCTGCTGAAAGATTCTATATCAAGATAGATTTCCAACTAGTGGCACAATCTGCATGTGAAGGCAGGAGGGAGGACTTGCTGAAACCCTGAATTTGTTTCAATCAAGTCTGATGACAGTTTCATTCATTTATTTTTTATTCTCACCTTTTTTTAAGAAACACTTACTATAGTTATCTGGATAGTGTCTTGTTTCCCTCATGAGACGAATTTCTCGGAGGGCAGGACACACCCCTTCTGCTACTGCAGGTCCTTCCATGCATCTACCATCTGCCTTGTACCTCACAGCTGGTTGTTATATACTTAACATGAAAGAAGACTTCCAAAAGTTGGAATGTATGTCTAGAAACCTGGTTTTATTCTTCTTCTTGACAGTGTCTTCCTCTGCTCTATAAAACGCCAACTAATGGAAGCAGCAAAAATAAATCTATGTCTATGCATGAGACATACTGAGTATACAGTGCTTCTCAACCCACACCCTCTTGTGACTAAAGTAGGACCCCTGGTCCTTAGGCCAAATCACTCAAACAGCTGGTGCAAGGCTCACAGGTCATGCTTTACTTTGTGTGCTATGTATTAAAAACAACAGGCTCCCCGCTCCCCAACTACCTGTTTCTAAACATAAATACTACAATATTGAATGCTCTTTCAAACTTGATATGGACCCCAGAATACCCTACTCCCCCAACTAGGCCTGAGAATCCTTCTTGATAAAGGCACCCTCAGAACTGCCAATTTTTACAAAGATTGATTTAATTGCTCATAGTATTGCATTTCATAATTGATTCTGTTAGAGAAGAAAAGTCTACTGTCAACAGTGGAATTCTTGGCTAAGTCTATAACAGCATGAAAACTAAGAATGTGTTTTTTTTAAAAAAAATCAATAGTTCAAAGCTTTTTAAAAATATGAAAAAAAATTTCCCTAAAATATTATACATACATATATTCTTTGACCCAACATTTTACTTCTTGTAATTTACCCTACAGATACACCTGTTCATGTGTGGGATTTGTAAAAAGTTATTTATTGCAGCATTGCTTATCATTGCAAAAGACAGGAACCCTAACTATTCATGAACAGGGCAATGAATAAATGTTCTTCTATATGATGGAACACACTGCAGCGAGTGATGAAGTTCATCTCCAAGGAATATTTTGCTTAAAAAAAAAAAAAGATATAGATAAGGTTGGTTGCCCCTGGAGAGAGCAACTGAATAGCAGGGTATGGAATGAGAGAGACTTTTTATTATAGATGCTTTGGAATCTTTTGAATATTGAACCATGTGAAAGTATTACGTATTTATAAAGTTATTTTAAATAGTAGATCAAAATGGCCTTAAAATTTTGCCATCATTACTTTTAACGATGGTCAATTTAGCCTAAATCTTTTAAAGGTCTTCAGTGTCTGGTGGCAGCAAGAGCCTGGGTACTTTCACATAGAGCAGCCTCTACAGCCAAACTCACCATGGCTTTCCACTTTTCTAGGATGCTTTAACTTCCACATTTGGAGCTGCAGTATATAATGGTTAAAAAAAAAAGAAAATTGAAGAGATATCTGCACACCTATGCTCACAGCCACACTACTCAAAATAGGCAAAAGGTAGAAGCAACCCATACGTCCATCGATGGATAAATGGATAAAGAAAATGTGGTATATACGTACAATGGAATATTATTCAGCCTTGAGGAGGAAGGAAATCCTATCATATGCTACAACATGGATGAACCTTGAGGACATTATGTTAACTGAAAGAGGACAGTCACAAAAAGATAAATGCTGTATTATGATTCCACTTATGTAAGGTATTTTAAAGTAGTCAAGTTCATGGAAACAATGATGGGTGACAAGAGCTGGGGTGAGGGGAGAATGGGGAGTTGTGATTTAAAGGTTATAGAGTTTCAGTTTTGCAAGATGAGAAAGTTCTAGACATCTGTAGTACAACCATGAGAATACACTTAACACCACTGAATTGTGCACTTAAAAATGGTAGAGATGGGCTTCCCTGGTGGCACAGTGGTTGAGAATCTGTCTGCTAATGCAGGGGACACAGGTCTGAGCCCTGGTCTGGGAAGATCCCACATGCCGCGGAGCAACTAGGCCCATGAACAACTTCTCAGCCTGCGCGTCTGGAGCCTGTGCTCCGCAACAGGAGAGGCCGCGATAGTGAGAGGCCCACACACCGCGATGAAGAGTGGCCCCCGCTTACCACAACTAGAGAAAGCCCTCACACAGAAACGAAGACACAACACAGCCAAAAATAAATAAATTAATTGATTAATTTAAAAAAAATGGTACAGATGGGGCTTCCCTCGTGGCACAGTGGTTAAGAATCTGCCGGCCAATGCAGGGGACACAGGTTCGAGCCCTGGTCTGGGAAGATCCCACATGCCGCAAAGCAACTAAGCCCATGCACCACAACTACTAAAGCCTGAGCTCTAGAGCCTGTGAGCCACAACTACTAGGCCCACGTGCCACAACTACTGAAGCCCGTGTCCCTAGAGCCCATGCTCCACAACAAGAGAAGCCACTGCAATGAGAAGCCCACACACCGCAACGAAGAGTAGCCCCCGCTCGCCGCAACTAGAGAAAGCCCACGCACAACAAAGACCCAATGCAGCCAAGAATAAAGAAAAAAATAAAAATAAATTTTTTAAAAATGGTAAAGATAAACCTTATGTTGTTTTTTTTTTAAACCACAATTAAAACTAAAAAACAAATAACGTCAAAAAACACACCTCAGCTTGGTAAATCTGGCAAACCTGTTGTGAGCTGATCTGCTAGAGAGCTGCAAAAGCATAGTGCCTTCTCCATTGCGACTTGGGAAGGGCTACAATGCCATCAGGACCAACTGGCATTTTCTCATCTCTCCTCTGTTCAGGGATGATAAGCATGTTCATGAACTGGAAGCCTCCATACTGCAGGGATGTCAGTTCTCTACAAAATTTTATCTAGCGTTTAAAGGTAATCTCTCAAAATCTCAACCTCTGTGAGTGAGAACTTAAGTTGATCCTAAAATTAATGTGGAAATGCAAAGGGCTAAGAAACTCTTGAAGAACAATAGCAAGAGAGGAATCTCTGCCTGACTCAACATACATGGTAATTAACACAATGCAGGACTGACGCAGGGACAGACAGATACACCAATGAAACAACAAAAAGCACAGAGACAGACTCCCTTTCTCAACCATACACAAAAATTAATTCCAGGTAGATAAAACCCAAAATGTGAAAGCCAAAACTACAAAGCGAAATCCAAATGGTTAAGAAGAACATGAAAAGATGCTCAACCTCAACAGTGACTACTGAAAAAAAATTACAAACTAAGAGCCAGAAGATACTACCAGATTGGCTAAGTATTAGGAAGTTTGACAATAACAAGTGTTGGTAAGAATGTGAAACAATGGGAACTCTTAACCACTGCTATGGGAATGGAAACTGTCACAACCACTTTAGAAAACAGTTTGGAATTATTCTAGTAAAGCTAACATACCCATTCCCTGTAATCCAGTATTCCCACTTCTAGGTACTGAATCCTAAAGAAATGCTTGCATGTATACAGCCAAGATTTCCAAATAAGAATTTCATAGAAGCATTATTTGTAGTAGCCAGAAACTGAAAACAATGTAGATGTCCATCCACAGAATTCGTAAGCTACAGAACAGCCGAAAACAGAAAACTACAGAGGAATAATAATACACGACTTCATGCAAAATTACGGATGAACTAAAAACAATGTTGAGAGGAAAAAAAATAGTATAGTGACACTTAAATAAAACTAAAAAACATGCATCCATTACTTTTTAGCTAGTCACAAGTTATCTGTAGGTTCCCTAAATTTGAATATGATACCCTGTAAGCAAGCAAACCAAATATAAACTCAGAAGCAATACATAAAGCAGTTTAATACATATGGCAGAAAAAAATTTTGGTTTCCAACTACATATACTTTTAATTCTTTCATATATTTTTTTTTGCTAAAACAGTTGCAAACTGTGGGCTTCCCTGGTGGAGCAGTGGTTAAGAATCCTCCTGCCAATGCAGGGGACACAGGTTTGAGCCCTGGTCCGGGAAGATCCCACATGCCACAAAGCAACTAAGCCCATGTGCCACAACTACTGAGCCTGCACTCCAGAGCCCGTGAGCCACAACTACTGAGCCCATGCACCTAGAGCCCGTGCTCCTCAACAAGAGAAGCCACTGCAATGAGAAGCCCGCACACCACAACAAAGAGTAGCCCCCGTTCACCACAAATAAAGGAACCCCATGTGCGGCAACGAAGACCCAACACAGCCAAAAATAAATAAATAAATAAAATATATATTTTTAAATATGCTTTTTAACGTAGTTCTTCTGTACAAGTATTTTTACTTGTACTCTCATCTTCAAGAGAAAAAAAGCCTAAAGGCAATTCACTTTTAAGTATATTCCATATTTGAAAGCTACTGACATGAAAGAATCAGCGATTGTATTTGAAACTGTGATTAAACAAGTTAGATTTGAATCATCACACAATAAAACATAAAACCAAAAAAAAAGTTTAATTTATCATAATGATGGTGGTAAGCCCATCATATATTCAGTACTGGTATAATGGACACAAAGAGAATATTCTGCCAAACAGTTTATTAACAGCACACGGAACACATTAACATTGCTTTAATTCAGCAACCTGGCAGACAAAAACAAAATCCCTCCCTCTTGATATCTCCACAGTGATAAAAATTAGAGTGGGTGGGTGAAGCAGCAAAGTAAGGGCTCCAAAAAGTATAGGCAGTCATGACACTCACATATGAATTCAGAAAACCCACAATTTGCGTCTATTGAGTATACTCAGTAGTTTGAGAGCCCTGAGTTCTCCCCAGGCTCCTGAATCCCAGTTTTAAGAAAATGTGCATTAGTTCAGTCATGAAACCAATTAAGATAATTTCAGCATCCCCTAACAGGTCACAAAATGAACAAAGACAGCATTTTCTGTTAACTATTCAGCAACACTGACTTGGGGCAAGTACTTATTTGTAAAACTGAATACACCCAGAAAGAATTTATCATATAGTGGAAATACATGTTCAAGTCAATACTATCCAATTTCTTTTACTTCAGGCATAAAGGAAGGTACTTAGGGAAATCATATAACATTGCTCTAGTTACTGGACAGATGTATCTGTCTTTCATGGTAGATTGCAAGACCACGGTTGCAAGAATTTAGAACCTAGTACGAGCCTAGCACATAGGAAGGCAATAAATACTTTTTGACTAAAAAATGAGACGAGGGACTTCGCTGGTGGCACAGTGGTTAAGAATCCGCTTGCCTATACAGGAGACACTGGCTCGATTCCTGATCCGAGAAGATTCCACATAGCGTGGAACAACTAAGCCCATCTGCCACAACTACTGAAGGCCGCGCGCTTAGAGCCCATGCTCCGCAGCAAGAGAACCCACCGCAATGAGAAACCCACGCACCACAATGAAGAATAGCCCCTGCTCGCTGCAACTAGAGGAAGCCTGCGCACATTAGTGAAAACCCAATGCAGCCATAAATAAATAAATAAATTTTATTTTTTAAAAAAAAAGGGATTTTTTTTCTTCTGCTCCATTTTGAAAACTAATTCATGAATAGCAATAAAATAAGGAGTTTCTCCTGAGTAGAATGAAAAATCAAAAGAACCCAAATGTTGCTTCCAGAATCCTAAAATATTCCTGAAATTAAGAAATGATACCCTAGGACATAAGATACTGGCTCAAAGATTCAATTAGATTTACTACGTTATGTTTAAGTTAAATCATAAATGCATTTTGAATGTTTTTTCATAAAAAGATTAAAAAATAGTTTTTAGGGCAAGTTAACCAAAACACTATATTATACCTATGAGGGGTACTAAAATTTACGTTAGCCATCTAAGCTTTTTTGTAGCTTTTGGAATTGTCGTATTTTAATATATTCATTTAATGTAATCAAGACTGCCTGCTCCCCCACCAAAGATAAACCTGAATAATTAAAAACAGGCCAAATACAGTGATTGGTGACCTCAAAATCCCCTGATTTAATTCTCTGTAGCCTTACACTATGGTCACAGATGCCAAAGCACTGTGTATTTTACAGTCAAAGAAAAATTTTCAGACTGAAAATGTGTTTAACACTAAAAGTTAAATTCTAAAAGGATTTTGTTATATCCTTAAGGGCCTTAATAAAGCATTTTAAACCTTACCTTTGTGAAGATGGCCAGGGGCATGCCATACTGGTCCTCTTCCAAACCAGAAATTATCCCTGGTATCAGGACTACCTGGCCTGTGTTAGCTTGAGGTTGTACAGTAATCGGAGGACTGTCTGAGGGCAAAGAGTCCTTTGGAAATGAGTTTGTCTGTTCTGATCCCACCTGTTCTCTTTCTTTCAAGGAGGAGTCCTCTAAGACACTAGGATCCAAGGTCTCCCAGTCACTTTCTGAAGACTCTGGAGATGGGCGAGAAGGAGGTTTCAAATATTGATTGCTGTCATTGGGTTCCTGTCCTTCACTGCTGTCATCATCTACCTGGAAAAAAGGCTCTTCAGTCTTCATGGCAGCATCTCTTCCATGGTTTCTCATCATGATTTTCTCAACAGTTTCCAAATTGGTATTAGAAATGTCAGGAGCAGGCATAGAAACAAACTCATCTTCAGTGGGATGACTTTCTTGAAGCCCAACATCTTCAGACATACTCTTTCGGGGTCTATATTGAGAACTATCACTGAGACCATGTTCAATCATGCCTAAAACATACAATATTGGTGAACAGTTTGGCTCATAATAAGGTAAAGGAAAAACAAGAGTTGTATATTCTGCTTTAAATAGTGGAACTCCTTTGAAGTAAGTCAGAAGAGACATACAAATATCGTATATTAACGCATATATGTGGAATCTAGAAAAATGGTACAGATGAACCAGTTTGCAAGTCAGAAGTAGAGACAAAGATGTAGACAACAAATGTATGGACACCAAGGGGGGAATGTGGGACGTGGGGGTGGTGGTGGGATGAATTGGAAGATTGGGATTGACATGTACACACTAATATGTACAAAGTAGATAACTAATAAGAACCTGCTGTATAAAAAAATAAATAAAATAAAAATTAAAAAAATACAATCAAAATAGTGGAACTCTCCTATAAAAATTTTAATAAGCTATGCTTGCACAAATTTCAATGAGAAAAAAGAGAACAGAGAGCAGAAGCAAGAAGAACTACAATCCTGCAGCCTGTGGAACAAAAACTACATTCACAGAAAGATAGACAAGATGAAAAGGCAGAGGACTATGTACTAGATGAAGGAACAAAATAAAACCCCAGAAAAACAATTACATGAAGTGGAAATAGGCAACCTTCCAGAAAAAGAATTCAGAATGATGATAGTGAAGATGATCCAGGACCTCAGAAAAAGAATGGAGGCAAAGATCGAGAAGATGCAAGAAATGTTTAACAAAGACCTAGAAGAATTAAGGAGCAAACAGAGATGAACAATACAGTAACTGAAATGAAAAATACACTAGAAGGAATCAATAGTAGAATAACTGAGGCAGAAGAACGGATAAATGACCTGGAAGACAGAATGGTGGAATTCACTGCTGTGGAACAGAATAAAGAAAAAAGAATGAAAAGAAATGAAGACAGTCCAAGAGACCTCTGGGACAACATTAAACGCAGTAACATTCGCATAATAGGGGTCCCAGAAGGAGAAGAGAGAGAGAAAGGACCTGAAAAATTATTTGAAGAGGTTATAGTCAAAAACTTCCCTAACATGGAAAAGGAAATAGCCACCCAAGTCCAGGAAGTGCAGAGAGTCCCAGGCAGGATAGACACAGGGAGAAACACACTGAGACACATAGTAATCAAGTTGACAAAAATTAAAGACAAAGAAAAATTATTAAAAGCAACAAGGGAAAAATGACAAATAGCATACAAGGGAATTCATGAAACATTAACAGCTGATTTCTCAGCAGAAACTCTACAAGCCAGCAGGGAGTGGCACTACATATTTGAAGTGTTGAAAGGAAAGAACCTACAACCAAGACTACTCTACCTGGCAAGGATCTCATTCAGATTCCACAGAGAAATCAAAAGCTTTACAGACAAGCAAAAGCTAAGAGATTTCAGCACCACCAAACCAGCTCAACAACAAACGCTAACGGAACTTTGCTAAGTGGGAAACACAAGAGAAGAAAAGGACTTACAGAAACAAACCCAAAACAATTAAGAAAATGGTCATAGGAACATATATATCAATAATTACCTTAATGTGAATGGATTAAAAGTCCCAACCAAAAGACAAAGGCTTGCTGAATGGATACAAAAACAAGACCCACATATATGATGTCTACAAGAGACCCACTTCAGACCTAGGGATACATACAGACTGAAAGTGAGGGGATGTAAAAAGATATTCCATGCAAATGGAAATCAAAAGAAAGCTGGAGTAGCAATACTCATATCAGATAAAATAGACTTTAAAATAAAGAATGTTACAAGAGACAAGGAAGGACACTACATGATGATCAAGGGATCAATCCAAGAAGAAGATATAACAATTATAAATATATATGCAACCAACCTAGGAGCACCTCAACACATAAGGCAACTGCTAACAGCTGTAAAAGAGGAAATCGACAGTAACAATAACAGTCGGGGACTTTAACACCTCACTTACACCAGTGGACAGATCAGTCAGACAGAAAATTAATAAGGAAACACAACCTTTAAATGACACAGTAGACCAGATAGATTTAATTGATATTTATAGGACATTCCATCCAAAAACAGGAGATTACGCTTTCTTCTCAAGTGCGCACGGAACATTCTCCAGCATAGATCACATCTTGGGTCACAAATCAAGCCTCAGTAAATTTAAGAAAATTGAAATCATATCAAGCATCTTTTCTGACCACAAGGCTATGAGATCAGAAATCAATTACAGGGAAACAAAGGTAAAAAACACAAACACATGGAGGCTAAACAATACGTTACTAAATAACCAAGAGATCACTGAAGAAATCAAAGAGGAAATCAAAAAATACCTAGAGACACATGACAATGAAAACACAACGATCCAAAACCCATGGGATGCAGCAAAAGCAGTTCTAAGAGGGAAGTTTATAGCTATACAATCCTACATCAAGAAACAAGAAACAAACAAACAAAAAAGAAACAAGAAACATCTCAAATAAACAATCTAACCTTACACCTAAAGGAACTAGAGAAAGAAGAACAAACAAAACCCAAAGTTAGCAGAAGGAAAGAAATCATAAAGATCAGAGCAGAAATAAATGAAATAGAAACAAAGAAAACAATAGCAAAGATCAATAAAACTAAAAGCTGGTTCTTTGAGAAGATAAACAAAATTGATAAACCATTAGCCAGACTCATGAAGAAAAAGAGGGAGAGGACTCAGATCAATAAAATCAGAAATGAAAAAGGAGATGTTACAAGAGACACCGCAGAAATGAACAGACCAATCACAAGTAATGAAATTGAAACTGTGATTAAAAATCTTCCAACTAACACAAGTCCAGGATCAGATGGCTTCACAGGTGAATTCTATCAAACATTTAGAGAAGAGCTAACACCCATGCTTCTCAAACTCTTCCAAAAAACTGCAGAGGGGGCTTCCCTGGTGGTGCAGTGGTTGAGAGTCGGCCTGCCTATGCAGGGGATGCGGGTTCGTTCCCCGGTCCGGGAGGATCCCACATGCCGCGGAGCGGTTGGGCCCGTGAGCCATGGCCACTGATCCTGCGCGTCCGGAGCCTGTGCTCCGCAACGGGAGAGGCCACAACAGTGAGAGGCCCGCGTACCACAAAAAAAAAATTACAGACCAATATCACTGATGAATATAGATGCAGAAATCCTCAACAAAATACTAGCAAACAGAACCCAACAACAAATTAAAAGGATGTTAAGTGACCAACACCCCCATGATTGAGTGGAATTTATCCCAGGGATGCAAGGATTCTTCAATATATGCAAATCAATCAATGTGATACACCATATTAACAAGTTGAAGAATAAAAACCATATGATCATCTCAATAGATGCAGAAAAAGCTTTTGACAAAATTCAACACCCATTTATGAAAGAAACTCTCCAGAAAGTGGGCATAGAGGGAACCTACTTCAACATAATAAAGGCCATATACGACAAGCCCATAGCAAACATCATTCTCAATGGTGAAAAACTGAAAGCATTTCCTCTAAGATAAGGAACAAGACAAGGATGTCCAGCCTTGCCACTTATTCAACATAGTTTTGGAAGTCCCAGCCATGGCAATCAGAGAAGAAAAAGAAATAAAAGGAATACAAATTGGAAAAGAAGTAAAACTGTCACTGTTTGCAGATGACATGATACTATACATACAGAATCCTAAGGATGCCACCAGAAAACTACTAGAGCTAATCAATGAATTTGGTAAAGCTGCAGGATACAAAATTAATGCACAGAAATATCTTGCATTCCTATAAACTAATGATGAAAAATCTGAAAGAGAAATTAAGGAAACACTCCCATTTACCATTGCAACAAAAAGAATAAAATAGCTAGGAATAAACCTACCTAATGAGACAAAAGACCTGTATGCAGCAAAGTATAAGACACTGATGAAAGAAATTAAAGATAATACAAACAGATGGAGAGATATACCATGTTCTTAGATTGGAAGAATCAATAATGTGAAAATGACTATACTACCCAAAGCAATCTACAGATTCAGTGCAATCCCTATCAAATTACCAACGGCATTTTTTACAGAACTAGAACAAAAAATCTTAAAATTTGTATGGAGATACAAAAGACCATGAATAGCCAAAGCAGTCTTGAGGGGAAAAAAACAGAGCTGGAGGAATCAGACTCCCTGACTTCAGACTGTACTACAAAGCTACAGTAATCAAGACAATATGGTACTGGCACATAAACAGAAATATAGATCAATGGAACAGGATAGAAAGCACAGAGATAAACCCACGCACCTACAGTCAACTAATCTATGACAAACGAGGCAAGGATACACAATGGAGAAAAGACAGTCTCTTCAATAAGTGGTGCTGGGAAAACTGTACAGCTACATGTAAAAGAATGAAATTAGAACACTCCCTAACACCATACACAAAACTAAACTCAAAATGGAGTAGAGACCTAAATGTAAGACTGGACACTGTAAAACTCAGAGGAAAACATAGGAAGAACACTCTTTGACATAAATCACAGCAAGATCTTTTTTTGATCCACTTCCTAGAGTAATGGAAATAAAAACAAAAATAAACAAATGGGACCTAATGAAACTTAAAAGCTTTTGCACAGCAAAGGAAACCACAAACAAGAGCAAAAGACAACATTCAGAATGGGAGAAAATATTTGCAAACAAATCAATGGACAAAGGATTAATCTCCAAAATATATAAATAAATAGCTCATGCAGCTCAATATTAAAAATACGAACAACCCAATCCAAAAATGGGCAGAAGACCTAAATAGACATTTCTCCAAAGAAGACGTACAGATGACCAAGAGGCACATGAAAAGCAGCTCAACATCACTAATTATTAGAGAAATGCAATGAGGTATCACCTCACACCAGTTAGCATGGGCATCATCAGGAAAACTACAAACAACAAATGCTGGAGAGGGTGTGGAGAAAAGGGAACTCTCTTGCACTGTTGGTGGGAATGTAAATTGATACAGCCATTATGGAGAACAGTATGGAGCTTCCTTAAAAAATTAAAAATAGAATTAGCATATGACCCAGCAATTCCACTCCTGGGCATATATCCAGAGAAAACCATAATTCAAAAAGACACATGCACCCCAATGTTCATTGCAGCACTATTTACAACAGCCAGGTCATGGAAGCAACCTAAATGCCCATCGACAGACGAATGGATAAAGAATATGTGGTACATATATACAATGGTATATTAGCCATAAAGAGGAACGAAATTGGGTCATTTGTAGAGACTTGTGTGGATCTAGAGACTGTCATACAGAGTGAAGTAAGTCAGAAAGAGAAAAACAAATATTGTATATTAACACATATATGCGGAACCTAGAAAGATGGTACAGATGAACCAGTTTGCTGGGCAGAAATAGAGACACAGATGTAGAGAACAAATGTATGGACACCAAGGCGGGGAAAGCAGCGAGGGGTGGTGTGGTGTTGGTGTGATGAATTGGGAGATTGGGATTGACATGTATACACTGATGTGTATATAATTGATGTCTAATAATAACCTGCTTATAAAAAAATAAATTTAAAAAAAAAACGAGAGAGGAAAGAAAATGTCAGACAAAAGAGAAACCTATGGCCAAAGTGAAAATGTCAGGGAACTAGATCCCACATGCCACAGTTAATAGATTCCCTCATGTCGCTTCCCTGGTGGCACAGTGGTTAAGAATTTGCCTGCCAATGCAGTGGACACAGGTTCGAGCTCTGGTCCAGAAAGATCCCACATGCCATGGAGCAACTAAGCCCATGTGCCACAACTACTGAGCCTGCACTCTAGAACCCGTGAGCCACAACTACTGAAGCCTGTGTACCTAGAGACTGTGCTCTGCAACAAGAGAATCCACCGCAATGAGAAGCCTGTGCACCACAATGAAGAGTAGCCCATGCTCGCCGCAACTAGGGAAAGCCCGTGCGCAGCAACGAAGACCCAACACAGACAAAAATAAAATAATTTTTTTAAAAATTAATTAATTAAAAAAACGATTACCCCATGTCTCAACTAAAAGATCCCGTGTGCTGCAACAAAGATCCAACGTGCTGCAACTAAGACCCAGTGCAGCCAAATAAGTAAATATTTTTTTAAAAAATAAAAATAAATAAACTTCTGGAGAAAAAAAAAATAGAATGGTAACCCTAACCACTTTTTCCTTGAAAATTTTATCATTCAAAGGTTCATGGACAAAAAAAAAAGGTTCATGGACTTCCCTGGTGGAGCAGTGGTTAAGAATCCGCCTACCAATGCAGGGGACATGGAGTTGAGCTCTGGTCAAGGAAGATCCCACATGCAGTGGAGCAACTAAGCCCGTGTGCCACAACTACTGAGCCTGCACTCAAGAGCCTGCGAGCCACAACTACTGAGCCCATGTGCCACAACTATGAAGCCCGCGTGCCTAGAGCCCATGGTCTGTAATAAGAGAAGCCACTGGAATGAGAAGCCCGCGCACTACAACGAAGAATAACCCCTGCTCACCACAACTACAGAAAGCCCGCGGGTAGCAACGAAGACCCAATGCAGCCAAAAATAAATAAGTATACATACTAATATGTATAAAATAGATAACTAATAAGAACCTGCTGTATAAAAAATAAAATAAAATTCAAAAAAATAAAAATAAATAAATATTTAAAAAAACAAAGTCCAGGACAGGGCTTCCTTGGTGGTACAATGGTTAAGAAGCCACCTGCTAATGCAGGGGACACGGGTTCAAGCCCTGGTCCCGAAAGATCCACCATGCCGCTGAGCAACTAAGCCCGGCACCACAACTACTGAGCCCATGTGCCACAACTACTGAAGCTCGCACACCTAGAGCCGTGCTCTGCAACAAGAGAAGCCACCACAATGATAAGCCCACGCACCGCAATGAAGAGTAGCCCCCACTCTCCGCAACTAAGGAAACCTCGCGCGCAGCAACAAAGACCCAATGCAGCCAAAAATAAATAAATTAATTTTTTTAAAAAAGGTCCAGGACAAATTATAAAAAGGTAGAGTAGAAACCACTACGCTCTTACCTGGAAAAAGGGATAACACTGTCATCAGGGCACCCACCAATTTATTCACTGGAGAAATATAAAAGAGAACCTGAAATGGAGTCAATCAAAATTAAATCAGAAAATCCATCAGTCCACAATGATACTTTAAAACAAGAAAAAAGAAAAGAAGGGAGAGGGGAAAACTCTTCTTTACAGAAGTGTAACAGCTAAAACATACAGAATTTATGATAGAATCAGAAAATCACCAAGCCATCTATCATGGTTCAGGTAAAAATTACCAATGGATGCTAAAACTATTGTGAAAGGTTGTTGGGCAACAGGATATCCACATATCTTCAAATTTATCAACCCACAGTTTACCTATTAATTGCAAAGAGAAAAAACAAGTACCTAATTTAAAGAAACCTGGCAACCACCACCTGAATCAGATCATCAAATTTCACATTGCCAATAATACAAACAGTTATGGGGCTCCTGATGTGATGCCCTGAGAAGGACACACCACCACCTGTATTCTTGCCAAAAAAATTTAATCTGAAACTAGTGACAACAATCAGACAAATCTAATATTATAATGCAACTAATATGGATTCTTAAAAAAAAAAAAATTAAAAGGCCAATGTCATAAAAACAAAGAGAAACAAAAAAAGAGCGAGGTGGTGGCACTGTTTGAGATTAAAGAAAGCTAACAATGCAATAAATGATCCTTGGTCTCCAGATTAAGAAAAGCAACCAGCTTATAGGACATTATTATGACATCTGGGGAAATGTGAAAATGGACTGTACATTAGATAGCATTTATTATATCAATGTTAAATTTCTTGAATGTGAAAATGATATTTTGTCTGTAGGAATGTACCCTTATTCTTAAGAAATATATCCAGGGCGTGTTAGGAATTGGGCTGCACAGCAGGAGGTGAGCGGCCGGCGAGCGAGGAAAGCTTCATATGCCACTCCCCATCGCTCCCCATCGCTCGCATTACTGCCTGAACCATCCCCCCTGCCCCCGCCTCCGATCCATGGAAATACAGTCTTCCGTGAAACTGGTCCCTGGTGCCAAAAAGGTTGGGGACTGCTGTCCTAAAGTATTTAGGGATGAAGTACCACGGTGTCTACAAATTACTTTAAAATTATTATGATTCAGGGAGAAAAATGAACACATATAAAACAATGTAATGCAAAAGCAAAATGTTAACAACTCATAAACACAGATGAAGGGTATAAAAGTGTTCATTATATATTACTCTATCAACTTTCCTGTAGGTTTGACATTTTTCAGAATAAAAACTGACAAAAATTAATCTGGAACAGGGTTCAGTTAGATAGTGCACTATAACTAATGCTGGTGATAATTAAATTAGAGGAAAAAAACAAGCATGTAGTTGCTCAGGTGAGAGTTTTTTCTTTTTTTAAACCATTAAATCATTTAGTGGCACTAAGTGATATCCAGTAAAGCGTAACATCCATAATCTCCTGTGCTCTCCTTACACATTGCTTATTTGAATGCTTTGCAAGTACAGAGAAACCAAGACTGCATTAAAAGATGTCCTTACTTTATTAAATCAATATAAAAAGTGTGTACCTGTGATTTGCCACATTAAATAAAGTCTACTTGATCATAAATGCCACTGCATGTGGCTAGGCTAAATATTATTTTGCAAAATTTTGTTTCTGATACATGTATCCACATGTGCTCTAAGTTTCAATGAAAAACATTTTTTATTATGGGTTGCAATAAAAAGTTTGAAACCTACAACTCAACAACAAAAATAACAAACCTGATTAAAAATGGGCAAAGGACTTGGATACACATTTCTACAAGGAAGATATGCAAGTGGCCAAAAAGCACATGAAAAGGTGCTCAACATAACTAATCATTAGGAAAATGCAAATCAAACCCAGGAGATATCACCTCATACCTATTAGGGATGGCTACTATCAAAAAACCTGAAAATAACCAGTGTTGGAGAGGATGAGAATAAATCGAACACTTATGCGCTGTTATTAGGAATGTAAAGTGATGTAGCTACTGTGGAAAAGATGGCAATTCCTCAAACAATTAAAAATAGAACTACCATGTGATCCAGCAATACCACTTCTGGGTATACACTCCAAAAAACTGAAAGCAAGGTCTTGAAGAGACATACATAGACCCATGTTCACAGCAGCATTATTCATGACAGCCAAAATGTGGTATGTACATACATGGAATATTATTCATCCTTAAAAAGGGAGGAAATTCGGACATCTGTTGTACATGGATGAACCTTGAGGACACTATGCTAAGTGAAATAAGCCAGTCACAAAAAGAAACACTTATGATTTCATTTATATGAGGAACCTAGAGTAGCCCAATTCATAGAGACAGAAAGTAGAAGGGTGGTTGCCAGCAGGTGGGAGAAAGGGAGAAGGAGGAGTTAGTGTTTAATGGGTACAGAGTTTCAGTTTTGCACAATGAAAAGAGTTTTAAAGATGGATGATAATAGTACAACAACAGGAACATACTTAACACCATGAAACTGTACACTTAAAAATAGTTAAGATGGTTAATTATATGTTATGTGTATTTTACAAGTATAAACTATTTTGAAAGGTTGAAACACTGTACTAGGACATGTTAGTTTCATTCACTTTTTAAAAATTTACTTTTTTTCTGTTTGAAGAAAGAATACATATTCATCCAGAAAGCTAGAATACAGAAAAGTGTATTTCCTTCTTAAAAATATAGCCAATATTCTCACCAAGCTGTTGCTGTCTTTCCTCCTACTCTTTTCAATTAATATATATTTAATTATAAAATTGGAATCATGGGCTTGATATGTAGCTGGGCAAACTTTTTTCACTTAACATGCCATGAAACATCTTTACAACAATTAAAAAAACCCACCCAGAATCTTTTTTGTTGTTTGGAAATTATATACAAAATAAATCAATACTTACTTAGTCACTGATAATTCATTATTAAAAATGACTGAAAGAATCTCTTAGATAGAGCTTTGCATCAACTAAGATTAATTCTGGAAATTAAACCTCTAAGAGAACAATTACTGGGCCAAACGGATAAACATTTTTATGGAAACAAAATATACTGGATATTGTGAATGGCTGACTCTCCAATATCCATTCCACCCTACTTTACTGAGCACAGTAACACAGTGTATACAACTGGCCACAGATCCAGGGATGGCTCCTGATTACTCTAAACCAGAGGTCAGCAAACTTCTCTATAGAGGGTCAGATAGTAAGCATTTTTCATTTGTGGGCCATTTGGTCTCTGTCCCAACTACTCAACTCTTCCACTGTAATGCAAAAGCAGCCATAAACAATAAGGAAAAGAATGGCTGTAACTATGTTCCAATAAAACTTTATTTACAATAGGTGGTAGACCAGATTTGGCCCTGGGGCCTAGTGTGTAGACTCTTGGTATAAAATCCCTCATCTAAATCTTTGATCTAAAATCATTGCAATCTCATCCCTTTGTACTAGAGAGTGGTCTGGAACCCAGGTTTAAGCCAATCAGTACAGGCATTTCTTTGGCACCAATTATTGGTTCTGGGTAGGCACATGGCCTCATAGGCCCAAAGGAATTGACAGGAAGAATCCTTATTAAATGGTTTGCGAAGAGGTATTATCTCTGCCACCAGTTATAGCTAAGGAAGCACATAGTTCAATTACTGTTGGCAGTTATCCTACACTACAAGGGAAGTTAGGCTCAAGATAAAGCAAGCACTGTGGACCACAGAACAAAGAGATGGAAAAAATCTAGGTATTTAAATACATTGTCAAACCATTCAGTCAATCCACTCTGAAGTCTGAAGCGAGCCAATACATTTCCTTATTTTTTAAGTCAATTTAAATTGAGTTTTCGGGACTTCCTTGGTGGACCAGTGGTTAAGACTCTGTGCTTCCACTCTAGGGGGTATGGGTTTGATCCCTGGTAGGGTAACTAAGATCCCTCATGCCGCATGGCACGGCATGGCAATCAATCAATCCATCAAGAGAACTTTCTGTTATCTATAGTCAAAACCATTCTGATAACTGAATACTATCAAATTGCCCCCAGAAGAGACTGCATGAATTTACACTTCTATAGTAGTGGACAAAAATATGTGCTTTAGCCCACTGTACTTTTATGGCCAAAAAAGTCTTAATTTATACTTTATCATTAGTTTCAATTTTATATAGTATTTAAGAAATGTCAATAAATATTAAATATTCTAAACATTCAAATCTTACCTTCTTTTCAAGAAGAATTAGTTTAAACAGGATTAGGACCTGAAGAAAGAAAAAAAAAACTATCAAAATAAGAAACTCAAGCCTATTTTTCATTTGCCTTTGCCTCTCCTCAAACATAACCATGTATCATTGAATCAATAATATTAAATAATTCTAGAGCTTTAAACACTACATTGAAAATTATGAACTTATACTGAGAAATTCCTGTGTCCTCTAAAAATGTGAATACCACTTAAATTGCTATCAAATTGCACTTTTCGGAATAAGTTGCGCCATTTTTGCTTGAAATATCTGCAAGCTCCTTAAAGTTAAGGTACTATTCATTTACTTCTGGATGTCCAGGGCATTCACAGAGCAGATACTCATTACAGCTGTCAAGTGAATGATCAATGTGTGTATGTCCCAGTCAACAGACGCCTCAAGAATAAAGATCAAAAGATATAAGCATAGATATTTTACTGGAAAATGTTTCACTCTCAGGGCAACATATAAAATACTCTGCAAGATAAAAACATGTTTCTTTTAGATGTGGTATACATATACAATGGAATACTACTCAGCCATAAAAAAGAATGAAATAATGCCATTTGCAGCAACATGGATGGACCTAGAGATTATCATACTAAGTGAAGTAACTCAGAAAGAGAAAGACAAATGCTATAGATATCACTTATATGTGGAATCTAAAATATGACATAAATGAACTTATCTATGAAAGACTCACAGACATAGAGAACAGACCTGTGGTTGCCACGTGTGTGTGGGGGAGGAGTGAATTGGGAGTCTGGGATTGGTAGATGCAAGCTATTATATAGAGAATGGATAAACAACAAGGTCCTATAGCACAGGGAACGATACACAACATCCTGTGAATAAAAGAAGTTTTTTTCCACTCTGATTTCATGATATCCAAAATTACAAAAACCATAGAAAAAAGTATCCTATCCTGTACAGAAATAAATGACACTATTTGTATACTTTTAGAAATTTCTACCATGTAAGCACTACGAACACTTTCAACTTTGTATCACTGACAGCTGTCTCAGAAAACCTAAAACACAGTTATGCCATGCTCTGCATTAGACCATGCAGCTCATGGAATTTGCCCAGTTAAGTAATTTTAGTACGTCATAAATTAAATAACATATCATACCTTGTGTCGAAAATGAAGCACAAGATCTCGAGGAGATAAACCTATAATGTAAAAAAAAAAAAAAAAGCTAATCTATGACTACCAACTACTGTTTTTGTCAAAGAAAGTTTTAACCTCCTCAAAAGAAAGGCAGGTAAAAGTAGGAATATGCAAATATTTAAATATTTATGTAATATCTCATTATACACACACATAATCAGAATTTATCAAATACTGTTAACAGTCAAACAGCACTGTGATAGAACTTTGCAATAATGAAAATGTTCTAAATCTTCACTGTTCAATAGAGTAGCCATATGTGGTCACTGAGCACTTGAAATATGGCAAGTGTGACTAACAAACTGATTTTTAAATTTTATTTAATTTCTATTAATTCTAATCTAAATGTAAACAGTCACATGTGGCTAGTGGCTCGTGTTGTGGTCATGCAGCTCTAACACCTCCCCATTTTCCAGCCATCTTACAAATTACCCAAGTTTAGAAACTATGAAGCTTGTACTACTGTGGCAGTCAATCATTTAAACATGGTTTTTGGTCACTACACCCCACAGATTACTATTTCTGAATCACAATCTTCTCTGATCATCTGCCTTAAGACAAGATAAATTAATTTAGAGAAAAACATATTCTCAGAATAGGAGCTTTGTAACCAGCTTACATTACACACAGGATTGCAAAAGTGAAGTTCCAGGGTTTGGCTACATCATGCTAAAATGGGAATTGAGCAAGTGTAAATCACTATGTGATCAACAATTTTTTTAAAACATGAAAAGGAAATTTATTGAGTGCCTAACACACGAATGAATGTTCTGGGTTGTCAAAATAGCATAAAACCCTCAACTTGAAAAATCTTAGAATAGAAAAGAGCTAATAAGCAGATCTCTCTCTCTTGCTCTCCCTCTGTGTTATGACAGGCAACTGACCTGGTCAGCATTAATGTAAGGAAAATAAACTTCCATTATTACTCTGAAAAGCAGAAATTTTCCTTATACAATTAATAGATGTAAATTTTGATACAAGTATGTTACAACCCTTCTTAATGCAAATACTGTCTAAGAAGATATTTAAGGAAGCAGCAGCATCAAATGTTGGAGAATTTAGATCCCATATAGAAACGTAATGCTTATCATGAAGTTTTACATGCAACTCAGCATGCCAAACAAAAAGAAATGAGGGCATTTCTTCTGACTTGTAAAAAAGTGACTTACCAAGATATACCTGGGATCCTTCTAATGAAGTTCCTCCCAGGGAACTATTCATATGTTCATAGAGCTCCTATAAAATAAAAATTCAGTTTAGAACACTTTACTATCATTTTAGACACTGAATTAGAAATAGGATGACCAAGGGAAAATTGGTTCTTTAACTGAGGCAATTTTGTCTCTCTGAAACTTGCCAGTTTCCAGCAATCCTTCCTTCTCTTCCTCTACATATCAGAGCTTGATTCATTTCCATGGTGGTACGGATTCCTAGCATAAATTTCCTCTACTTCCTTGCTAAATAACTAACTGTCCTACTCTCACTAGAATCCAGGAGAGATCCATGTTCTATATATCCATGGCAGCCTCAAGAAAAACATATTATCCATCTTCAGTAAAGTAGGAATGTGGTTTTTCTGTGCTTTTTAGTATGGGAGTTAGGATCCAGAAATGTGATATATAAACATACTGTTCAGTGTATTAATAACATAACAAATGTAGAGAAGAAATGCCATAGCGAAAGGGCTATTATCCATTAACAGAAACATTTATGTCATAGTCAACTGTCAATCATTATTTTCTAATAAAAGATGGTTTCATTAAGTTTAATAAGTATGAACTGTACATTTTGGGATGATCATTGGCTCTTCAGTATTATTTTCAAACAAGAATGTCCTTCTTAAGCTAATAAAAGATTATCTCACACTATTAAAAATCTACTTGATTCATCAATCTGTCTTCACACACATCTATGGGGGGGGATAAAGTTACCTTTAGAATGGAAATTTGGGAAAAATCCTTCTCTTCAAAATATGCATGCGTAATGAGTTGAAGTTTTGCTTGCAGTAAGCCATAGAGAGGCTTAAAGAAAAAGAGAAATTACCATTAGTTTAATAGTTAAAAAAAAGAAAAAAAAACACCCCACGACTTTTTAACTTGAAAAGACCGAGAAGGAAAAAGTTACTGACAACTTTAGTATCTTATTATTCACAGCTGAACATTAAGTCACTGTTCTAGCTCCTGGACTGCAGCTGCAAAGTGCCTGACCCACTCAGAGCACCGGGGTTGAGAGTGAGCACAGACCTCCTGGGTCTTGCTCCAGTCACTCAGCCGCGTAACTCTGGGCACTTAACCTCTCCACGTCTGCTGACTGATGTGAACATGGGTATATGAAAAGACAGTACATCTTCTGGGGCTTTCTCATATTAAATAACACAGGTAAAAGCACTTTCTAGAGTATCTGGCATATAGAAAGCACTTAAATGCTAGCCATCATTATCATAAAATTTAAAACATATCGTAATCCTGCACACTGTTCTGCTAGCTTGTAGTAACGTTTAATCCTTATAGCACTAATTCTTATATTCAGTTGAACATTCATGATTAAATTTAATTTCATTTCCCCTTTTTTTGCCCTCTATAGAGGCTTAAAACAACTAGTCTGTGTCCTTTATAATATCCTATATAATATTCTTTTGTATATCTGAAAAAAGTTACTCCTTAATTCTTATTTCTCTATTTAAAACCTTCTTCCTACCATTTCCATCCTTTTATGTTCTGTTCTAGATGTTTTCTGGTTTCTGTGTCCTTTTTAGGATGCAGAGACTAATGCTGAATATATACTCTAATTAGTTAAAACAAGTAATAGTGCAATAGTTTTCTCCCCCAATATCCCGGTTAATATATCATTATTTCTATCTAAATATATTTTTATATATAGACTAAAATGCACTATGAACCACCAAACATTTTTGTGTGAGCTGGCTCTATCTGTCTTATAAAACTGGCTTTTCACCCCAATTTTATCACATAGCAGTTACATGTTCATGAGAGTTAGACATTTTTTCTCTGAGATATATCTTTATTTGTGAAATGAGAACAATAAATACTTAGATCTCTCTTCTTACGAGGATTAAAATGACAACTATACCTAAAAAGTGCCTGGTATAGAATACTTGACATATAGGCACTTGATAAGTGGCACTTATTATTATTATTACTGTTCTTTGAAGAATTATTCAGGAAGCCTTTCAACATGTTGTGTTTATTCAATATCCAGCACTCCTATACTTTGGTCATCTGGTCCAGCATTAAAAAACAATAATTCACTGATGTATATTTTTTCAGGCTACCCTTCTAGAAACTGTGTACAGGAATCAGGTTAGCAATTTACCAATTTTCTGATATTGAGGTCTTTTATAACCATTCCTTTTCTAGGAGACTATTCTTGCCCTATATTTAAAATTACTTGGGACTTCCCTGGTGGCGCAGTGGTTAAGAATCCGCCCCCCTATGCAGGGGACATGGGTTCAAGCCCTGGTCCGGGAAGATCCCATATGCCGCAGAGCAACTAAGCCCACGCACACAACTACTGAGCCTGTGCTCTAGAGTCCGCAAGCCACAACTACTGAGCCCACGCGCCTAGAGCCTGTGCTCTGCAACAAGAGAAGCCACTGCAATGAGAAACCCGTGCACCGCAAGGAAGAGCAGCCCCCGCTTGCTGCAAACTAGAGAAAGCCCGCGTGCAGCAAAGAAGATCCAACGCAGCCAAAAAACAAACAAAAAATTACTCTCTTGGAACAAATATCCTGATCCTCAAAATCTTATTAGTAAGGTCCATAGTACTAAATTATTTTCACTCAGGATTTTTTTTTAAAGCTTAGTACTAAGCAAGCTACATTTAAATTGTCTGTGAATATAAGAAATTGGAAAAACTGCAGAAGAAATAATTAAATAAAACCATAGTTTTTTTGGTGACTAGGCTAATGAAATATTCTGTTTTGCGTTAGGTTAACTGCAGAAACATTTGTACTCAGTAATCATATAGATCTAAGATAATTAATATGATAGATATCTAGATATTTTTTCCCACAAACAGAAGTGGGGGGACTATATTTTACATGTAGAACTAGGCATCTGGTGTTACTGGTAAAGGTGTTATTAACCCATTAATAATACAAATGGGACATCACAAATGATTTAGTAGAGACAGCTATGAAAAATAAGAAATGCTATATATTTTCTTTTGAAAACTAAAAAGTTAAAATGATTATAAACTTGCATCTGATCAACCTGTACAGAGAAGAAACAATTTTAAAGTGTTGTTATAGTACAATTCATTATGTCATTTCCTTTCCTCAAACATTTTCAGTTTTTTGTGTTTTTTTTTTTGCAGTATGCAGGCCTCTCACTGTTGTGGCCTCTCTGGTTGTGGAGCACAGGCTCTGGACGCGCAGGCTCAGAGGCCATGGCTCACGGGCCCAGCCGCTCCACGGCATGTGGGATCTTCCCGGACCGGGGCACGAACCCATGTCCCCTGCCTCGGCAGGCGGACTCTCAACCACTGCGCCACCAGGGAAGCCCACACATTTTCAGTTTTTAAAGAGCAAGCTAGGGATACAAATTTTCACTGCAAAGAGCCATGCACTTTTGTATCATCGATAAAATCTGAGTAATTACGATACTTTGAATTTTAGTAAAATATTACTTATCTACAGTCTCGAGAACAAAACAAAGCTGGATAAATTAAATATATCAGATGCCTCATTTTGCTCACGTATCAACCTCCTTCCCCAAAACTGATCTATTAGATTTCCTCCCTCTTAAGTAGTTTTGGGCAGAGGGGAAATGAGAGTGAACCTGCTGAAAGGCAAAGAGGAGATGCAAGAGCATCAACAATAAGCCTCTAACTTTAATATATCACTGTTTTCATAAACCTCTCCTCATTCTAATAATGCTTTATCATCAAATAAAAAGCTGCCATGAGTGTTTAACATTAACAGGTTACTTGGTCCCTTACCAGCTTGCTTAGAACACAGACACTTTTCTGAACGGTCTCTCTGGTGATATCTGCTTGCCGTACCTTCAATGCCTATTATAAACAAATAGTCATTATTAAAAATATTTCATGGACATATTTAAAAATAATTATTTTTCAATATAACACAGCCATCAGAAAAAGTATCTTACACTTAATTAAGAGCACTTATTGAGAATCTCAGAAGGTATTTATTGAATGAATAAGTGTCAGCCAGAGCACTCTGCCAGAATCTGGCAGGCAATGGGAACATAACAGTGAGAGACAATCTCTACTCTCAGGGAATTCAGTCTGGTGGAGATTACTTGATGTGTAAATTGCCACATCCATAATGCAAATCAGTCATCCCTGGTTCTGGTTTTAAAATGGACACCCCTTTCGGAGATTAATGTTTCTGATGAGAAAGGGACAGTTTAACAGCTTGTTTCTCCAGAGATGGAAGAACTGTCAGCAGTTTTGTTAAGTTGGTTATTCTACGTTGCTGGAGTCTACCCTGGCGCACCTGTATTGTATTGTAGCCCAGCCCTGAGCCGTAACTCAAGCCTTGGTGATTCTGAAGATGACTACGTGAGATATCTGCAGTTCTCTGCTAGTAGGAAACAGGACTTGATCAACCTCAGGTAAGGCTGTAGGGCAGTAAGAATGACTCTTCCCCCCCAGTGTACTGCCTGACGTCTCCCTGGATCTGTCCTGAGGACCATGGGGTCTCAGTGTCTTCAACTGCCTGAGGACTGATGATTCGTCAATTAGATTACATCAAGAGTAGAGCCTTTCCTCAATCTGTTTCTACCTCTTTACCTTGATTGGATTCATCCATCGGGCCTCAGCTTTGTTCAAAAGGAAAGGAAAGGCTTTCTCCTAGGCTCTAGGGCTCTCTGATATCTGCTTTATCTGTCTGGTTATCATAAGAGGTGAGAACAACCTGGAGGAATGGGCAACCCCAATATACTCTGGAGTGGGTCAGACTCCGGAGGTGTCGGAGACACGCAGTATGAAATGCCACTTAAAGGCTGTCTATGTAGAGCATGAGAACTGTTGTTAATGACAACAGCATCAGAGGAATAATTTTACTAGTGGTTATACAATTTACAGGGGATAAGAGGTAGTGAAAGGAACAGATTTCCAAGAAAGGGCAGCAGCTCAATTCATCTCATCTAATAAGATGTAAGGTACATGAAGAAATCAAATGAGTAATTATTCGCAGGTTTCTTAATCTTTAAACTCAGTTATTCATTTGAACCACAAACATTTACTGGGTGTGTCCTATGTTCCAGGCCCTGAACATGGAGGGTTATTTCACAGTAGTTAACTACTTTGGGTATGCTGGGATTTATTCATGCAGTTTACTTTTAAATGCCTGAGGGAAACACACACACACACACACACACACACACACACACACACACACACACACACACACACACACACACACACACACACACACACACACACACACACACACACACACACACACAGAGCAAATGTGGTAGAACATTAACAACTGTTGAATGTAGATGGTGGGTATACAGGTGTTTATTGTGCAATTCTTTTAATTAATCTGCGTGTTTGAAACGTTCATTATAAAAGCTGAAAGAAAATTTTTAAAGACTTACTAAGTTAATTACCCACCTGAGGAAGCTTTTAAAACTTTTAATTGCCTAGGATCTACTACCAGAGATTCTACCTTCAGTCTGGAGAAGGAAAGGCCCGGCAAGTATACGTAAATTAAAAAAAAAAGTCTCTGGGGCTTCCCTGGCAGTCCAGTGGTTGGGACTCCGTGCTTCCACTGCAGGAGGCACAGCTTCGATCCCTGGTCAGGGAACTAAGATCCCGCATGCTGTGGCCAAAAAAAAAGTCTCTTGGCCAAAAAAAAAAAAAGAGTCTCCATGTAGTTCTGGTTAAAAACCATTGTTTTAGAGCAGCGGTTCATAGTCTTGCCTACATATTAGAATCACCTGGGGAACTTTTACTACTCCTGATGCCCAGAACGTTAAATCAGAATCTCTGGGGTTGGAATCTAGTCATCCCAAGTATCTAAAGCTCACCAGGTGATTCCAACGGTGAAGCCGAGGTTGAAAAGCGCTCACTACTTCAGAGTATTAATCATTTCATAAGAGGAAAGAGATCTTTACTCAGAAAGGGTATCCCCACCACAAAAAGAACGGTGCTGCACAGAAGCAAACCAGGAAAGGGGAAGCTACCCATCTTGATTTATTTAAATTTATTAATTAGAGATATTATAGTAAGTTAGGCATTGAGCGGGAAGGTAAGTTTAAGAATGATCAAAATCTTAGTTACATATAATTAAGATAACTTGCAAGTAGTTTGCAGCTACTATAAGTACTTTCCATTACTTCTAGAATGTTCCTTAAAAAGAATACAACACTCATTACCATTCCATTTTTTAAAGTTACATACCAAACACTAGAAATAGAAAACTCAAGGACACCATGAAATTGACATACAGTATTTTGAAGACAAATGGATAATTTTGGTATCAATATCTAAAAACAATGTACAAAATATTATACAATACAAATATAATTAGTCGCCAATGTCAACTAAGAAAAACATTCATGTGAATTAAACTGGTACTATAGAGAAAACAGCTACATGGTTTATAAAACTTTAAAACAGTATCACAGGTACCACATGAAACATAAAGATTATGTATTTCCCCAAATTCTACATCTTAAGTGGCCAACAATTAAACAATTTTTGAGTGTTTTTTGGTGTTATTCATTTTAACTGTACCTTGGCTTCAATTTGTCGATAGCAAGAGATACCATATACAGTGGCTCCATTTCCATTTCTGGGTGGCAAGTGAAAAAACACAGTATCTAAGAGATATACAGAAAAAGGTAAATACCAAAGTGGACTACCCATATTAATAATGAACTTTGACGTTATTATAATGCAGTCACTTAAACAAAAACGATGAAGTAACAAGGAACCCATGTCAGACTTATTTCTAGCATCACAACCACTGGTTTCTTAGAATTCCTCTCACTGCCTTCCAGTGTACACGCATGACAAAAAGCCCAAGAGGCTGAATCATAACAGGTCGAATTAAGACTACAATCACTTTTCTCAGAAAATACTTTATTATACAGGATTATTCCAGATAAAAAGAAAGTAAAGAATCATACAGGGAATTCTCTGATGGTCCAGTGGTTAAGACTCTGCACTCTCACTACTAAGGGCCTGGGTTCTACCCCTGGTCAGGAACTAAGATCCCATAAGCCGCGTGGCCAAAAACAAGAAACAAGAAAAAAAAAAAAGTTTATCCTTAGGGACTTCCTTGATGGTGCAGTGGTTAAGAAACCACCTACCAATGCAGGGGACACGGGTTTGAGCCCTGGTCCGGGAAGATCCCACATGCCGCGCAGCAACTAAGGCCGTGTGCCACAACTACTGAGCCTGAGCTCTAGAGCCCGTGAGCCATAACTACTGAGCCCGCGCGTCTAGAGCCTATGCTCTGCAACAGGAGAAGCCACCACAATAAGAAGCCCGCACACCGCAACAAAGAGTAGACCCTGCTCGCCGCAACTAGAGAAAGCCCGCATGCAGCAACGAAGACCCAATGCAGCCAAAAACATAAATAAATTTATATATATATATAAATAAAAAGAATCATACAAACCAAAGGCAACACATAAATTTTGAATAGATCCAAGAAATTCTTGGGACAATTGGGGAAATTTGAACATAGATTAGATATGAGATGGTATTATGGAATTACTGTTAAATCTTTTAGCTGTGGTAAAAGAATCGAAAGTCATCCCGGGGAATGATCTTATTTTTACAAGATGCAGGCTGAAGTATTTAAAATGTCATGATGTTTGCAACTGACTTTCAAATAGTATAGGCAAAACTGTACACATATATAAAGAAAGTTTGTGGAATATTTACTATTCTTCCAACTTTTCTGTATGTTTAAAAGTTTTCATGATAAAAAGGTTAAAAAAAGAAGACTTGTGAGGTTAAAAGTACAGCATTTTAATTTTATGTTGGAGACTTCCCTGTGGCGCAGTGGTTAAGAATCTACCTGCCAATGCACGGGACACGTGTTCGAGTCCTTGTCTGGGAAAATCCCACATGCCATGGAGCAACTAAAGCTGTGCACTACATTTACTGAGCCTGCGCTCCAGAGCCCGTAAGCCACAACTACTGAAGCCCACGCACCTAGAGCCCATGCTCTGCAACAAGAGAAGCCAGGGCAACGAGAAGCCCACGCACCGCAACGAAGAGTAGCCCCCTCTCTCTGCAACTAGAAAAAGCCTGTGCACAACAACGAGGACCCAATGCAGCAAAAATAAATAAATATAAATTTTAAAAATTAATTTTATGTTAAACTGCAGAGTAATATTTGCTTCATTTCATACAAAAATTAGTAAATATTAGAAAAATAAGTAGCCAAACCAAGTTTAATCTTGTGTCTCGGTAGAGCCTCTAATACCATGATAAAGTATAGTATATTTATTTCTTCATTAAGCCATTCAAAGCACTCATCTATACAGTGATAGGAGACTCAGTACTAACTTCACAGCATTGCTTTCCTTGAGGGTGTTAACATGCTCCCCACGCATGCAAGCCAACTTTTAAGCAGAGCACTGTGATGGCAGTGCTCCAGAGGTGGAGAAGCAATCCCAGCTGTTTTCAGGTAGGCACTAGAGGACGAAGCTAGAGCTCCAATCAATCTGCAGCTGGTGCAGGTAAAGCTCCTTAGTTTGTCTCTGAGAGGAGTCTGAAGTTTAAATGCAGAAAGTGCTACCAGTAGCAGATGTCCTAATATGGCTAATTACTTACTTTGGCCGGAGCTCTTGGCAAAGGAGTGGCCAGTGTCCACCAACCATTACCAATATAAGCCTGGCACTTCTCTGCAGATCCTCTAGTATATGACTAACTAGTCATCTCCAAAGAAGCATTTAAATATTTTATGAATAGTCACAATAGGCCAAAGGTCTTTCATTACCAAAGTACTCAGACTCGTGGCAAATTTTTTAAAAAGCCACCTACTGATTGCTCCACTGTCTGTTTACATACCTTCTTGGTAGTTGTGTGCGCCATCTGGTAAGGCAAGGAAGGGCAAATACTTCCATTCTTCAGGTAGAGTGTGACTGTCATGTCCATCTCCTGGAATCAGGGGCGGGTAAGAGAATTCAACCTAAAATGGTAAGGAATGTTAGCCAACAGGTTGATGATCAAAGGGAGCATTATATCCTGGCAGACAAAAATGCTTTCAAATTCTGAATGACAGAACTAAGGCTAAGCCACACTCCTTGATGCCATTTTCAGCAAACCTATGGTATAGAAGAGGAAAAAGAAAAAGGGAGGAAAGCCACGGAGCAACTAAGCCCGCGTGCCACAACTACTGAGCCCGCGTGCTGCAACTACTGAAGCCCGCGCGCCTAGAGCCCGTGCTCCGCAACAAGAGGAGCCACTGCAATGAGAAGCCCGTGCACCACAACAAAGAGTAGCCCCTGCTCGCCACTAGAGAAAGCGCGTGAGCAGCAATGAAGACCCAGCACAGCCATAAATAAATAGATACATAAAGTTTAAGGAAAAAACCCTAGAAAAAAAGAAAGAAAAAATGAGGAAAAAAAAATTAGTAAGCCTTTTCCCCCTTTTTTATTTAAAGGAGTTTAACTTTGATGTGCACAAGGGTAGTGGGTGGTGGTGACTGGATTGGAGATGTACATGTGGAAGCTGTTATCAAATAGACGGTAACTGAAGACATGGAGCCCTGAGAAAAACCAATATCCTCCTGAACTGACTAGGAGAGATCCAACAAAGGAGCCTAAGAAGTTGGGCCAAGTTCTAGACTTGCTTCCCATCAGTTGGCTCCCTTGCTCCCAATACTTGAAGCTTTGAGTCTATGGTTTCGATGGGTTGTTAGGGAGGTGAATGGGCATTAACCACCACTTCAGGTTATTTTTTTCCCAAGACTGAGAAGTGATCAATGAAGTCTAATACTGTTTGTCTTGTAGAAATAACAAAGTTTTTAGTATAAGCTCACGGTTTCTGGCATTCCCTAGGTTTACTAACATTTTCCCTTTGCTTATGGGGTTTCTTTTGTTGTTATTTCAATGAGACTTTTGGAGAGGAAGGCAGAATTAAATGCTGAGGACTTGGGTTATCATACTGATGTAAATTCTAAGTGTCTTATGTTTAATTTTCTTTCAAAGTATATTTAAGCAGGAATTTGCACTGCATTAGTAATAAATACACTGAAGTTGGAAAAACATAGGGATAAGAATCACTTTTAGATTCCATCTTTAATGTGGAAAGACATGATGGCTCATTTCCCCACATCTCAAGGTAATCAAGGTGCCACTAGTCACATGAGAGCCGATTATAAAAGGACTTTAATAATGATTATTTTTAACAGGTGATCTAGTTCTATATTGAAAATGTTTAAATTTCCCTGCACCCACCTCCAGAAGCAATCAACATTTCAGTTTGAAAGGATCAGTTACTTAACATCAATTAACTGAAGGCTGGGCATAAATAATCTCAAGCTACATTTCACATTTCTCTGTGTCTTCTCTATGATACCAGTTTTATATTGGCTAATCTTAAAAGTGTAAGGGAAGGCAAGGTGTGCCACAGACGGAAAGACATAAATTCAAAGCCGATGCTATGAAGCTGGTAGTTACAGAGCTAAAAAAAATTCCCAACTCGGAATTCTTACTTTAACAGGGGGAAAAAAAAAAGAAACAAGAAAATTATTGTATTTTATGTAAACACTGAAGTCCAATATATAACACCTAAGAAGTATTGGTAATTATCACAAAATAATTTCTTTTGGAAAACCACTAATTTTTATGTACAGTATTTATTTTAAAAGTATTTAGTATGGAATAAACATGCTTCTAAATAAATATAAACATAATGGACTCAAATTCTCACAAATACTTCATGAAGTATGTTGCTCTTTAGGATCCAAAAAGTTTGCCAACTAAAACTTATCACTTGCCATCTGCCTCTACAAGGATTAGGTCACTAGCCACTGCAGTCACTGACCTTCAACACACCCTGAAAGGAGTTCAAGGAGGAGATCAGGAATGAGGCACTCTGTGCTCTGGGAAAAACTGGCAGAACGGGCCTTCAGATAGTTAGATCTTTTCAGAAGATTTGAGCCCAATGTCTTGCATCTTCTCATATCTAGGAAAGCACTAAAATCATTAACGGAGACATCTGCTCCTCGTGACTAGCAGCAACCCTCTGCCAAAATGTGTGCTTGATTGCACACATCCCCCTTCACCAACTCACACGTATACTGGGACTTCCATGGTGGGACAGCGGTTAAGAATTTGCCTTCAGGGCTTCCCTGGTGGCGCAGTGGTTAGGAATCTGCCTGCCAATGCAGGGGACACGGGTTCGAGCCCTGGTCCGGAAGGATCCCACATGCCGCAGAGCAACTAAGCCCGTGCGCCAGAACTACTGAGCCTGCGCTCTGGAGCCCGTGTGCCACAACCGCTGAGGCCTGTGCACCTAGAGCCCATACTCTGCAGGGAGAGGCCACTGCAATGAGAAGCCCGCTCGCCGCAACTAGAGAAAGCCCGTGGGCAGCAAAGAGGACTCAACGCAGCCAAAAGTAAAATAAATAAATAAAATAATAATAATAATAGATTTAGGGTATTTCCTTAAAAAAAAGAATCTACCTTCCAATGCAGGCAATGCAGGGTTCGATCCCTGGCTGGGGAACTAAGATCCCACATGTCGAGGGGCAACTAAGCCTGTGTGCCACAACTACTGAGCCCACACGCTGCAACGAAGACCCAATGCAGCCATAAATAAACAAACAAACAAAATCTCCATAAAAAAAAAATCACAGGTATACTAAACTCTCCTGCTACTTCTTCAGAGCAGTTCCTCAGAGGTTTCTGAGAGGCTGTCTCCTGGGCTATAGTCCTCATTTTGCCCCAAATAAAACTTAACTCACAACTCTCACGTTGTGTGGGTTTTTTTTGTATTCATTTGACAAGTTTAATCTAGAAAATTCCAAAATAAAGTAGTATGACAACGCTCAACCTCTCATTTAATATTTATTTATTTATTTAGGCTGCGCCAGGTCTTAGTTGCAGCAGGTGGGATCTTCATTGGGGCATGTGGACTTCTTAGTTGCAGCATGTGAACTCTTAGTTGCAGCATGCGTGTGGGATCTAGTTCCTCAATCAGGGCTCAAACCCAGGCCCCCTGCATTGGGAGCGTGGAGTCTTACCCACTGGACCACCAGGGAAGTCCCTCAATCTCTTATTTAAACATGGAAATGCAATTTGAAATAATAAAGTTTTTACTCATATATTGAAAAACATGAAAAAGATTATTCATATTTTGTGTTAACAAGAGTATGGGGCTTGGCTGTGGGACTAAATTGGTACAGCAGTTTGGATGACTATTTGGCAGTATTATCAAATCAACAATACACTGACTCAGAAATTTCAGTTTTAGGAATTTATCCCACGAATACACAGATATTCACACAGATAAGTACAAAAATACTCACAGAAACATGACTTATTGAAGCATAAAAATCGGAAGCCTAAATATTCATCAGAAGATTGGTCAAATAAATTTTACATCAGTTCTATCCAGCTGTAAAAAAGAATCGTAGATTTATAATATATTGATAAAGCAAGATAGGTATCGTATACTATATAGTAGGTAAAATAAGAGCCCTCCAGACATGGCCATCTCCTAATCCCTAGAATCTGTCAATGTTACCTTTCAATGCAAAAGGACATTGCACATAAGATTATCTCCAGATGGGGATTATCCAGGCGGTCCCAATGTAATCACAAGGGTCCTTATAAGAGAGGCAGAAGAAACAGAGATATTTGATGATGCTATGCTTCAAGATGCTTTGAAGATGGAGGAAGGGACCATGAGGTAAGGAATGCAGGCGACCTCTAGAAGCTGGAAAAGGCAAGAAAACTGATTCTCCCTTAGAGCATCCTGAAGAAACGCAGAGCTGCCAACACCTTGATTTTAGCCTGGTGAAACCCATTTCTGACTTCCAGAACGCTAATAAATTTGTGTTGTTTTAAGTGTGTTGTTTGTGGTAACAGAAGCAATAGAAAATTAATACATACTGTTAAATTTAAAAAGCAAGCAGGATATCAGTAAATATAGTATAATCCTACTTATACTGTGATTCCATTTATGCTAACAATTATACATCTTTGTAAATGGATTTAAAAACATGCTTGAATAAACCTTTAACAGAGGTTTTATCTCTGGAGAGGTGAAAAGAGTTGGGGATTGGAGCTAAAGGAATATTCCTGTTAATTTTTTTCCATTTTTTTTTTAATTTCAAACTTACAGAAAATTTGAAAAATTCAAAAATCTTGTAACTTTCATCTATATTCACAAACTGCTAATTTTTTGGCCATATGTGCTTTGTGTTGCACGTGTATACAAATACTTTCTAAACCATTTGACAATAAGTTGAAGATATTATCATTTACTTTTAAGTAAATTGGTATTTATTTTTAAATGACTGCTTTTTAAAAATTAATTAATTAATTTACTTTTGGCTGTGCTGGGTCTTCGTTGCTGTGCGCGGGCTTTCTCTAGCTGTGGTGAGCAGAGGCTACTCTTCCTTGCTGTCCACGGGCTTCAGTAGTTGTGGTGGCTTAGTTGCTCTGCAGCATGTGGGATCTTCCCAGACCAGGAATCGAACCTGTGTCCCCTGCATTGGCAGGTGGATTCTTAACCACTGTGCCATCAGGGAAGTCCCTAAATGATTGCTTAAAAAAAAAAAATTTGTTTTTGACGTGGACAATTTTTAAAGTCTTTATTGAATTTGTTACAATATTGCTTCTGTTTTATGTTTTGGTCTTTTGGCCGCGAGGCATGTGGGATCTTAGCTCGGACCAGGGATGGAGCCAACCCGCAGCCCCTGCGAAATCTTAACCACTGGACTGCCAGGGAAGTCCCTAAATGACTTCTTTTAGAATAATTTTTTAAAAAGCAAATGATAACCACAAGCAGTTCCTAACTTCTGAAGGAAGTATTTCCATCTTATCCTTTTGGAGGCAAAGGGCCATGGAGAGATCTATTTCCTTTTCGGAAGATTTAGTTATCAAATTACCAAAGGCCAGAGTCTAATATCTGATGCTATGTTATGTTCAATATATGATCCTGATTCTATTAAAGGAAGATCTGTTTTGAGTGACTCTAGTTTGAACTTAAAATGCAATCAACTCATAAAATTGTTATAAATATAAGTGTAGATGCTACATATGTTTGAAGAATTCCGTTGGGTAAAATAAGGCGGCTTTAGACTGACTTGCATCCAGAATACTTGTAACATTGATTCTTCAGGAAAATGTATTCAGAATTTCAAACAGCTAACTTTTTTGTGACACAACCTTTTCATAAATTGTACACGGCCTATATTGTGTTGGCAACTTTCTAGAATTCTTCTGCTAGTTTATTTGCTACAAATAAATCCTTGCATTTGGAGATTGCTAAACTTGCTAATCAAATGTACAAACTCCTTTCTGCATCTACACACATACAACAATTTCTATGGCTATATGGTGTTGTTTCATTATTTAATCAATCCTTTACTGTTGAACATTTTAAGTTTTTTTAAATTATTATAAGCTATTCGGTACAGTTAAATGTGATGTAATAAAAAAAATATAGATGTTTATTCGGTCTTTGTCCCTGGTCCTGACCCAAAGCTCCTAAAACCCTTGGAATTTCCTAAGAGATAGGAGCAGCCTTTGTTATTCATAAGAAGATGCTTTCAACCATACCCAGGTTCATGCTAATGAGGGGACTCTCGGTGGGCATGGGCTAAATGGCTCCAGGATGGGGCCTGGTCACCAGAACCATCAAGCCTTGATTTGAAGCTAGGAACTTTAGCGCCACCCCTAAACCTCTGGGGAGGGGAGAGGGGCTAGAGATTGCGTTCAATCACCAATGGCTAATGATTTAATACGTTATGCTTATGTAATAAAACCTGCATAAAATCCCCAGATGATGAGGTTCAGAGAGCTTCCCAGCTGGTAAAGACACTGAGGTGCTGGGAGGATGCTGTGTCCAGGGACGGCATGGAAGTTGCATATCCCTTCCCACATACTTTTTGTCCTATGAATCTCTTCCATTTGGCTATTCCAGAGTAGTAGCCTTTAATAAACCAGTAAAGGTAAGCAGTGTTTTCCTGAGTTTTACGAGTTGTTCTAGGAAATTTTAGAACCTGAGGGGTAGACACGTAGCGTAGAATAGAACTGAATTGTAGGATATCCGGTCAGTGTGTGGGGAAAAACAAAATAACAATGAATCTGTTATCTCCCAATTAATGGGATTTATAAACCTTAAGTTGTACATTCTTCATATTTTGAATACAGACTGAACACTCTATATGCCCCTTTTCAATACGTCCAAAATAATCCAGACAGACACACAATTCACGGCACATAGGTTTAAGAGGAATTCTCTTTGAGGTTACCTGAGAGTCTTACATAATACTCAGTTGAATCAAAACGCAATTTAAACAATAATGCCAATAAAAAACTAAGCAGTACCACAGAAAGTAAAGGTAGGTATAGTAGGCTGCCTCACTGTCCAACTCTTAAGGGAAACCACCAACACTGCAGTTTACAAGAAGGGCTCTCCCTGCGGCTGTGCTGTGCAGGGTCTGCATACTGTACAGGGTAGCCCTCAGTATATATGAAAAATCACTGACAAAACCCAAAGTAAACCTTCAGAGATAAGCAACATTTAGAATGATGATCATCCAGTAAGGTTACTATTTTACCGTGAAAGTTCACAGCCCCAAATCTAAGTTAAATTTGGGGAGCAAAGATGGTATCTGGGAGGGCATTAGCACAGACAATATATAACACATACATCAAATGTTCCCCTATGATTAACTCACACAAATTGTAAGCAGCTCGCTCTCTCTCTCTCTTTTTTTTTTTGCGGTACGCGGGCCTCTCACTGTTGTGGCCTCTCCCTTTGCAGAGCACAGGCTCCGGACGCGCAGGCTCAGCGCCATGGCTCACGCGCCCAGCCGCTCCGCGGCATGTAGGATCTTCCCGGACCGGGGCACGAACCCGTGTCCCCTGCATCGGCAGGCGGACTCTCAACCACTGCGCCACCAGGGAAGCCCCATCAATTTATTTTTAATGTATTTATTTTTGGCTGCGTTGGGTCTTCATTGCTGCACGCAGGCTTTCTCTAGTTGTGGTGAGCGGGGGCTACTCTTCGTTGTGATGCACAGTCTTCTCATTGTGGTGGCTTCTCTTGCTGTGGAGCACGGGCTCTAGGCGAGTGGGCTTCAGTAGTTGTGGCTCGCGGGCTTAGTCGCTCTGCAGCATGTGGGATCTCCCCGGACCAGGGCTCGAACCCGTGTCCCCTGCGTTGGCAGATGGATTCTTAACCACTGCGCCACCAGGGAAATCCCACACATCAATTTATTTTTAATATTTCAATATTGAACTTTTACATGGCAAAAAAGATTCCAATTTCTGGGCATGCACCACACCCACAAAATAGAATCTAACAAATTACTAATATCACCTGTGAAAGCCATGGGGGCAGGAACAGGTTTCATTAACAACCCTGCAGTGATTTCCTCATATATTAATAAATAGCTAGCATACCCTGTGACGAGTTGGATGAAGAAAACACAAGTGCAGAGGGCCATATTTCAAATCTAACTGGACACCCAAACATAGTTTATTCTGGAGTCAGACTTCTGACAATTGAATTACCTAGAACACTGCCAACTAGGAACAAGTAAGAAAAGCATCTATCAGCCTAACCAGCTGTCATGCAGCCCTGGATAATATACTAAGGAGAAGTCTTTAGGTCTTCTTTCAAAACCCATGACTGAGTCTTTTTATTTCATACACATTTAGTAGATGTGCCCTCCCAGTCCACTGAAGAAAAGCAACATATGAGAAAGCAGGGAGGGGAAGCTGAAAACTACATTATGTTTCTGGTCAACACTGAGAAGTAACTGCTCACTGCTCCGTCATCTCCCTCTCTCTGTCTGGCTATCAAAAGCCCAGCTGAGTCAGAGGCATGTGCAAATCACTCTATGTTAAAATAAACCGATAATGCCATAGTACAACGAGTGACATTTGTTATGAAGGCAGAATCATCCAGACTAACTTAAACTGTGTTCAGTATATGCTGCTACAAAATCTATTTAAACAAGATCCGCAGTTAAAAAAAAAAAGAACGAAAAGAAAAGATGACTTAGTCTCCACACTTATAAAAATGGTGCAAAGTCACAAGGATGTTCTTTGCTGCACTATTCAAAATAGCAAAAAATTGGAATGCCACCTAAGTGTCTAAAGAGGAGACCAGTTAAATAAAGATTTCTACAAAATACTATTTAGCTACTTCAAAAATGCTATAATTCAATACTTATCAAAATGGAAGGTATTAATGGTAAAATATTACATAAAAAAGGCAGGTCCTAAAATTTGTTTATAGTATGATACATTTTTGGAAAAAGTTATATATATTCATAAAAAATATTCCTCCAGGAATATTCAAGGCAGGTTTCTCTAGGATATAGGATTTTAAGCGCTAGTTTTCTTTTTTTTTTTCCTCTCTATATTTTCTGACTTTCTACCACAGTGAGTACATATTACTTCTGAAAAGAAATGTCATTTTTGGGGACTTCCCTGGTGGTGCAGTGGTTAAGAATCCACCTGCCAATGCAGGGGACACAGGTTTGAGCCCTGCTCCAGGAAGATCCCACATGCCACGGAGCAACTAAGCCAGCAAGCCACAACTACTGAGCCCGCTTGCCACAACTACTGAAGCCCGCGCACCTAGAGCCCGTGCTCCACAACAAGAGAAGCCACCACAATGAGAAGCCCGTGCACCGCAATGAAGAGTAGCCCTGCTCGCCGCAACTAGAGAAAGCCCGTGCACAGCAATGAAGAACCAACGCAGCCAAAAATAAATTTATGGTTTTGAAGTCATTTTATAAAACAGCTGAAATATGATTTTAAAAACTGTCAGAAGTATCAATTTAAATAACATCTTCTAAAAATACCCTAGGGAGAAACTGAGTTTTTAATCTGGTGGCATCTTTTTCTTTTGGCCGCGCTGCATGGTATGCAGGATCTTAGTTCACCATCGTGCCCCTTGCAGTGGAAGGGGGGAGTCCTAACCACTGGACTGCCAGGGAATTCCCTCTGATGGCACTGTAACCAAAGAATATAATAGGACCAGTCTTTCTCAAAATTATTAGGTAAGTAGGTCTTCATCTTCCTCTTGTAGTGCCCATCCATGATAGACCAGGGCCCTTCTGCAGTCTCCCCTTGTCTAGCAAAATCCATGCTCAGCAAAGGATCTGCACCACAATGATAACAAGGAGAAGGCTACCCATGATATGTATTTTACTGGGGATCAAAGACTTAAGGCAAAGAAAGAAATTTATGCCTGCTGTATAAAAAAATAAAATTAAAACAAAAGAAATTTATGTACTGTTAGGCACTTTCTAGCTACCTGGGGAGAATTATAAGAGGACAAAAGAAGCTTCCTGATAGTTCTAAATTTCCATTACACAGGTTGACCTCCCACCCTGTTTAGCTGTGATGCCAAGGCCTAAAAGAAAACTATTCCACCGCTATTAAGTGTTAATGTTGCAGCCCTGCAAAGTCAGAGATTTTCATCATTTCAGCATAGAAGAAGCATGGCTAAAATCAGCAAAAAAACCTCCACCCAAATATAAAAGTGCTATGGAGGGCCAGAAAATGCAATCTTCTTTCACGAGTTTTTCCGCATAGCTAAAAAAAAAAACCCTTAGATTTTCCCATAACCAGCCCACTCAGACTTTTATTCTTCCCTAACCCCTAATTCTCCAAAAATTTGTTTTTTCTGTTCCAAAGACCTACTTATTCCAACAAGAATCACAAACAATACCTCCCCAATATTTCATCATTGTCACCACAAGATTCCATCAATAGCAGGTGCATAAACTTTGTATCTGTCAGCCAGCCTTCTGTCACCAAAACCTGAACGGGTCAGGGCTTGACACTATCATCCTAACATAAACCAACCATCCCCTCAAATTTCCTCAACCCATTCCTGAATTTACCGTGCTACATCCTGCTACTCATGGAGATTTCCCCATCATCAGCCCACTCAGACCAAAGGGAAAATACACTGTTCTCTTCATTGCTTCTAGTTGCTTTATTCATTGTTGTAGCTACTCATGTAAACATGAGTTCTAGTGCTTTAATAATTCTACTTTTGAAAGAAGTACAGTCTGGTAAAACCAGTTTATCCAAGAATTAAAACTGCTAGTTATGTTTACAAAACCATGAATTCTATCAGAATAGTGGTCAAAATTCAAGTAATAATTCCAACTTTTTATGGTATCACTTTGGAAAATAACTATTCCCTATTAATTTGAGTGTTTTAAAAAGTTCCACTCTATCTACGAAAGAACCAAAAAGTTTGATATACATTGATTATACTATTTTGCCAAACATTATGCAAATCTAACAAACACAGTTTATATATTTATGTCCACAAAGCAAAAAATAAGGAACAAGCAAAACTCTGGGACACACAATCTGTAACAAGCAAACTACTATATAAGATGTCCATAAATTACCTCATGTCAATGAGTCTAATTGCAGGTGAATAAGAAGGAAGAAGAATTCTTTGCTAAGTGCTATATTTTTAAAAATTTCAGGGAAAGAGTTGGAATGGATAAATATCTCAAAACCGTTTGAATTGTCATGGTAGTACTTTAGCTACCATGACACTATCACCCTAACATAAACCAACCGTCCTTAAAATGTTCTAAATGTTAAGTAGATCAATAAACTAGAATAATGACCACTAGAAATTAACATGGTATCTATGGAAGAATTCATTCTCATGAATTACCCAAATAAAAATGAAAAAATAATCAAATGATAAACAGATGTTCATTTTAATTTAAATGAAGGCATTTTTCATTTAAAATACATCTGGGGCTTCCCTGGTGGCGCAGTGGTTGAGAGTTCGCCGGCCGATGCAGGGGACGCGGGTTCGTGCCCGGGTCCGGGAAGATCCCACATGCCGCGGAGCGGCTGGGCCCGTGAGCCATGGCCGCTGAGCCTGCGCGTCCGGAGCCTGTGCTCCGCAACGGGAGAGGCCACAACAGTGAGAGGCCTGCGTACCGCAAAAATAAATAAAAATAAATAAATAAAAAAAATAAAATAAAATACATCTGAAGGCCTCAAAGGTAGAAAAAAATAGGAAACAAAGTGAAGGAATCAACATCTACATGCCTAGTTTGAGGATCTTCAACATAGATGGCTTTCATCTTGCCCATGTAAACCGACCTCTTTATCACAGCACTGTAGAGCACCTTTGTAACAGAAGAGTCTACAAAGATTTAGTACATTCCCCTAAATAATCATGTTCAACCCAGCACACTGCTGAAAGGAGTTACTTTTTTTTTAAAGAAATATATTGGTTTTAAAAAAAATAAATTAATTAATTTATCTTTTTATTTTTGGCTGCGTTGGGTCTTCGTTGCTGCGTGTGGGCTTTCTCTAGTTGTGGCGAGCGAGGGTTACTCGTCGTTGCGGTGTGCGGGCCTCTCATTGCGGTGGCTTCTCTTGTTGTGGAGCACGGGCTCTAGGAGCACGGGGTTCAGTAGTTGTGGCATGTGGGCTCTAGGGCACAGGCTCAGTAAATGTGGCACACAGGCTTAGTTGCTCTGTGGCATGAGGGATCTTCCTCGACCAGGGCTCAAACCCGTGTCCCCTGCACTGGCAGGCGGATTCTTAACCACTGCGCCAGCAGGAAAGTCCCAGGAATTACTTTTTTAAGCAAAGGTTTTACTTCGGCTCACTTGAATCTAAATATTACAAAGTACAACCAAGTATGGGAATCTTCTCTATGAATAATCTCAGTGTGTGGAATGAACTGGTGATCAACATGACCTGCTGCATTTTGAGTACTTGGAAGAGCAGTCTAACAAAGCACCCTCAAACCACCTAAAACAATCTGAAGTCAGTTACAATTCAATGAGCCATATACTTTTAATCCTTTACACCTGGAAGTAAAATCTTAATGGTGGAGAAGGGAGCTGATTAATCCATCCTGAGGGAAACCTTACATAATTAGAAAGTCTGAAACACCTGATACACTACTGATTAACAAAGAATGGCAGTCTCTAGAACAGTCCTTCTGCCTAAGACTTGATGCGTGTACTTTACAGAACATCAAATATATTTGGATTTTGAAGGGTTAAGAAAGCAGAGTTGGACACATGCACCACAATGTCCACTGCACTAGGTACAATAGCCAGGACATGGAAGCAACCTAAATGTCTATCAACAGAGGAATGGATAAAGAAGATGTGGCACATATATACAATGGAATATTACTCAGCCATAAAAAAGAACAAAATATTCCCACTTGCCGCAACATGGATGGACCTAGAAATTGTCATACTGAGTGAAGTAAGTCAAAGACAAATACCTTATGATATCACTTATATGTGGAATCTAAAAAAATGGTACAAATGAACTTATTTACAAAACAGAAATAGTCACAGATGTAGAAAACAAACTTAGTTACCGGGGGGGAAAGCGTGCGGCAGTGAGTGGGGGGTGGTGGTGGATAGACTGGGAGACTGGGATTGACATATACACAATACTATATTAAAAAAAGAGGACCTACTGTATAGCACGGGGAACTGTACTCAATACTCTGTAATGGCCTATATGGGAAAAGAATCTAAAAAAGAGTGGATATATGTAAATGTATAACTGATTCACTCTGTTGTACACCTGAAACTAACACAACACTGTAAATCAACTATACTCCAATAAAAATTAAAAAAAAAAGAGTTGTAGGTCATCCAAAATCATTTGCAGAAGTTAAGAACATCCTTTAAGAACTAATACGACATATACTGGAATTTTTAGTACACTTTGATATTTTAGAAAAACTAAGACAAAAAAGGGAGAAAGTAGGGCAACCAAAAATGAGAAATGTAGATGAACAAACTATTTACCCATCTTTTCCTGTACTAGTATACATCAACTGAACATCCTATTCCAGCTGGATGAACTTCCATGAATTTATATAAATTATGTCTCCAGCAAAAGTTTGTTTTTCACTGCATTGACGTGTCAATTTTATCGATCAACTCAGTGTGAGAGCCTTTCATTCATTTGCTCTGTTGGCTGAGTGGAGTGGCTATGTTAGCAGACCCCTGACACAACCTGACTACCACCATAGAGGGTTTCAAAGTTTTTTCAGATTATCAACTCACCAACCTTAACTCTCTTTAGAGTCGAGAAATCAGTGTCATCTCTCCAGCTAACCTCCATTAGAGGAGTAACAGAAACCAGATTACTAGTAAGCCAAAATGTTTCTCTGAGAAATAGTAATAGTTCTACTAAAATTATAAGTGTTTGAGTCTTGCAAAAGCTACAGAATACACACTAGTTCTATATAAAAATCACCTACATTTTGACTTTGACAAATTCTAACAAATTCTTGTTTGATTTGCAAAACCAGGTTCTTAGCTCTTCATTTTCTGCTATGAGATGTAATTATAATTTTAAATATTTATGTATGTACGTATGTACGTATGTATTTATTTAGGCTGGGAATGGTCTGAGTTGCAGCACGCTGGATCTTCGTTGCGGCATGCACGTGGGATCTTGCTCTCCGACCAGGGATCGAACCTGGGCCCCCTGCATTGCGAGCGCGAAGTGAGGTAAGTATAATTTTCAAAAGCTGCTTTCAGCCAGCAATAAGAAAATAACCCTGTGACTTTCCTGGTGGTCCAGTGGTTAAGACTCCACGCTCCCAATACAGGGGGCCCGGGTTCAATCCCTGGTCAGGGAACTAGATCCCACACACGGCAACGAAGATCCCGTGCACCACAACTAAGACCAGGCACAGCCAAATCATCTTTCATTGAATTGTGGCAGAACCCTTTGCATTCTCTTCAATTCTATCAACAACCCAGGTGAGCAGACACTCAACAAGTGTATGTATTCAAAAATAATTGCCTTAGTCTCCCTGAAGCACCTTGTGGATTACAAAAATATATATATAAGGCATGTATTTTTTCCACTCTACTAAAAGCCTACAACCTAAAGTGCTACTAAAAGAGATGCAGTTATGAAGACTAGGGACATCTGGGCTTTAATGTTAGTGCTGACAAAGAGGCTCTCCTTAACCAAACTTTAGTCAGGCTCCTCTGAACTCTCTTCTCAATTAGGCCCTGACTTCTGGGCTTCTGGGTTCACCTCCGCATTGTCCAATTTTAGCAAGAATCCTGTTAGACCGGTTTAGCTAGAAACCCCTGTTATGCCTGAGGTACTAATTTTCTTTCCATCCACTGGCCCCCACTCTGCTTCCTGGCTATAAATTCTCACTTTTCCTTGTTATTTTCGGAGTCCAGCTCTATACTGAGGTCTCTTTTTCAATGTTGCAATTGCTTTTCTGAATAAAATCTGCTTTTACCACTAGCTGTGTAAGTATGTTTCAGTCACTTAACCTTTCTGGGTTTCAGTTTACTCATCTGTAAATTTAAGGGAGGTAGAGTAGATGACCTCTAAGGATCCCTGCCAGGTCTAAAATTCTCATGATGAAATCTGGTAGAGGAAAATGAGGTACAGGAAAAATTAAGCAATTTGGACTTGCTGGAGGTCACAGAGCCGTGAAGCCAGGACATCATCCAGGTCTTCTGACTCCCACCCAGCACAATGTCCATTTTACAAAACCAGTCACCGGGAATTCCCTGGTGGTCCAGTGCTTAGGACTTTCACTGTCAGGGCCTGGGTTCAAACCCTGGTTGGGGAACTAAGATCCTGCAAGCCATGCAGCACAGTCAAAAAAAAAAAAAAAATCAATTTCAATGCTGAAACCAAAAGGCAGACAAATCCAGAGAAAGGGCATACCCAGGGTGCTATTTCACCCCCGAGTTCTGCTTCATCTTACAATCTGTTGTTCAGTACTCTTTAATCCCTAAGCAGCATTACATTTTTTTCCCATAAATCATTTTTCCTTTCTGGAAACATAAATTATACTACTTTTACCAATAAAACACGTAGAACACATAATAATTATTAACCTTGACTTTAGATGACAGCAACGATTAAAAGATTTTATTCTATTTCCTACCAATATTTCCTTCTGTTTTGTCATTAAAAGTTCCATTCAGTTTGGTTGTGAAGTGGGCCCCAGTTCTTACTTTACTGTAAAAGACTCCTAAATGCCACGGGGCTCAGCTGAAGGCAATTCTGACTCCAGCGTGACTTCAGTAAGATCGTTTTACTTCCTCCAAGTTTCAGTTACTTCGCCCATATCCAAGGTAAGTTATAAAAGACAACATCAAAGATGTGAAGTTTTAAAGTATTAAAAATCTAATGATGATGAACACTGTGTTTACATGCCATGGTACAATTATCTCAAATATCTATTTTCATACCTCTAAATATAGGGAAACAGTTTTATAAATTTTTTAAAATTAATTTTTATTGGAGTATAATTGCTTTACAATGTTGTGTTAGTTTCTGCTGTGAGGGCCACATTTTAAAAACTTATATTCTACTGCTGCTGCTTTGAATTTTTTAAAATACCATACTGAATAATGCCACTTCCTCCTTGGATCTTTCTATGCCATTTTTACCTGAGGGACAAGGAATATGATATATTTTAAAGTTAAACCGGTAACTAGATCCCACACACGGCAACGAAAACACATACAAACATAACTATTTTTTCACGCCATCAGTTTTCTGTTATCATCCTCTAACGAACTTAAATTTTGCCAATAAAGGTCTTCTAAAATGTTACATTTTCTGTGAAATGCAAGAAACAAAATGCTACATTACCTAGTGGGTAGCAATCAGTATTTTTAATACTTTACGAATTTCAATTTACCGTTCACTAGCACATTATGACATCACTGCCTTCCAGCGTTTGCTCTCATTAAATAATCCTGTTTCTATCTTTGTTCCCTTGCCTTCCATACATAGACGGCCAATGTTCTATTGTTCCCGTTCACCATTTCAGTGAAGAAGCTTAAAAATGACTTTACATTTGCACGTTTCTTTGCTCGGTAAATACAGTTCCTCTCACTGCAGTTGAGCTGGAGAGGTCGATCTCTCACCAAAAAGCAAGATCTGGACAAAACTAAACAGCAAAACCAAGGCCGAATGGGAAGGGTGGGGGGTGGAGTCAGTACACCAGCCTAACACGGGTTCTAGGGCTTCCACAGATAAACAAAGGAAGTTGATTTCCCCACGGCGCCGCGTGTGCTTCACTCGTGTGGAGTCCCAGAGCTCATTACCTCGAAAACGCAGCCCAAGTGCTGAATTTTTCTAAAGGATCCCATTATAGGTGGACACCCAGAAAGTCAGCGGAGGCAGAGCTGGGTGGGGAAGAGAGTGGGCCGACCTTCGATTCCTTCCTCCCACCCCACCAAAGAACCTAAATACCTACCAGCCCCAGCATACCGACACATAGCTCCTCAGCTGCTCAAGATACAATTTTCAGGGGCAGGAGAAAAACGGGAGCGTGGGGGGGTGGGCTTCAGGTGGGGTGAGTGCGAGGAGCTGGAGAGAGGAATCAAGTTCAGAGGCGAAGCCGAGGGCACCAGAGGGAGGTCTAAGCAGAGCGGAACAGCTTGGGTGCCGGCGACGCGCGAACGCCCGAACGGCCGGGGGCGGGCACAGGCCCCTTCCTCACCTGGCAGCCCTTCTTGTGATGAAAGCCGACCACCGCGATGTGCAGTACGGGCCCACGGGGGGCGCTATCGCCGCCGCGCCCGTTTTTCTCCATGGGCGACCGCCGCAGGCTCGCAAGACGATGACTGCAACCGCCGAGGGCGGCAAGCCGAGCAACCCCGTGACCCCCAGGAGGACTGCGAGCAGTGGATTTCAGGTGTCAGCGAGGGCGTCGCATGAGAGCCTCGCAGGGAGCGAGGAGGAGGTCGAGGCTCCTGCAGCTCTGCACCGTCCCCCCCGGGCCGCAGCCGAGCTTCCCTCATCCGCTTCCGCTGCTTCCGGGCTGTCACCTGATGCGGCGGCAGCCGCCGGTAAGGCGGGACTGGGCAGGATTGGGAGGCACCTGATGAGGCGGGGCCTGGCGGGGCCTGGAAAGGGGGAGGGGCGCCGGGATGGGGCGGGGCCTGGTGGGGTCGCCTGGCACACCTGTCCCCCGCTCACACCCTCTAGGTGCGAACTCATCTCGCTTCCTCCTCCTCTGTCCTCGTTTCTTCCCCCTTAAAATCTCCGCCCCTTCCCATCTCTTCCCTCAGCTTTCCTTTTTTTTACTTCACTTTCGGAGTATCCAGTTCTTTCACTTCCTTTCCTTCGCCTCTCTGGCCTACAGTCTCTCTGTTCTTTTAAATTTTGATAACACGGAGACATATTGGTGCGGCTGTATATCTGTGTATTCAACCTTTAAATTACCTGCTTACCCAGAGTTTCTCTTTTGCTTCGTTCTATGTTTTTTTTCCTTATTTAAATATTATGTGTAGGAGTTTGGAAGTGTTTTAAGGCCTGATGCAGAATATCCTTGAAAGTAAATTTACAGGGAGACCTGTAAAATGATCCTTCTAGTCCTGCTATTTTATTTATTTATTTATTATTTTAGTCCTGCTATTTAAAAAAAAAATTCATTCTATCTTTCTGGTTTTAGTACTCTGGTCAGCACAGAGTACTAAAATACATGGGGTCTGTTGTCACCAGGATTTTTTATTTCCTTACTGTTTGTACTAATTCAATTTAAAAAAATTGAATCTCATTTTACGTCAATTTAAAGTGAATAATGGAAATACTAATAGATTTAACAAGTCTTATCCAGGGCAGTTTGAGGATAGGTACCTGCTTCAAATAGCATTCACAATTATTACAATAACGAGCTGTGAAGTTTATCATTACATGTTGCACATCCCTTAGTTTAGACAACCTTAGCAGCTGATTCCACTTCTGGCCTTGAAATTTAAGGACATTCATTCTAATATAAGTATGGCTGAGAAAAACAGTATACTCTTCTTAGAATATACTTTCTGTGATTCAGTTGAACTGTTTTAATGCTAAGAAAAATACTGTAGAAAAATTTCAAGATGTTGCTACTATTTCTTTTCTGTATTACAAAAGTCTTGGCATTGGCTCAAAACTGTGTGAAACTATAATATTGCCTGTATACGGAATATGTCACTGTTTTGTTCCATCTGCCTTGACATTTAGGCCACAATTGGCCTAACTAAAATTGAAGTGAAATTGAACATCTTTTCAAAAGGATGTAAGGGCAGGACATCTTAGGACTATGTATCTACAGTGAATGCCAATTGTTTATTCATTGTGCAGGAGACCCAGTAATAACTTTATAAAAATCCATGTCATTTTGCATCCTAGGGCCTCCAACTAAGATTAAATCATTTATTCATAACCATTATGTTGGTTAAATGTTTAAAAATTATGTCATTTAAAATAATGCTATAAACAAAGAAGATATGTTACAGGGAAAATTGGAAAAGAAAGTAAACAAGTGGATTTCCAGAATTTTTTCCATCCCTAAATATACAGACTGGTCCATTTAACAATTTAGAATAACAACTTTTATGGTAGTTTTTTTTTTAATATTTTTAAATTAATTTATTTTTGGCTGCGTTGGGTCTTCATTGCTGCACGCGGGCTTTCTCTAGTTGTGGCGAGTGGGGGCTACTCTTCTTTGCAGTGCGTGGGCTTCTCATTGTGCTGGCTTCTCTTGTTGTGGAGCCCAGGCTCTAGGAGCACAGGCTTCAGTAGTGTGGCACACGTGCTCTAGAGCACAGGCTCAGTAGTTGTGGCACATCGGCTTAGTTGCTCCGCGGCATGTGGGATCTTCCTGGACCAGGGATTGAACCCATGTCACCTGCATTGGCGGTCAGATTCTTAACCACTGCTCCACCAGGGAAGTCCTACATTAGTTTTTAATGAGTTGTATTAATATAAAATAAATTCATTAACAACATATTGTCTACAAGGACAAATATCTATTGAGGAGAAAATAGAAATTTTTCCTTTATTTTAAAAAGTATTGTAAGGAACAAGATTGGAAATAACAATTTGAGATAATGGAATACTTCCTGAACATTATTTTGTTTTGTTTTGTTTTTTAAACTTTTTATTTTATATTGGAGTATAGCCAATGAACAATGTTGTGATAGTTTCAGGTGCACAGCCAAGTGACTCAGCCATACATATACATGTATCCTTTCTCCCCCAGACTCCTCTCCTATCCAGGCTGCCACATAACATTGAGCAGAGTTCCCTGTGCTATACAGTAGGTCCTTGTTGGTTATCCTTTTTAAATATAGTTGTGTGTACATGTCAATCAACTCCCTAACTATCCCTTCCCTCCCCCCCACCCCCCTGCAACCATAAGTTCATTCTCTAATCTCTAAGTCTGTGAGTCCGTTTCTGTTCTGAACATTATTTTGAAAGGAAACTTTTGCTTGTATTTTTATGATGACATTTATCTCCAGGGAAAAAATTAGAAATGCTTTTCTGAATATACATTACATTGAAGAGCTTCTTTTAATTATATATATTTTATGGTGAACTATAAATTCTATTTTATATCTGCTCTGTAAGTAAGAGCTAATGGGAGAAAAACCCTGGAGACATAGAGCTGTGACATGTTTTCAAATTCATTAAAAATAAACTCTTCATCTGGAATTGTGTATTGTTTCTTTTTCTGTCTTGCCTCAGGAAAGTACTCAGTAAAATAAAACCACTCCCTTCCTGCAATCCCCATTAACTCTACTCTCTAAACAAATTTTATCAACTTTTTCAGAGTATAAAGAGACTTTCTTTATTCTTCATCAATAATATTGAATATTGCTTATGTTAATTTGGTTTCTGTAATGGAATACAAAGTATTGACTTTCTTAAAGCATATTTTTCTGAATTTTAAACTCTATCAAGTAACCAATGCCTTGAATTTGGTCCCTACTCATACTATAGTATGGTGAAAATAAAACAAGAATACAGATAGGAAAACAAACAAACAGGAAAAGAAAAGGGCTTCACAACAAATTTGGCATTACTTTGTCTTTAGAATCATGTGAAGATTAAGGAGGTTTTTGATGGATATAAATGAAATAGAATGAGAAACAACTTAAAGAACTTAGACCATACCTGGCCACAATGCTTGCCCTTGAACAGGTCTCAGTAATAATGATCTTAATGGAACAAAAGAACAAAAAAATGTTATCAGATAAGAGAAGTAACAATAGCAAAGATAATACATCTGTCATAAAGACTCCCAGTTCTGTTTCAATGATAAATATTAGCCTGAAGCACTTTCTTGAGCTGTTTTGCTCAACTGTAACCTGAGGTTTGATGTTGACCTTTTGTGACCCTCCTGCCTTCAACCAACAAAAACTTTGACTCTGTCGACCTTTGCCTCAATTCTGTGCTGAATTTTCTGCTCAAGCCCCCTCATGAATATGCATGTACCTTAGCTTAAAACTTCCCCAATTTTCCTGTTCGGAGAGATACTGTTTTGGGAAAGATCCCTGGTGTTATCCTTACTTGCTGCAAGTAAGAAATCCTGCCTTCTCTGGATCTTTGGCTTGGTTGTGTCTTTCAGCTAGACACCCACCAAGAGGCAAACCCAGTTTTCCGGTAACAAAATTGCTGCCTTAAAATGGCTTATGTGTTTAAAAGTAAGATAAATGTGAAACTAGCTACCTAGCAATGCTAGCTTTTGTAACGCCTACTCTAAACCAACCACCATATTAAATATTAGGAAACAAAGATAAATAGTAATAGCTCATATTTAATGAGTCCTCCGCTAGCTACTTTTCATGTATTATCTCATTTAATCTTCACAACAATCCTGTAAGTAGACACTATTATTCTGTTCTTTCCAATGGGTAACATGGGACTTGCAAAGTTTGAATAGGTCAAATAACTAGAAGGAATTGTGGTGGAGATGAAGTTTGAATCAAAGTAATTTAACTTCAAAACTAATGGATTTAATCATGCTTCTTCCCAAAATTCTTGACTTTGAGGAACCTTTTTTTGCAGGAATGGGGTGGGGTGGGATGTGTGTTACCCCCTGGGTAGATAATTATAAGAAAATGTTACCAAACACAAGTTTGTGTGACCAATGCACAGTGAGGCCAAACAGACTGAAACATTGGAGTTTGGAGCAGAGAAAGATTTATTGTAGGGCCAAGTAAGGAGAATGGGTGGCTCATGCCCCCCCAAACCCCAAACTCCCTGATGGTTTTGGGGAAGGAGATTTTATAGGCAAAATTTGGGCTGAGGACTACAGGGTGTGTGACTTTCTGCTGATTGATTAGTAGTGAGGTAACAGGGTGGTGTTCTAGGAATCTTTTTTTTTTTTCCTTTTTGCAGTACGCAGGCCTCTCACTGATGTGGACTCTTCCGCGGGCCTCTCACTGCTGTGTACTCTTCCGTTGTGGAGCACAGGCTCCAGACGCTGAGGCCCAGCGGCCATGGCTCACGGGCCCAGCCGCTCTGCGGCATGTGGGATGTGGGATGTGGGATGTGGGATGTGGGATCTTCCCGGACCGGGGCACGAACCGGTGTCCCCTGCATCGGCAGGTGGCCTCTCAACCACTGCGCCACCAGGGAAGCCCTAGGAATCTTATGCTCAACCTGAAGCTACTCTCCTCCACCTGGGTGGGGGCCATAGTTCCTACAGAATTCAAAGATATTGTTATGTATGTTCCTTGAGCAAGAACCAGGACACTGCCCCAAGGCTGCACCATTGTTTCTTGATTTCTCCTCCCTTATTTCTGCATCCCCTCCCTTCCCTAATTAGAAACTGTTTGAATCTGCCCTTTGGAACTCAGGGAAGGTCAAGGAGGCTGAATGGAGCCTATTTCCTACAAACAAGAAATGGGGGACACAGAAAGTCTTTTGTGCCCAGGAGGGCCCACAGGGGAGAGCATTGAGAGCTATTAACATTGAGCATTTAGAGCATTCTGAGAGCTATTAACATTGTTGCAGGATCATGAGAGAGCCCAAGTCTGCAAGTCAGAGAAGCTTCACAGAGGTGGTCACATTTGAACAGGGTCTTGAAGGATGAATGGGATTTATTAGAACTTGGGGACAGAGCATCCTAAATGCAATAAAGTAAAATCACTAAGGACTGAGGTTATTAAAGAACAGCATTTAGAAAAGGAAGGGTTTTATGACAAACTCAGGGGAAGTATATAAGATTTAAGTTAAAGTGCAGCGAGAGATGTTTGGAGGAGGGCACATGCCAATTTGGAGGAGGGCACACAATATTCCCTCTACTTGGAATGCTGCTCTTGTCCCCTTTCTGCCTATCCAATTATTCATCCTCCAAGACTAGATTCCTGTCAATTCCTTTGTGAAGCTTCCCAAGCTATCTGTGTGGCCAATGGGCAAATTTAACTCTCTGAGTATGAGGAACTTTATCCAAATACCAGATCAAAGTGAAACCGCAGTCCTCCTCAGATGCAACTTGAACCCAGCCATACTTCAGATTGGGACTTGAACCCACAATACCAGACTTAGGAGGGGACTCAAACACATTGTCTTTTCATTGAAACAGCTTACATGGTGTCAGGACTTACTGAAGGTCATGTTCTTTGGTTTCAGCACAGAAATAATTCAGTGTGAAGCAAAGTGATAGGCAAAGAGTGGGTTTATTAGCATAGGATGCTTGTGAGGGATACAAGTAGTCAGGCAGGGGAGCACAGCTCCGAGAACAAAGAGGGCTATATTTTTATAATCAAGGAAAAAGTGGGGAGGGGAGAAGACCAGCTCCTTCCTCATTTTTGGGTAGAGGTCAAATCTTACATCATTAGTTCCTCCTTTGACCCTATATGGTCTAACCCAGACTGTAATGGCGCTATTTAAATCATATGTATATTAGCGAAAGGGTAGTGACATACACTAAAATATGGTAATTCATCTCAGGTTTCAGCACAATGTCCCCTTTCACCTAGTTTCTTTCCCCTTTCCCCTTTATTCCTGTTTTGGCTTCATGCAGAAATGCTACTCTTCAAGAACCATAACTCCCTGACTTCATGTAACTAGATGTAGACCCCATATCTACTGTCTTTTGTTTTAACTATCAGGATTTGTGGTTTGAATGCACCTGGTATTCCTTCAAGGTAGAGTAAATTTTCTGCTATGTTACTGGATTCTTTTATTTTCTTTTAAACTGGATTGTTTTCTTGAATGGTCATTAGTTTACAACAGTCTCCCAAACTCCCTTAAAATTCTCTCTCTCTTTAATCCCCTAGTGGGATTTATAACCTATTTAATTATCCTACTCTATCTCTATTAAAAAAGTAACTATTAGGAGTAAATGTATTTGTAAGTTTCCTGACACATATGAGGTACTCAATATTTCTGAAATGCAAAAAAGCCAGGATTGGCTTAGTATTAAGAAGGAGGTTGAATCCTAGGGGACTTTGAACTCAAGGGCCCACCTGTAAGGGCTTCTGAACCTCCTCACTGATGTTTGCCTTAAATCATACCTACTTCTCTAGGATCCCTGAAGCTAAAAGAGGACTTTTTGCTTTATGTATTAAATTTCATATGCCTTCCACATAATGTTTGTTAATTGTCTTTCTCCCCTATTTATCCTCTGGCTCCTATAAGGACAGAAGACATTGTAGTTCTGTTCTTTACACTGTTTTATACTCAGCAAAATGCCAGACAGTGTGCAACTAAAGTATTTGTTCAATGAATGAATGATGGGTGCTTTACAATCATTTGTTGTATGAATGAAGGATGTTCTTTCTGGCCTCTCTTGCTTAGGCTCTTTAGTTTTAAGTTCCTCAGATACAAACATAAAATATACTAAGGCAGAAAATTTGTTTGCTTTCTCTTTTCAAAAAAGAAGTGTAAAAGCATCAAGGTTTCCTAAATGTGATGTCATTAACATAGAGTGACATCTGGTGGTTGCATGTTGGACAATGTGTTTGTGGAAGAAATAGTGAAAAAAGTCTATAGTAGACTCCTAGATATAACAGGATTTAAGAACGATAGTAGAAAATAGGGAACATATTTAAAATCTCCCCCTCGCCCAGAAAAGTTTTTTAAAAATGTTAGTTGTGGGTTTTATTTATTTATTTATGGCCACACCATGCGGCAGGCGGGATCTTATTTCCCTGACCAGGGATCGAACCCATACCCCCGCCATGGAAGCACAGAGTCGTAACGACTGGACCACCAGGAAAGTCCCTTAGCTGTGGGTTTTCAATCCACTGAACTTTTAAAAGAATTGGTAGATTCCTTAAAAGAAACAAAAATAACAACAACAAAATTTACGAAAATTACAACACAATGAATCGGTGGCGGGAAAATCAAATTTATTTATACTGGTCTGAAGAAAGATCCTGGGTTGAAATGAGATACAACTTGGGGAAGATAAGACGACTCAAAGGTTTCCGTTTGGCAAAGTCTTCCGGGTTAGAGGAATAATTTATTTACAAGGCGGGATAGTTTTAAAGTCTCTTGGAAATTTGGAGAGAAAAGTGATGTCGAGACCGCAAAACGTTCAGTGAACGGAAATATTTCCCAGGATCTCATTGCCGGGGAAGGAGTGACTGGGAGCGATCCCCGTGGACCGGCCCGATCGCACTCTCGGCCTCAGATTGGTCGAGTCTGAACGGGCTGCCGGAAAAAGCGGAAGCGCGCTCTTTCAAACTCGCCTTCCCAACTTCGAGAGACGCAGACCACTTCCGGCGTAGCCATGGCGGCTAACGCTACCACCAACCCGTCTCAGCTTCTCCCTCTAGGTAACCGTTGTCGTGTTGGGGTGCCGGGGCGGGGAGCTGAAGATTAGGGTCGGGGCCCGAGGGGCAGCGCAGCCCCTGGCTGAGTGTTAGGAAAACGTATATGACCAATTGCTTTCTTCGCGGCTCTCCTCTAGGCGCCAAGTCTCTGCGGCCTCAGGCCGCCCACGTCTCTTCGGCTTGGTGGGGTTTTCTCGAGGCAGGGACTTTTGACTCTCCAGACCAAACCGTCACCGGAAGAGGTTCACGCTTAGTGAATAAGTCGTTGGCCTTCTTTGTTGTGAGCTCGCCTTTACAGTAGTGGATAGCAGTCCCGTTCCTCAACCTGGCGTTTAAAATCCCCATCTGTTGCCTATCTGGCCGGTTGTTGAGAGAGGCACCAGGATCTGGACTGCGCCTTAAAAGAGGACTCTGGAAACTAGCTTTTCTTGCCGCTCATTCTTTCAACAGTTATTGCGCCTCTGTGCGCTGGAGACTGTGATTGGGCACTATTCAACAAACTAAAATCACGGCCGTTGCCTTCAGATAGCATACAAACCAGTGCAGGAAACGGGATGCCGGGCAAATAAACATCGTACCAAATAACGCTAAGCCTGCTGAAGAGATGTTCAAGCTGCTGTCAGACTACAGAGGATAGACTTTTGGGGGGTGGGGGAGACGTAGTGACGAGAAGGCATCTCTGGTGAAGACAGGCCTCTCTTTTTTTTTTAAAATAATGTTCTATATCTTTCTAAAATTTTTTTAATTAATTAATTAATTTATGGCTGTGTTGGGTCTTCGTTTCTGTGCGAGGGCTTTCTGTAGTTGTGGCAAGCGGGACCACTGTTCATCGCGGTGTGCGGGCCTCTCACTGTCGTGGCCTCTCTTGTTGCGGAGCACAGGCTCCAGACGCGCAGGCTCACTAGTTGTGGCTCACGGGCCTAGTTGCTCCGTGGCATGTGGGATCTTCCCAGACCAGGGCTCGAACCCGTGTCCGCTGCATTAACAGGCAGATTCTCAACCACTGCGCCACCAGGGAAGCCCAGGCCTCTCTCTTAATATTTTGTATCTGAAGGGTGATTGAGCTAGTGGATGTGGCCGTGATTGTAAAGTGTCGTGGAACAAACTCTTCTTGAATGATCAGTGTATGCCAGGCAGTGTCCATTGGGAATACACTGATGAGTAAAAACAACCACCATCTCTGCTCTCATGGACCTTAGAGTCTGGGGGGTGTGGGTGGGGTTCATATGTCAATAGGATAACCTAAAATAATATTAAGCCACAGCCATGATAAATTGTTACAAAGGAGGGGTAAGTGGAGAACAGGGAAAACTTTCCTGTTAATAGAATGATTAACAGAGACATGTAGTGTAAGATCTAAAGTTTTCGAGTGAATACTTTTCCTGGTTTATATTTCACCATATGCAAGTAATAAGTGCCAATAGGCACTCACATATTTGTTGAAGTAACGAATGGGCATAATAATCTTTTCTCTCCTCTCCCCCCCCCTTTTTCTTGTTAAAAACAAATCCATAGAGCTTGTGGACAAGTGTATAGGATCAAGGATTCACATTGTGATGAAGAGTGATAAGGAGATTGTTGGCACACTTCTGGGATTTGATGACTTTGTCAGTATCCTTTTAAAAGTTGGTAGTATGGTTTTTTCTTCGGTATTTTAAAAAAAGAACTTCAGACTACTTACGGATATTTATAATAAAAATTAATTTATTCTCATGGAAATTGTGATAGTGTTTTAAGAGGTGCGTGTACTGAAAGAAGATGAAATTACTAATCACAAACATTTTGAATTTGAGCCATTGTGTTCAATGTTATAATTAAAACTGAACAAAGGCAGAAGCCAGAGTAAATTTAACTTGGTATATTTATTTTCTTAACACCAAATTTCAGATATGGTACTGGAAGATGTCACTGAGTTGTGAGTAGTGTTGAAAATTAAGGAATTGGGCAGGGGAATCTCTTTTTAATTTAAGGCAGTTTTAGTACTGTTGAGTCAGTAAAATGATCTGTTGAGTCAGAGAACACTGCCTATTCGAACTACTCTAAAGATAGAAGTTTTACCTACTGATGTTAGTAAAATTGGATTAGAGGATTATTACCTTTATGTAACTGTCACTAAATTGCTAGGAAATTAGTAGAGACAAAGCTTTAAGGTAAAAGGTACTAAAAACAGCCAGGGATCTTAGGGCTTAGGTCAAATAAAGGAACTGATAATAAGAGCATTTAATGCTTTAAATTAATTATTCTACAACTTATATATAATAGAAAATGTAAATGATGCCTCAGTTATATTAATTATAAAGATCATGACCAGTAGCTCTGCTTTCAGATTTGAATTAATTACAGATTGGTATAATGGATAGGAATCAGTAGTAGATAATAGTAAAAAGAGTGAGGATAGTAAACATTTTAGTTCATATTTGATCTCCTTGGCAAGTTTCAGCTTTTTAGATGAAGATCAGCTCAGTGGATGTGGATCTTAGGCCAGTCAGTCCACTCTGTTGCCTTTGGGGAAGAATTTACATCACCCAGGGGTGATGTACATCACCCACTTTGTCTCTGAAAAGTGTTGGTACAGTTGCCTGACCTCATGTTCATTTATATAGAATAATTAACCTTTAATCTATTTGTTTAGTGAAATCACACCAGAAGGAAGAAGAATTACTAAATTAGATCAAATTTTGCTAAATGGAAATAACATAACAATGGTAAGACACAGTAAAGCTATTTTTATTTAGATGTTAAGCCATTTTTGTGGGGCAGGGATTACAGAACTAACTTGCTTGACTAAGTGCTCATGGGTCCAGTGGTGCTTAAGATGGGAAATGGGTGCTCTGGTGGTCAGGGCTCTATGGCCAAACTGTTGAAGATGACATTAGGCCTAAGATAGTTTGCTTGTGCTTTTTTTTTTTTTTGCGGTATGCGGGCCTCTCACTGTTGTGGTCTCTCCCGTTGTGGAGCAGAGGCTCCGGACGCGCAGGCTCAGCGGCCATGGCTCACTGGCCCAGCCGCTCCGCTGCATGTGGGATCTTCCCAGACCGGGGCACGAACCCATGTCCCCTGCATCGGCAGGCGGACTCTCAACCACTGTGCCACCAGGGAAGCCCTGCTTGTGCTTTTTAATCATTTGTTTTGCTAGGAATCATTGTTGAGACACTAAGTATTAATTGATGATGTTGGAATTGTAAACAGCAGTGACATGGAGAAAATGGAAATATGGGGGAGGGGCAAAGAGGCGTGACTCCGATCAATGAGGAGCTCTCAGTAGGGGTTTTTAGATTATGTAGTTCTAAACTAAATATTAAACTTTTTCCTCCTTTGCAGCTGGTTCCTGGAGGAGAAGGACCTGAAGTATGAATGGATTTCCTTGACTTATGCTAGATTCTGTTTTGTCTTATAATGACAACAAAATAGAATTTTTATTTTAACCTTTTAATGTTTGTATTCTCTGAAGCCAAGTTTTCCGTTAAAGGGAAATGCTTTGAAGATGCATTGTAAATGCCTGTTTTTGTAAGTTAATCATGATTATGTTGGAAAAAGAAGAACAGTTTGTTCTTTGAAAACAAAAATAAAGGTGTTTTTGTTAACTGTCATTTTATTTATTATACTGCAATAGCCAGTGGTTGTAGTTACTTTGTCACTTGCTTTCCTGTCATTTTATGATTATTTGCTTCCTCATTTAGGTGACCATTTGATTCTCAAACAAAAATTGTTCCAAACAAAATGATGAGCTTTGATTTTGAACAGGTGCATTAAAAAAACCTGAAATGATTGCTTACAAAATTCAGTTCAAACTCTGATGCTTTGAAATGAGGATTTTTCTACTGAACTCAAGTTCCATTAACTCCTATTAAAAACAAAGAAGCAAAATACACAGGTAATATATGCACATTGTAGAAGTGCAGATAAAGTAAAAAGGAAAATATTAAACACTTTGCTGTATATTCTCTTAGACTTTCTTAATATACTCTCAGTACACACTTTATTTTTACAAAAACTTACTCTTCCTGAATGTACTGTTTTGTAGCCTCCAGATAAGACTTTTTTTTGAATTTAAATGGGGAGAATCTTTCCGTGTCAAATATTTTGGCAGCATTAATGTGTGCATAATATTTTATTAAATGGGTTTACCATAACTTATTTAGCCTATTCTTTATTACTGGCCACAGTAGTCTAACTAAATCTTTATACATTTTTATTTTTCTTAGAATAAATTCAAAAATATGTAAGGTCAAAGGATAGATATTGTCGTGTTGCCAACAAAAAGTTTGTGCCAACCTACATATAGTTGTAGTTTTTCATAGTACCCTTCACACACTTAACAACATTGGCTATGTTCTATTTTCTCCTCTCTTTGCCATTGTGATAGGCAAAACCTGGTATGTTTAAATTTTTAAAAAGTAATTTTGAACTGATTTGTATTTTGTGAATTACTTATATGAGGGTTTTGCCATTGAGATGCTGTTCTTTTTCTTACTAATCTGTAAGAATTCTTAATACGTTACTCTTAATCGTGCATTTTGCAATAACTTCCCCAGTTTGTAGTTTGCCTGTTGGTACTTTTGTTTGTTTGTTTGTTTGTTTTTATTTTTGGCTGTGTTGGTTTTTCATTGCTGCACACGGGCTTTCTCTAGTTGCGGCAAGCTGGGGCTACTCTTGGTTGTGGTGCACAGGCTTCTCATTGCAGTGGCTTGTTGCGGAGCACGGGCTCTAGGCACGCAGGCTTCAGTAGTTGTCGCGCGGGCTCAGTAGCTGTGGCTCGTGAGCTCTAGAGCACAGGCTCAGTAGTTGTGGTGCAGGGGCTTAGTTGCTCCGCTGCATGTGGGATCTTCCTGGACCAGGGCTCGAACCCGTGTCGCCTGCACTGGCAATGCTGTGTTCTCAAACAAGTGGGAGAGAGTTCCGGTGCTTTTTTGCCTCATAGCTTACACACTTTCCTTTTTCAGGAAGGTGAGACTAAGCCAGAAGACTGTATACCAGATGTCCCAGGCAATGAACATGCCAGGGAATTTCTGGCCCATGCACCAACCAAAGGACTTTGGATGCCACTGGGGAAAGAAGTCAAAGTCATGCAGTGTGAGTGTGGAAGGGTTTCAAGTAACACCCTCAATACGTGCAAGTTATAGACCACTGTTTACAAAAAAGTTCACTTACTTAATTTGTTCCCACCACTGCGCTGTTAAAGTCAGGGTACGATCTCTATTCTATAGATGAGGAAGCCGCCTAACATATGTTATTAAGTGGTACAAGGTGAGGCAGAGCGGTGCTTTGACTCCAGGGCTTCTGGCTGCAAGGGCAATGGACTTCCACAGGGCTGTAGCTGCCTGCAGAGTATATGCTTCAGTATTATGCCTGTAATGGAAAGGATATTCCATGTTAAGGTTTTATCCAGGTGACCTGAGAGGAGCTCTGGGCCACAGAGGGTGGGTCTGGAACAGGTAGAGCTCTGTGTGCACACCCTCCACCGCATCAGAGCAGCAGCACCTTCATCCAGCGTAAGATGGTGTTTGAAGAAGGGGTACTGCTGCCTTTAAAGACGTTGTTTGTACAAAGATTCTTCACGCACACAATTAAAATAGTGTTTCCCAGCCCCTTTCCTTCATTCTCCTCACCTCCAAGGGACCACCTCAACCTCTTTTTTTTTTTTTTTTCTTTCAACCTCTTTTAAGAAGGTTATTTTGAAGTTTAGCTCTGGACTAAACATACCAAAGGCAAAAAATTTGCTCATAAACTCACCTTGCTTTTAAAAATCCCTTCCAAATCACCGGGCATCAATCAAAGTCATAATAGCCAAGAGTTAAGATGTGACATTACCCCACCTTTAAGTAGCAGTGGTAGGCTTAAATATTTCTTGAGTCTAATGGTTTTAGGACTAAGACTGGAACTTATTTAAACTTCCCTAGGGCTCTTATGCATCCCATTCTTCACTTACCTGCTTGCTTCATTCTTTGCACCCCAGAGGTAATCATCTCCCAAAGCTCTCCTTTGGGCCCTCCCTCCCTCCCCACTCCTGTCAGCTGTGCCCCCGCCAGTCATAGGATGGTCCAAACTCAAGCTTCAACCAGGTGTGGGGAGGCTGCTAGTCCAGTCCCTCGATCTCACCGTTTTATGCCCCTCCCACCATAACCCACACAGCAAAGCAAAACAACTTTTCCCAACTTCTGACTCCAGCCTTCTTTTAAAGATTCAATTCTGTTAGTCCTCTCACATATCTTTTACTCCCATGTGAATCAAAACCCTCACCACTTTGTTTTGTTGAATGAAACTGGTTTTCAGCCATATGGGCACTCTTCACTCTAATTTCTCCTATAAAATACTGCTGGTTGAAATTCCTACGGCACATTTGTCTCATTTCTCTACTCAATCTGGATTAGCCCCTTGCCTACAGGATAATAATCTACAAGTGAAGAGAAACACTACTACTTTACCCCATTATCCTATTTCCCAATTCCTCTGCCAGTCTTCCCTTCTCTGGCAGGATGGTCTCGAGAGGAACCCTGCTCTGACTGCCCATTTGAGCTCACGCTACTGTCTCCCTTCCCACTCCAAACTTGCTCCTCTTTTGTCTCCAAACCACAGAAACTAAAACTGTCGAAATTCTCTGCCTCCACATAGACTGCCCATTCTCATCAATCCAGCTAGACTGATGTCCTCCTGACTATCTCAGCCCAACTCTCCTTACCGCCACCATCCAGCTCTTTATAATCTAATAGAGCACTTTGTTTCACATTACATTGCAATTTCCTAGAATGCAGGAATTCTAACTTGGGATTCTTTTTGCAAATCCTATGAATATGGGCACCTACAGCTTAAGTGACAACATACTTTCAAAACAGAGAAGTACTATTGATTCACAGTTGCCTTTGCATCCAGGACCCAGTATGGAACCACCGCAGACAACCAAATAAGATGAACCCCCTAGTCACTTACATTCCAGTGGTTTGTGAGGCTCTCCTGGACTCCAGTCCCTCTGGCTTGGGCATAGTATGTTTTCTTCGGAGGGTGACACCAGTGCTTTCATAGCCATCCTGTCGTTTCAGCTGGTAAACAAACCACAGGGACTATGTGCTCATATTCACCACCAGCTTGTAATAACCTGTACTTATTTCTGGTGGGCCAGACCATAAGTTGGGGAGGGACAGAGCACTCAGGTGGCATCCTGATTATCCTTCCAGCCTTCAGATAAGACCTTCCTTTGGAAGATGTCAGAGGGCCCTGTGGACTCACTTCTTCAAGGAGGCATTCTACCTCATGCATTACATCTTCAGCTTCCAACTCAGAGTCTTCCGAATCCTCAGGAAGCACGATGGTCAAGGCAGCGCTTTTCTGCAGCAAATAGGCTGTCTTAACATTTGAGACGCTGCTCAGGTCTTTCAGCTTCCTGCCTTTCACAGTCTTTCTAGTCTCCGCACACCTTTTCAAGTTCTCTTTATGCACCTCCCCAATCTCATCATTCACCATCACTTCATCTTTGTCTGCACTTAATTTCCTATTTGTGACTGGCTTTCTCCATGACCCCTTGGTTTTGCAGTCTGGTGAGGTCCCTTCATCTCTGCAGGGCATTTGCTGGGGGGATTTCTCTACCTGTGCTTCATACCAACTCATGTCGCACTGGATGCCCTCTTCTACTTTGGTAAACTGGGCCGACCAGGTAGGGGAGGGAATGTGCCCCTCATAGTTACTGTTCTCTTCCTCACCTTCATCTTCATCTTCATCTTCATCCTGGTTCCTACTCTCCAGCTGCTCTGCTCCCTTTCTCATTTCCCACTGGATGCCATCAACCTACTCTGTACAGGGTGGAAGGAGGGGAGAAATAATGACACTCCTCATAGAGGCTATGAGAGTCACCTCCAGAGGGCATTTGCTGGGGGTATTCCTCGAGCTGTATGCCCTCACCTACTTCATTCGGCAGGGGGACAGGGGAAATTACAGGGGAATAAAAATACTCCTCGTAACTATCAGAATCATCATCATCATCATCAGTTTCAAAGAGGTCCCTGTACTTCCACCGTGGTCCTTCACTGCTTTCTGATGATGGCTCAGGCTGTGCATCATAGCACTGACCCATGGCACCCTGAGTGGCCTCATCTACTTTGTTGACCTGAGCCAACCAGGTCGGGGAGGCAATACCTCCCTCAGGATAGCTAATGTTCTCTACCTCTTCCTTTTCACCCACATTCTCAGGGCAGAATGTATTCACAGGGATACTGGTCACCCTTACTATGTCATGGCTGTTGCCTTCTGAGTTAACATCTGGCTTTTCATTCAAGTTTTCAGCCTGTTGAGGTTCAGTTTCTGTTTGTGTGTCTTTTGTTTTTGTTTCTTCCCAGTAGCCACCATATTGTTGGAATTGTGCCATGTTATAAAACATAGGAACCATGGGTCTTTGGTTGAGAGTAGTGGGCAATGGGGACTGAAGGACGAGGAAGCTAGGATACTCACTGAGCACCACAGGATATGGAAAATACAGACTGCATTTGTGAAACCTAGAAAGAGAATGGAATAGTTACCTATTTTGTCTCCTGCAGCTGGTCACAACATTCAGCCAGTACACACCACACCTGTACAGCCACAACTGTTCAAATCCACCGCAGGACTACCACTTAGTCTTCTGTTACCAAAGCCAAGGTCTTAAAGTCCTCCCAAGTCCTTATATGAATAACTACTAACAACTTTCTTAACCCATCTCCCACACATCTCACAGGCCTGTAATGCATTTTGCTTCCAGAACAATCTTTCTGAACAATCTGTGATCCTCACTTCAGTTACAGTATTTGAATGGCTTATCATTGCCTGTCAGGATAACGAGGAACAATGACCACATTTCTTAGGATGGCATAAAGCACCTCATCATCTAGTTTCTCAGGGTATCATCTCATTAAGGTGTAGGTGGTCCAATAAGGACCTTGCCATAGATGGGTTCTTCCACATAAGGCAACTCCTCATTTCCTACCTTCCCTGCTACCAAACTGCTACCAAAGCCTAATCATTTTACAAAGGGAATCCTGCCAACACATGGACCTTGAGGCATTTTGCTAAGAAAAATCAGTTGGACAGAAAAAGGCAAATGCTGTATGATCACTTATGTAAATATATGGAAAAAGTGGAATCACAGAAGTAGAATGGTGGTTGACAGGCCCGGGGTGTGGGGGAACGGGGAGACGTTGGCCAATGGCAAAAACTCCTCTAATTCAGCTTATTATTCAGAAGACAACACAGGCAAAGAGAAGTTAAATATTTACTAAAATCAGCCCATTTTTAAGAACATAATTCAGGGAATTCTGTGGTGGTCCAGTGGTTAGGACTCTGCACTTTCACTGTCGAGGGCGTGGGTTTGATCCCTGGTTGCAGAACTAAGATCCCACAAGCCTCAGGACGTGGCCAAAAACAAAAACAAAAAAACACAACCCCCCCCCCCCGTCCCCATAATTCAGCCCTCTCTTTCAATTCTACAGCACTGTGTACTCCATGTCTTAAATATTTAAAAGGTGGTAGACATTCTGGATATGTAAAATGCTTGGAAGTCACTTACTCCCCAAACAGTAAAAAAGCTAATATGTCACAAACTCTTCTCAGATCATTCACAGCAATGGGTGTACAGGGAAGACTGCTACCCCCAGTATTGGAGAGACGTGAACAGACAATCACAACATACAGGAACACAAACCCTGTAGGGATCTCATCCCCATCTAGCCCACCGGAAGTGGCTTCACTCCTGGAATTCCAGGTTTCACAAGACAATATATCCTATAAATTTCTTTTCACTAAAATCTGAGTCATGTTGCAATTAAGAAAAACCGAGTACAAATCTTATTCCTACTTCCAGCACTTACTCCTTTAATTCTCCTAAACCACAACTCTAAAGGACAAATAAAATATTGTAAACCTTAAGGGTGTAGAAAAACCAGGGGTATATAGCAACTCAGCCTGTGAATTCCAAGAATGTTTAAGATACAATATGGGGACTTCCCTGGTGGTGCAGTGGATAAGAATCCACCTGCAAATGCAGGGGACACGGGTTCGAGCCCTCCGGGAAGATCCCACATGCCGCGGAGCAACTAAGCCTCAGTAGTTGTGCACCACAACTACTGAGCCTGCGCTCTAGAGCCCGAGAGCCACTACTACTGAGCCCGTGCACCAGAGCTACTGAAGCAGGGTGTGGAGGTCGCGGGAACAGACTGGCCTGTGGGGAGGGGGGTGGTAGGAGACGCGGAGCCAGGGGCCTGGACTCCCGCACTGAGGAGGGGTTCGGCCCGGGTGGAGGCTGGGGGGCAGGCTGGAGAGGCTGTGGACAAGGGCGGTGCAGCCGAGGCCTAGGCCGCGTCTCCCAGTGCAGCCGTGGGGCGTGGCCCCTGGCGTTTGGCGCCCGGCACTAGGTACCCCGCGCCTCCAAGGCCTCATCTCCCCACGGTGCTCCTGCCTGGGGAGCCAGACTTGCTCAGCACGATGCGGGCCCGGGCTTCTGGGTGCTGCTCCCCTGGTTGAAACGCACGCAGGGCAGCCTCCGCGTGTCCCCATCTCAGGCGAGCGGGAAGAGAAGGTAAGGGACCTCCACCCAGGCTCCCAGTTCTGATGGGGGACAAGGACGACTTCCTTCCTTTACAGCACTTTACAGGGCAGAGTGCGGCTGTCCTTTCCTAACTACAAACACCTGCTTTTCAGCCTGGGACATGAACTCTTCAGGAAACAAGGACAATTTTGAGGGCAGTAACTCCAGACCTTTCTTTTATGTGCACCCCGTGGCCCAGCAGCTTCACCTGAGTCCCTGGTACCAGAATCCTGTCTATAATCCGTTCTCCATTCCTGGAGCAGGTAAGGAATCTGAATCCCCAAAGAGGTTCAGTGGGATTAGGGACCCTCCCTGTGAGCCAAAGCCTGAAGGTTTCTAACACCTGCGTCCATTACCGCCCTTTCCTCACCCTGTGCTCACACCAGAGAGACTGTAGCAGCGCATGGGGCAGTGTTTGTTGTTCAGGTTAATAGGAAACATTCGAATTCTAGGTATATGCCAGTTACTCTGCTAAATGCTAGAAATAGGTTCTCTCATTGACCTTAACAGCCCATGAGCTAGGTACTGTTGCTATCCTTGCTCCCCAGATGAGGGAGCTGAGGTTCCCAGTCAGTGACTGGCCCAGGGTCACAGAGTAATCCAACCAAAGTCCCCTCGTGTGTGAGGCCAGAGGTGCCTTAGTGCTCCTAGTCCCTGTACGGGTTTTGACAAGGCCTAAAGGTTCTCAGACCTATTATGGTGAAGTCAGAAAAGTACTCTGGAGGAAGAATGACAAGGAAGACTTGAAAATGTTTGGAAGGTAGACATCTAGCGTTTCATTCAGTACATGGGGGAGGGGGCTTTAGGCAGGCAGGAGGATCCATGGGGTGATTCTCCCATCTCACCTCTCCAAGTAGGAAAGATAATGTTAAACTTGCTCCTCTGGGTATCCTGCTGGAGATAAAGCATGTTGTAAATATTATGCAGCTTTTCCAGGTAGAAAACTAGGTGTGATAAGGAGAGCTTCTGAATTCACCACTGTTGCCAGCTGAATAGTAGTCTCAGTCTGAGCAACAGGGACCCGTGCCAGCGTATGGCCTGTGGCCTACAGTTCTTCACTGTGCCTCTCCCTGCCAGATGTTGGACTAGCACCTCCACATGAGCCAGCTCCTTCAAGAAATCTTACCGTTTATAAACCCTTGGCTCTGTTTCTCTGCAGATTCCCTAATTAGTACAGACATTGAAATGCTATTTTGAAATGGTGCAGAGACAGGAAGAGTACAGCATACAGAGGGGGGGAGGTTTCTGAGAGGAAGAAATTCATATTGTATCTTTTTATTTTTAAAGATTTTAAATTTTATTTATTTCTGGCTGCGTTGGGTCTTCGTTGCTGTGCGCGTGGGCTTTCTCTAGTTGCGGTGAGCAGGGGCTACTCTTCGCTGTGGTGCGTAGGCTTCTCATTGTGGTGGCTTCTCTTGTTGTGGAGCACAGGCTCTAGGCATGCAGGCTTCAGTAGTTGTGGCTCACGGACTCTAGAGCGCAGACTCAATCGTTGTGGCACACGGGCTTAGTTGCTCTGCGGCATGTGGGATCTTCCTGGACCAGGGCTTTGCATTGGCGGGTGGATTCTTAACCACTGCGCCCCCAGGGAAGTCCCCCAAATATATTATTGATAAGCGTTGAAAACAGTGATGCCCATTAAAAAAATAAATGGATAAAGGTCTCACCTCTTTGACTAAGGACATATAGATTCTGATAAGGAAGAGTGCATTTTATTGTACTGGGTCAGTTTCAAGATTGAGTTTTTCCTTTTGTAAAGATAAAAATTATACCCATTAAGAAAAAATAATCCATACCTAAATACTGAGTCAGTGAAATATAGAAAGCAAGGATTAATGGTGATTAGGTGACCAGCCTGGTCCTGGTGCCCTGTGCTTCCCACTCACTGACATCTCTAAGTGGTGAAGCTGGCGGTTGATCTCAGGTCAGCCTGATACCCAAATCTGCTGCTGTCTGTCTGCTCCAGTCACAGGAATGTGAGGTCATTTGGCATTAGCCTGGAACAGAGAATGGCTGGTAAATACTGCGTCTACTTTATTCAAGGTTGTCCCTGACTGAATCTTAGGCTGTTAAAACTTTTCGTTCCTGAACCTAAGAAAAATCATGCGTGACATCAGCTGGCCGCTGGAGGGCACTGTGGAACAGGCTAAGAGTTGCCGAAGCCAAGGGTATTTCGTTTTCCCCAGATCCTGCATTCCAAATCAGGTTCTGGTTTTCTACTCTGCTGTACTTACTTTGGGATCACACCACAAGGGCAGGTAGAGGGTTGAGTCCATACTATTTTACACTTATTTTTGAAAAGGAGGAATCTTTTCCTTCATATTTTCTACATGAGGTGCTGTAAAAAACTGTCTCTAAGTATATAACGTTGTGGATGAAAACATGGGCTCTAGAATCAGATTCACCTTGACTCTAGTCCCAATCAATCATTTATTAGTTGTGTGAGTTTAGGCGGCTACTTAATGTCTCTGGTTCCAACCCCTCATTTGTAAATTGGGAAAAATAACTACCTCTCAGGGTTGTAAAAACTAAGATAATACATGTAGAGCATCCAGTATAGCTTTCAGTCATATAGTAAGTGCTCAATAAATGGCAGTAGTCATTACTACTATTTTTAAGAGACCCTGGATCAACTTATTTTTATGGTTTTCCTGTCACAGCAATTCCATTTCAACAATTCAAGCTGTCACATAGTCCACAACATTTCCCCCAAGAATTGAGCCCTTTGTCCTCTTTGAATCTTCTACCACAAAGCTCAGTGCCTGGGCACAAGGGTTCATGTGATTTGTTGAACTAAGTGGTGTCAGTAAAGCTATCTTTTAAGACGAGCCCGAGAAAGTGGGCTTTATTACTTGGAAAGTGGCTGAACTTGCAGAGCAGTTAGCTTTAAGGTTAGCAGAGGGAGTAAAATAAAGAGAGGGAGATTTAAAAATATTCATGTTTATCATGAATAATGCAGTCATTTACTGAACACCTACTTTGTGTCTGCCCTCCAGAAGCTCACTGCCTGGCCGGGAGACACATCTCCCTAACTGTGATACAGTGTGATGAGTAGGTTAGCTTTTGGAGCACATGGAGAGAGAGGAATGGGTTCTGCTTGTGGTGGGAGTGGGAAGCTGGAATACAGAGTACTGCTGAAAATCGGATCTGGCTCAGAACTGAGCCCTGGCAACATCTAGACGGTGGGGTTAAGGTATTCCCTTCTCTAAAGGATCTGTTTGTACCCTCCAGTTTACAAGGAGGATGGGGAGTCTTTTGGAGGTTGTAGGTTCAGACCCATTCAGGCTTATCTGATGCATTTGGAAGAGAGGGGCTACATATTGGGTCGGCCAAAAAGTTCGTTCGGGTTTCTCTGGTGAAATATGGAAAAACCCGAATGATCTTTTTGGCCAACCCAGTACCAATACAGGTTGAAGGGAGGGATTTCAGAGGTCTTGGAATTTCATCAGAGGGGAACAAAGAGTCATAAGTATGAGGAAGTGGCTTCAGAAAGAAGCTGAGGATCAGCAAGAAGTGAAGGTCCTAGGAAAATCATCCTAACTCATGCCCCCAGGGGTGCATGTCCTGAGGAGGGAAGGGAGTGTCTAAGAGAATGTAAGAGCTGTCTCTCCAAACTCTGTATACATTGTGGGCCTGACTTTTTCTCTTGAGCACTTTGATAGGAGTCCTGTGTCACTAGGACTATGTCAGTCACATGCAGGCAAAGTGGGCAGCTGAACAGCTCAGAAAGAGGCATGAAAAGGCAATCAGGAAACCTGAGTTTGTCGCCAAGTGGCTGTGTAACCTCAGGCAAGTCACCTCTGTTTTTTAGGACTTCAGTTTTCTCATCCATAAAACAGGAGTTGAATTGGATGTTTGGGTTTCCTTCCAGTACTCAACTCTCCACCTTTGGTTGTCTTCATTTCAGCGGAAGAGAAAATCAGTCAAGGGCCTGAGGTCCAAGTGGGGAGGAGGGGTGGTTAACCGTAAGTGACAGGTCACATCTGCAAAGCCTAGGCATGCTCATTCTTCCCTCCTGTCAACAGCCACCCCATCACTGCCAGCTGTGGTGTGTTTGGAATCTGTTCTGTGTTGGTAGCCATTGGGAATTGAGGGCATGTTCCCACATCTCCGGATTTTCCCATGACTTCTTGTCCCATGGGAATCTAGTGGTTTTGGATACTGTGGCTAATCTTTTAAAGCTATGATGCTTCCTGTTCTCCTTGCTGCCTCTTCCTTTTCTGTTCTGTTTCAATGAGAGTGAACCTGAAAACTGTCAGAGTGGAAACCACATGGAGAGGAATCATGGTCTGGTGTAGAAGCTCTATCACTTATTCACTGAGTGAACTCAGGCAGGCCATTTATCCTCTTTGGGTCTTGGTTTCCTCATCTTTTAAACCAAGACAAGAACTCATGCCTTTCCCATTCTATACAGGTGTTCTGAAGATGCAGGGGTCTCACAGATGTGAAATGCTTTAACTTGGCCAACTGTATGTATTGACATGGGGTCCGATTCTGGATCCCTCTTCATTCATCATTGGATACCAGCTGGTAACATCCTGGTTGACTTTTGAATCTATACGCCACAGCTTTCCAAAAAGAACTGTGGCGTCGACCAGAATGCCTGCAAAATAATTGATCACTCTATTTTCTATAAAATAGAGAAATAGAGTAGAAGATCATGACCATGGAGTGTGGTGAATCATAGATATGTGGGTCATGGGCTCACATGCTTCCCCTGATCTCTGGGAAGGAGTCTGTTTACTTCCTTTTAAGTATTTGCCTTTGTCTCCTAATTGCAACTTCTTGGGCCGTGGGCCCCATTAACACTTCTTCAGAGCAGCCCTGTTATTTGTCATTGGTTTTAGCCATCTTCATGGTCACCGTCTCATGGGGGTAGTAGGAAATGGGAAGGACCTTACTTTTCCCTCTGCTGAAGTGCCTGGAGAGCATCTCTTAGTGCTTGCAGCTGGAAGTGTGACATTTAATTAGTGGAGAAAATTGAGTCAGAGAAGATGCAGGCTGTGTGGGCAAGAGGGTGAGAAAAGGCTGGGGAAGACGTGATATGCTCAGTGGAGCAATTTGGCCCAGGTGTTCTCCCAGATCCAGATTGGGTGTTCACATCACCACAGGTGGAGATTACAGAAGCTTCAGGAATTTTCCATAGTGATGGGAACCACAAGTGAACCCTCAGGGATGCCTAGTTTCTTCTATCCCACCCTTGCTTTATTTGGGAAAGCAAATGATGACTCCCCCCCCCTTCCGAGAGGTGAGGACCTCATCCAATGAAGCCTGGCCTCCTGCTGGCCTACTGACTGGTGCTTGGAGATGACACAAGCTTGCACTGAGAGCTGTGGTCTCTTAGAGCACAGGATCCAGAGTGTGATGAGTTGGAAAGGAGCTTCAGCGCCTCTATGCCCAGTCCTGCACCTTATAGAAGAGGAGACCTAGGTCCAGAGAGGGGCATTGACTTGCCTACGGGACTTAGGGGCTGAGCTGGAACCGGTGCTTAGGTCATTGACACCTGGTTCAGAGCTCTTGGCTATGCCACTCCATCTCCATGACTGGATGGTGATGTTTGGGTTACACTGGATAAAATTACCCCCTCTCTCCCAGAAGCTGAACGAAATTGCTTGTGTCTGAGCACCTGCACTTCTCCATGTGTGTCTTAGAGATATGCATTCCCAGTTTATTTCAAAAGTACCATTTCTTCCCTGCAGGCACAGGATTAATTGTAGTAATGCCTCATCTGCCTCTGGGCCCCTGGTACCTTGAAAAAGGCTGACAGTCTGCAGCAGGAGCTAAAGGGTGCAGGGGGGCCAGGAGGAGGGGCTTAGATGGAACAGGAGGCAGAAAGGAAGAGGGCCCAGTATGGAACTTAAAGGAGAAGTGGGGATCTGCCTTCTAATACTTGCTCTGTTGTGTGCAAATTTGGCAAATTCCAAAATTCCATTTCCTTCTCAGTCCCCCTTTACCATTTCCCAGTCTCTTTTCTTAGGCTAAGCAAGATGAAACCAAAAGATAATGCTAAAAATAACTCCATTCTTTAATAAATTACTTTTTATCTTTATGATTTTGATTATTCCTCATGGGTCAATGACACTTGATAGAAAAGTGAACTCCCCACCTGTGGCTTAAAGCCAAACCCAGGTTTCAGCTTTGAGGGGATTCCTGAGGGTATCCCATTAATAACCCTGAAGTCCTTAGGGAAAAATGAGATGCAGATTCTAGTCGGGATCTCCATCACTCAAGCAGGGGACCCAGCCATTTTGTAAATCAACTAAGAGAGTAGGTGGCCAGGAATTCAGGAAATGTGTGCTCACCTTTTCACTCGAGTGGTTCTGCAGGGCAGGACAGATGGGCACAACTCTCTACGCATTGGCAGATGATTTAGAGGGTGTGGTGTAAACGTCCTGCCCTTGTGGGCTTGTCCTAGCTCACAGCCACCAGCCAAGGGATCTTGAGTAGGTGACATTTAGTGTGGTTTTTGCTTTGTGTCAGACACTCTCCTAAGCACACTGCTCCTCACAATGACCCAGTGAGAGGGGATGTATTATTGTCTCCTGTATCAGTCAGGGTTCTCCAGAGAAACTGAACCAATATGCGATCTCTCCGTATCTCTATCTCTATAGATCTATTATCTACCCATTATCTATCTATCTATCTATCTATCTGTCTATCTACCTACCTACCTACCTACCTACCTGCCTATCTCAAGGAATTGGCTTACACAACTGGCAAGTCCTAGGTCCGTAGGGCAGATCAGTAGGCTGGGGCAGGAGCCTATGTTGCCAGAGACAGAATTTCTTTCTCTGAGAAACCTCAGTTTTGGCTCCTAAGGCTGTTCACCTAATTGAATGACACCCGCCCACAATACTGAGAGTAGTCTCCCTCATTTAAAGTCAGTTGATTGTAGCTGTTAACCACATCTACAAAATATCTTCACAGCAACACCTAGATTAGTGTTTGATTAAATAGCGGGGCACTGCAGCCTAGCCAAGTTGACACATGCAACTGACCATCACCAACCCTTTTATACATGAGCAAACTGAGGCAGAGAGTTCATGTCCAAGGTCTGGGCTGGGATGTGACAAGGTTAGAATTTCAACCCAGGCTCCTCAGCTGTGCCCTTCCCCGTTGTGCTGCTCCATGGCCTAACTGATTGCGGTTTCCTCAAGTACAGATGAAGCTAATACTGCCTGCCTCTTTCTACTCACAGGATTCCTGTACTTACTTATGTGCTTTTATTCTCTCATTCCAAATTGGATTCGAGGAAGCTCTGAGAAATCAACAAGTGAATTCCCATAAAGGTATTTTGAAGACTATGATGAGAAAAAATAAACCAACACTGACTGTGCACCTGTATGTGCCAGACGCAATGCCAGCGTCTGCACGTTTGTTGTCTAATTTAATACTCAGAAAAAATGCAAATCCTCCATTCCTCAATGTTCTTTGAGGGCAACTAGACCTCGCTCGTATCCTTGTTGCTTTTCACAGGGCTGGGAGCAGTGGAGATACCCATTAAATGCCTATGAATCAATGGAATTATTGCCCAGTGGTGAAACATGAGACGAAGGTGATGGTTGCTAAGAGCTTCTTGGGCGGGGCAAAGGATTTTATATGGGATCCAATCTCTTGTAGGAGCTGAAAAAATAATCCCAGCTCATGTTGTCTTGAGAGGGAAGGAGGAGTCTTCTCCAGAGACTCATAGGGGAAATCATCTGCAGGTGAACTTGCTAAAATTATCCACTCCTTTGGTGCAACACACTCCCCAGGCTGGAAAGCACGGCCACATATGTCACCTGGACTCTTTAAAGCTTGCTTGTCCTGTAGGCAAAGTCTCTCCACTTAATGAGTACTGAATTCCTTTAATCCCCAGCCCTGGACAGTGTTCCCCTGGAGGGAGGTAACACAAGTAGGTTTCTTCTCTGGTTTGTTCTACATCAATCCCTCCTCATATAAACCCAAAGCAGCAAAATAGCTGGCCTGACATGAAAAGGGCTTTGTGTTACGTGGACGTGTCTTAAGGAGAGGTTTACCTGTAGGCAGGGTTTAGGTACTAATATGTTAGTATTAGAGAATATATCCTGGCCAACAATCAGGTTTATTTCACCTTTGGCTCTGGGAGGACTGGGGCTTTCTGAAGTTCCCAAGAATGTAAACTTGGGTCTTTTGATCTAAGGGAAATGTGCTGAGAGGTGAAGAGGCACTGGCTTCTCGTCATGCGTTAGGAGGAAAGGGTGTGAGGTTTTGGCGTTAACCATGCGTGGTTTGAGTCTTGGCTGTGTCAATTCCTAGACGTTTGAGATGGAGCAAGTTACCACCCTTTCCAGGTCTATTTCCATATATATATGTATGTGTATATGTATATGTGTATATATAAGTATATGGGGATGTGTATGTATATGTACAATATATAGCATTGGGAGGACATTGTGAAAAACATAGGGCTGTTTTGATCATCACCATGAGACAATATATGTACAGAACTGGGCCTGTAGTAGGTACTCAGTACATGTCGAGTCTTACCCTTTCCAGAACCACTGCTGGGGGCTTGCCCAAGCCATGCCTCCCCTGTTGCTGATTGAATCTAGATGAAATCTAGTTAGAATGGACACCAGGAACATCTGAGAGGAGAGACTGTGGTTGAAGTGTGGAAATTGAGGGCCTGCCTGGGGAGTGGGTTCTGGGAAATGTAGTGGATGCTGTCAATGCCCCTTGTAATTATCCCCTTGGACCTGGAGGTCACTTGTAACTTGGGCGGAGTTTTCCATATCACACCAATGACCTCCTACGTCAAGCACATGATTCTTTCTGTTTAAAAGTTTTCTCTGGCCTGGTGAGTATGGTTTGTTCTTCTTTCTCAGGGCTTTGTTATGTGTGGGTGTGAGGCTGGCACCTGCTGTAGCTATCTCCTTGCCAGTCTGAGAATGAAGCTAAGACATGGAGGAGGTCAAAGAAATGGAGAAAGAACCACCCTACTTCTGGTCTTGCAGTTTAGTGGAAGGAATGCATTCCTTATAATAATTTAAGCTAATTTGGGTTGGAATTTTCTATTTTATTGTTGTTTTGCTGCTGGAAGTATGCTAATCAATACAGAACTCTCAACCAATGAACCACAAGAATAATCTTGTTCAGATCAAGTCTTCAGTATCCAGAATCTGTCACCCCTCTTCCATTTGTCCTATGTTTTTCTCATTCTATTGGGATTAATCCCAGTAGATAGTATTCTCATATCAAGGCCTCTGACTCTACTTTTGCAGTTGTTTGCAAAAAGTTCATGTTTACTGCGATTTTCATCAATTGATTTCTATTAAAGGTTGTTTCCTCTAATCTGTTTTGCAAAATGCTGAGGTGTTCTGTTTTTGCTTTTCTGGGAGTGGCTGTTATCTTTTTGCTTTGCTGAGAAGCACTCTCTCCATCTGATGCTTCGTCTGGTGACTGTTCTCAACCTTAATGAACTTTCTCTGCTTTACTGCTGTACTCTCTGTGGCAAGAAGAGATCCTTCCTGATGGGGGTCTTGTCTGGGCACAGAATGAAATCCCCACCCCATTGCATAACACTGTGACATTTCCTGTAATATGGTCTACATCCTCTCTGGCAGGAGTAGCACAAGGATGTGCCTGAACTCGAGGGCTCTTAGTACAGGGGCTAAATAAACACACAGGCCTTTTTTGTTTTAAAGGTTTTCCTGCTAATCATAGGGAAGGAGCAGCCAAAGTAACACACATGGGGAAATTACAGTGGTTCAAGGAATCTCAGAAAAGTTCCAATAGTAGTGGTTTTATCGTCTGTACTAAATTGTTCTCAGATCATTTTCTTTTTATGTTGTAGTCCTTTTCTTTGCTACTACTAATTATACTCTGAATTTTAAAAATTTTTTGACTTTAGAACTCAATAAAAAACAGAAGGATGGGGCTTCCCTGGTGGCGCAGTGGTTGGGAGTCCGCCTGCCGATGCAGGGGACATGGGTTCGTGCCCCAGTCCAGGAGGATCCCACATGCTGCGGAGTGGCTGGGCCTGTGAGCCATGGCCGCTGGGCCTGCGCGTCCGGAGCCTGTGCTCTGCAGTGGGAGAGGCCACAACAGTGACAGGCCTGTGTACCACAAAAAAATCCAAAAAACAAAAAACAGAAGGATGAATATTAAAGCATCAGATCACTGTTTTAAACCTTGGAAAATGGAATTCCCTGGTGGCCCAATGGTTAGGACTCGGCCCTTTCACTGCTGCAGCTAAGGTTCAAGAACTAAGATCCTGCTAGCTGCACGACGTGGCCAGAAAAAAAAAAATTAAGCCTTGGAACATATTTTTATGGGTTTAGGAGAATGAATAGGGATAGAGGACCATTTGTTTTTTGTTGTTGTTGTTGTTGTTTCCGGAGCACAGGGCTGGAACCCATGTGCCCTGCAGTGGCAGGTGCATTCTTAACCACTGCTCCACCAGGGAAGCCCGATAGGAAGTTATCTTTGACAACCTCAGAAATATGTAAACTCTGAATTTACACAAGGGGGGTTTATGTTACATAAGGAAATTATATAATTATATACAATTATATGATCGTCGTCTCAAAGTACTGTAAGAGCAAAGGTAAAAGTTACCTGTCACAACAAGGAAAATAACACAGACATTTCTTATTCAAGATAATTCAGTTAAAAACAAAACAGGGCTTCCCTGGTGAGGCAGTGGTTGAGAGTCTGCCTGCCGGTGCAGGGGACACGGGTTTGTGCCCTGGTCCGGGAAGATCCCACATGCCGCAGAGCAACTAAGCCCGAGTACCACAACTACTGAGCCTGCGCTCTAGAGCCCGTGAGCCACAACTACTGAGCCCGTGAGCCACAACTACTGAAGCCCGCACACTTAGAGCACATGCTCTGCAACAAGAGAAGCCACCGCAATGAGAACCCCGTGCACTGCAACGAAGAGTAGCCCCTGCTCGCCACAACTAGAGAAAGTCTGCACGCAGCAACAAAGACCCAACACAGCCAAAAATAAATAAAATAAAATAAAATAAAGATAACTTCCTATTAAAGCACTTCGTGTACTTGTTTGCATGTTATGAACATTTGAATAATTAGCCCTTTATTTTGAGTGACCATTAGGAAATCATGAAATACCTTGAATGTTGACTTTCAGGGTCAAATAAACCAGTTTAGCTATTTTGCTTAATTTGAACCAAACTTTATTTAGCTAAAAATGGCCAATGACTCATTTATTTTCTCATATGAATTAGAAAAATCAGGTGTGTTGTAATTATAAGTAAATGCAGTTTTATGAATTGCCTCTAATTCAACTGGGAAATCATCGTAACTTTTTTTTTTTTTTCGGTATGCGGGCCTCTCACTGTTGTGGCCTCTCCCGTTGCGGAGCACAGGCTCCGGACGCGCAGGCTCAGTGGCCATGGCTCACGGGCCTAGACGCTCCGCGGCATGTGGGATCTTCCCAGACCGGAGCACGAACCCATTTACCCTGCATCGGCAGGCGGACTCTCAACCATTGCGCCACCAGGGAAGCCCCATCATAACTTTTAAACCACCACTTCTTAAAGCATGTGATAACTACTCACACTTACTTGAACTTCTAAATCTTAAAATTCCAGTTATGTACAGCAGTAGAGCTACTTGCTTTAAACATCATCAAATTGATGAGCAAATTCTGACTGTCTTAGTGAGTTGCAAATGGAAGTTGGAAGATGTACAGTATGTGCTAGTTCTTTGAGATGCATTTTAATATATCCTTCCATTTTGTTCATTTACATTGTATTTTTAGCTTCTACCCTTCCTTTTTCCCTCTGTAATTTTATGTTGTGGATTTCGCTCAAAATAAAGACTATCAAAATCCATTAGAATTTATCCAGTCTGATGCTTTATTTTGCTTTTTCATATAAGAAATAGATGACTTTGTTATGAGTGTCTCCAAATGCATAAACACTATCCCTTTTCTTTGTTTCTTTCTGTGTCTGATTAGTTCATTCATATTAAATATGCTTTTGCTTTTTGTATTATGAAGTGGCAAGTCTCTTAGGAAAATGATTGTTTAAACTACCAGATTTTATCTGAAAAATACAGGTTGGAGAATGTCAAGAAAAAAGTACTAATAAGTAAGCCTTAATTGTTTCATTAGGAAAATGTTCAAGAATTGCCCAAAGTAAAGGTGATGGTAGGGAAAAGCTCACTGTGGATTTTGTTATCCACAAGCTGGCAGTTCACAACTTTTTCCTAAGTGAGAAGCCATACTGCCTACACAGCTGAAGAGAAGGTTGAATTTTATATACAGATTGGCTGGATCTCCAACCTGAATAATTCAGATCAGAAAGAGAGGAGGGGATTTGCCTGGGTAGACAAAGCCTAGGAACTTTCATTCTGCCGAATCTTAAAAAAGGGAGAGAATACATTCTGATCTAAATTCTGTGAGTTGAAAATCAAAGCTATTGATCAAACAGATTTGAATAGCATTTAGAGTTTTAGACTCATATAATAGGTTAAAATTGAAGCTAGCAAATAACAGTAAGTTATTTTGGCAGAACTGGTATAATTTACTGCACCTTAAAAAAAGTTTTCAAATGAGAGCTTTATTTTAGTCTGATAACGATTACAGTACAACGACTTATATCTAGAAAGAATTGACTTAGCATGATAAAAGGACCATGTTTTAAAGCTATGTAGGGACTTCACTCGTGGTCCAGTGGCTAAGACTCCTCACTCCCAATGCAGGGGGCCCAGGTTCAATCCCTGGTAGGGGAACTAGATCGCACATGCCACAACTAAAAGATCCCGCATGCTGCAACTAAGACCTGGGGCAGCCAAATAAATTAATTAATTAAAAAAAAAAAACTCACAAAAACCAAATATTTCTTTCAAAAAAAGAAGCTATGTAATAGTTACTATTTTTGAGAAATATATGAATTCTGCATTTGAATTTCTTTCCTTGAAGAAATGGAAATGTAGTTTTTGACCTGTTTATGAAGACATCTTGACATGCAAATACAGACATGTTGGTGTGGCTGAAACCAGTTCATTTAGAGGTAAACGTTTTGCTTTGAGATTATTTAGAGTCTAAGAATATACTGAACTAGTTTTAAAATAATGATCATTGGGAGGGGTAGCTTCATATGTTGAAGGATACAGCCTGTGGAATTTGTGCATTTTGCAAGGCTGAAATTATGGCAGGTCCAAAAACTGATGCCCAGTTCCATTTCACTGGTGTTAAAAAATATTTCACTGCTTTGATGTTCTTATCCTTCAAGTTAATATTTAAAAAGCCTCCTATATGTATATGTATAGCTGATTCACTTTGTTATAAAGCAAAAACTAACACACCATTGTAAAGCAATTATACTCCAATAAAGATGCTAAAAAAAAAGAGAAAAGCCTCCAGCTGTGAAAGCAACATAAACAGGTTCTAAATGTACCTCATCTAAGTTCCTGTGCCTGAGGAAGCTAATGTTAACTCATCATGTGGTACTCAATTTGTACAATAAATTATGAACTTGGAAAAAAAATGATCCTCAGACAGGATATATGACTTAACAATCTGTATTGTTTTTCCCTGGCTTGAATTTATTTATTTATTTATTTTTTACATCTTTATAGGAGTATAATTGCTTTACAATGGTGTGTTAGTTTCTGCTTTATAACAAAGTGAATCAGTTATACATATACATATGTTCCCATATCTCTTCCCTCTTGCGTCTCCCTCCCTCCCACCCTCCCTATCCCACCCCTCCAGGCGGTCACAAAGCACCGAGCTGATCTCCCTGTGCTATGCGGCTGCTTCCCACTAGCTATCTACCTTACGTTTGTTAGTATATATATGTCCATGCCACTCTCTCGCTTTCTCACAGCTTACCCTTCTCCCTCCCCATATCCTCAAGTCCATTCTCTACTAGGTCTGTGTCTTTATTCCTGTCTTACCCCTAGGTTCTTCATGACATTTTTTTTTCTTAAATTCCATATATATGTGTTAGCATACAGTATTTGTCTTTCTCTTTCTGACTTACTTCACTCTGTATGACAGACTCCAGATCTATCCACCTCATTACAAATAGCTCAATTTCGTTTCTTTTTATGGCTGAGTAATATTCCATCGTATATATGTGCCACATCTTCTTTATCCATTCATCCGATGATGGACACTTAGGTTGTTTCCATCTCTGGGCTATTGTAAATAGAGCTGCAATGAACATTTTGGTACATGACTCCTTTTGAATTATGGTTTTCTCAGGGTATATGCCTAGTAGTGGGATTGCTGGGTCATATGGTAGTTCTATTTGTAGTTTTTTAAGGAACCTCCATACTGTTCTCCACAGTGGCTGTACCAATTCACATTCGCACCAACAGTGCAAGAGGGTTCCCTTTTCTCCACACCCTCTCCAGCATGTATTGTTTCTAGATTTTTTGATGATGGCCATTCTGACTGGTGTGAGATGATATCTCATTGTAGTTTTGATTTGCATTTCTCTAATGATTAATGAAGTTGAGCATTCTTTTATGTGTTTGTTGGCAGTCTGTATATCTTCTTTGGAGAAATGTCTATTTAAGTCTTCTGCCCATTTTTGGATTGGGTTGTTTGTTTTTTTGTTATTGAGCTGCATGAGCTGCTTATAAATTTTGGAGATTAATCCTTTGTCAGTTGCTTCATTTGCAAATATTTTCTCCCATTCTGAGGGCTGTCTTTTCATCTTGTTTATGGTTTCCTTTGCTTTGCAAAAACTTTGAAGTTTCATTAGGTTCCATTTGTTTATTTTTGTTTTTATTTCCATTTCTCTAGGAGGTGGGTCAAAAAGGATCTTGCTGTGATTTATGTCATAGAGTGTTCTGCCTATGTTTTCCTCTAAGAGTTTGATAGTTTCTGGCCTTACATTTAGGTTTTTAATCCATTTTGAGCTTATTTTTGTGTATGGTGTTAGGGAGTGATCCTGGCTTGAATTTATTGTTCTATCATGACTTAACATTACTTTTGTGGTTTTTTTGTTTTGTTTTGTTTTTACTTTTGTGTTTTAAAGTATTTTATACACATTTGTGAATTAATTAGGCGAGATTTAGCATACTCAGGGGCCAAATTTTTACGGAGATTTGAGGGTTGCAATCCAACCCAGTTGATAAAGATTGTAAGCAGCAGGTCTCAGTGCTTCCCCATCTCTTGCTCCTCACTGATCCAGAATCTGTGAGCCCGAGCACATTTTCTGGTCACATCTAACTCTGTTGAATGCAAAGAGACTCAGCTTTTATCTAGCCAAATAAGGGAGTCAGGAAAATATGAACATGCAAAAGTCATTGAACCCAAGCTTACATTATATCAACCAACTTACAGGTATTCATATTAGATTATATTATATGCCAACAATATCCAGGAATAATGGTACTGTCATGTCTGTTTGGAATACAATGTTCCTCCAATACCATGCTAAACATTTTCAATAAAATCATGTAGCAAACTGAAAACAAAACCACAAAGAAGAACATCCCTTTCTTCTTAAGAATATCTTATTTCTTCTTACTGGGGGTTTCATGGAAATTGTTCTAGTCAAGTGATCTCTATGAGCTGAAGGAGCAAAGAAGTATATCAAAAACAGTTGGGGGTCTTCCCTGGTGGCACAGTGGTTGGGAGTCCGCCTGCTGATGCAGGAGACACGGGTTCGTGCCCTGGTCCGGGAAGATCCCACATGCCGCAGAGCAGCTGGGCCTGTGAGCCATGGCCACTGATCCTGCGCGTCCGGAGCCTGTGCTCCACAACGGGAGAGGCCACAACAGTGAGAGGCTCGTGTACCGCAAAAAAAATACCCAAAAAAAACCAGTTGGGATTCACAGAAATTTATACAAGAATGTTCATAGAGCATTATCCATAATAACCAAGAGGTGGAAACAATCCAAATGCCCATCAATAGATGAACAGAAAATTAATGGTATATCCATACAATGGAATATTATTCAGCCATGAAAAGGAAAGAAGTATTGATACATGCTGTGGCATGGATGAACCTTGAAAACATCATGTGAAGTAAAAGAAGCCAGGCACAAAAGGCACATATTGCATGACTTCTTTTATATGATACATCCAGAATAAGCAAATATAGATTTGGGAAAACCTGTAGAGATTAGAAGTTATCAGGGATGAAGTAGGGGAGAATGAGGAGTGACTACCTAATGGGTACAGGGTGTTTTTTATGGGGTGATGAAAACGTTTTGAAACTAGAGAGAGCTGGTGGTTGCACAATGTTGTGAATATACTAAATACCACTGAACTGTATACTTTAATATGGTTAATTGTATGTTTTGTGAATTTCCTATCCATTAAAAAAAAATGAGCAGGGAAGGTTTCTAAAAAACCTGAGCCCCTAGTTTTCTCAGCTCCATATATTTTTTTAAATGCTCACTTTTCTTTTTAAATTTATTTTTAATTTTTTTTTGGCTGCATTGGGTCTTTGTTGCTGCGTAAGGCTTTCTCTAATTGTGGTGAGCGGGGGCTACTCTTCGCTGAGGTGCACAGGCTTCTCATAGCAGTGGCTTCTCTTGTTGTGGCAGACCACGGGCTCTAGGTGCATGGGCTTCAGTAGTTGTGGCTTGCGGGCTGTAGAGCACAGGCTCAGTAGTTGTGGCGCACGGGCTTAGTTGCTCCATGGCATGTGGGATCTTCCTGGACCAGGGCTCGAACATTTTGTCCCCTTCATTGGCAGGCAGATTCTTAACCACTGTGCCACCAGGGAAGTCATCAGCCCCATATTTTGATTTGCATCCTAGGGAGCATATCGATGTGAAAGCTCACATTTTAAGAGATGTGTGTGAGGTGACTATCTGGCTTAGGGTGACTCATCATCGTTTATTAAGCAACCTGGGAGCTTGAGAGCAGTGCATTTCTGGCAGTTTGCTGATTCCTTTAGGCAATCTTAACGCTGAGCCCTGTGAGCAGCAAGAACTAGCATGTGATTAGAGCAGAAGAAATTACTCTTAGAAAAGCATCATTAATTTCAAAAGCTCTTGTCCTGAGCTATGTGGCCAAGTGGAGACAAATTAGGATGCTGTCTAGAGGAGAGAAAGTGAAGTTGTTTTCCCCTCTTTAGGACAGAAGAGAAACCTAAACTCATCTGTTCCAAGTAGTTAATTCTTCCTCTGGGGGGTGGGAGTGGTGGGTTTGGGAGAGAGTGGTGGGTGGAATGTTAGTCATAGGAGGCATGGGGTTTGTATCAACTCTACTGCAAGAAGTTTTGGTTCTTTGTTGCTTTGTCTCCTTGATGATAAAAGGAAGCTGTTCATATTTCCCATTCGAGTCCATCACAGAATCTTTCTGGGGTCTAATTAGTAAGGTGGAAAGGGCAGTGGACAATTCTCAGGAGACCTGGTTTCTAGGGTCTGCTCTGGGGTCTCTTTCTTGGGCCTTGCTCTTCAGTAAGGTAGATCAGAGCAAAGCAGGATCATCTCCCAGGTCCTTATTTAGAAACAGATCCTGAAACAAACTCTTATTAACAAAGTGTTCAAAGCATTTGGACAGTGTACTCTTTTACTTTTCACTTTTTTTAAAAAAATAATTTAATTATTGATTTATTTATTTTTGGCTATGTTGGGTCTTCGTTGCTGTGCACGGGCTTTCTCTAATTGTGGCGAGCGGGGGCTACTCTTGGTTCTGGTGCACAGGCTTCTCATTGCAGTGGCTTCTCTTGTTGTGGAGCACAGGCTCTAGGCGCGTGGGCTTCAGTAGTTGTGGTGCAGGGGCTTAGTTGCTCCGCGGCATGTGGGATCTTTCTCGGACTAGGGCTAGAACACGTGTCCCCTGCATTGGCAGGTGGATTCTTAACCACTGCGCCACCAGGGAAGTCCCTTACTCTTCACTTCTGAAACCCCACTCAGACAGGATATAAAAACAAAACAAAACAAAAACCTCAAGGAATGCAATGGGTATTTGTCAAGATTATTGACTTGATTACCTAGGGTAGTAGTTGCTCTCTCGCTGAGGCTTTAAATAACACACATTGGGCAGATAGGATGTATTAAGCTTTGTACTGTGTCCTTTTATAAAGATTATGTCATCGAAAGATATTTCAAGGTATTACTATTCCAATTTTACTAAGGTCTAAAGAGATTGCAAAACAAGCCCCGAATCTTGTAACCAGGGTTTGAATGTAAGTTTTTGCCTCCATATCCAGTGCTTTTTCTCTATCGCAGTATAGCTGATTTTCTTTGGGGGATAACTTAGCCTACACTACACTTCCTCTTCCCATGATCCTCCACTTTCTAGCTCCACAGTAGAATCCGTATTCCTTTGAAAGAAAAAACCACAGCCAATCTCTAAAATTCTATACCCCAATTTTATTTTATAGCCAGAGTAATATGATTTCTGTTTCCATCTTTCCATTGAAACACTCTGCAAAGGGCAGTTTCTAGAACACATGGGCATATTTAATCATATTCTTATTGGACCTCTCCATGGTGGTTCCGTTGTTGACCACCATCCGACTTCCTCTGGTTGCCTGTCCTGGTCTGTCCTGATCCTATGCTTTCTCTGAATGTTCCTCCTCAGTCTCCTTTGAGGGCTCCTCTTAACTCAGAATGATGAACAGCGGAAATGTCCGTGTACTGCAAGGGAAGCCCCGTCACCACTCACAGTTACACAATGGTTAGACATCAGAGTATTTCCTGAAGTCCGGATGATTCAAGGTGAACAGCAGCACCCAAAGTACAATTCCCAGTCTAGGCTGGGACCTCGTCTGTTTTCTTCACTTCTGAATCCTCACTGCTTGGCCTATTATTGGTGTAGAAGGAAGTATATGCGGAATTAAAAAAAAATTATGGATAGATCTCCAAATAAAGATGGGTCCACTCCATGCAGAGGATGCAGAAAATGCCCAGGAATGTGGTCAGAAGTGCTTGGGGCTTTCCAGAGTAATTATGAGGAACACAGTATGGCTACAGTTTAGAGTGGAGGGCTAGAGGCACTGCTGCCAAGGCTGGAAAGTGTAAAAAAATTGTCGAAGACTTTGAAATAGGAAAGGAAAAGAAAAGATTACGAGGTGTCATATCAGTAGAATGCTGGGCATTGACTTGTGCCCTCTTCCATATCATCTGGTTCTATAGTGTTCTGCACCTTTCAGTGTCTTTGACCTTTTTTACACATTGTAAGTTATGTAACTCTGATAGCAATGCAAATGATTCTTGTCTATAGAAATGAAAACGAATTTTGTCTGGCAGAGTTGCAATTGATTCCCTGCCTCCTCAACACCCCAAACCCTACAGTTGGAAGCATCTAGTTTTGCATCTGTTAACGAATTCCTTTCAGCATTTCTGAGTGCCTGTGTATGTGTCTGCTCTGTGGACACTCCTTTGAATTGGGTTTTAATGCCTTATAAGTTCCTCATTAATTCATGGCTAAGTAAAATCTTTGACATGTGCTTACTTTATATTTGTCTGAGTCATGATTTTATCCTTCATGAAAAATGATACTTTAACAGAAAATAGATGAGAGTTCAGTTCTGAAGGGCCTTGAAATCCACTTTAGAGGGTTTAAATTTTAATAGTGTCAGAGGTTCTCAAAGCAGAAACAAAATGGGATTAGATTTGTGTTTTCAAACAAACACATGTGGTTGGGGTGGAGAGACCAGCTATTGGGCCACTGCCAGAGTCCAGGTAGGAGAAGGTGGGAGATGGAGTAGGGCCCAGCCCAAAGCCTTAACATGTAGTGACGCCAGGTGCTTCATAAACACTTAAAGATTAACAAAATGGATGAATTAAGTACTAACTTAAGGAAAGGGGAGATCAGAGAAGCATTTCTGAAGACAAGTTTCAATTAGGCACACCCACTACCTTCCAGACTCAATAATTTAAAACTTTCTGGGACTTCCCTGGTGGCACAGTGGTTAAGAATCTGCCTGTCAATGCAGGGGACACGGGTTCGAGCCCTGGTCCGGGAAGATCCCACATGCTGCGGAGCAACAAAGCCCGTGCACCACAAGTACTGAGCCTGAGCTCTAGAGCCCGCGAGCACCAACTACTAAAGCCTGTGTGCCTAGAGCCTGTGCTCCACAACAAGAGAAGCCACTGCAACAAAGAGTAGCCCCCGCTCGCTGCAACTAGAGAAAGCCCATGAACAGCAACAAAGACTCAACACAGCCAAAAAAAAAAAAAAAAATTTTAAAACTTTCTGAATAAATGCTTTCGATTTATATTTTCACTGACCCTTATTAATATGATTTTTTTTGGTAGCACCGAGTACCAAATCTTAACACATATTCGAAAATCCTCTTTAACTCAATTCTGTACTCATTGTTACAGCACTGTTTCTGTTGACTCAGAATCTTTAGCCCATAGGGTCTCACAATTGTCCCGTCTAGAAAGAGTATTATGCTTCAAAGAGAGGTAAGTACAGCAATTGGTGCTTTACGGGTGTGGTAGACAGTTTCAACAGGGCCTCCAGTGAACCACTTGTGGAGTCTCCTCCCACACTGGCCCTGTGACTTTTTTGGCCAATGGAACATTATCAGGCGTGGTATAAGCAGAGGTTGGGTACACGGTTGTGTGTTGGGGTTTGTCTTCTGGAACATTCTGTCTTGGAACCCAACTACCATGTGCTATTGAAGTCTAGTTTTCCCTGTTGGAGATAGGCCACCTGGGAGGAGCCAGAGTTGGAGATAGCACATGAAAAGAAAGGCCATGTAGAGGAGAACTGGGGTTGCTGCCAGCTCCCAGCTGAATGTGGGCTGCATGAGTGACCTGAGACACAGTCTTCCAGACTTAGGAGAAATGATAAATTGTTATAATTTTAAGCTGCTAAATTTTGCTGCATGTGTGCGTGTGTGTGTTTCATACAGCAAAGGGAAACTGAAACTGAAATAGGGTGAGAGCAGCTTTCCTAGAGGGGAGCCAGGAAGGGTACATCTGAGCCAAGTTCACTGTTTGAAAAATTCTCAATCAATGGCCCCAGCGATTTTGTTCAACCACAGTTCCTATTTTCAGTGAGGTAGCAAGTGCACCCCCTTTGTGAGCTGTCTTAGCATCAGCTCTCAGCTGACTAAAGTCAATAGTTCTTTGAGCACCTCATATACTTTATCCCCTGCCTGTTAATGCCTGAATATCAATAGAGGGAAAGGAAACATGGCAAGCCCTAAGGTACAATCGGGATTCGAAAGAGATCCGAATAATTGGCTGTCTATGTAAGACAGATGCCTGTAAAGTTGGTTTCACCATAGCAAGCTCTTGAGAGGTTTGGGGAATTGGGTCCATTTGGCTAATTTTTCTTTATATTTAACACACACACACACACACACACACACACACACACACACACACACGTATAAAAAAAAGTTTGAACATGAAATTAGGGCTAATGAAAATGAGGTATGACAACCCTAACTGACTTTGATTTGTTCTTGCTTTGGGTATATTTTTTTATCTCACAGAGCCAGGAATTTTTTTTCATTTTTATTTTTTAATATATATATTTATTTATTTTTGGCTGCATTGGGTCTTTGTTGCTGCGTGCAGGCTCTCTCTCTAGTTGCAGCGAGCGGGAGCCACTCTTCATTGTGGTGCGTGGGCTTCTCTTGTTGCAGAGCACGGGCTCTAGGCGCGTGGGCTTCAGTAGTTGTGGCACTCGAGCTCAGTAGTTGTGGCTTGCGGGCTCTACAGCTCAGGACCAGTAGTTGTGGTGCATGGGCTGAGCTGCTCCACAACATGAGGGATCCTCCCAGACCAGGGCTCAAACCTGCATCCCTCATATCGGCAGGCGGATTCCCAACCACTGCGGCACCAGGGAAGTCCCAGGAATTTTAACTGTAGAACTTAGCTACTCTTAGGTGACCTAAAAAACAAACACCTGCTGGAAGGTATAACCGTAAATGCTCTCTTTGCAATATTGTCTTTCAGAAATTACTTGGCTTAATCTCCACCCTTTATCCCTTGCTCTCCTACTCGTCCTATTTATCAACATCTATAATATTGAATAATTTTAATTGCTTTGCTTGAGGAATAATATTTGGTTCCAAACCCAGGAATGGCTGTTGGGCCTTTGGCTGAGTGGATAAAGTGGGCTGAAGGCAAGAGAGACTACTCAGGGCGATTTCTGTGGAGGGTGTGTGAAGGAAGGGCAGAGGGGAGGTGGTGAGTTACCAGGGAGGTAGGTCTGGAGGGGTGTTTCAAGGGAGAATTGTTGCGGTGAACAGCTGTGCACTGAGGTTCTCCACTCCTCTGTGTCTGCTTCTATGGACTCTTCAGTGAAATGTCCATGACCAGGAAATTTGCTGAGGAACTGGTCTGTTTTGAGATGTATCAGAGTGCTGAGTCCTTGGGTGTGAGGGAAGCAGAGCCTTCCCATGGAGAGCCACACCACCTGGGTGCCACTGGTAATGTCTGTGGCAAGAACTTCTGTGGTATAGTTAGCAGAAACTGGCCTTCACACAAAGTGCCCCCACGCTCATTAAGAAGAGCTCTCTTCTTTTCTTCTGTGAGTAGGCCAAATGGATTTGATAAATCAAGGACTGACTTCTTGGGGAGGGGTAATGGGTAGGTTGGGAGTAGGAGATGGAGCCACTGCTGCTGGCCTAGTCTTGTTAAAAGAAGCCCGATTTTGTTTGGGAGGCGATTCCCAGCCCCAGGTGAGGAATCAGGTTTGGCTTAAGCTAATCGTGGGATCTCATTTCTCTTTGCTAGTGTTTTAGGGAACTGGGCATATGACCTGGTGCTGGCCAGTGAGATGTAGGAGGGGACATTTGCTAGGTGATTTCTAGGGACAAGTTTTTTGCCTAACAAAAGAGAGCTATGTACTAAGAGAAGGCTCCTTCCCACCAGTCCTCTTCCTTCCTGCTTGGATTGTTATTATGTGACTCTGCAATGATTGGCGTTTTGGCAGCCATCTTGTGATCCTGAGAAGGCCAACACAAGTGCAGAAAAGCTGAACAATCTTGGGACTACCTATCTCCAGATATTTTCTTAGATGAGATGAATAATACGTTTGTGGTTTTGTTTTGTTTTACTTTTCTACATTAAAAAAAATTTATTTATTTATTTTAGTTTTGGCTGCGTTGGGTCTTGGTTGCTGTGCACAGGCTTTCTCTAGTTGTGGCCAGTGGGGGCTACTCTTGTTGCGGTGTGCAGGCTTCTCATTGCGGTGGCTTCTCTTTGTTGTGGAGCATGGGCTCTAGGAGCGAGGGCTTCAGTAGTTGTGGCACGCGGGCTCCGTAGTTGTGGCTTCCAGGCTCTAGAGCACAGGCTGAGTAGCTGTGGCACAAGGGCTTAAGTTGCTCCATGGCATGTTGGATCTTCCTGGACTAGAGATCGAACCCATGTCCCCTGCATTGGCAGGAAGATTCTTAACCATTGCGCCACCAGGGAAGTCTCTACATTTTTTTTAAATTAAAGAAAAATTCTTAAAAGGTGGTGGGAGATGAGGCAGTTGCAGCCACTGGCAGCCTGTTCTTGGATGAAACTTTGTTACGTAGGGAAGTAGGAACCCAGAGCTGCTATTACAAGGAGGCGCGGGGTGAAAGGGGACTTTTCCTTAAGAGGGGAGGAACCTTGCTTTGTCTATAGTTGGATTGCCAGGGCCTAGCATAATGCTGGCCACTCCCAGGGGGTCAATGAAGCTTTGAGGCGCCAGGCTCGCAAGATGCTGGAGGCTTTCCTTTTGGATAAGGCAGGGACAGGAAGGCTTAGCCTGATCGCCAACAGTGTAGCACCCTCCCCCTAAGCTCACCCACCCCGGCTGCGTGGGAACCTGGGCCAGAAGGAGGGGATGCTCCTGTGCCCCAGAGCTGGGGGTGGGTGGAGAAAGCAAAGCCCTGCCCACTGACAAGGTTATATCTCCAGTCTTTCCGTTCAATGCATTTGTGGTTAAGCAAGCCGCTGTTGGTCAGGTTTTCCTGTTATGCCCAGCTGATATAGAACCCAAGTATTTTCTCCTACTCTGTTCATGGGCTAAATGAAGTTGGATGCTTCACTGTCTTCACCTGCAGTGCAGAGTTGGAGTCTCCAAGTTGCAGCCTGAGACAGCTGCAGAATTGAGGTCGTGCTCTGGGGTCGTGCTGGGTTTGCTCTGGTTGCTAGGCATCAGACTGGGGTCTGGTCCCCACAGAGCTGTCTCTCTCCTTACTTTACCTTCATTTGCACTCGCTACCTCCTTCCTCTAAGAACTGCATTTGCCGGCTGGGGCAGCAGCCCCTAGGTTGGAGGGAGACCCCAGAGGCAGCTCATGCTCCAACCGGACCCGGGTGTGTTCCACTTTGGCTGAGATCCTTTCAACCTAGACAAGGCACCAGGAGTTCCCCACAGCTCATGGGTGTAGATGCAGTGTTCCACCTGCAACCACCTTGGTCACCTCTGAGGTGTTCTCTGTTGTGTGGTCTGCCCCTTCCTTTCTTCCACTTCATGCCCCACACCTTAAGCTCTACTACAGGTCCTGCTGCAGCATTTACTTAAAGGGTAAGTCATTTAACATGTCTATCTCACAGTTTCCAAGTTGCTGGATAATCACACATGTATTTAATTGTTACTGTGGGGACCAGAGGAAGTGTAAACGCCCTGGTCTCAGTTGGGCACTGCTGCTTCTCCTGCTTTGACCTCATGTCCTGGTTAGGATGCCACTGGGCACCCCCTGGTTGCTAGGGCCCAGCCCGCCTTCATACAGCAGAATTGGTGATTGGTCCTTTGTTTGTCAGGCCATGGCTTCATAGTCTGTTGTGACCCTAGTTCCATTTTAAATAAATAGCCCTTTGGACAAACTGGCAAAAAATGTTCTTCAAATGTTAAAAAATAGACAAAGTAAATGTGCACAGATCTAAAACAATTCTGTCATTTTCAAAATGCTCAGATTTGATAAATGGTGGGAGTTTGACATAGTACAGTGGTTAAGAACATGCGTGGGTCTGAGTCAGAAAGACCTAGATTTGAACCTGCATAAAGTTGGACAGGTAGCTTAACCTCCCTGAACATAAGATGGGAATAATCCAAGCTTGACCGTGCTATTATAATGATGACATGACTATACAGTGATGACGTGCTAACAGGTGTTGATATGTACTAGGGCCAGCATTTTATATAGAGATTTCGATGGCAAATTTCTTATTATCTTCACCCATTTCACAGATGATGAACCTAAAAAATAGGTGAGATAATCTCCTAACATCATACAGCTATTAATTGTGCAGCTGGGCTTTGAATCTAGGACATCATCAGAAGCCCTGCTCTGAACAATCAGCTAAGTGCTGCATTTAACATATCCTCCAACACATAGAAAGTGCTTAAGGAAGGCTGTCTATGATAATAATTGTTATTAAGCACATTGTCTGAAGACTCATTAGATGAATTTGTTTAAAATTCCTTAAAATGCTCCAAAGATGGTAAAATAAGAATAATACAAGCTAACAGATGCAAAGACATTGCAGAATGTTAAAAATTAGTTTTAGTTTATAACATAACTTGTAATCATATAAATTATTTTAGAGGAGAAGAGGCCCAACTTCCTGTTGTCAGATGTGGCCTGCCGGCTTGTCCTTGTTATGTATCAGCTTCTTATAGCCTCCCAGTCACCATTTTTGCCTTCCTGCTGGGGCCCACTCATGCCCTTGAAGCCTAGACAGGCCCCGGGGACTAGGCTCCTCCACCTGGCTTCTCTCTCTCCCAGGGCTGGGCACTGGGCCTGCCCCGCACTGGCCATGTGTAATGTCTCTCCTAGTTTTGTTTGTTCCACTTTCTGAGTTTCTGTTCTAATGCACAGGTGCACAAACTTCGTTTGAGAGTTCGATAGCCAGTCTGAAATAAGTGAGTTTATAGTGTGTAATCGTTAACTACTTCCCAGGCATTAGCCCATTTAACTTTCACAATGAGACAGATACTATTATTAATTCTAATCTTGATACAGATGTTAAAACTCTTTAAGTAAAAAACTCTAGCCAGAGTCATAGGTTTGACATTAGCTTGTGCATGTGGGAGGAAAGGAAAGTGTCGTCAATCTTTTCCCAGCTTAAAGAAAATTTCCAAATATTTGTACCTTCCAGAAAACAAAACATCAATTTAAATATCATTACAAGGGCAATACATTATTAAGAAAGGAGATCAGACTTTAAGAGGTGAAAGTAAAATGACAGACTTTAAGAGGTGAAAGTTTACTTTCATAGTCAGGGTGTCTTAGACGACTTCTTTGGTAGAAAAACCACCTGCAAGGGAAATTTTGTGACAGAGTCCTCACTGCTTTTCTGCAGCTGGAGGAGAGGCCTAGCTTTTGGAAATTTCTGTCCTCAGCAGGTGGGGCGGCATTTCTCATGGACATGACTGGTATTTTTCTCTACTTAGTACTGATAGAAACAAAAGCTGACCTGAGAAACTCAACCAACAAGGAGAAAGGGAAACCGGTAGAAGAGGATTATTAACAAAAGGCATATGCGTGCTGTTCTGAAGAGTCTTATTTTGTGCCCCCCTCTCTCCCCACCCCGGCCATCCACCTCCACTCTTTTTTTTTTTTTTTTTTAAACTTTGCTTTTAGTTTGTCGCCCCTAAGCAGATACCGGGAATCAGGGCCCAGGCTGGGGCTGCCCGTCTCAGCCAGCGAGTCTATACAGTGTGTGCAGGAGTGCCGTTCGCCCCCTCCAGGTAAATGCAAAGACATGGTCGGCCAGGTCCTGGGGGATTTGGGTGAGATGGGGCCAGGCTGCAGGGCTAGTGGGTTCCATTAGGCAGCTGTCAGATGTCGAGAGAGGAAGCAGGGGACAGGGAGGGGGTTCGAGAGGGCGTAGTGGGCGCCGGCCCCAAGCCCCCAGCGCCCAGCACTCTGCCCTGTAAGCTGCTGGTGTCCTTGCCGCCCAGCGAGGCGAGGTGCGAGTCGTGCGTGAACTGGACGCTGGACACATGGCTGCCGTGACCCCAGTCCAAGAGGCTCGGTGCCTTGGCGCACGCGCACAGGTACTGGAAGAGGTCCGCTTGGCGGAAGTCGTCGGACACAGTCACCGTACGCTCGTTGTGGGAGCAGCACGGGGAGTGATGTCGGTTCCATCTGAGCCATCTGGCCACATGCCATAGACATGGAAGTCCAGCACGCAGGTGTAGGTGGCCCACTCCAGTTCTCAGCTCTCATAGTGATTCCTCAGCAGCTTACAGCCTCCAGCCACGTCCCAGTAAAGGATCTCATAGTCCCAGAATTGGACATGATGAAGTTCCTATCCTTGGACCAGTCAGGGTGAGTGATGAAGCTGCAGTGACCCACACAGTGGCCAAAGCGGCTGGACTTGGTACCACTACTGGAAGCTCTACTCTTCTTTATACTGCTCTGTGGCCTGGGATGTAGATGAAATACAGGAGGCCCAGTTTAATTTGAACTTTAGTAAACAAACAGGTTTTTAGTATAAGTGTGTCTCATGCAATATTTGGGACATACTTATACCAGAAAGGTATTTGTTGTTTATCAGAAATTTAAATATATCTGGGCTCCTGTATTTTTTATTTATTTTTATTTTATATTGGAGTATAGTTGATTAACAATATTGTGTTAGTTTCAGGTGTACGGCAAAGTGATTCAGTTATACATATACATGTATCTGTTCTTTTTCAAATTCTTTTCCCATTTAGGTTATTATAGAACATTGAGCAGAGTTCCCTGTGCTATACAGTAGGGCCTTGTTGGTTATCTATTTTATTTTTTTTTGGCCACGCCACAAGGCTTGCGGTATTTTAGTTCCCCGACCAGGGATCAGACCCGGGCCCCCTGCAGTGGAAGCACAAGAGTCCTAACCACGGGACCTCCAGGGAATTCCTGAGGTTATCTGTTTTTAATATAGCAGTGTGTGCATGTCAATCCCAAACTTCCAATCTATCCCTCCCCCTTCCCCTTCCCCCCTGGTAACCATAAGTTTGGTTCTCTGAGTCTGTGAGTCTTTCTGTTTTGTAAATGAGTTAATTTGTATCTTTTTTTTTTGATTCCGCATATAAGTGATATCATATGATATTTGTCTCTCTCTGTCTGACTTACTTCTTCACTTAGTATGATAATCTCCAGGTCCATCCATGTTGCTGCAGTTGGCACGATTTCATTCTTTTTAATGGCTAATATTCCATTGTATGTTATTATATTATTGTTATTATTAAACCTGGCAACCCTAGTTTGGGAGGCTGCATCAACAGGCTCCTGTCCTCTGGCTTCCCATTGTGTTTGATCAGTGGGAGGCACTGATGGGAGGAAGGGGGCTGGAAGAGGAGGAGGTGGAGGTATTGGCTGTGTGACTTGCTCTGGCCAATAAAATGAGGCAGAAGTGATGGATGCCATTGATAAGCCTCAGTGAACCCAGCAGGACTTGTAAGATCCCAGAACAGAGGAAGGGAGCAGCCCTAAGTACAGTGAGGAGGGAGGAGCAGGGCTCTAGGTAGAAAACTGGGATTGGGACAGAGGGCTATAACAATTGCTGATTGGCTGGTTTCATTCAATATTCAAGAATATGTTTCTAAAAAATCAACAGACTCGTTTTGGGAAGCTGGTGCACCTTAGCTTAGTCTAATTTTTATAGAGTTTTCACTTTTCTGGTTTGTGAGAGTGGAAGCAACAGTGAATCAGAGACTTCATTTGAAAAAATGGCAGAACTTAAATTTAAAAAAATGTTAAGTAAAGACATTTCATGGATTTCTCATTTTGCTGGGTAAGCTTTGAGAATATTGTCTTGACACCTAGACAGATATGAAAACCATTTATTTCCTAACTCTAAGGGCCTTGCATTACCGTGAAGGCAGTGAAATTTCTTTTGGAGGGTTCTAGGTCAATAGTTCATTTAAGAAAAGCTTTAATTCATGTCTGCAAGAGATAAGGAGATGGACTGTTCTCCTAATAGGTTATTTTATAGGCCCTCCCCCTCAGTGTAGGGCCGTGGCCACGTCCTCTTCATCTTTTTATTCCTAGTGTTCGATGCAGTTCCTGCCATGTAGATGATGGTTGTGTAAATGTTTGTGGGATTGAAGTGAATTTTAGTCTTTTGCATTTGACAGACTAATATACAAATAGACCATATATGAAAATATAACTCTGATTTTCTATCTACAGCAACGAGTCCAGAAAACCAAACAACTCCCATAGCAACTGGCCCAAAATGGTCAGGACGTGATTAATAACTGAGAGCTTCTCTAATTTTTGCCCCTACTTTCAACTTTGGACCGATTGGAGAAAGCCAGATATGCTCCCCTAACTAAACACATAAGGTGCTCCACTTCTAGTTAGCCTGCCTGCAGCTTCCCATGCCAACAGCCTTCAGTCAAGGGCATGCCTCAGGTCTTCCCTTTTTTCCACCATAAAGCTTTTCCACTCCTCTGCCTGACTTTGAGTCTCTGCCAAAACATGAGTGATGGTGGCTGACTCCTTTGCTAGAGCAGGCTCTGAAAATAATAGCCTTTGGAATATCTGCTTTATTTAATGAATTGAAATAGAAGATTTATTTTAATTAAATGTAACCAACATTCATTGAATGACCAGTATATGCCAGGTGTTAGGCTATTTGCTGTTTACTACTTAAAATGAAAATGGTTGTTATCATAATTTTTAAAATTAAAAACTTAAATGTAATATTTTAATTAATAAAATTTTAATACTTAATATATTAATTAAAACAACCATTTGTATTTTGATATTTTATCAAAACATTCAGACCAATCTATTATTTATTAAATTGTTTTAGATGAAGATGTATTATAATAAAATTAAATGGGTAAGTACAAACCCCAAGTTGCTTGAAATCTTACCTACTTTGGGATCCAAAATCGAGGTTTCAATGCTGAATCTGTAAAAGAAACTAAGTCCTGGACATGATCATGGCCACTTTCCCTCAGAACTTTTTCTGTAAATGGCCAGACAGTGAATATTTTGGCTTTGTGGGCCATTCCGTCTTTGTCAAAATGACTCGACTTGAGGGTTGCAGAGCAAAAGCAACAAGAGATAACGTGTAAAGCAATGAGTGTTGGTCTGTTCCAGTACTAAAATTTGTTTATGAACCCTGAAAATTGAATTTCATATACTTGTCACATATCATGAAAAATTCTTCTTTTTATTTTCTCCCAACAATTTAGAAGAAATAAAAAACATTCTTAGCTCACAGGCTGTATAAAAACAGGCGACAGACCACATTTGGCTCGGGGGCCATTGTTTGCCTCATAACGTAAAAATACTCTGAATATCTTTAAATATAACAGCTGGCAACACAGATGATATTGAGACTAGTCCGTCCTTTTCCTATGTATTTCTGCTGTGATCTTATATGTCCTTGTATATGGTATATGGTACAAGGTATATGTCTTTCTTAGTGAGGCTAGATTCATGCACACACATACACACACACACCCCACATACGAATTTCATATAAAATTGAAAGAATATTTTCACATACATATGTTTTATATATTACCAATAATTAAAAATAACATCATGATGTCTTCTCTGTCTTTGGCTTCCTTTAGAATTATGTTTCCTGTTTCTGTTTAGACTCTGGCTCAGAACTGGGTGGGAGGGAAAGAAACAGAATAACCAGCCCAGTAGGTGCAGATGTCCTTTAAAGTCTGAGGGAATTACAGATATTATGTTTCCTTTTCTAGCTTTATTTCCTACCACAGGGTAATGACAATTAAGAGCAATTGAACCACTCCCTGCTAACAGCCTCTAGATTTCAATCACAGGATCTTTGGCAGAAATTCAACCACAGTAAAACCCATGGCGCCTTGCTGGGAAATTAGTGGCATACTTGCTTCTCTCTCCCTACCTCTGTCTTTGACAGACACCTTAAATCTATCCCTGCATCTTCCCTGCTATGCCTTAACTGTGGCTCCAGATTCCTGCTAAACACAGCGCTGCAGGCAGCCACTACCAATCAAATGCAGACACACTAAACAAAACTGATTTGCCATGTATGTGATATTTTTGTCTCAGTCTTGATCTAAGAAAGCTCAGTTGTTGAAATTTATCATGTGAAGAACAGTTGAAAAGCTGGGAAGGGAGATTCATGTGACTTTCAGATTTGGTCTTTTTTTACTTAGACCATGAAATCTAGTGGCTTTTTATTTTTACTTTTTTTTAATTCTTTGCTTCTTAGAAGTGGTTCAGTTTAATTTAATTTAACACAGCTGAGGCAAGACATGATTAGAATAGAAATATATTAAATTAGAATAGAAATATATTTAGAATAGAAATTAATTAGAATAGAAATATATTAAAAATTCTTCATTTAGGTTTAAAGGCCCATGTACCAAACGGGGAAAGAAGCTTGCCCAAAACGGGCCTGGGGTTTTAGTAGATGGCATTTTCAGAACACTTTGATGGAAGTCCAGGGTCTGCTGGATTATATAGGAAGAAACAGTTCCAAAGTATTCATTCTATCCTGATTAGACCACACGTGGATCATGGTCTTCTGTCTTGGAATTCAGCACCCCCAACCCCCAGCAACAACAACAACTAGAGAGCATTAAAAGGAACACAATGGAAGGGAACAAAGGGTCTGAGCAGCCTGTCATATGGGGATGAGCTGATGAAGCAGGCAGTTGGCTCGAAAGAGAGAAGGTTTGTGGGAGCACAATTGCTGTCTTCATATACTCACAGTTTTATCACCTAGAAGGCGGCACAGGTTGATTCTCTGTTACTCTGGGGGCATCTTTCTTCGTTTGTTTCTTCCTTTTAAATAATTGGATTAAAAAATTGTGGTTGAATACACATAGCATAAAATTTACCATTGTAATCATTTATAAGTGTACGATTCAGTGGTGTTATGTATATTCACATTGCTGTGCAACCCATCTCCAGAACTTTTTCATCTTGCAAAACTGACACTCTATACCCATGAAACAACTCCCTATCTCTCCTTCCCTTCAGCCCCTGTCAACCACCATTCTACTTTCTTTTTCTATCAGTTTGACAACTCTGGGTACTTCATAAAATGAAATTATACAGTATTTGTCTTTTGTAACTGACTTGTTTCATTTAGCATAATGTCCTCAAGATTCATCACATGATAGCGTGTGACAGAACTTCCTTCTTTTTAAAGACTGAATAATATTCCACTGTATGTGCTTACCACATTTTCTTTATCCATTCATCTATTGATGGACATTTGAGTTGCTTCTACCTTTTGGCTTTTGTGAATAATGCTGCTACGAACAGGGAAATCTCTTTGAGACCCTGCTTTCAATTCTTTTGGGTACATATCCAGAACTGGTATTGCTGAATCATATGATAATCCTGTGCTTAACTTTTTGAGGAAGTGCCATACTGTTTCCCACAGCAGCTGTGCCATTTTACATTCCTATCAACAGTGCACAGGGTTCCAATTTTTCCACATCCTTGCCAGTACAAGGACATATTGTAAAATACAATATTTTATGGGGTTTTTTTGATAGTGGCCATCCTATTGGGTGTGAGGTGATTGTGGTGAGGAATGTTTCTCAACCTATGGGAACCCATGATCCTTTTGAAGAAAAAGAAAAATCTCAAGCCCTTTAAAAATGTTATTTGAAATTTTAAAAGAAACTGAATATCTTGTCCCCAAACAGATCTCAGCAGTGGTAAATTTGCTTTCCCAATCACACAGATCCGAAAACTTCACCAGGGAGACTTTCTTCCTTTCCACAACAAACTTTTTCATTAGAATATCTAGAGCAGGGGTTGGCAAACTATAGCTCACAGGTCAAATTTAGCCTGCTGCCTGCTTTTATACACTCTTAAAGCTAAGAATGATTTTTACATTTTTTAATGGCTGGGAAAAAAATCAAGAGAAGAATAATATTTTGTGACAAGTGAAAACTGTATGAAATTCAAATTTTATTGTCCAATTCAGTTCTCAGAAAGGGCTGTATGCTGGCTCAGGCTGAGAGTCAGCCAAAATTCAGAGGCCTGGAAGAAAGAGAGAAGCTTAACCACAATTTGGTTAACAAGCATTTTGTCCAGTTGGTCAGTGGGGATGAAACAGTTTAGCTAATCATTTATGAGGCAAAGAATGGGCATTTGTAGGGTCAGTGTCTACCCTTGTCATAGATAAGCAAAGGGACATCCTTGAGTGTTATCTAAGTCATCTGGGAAAGGGTGGGGTTTTTTTTTGTTGTAAGCTATTTCCCAGGACATGAAAGGACAGGGGATTTCTCCACCTTCACTGTTTCAGGTAATATACAACACTGTCAATGGTAGAACCTCCAAGATCCAAAGTCACTCAGCTTGTAGCATGGGTGAATCAGATCTTTCCAAGACCCCTCAACGCACACTCTGCTGACCACCCACTGGTGGAAGTCTGGCTGGATGGGAGCGCTCCTGCCCTTGATGGAAGAGGTCAGTGGCCTGGAAGAGGAAAGGCAAGGGCATGAGAATGACATCACCTACAGCTGGCATATTCTCTAACAGCTTCCTCTAACCAAGCTCTAGTTTTCGATACATGGTTTGTTTTTTTGTTTTTGTTTTGTTTTTTAATGCAAGTAGAAAAGGAAACAGAGAAGATTGTTTCAGGCTCACCTCTTCCCACTTACAGGAGAACTGGGGAGAATCTGATTATCAGCAGCAGTGTCAACAACCAAACTCTTAGTTGAGTTTAGCTTCCCTCCTAGAGGAGGATGTGTGTGTGTGTGTGTGTGTGTGTGTGTGTGTGTGTGTGTGTGTCCTGGGGAAAGGCTTAGGTCAATCAGTGTGGCAGAGGGCACTCTGACGGTTTAGGGTAGCAGCTCTTTAGCATCCCATTCAAAAGTCTTATGTTTATGTAAGTATTTTCGCAGTGGGTACAGTCAAGTGGAGTATGTACTCCTAAGTAGGTCCAAAATACCTCCTTCCTCACCTCCTCCCATTAGCATTTACATTATTGCTAATGATGCCTATGTCAGGTGTGGAGGAAAATCAAGTCAAGGTACACGAATAGGAAATGTCTGCCCAGGAAGCTCCTTTTCTAAAAGGTCCTTTGCCCAGAGAGAGGATTTCTACTTGTCTGTCAAGTGAGCAAGGAAAGAATAAAAAGCACTTAAAGAAGTTAATATAGCCATGCACACAAATGGGTTGAGGGACACTGTTGCTTTCCTTCTGTGTGCCCTGAGAAGATGGGTTCCTGATGTTAGCAGAGGTGAGAGGGCACTCCTGATGGTCCTTGCATGGCATGGGGATCGTGGTGTGCATTTGCCTCCATGTAATGTTAGCTCAGGGCCTAGGACTTCAGCTTCTGCCCACTTCACGGGAAACAATGCCAAGCACAGAGAGCTGTGTTGGCCCTGCAGCTGTCCCACTTCAGTTAATCCTCTGATTTAAATGCCCGTTGAGCGTTCTAAAACCTTTTTTCCTCTTCCTCCCACCTTGGGGTTTGTCGATCTGGAAGCCACCTCCGTGATAGTACTACTTCCCGCATACTTATTTGTATGCCATTTCACAGATGACAGTGCCAAGAGTCATGTCAGTGCTGGGCACTGAGGGAGGAGGGGAGGTTGGATCCCAGGCCAGCTGAGGAATCCCTGATAAAGTCATTCTCTCTTCACACATTCCAGCCTCATATGCTGTGTATTTCACAGTTGTCTTTTTTTTGTGTGTGTGTGGTACGCGGGCCTCTCACTGCTGTGGCCTCTCCCGTTGCGGAGCACAGGCTCCGGACGCGCAGGCTCAGCGGCCATGGCACACGGGCCCAGCCGCTCCACGTCATGTGGGATCTTCCCGGACCCGGGCACGAACCCGTGTCCCTTGCATCGGCAGGCGGACTCTCAACCACTGCGCCACCAGGGGAGCCCTTCACAGTTGTCTTGATTCATAGTTCAGTGCCTGACACCTTCAAGATGGGGAGCAGGGAGGATAGGAGACTGGGTTTAGAAAGAGGAGTCCCAGACACAAGATCCAACTCCATTGCTACTAACTAAGTGGCTGTGACCTTGAGCAAGACCTAATACCTCTCTGGGCAACAGGGTTTTAGCTGGAACTTAATCCCAGGCTGCTCTTCTGGCTTCTGGATCCACATTAGGTGTCACCACCTTCTTATTGCAGTCAGAGAAGGGGTGGGGCCAGCAGGGCAGGCCCATTAATAGAGTCCCTGGCTGCTCTGGCTTCCCTTCATGGGAGCCCCCAGGGCTGCGTTCCTGAGGAGTACTAGCAGAGTTGCCTCCCCTTGCACCTTGGCTGCCCTCTCTGGCCTTCATCCCCCGTGGGAAGGGTGGGCATCTTCTTGGTCCCCACAGGGGGGAGGCACCCAGGATGAGGGGCGCGGGAGGAAGTATGCTGGGGAAGGGGATCGCCGAGCCTTCTCAGGGACAGCCAGGAGCCCAGCCGGGCTCAGCGGGAAGGCACAGCCTGGAAGAGTAGTGATATTGGCCCTAAGAAGAGTAACTGAGAAGAAGGTAGGCTCCTCCTCTGCCCTCACTAAACCCTTCAATCTCTCGGGGAACAGAGGAGGCCCAGATGTGTCGGAAGGAGCAGGAAGGATGTGCCAGTCCTTTGGCCCCAGGTGAACAAAGTGCAGAAAGTAGAGAAAAAAGCGGTATCCCTCACATAATGCCACGTCCTTTCCCCCCACAATCCCCAGTAAAACCTCTGGACAGTCTCTGCGCACTGACCCCTCCAAGTGTCCTCACCAGCCCGGATTATCGGACAGGCGCGGACACCGCCCGGGTTTTCCTCAGTCCCCGGCGTGGGCGCGCAGCCCTCCCTGCAGCCTCCTCCGCCGCCGCCGAGGAGGGGCTGCAACCCGCGGAGGCACAGGAGGAGCAGAAGCTGGGGGCGCTACGGCGCGAGGAGAGAGTAAACCTTTGGCAGGCAAGGGGTGTGGGTCCCGCCGGGAGCCTTGGCCGCTCCGCTGGGCCCAGCCCGGCCCTCCGAGATGGGCTCCGTCTCCTCGGCGCTGGCGCGGTCCCGCAGCGCCTCGGTGCAGCTGGGCTGCTCGCCGCCGCAGCCCGAAGCGCCCCCGGCTGCTCCCGCTGCTTGCGAAGACCCTGTCGCGCTCCCCAAGACCCGGAGGCTTGGACCAGGGCGTGGAGAGGCAGCCATCCGGCCCGCAGCCGGGGAGGCACAGCGGGCCGCGCCGAGCTCGGAAGGGCGCGAGAAGTTAGAGAGTTTGGAACTGTCCCCGGTGCTGAAGCGTGCGGCAAGTATGTCTCGGCCCCATTTGTCCGGAAGCCCCGGCGCCGCGGGTAAGTCTCCTTCTCTTGCGTAAGGATCGCGGGGAGCTGCTCCGTGGAGACCTATGGGGGCCCTCTTTACCGTCAGGGGGAGACATGAAGGCTGTGTCTCCCAACAGGATTTCGGTTTTCTTGTCCTCTTACCCATAACCTCTTGCCCATAAAACTTGCCCATTAACTTTCACAGGTTAAGACTCATTTCTGACTTATGTCAATAAGGGGTTATTTCATAAGAATCATCTTTCACAGGGGTTTAAACAGTAGCTGGCAAGGCAGTTTACACCCTAAGGACCTCTTTCCTCATCTCTGTACTGGTTTCGGCACCATGGGGAGACGTCTTCCTTGTTGTCTTGGAAAGACAAGGATAAAGGAGGTGCACCTTTCTCCCAGGGGAAGTGGGAAAAGGGTAGGAGATTCCAGCTTGTCCAAGACTTATCCATGTGTGAAGAAGGAAACCAGTATTTGAACTACTCTCTTCTAAAGGGACTTGGGGGTGTGTGGCTGGGGAGGACATTTTAAGGGTAGGCAGCAAGGAAGAAGGGAAAAGAGCACATGAGATTTGGAGTCAGTGGTGGGTCTGGGTCTCCATCTCCTGCTTTCATTGTGGTCTTGGGCAGGATACCCTCCTTGTGCCTCAGTTTTATCATCTCTGACATAGGGATGATAATAATACATTTCTCACTAGGTAGCTGGAAAATCTAACCAGACATAGGGCATGCAGTAGTACGTTGAAACTGTCAAGTGCTGTGCAAATACTGAGTATGATGCCTGAACCAGATCTCTAAAACTCTTCAGCTGAAACTGAAGGGAATTGTGAAACGTTTCAATTTTTAGTTTGAGATATTCAAAGGTCCATTTCATAGGGTAAGTCCTGTTTTGTGTAAGTGGGAGGAAAAGTTCTCAGTTGGTACATGTAATTAAAAAAATCACACTAGAAAAGTTACCGAATACATCAGCTGGGCTTTTGGTCTCATACATGAATCCCCGCTTCATCCCAAGCAAGGTTGTGATGCTCATTGCTATTGTCTGTTGAGTGTTCAAGAAGGATTCAGTAGATTCAGTGGGCAATATTAGTTCCCCTGAAGAGAAAGATGAGATTAGTAGAGAGGGGGATTGGCTCACACTTTGACTCATGAGAGTTAAGTATACGTGTAACCTTATTCCCTTGAGAATTTCCTTTAAAAAAATAGTGTGAGTTTATCTATTAGCTTTTATTTGTTCTCATTTCACTCAAACAGCGTTTTAAAACAAAAATTAAAAGAAGATACATGTACATTATGCTTGCAAGGGGGGATTTATCATTATAAAATATGTTAGTTTTTTTGCAGTCATAGGATATCTTGTGGTGTTAATGGAAAGAGAACCAGATTTGGAGTCAGGATATCTGGGTCCTGCTAAGGTCTGCATCCTAGGCCAGGAGACCTATATTTTCTAAGCCTGTACTATCAGCTCTTTTAAAATGAGTACAAATAGAGTTGTGCCATCTCCTATGCCATGAAGCTGAAAGGAAATTATGGAGATAAAATTGGTTTGTAAACTATAAGTACTATACAAGTGTAAGGCATTATTAAAGTATCTGGAGACTTAATATTTTCTAATGTGTAGGATGGAAATTTCATTTTTATATAATCTTATCATAGTTACATTGGATGAAACAATTCAATACTAGATTGTGTGTGTGTGATATCAGTTGAATTACAAATATATAGATGTCTATGGAAGAATATTACCATATTTTTTCCTCATGCTTTTGATGATATGGACAGAAGAGTTGTATATTGCAGTTAATTCACACATTTGTAATTCCTGAAAACTAATATCTAGGAATTTGCATTGAATTAATTTCTGTTCTGGATTTGATGAATACACCTTGGAAATACTTTTAACTTTAACTTTTTGATTGTACGAAAATTCCTTTTTTCCATTCCCTCCATTTTATTTCATAAAGAATATCTCAAAAATAACATTCAGAGTTTTATGTCACCTAGGATACTTATACAAAGTTATTCAATTTCTATATTTTGCTCTTAAAAAAAAAGAATGGTATTTGAGCTTGAATCTTTGAAGTGTGGTGGGTTTAGATAGTTGGAATTGCAGACGAGGCTCAGTTTTATCATCTTTAAAAGTGAGGTGAGTTGCCCTTACCTGTGAATCTGGGTGGCCCTTTGTTGGACTAGATTGGATTTCTCCAGATATTGGGTCAAATAGCACAGAACTTGTGAATCTGGGAGAAAAGTAGATATGCTGCAAACTAAAACTTGTACTTTACAAACCAAACTGAATATATACATGTGTGCTATGTGCCAGATGTTATTTTATGAGATGGTGGGATGTGTCCTTTAATTATCATTTTACAGAAGAAGATATCAAGGCACAGAGAGGTTAAGTAACTGGTCACACAGCTAGTAAATGACAGCCAGAATTTAAACCTTGGTAGTCTAGTTCTGGAATTATATTCTTATCTACTTCTCTATACTACTTGTCTTAAGTGCTATGGGTTTATCTCCCATTTTCCAGTCCTTTACTTTACTAGTATTTAGTAACGTCCTTTGAAAGCTTTGTCTTGTCTGAGCTATACACAGGGGAACCAAGGGAAAGTACGTTGGTCCTGGGAGGAAGATGTCAGAGTATTAAGGAAGAAACAGTTACCTTGGATATTATTTAAGCAGAAAGACTCAGTGCGCAGAGTCAGGGCAGTAAGGCCAGCTGTTTCTCCTCATCTTCATTAAAGGCTTTGAACCTCTGAGATTTATTTTCCTACGGATGGTGATAGTTCCCTACTCCTCTCTCATGATACTATTGTGAAGGTAAGGTATCAAAACCCAAGTGGGGACCTGGCTTATATTAAGCATGGGTGTTTTGTATGTTTGTTTTTTAGAGCTTTGCGGCCCTGCTCACTGGTAGAAAGTAAGGATCAGGTTGATCCATTTTCAATAAAAAGGTATCTCAGAATAAACCAATAACCAGATAAACAAAAAACCTTCCACAGCTACCTGTCTGTTGTGTGATAATCAGCAGTAGATTATCTGAGGCTCCTAGCTTTTGTCAGAAATTCCCCGGGATGGGGAGAGACTTTGACATTATTCATTAAGATGGTTTTTGGTTAATAATCTGTGTAGTAAAATTACTGGGGCTTTTTCAATTTTCAGTTGTTATTCCCCCCTGCCTTTTTTTTTGTCCTGCTGTTTTAATGTTTGGAAAATGTGTATCCTACAAGAGGTAGTTCCATACTGCAACTGACATTTGTCAAATGATGGTCTTGGAACATTGTCTTGCTGAATTTTTTTTTTTTTTTTTGGCTACGCCTCACAGTTCGGGGGATCTTAGTTCCCCGACCAGGGACCAAACCCTGGCCCTGGTAGTGAAAGCACCGAGTCCTAACCACTGGACCACCAGGGAATTCCCTGTCTTTCTGAATTTTATTTTCTCTTTCTTAGTTTTCATCTAAATCCTCTGTGACTCCTGAAAAGGTTACCGGGTGGTGGTCAAGGGCAGCTGTATTTTCGGGAGGCTCTGCTTAAGTTTAGAAAGTGTTTCTTGCTGTTGCTGCTGATCAGATGTTTTCAGTTTAAAGTAAACAGACCACTTTGGTGGGCTATTAATCCCTTTATCACTGTTTGCCTCTAACTTCAGTCCTCTCATATGCTAGGATCAGTGGTTTTCAAATCTTGGTGTTTATCTTAATCACGCGGAGAGCTAATTTCCGAAGCCCAGGCTTGTGGGTATGAGATAGGGCTGCGGGTGTTAATTACTCTAACCAAATTTCCCAGGTGACTCCCTTACCACCAATGTATGTATCATAGTCACCTGGAGGCTGGCCAGAACACAGGCTCCTGGGCCCCAAATCCAGAGTTTCTGATGAGTAAGTCTGGCAAGCAGTCTGAGAATTTGCATTCATAACAAGTTCCCAAATGCTGTTGATGCTGCAGGTCAAGGGATCGTACTTTGAAAACCACTGGTCAATGCACAGAAACCACCTAGAAGGAACATTATTCTTAGATACATTGTGTTATAGCCATTATTGAATTCTTGATTTGGGATCTTGACAGATCCCCCAAAAGAGACTCTGGATCCTAGGCAGCTTTCATTTGCCCAGTCTCTCTGCTTCACCTGCCCAGCCCCTTAGCAACCACTATCGCTAATTTCTAAAATGACAGGATAATTATGATTCTTTACCAGTGATGCTTTTAATTTGGGATTAAATTTTTTGGAAAATTTTTAGCCTAACTAAAAGGACGGATTAATATAAAAATAAAACAAAAGCTTTTATCATTTTTAAAGACCGGAGGGTGGATGGTGATGCCACTAGTGTCTTAATCTTTAACACTCACAGCATCTTCTAAGGTATTTCCCTGTTCCAAGTTAATTTAAACAGACACAAATGGCCTTCTGAAAGCTTAGGTTAGTGACAGGCAATACTGATGAGAACGGAGGTGTGATGGGCAAGTGCTGGACCCCTGTGGATTTGGCATTACCTGCAGGAACTGCCCCCACTTCCACAATGTCTTCCCCGTAGGGAGGCCAGCCCGGGTCCCAGTGCCCTATCAAGGCTGAAAAGTCTCTGAGTCACTTTCCTTTGCTTCTCTTTCCTGGCAGTTACTTGAGTCATTGCTTGCAAAGCCAGTCTCAGCTTAGGGCAGGGTTGCGTAACCTGTTTAGCTCTGAGCCACCAGTGGTGTATTTGCTCCTGTTGGGTAGAGAACTTGGGGAAGGATGCTTCACAGCTGTACAGCACTTTACAGCTTAGAAAGACCTTAGAGAGTCTCTTTATCTTTGATCTTCAGGACAGCTTTCTGTGGTAGGTGAGACACGTGGCCTTATTGCTGGCCTTTAATAAAGAAAGATTTAAATCAACTTTTATTTTTTATTGATGACATGCTTTATACTAGATCACTTGCAGTTAGTTAGACTTTCAGGTGGCCCATTATTAATTCTTCCAGCAAGTGGGTACCAGGAAAATAGGCTCTGGAATCTTAATCCTTGGTTCTGATACATCCTGGCTATAGGAACTTGCCTTCTCTGAGCCCATTTCCTTATCTGGGAAATGGAAATGGAAACGGTATTGGTATTGACCTCACCTACACAAGGTAATTTATGCAAGGAACTTAGTACATGCCTTGGGACATGATAATCATTTAAATATTAATTATCTTTACAGATAAATAAACAATCAGAGATGTAGACTCTGTACATGTAGATGTACAGATACGGAACTCTTCCCTGGAGTCCCACAGCCCGTGGACTGGCAGAGCTAGCCTCGAGATCTTTTGATTTCTAATCCAGTTCTCTTTTCACAATGTCATGGTGATTCTTCTGTGGAAATAAAACAATAACTGTAGTGAGAAAGATAGGAAAGAGGAGGATGTAGAACCAGAGAAATACTGGAGACAAAGGGGAAGAAAGCAAGAAAACACAAAGCCTTTGGTGTTAGGAGGCTGGGGCCCTCGATCACCTACTTCTGGGGTAAGGACATAGATCCCACATACATATGTCACCCTTGATGTTATATTGTCTGTAATTTACTCAAACTGTTCAGCCTATGCAGTGGTGCGTGTGTGTGTGTGTGTGTGTGCGTGTGTGTGTGTGTTTCAATCTGCTTTCTAGGGGCAGGTAGTTAACACCCTATTGAGAAATACTCAATAAGAAGTGTATTCCTACATTCTTCACCTATTCCTCCAACTGCTCCAATTATGTAATGCCTAATTGTGTTAAAGATTTTAAAATCAGAATAAAGGTAATTGGGAATAATTTTTCATTGGTCACAATGAGTGATGTTGAAGGTATGCCAGGGAACTTCTGCCCTTGCATGAGCGAGGAGTAAGAATCTGACGAGTCCAGTGCGCTATATACCTGCCTGAGTGACATCCTAATCCTATGTCTCTGATTTGGGTGGGAGACAAAGGCTGAGGCTAGCTGATTAAGTTGTGCATATTGCTTATAATAACTGTTTTTAAAAACAGTTGGCCACATCAAAACAGCCATGTCAAAAAGAAAAAAAACAAAGACAAAAACCAAAAACAAGACAACCATGTCAAAATGGACATCAAAATGTCCCTTTGTTTCTAATGTACAGGTGTGGTGTGTTTCTTCATAGAGAGTAGCCACTTGGCCAAATCCCTCCAAGGTTATATTTTGAGTTTCCTATTGGAGCGGGGCAGGGGATATCTCCACCTCTCTTTCCTTTGGAGACCACACACTGAGGGCAGGGATTTCCCAGAGGCCCTTCTCACCCCTGCCCCTGAATAAATATCTAGGTCATTCCCAAGCACACTCTGAGCCTCTGCATCCCAGAGGGAGGGAGAGAAGATGGGAGGAGGGTTCTGGGAAGATCCTGTGATCTTAGATCTAAGATTCTCAGCATGTCCTGTCAGTTCAACCCAGACCCCTATTTATATATCAGCAACCATCAGTCCTGAGCGCCCTGACCCACTCCAAGTCTCCAGTGGCAGGTACTTGGGCCTCATCACACCTGAAGGCTGCAGGGGTGGTGAGGGGGTCCCACGCAGCGTGCAGCCCCTCTGCGCTGCTGAGGGAGGGACGGAAGAAAGCTCTCAGCCCACCGCCCACTGCCCTGGCTTTTCAGAATTCTGAGGTCCCTTCCCTAAGAACCAACCCCTGCCCAACTCAGGGGGAAACTCTTCTTCTGCAGGGATTTTCACTCACCGTGTGGCCTTGGCAATGACTAGCCTGTACGCCAGCCAGCAAGAGTTTTTGCTTTTTCTGCCCTGTCACTTTTTCCACAGCCATACTAATTGTGGCCTCCCCAGGGAGAAGGAAAGGAGGCGTGTGCTGTCTGCTCCAGCCCTCTCCAGCTTCCAGCCTTTTGCTTTGTTATGTCTTGAGATTTGGGCTCCACTGGGTTGGGAAAGGGAGAGAGGATGAGAGTGCCAGGTAAGTAGGGGCCCCAGAACACTGCCTGCACCCCACATCGCTTTTCAAGCTGTCTCATAATGAAATGACCCCCAATACAAGGTGAGTCCTCTTTTTCCCCTTTGAGAAGATTCCTCAAAAAAAATTTTTAAATGGCGTACTTGAACATACAGACTTCGAGGGGACTAGAAAAAAAATCACATTTAAAAAAAATTTTTTATTTATTTATTTATTATTTATGGGTGTGTTGGGTCTTCATTTCTGTGCGAGGGCTTTCTCTAGTTGCGGCGAGTGGGGGCCACTCTTCATCGCGGTGCGCAGGCCTCTCACTGTTGTGGCCTCTCTTGTTGCGGAGCACAGGCTCCAGACGCGCAGGCTCAGTAGTTGTGGCTCACGGGTCTAGTTGCTTCGCGGCATGTGGGATCTTCCCAGACCAGGGCTCGAACCCGTGTCCCCTGCATTGGCAGGCAGATCCTCAACCACTGCGCCACCAGGGAAGCCCCACATGTATTTTTAATATTTATTTTACTTTGTTATACCTATTTAAAAATCTCAAGAGGCAGAAAATACATTAGTTTAAAATATTCCTTTTTCCACTCTTAACATTTCATAAAACACTTTTTTTTTGGTTTTCCCGAGACCTGATTTATTCAATAGCTTAACAGATATCTGCATGTTCGTTATGTGCCCAAAACACTTTTATTTATTCTTCTTACATGCCTTTTTATCACTAGTATTACTGTCTTTACTAAAGTCATTTTGAGATCATCTGACAGTTTTCTAGAGCATATCATCTTCACCTGTGTCTAAGCTGTTTGTATGATCTGTGCGTAATGCTGTCTCTGGAACTTTTACAAGGCATGGCCTGACCAAGGTTTAGCTTTCAGACATTCAAATTCACTTCTCCTCCTCCTTTCCTGAAGTCTGACCTCTAACCTGCTAGAAAGGAGAGACTTGAGAGCTCAAGTTTCAGTGAGTCCCTCTATCCTGAGGGCTAACTTGACGCGCGCGCATGTGCACGTGCACAGACACACACACACAGTCCTTGCTCATCATTTGGGCATACATGGCATTAATGAATCTTCATAGCTGGAAGGTTCCAGGGAGATCGTCTGGTAGTAGATAGTACCAACTTCTTTTAGTATTTTAGTATGAGTTGAAAATGGCATTATTGTTGTTATAAAAATAATACAGCTTGTTGCAAAAATGTCAAAAAATGTAGAATAGTGCAAAGAATAAAGCAGTAACAAACTATCAGCCAAAGATAACCACTGTTAACATTTTGCCGAACATCCTTCCAAGTATCTCTTCTGGCGTGCGTGCGAGCACACACACACACACATTTTACATAAATGATATCATTTTATACATGCTATTTTATAATATAATGCTTTCCACTCAATAATATTTTGTGAGCATTTTTCATATCAATGTAGTTAAACATCATTGTTTTTAAAGGGTGCTCTTCTGTGTATATGGTATAATTTACTTCTCACTCTCCGATTGATGGATTTTGGGGTTGTTTCCAGTTTTTAAAAAAATAAATATATTTATTTATTTTTGCTGCATTGGGTCTTCCTTGCTGTGTGTGGGCTTTCTCTAATTGCAGCGAGTGGGGGCTACTCTTTGTTGCGGTGTGCGGGCTTCTCACTGCGGTGGCTTCTCTTGTTGTGGAGCACGGGCTCTAGGTGCATGGGCTTCAGTAGTTGTGGCTCGCGGGCTCTAGAGCGCAGGCTCAGTAGTTGTGGCACACGGGCTTAGTTGCTGCACGGCATGTGGTATCTTCCCAGACCAGGGCTCGAACCTGTGTCCCCTACATTGGCAGATGGATTCTTAACCTCTGCACCACCAGGGAAGTCCCTCCAGATTTCTTTTCTTTTCTTTTATCAGTTTTATACACATCAGTGTATACATGTCAATCCCAATCCCCGAATTCATCACACCACCACCACCACCCTCCGTTGCTTTCCCTGCTTGGTGCCCATACGTTTGTTCTCTACATCTGTGTCTCAATTTCTGCCCTGCAAACTGGTTCATCTGTACCATTTTTCTAGGTTCCACATATATGCGTTAATATACCATATTTGTTTTTCTCTTTCTGACTTCACTTTGTATGACAGTCTCTAGATCCATCATGTCTCAACAAATGACCCAATTTCGTTACTTTTTATGGCTGTGTAATATTCCATTTTATATATGTACCACATCTTCTTTATCCATTCGTCTGTTGATGGGCATTTAGGTTGCTTCCATGAACTGGCTATTGTAAATAGTTCTGCAATGAACATTGGGGTGCATGTGTCTTTTTGAATTATGGTTTTCTCTGGATATATGCCCAGGAGTGGGATAGCTGGGTCATATGGTAATTCTATTTTTAGTTTTTTTTTTTTTTTTTTTTTTGGCGGTATGCGGGCCTCTCATTGTTGTGGCCTCTCCCGTTGCAGAGCACAGGCTCCAGATGCGCAGGCTCAGCGGCCATGGCTCATGGGCCTAGCCGCTCTGTGGCATGTGGGATCTTCCCGGACCGGGACACAAACCTGTGTCCCCTGCATCAGCAGGCGGACTCTCAACCACTGCACCACCAGGGAAGCCCTATTTTTAGTTTTTTAAGGAACCTGCATACTGTTCTCCATAGTGGCTGTATCAATTTACATTCCCAGCAACAGTGTAAGAGGGTCCCCTTTTCTCCACACCCTCTCCAGCATTTGTTTGTAGATCTTCTGATGATGCTCATGCTAACTGGTGTGAGGTGATACCTCATTGTAGTTTTGATTTGCATTTCTCTAATAATTAGTGATGTTGAGCAGCTTTTCAGGTGCTTCTTGGCCATCTGTATGTCTTCTTTGGAGAAATGTCTATTTAGGTCTTCTGCCCATTTTTGGATTGGGCTGTTTGTTTTTTTAATATTGAGCTGCATGAGCTGTTTATATATTTTGGAGATTAATCCTTTGTCCACTGATTTGTTTGCAAATATTTTCTCCCATTCTGAGGGTTGTCTTTTCGTCTTGTTTATGGTTTCCTTTGCTGTGCAAAAACTTTGAAGTTTCATTAGGTCCCATTTGTTTATTTTTGTTTTTATTTCCATTACTCTAGGAGGTGGGTCAAAAAAGATCTTGCTGTGATTTATGTCCAAGAGTGTTCTTCCTATGTTTTCCTCTAAGAGTTTTATAGTGTCTGATCTTACATTTAGGTCTTGAATCCATTTTGAGTTTATTTTTGTGTATGGTGTTAGGGAGTGTTCCAGTTTCATTCTTTTACCTCTAGCTGTCCAGTTTTCCCATTACCACTTATTGAAGAGACTGTCTTTTCTCCATTGTATATCCTTGCCTCCTTTGTCATAGATTAGTTGATGATAGGTGTGTGGGTTTATCTCTGGGCTTTCTGTCTTGTTCCATTGATATATGTTTCTGTTTTTGTGCCAGTACCATATTGTCTTGATTATTGTAGCTTTATAGTATAGTCTGAAGTCAGGGAGTCTGATTCCTCCAGTTCTGTTTTTTTCCCTCAAGACTGCTTTGGCTATTCAGGGTCTTTTGTGTCTCCATTACAAATTTTAAGATTTTTTTGTTCTAGTTCCATAAAAAATACCATTGATAATTTGATAGGGATTGCATTGAATCTGTAGATTGCTTTGGGTAGTATAGTCATTTTCACATTATTGATTCTTCCAATCTAAGAACATGGTATATCTCTCCATCTGTTAGTATCATCTTAAATTTCTTTCATCAGTGTCTTACAGTTTTCTGCATACAGGTCTTTTGTCTCCCTAGGTATTTTTCTTTTTGTTGCAATGGTAAATGGGAGTGTTTCCTTAATTTCTCTTTCAGATTTTTCATCATTAGTGTATAGGAATGCAAGAGATTTCTGTGCATTAATTTTGTATCCTGCTCCTTTACCAAATTCATTGATTAGTTCTAGTAGTTTTCTGGTGGCATCTTTAGGATTCTCTATGTATAGTATCATGTCATCTGCAAACATGACAGTTTTACTTCTTTTCCAATTTGGATTCCTGTTATTTCGTTTTCTTCTCTGATTGCCGTGGCTAGGACTTCCAAATCTATGTTGAATAATAGTGGTGAGAGTGGACATTCTTGTCTCGTTCCTGATCTTAGTGGAAATGCTTTCAGTTTTTCACCATTGAGAATGATGTTTGCTGTGGGTTTGTCATATATGGCCTTTATTATGTTGAGGAAGGTTACCTCTCTGCCCACTTTCTGGAGAGTTTTTGTCATAAATCAGTGTTGAATTTTGTCAAAAGCTTTTTCTGCATCTATTGAGATGATCATATAGTTTTTCTTCTTCAGTTTGTTAATATGGTGTATCACATTGATTGATTTGCATATATTGAAGCATCCTTGCATCCCTGGGATAAATCTCACTTGATCATGGTGTATGATCCTTTTAATGTGTTGTTGGATTCTGTTTGCTAGTATTTTATTGAGGATTTTTGCATCTATATTCATCAGTGATATTGGTCTGTAGTTTTCTTTTTTGGTAGTATATTTGTCTGGTTTTGGTATCAGGGTGATGGTGGCCTCATAGAATGAGTTTGGGAGTGTTCCTTCCTCTGCAATTTTTTGGAAGAGTTCGAGAAGGATGGGTGTTAGCTCTTCGCTAAACGTTTAATAGAATTCACCTGTGGAGCCATCTGATCCTCGACTTGTGTTAGTTGGAAGATTTTTAATCACAGTTTCAATTTCATTACTTGTGTCTGTTCATATTTTCTATTTCTTCCTGGTTCAGTCTTGGAAGGTTATACCTTTCTAAGAATTTATCCATTTCTTCCAGGTTGTCCATTTTATTGGCATAGAGTTGCTTGTAGTAGTCTCTTAGGGTGCTTTGTATTTCTGTGGGGTCTGTTGTAACTTCTCCTTTTTCATTTCTAATTTTATTGATTTGAGTCCTCTCCCTCTCTTTCTTGGTGAGTCTGGCTAATGGTTTATCAATTTTGTTTCCTCTCCCTCTTTTTCTTTTTTTTTTTAAATTATTTATTTATGGCTGCATTCGTTGCAGGTGCGTGGGCTTCTCATGGCAGTGGCTTCTCGTTGTGGAACACAGGCTGTAGGTGCGTGGGCTTCAGTAGTTGTGGCACATGGGCTCAGTAGTTGTGGCTCGCAGACTCTATTAGCGCAGGCTCAGTAGTTGTGGCACACAGGCTTAGTTGCTCTGCGGCATGTGGTGCATCAGTTAGGTCCAGTCCATGGCAATTTGCCAAGGGTAAGCAAATGGGAAGCCGGTGTTTGCTGGGAGCTTGGATGGAAGATTGATGCATTTTTCTCAAGAACCACTTAGGCAAAGTGAAGGTGGATTCTCAGAGTCATAGTGAAGAGCACAGATCATCTGGGTGACTTTGGCTTGATATGTGAAGGTGGGAGCTTGCTCAGCAGTGACCATATCAGGGACATGGAAGGGGACCTTCTGTATTACGGCCCTACAAATACAAACGCTATCTAACAGTATGTTCATGATCTCACTGTCTTAACATTTGTGATTTCATTTCCGCTGTCTAGCTTGAGTATTTTTCAAATTCACTTGGAGCTACTCTGTGACAAACCTGTAAAACGTCAGAGCAGGAAAGAGCCTTGAATGCCTTTCTAGTTCAGCATTTTCCAGCACCACTAACTCCATGAGAAGAGAAAGGTTTCCATGGCCAAATGCATGTGAAAATTGCTGGTGAGACAAAGTTAAACAGGTTTGCTCACTGCTGGACTTCTCAGATGCTTTGTTCTAGAAATGTGCATTGTGACTCCAAGAGTAGAATCTAGCCTGAAGATTTCCCAGTATTCCCCCCTCCCTTTTTTTTTTATTTTATTTTTTTTGCATAGAGCATTTCTCCATGGGATACACTTAGGAAAAATGGATGAGGAAATTCAGATTTAGAGAAGGATACTGATTTCCCAAAAGTCATGCCTTGAGTAAGAGGCAGATTTGGGATTAGAACTCAGGTGTCTTCATTCTCCATTCATGCAATTAAAAAATCATTCTCTGTGACAGACATTTCTGTGCCAGGTACCGTGCTATAAACCTGAGTAAGAAAGAATCTTTTTCTGTGGATGGCTTACACTCTTGTTGGGGAGACAGTTATAACACGGCGTGAATTTAGAGACATACGCAGCATGCTAGGTTCCTCAGAGAAGGGAACAATGAACTTTCCAGGTTTAGAGCTCTATCTACTACATCAGGCTATTCCAGGACTTTAAAAAAGAGTCTTGTTCAGTTCATATAAGGATTCCACAAAGTATTTGCATCTATTATTCCATCATTCTACATCAGTGAGTTTAAGAATAGAATCCAATGTGCAGACAAGACTTTAAGGACAAGCAGTGGTGTGTTAGAGATGGCTTGCCCTCTTGTTAGAACCCCTTGTGCACATCTCTTCCCAATTCCTCATTCAGTGACCTCATGAGGGTAGCTTGAAATCAGCCGTGATGAGAGTATTTACACCACGGAAGACACTACAAATCAGGGTCCCTGTCCCAGTTGTTAAATTTTTGCCAGCATAGCGCTAAATAAGGATGTTCACTCTTTATAATAGTCAAGAATTGGATATAAATTGAATGTCCGGCAAGAAGGAATGTTAAATTATGTGCTGGTTATCTTCCAAACTCACCCTCTACTCTTCTCCACCCTCCTCTAGTCTGGGTGGTGACCTTTATTGTCTGCTTTTACCTTCTGACTTCTGTTTGTGTTGGACCAATGAGAAGCACATGCAGAAGGTTGGAGGGTGGAAGAGAGTCATGTCAGGTCATTTATTCCTCCAGCTCAATCCCTGCGGGGTCACTGTTGGCTGGCTGTCCCTCAGCTGAAGGCCACAGCTCCTATCAAGTGATCCTGGAAATCATTCCATGTCTGTTCATAGTGGTCTTCTCCCACCTGCCTTCTATAAAAATTTAAACAGCTCCAGAATCTTCTATCGTGTGGATGTCCCAGAGTTTATTCAACCACTTTCCCATCTATGGGCATTAGGTTGTTTCCAACATATTGCAATTACCAATAAACCTGTAATGAATAACCTTGGGCATTCATTTCGTATTGTTGTATTTTCATATTGTTGGAGGTATTATCATATCGTTGGAGGTATTATCTTCAGGGAAAGTGTCTAGAAATGAGATTGCAGAATCAAAAGCCAAACGCATATGTAATTTATTACTAAATTCCCCTCCATAAGCGTTGTACCAGTTTGCATTCCTACCAGCAATGAATAAGAATGTCTATTTGTCCCCAACCTTGCCAATAGAATATGCTGTCAAGCATTTTAATTTTCTTCAGTCTGTAACGTGAGAAATGGTATCTCAGTTTAGTTTTAGTTTGCATTTAAAAAATTATGGGTGAAGTTTAATATCTTTTTGCATGAATTATCTGTTCATGTATTTTGCTTATTTTTCTATCGTGTTTCTGGTATTTCTTTCCTCAATTTTTAAGAATTAACAATAGATTAGGACATTAGCCCTTTGTGATATATGTTGCAATTTTTTTTCTTTTGGCTTTGGTTTTGGTATTTTTTTGTTGTGTAAAAGTATGTTTCTATGTAGTCAAATTTATTTCTCCTTTTATTTTTTGTATCTGGTTTTTGAGTCATAGTTAGGAAACCTTTCCCTGCATTGAGGTTAGAGAGGAATTCACCCATATTTTCATGTAGTACTTGTTTGTTTTCATTTTTTACCTTTAGATCTCTGATCTTTTTGGAGTTTTTCCTTGTCTATGGTGTGAGATACAGATCTATTTTCATCTTTTTCCAAAGAGCTATCAAGTTGTCCCCAAGTCATTTATTAAAATGTCCATCTCTGCTTTAAGTGGTTTGAGATGGTACCTTTATCAAATATTAAATTTTCGTATTTACTGGGAACTATTTCTGGAATTTGTAATTTATCGTACTTGCTTATGTGTCTATTCATGTGCTGGTGTGACATTGTTTTGCCTTTTTTTTTTCAGATTTTTTTCAACATTTTACTATACAATTTTTCAAACATACATAAAAGTTGAAAGAATTTTACAGTGAATACCTACTTACATACCCATTAGATTCTACCATTTCACCATACATGCTGTATCACATATCTATCCATCTGTCTGTCCCTCTGTTCATTCATCAATCCATCTTATTTTTTGATGCGTATCCAGGGGAGTTGCAGGAATTATAACACTTCCCCCCAACTTCAATATGCATATCAGTTTATTTTATTTTATTTTTTTGGTACGCGGGCCTCTCACTGTTGTGGCCTCTCCCGTTGTGGAGCACAGGCTCTGGACGCGCAGGCTCAGCGGCCATGGTTCACGGGCCCAGCCGCTCTGCGGCATGTGGGATCTTCCCGGACCGGGGCACGAACCCGTGTCCACTGCATCGGCAGGCAGACTCTCAACCACTGGGCCACCGGGGAAGCTGTATGCCAGTGTTTTACAAACATGATCTTGTTTAATCCTCATAAGCATGGTATGAGAAAGGTGTGATTATCTCCATTTTACAGGTTAGGGACCTGATGCCCAGACAGAACTGACTTGTTAAAGGTTATTCAGCCTGGTTTAGGGATGGCAAATATATGGTAGAACTAGGACTTGAATGAAGGCTGTCTGACTTAGGGGCTTGTGCTTTTTCTATTACCCCTGGTATGTTAATGTATATATATATATATATGTGTATATATATATATATATGTATATATATATATATGTATATATCTTGATATATCACATTCTGACCTTTTGATAAGACAACCATGTTTTTAATTTTCTGGGTTATTCCCAATTTAAAACATTTTGTCCTTGGTCATCATAACTATCCTCATACTTGATACATTCATATGCCCTGATTTTTAAAAATAGAACTGCCTGGGGGTCTTCTCTTCTTGTTTACTCCCTGTTCCAGAATTATGACTGGAAGGTCATAATCTCATCTGCTAGTGATAGATCTTTCCATGAATGACACCCATAGTTACTGTTATTTCTTAAAATATGTGTCTTTTGTTCCATCACGGAACAAACTGAACTGTGATATGTTTTGTAATTCATATAGCTGATTTCATGTTACTGTCATCCTTATAGTTCTGTCACACTTCGGATGGTTACAATTTTCTTTGTCTCTGAGGACATTGGAACCTTGCATTATTTACTATATAGGAGAGGAAATAGTAGCCTTATAGGGAGATGTGATAATGTTCTCTCCCTGTTACTATATTTCTGAGAGAAAGCATCTAGTAAGAGCCAAATGCAAGCTAAGGGCATAGATAGAAGTATAAATGAAACTTTCAGACCTGTGAGGGACCTTAGAACTCTTCAAATTCAAATCTGTTTTTTTAAAATTGAGGGCTCAGAGAAGAGAAGGTACTTACACAAAGTCATAAAGCTAATAAATAGTGGTGCCAGAACAACGTTCCTTTACTTTCAATATAATGCTTTTTCCACCCCAACCCAGAGTAAAGTGTTATGGGGTTAATTGGGCCTCTCCTCTGCAGCTGTGACAGCCAAATTAGGAATTATTACTGACATTTCTCAGGTTTCCCTTTGTGCTGAATGAAATAATATTGGGGGAAAATAGAAGATAGAACCCACAGAGCAAGAGAGGAGAGATGGCTCTAAGAGGGTGCTTCCCTGCTCTTCTCCAGGAGGAGATTTATGCCACATGAAAGGGAGGTGAGTACGCTAATCACCTGGTGGGCCTAGATAGGCTGAAATTCATACATTTCATGTAATTCCACCATTTTTAACCTGCATTGTTAGGAGAAAAGTCAGCTGTCAGTCTAACGGTTGTTTGACTACAGATAATCAGCCTTTTCATTTTGTCTGCTTTTTAAGATTTTTCTCTCTATATTTAATGATGTGTAGTTTGAATACAGTGTGTCTGGTATGGTATTTTTGTTTTCATTCTGCTTGGAATTTTCTGGTTAACCTGGGATCACTTTAAACTAATGTTTGAGTTGGGATTTTTTTGTCTCCACAGGTAGTGTAGATTCCATCTCTGAATCCATGTGAGTAAAGCCTTGTGATGAAGAGCTCTTTGGGGAGAGTCCCCCTCCCTGTTTTTCATACTTTAGCTGGAGTCCGGGTCAAAGCAGTCAAGATATCCACTGTTTACCCATACTGTGGGAAAGATTTTTTTTAAAAAATCTAGTTCATACAATTGAGGATGGTGCTTTTTTGGAGGTCCAATTTTTTGGTGAGAGCTCTACTTTAGCATTCCACCCCTTTTTGGTTCCAGACTTTATTTCCTGTCCTCTCATGCTCATGAGGCCAATTAAAATCAGTCCCTAAGCCAACAGAGTTTGACTGATTTCTCCAGAGAGAATGCCAGTTTCAGTACTTGCTTATCTCTCTGGATTTATGGTTTCTCATTGTTCCTAACCTTTGAGCCTTTCTATAACTCTCATGCCAGTTCAGACATGTCAATGAAAAGAGGTTTAAAAATGTTTTAGTAGCATTTTTGGTATCCCTGTGCCAGGAGTCTTTTTCCTTGACTTCCAAGTCTGTCATATTGTTGAAAATGAAAGTCAGTCTATTTATATTCAGCAGAAGAGTTAGACTATTACATTTGGATGTTATCTTGATATCACTCCAGCGCAACAGCCATATGGAACTCACAGTCTGTTGAAGGAGGTAGTCATTAAACCATTATACACAATAAATTGATATGGAGGATATGTTGGTCATCTATACAAGGTAAACGGGGACACAAAGACATGAACAGAGGGTCCAGGGGAGTCTTCTGGCAAAAGCTGACTTGAGCTGGGCTTTGAAAGGAAAGGGTGGAGAGACGAAGGAAAGAGTGGAGTGAGCTGAGTCAGTAAAGGCAGGGGGGGTTGTGAAATAGCATCTTTCCAACCCTACAGTCAGAGCTACTTGGTCACCCCAGTCTTTGAAACAGGTCCCAGTCTTGGTCAGTCCCAGTCCCACATCCAAAAAATCATTACCTAGACCAATATCAGGGATCTTCTCCCCTATGATTTCCTTTAGGAATTTTATGGTATCAGGTCTTCTGTTTAAGTGTTTAATTCATTTCAAGTTAACTTTTGTGAGTTGTGTAAGATAAGGGTCCTGTTTAATTTTTCTGCATGTGGTTATCCAGTTTCCCTACACCATTTGTTGAAGAGACCATTTTCTTCCCCATTGAGTATTCTTGGATCCTTTATTAAATATTAATTGACTGTATATGCAGGGCTTCCTCCTGTCTTTCTTGTTTCCTGTGCCTGTTCCTTTCTGGGGCTTATTTGACCTTCTGGGACTTAAGCCCTGCCAAGTTCTTGCTAGTCCTCCTGGACATGGTACTGCATGTGACTACAGCCTAGCTCCCTCTCTCCACTCTCTGCTAGTAGGCGTTATGCCAGACACCCTTAATAATCTTCTCTTATTTCCTTTTCTCAAACAGTCTATGAAGGAGATTGAATTTGGATTTCAGTGGGTAGAAATAAGGTCCCCTAGCCTCTGTGAGGGAGCACTCCTTTTCCTAGCAGGTTCCAACCATGTTTGCTTGTGGGGAACCTTGAGGGAGCAGTAGACAAGCTTAAGAAGGGGAGTGCCATGGAGCTACCAGCTACCTGCTCCCTGCCCCATTATATTGGAAGTATTTCAGAAGCTGCCAGAGGGAAGGAAATTGCAGCTCTAGCTTCTCTGGCATTTCAGAGAAGAGAAAAAAATATATACCTGCTGATGGCTCCCAGTTATACGTCTGTGATCTAGAACTCTCTTCTGAACTCTCTATCTGTATATTCAACTGCTTACTTGATATCTCTACTTAAAATGTTTAGAGGAACCTCATAAGAACAGTGTGTACAAAGATGAATTCATCTTCTCTCCCGAACTTGGCTTTTCCTTCTGGGCTCCTGTCTCGAATGCCACCTTGACTCACTCAGATGCCTAAGCCAGGAACAGCAACACCATCCTTGGCTTCTTCTCCCCTGACACATCCTGTGATATTCCATCTCTGCTCATCTATTTCTGTTCCATTTGCCACTTCCTCAGCCCATTTCCTTACTATCACTTATCCAGCTGGTGTCCCTGTCTCCTTGGTTCTGCTCTCTTCCAATTCATTTATCAAAACTAGCTAGAGTGATCACTCTAAAACCTTGGTACTCAAAAGTGTGGTCCATGGACCAGCACCATTAGCATCACATGGGAGCTCATTAGAAATGCAGAATCCTAGGCCCCACCGCAGATCTGCTGAATCAGAATTTGCATTTATCAAGCACCCAGATGATACATACCTAAGTACACTGAGATTTGAGAAGCATAGCTCTAAAATAAATGTCTCATGATATCTCTGCCTTGTAAAATCCCTTAAAGGCTTTCTACTGCCCTCAGGAAAATCCATCCTCCTTAAATGAGCCCATAATGTCTTTTAAGATCTAGTCCCTATGGACCTAGGCAGATATGTCTCTTTTCTTGGTACTGTGGTGACCTCTGAGCAACAGTCACTGCCCTGCTTTCAGTTCTCTGTGTCTTTTCTCCAGGATTTGCATGTGCTTTTCCCTCTGCCTGGGATATTCTTTCTCTGCAACATTTCTTCCCCAAGGAAGCCTTTGTGACCTCCCATATCTGATCTTGGTTTCCCTTCTGTGTGTTCCTGTGGATTTCCCTTATCTTGCTAATTAATTCTTTTTGTAACTTTATCAAATAATATTTATACAGTACATGTACCTGTTTGCTCTGTGCTGGGATGCAAGCTGCTGAGAATACCCTGTAGATGCTGTGTTCGCCTCCATCTCCCCCTCTAGACTTGAAGCTTAGTGTAGATGGAGGCCATGTGTATTTATTCACTTGTGATCCTGAGACCTAGCATAATACCTGGAGCAAAATGACACTCAAAAATGCAAATCAAAACTACAATGAGGTATCACCTCACACCGGTCAGAATGGCCATCATCAAAAAATCTACAAACAATCTACAAACAAAATCTACAAAGAAATCTGCTGGAGAGGGTGTGGAGAAAGGGAACCCTCTTGCACTGTTGGTGGGAATGTAAATTGATACAGCCACTATGGAGGTTCCTTAAAAAACTAAAAATAGAACTACCATATGACCCAGCAGTCCCACTATTGGGCATATACCATGAGAAACATAATTCAAAAAGAGACATGTACCACAATGTTCATTGCAGCACTATTTACAGTAGCCCCAGGACATGAAAAGCAACCTAAGCGTCCATTCACAGATGAATGGATAAAGAAGATGTGGTACATATATACCATGGAATATTACTCAGCCATAAAAAGAAATGAAATTGAACTATTTGTAGTGAGATTGATGGACCTAGAGTCTGTCATACAGAGTGAAGTAAGTCAGAAACAGAAAAACAAATACTGTATGCTAGCACATGTATATGGAATCTAAAAAAAAAAATGTTTCTGATAAACCTAGCGGCAGGACAGGAATAAAGACATAGAGAATGGACTTGAGGACACGGGGAGGGGGAGGGGGAAGGGTAAGCTGGGACGAAGTGAGGGAGTGGCATGGACATATATAAACTACCAAATGTAAAATAGATAGCTAGTGGGAAGCAACTGCATAGCACAGGGAGATCAGCTCAGTGCTTTGTAACCACCTAGAGGGGTGGGATAGGGAGGGTGGGAGGGAGGGAGACACAAGAGGGAAGAGATATGGGGATATATGTATACATAGAGCTGATTCACTTTGTTATAAAGCAGAAACTAACACAACATTGTAAAGCAATTATACTCCAATAAAGATGTTAAAAAAGATATATAAAGTAAATATATAATTAGGAAAAAAAATGACACTCAATAAAAACTTGTTAAATGGATGGGGAGCCCCAAGTATACTGATGATGAGTATGGAATATAAAGGACCTATTTGGTGAATTAAGGGGGGGGTGGTGACAAACTTTTACTCCCTTTAATCTGAGTGTGCTCAAAGAGGTCTATTCTCAGTCTTCTGGAGACTGGGAAATGGAGGCGATGGGAACAATTATTTCATTTTAAAGATGCAGAAACTGAGGTTCAGAGAGGTTAACCAACTTGCCAAGGATTCCACTGATTGTAAGAGTTGGAGCTGCGACTCCAACCCAGGGGTGGCTGACTCCAAAGCTGGGAACTTTTTCCAGAGTCAGGACCTGAGTAAAGGTCAGTTTGGCCACTCCAGCCCTGAATGAATGAATGACTGAATGAGTGCATACAGGCATCTGTCCATCATTCTGATAGTTATTTTAGTATATCAGGCATTTCACATTCAAAAGGCCAACCATCTCTAATGTAGAACAATCCTTTCTGGCGTTTTCCATGGACAGCAGACTCCCTCAAAGAAACCTTTCCTTTGGCCTCTACTGTGTGGGATCTGAAGCCTCTTTGCTTCTCCATAGAATGCCAAATGTAGAAGAGATCTCATTAGAATCCAGTTGGTTCCATCTCTCTTTTCGTCAAGCCTCAGAGACACAGAGTGACTTACCCAAGGTAACACAACAAATAAGTGACTGAGCTGGAGCTCAAACCTGGACCTTTGAGTAGTCTGTTCAGAGCTCTCTCCACTGGGCTTTGCCACCTCGTATGCAATAGGTGTTCAAGAAATGCTTGTTGATAGTCCTGTGATTGTTGCTCACTGCTGGGAGCTCTGGCAGTGACTCAGGCCTCAGTCAGAGGCAAGTCCCCAGTGATTTTTAGTAAGCAAAAGAGAAGTTCATGTCTTGAGCTATGATTATCTGTTCAGATTCCTTCAATTAGTGTCAAAGATAATAACTTGATTGTTATTATTAAATGTAAATGGGGATAGTCCTGAGATGCCCCAATAATTTTGAACAGAGACATGCACTGGCTGAGGCCTTGCCTCATGACTCCGAGAGAGAGCGAGAGAGAGAGAGAGAGATGGAGAAGATGAGTGTGTGTGTGTGTGTGTGTGTGTGTGTGTGCGCGCGCTCGCGCGTGCGCGTGCGCATGCACACATGCGTTTGAATGTAACACTCAGACAGCCAGGACAATATGTTTCAGAATTTTCTACCTGCTGTTGCCTTTGAGATGCACGAAGAGCAAGCAGCCGTGTCTGCAGGCTGGGAGAGAGTCTGCCCGGCGACAGTGAGGAGGAGGAGGGACAGCGCAGGCGCTGGAGTCAGATGGTCTGGGCTCAGTCCCACCCTGACCCTTGGCAAGTTTTTAAACTTTATAGATTTACAAAGTGGGTTTGATACTACCTATGTCACGGGATAACATAAGGTAACGTGTGGGAAGTGCTGTACACAGCGCCTGGCACATTGCACGTGATTTAGGAATGGTTAGTGAACTGTACAGGAGTGACTGGTAAGGTTGGCTGGTAGGGGCTTGTGGACAGGCTTCTCCCCATGGGCTGGTTTTGGATGCAGTTACTGCTAGGCTGCCAGCCATGTTCTGAGGGGTGAGCCGACTGCATGATGCTCCTGGGATGGGCTCTGTCCAGATAGCTGGATGGTCAGTGCCTGAAGGCCTCTTGGCCTATGCAGAACCAGAAGCCTTCTTGTCTCCGGGGAGGGCTCTTACAGGACCCGGTTCTGGGGACAGGGATTCTGGGCAGGTGAGCCAAGACAGAGACTTAGGACTCTTTTACCAAAGGGTAAGATGGAGATGAAGCTACCAGAATTGGGGCCCAGCTGTCAGCAGGGCAGAGCCCTGTGGGCAGAGCTGGGGCCAAGGTCAGAGCCAAGGTGCTGGATGTTAAGTCTAGGCAGGATGGAGCCTCAAAATTCCTCCAGACTACATTGAACTCCTTAAGGGAGGTGCATAGTGGTGGTTACAGAGCAGGTGCTGGGGCCAGACTGTCTGGATTCGAATCCTGGTTCTGCCATCTAACTAGCTGTGTGATTTTGAGCAAAATGTACCACCTTTCTGTGCTTTACCTTCTTCTGTGAAATGGGAATGATAATCATATTGCTTACCTTGTAGTCTCTTTGGAGGATTAAATGAGTTCATTTATGTAAAGGACCCAAATCAGTGCTTCACATATGGCAGTGCTCAATGAAGATTTAGAGGCTCTTCTACATGCCAGGCACTGTTCCAGGCTCCAGGAATGTGGCAGGAGACCAAACAAGGTTTCTTTTCTCATGGAGCTGACATTATAGTGTGTGTGTGTGTGTGGCAGACAAATAATAAACAAATACACAAATACATATATACTGTTAAGGGATAATAAGTAAGGCAGGCTGAGCAGGGCAGAAAGATTGAAGGGGAGGAAGTATTTTTTCTTTTTTTAAAATATGTATTTATTTATTTATGTTTGGCTGTGTTGGGTCTTTGCTGCTGTGCTCAGGTCTCCTCTAGTTGCAGCGAGCGGGGACCACTCCTCGCTGCGGTGCACAGGCCTCTCATCGCAGTGGCCTCTCCTGATGCGGAGCACGGGCTCCAGGCACGCGGGCCCCAGCAGTTGTGGCACATGGGGTCAGGAGTTGTGGCTCCTGGGCTCTAGAGCACAGCCTCGGTAGTTGTGGCGCATGGGTTTAGTTGCTCCGTGGCATGTGGGATCTTCCTGGACCAGGGCTCAAACCTGTGTTCCCTGCATTGGCAGGCGGATTCTCAACCACTCTACCACCAAGGAAGCCCTGGAGGAAGTATTTTGGATGAAGTGGTCAGGGAAAGCCTCTCTGGCTAGGAGACTTGAAAAGAGGCATGAGTAATTGAGAGAGTTGTGTGGGTATTAGAGGAGAGTAGCTTTCCAGGCTGAAGAAAGAGTAACTGGGGGGACCTGAGGTGGAAGCATGCTTGGGCGTTCAGAAAACAGTCAGGAGGCCGGTGCAGCCGGAGTGGGGGGGAGCCAGCAGGATAGTGGGGAGTGAGGTTGGAGAAGTAATTGAGGCAAGTGCACATAGACCCAGGCGAAGCCACAGTGAGGATGGTAAGGGAGATGGAAGGCCATGGAGGGCAGGCAATTGAGCAGTTGAGCTGTCAGTTTCACCCAGGGTGCCTGAGTAGAGAATAGACTGATGTGGTGGGGAAATGGGGTAACCTTTGAAGCTATTGCAGTAGTACAGGCCAGACAGAGCAGTGGCTTGAATTAGAGAAGAAGTGGCGGGTGGTAAGGAGTGACCGCACTCTGATGTAGTTTGAGGGCAGAGTGGACGTAGAGTAAGAAAGAGCGGAGTCAAGGATGACTCTTAACACCTTTGGTCTGAACGACTGGAAGAATGGAGTTGCTGTATCCTATCTCCTTGGATATAAAGAAGATGGGGAGGAGAAGGGGTTGAGGGGAAAACAGTCCTGCTCTGGACGTGTTAAGCTTGAGAATAGTGGGAGATGTCTAACTGAGGTTGCCAGGAAGCTGTTCAGGAGAGAGGCTGGAACTGGAGGTGTGGAATGGGGCATGGTTAGCATGTATGTGGGCAAGTCCCCTGGGGAGTGAGACTAAATAGAGAAGAACTCAGCCCTGGGGCTCCCCAAAGTTGGAGGTCAGAAGGATGAGGACAGTCCTCAAAGGAGGCTGGGAAGGAATGGCCAGTGAGGAGGGAGGAAAACCAGGAGCGTGGTGTCCGGAAGCCAGTGAGGTGCATGCTTTCAGAAGGGGATAGCGATCAAACGTGTCACAGGCTTCGGAGGCCCAGTGAGGCAGGCTTGAGGCTGACCATTGATTTGGGAGCACAGAGTCATTGATAAGAGCAGCGCCAGAAGAGTGGTGGGGTGAAAGTGCAGCTGGGGCAGGGTCAAGAGGCTGGGAAGAGAGGAGAAGACGTGATAATTATAGACACGTCCTTTGAAGAGTTTTATTATAAAAGGGAGCAGAGAATGGAACAGTATGTGGAAGAGCGTGTAGTCAAGTGAGAGATGGTTTTCTTTTATGATGGAAGAAATAACAGATCTGTGTGCTGATGAGAATGATCCAGTAAAGGGAGGGACACTGAGAGTGCAGGAGAGAGGGGGCACTAGCAGGAGCCGTGTCCTTGAGTCGACAACCGGAGATGGACCTGTGTGCCCTGGGGAGGCGCTGGCCTTGCACAGCTGTTCACACCCCCAACGGAGCCCTAGGTGCTGACTGGGCACTTCCTGGGGGAGGGGCAGCGGTGGCATAGGGAGTCCTGCAGAGAATGTTGAAAGGCTCATTCCAGAGACCAACGCTAAATTCTTTTCATAGCTTCAGAGTTTTGGTCTTACATGTACAGTGAATTTGATGAACTTATTGCCGGAAAACAGACAGGGCAGCCTCTAATAGCAGCTGTAGGAAGTTCTTGGCTTCCGAATTATGCAGCTGTCCATCAACAGCTCAGTTAAAGCTCTCAGGCAGCAGCGGTATGTCAGCATTAAAAAGGGTCAGAGTGAAACCCTCAGGAAAATTAATGAGACGCAAGTCCACCCGTTGGGCTTATTTTTAAATATTCTAGGCAACTCTCGAAAGGGTGGAATCTTGGGCTGCTTTATGTCAACGTCGCCGCGCCGGGAATTGACAATCTGAGAGGCTGGCCCTTCAAATAACAGACAACTTCCTGCAGCTCATGGGCAAGCATCTTCCTTTTTTACCCCAAGGCACAATTTCTTTCATTTTTTTTTTTCAGGAATCCTGAGTTGTAGGCAGTCTCTATTTGCCAGCCCTAATTATGGCTTATAACCTTGCAAACTGGCTGGGGTAGCTTGTGGCATTGTCCTCAAACCGGGCATTTGGGGATTTTGCTGTGGCTGAGAGCAGTTCTGTCTCTGTTTCTGATGTTGTTTCTGTTTTTCTTCATTATTGAAAAGCCCAACCTTCCCTCTTTGTCCCTTTGGTTTGCAGCCCAAGTGATCGTCTTCGTTGGTACCTCTGATCTTTCTGTCCTTAGCTCAAGGGGTCTCCACCTATGCTGTCCTGAGCGGTGTCTTGTTGTCTGGACTTGGGCTCTGTCTATCCTACCTGCCTGCAGGTCTTGCCCTGTATGGCTACTGAGTTTCTGGTTGTCAGCCCCAAGATCTGACTGGCGGAGGAATGGTGCCCCAGGCCCTACCTGAGCCCTGAGGAGATCCACCTGCCTGCCTGGACCAGCCTCATACCTATATTGATACTCTATGCTGGGTCAGGGCTATGCTTGGCCTTGGGGACTCAGAGACAATTGGGACATGCCCTCAAGGGTCTGACAGTACAGTGGGGAGACTAGCGGGGAGTCACCATCCTTTTCTCAGGGAACTGCAAGTCCTTCAGGGCTGGAGCTGAAGTGTGATGGGGCTGGAGCTGGGGACGTGGGCGGGCCAGAGCTGGGACTTCACACTGAGGGCAAGGGGGAGCCACTGAGGTTTTAAGAAGGTCAATGACATGTCATATTTGCATTTGAGATTTGCATATCTCTCTGGCTTCTGCTGCTGCTGTGAGGAGCACAGGTTGGAGGGGACAGGAAGACTGGTGAGCAGGTTTTGCTCATCTCTGCACCTGTCTGAGCCAGCTCGGCTTTAGAACACGATGCTGCTGAAGTTCCTTGCACACACCTGATTTCCTGATACAAACCCCTTACTCTCCCAAACATAGGGGCTTGGCAGTGGTGTGACTTTAAATACTGTTTCCTCCTCCCAGAAATATTCTCTCTTTGTAGAGGCTAGAGGAAGGGATTATCTTTCTTTGTGGACTCTTGTGCACCAGAAATTACAATCCCAGCATATGGACCATTGAGACAAAACCAAAGAGGAAACTCATGTGCTGTTTTCACCTTTCCTTCCTCTGTTGCTGCTTTGTTTTGCTCGATGAGAGGTAACAGAGTATAGTGTTGGAAAGCACACATTTTGTAACTGGATTGCCTGGATTGCCTGAATCCCAGCTCCCAATCCCAGCTCACTAGTAAATCCCATTTACTAGTGACTCTGGGCAAGTTACTGAACCTCCTCTGTTTCAACTTCCTCATCTCTAAAATAAGGATAATAATAGTAACCTATATCATATTGTTACTGTGAAGGTTAAGTGAAATAATACCTGTAGGGTACCTAGGCTAGGGCTTGGTCATAGTAGGACTTACTGCATCTTACCTATTTTTATTGGTGACTTGGAACGTTTGAGGACCAGAGGGCAAGGATGAAATGCTTTTCAGTGGCAAAGCGACTATAAAAAGACTCACCAAAATAGTCCTTCCCAACTGGGGTACCAAAGAGGCAGTGATGGGGCCCATAGACTATTTTAAAATAGCTAATAGAAAGTACACATTAATCTGTTTTTTAAAAAATTAATTAATTTATTTATTTTTGGCTGTGTTGGGTCTTCGTTTCTGTGCGAGGGCTTTCTCTAGTTGTGGCGAGTGGGGGCCACTCTTCATCGCGGTGCGTGGGCCTCTCACTACCTTGGCCTCTCTTGTTGCAGAGCACAGGCTCCAGACGCGCAGGCTCAGTAGTTGTGGCTCACGGGCCTAGTTGCTCCGCGGCATGTGGGATCTTCCCAGGCCAGGGCTCGAACCCGTGTCCCCTGCATTGGCAGGCAAACTCTCAACCACTGCACCACCAGGGAAGCCCCACATTAATCTTAAGGCAAGCTTCACAGGTGAATTATACTGCAATGCACTATGGTTACAATGTTGATATAAACAAAGTGCTTGGGAAAACAGAGTGATGCTCAACACTGCTTTTGGTGGGAAGGGTGTGGGCAGCGAGGGAGGTTACCAGGTTCCCGATCTCCTTCCCAGAGACTCAGCCTTACACACTGTGACTATCTGGACCACCCTGGGGCAGCTTCCACTTTGCTCAGCTACTGAATATCCTGGGAACATTGTCTCATCCTTTCCATTTCATTCTTAGATTGACTGGAGAGTGGAAGGGTAGGGGGAGAGGTGGCTGCAGTAGGGAACACGGTGATTCTTACCTGAGCCCCTAAAAGGGGCCCACGCTCAGGGAATGGCTACAGGAGGATCTTTGAAAAGGGGAAGGCGTTGTAATTTTATGTTTATACAAAGAGATATGGGCTTAGGAGACTCCAGCAAATGGTGATTTAGTCCACCCTGTGGTCCCTCACACCCTCACACCCTCAGACCACTGTGTCTGCTTTTAACAGCTCCCAGTCAGCAATGTTTTCTTTCACTAAGCAGGCATTTATCTCCTAATACCATCAAGGCAAGGTCATTGTAATTAACAAAGGGCAGAAGTTTTTTCTTTCTTTGTTGTCCCAGTGCATGGGAAACACTAAGTTTACCAAGGAGACGTTATGGTGTCTTTGCCAGTTGACCAATGTCTTGGATTTCCTGTAGTTCTAAAGTCTGAGGGTTGGCTAGAGCCTAGGTGATCATCTGCTCCAACATTCCATCCCTGTCCTCTGACAGACCATCCATTCATTCTCTGATGGAACGGAGAATTTTTTCCATCTGAAGTTGGTTCTTAGTTCCCCTAATGTCCACTTTGTGCATGAGTCAGATCCTGTTGTACAGTCATCTTTCAAGATATTATCAATGGATTTCTTCTTCTCAATGAGGAACACATCCCAGTGAAATGAAAAATGGTGGCCAAGTGAGTTATACATTACACTCAAGAGTATCGTGGTGGGGGGGGTACTTTGCTGGTGGCGCAGTGGTTGAGACTCCATGCTCCCAATGCAGGGGGCCCGGGTTCGATCCCCGGTCAGGGAACTAGATCCCACATGTGTGCCACGACTAAAAGTTTGCCTGCTGCAACTAAGGAGCCCATGTGCCACAACTAAGGAGCCCGCCTGCCACAATTAAGACCCGGCACAACCAAATAAATAAGTAAAAAAGAAAAAAAAAAAGAGTATCATGGGGGAACTTGAGAATAAATTTATATCTTAGCTTAGATGAGGCCTTTGAGAAAAGCTATCTCTAATATTTATAAAACCTTGAAGCTCCTTTAGGAAATATCTATTTCGTAAAGTTGAAGTGATAAGAATGACTGTAATTCAATTCCATTTTAATTCAGCTGACATTTGTTGAGTACCTCCCTTTTGCCAGACCCTGGGATAAACCAGGAGGCTGCAGAGATAAATAAGGTCCCTGTCCCTGGGGAGTTCATGGTCTGCCTAGGATGCAGATGAATAAACAAATAACTATAGTACAGCACATTGGGAGATAACTTAGAAATAGGAACAAACTGCTAAGGGAACTCAGATGAGGGAGCTCCACACCTGGAGCGTTCACTCCAGGTGTGGAGAGGCAAGGAGAGCTAAGACAGGTAATGCTATTTATGATGGAACTTACTAGATCTTGAAACATGGGGAGGAGTTGACTGGATTTGGTGGAGAAGCAGCAGTGGAAGAGAACTGGTGAGGTGGATACACATAGTAGGAAAGGGAACAGTATTATGACACTCTAAGGAGTGAGTGCCATGATGCCTTTTCTTTGTTTCAGTAGAAATCCTTTCACCTAGTGAGGTGCTGCAGTGCATGCTTGAAGTCTGACTGCCTCTCCTGGGTGGGGGTTGTGTGTTTTCTTTTTATGGTAAGTCTGTGGTGAGGAATAAGGGAGGCTTGGCTTGCTTCAGGACTGGGCTGATCCCAGCAATCTTGCCTTACCTAGATTCTTTAGTTAATCAAAAATTCAGGGCTTCCCTGGTGGCGCAGTGGTTGAGAGTCCGCCTGCCGATGCAGGGGACACGGGTTCGTGCCCCGGTCTGGGAGGATCCCACATGCCGCGGAGCGGCTGGGTCCGTGAGCCATGGCTGCTGAGCCTGTGCGTCCAGAGCCTGTGCTCCGCAACGGGAGAGACCACAACAGTGAGAGGTCTGCATACGGCAAAAAAAAAAAAAAAAAAAAAAAAAAATTCAAAGCTCCCTTTTTAACTGCAAGTACAGTTTAAATGGTGGTGACTGGCTTTCACACTTAGGCCTCCCTTTACCCGACAGAGCCATCTCTGGCTTTCTGAACTTCTTTGTGGGTGAAGGAGCTGCGGTGAGTTGCCTGCGACCCTTTGAGCGCTGCAAGAGCCTCAGCGGGTTGGGAGGGCCTGAGAAAGACTTTGTAAAGAAGGTTTTAGAATTAAAAAGAAAGTCCTAAAGAGTGGTGAGGATTCTTAGACCTTGCAGAAATCTTCTAGCCCTGGGACAGCAAGTGTGTTTCCTCTTTTGTACTGTCTCTCATTGCATGGTGGTGGTTGTTTGAAAGGCTGGCTTGAGGATGTTCTGGACAAATGGGAAAGGGTCTCATATGAGGTGAGTGGCAACGACGGAATCCAGATCTCGTGATTCCTGGGCGGGACTTTGGGACACATGGTGTGGCCATTCTGAACCCATGGGGCTTAGGCTCTTTCCACGGGAGGATTTTTACAACCTCATAAAAGTCAGAAAAATTCAGAGATCTCTGGGAGTCAACTAGATAACAGCATCCTGACAAATGTCATGAATGAAGAGAAAAAGAGGATTCTCCACGTTCATCTTCACTGGCCAGATATTTACATTTTATCAGAGCTCAAGGGGGTGGCCTGGGGTCTGGCGTATTTTATTCTCCTGAAATCATTTGGTAGTTAGGTCTTTTCTAAGATATTTAGATGTCATACTAATCAGGGAGGATTACAGTCTTGTGAAGGAAAGAGGACAGGTGAATGTCAAAGGAATGAACATGCCCAAGAGTCCTGCCGTTGTTGTGCATTGTTCCCTGCACTGGGGCACTCTCTCAGTAGTTTTGGTCCTTAGAGATCCGGGATTGACTTTGAAAGGAGACAACATCTGACTTGTAGGATCAGAAGAGATTGTACTGATGTCATGATACTCAGTTGGGCACACCGGGAGTGAGGATACGAATGTCCCTATCTCAGCTCCAAAATGGACATTTCTAAAATAAGACTAATATGAGAAAGAGAAAAATATCTTCTTCTCTAAGATCATTTCATAGATTCCTCCAAGCTTCAGATCCTGTAACATAAGAAATTTAAGCAATCTAAAAGGCAACAAATAGTACTCAACAAATTAATTGCATGGAAAATAAAGAATGGAGGTGATACCTATAGACTAAAAGAGATTTCAGGAAGTATCAATCAAGTGCCATGGACAGACTTTAGTTGGACCCTGATTCTAACAAACTAAAAAGGAACACCGCAACCATTTGACTTCTAGGGGACAATTTGGATATTAGAACACTGAATATTTGATGATATTAAGGAATTGTTCTTCACTTGGTTTAGGTATGGTGATGGTATTGTGGTTGTATTAAAAGAGAGCGACCTTTATGTTTTAGAGATACGTATTGTAGCATGTAAGATGAAATGGTATGACGTCTGGGGTTTGCTTCAAAATTATACCGGAGGGGGAGAGCTGGATGGAGGTGTACGGAGGACAAAATTGGTGGTAGATTGCTGGTAGTTGGGGCTGGTCAATGGGTACATGGGGGTTCATCGTATTGTTTTGTCTACTTTTGGGTATGTCCAAAAAAGACAATACAGAGGAATGCCACAAGAAAGGACACGGTTATGTATCACGTAATTGTAACGTATCAGGGATATGAATACAAAGTAAGGAACACACTGTTGTTCATAGAGTAAAGAAACTTATTGCTCACAGAATATTACTTTTTTAAAGATTTTTTTAAATTAATTTTTTTTGTTAAAAAGGAACTATTTTTAAAAATGGAAGCATAGTTAATTTATAATGTGTTTCAAGTGTACAGCACAGTGATTCAGATAGATATATATATATATATATATATATTCTTTTTCAGATTCTTTTCCATTAAAGGTTATTATAGGATATTGAGTGTAGTTTCCTGTGCTATACAGTAGGTCTCACAGAATATTCTAAACAGAGCTTTTTTTGGATCCACTTTAATGAGTAGAGGAGACAGCTCTAATTGACAAACGCATTCCTTAATAGATGTTATAAAGGCCAGTTTTGAAAATCCTTTGCTCTCAGTGTTTTTAGAAGACAGTTCTCTAGAGAGTACAAAAGTTAACTTTAGCCCATACATTTCTGGGTGAATTTAAATTGGATCTCCTCTCTGGAACAGGCAGTCCTGCCCTTTCCCTCACCCCTCCTCACTCATCTGTGTCTTTATAGCTCAAGCATATTTGCCCTATGCCATGGTCTGCCCTACTGTCCCGAGTTCCTTAAGAGCAAGGATGTGCCTCAATCCTACTCTGTGACCCCACCCACAGCCCAGGGCCTGGAGCACCATGGGGTTCAATAGAGATGAACTGAACTGAATTGAATAACGTTTGGTCTAGTCTCTGAACTTTCTGCCATGTCTAGAGAACTCCCAGGAGGCCACAGGTCACCCTGAGGGCTGCCTCTGTGGAGGGGCTTGGAGAGGGTCCTTGACATTTTCAGTGCCCAGGCTCCGGGCGTGTAGGCTCAGCAGCCATGGCTTTCGGGGCCAGCCGTTCCGCAGCATATGGGATCTTCCCGGACTGGGGCACGAACCCGCGTCCTTTGCATCGGCAAGCCGACTCTCAACCACTGCGCCACCAGGGAAGCCCAGTCGTTGACCCTTGGGAATGAATTTGAAGTGATCCCTGTTTGAGGCGGTTCATTTTTTTCTTTGATGGTGTGACTCCCCCTGGTGGTTCTCTGTTAGAATAGCTTCTTCAAGGAGCTGTCATTCACTGCTTGGGCTGTGTGGCAGAAGAGAATTTAGAATCCTTTGTCATAAATCCAAGCTGCAACTGGCAGCTCTTGTCATTTATTGCTCTTTAATGTAGGTGTGGCCAGTATAGGTAAGTCCACCTGCATATGCCAGGCCATTGGATGGTGCAAATGGGGTGGCCATGTACAGCTCTGTAATAAGATCTTCAGGGAGTCACTGGCTTAAGGTACATCTTTTGCTGGCCTCCTAGGGAGTCCTCCTACCCTAGATAGGAAAACGAAGCTGGATCTATTGCCTCTAGAAGGTCGCTGTTAAAATGCACACTGACATTTTGGGCTAGACAGAAAGAAGGAGTCATCACATGAGTAAAGAGTAAAGTAACACTTAACTGAGTACCTGTTGTGTGCCAGATATTTCTGTAGGCCCTTTCACATACCTTCCCATTCTAAGCTATGGCAACCACCCATTCTGATGTTCATGGGATAAAATTGATTTCAGACCCAGTCCCATTTCCCCTGTAAAGTCACTTGTAGTTCTCAGACTACGGATGCTAATATTCAGTTCAGTGAACACGGTTGCCGCACTTAGAGTGTACTCCCATGAGCACAGCAGCTCAAGTACCTTGATAAGATGTAACAATCTGTCTTAGGGTAGGACAGAGTTAACAATGCCTCTTTCGTATGGGCAATGAATATTTTTCTTTCTTTCTTGTTTATGGTAATGAATTACCATAAACATAGCTGTTGAAAGCAACATACATTTATTATCTCCCAGTTTCAGTGGGTCTGGAGGTTAGTATAGCTTAGCTGGGTCCTCTGCTGGCGAGCTCATGAGGCTGCAGTTAAGGCGTTGGCTGGACTTCATTCTCGTCTGGAGAAGTATCTGCCTCTAAGCTCCTCCAGGTTGTTGGCAGAATTCATTTCCTTACAGCCCTGTAACTGAGGTCTCCAGCTTTTTGCTGGCTTTCAGCTGAAGGCGGCCTTCAGATCCTAGAGCTCACCCGCAACTCCCTGCCTGTGGGTTTCCTCGACATGCTGGCTTACTTCATTAAGCCAGCAAGGAGAATCCCTGACCTCGGGAAGAGCTCTCACCTGATTAAACCAGGCCCACCCTTAATAATCTCCCTTTCGATGAACACTAAATCGACTGATTTGGAACCTTAATTACATCTGCAGTGTCTTCACCTTTGCCATATTCTGTTGGCTGGAAGTAAGTCACAGATCCCACCCACACTGAAGGAAAGAGATTATATAGGGAATGACCACGAGGGGACAGGGATCCATGGGGGGCCATCTTAAAATTCTGTCTACCACAGTAAGATTGTTCTTGATTCTTTTGTATTCCAGTATCACAGAAAATGCAGGTTCCATAAAGACAGACTAGCCAATAGGGTTCCACTCTTCCTTGATTCCTTTAAAAAATTCAGTACCATGTACTACCCGGCTATCGGCTATACTGTTCCCACTCTTGGCAGAAGGTGGGGGGATTTTCAGTTGCCCAGGTGTTCTCAGCCTCAGGGCTGATAGTGTTTCCTTGGCTTTGGACTGAGGTATCCCTGTCCTGTGCAGCTGAGTCTGCTGGCCTGACCAGGCTACCTTACGAGATGTGTGGGTCAGTTGTGGGAAATAGGAGCGAGGACGTCAGATTCTTTTTTAAGCAACTTTATTGAGATATAATTTGAATACCATAAAATTTACCCATCTTAAGTGTGCAGTTCAATGAGTTTTAGTTTGTTTATACATTTAAACCAGCATCACAATCCAGTTTTAGGATAACTCCATTATCCTGAAAGTTCCCTTGAGCCTTTTGTACTCAATCTCTGCTCCCATCCCCCAGCCCCAGATAACCACTGATCTGCTGTCTGACTCTATAGTTTTGCCTTTTTTCCCCTAGAAATATTATATAAATAGAATCATGTAATATGTGGTCCTTGGTGTCAGCTTGTTTAATCAAGCAGAATGGTTGTGAGGTTCACTTATGTTTTTGTATGTATCATTACTCCATTCTTCTTTACTACTGCATACTATTTCTTTCAGGTCTGGCTACATAACTTGTAGGCCCAGTGCAAAATGCAAATGCCAGTCCCCTTGTTCAAAAAGCAGGAAAAAGTGCCACTAACATTATTAAAATATAAAGCTTTTCCTTTTCTTCTGCGGTCTCTTTCTTAGTCTGCCATGGTGCTTTTTTTTTTTTTTTTTGTGGTACACGGGCCTCTCACTGTTGTGGCCTCTCCCGTTGCGGATCACAGGCTCCAGACATGCAGGCTCAGCGGCCATGGCTCACGGGTCCAGCCGCTCCGCAGCATGTGGGATCTTCCCGGACCGGGGCACGAACCCGCATCCCCTGCATCGGCAAGCGGACTCTCAACCACTGCGCCACCAGGGAAACCCTGCCATGGTGCTTTTTATTTGCTATTTGGTGTTGTGTTTAGCACGTGGATACTTACCATGGCTCACTGTGTGCCCATGGTCCTCCAGCTGCTGGGTTGCCTTTCCCACCAGCCACTGGACTAATGTGCTGTGGCTTGGCTGGGGGTGTAGAAGTTGAGCCAGGCATCTCTCTTCCACATGGGTCTATTGCCCCAACCCATGGGGACAGGTAACCCCCAAGGGTAGTGCAAGCTTTATGCTGGGATGTGTTGGGAACCTAGATCTGTCCCATGTCCCATTGGACTTCACTTACCAAACACAAATTCAAAGATAAACTTACTAAGAAGTTCAAGATGGTGACCACAGAGCATGAAACCTTATGTGTGGGGTCCTCTGAGAGTGTAGTTCGTGTGCATCTACCCTGGCTGCTTGCCCATCAAGGTGGCCCGGATTCCATTGTTTGATATATCATTTTGTTTATCCATTCACAAAATGATGGACATCTAAGTTATTCTAGTTTTTAGTCATTATGAACGTTCATTTATGAGAGTCTTCGTGTAGACATGTTTTCCTTCCTCTTGAGTGGATGCCTAAGAGTGTAATTGCTGGGTCATATGGAAAGTGTGGGTTTAACTTTTTGAGAAATCGTCAAATTGTTTTCCAAAGTGGCTGTACCATTTTACATTTCCCCTAGCAATGTCTGAGGGTTTCTTCCTATCCTCACCAACACTTATTATCTGTCTTTTTGATTATAGCCTTTTTGCTGGAGGAGTTGTGATGGTTTTTCATTATGGTTTTGATTTGCATTTTCACAATGACCAGTAATACTGAATATCTTTTCATGTATTTATTTGCTATCCATATATTTTCTTTGGTGAAGTACCTATTTAAATCTTTTACCCATTTGTTTTAACATTGGGCATTGGGCATTGCTCATTGTTTTGCCCATCGGGTTGTTTGTCTTATTATTGAATTGTGAGACTTAAAAAAATGTTCTGGATACAAGTTATTCTAGTTATATGATTTGTAAATATTTTCTCCTGGGCCATGACTTATCTTTTCATTTTCTTAATGCTGTCTTTTGAACAGCAAAAGTTTTTAATTTTAATGAAGTCCAATTAATCAAAAAATTTTTTCTTTTATGGTCCATACTTTTGGTGACATCTGATTCTTTTTATTACTCTCTTCAGGGGAGAAATTGGGGGCCATGGTGAAAGACAGTCACTGCTTTCTTGTTTGTTTGGGGGCATTGAGGGACTGATTTATCTTGATTGTTTTATAGAAACACACAGAGAAAATGAACGTGATTTTTAGATGAACAGGACTTTTGCAGCCTCCCCTTGCCTTCCTCCCCATTGCAGACGTGCAGTACAATGTGTCTGGGGAGAGTCTTGTGGGGAGACTTAGAGATGATGGAGAAGAGTCATAGCCTGACAGTTCCATCCACATGAAAAGGGAAAACATCACATGGAAATTTAAGGCATCGTGGGATTCTCCGACTCTGCATGAGGGATTTTTCCAGAAGATCTGACCTTGTGATTATGCTGGAAGTGGAATGGTTTGAAGCTGAAGCTCTAGTTTTTCTTTTTTTCAAAATCTAAGCACCATTCAAAGTGAATGATTAGCAGAAACCTCAGTTTTAGCTAAAACTGCAAATAGGATGATAGATGCAATACTCATAAATGGTAAAGAGACATTTTATGACTCAGGATATTTTTATATCATTAATATCTTTCAGTTAACTTAAAAAGTATTTACTGAACACCCATTATGTGCAGGCACTGTTCTAGGCCCCCTTTGTCCTGAAAAGGACAAAGCAAACAAAAATCCTTGCTCTTGTGGAGCTTATATTCCAGGAGGGGGAGACAGACAATACATAAAAAGTAAGAAAAATGGGCTTCCCTGGTGGCACAGTGGTTGAGAGTCTGCCTGCCGATGCAGGGGACACGGGTTCGTGCCCCGGTCCGGGAAGATCCCACATGCCGCGGAGCGGCTGGGCCCTTTAGCCATGGCCGCTGAGCCTGCGCATCTGGAGCCTGTGCTCCACAACAGGAGAGGCCACAACAGTGAGAGGCCCGCATACCGCAAAAAAAAAAAAAAAAGTAAGGAAAATGACACAGTATAATAGGAGTGACAGATGTTATGGGAAAAAATAGCAGGGGATGGGGGGTGAGGGATGCTGAAGATGTTTCATATCATATAGGGTGGTCAGGAGAGAACTCACTGAAGGGGTGCTATTTGAGGTAAGGAAGTGTTATCTGGGGAAAGAGCAAAAAAGGAAGAGGCCCCAGACAGTGCAGAAGCTCCAAGGCGATGGTTTGCCCAGCATGTTCATGGACTCGTGTGGAGGTCCGGGTAGAGAGGGCAGGGAAGAGTGAAGCAGGAGACACACCAGAGAGGAAATGGGGCCGGATAATGTCGGCCTCAAAACCCATTAAGATCTGAGCTCTTACAGAGAGTGAACTAGAACACATTTTGTGCAACTGTAATATCCAAGTTTCTTTTCCATTCAGGTGTTTAACAGTTACATTTTCCTCAAATGATTTCCCGAAGAATACAAGGAATTCAGTGTGTGACTGAATAATAGTTAACTTTTAAAAATGGCAAATGATGCTGTGTGGATAATAAAAGATAACAAGTGGATCTAAAATGTTATTATGGAGCTGCCAAAAAGATGAAAATACTGGCCTATGTACAAATGAATAAAATTTAAATATAAAAATGCATCTATTTTCTTTGAAATAGGTTTTAAATGGGTTATTAAAAATGGAGACTGGGAAATTACAAAAGAATTTATTACAAAGCAGGCTATAAATGGCAAAGTACAATGTTACAATGAAGTCGTAGATTTAAAAAGTGACTCACCAGAATATGCCATTTTTAGGTACAAGTAAGATGCACGCTTAAAGATATTTTTACTTATACTTGAGTAATATGGAATAATATGGACAGTGATTCAATCAGAGTATCTCCTTGTGCACTGGGGGAAGAAAGGTACAGCATGAACCCACTAACTCCTTAGGGAGTGGGCTGGGCCCACCGTTGGTGGTTTGTGAACCCAGCTCACCATCTACGAGAAAGTATGCGTCTTGCAACCAAATCTACAAGTCGGGTAACAACGTGACTCTTAGAAAAAGGTGTGGGCTATGTGGCTTAAAACTCAAACAAATATCAATCATTTAGACCAGAAAGTTCTCCAAGCTGAAACTGGACTTTTAAATGTAAATAAAATATCCTGCCCCAGAGAGACTGGAGTAGACCCAGAAGTCAGTCTGGTGTAAATTGACCTGTTTCTGCCTTTCCTGGTGTTCATTTTTGCACAGCTTTGTCAGAACCCATTGTTGGCGCCCTCTGGTGGCAGATTCAAGATGAGGCCTAGTGACTGGCAACACCTTGCAGTTAACATGGCCTAACAGCCCTTACTTCATGAGAAATGACTGTACCAACTCACTGCTTGTAAAATCTAGCATTTCCCTTTGTTAGTGATGCATATTCCAGATTTAATAAAATTACTTGAACACTGATTTGGGCTTACAAATAAATAAGCACGTGGAATATTTCTGCATGATAATAGCTAGTACTTTTGGGGTTCTTACTATTCTGAGTGCTTCACGTTTATTAACTCATTTAAGTCATACAACAATTGTATGAGGTGTTATTATTATTTTAAACATCTTTATTGGAGTATAATTGCTTAATAGTGGTGTGTTAGTTTCTGCTTTATAACAAAGTGAATCAGCTATACATATATATATATATATATATATATATATATATATATATATCCCCATATCTCCTCCCTCTTATGTCTCCCTCCCACCCTCCCTATCCCACTCCTCCAGGCGGTCACAAAGCACCGAGCTGATCTCCCTGTGCTATGCGGCTGCTTCCCACTAGCTATCTATTTTACATTTGGTAGTGTATGTATGTCCATGCCACTCTCTCACTTCGTCCCAGCTTACCCTTCCCCCTCCCCATGTCCTCAAGTCCATTCTCTAGTAGGTCTGTGTCTTTATTCCTGTCCTGCCCCTAGGTTCTTCATGACCATTTTTTTTTTTTTTTAGATTCCATATATATGTGTTAGCATACGGTATTTGTTTTTTCTCTTTCTGACTTACTTCACTCTGTATGACAGACTCTAGGTCCATCCACCTCACTACAAACAACTCAATTTTGTTTCTTTTTATGGCTGAGTAATATTCCATTGTATATATGTGCCACATCTTCTTTATCCATTCATCTGTTGGTGGACACTTAGGTTGCTTCCATGTCCTGGCTATTGTAAATAGAGCTGCAGTGAACATTGTGGTACATGACTCTTTTTGAATTATGGTTTTCTCAGAGTATATGCCCAGTAGTGGGATTGCTGGGTCGTACGGTAGTTCTATTTTTAGGTTTTTTTTCCATAGTAGCTGTATCAATTCACATTCCCACCAACAGTGCAAAAGGGTTCCCTTTTCTCCACACCCTCTCCAGCATTTATTGTTTGTAGATTTTTCGATGATGGCCATTCTGACTGGTGTGAGATGATATCTCATTGTAGTTTTGATTTGCATTTCTCTAATGATTAATGATGTTGAGCATTCTTTCATGTGTTTGTTGGCAATCTGTATATCTTCTTTGGAGAAATGTCTATTTAGGTCTTCTGCCCATTTTTGGATTGGGTTGTTTGGTTTTTTGATATTGAGCTGCATGAGCTGCTTGTAAATTTTGGAGATTAATCCTTTGTCAGTTGCTTCATTTGCACATACTTTCTCCTATTCTGAGGGTTGTCTTTTCTCTTGTTTATGGTTTCCTTTGCTGTGCAAAAGCTTTTAAGTTTCATTAGGTCCCATTTGTTCATTTTTGTTGTTATTTCCATTTCTCTAGGAGGTGGGTCAAAAAGGATCTTGCTGTGATTTATGTCACAGAGTGTTCTGCCTATGTTTTCCTCTAAGAGTTTGATAGTTTCTGGCCTTACATTTAGGTCTTTAATCCATTTTGAGTTTATTTTTGAGTATGGTGTTAGGGAGTGTTCTAATTTCATTCTTTTACATGTAGGTGTCCAGTTTTCCCAGCACCACTTATTGAAGAGGCATGAGGTGCTTTTATATTCCCATTTTACAGAAGGGGAAACTGAGGTACAAAGAGGTCTCATTTGCACAAGGTCACACAGGTAGTAAGTGGGAGAGCTGGGATTTAAACTCAGGAAGTCTTCTTCCAGATTCTGTGCTCTTAATCACTACACTATACCATCGCTTATTTGGCTGGGTACACAGTTGGTTTTGTCAGTACCTGGTTCTCTAGCATTGACTGTCATTCTTCAAATACTTTGCTTTTTGTTTTTATTTATTTATTTATTTTTATTAATTTTTTTTGGAGTATAGTTGCTTTACAGTGTTGTGTTATTTTCTGCAGTACAGCAAAGTGAATCAACTATACGTATACATATATCCCCTCTTTTTTGGATTTCCTTCCCATTTAGGCCACCACAGAACATTCAGTAGAGTTCCCTGTGCTATACAAAAGGTTCTCATTAGTTATCAATTTTATACATAGTATCGGTAGTGTATATATGTCAATACCAATCTCCCAGTTCATCCCACCCATCCCCCTGCCCTGCCTTTCCCCCTTGGTATCCATACATTTGCTCTTCTCTATGTCTGTGTCTCTATTTCTGCTTTTCAAATAAGATCTTCTATAACATTTTTCTAGATTCCACTTAATATGCATTAATATACGATATTTGCTTTTCTCTTTCTGACTTACTTCACTCTGTATGACAGTCTCTAGGTCCATCCACATCTCTACAAATAACCCAATTTCATTCCTTTTTATGGCTGAGTAACATACCATTGTATATATGTACCACATCTTCTTTATCCGTTCCTCTGTTGATGGACTTTTAGGTTGTTTCTGTGTCCTGGCTCTTGTAAATAGTGCTGCAGTGAACATTGGGGTGCATGTGTCTTTTTGAATTATGGTTTTCTCTGGGTACTTTGCTTTTTAAAAGCAAAGCAAGGTGAAATACTTGTATGTATTTGTACGTACACACAATTAAAATATATATTAAGTTCAATATATCATTTAAAGACAGCTATATAAAAAGGAAGATTATATATATGAAGGAAGATAAATACATCGCTTTAACTTCAAACGTATTTGAATGTTTTTCTTTGTGGTGATGCATATATTCTGGTAACACTTCCTGTCATTTATTAATTCATGTTGTTCTTCATATTGGGGTTTAAAATGTAAAGTTTGCATGTCTTAATCTCTGTTTCTAAGTTTCTTGAGAGTAGAATTAGGATATGATTTATCTTTGAGTGCCAGTAGTGGGGAATCTATCAATACTTATTGAATGAGTGAATAATGGAGTAAATATATGAGCTAAACTTTATCAAAGTAGTGAGTATTCATAGTATTGATAGCAAAGGCTCATATGCTGTTATGATTCATCACTTTCCTTGCTACTTTATATGCACTAATTCAATCTACAGCAACCTTATGAGGTAGGTACTGCTATTACTCAACATTCTATAGGTAAAGAAACTGAGGCACAGAGGTTAAATAAGTTGTCCAAGCTGGTAAGGGCTCTGGCGTCCATGAGCTCAACCACCATGCTACATGACCTCATGCAAACAGGCCTGAGCTGGCCTTGGCTATGATGAGTGTGTTTACAGAGCTGCAGGGGTGCACCCTGCGTGGCTTTTTCTGTGCTTAGTGCTTATGATGGGAAAAGTATTAGGCATGGACTCCTTTCAGCTCCGGAAAACTCAGATTTCACACGCCTCCCCCCACCCCACAGCTTAACTCACCATGCCCTTCCCCCAGTCCCTAAACTCACTCCGCTTCTCTGCTCCCTGTCTCGGCAGGTGGCAGCAACAGTCTCTTGTCAGGGCTTCCTTTCTCCAGGGTTACCCCTGTCCCATCCATGCTCCACACAGCACTCCAGAGTGATTAAAAAAAAATAGACCATTTTTTTCTAGCAGTTTTAGGTTCACAGTAAAATTGAACATAAAGTACAGAGTTCTCATATGCCCCCTCCACACAGCCGGCCTCCTGCACTGGCTTCTGCCAGGAGTACGTTTGTTACAATTGATGAACCTATGTTGACACATTATTGCCCAAGTCCATAGTTTACCTTAGGGTTCACTCTTGGAGCTGTGCGTTCTGTGGGTTTGGACAAATCTATAATGACATGTATCCACCATTACAGCAGCATACAGAGTAGTTTCACTGCCTTAAAAAACCCCTGTGCTCTGCCTATTTCATTCCTTTTTCTCCCCTAACTCATGGTAACTGCTGATCTTTTCTTTTTCCTGTCTCCATAGTTTTGCCTTTTCCAGAATGTCACATAGTTGGATTCATACAGGATGTAGCCTTTTCAGATTGGCTTCTTTCACTTAGAAATATGCCTTTAAGTTTCCTCCATGTCTTTTCACGGCTTGATTGCTCATTTCTTTTTAGCACTGAATAATACTCCATGGTCTGATGTATCAGTTTATTTATCAGAGTGATCTTTCAAAAACACAAATCTGATTGTAGTTCTCTCTACTTAAAATCCTTTAATAGCTGCCCTGTGGATAAAAAATAAACTCATTTGCATGTGTTCCAAAGTCTTCACAAAAATAGCCTTGCATTCTATCCATTACCTTCCCCATGGTACTCAGTTCTCCATCCTTAATGAACTCCTTTCTGTTCCTCAAAGTGACATATTCTCACTTACCCCAGGGCCTTTGCACATGCTGTTTCCCCCCTCGCTTCACATCCTCCCCCTACTCTAGCTCTTTGTTCTCCTCCTATCTTGTCATTCTTCATGGTGACTTTAGTATCAACATAGGTGGTCCATTCCATATTCTGGACTCTCAGTTCCTTGACCTCTGGCTCCAAAGACCTTTCATTTGACCTGATTAAGCCACCTATTTGCAAAGTCATGGACAATAACTGCCCCACCTCTTAAATCTGGATTTCTGGCATCCTGCTCTCTGATCCTTCCCTCCTATGTCTCCAGCTCACTTGTTTAAACAGGACTCCCACCCAGGCAAGTCCCAGACCACAGTGAAGCCTCTCTTTCTGTACCCATCCCCCTCCTCATACCCTCACTTCCCTCTCTGTGCAGCATAGATTCTATGGCCTGGCATTTAAGCCTTCCCTTGCAAAGTCTTATAAACCTCTTGCCTCTCTCTCTCCTCTATTGTCCCTGCCTGTAAAAAACCATAACCTGGTTAAAGCCAGGTTAAAGCCACTAACTCTGCCCCTGCCCCTGCACAGCTGTGCTCTGCTGGAGAAAAGGCCATAACCACTTGTTTCAATACATAAGACCAGAGAACCCAAACGGCGGCACCGCGGTTCTCCATGAACAGCCTTTAATCTTGCTCATCTTCACCCTGCCAGCCTTGACCCTGCCTCCTCCTCCAGCTATGGCCGCATCTCTGTGCTTCTGTTCAAAGCTAAGAAGTTTGAGAAGTCATGTGTCCTCACTTGCTTGATTTCCTCACCTCTTGGTCTCTCTCCTCCCTGCGTTTCCACAAGGCTCCATAACTCACTGTACTGAAAGGGCTTTATCAAAGCCTCCAGCGCCACATCTTGCCACAGACAGTTCTGTCCTCATCTTGTTCAACCTGTTAGTAAAATGGACTACTTATTCATTTTTTTATCCTTCAAAAAAATTAAAATTGTGGTAAAATACATGTGATACACAATTTACCATATTAACCATGTTTAAGTGCACAGTTCAGCAGTGTTAGGCACATTCACGTTGTTGGGCAGCCAGTCTCCAGCAGTCTTTTCTCTGTACCCATTAAACAACAACTCCCCATTCCTCTCTCCCTCCAGCCCTGGCAACCAGCATTCTACTTTCTGTCCCTGTGATTTTGACTACTTTAAGTACTGCATATAAGTGGAATCATACAGTATTTGTCCTTTCGTGACTGACTTATTTCACTTAACGTAACGTCCTCAAGGTTCATGCATGTGGTAGCATGTGGCAGGATTTCCTTCTTTTTTAAGGCTGTAAAATCGTCCATTGTATGTATATAGCGTATTTTCCTTATCTTCCACCCGTTGATGGACATGTAGATTTGCCTCCACCCTTTGGCTGTTGTCAGCAAAGCTGCTGTGAACATGGGTGTACAAATATCTGTTCAAGTCCCTGCTTTCAGTTCTTTGGAGTATATACCCAGAAGTGGAATTGCTGGATCATATGGTAATTCTATATGTAATTTTTTTATGAACCTCCAAAACTCTTTTCCTTAGTGGCTGCATCGTTTTACATCCCAATTAGCAGTGTACAAGAGTTCCAATTTCTCCACATCCTTGTCAACACTTGTTATGTTCTGTTTTTTTTTTTGATAGTAGCTGTCCTAATGAGTGTGAGGTGGTATCTCACTGTGGTTTTGATATTAATTTTTCTAACAATTAGTGATGTTGAGTATCTTTTCATGTGCTTGTTGGCCATTTCCATACCTTCCTTGGAGAAATGTCTATTCAAGTCCTTCATCCATTTTTATATTGGATTGTTGGGTTTGTTGTTGTTGTTGAGTTGAATGAGAGTTCTTTATATATTCTAGGTATTAACTCCTTATCAGATATATGATTTGCAAAAATTTTCTCCCATTCTTTAGGTTGTCTCCTCATTCTACTGATTGTATCCTTTGACACACAGAAGTTTTAAATTTTGATATAGTCCAATTTATCTATTTTTTCTTTTGTTGCCTGTGCTTTTGGTGTCATATCCAAGAAATCATTGCCAATTCCATGTCATGAAGCTTCCCCCTATGTTTTCTTCTGAGAGCTTTATAGTTTTAGGCCTTATGTCTACATTTTTGATCCATTTTGAGTTAATTTTGATATGTAGCATAAGGATCCAAATTATTATTATTATTTGCATGTGGATATTTTATTTTCCCAGCGCCATTTGTTGAAAAGACTCCACTTCACTTCTGAAACACTTGCTTTTCTAGTGCTCTGTGACTCTGCATGTTCCTGCCTTGCCTCTTACCTCAATGACTGTTCCTTCTCCATCTATTATGGTGGTTCCTCTTCTTTCTGACCTCCAAATACTGGATCTCTATAAGCTCAGTACCTGTCTCTTTCCCCTCCCTTCCCTCCCTTCCCTAGGTGATCTCATTCAATTCCATGTCTTTAAATCATGACAACCCCCAATTCTCTATCTCCATCCCAGATCCTGTATTCCGGGCTCACACATCCACTTATCTTTTTGATATCTTCATTCAGATGTCTAAGAAACATCTTAACCTCACAGTATTGATTACCCCATCAAAGTCTGCTCCTTCCTTGTTCCCACCATCTCCCGCTTTGCTGATCTTCTCCAAAAAAGAATAATCATTTTTTAACAGCAACTTTTTTTTTCATTTTACTGCACTGGTTTGGGTCTCCCAATTACCTGCTCTCATAGCATGTGTTCTTACCTACCAAAGGACTCATGACTCTAGTTTATCGTAATTATTTGTTCCTAGCAATTGGCTGTCTCCTACACTAGACTATCACCTCCAGGGGTGATAGTCTGCTTTGCTCAAGATAGAATCCCCAGCCCTCAGCGTATTGTCTGGGACATAGTAGGGGCTCAATAAATACCTGTTGATTGAGCGAATGAATGATCTGGCAGTGGAGTATGAGAGGTTTAGAGGTGAGGAGACTGGAGTTAGGGAACCCATTTAGGAATCTCTCTAAGTAAGAGGTGATAAATATCTGAGCTAGGAAAGTTGGGGTGGAAAGGAAGAGATATAGTTAAGAATCATGAAAGCTGAATCCATGGAATATGAATGTCTGGGGATGAGGAGGGAGGGGTGACTCAGAACTTGTGCAGAAAGTATGCTTCAGTGATGCGGCTTGGTACTTGATAAATCATGCTCACCAGAGTTGTTTAATATAATTTACTGAAATACTGTTAGCAAAGAACTATATTAGGTAGTTTCCTACTTTCCTGTAGAGAATTCTCTTCTTCTGTGTAGAAAATTTCCTTTGCTATGGAAAGTTCTTTTCTATAGGCAGTTCCTGAAAAACTGTACAAATGTTAAATGTATGAAGGCTGCATAAGGTATTTGGATGTTACAAGGGAAACTCTGTTCTCCGAGAGCTAAGACACACTTCCCAAGTTACATCTTGTCTTCTAGGTGCAATCTTGGATCATCTGGTTTTAGAACCTAATCTGTGTTCTTTAGCTTTTTTTCTTTTTCTGTCACAGATATACACACATCAGCTTAAGTTCAGTGAACTCCCAGTTGAGAGAGTCCCTGATTCAAGCTCAAATGACAATTCCCATTTTTGTGTCAACTGTAGTAAGGTTATGAGACTTAATGTGTCTAATCACTATAGTTCCAGTATGTCATTTTCCCATTGTCTACACCTTTATTTGACAATAATAAGGGCAAAATGCGGTAAAATATTCAAATAAGTGTGTAAACAATCTCTAATGGATAGAAGTGGGGTGCTGCTAAAATTGAACTATGAGCTGTTGGCTGGCATGACAGTTTGAACAGTTTGCTTGTTAGGTAATATACAAAAGATCCCCCATGCTGAGGACACCTTTGTTAAGAAGTGCCCTGCTGTAAAAAGGTTGTGAAGAAAATGGAACTCTACTTATATTTCAGGAAATTTGCAGGTAGTTCTGTATAATACCTTTAATTGGACTCTCCTGCTTCTATCAGAACTAGTCTTTCTACTCACCATGTTCGTTTCTTTGACAGGAGCGTGTTATGGGCTCAATTGTCCTCCACCCCCTCCCCCCAGCTGAATTCAAATGTTGAAGTCCTAGCCCCTAGTACCTTAGAATGTGACTGTATTTGGAGATAAGGCATTTAAAGAAGTAATTAAGGTAAAAGGAGGTTATATGGATGGACCCCAATCCAATATGACTTTTAAGAAGAGGCGATTAGGACATACACACACAGAGGGAAGACCATGTGAAGAACCAGGGAGGAGATGGCCATCTGCAAGCCAAAGAGAGAGGCCTCAGAAGAAACCAGTTCTGCCAACATCTTGATCTAGGACTTGTAGCCTGCCAAACTGTTTGAACATTAATTTCTGTTGTTTAAGCCTCCCAGTCTGTGGTACTTGGTTATGGCTGCCCCAGTACACTAACACAGAACTCCTTGGCCAAACGCCACCAGCCTTGCTGAGACCCCTTGGACACCCTCTCAGCCTTGCAGGGTCCTCTGGGCCTTAGAGGTGGAGAAGCATTCCCTTAGGGCCCAAGCAAGGAACAGAGGTTATGAGTGGTAGGACGACTTGTCCAGAGGCACACACCCAGGAGGAGGCCAGATTGTAGACTTGAGTTTACTGTTCACCACATAGCCCCCTTAAGAGATTTGGACCTGTCAATTTTTAGTCTATTTGATAAAATGCTGGTTAAGGCATACCATTTTGAATACGTCCATGTAATCACTGGCAAACAGATGCTATCCTTCTTTAGATTTCATGATAACGTTCTTAAATGTTTCACACGAATGGCCAAAATGAAAGAAGTAGTAAGGGAGAGAGCAATGATGGGGGAGGGGAGATTATTACAAACCTACACTTAGATCTCTGCCAAGATGTAAAAAACACCAAAAAAGTAAAAATCAATTACAGGTCATTTTTAAAAAGAAGAATATTTTCTTATGTTATTATAAAAGCAACAAATATTTATGGTGTAACATTTGCAAAAGGCAAAAGTTTAAAGAAAGAAACATGTATCCCTCACAATCTGATCATTCAAAGAAAACTCAGGAAAAATTAAATAGCCGTCTTTCCAAAATTTTATTCTATGCCTATGCAAACATACGTATGTATCACAAAAATGAAATTACAGTGTACACGTACAATTTTATTGCATCTATTTTATCCGTTTGGAAATATATATATTTATTTATTTACTTAATTTTATTTATTTATTTATTTTTGGCTGCGTTGGGTCTTCGTTGCTGCGCGCGGGCTTTCTCCAGTTGCTGCGAGCCGGGGCTACTCTTCGTGGTGGTGCGCGGGCTTCTCATTGCAGTGGCTTCTCTTGTTGCGGAGCATGGGCTCTAGGTGCGCAGGCTTCAGTAGTTGTGGCTCGTGGGCTCTAGAGCACAGGCTCAGTAGTGGTGCACGGGCTTAGTTGCTCCGTGGCATGTGGGATCTTCCCGGACCAGGGCTCGAACCCATGTCCCCTGCATTGGCAGGCGGATTCTTAACCACTGTGCCACCAGGGAAGTCCCCGTTTGGAAATATTTTATGGACATTCTCCCAAATCATCAAATAGTCTTTGAAAACGCAACTCTTATGGTTACATTTTTAATGTCCATTATACAAATATGCCACTCTTTATTTAATTAATATCCTAGTATTCAGGTAAAGTAAGTTCATTTTCTTCTTTTTTACCATTTTATTTATTTATTTATTTTTGAAGCATAAAATACATTTATTGGAAGAGTATTAGGTAGCTGACAGATTCAAAGGTGACCCTGTTGAATGAGGCTTGTTGAGGAACCGAAACCGGCAATGCTTGGGCAAAATTCTGCCACTGAAATAGTCATCTTGGAACAATGCAGCTGGCTCTTCAGCCCCAGGACCTTTTCACTGACAAGGCTTGGCTAGTGTGTGGCCACTGGAAACTCACTGTGGCTCCCTTCTCCTCTTCACTAAGTTCATTTTCTAATCACAGATGTGGTCAAAATGTTAGTGGAATTATGTTGAAAAAATATAGGTCAGGAAAAAATTTTTAAAGGACATATTATATATTTAGTTACCCCCAAATTAAGGACTTTTATTTAGACCATTGCAATTGAAGTTATTCTTTCTCAGTAATTATGTATTGTCACTGTAGGTAGTTTAGTTTTACTGAAAGAAATTTGAGTAAATTTACTTTTATTTTGAACCTTCTTTTCATTGAATCATTAATTGGTGGTTCATTTTATTTTATTTTATTTTATTTTTGCTGTACGCGGGCCTCTCACCGCTGTGGCCTCCCCTGTTGCGGAGCACAGGCTCTGGACGCACAGGCCCAGCGGCCACGGCTCACGGGCCCAGCCGCTCCATGGCACGTGGGATCCTCCCAGACCGGGGCACGAACACACGTCCCCTGCATCGGCAGGCGGACTCTCAACCACTGCGCCACCAGGGAAGCCCGGTTCATTTTATTTTTAGTGTAAGTGTGTGTACCTGAAATGGTGTCTGTTCCATGAATTCCAGTTTAAGGTTCCAGTGCTTTTCCTCCTTGTATTTGTCTGCTTTTCTTTCTGAAATGACAGGGCCTGGCACGTTCTTAAACATTTTCTGAAAATGTCTATGAAGCAAGTTCAAAAGACCTGAACTTTTGTCCTCATTAAGTTGTGGAGAAAATAGAGAATGTTAATATGTTTGCTTTAAAATGAGTAGAATTGCAAGCTCAACTATCTGCTATGTTACTGCAACTCTCTAGCATTTGTCAAGGGCTTAATACATGGCAGGCACTTTCCTGTAAATTATTTCATTTAATTCTCACTCCAGTCTCACAATTTATGTAGAATTTCCTCCATTTTATATGAGCAGAAACTGAGTCAAAGAGGTTGAATTGCTTGTCCAGAGGCACATAGATAAGTGGCGGGCTCCAAAGCATGTGTTCTTTTTCATTACACAGCACAGTTTTTTGATGACCAGGACAGCTCCTCAGATCATTTTTGGGCTTCTTTAATGGGCATTCAGTGGCAAGGAGCATGCACACATAGACCAGGTGTGATGATAAAATATTCAGACTCATTTTGTGGGTGGTTATGGGAATCATTCTCATTGTTTTATAGTCACAAACTTACATTATGTACAGTATATATCCTTGTGGGTAGTGGGTGTGTACATATACACAGGTGCAAAAGCCTACCTTGAAAAGGATAGAATGATGCCTTTGTAAACCTCCAAAACCCAGCCAAATCCTATAGTCAGAACACAAGTTGGCAGCCAAATGCTGTAATAACAGTACATCAAGGCTCAGAAAATTAATATTTGAAAATAAAGAGGTTTTACTATTTATTAACTATTTTTTCATCCTCATTCTTTTAACTTGGTGCTTGGCACTGATTGGCTATGACCTTGGTTTACCTTGACTATGCTTTTGGTTATTTATTGCAGCTGTATTGCCCCTGGTAGACATAGGCAAACACTCTTCCGAGATGTTTTTAGAGTACATTTTTTTTGATGTATAACATAAATATGTTTCAGTGTAAGCAGATCACAAGGTACAGGTTGATGGATTTTCATGAAATGGACTCATCCGTGTAGCTGACACCCAGATTAAGAAAAAGAACATTACCAGCATCACAGAAACCCCCCCATACCCAGTCTTAATCACCATCACCCCCTCCCCAAAGGCTTCCACTCTCCTGACTTTTATCACCAGTTTTGCCCGTTTTTGAACTTCCTGTAAGTTGAATGATAGAACATTTTGCATTTGGTTTCATTTTTCAATGTTATTTTGTGAGATTCATCCATGCTCTTACATGAAGTATTTGTTTATCCACTTTCATTTCTACACAGCTTTACTTTGTCAGAATAAGTCACAATTTATTTTATCCATTCTCTTATGGATGGACACTTGAGTTTTCCCCGCTTTTTTGCTATTATGAATAGTGCCCCTAAAGACATTCTCATACATATCTTCTGATACAAATACATATATATTTCATTGGATAAATGCCTAGGAGTGGATTGCTGGGTTATGGACTACATACATATTCAGCTTTAGTAGATGCTGCCAAACACTTTCTTCCAAAGTAGTTGTACCAATTGAAATTCGCATTCATAATATATGAGAGATTTTGCTGCTCTGGCTCTTTGCCAAAAATCGATACTGTTAGTATTTTTCATCTTAGCCATTTAGTGGGTAGGCTCATTATGGTTTTAGTCTGTGTTTCTCTAATAACTAATGAAGTCGAGCACCTTTTCATATGTTTATTGGCAACTCGGATATCCTTTTTTTGTGAAATGCTTGTTCAGATCTCTTGCCCATTTTCTATTGGGTTGTTTATGTTTTTTTTATTGATTGCAGGTATTCTCTGTATATATATATCTCCCCCAGATAATGTAGCAGCTAGAGGCAGCATGAAAAGTCCTGGGGTCCTGGAAGGTGTGGTACCGAGGGGAGAAGAACAGAAAGGAGGTTGGGGCCCCTGGATAAAAGCCCATTTGCTTCTCCTTTCAGCCCTGACATGGGAAAGGTATTTTAGGCGGCGATGCCTTTAGTCCCTGGTGGCTCTGTGCTTCACCAAGGGGTACGCTGGCCCCACCTCTTGCCTACTGATCTGGATTTTGAAGCCCCATTGTCTGGGAATCTATGCATTATTCTAAACTCACAATTTCAGGTGCTCTTGTCCAGTCCCAAACTTGGGTGTCGTCTCTGTTTCCTCACCTCTCCTCCAAGCCCTCACCTCTCCAGTCCCACCAAGTCCTGGCGATTCTATGTCCAAAATATGCATCCAGTTCGATCACTGTGCCCCGCTTCTACCACCAGCACCTGGTTCAAGGCATGTCGCTCTTCCCGGAGGCCAATGAGATGGCTTCCAAATGGACCTCCAACTGCCGCAGTGAACTGTTTTAAAACACAAAGTGAACCTTCCTTTAAGTTCTTTATTCTCCCTGTTATTATTCCTCATAGCCCCTCTTCTTTCCCTCTATCACAATTGGTAATTACATGTTTCTTTCTGCCTTTGTTTTCATGTCTGTCTTCTCCACTGACCTGTCAATTCCATGAAGGGATCAGACCTACTTTGCACACCAGTGCAGCTCAATAGCTGTTGCATTTGAACACGAGAGATTGAATGAACACCTCATGTCAAATCTGAATCAAGTCCCCAGTGCCCCTTTCAGGTGGTTATCCAGCCTCTTCTGGATACTTCAAGGGATGCAGTTCTCACTACCCCTGAGGCCACCTGTCCTGTATTTGAAAGAAAAGCAACATACCTAACTTCAGTGTTCAAAGAGGAGGCAAAGTGCGCAAGCTGAAGGAAGGCTGAGGTCCCAGTAAGACCGGAAATAGGAAAATCTTCCCAAGGCACCAATGTCCTTGCTTAATTGTTTTAGTTGGAAAACTCCCCTTAGTCATCAGATGCAGTTCCTGGCTCTTTGGCCCTAACTCCCTTCCCACCCACAGTGTTTCTAGGGAACACAGTGCACTTTTGTTTTGGGGGCAAAACAAGCTTGGGGGGTGGTGTCGATCTTGTTCCCATGCTATGCCTCTGACCTCTTCCTCTGGAACTGAGGTCCAGAGTGGAACACATCATGACCTGGGGCTCCAAAATGGGCCTCACCCATCTCTCAGTGGCTCAGCTCCTTACCCGAATGTGGATTACTGAACTCACTTTCATCAAAGGTGGTGGCAGGGAGCTAGATATCCAAAATGCATCCCCTGAAAGAGACAAGGCTGCAGTTTGAAATTCTGGCTGTATTGAGGCCGTGTCCCCAGTGTGTAGTTAGTCTATTAAGTAGGAATCTCACCCCGTGATGATCTCAATTAATTTGACGTTTTCCCCAGTTCCCTTTAGATAGTCTGTACTCAGCACTGTGGGTTCATGAGCAATTTTAAATCCAACACAGGAAAGGTCCTCCTTGTATTCCCACAGTTCACAGCCAAGGCTAAGTCTGTCAGTGTAGCTCAACAAGGCCTTGGAGCCAGAGAGAGCTGCGTTCTAGCTTGATCAAGCCACTTGTCAAGTGGGACCCCAGACATTCACTTACCTTGCTAAGTCTCAATGTCCTCATCTGCAAAGTGGAGCTAATTCTTATCTCCAGGTCCATTGTGAAGATTAAGTAAGTTATGGAAGGTGTCCAGCACTGTAGCTAGTATGACTAGGTGTCCTGTATGAGATGATTCTTTTTCCAAACATAGTCTCCCATCTTCTGGGAAAGATGGTCTGATATGGCTTACTGAATCTATTTGGTTGTTCTGGGAGATAACTGCATTTACTCCTGATTCTAGGACAGTATTTGCCGAATTGCTATACTGCAAGGTACTGCCAGCCTCCTTGGCATCCTTGATGGGGAGACAAAGGCAAGGTGTAGAAGCTGATTTGAGCAAATGAGCTGGAAACAGGCCCAAACCCTGACGCTTTTAATAATCTATCTTCAGTTCATTCCCAATTAATTCCCACCAGTTATGGGCGTAGAGGACTTTAATTCCCTCCACTCCTAGCACAGGCCTGAATAATTAGAATCCCCCAAATGCCCTACTTTATTCAGCAGTTCCGGACATGTGCTCTTGTGAGCCTTTTGAGTAACGCTGACAGTAAAGGAAAAAAGAAAAAGCGAAGACTTGGAAGAGATCTGCTGATTTTTCCTGGGTAGTAAAAGTATGGATGGTTATTATTTTTCTCATCTGCGTCCCACATTTTGTAAGAGATAATTTATTAGCATTATTATCAGAATCCCCTTCCCCCCAAACTTTCTGAGTTAAAACACCGGGCAAGTTAATTTAAATGCTGCTGCACTTCTGAAGCAAGGGTGAACCTATGTAAAGTGGTCAAAGCAGGGAGCAGCAGGCCCAGGGCACCTCAAGGTCATACATACTGTATTGAAAGCTCATCAGCATTAAGAGGGAACATGAGTGTGGTTTCTGTTGCAGAGTACAAGAGGCTTATTCCATTCGTAGTAGGTGCGTAGTAAACAGTGGCTAAGGTGATGAATGAATGATGCTTCTCTTCCGATGATCTCAGAACATTTTGCTCTCTCTATTTGCCTCAGTGAGAAATGCCTGCTTAGCTTAGATTCCCCCCAGATAGGGATACTATTTTTAAACCAACCAGCTGATAAAAATTTATTGAGTTCTTATTATGTGCCAGGTACTGGGTATGCAGTAGTGAACAAGAGAGTCACGTCCTTGCTGCCTTGGACCTCATAAGCTGGTGGAGAAGACAGAATGTGGTCAAATAAATAAAGAAATAAGATGTGTAGATGTGTAGGTGCTGCAGAGGAAATAAACTCTTGATAGGGAAGTCAGGTAAGAGTTCCCATCTAAGGAGGCGACTTGTAAGTTGAGACCTGAAGGATTAAAGCAAGAAGGTGGGGTGGGGGATGGAGAGTGGGGCTGTGTTCCAGGCAGAGAGGACAACGTACGCAGAGCCCCTCAACTGGGACAGAGCTTTGCGTGTTCCAGGCAGCGAAGGAGACGGATGTGCCTGGAGCATGGCGAAAGACGGGGAGTGTGGTTGGCGTGAGGTGAAGCGGACAGGTGGGTAGAAGCCAGATCATGCAGGCACTTGGAGGCTGTGGTTATGTGTTTGGGTTTATTCTGAATGCAGTGGGAGCCTGCCCGCCCTTCTTCCGCCAAACCTACTTCACCTGCAGTTTTTCCATTTCAGTTTTTGGCAATTCCACCCTTCCAGTTGCTCAGGTCAGAAAGTTTGGCATCATCCTTGACTCCTTTTTTCCCTCTCAGACCACACCTGCCCTGCCAGCAAATCCAGCTGCCTCCTCCTTTAAGTTATAATAGAATCTTACCACTCCTCCCCACCTCCACTCCTCCACCCCGATCCAAGCCACCATCTCTCTAGTCTGAATTATTGCAATCACTTCCCAGCAGCTTGGCTAAGAATGCTGTCACATTAATATCTCCCTCTTGTGGTCAAAACTTTCCAATGTTTCCCCATGTCAGAGTGAAAGCAAACTTTCTTACCATTGTACAATCTGGCCCCTCCCTTTACCTCTTAGATTCTGGGTACAAAGCCAGTGGGTACACACCATTCAGAATGGCCATCATCAAAAAATCTACAAACAATACATGCTGGAGAGGGTGTGGAGAAGAGGGAACTCTCCTACACTGTTGGTGGGAATGTAAATTGGTATAGCCACTATGGAGAACAGTATGAGGTTCCTTAAAAAAACTAAAAATAGGGCTTCCCTGGTGGCACAGTGGTTGAGAGTCCGCCTGCTGATGCAGGGGACATGGGTTCGTGCCCTGGTCCAGGAAGATCCCACATGCCGCGGAACGGCTGGGCCCGTGAGCCATGGCCGCTGAGCCTGCGCGTCCAGAGCCTGTGCTCCACAACAGGAGAGGCCACCACAGTGAGAGGCCCATGTACCGCAAAAAACAAACAAACCGAAAAACCCCCAAAAAACTAAAAATAGAGCTACCATATGATCCAGCAATCCCACTCCTGGGCATATATCTGGAGAAAACTCTCATTCGAAAAGATACATGCACCCCAATGTTCGTTGCAGCACTGTTTACAATAGCCAGGACATGGAAGAAACCTAAATGTCCATCAACAGAGGAATGGTTAAAGAAGATGTGGTACATATATACTATGGAATATTACTCAGCCATAAACAAAGAACTAAATAATGCCATTTTCAGCAACATGGATGGACCTAGAGATTGTCATACTGAGTGAAGTGAGTCAGACAGAGAAAGACAAATATATGATATAGCTTATATGTGGAATCTAAAAAAATGGTACAAATGGACTTATTTACAAAACAAATAGAGGCACAGATGTAGAAAACAAACTTATGGTTACCAGGGGAAAGTGGGGCAGGGAGGGATAAATTGGGAGATTGGGATTGTCATATACACATTACTATATATAAAATAGATAAGTAATAAGGACCTACTGTATATCACAGGGAATTCTACTCAATACTCTGTCATGGCCTATATGGGAAAAGAATCTAAAAAAAAGTGGATATATGTATATGTATAACAGATTCACTTTGCTGTACACCTGAAACTAACACAACATTGTAAATCAACTATACTCCAATAAAAATTAAAGAAAATATTAGATATGTGGACACCTCAAAAAAAAAAAAAAGCCAGTGGGTAAAACACGGAGGGGGAAATCAGTGGCTATAACCATTTATTCATTCAGTCATTACTTCAACAAATAGTTATTGAGAGCCTGCCATGTGCCAGGCACTCCTCTAGGTGCTTGGGACATGCTGGTGACAAATCAGATAAGAAGTCTCTGCCTCATGGAACTTATGTAGTAAATAACTAAATTACATAATTTGTTAGAAGGAAATAAGTGTTGGGGGAAAAACAAGTTAGGGTAAGGAAAAATCCAGAGTCTTGGGTCGGGGGGAGAGTGTGGTCTTTTTTTTTTTTAATTAAATTAAATTAATTAATTATTTTTTGGCTGCGTTGGGTCTTCCTTGCTGCACACAGGCTTTCTCTAGTTGCAGTGAGTGGGGGCCACTCTTTGTTGAGGTATGCGGGCTTCTCATTGCGGTGGCTTCTCTTGTTGCGGAGCATGGGCTCTAGGCACGCGGGCTCAGAAGTTGTGGCTCGCGGGCTCTAGAGCGCAGGCTCAGTAGTTGTGGCACACGGGCTTAGTCGCTCCACGGCATGTGGAATCTTCCCGGACCAGGGCTCAAACCTGTGTCCCCTGCATTGGCAGGCGGATTCTTAACCACTGCGCCACCAGGGAAGTCCAAGAGTGTGGTTTTAAATAAGGTGGCCTTGCTGAGAGGGTGATATCTCAGCAAAGCCTTGTAGGAGTGGCGGAAGTTAGCACTGCAAGTGACAGTGGTAATGAGGTCTTCAGGCAGCGGCCATGCTGGGAGTGGAGCAATGGCTGCTCCCTCCAGAGTGATGCAGGCTGAAGCTGCCATGGAGATTATGCTACCCACAGCCAAGGAGTGGGAGTGGTGGTCATGGTTAAGCCAAATGAGTTAGGTCAGAACAATGAGCTCTCCATGTAGCCTTGATGGCAATATATTTGTCAGATCCCTACTTCCTTTAGAATCAGATTCCCAAAGTGGATTCTGAGCAACAGTTCTCAGCAAAACAATTTCATGGGCAAAGAGTTTGGTAAGTGTTCCTTGGAGTTTCACAGGGAACGTCAGCATCGTAAAGGCTTTGTGGGATTCTGCACTAAAGAAGCATGTTTAGCTCAACATTTATTAAGCTTATTTAGTTGTGGAATCCTTTTTTTTAAAATGGAACTTCTAGTTAAATTCCATAGAACTACAAACTTGGAAATACTTACATAGACAGACTGGACCCAACCAATCTGGGAAGATTTGATTGGGTTCTCACTAGGAGCAAAGTGCTTGCAGGAGCTGGAAAACAAAGCTAGTTGCTAGGGTGAGTGGGGTCCTCCAACCAGGAAAGTCTAGATAGTTATGAGATTAAGAATGGCTGGGGGGCTTCCCTGGTGGCGCAGTGGTCGGGAGTCCGCCTGCTGATGGGGGGGACGCGGATTTGTGCCCTGGTCTGGGAAGATCCCACGTGCTGTGGAGCGGCTGGGCCCGTGAGCCGTGGCCGCTGGGCCTGCGCGTCCGGAGCCTGTGCTCTGCGGCGGGAGAGGCTGCAGTGGTGAGAGGCCCGCGTACAGCAAAAAAAAAAAAAAAAAGAAAAAAAAAGAAAAGAATGGCTGGGAATGCATCTAGGGTCAAATAATTATTAATCAAACATTTGTTCAATGTTTCCTTTCTTGTGGCGTCTACGTGCTGAGAGTTGGCAAACTTTTTCTGTAAAGGACCAGAGAGTAAGCATTTTAGGTTTTGTGGGCCATATGGTAGTATGTAAACAGCTATAGATAATACATTAATGAAGGAGCATGGCTGTGTTTCAATAAAACTTTGTTTATGGATACTGAAATTTGAATTTAACATAATTTACATGTATCATAAAATATTATTTTTATTTTCCCAACCATTTAAAGTTGTAAAAACCATTCTTGGCTTGCATACCCTTCATTTATTTATTTATTTTTAAAAACTTATTTATTTATTTATTTTTGGCTGAGTTGGGTCTTCGTTGCTGTGCGCGGGCTTTCTCTAGTTGCGGCGAGCGGGGGCTACTCTTCGTTGTGGTGCACAGACTTCTCATTGCGGTGGCTTCTCTTGTTGCGGAGCACGGGCTCTAGGCGCATGGGCTTCATTAGTTGTGGCATGCAGGCTCAGTAGTTGTGGCGCCCGAGCTTAGTTGCTCCACGACATGTGGGATCTTCCCGGACCAGGGCTCGAACCCATGTCCCCTGCATTTACAGGTGGATTCTTAACCACTGTGCCACCAGGGAAGTCCCTGCATACCCTTTAAAAGCAAGTGGTGGGCCACATTTGGCGCACTGGCTTGCCAACATCATGTGCTATATGCCTTCAGGAGCTCCCAGCCTAGTGGGAGACATCTACATGGGTAATTACAGTGTGTTGTGGAAAAGGTTGTAGTGGAGGTCAGCACAGGATGCTCTGAGAGCCCAGAGGAGGCACTGGGAGGGGGTTGGATGGGTGAGGAGGGGAGCTAACAGCGAAGGCACTCTGGATTCTCCGCTTTGTCTTCAAGGCCCGGTTGGATGTTGCCTGAAGGGTATGCCTGCCTGAACTCAGTGTTTCTTCTTCTGACTGGGCATTAGTGTTCACCTAGAGTCTCTTTTCTGGTGCTACTATTTTCCTTTTGCCTCCTTGACTTGTTTCTGTGGTTTTTTATCCTCATTTGCTCCCAGTTTACTTTGGGGGCTTTAGCTTTCGAGTACCCTCCTGGCTGCTGCAGCCTTCTAGAGATTGAGCACGTGTTCCCTCCCTCCTGAGTGCCCTCGGCCTGTCTCCCTCGGGGGTGGTATTTCCCCACCCACCTAGTTCTCCACTCCCTCAGTTTCTGACACTCACTACAGGAACTTCACACAGTGGAATGCTGGTGCCAATGCAGATCGGCTCACGAGACCCAAATGTACACATCTCATCCCAAATGAGTTCAGTGACGTTTGGTTGGTAGCTTGAAATCTGCTGTGGTGGAAGTATTTACCCCATAGTAATTGGCAAAGAAAACCTGCAAATACAAATCAGCACTACCCCCCGCCCCATCCCCTCGGCTGTGGCCATTTCTGCCCAGGAGAACTGTTTTACCGGCACAGCACTCTTTATAAGCCCAGGCAAGATTAGTTTTTAGGATATTATACAACCCTACTCAGCCTGGGAGAAATTTGGATCTAGGTGTAGTGTCAATTACTAAACTGTTAAAAATGCCTGGAAGGTACCGCCCTCCTGTACCTTCCTGACACATTCCTACTAGACTCTCCCAGTTTGTGTTGCCCCTCTTCCTTGGTGTGTTCAATCATATCACACTTTTGTGTCATCTTCTGATTCTATGTGTGTCTTTCATTCAACTGTGATCTCCTGGAATGTGGGCCTGGAATAGGCAGCCGTAGAGTAGTGATTAATTGCCAGGACTATAGAGCCAGGCTGTCTGGGTGCAAATTCTGGTTCTGTCACTTATGATCCGAGTAACCCTGAGCACGTTATTAAGTAACTCAGTTTACTTCATCTGTATAATTGGTCAGATTTGCAAGGGCTAAATAATTTCATGTACACAAAAGCACCTAGAACAATATCTGCCCTTAGTAAGCATTCAGTGAATTCAGCTATTATTAGTAATCATTCTGTTTTCAATTCCCATCTATTGTCTGGCACATGTTGTATGGTACACACTTAATACATTTAATATGTATATTAAATACTAATTGTATGAGCAAAAGTACAAATAGAGGTAGAGAAGGGAGTGATCCTTGTGGGCTGTAGTAAGGGGATTTGAACAACTGATGGGGTTTGAAATAGGGCTTGAAGGGTTGGTTGAGTGTGGATAGCTGGGGAAAGTTAATGGTTAATTCAGTTGGCACTCCAAAAGTTAGGCCATTTGGTAAATATAGAAACTGAATGTGAAAAATAATTAGCATTAAGCTGATTTCATCTCAAGTTAGTAGCAGACCTGCTATCAAAATTTCATTTCTCTCCTCCCCAGTGTCTGCTGAGGTGTTACCAAGTGTTTTGCTTTAGGAATATAATAGATTTTAATTATTGAACAATGCACTTGAAGGGAAAGCAGGAAGTCAGGAATGTCCTGTAACTCTGGAGCATCAATTTTATGCATTCTGGAGAAATTAACATAAGATGGTGACATTTCCACAGCATCCAAAAGTAATTTTACAATGACTGAGAGATTGTGACCCCTTGACCCTTTCCATTCTCACATGCATTGTCACTTTGCCGTTTGTGAATTAGTTTTCCTTTCAGAACTCACCTGTGCTGTCTTTTGGCAAATCAAAGCCAAGCTAACTAATAATGCATGGCTCTGCCCCGTGATTGTGTTAAAAGAAAGGCTGCTTCCCCACAGAAGGGAGGGGTATTAATTTGCCTTTTTAAGGACCTGCACAGTGATTGAGGTTGACATAATTCTCTTTGAGGTTTTTATTCCTTTGTCATTGAGTAATTGTTCTTCAGCTGCTAGGAGTAGATCAGAGCAAAGGGATGAGGACTGCTGTAGATGAAGAATCAGGACTGTTGTGAAATTTATCCTTCGTCTTTCCCCCACTCCAAAATTCATAGCCTCTGAGGCAAGACAGATCTGGTTTGAATGAGGACTCTGTCACTTTGCAGTGAGTGATCTAGGACCTGTGATGCACCTTTTATTTTGAGCTTCACTTTTGTCTTCTGTAAACAGAGATTATGACACCTACCTGGCTGGAGGTGTGGGTTTCAGTGAGATGGAGCTCTGCAGTGACAGTATGAGGCAGAGCCCCAGTGGCTTAGTAGGTGCTCAAGAAATGCTTCTTTCCTCACATTTCAAAGTTTTTTTTCTCCCAGAAAGTGTCCTATGAATGGTAGGATTTTCCTTAAACATATTTAAATTGACAAAGATATGTGAAAATGAACATCCAGATGAAACATCTATTGTGTGAATGTGTACAGGACTATGGGTGTACATGTTTGTGTGTGTTTGCTCTTGGAGGGCAGGCACGTACAAGAGTGACAATATTTCTAGAACAATTACTTGCATACTACCTTCAACTCCACCTTTTTCTTCTCTTCCATCAAGAAAGCAAATCCATTAACAAAGAGGAACAGAAAAAAGTAGCAGACAGGTCTGAAGAGGCATCGGACAAGAAAACCCCATTCCATTCTTAGCACAAATCTGTGCTATAATCTGTGCTATTTGTGACAAGCATGATACTTGAAATTCACAACACACAAGCAACTGTCATTCTCAAAATATACTATACATTGTGTAGTCTCAGTGACACCCCAAATTTGTGAATTTTACGGCATGTCACTACAGACAAGAGCCTGTCAGTAATCTGCCAATTAGCAGGTTGAAGATTAACTGTTTGGGAAATTATCATTTTTAAAATGCTAAAATTATTAAAATGATAAAATTATTATAGATTTGACTTAAAATCACAAGTTGGCTGGGTTGTGGGCAGGGAAGCTTTGCTCTGTGTCCAGGGCCATGGCATTCTGTATGGTCTTTTACCCACCCTGTTCATTAGGATTTTGGGATAATAAAATGTATAATTATGTTTTATTTATCTATGCTCAGGAGGCATAAAAACTATAGAAAACAGAGAAAATGCTTTGTCATCGTAAAATACGTGCAGTTAAACATCATCTTAAGAAAAATTTCTGTAGGAGAATTTTCACTTTAGAATGGACTTAACTTTCCAGCCTTCGTATTCAGAGGGGTGGCTGCGGAGAGGAAGAAAGTGCGCTAGACCTGTTGAAGACCCATGTTCAAACCCTGACTTGCCTCTATGAGCTCCGTGACCTTGAGCATATTACTCAACCTCTCTGAGTTTATTTTTCCACTTGAAAGATGGGAGTCATTCTAACTACTCACAGAGTTGCAGCAAGTGATATTCTATACTGAAGTTTGTCCTGTGTTCCTATTCCCGTCTCCTCTGGACCAGTGCTGTCAAGATGCAGGAATATATTTGCCTCCTCCAAAATGGTTTGTGGGGATCGTCCCAAGTGTCTGGAGGAAGCTTCTCTCACTTTTCCAGCTGGTCCCTTTCCAGGGTTGGTTTGCCCATTGCCCAGATGGCTCAGTCCCTTCCTGTGCTGGCTGAAGAGATTAGGAGTCAATAGCACCCGAGGGGGTGGATGCCGTCACTTGGAGAGTGAGAAGAGAAAAAGGGTCTGGAACAGAACACCAGTGTTTAGGGTGCAGAGGAGGGTCAAAGGCCAGCCACGAGGGAGCTGGGCATGGGAGTGCAGGAAGACCCAAAGTCAAAAGTGACAGCAGAAGAGCTAGTCAACTGCAGCAGACACCCCAGAGAGGTCAGCGAGGATGGGCTCCTCTGGTTACCTTCAGGTGGCTGACAGGGCATGTTTCTTTTCTTTGCGGATAGAGGCAGGAGCCAGGAGGACAACCGTGGAAGAAGAGTGGAACAGCCCGGGGGAAACCAAGGAGAAACTCGAAGATGCGGGAGAGCAAGGTCAGCCCCCCTGTGCGCAACTGACTTGGTTCAGAATCCTCCAAACACTCTTCTTTCCTCAGCTCTTACAACAGCTTAAGGGAACACAGAAGTGGCCAGTACTATCAGTTTCAATGAAATGATGGAAAAATCGGAACTCAGAGTGCTAATGCTTTTTTTCCAGCCATGGAGAAGCTAGGTTTGAATCCACCTCTTCTGAACCTTAGTCCTCAGCCCTTCTCAAAGAACCGGCCGCGTCTTTCGGGAGTTTCCTAAGCGTTTACCAAAGCAGCAATGCAGCGCTTCCTGCAGGTCTCTTGGCCACGCAAAAGGCAGGACTCCACGCTGTCTCTCCCCATGGAAAAATATCCAAGCAAATGTGGTCCATCTTAGCATCCTCATGGCTAATCACTTCATGATTTCTCGCCTTTACTCCTGCTCCTGTGCTCACCGCCCTTCCCCCTGATCACTTCTGCCAGTTAAGTCGGGGGGAGGGGGGTCCCTTCGTCCCGGTGAGAAGAGACCAGGGGCAGCCCGAAATTGTGCTCGGAGTCCTGCCAGCACACAGGCGCCCCCCAGCGGTGCTGGCGGTAAGTGCAGCTGTGTGGACGGCGCCCTAAGGACCTGGGCAGGGGAGGGAGAGGAGAGCCTGTGTTTTCCAAAGTGAGGTTCCTGGTGCTGTGGGCTGTGGCAGTTTGGGGGATGTTGGACAGAGGAACCCCGTGAGACTTTGCAGGGATTTTTATCACACTCAGAAGGACATTTGGTTTGGATTCTAAGTATTCCCAAATTAACCCTAGGTGTGGGGTCCTCCAATCTGTTGAATGTTGACAGTCACATTGTCTCCTAGTGCCATTTCCCTCCTGTTTATGTGAAAATTAAGGCTTTTAAAGGAACTTTCATCTAAGAGCTCAGGGTTTTTAAAAACATTTTTATTGAAGTATAGTTGATTTACAATGTTGTGTTAAGAGTTCAGGGTTTTAAAACAATTTTATAAAGTGTTGTGAAGCGTTAGAAATAACATGGGCTCTCAGAAGTTCTGGTTCCGGAACTGCGCTAACTAGTTGTTAGGACAACCTGTTTCCCTCTCTGACCCTGTTACTTTACCTATGACTTCCTACCCTTCACAGGTTACTACTGTGCAAAAGTGCACCGAAATGCATCAGGTGTGAAAACAAAGTAACAATGACATGATAGCAGCAGCTGATGTTTGTTGAGTGCTTACTTTGTGCTAGATACCGCTCTAAGCACCTTTCACGCGTTAAGTCATTTAGTCCTCACAGCAGTCATATAAGGAAACTGAGGCAAAGCCCAAGGGCATACAGCCAGTAAGAGCAGCACCAGGATTTGACCTTAGCAGGTCAGCTTCGGAACTTGTGCTGTTCATCGTTGATGTTTTACTGCATTAACATAAGTGAGGGAGGATGAAAACGAGTATGGTAAGGGTGAAAATGACACCAATATTGTTATAAAAAAAAAAAAGACAAACTGAAACCTTATCATTTTTGCTCATGTCTTTTTATCACTCTTATCTCAAAAAAAAGAGACTGGTGTGGACGTTATCTCCTCCAGGAAATTGTGGGCTGGACTAACGGCCCCATGCTGGGCTCCCCCCACCTCCTGGACGTCCCTCTGTCTATGCATCATGTTCAGTTATCATTTGTTCACTTGTGGGTCAGTCCCCCTAGACAGTGAGCTGCCTGAAGGCAGGGACGATGAGCCTGACAGATAGATTGTGGAGCTTGGACACTGGGCCCCTGGGTACTGTTGGCATTTTCTCCCCTTCCTCTCTCTTTGCCACTCCTTTGAGGCAACTAGATCTCCCTCCCTTCTTCCCAGGAGAGTCCCTGTTAAGTGGTTTCCAGGGTCCATCTGGGTATCAATCAGGGAGGCAGGTCTGCAGTCCTGCTGACTAAGTCCTAAGGGGCTGCTGACTTTAGGTGAGTCATCTTCATGACGCTTGGGTTTTCTCACTTCCCCTTGTGTAGCAGGAAGCTGAAGGTGGTCAGTGCGGCCGGGGCCTGGCCAGTATTGTGGATGGGAAACAGGACCACATAAGGTACTTGGAGGATGGGCTGGGGGGGAGCCTTGGAGGTGGCTAAGGGCTCCTCTCCCAGGGACAGAAACCTCAAGGACAGCTCAGGGGCACAGTTCTGTATTCCAGGTGGGAGATGGGAAAGGAATAGGGCCTACTCTGTGGCCTCTAACTGGCACCTGTCTCCTCCCTGCTTATGTATTTCTTTGGACTTGATTAAACAAGGGAGAGGTTGAAAAAGTAAGAATGGGTGGAAGGGCCCACAGATGGGAGTGTCTGGAACTTTGCACCCTCTGAGAAGATGAAGACAGGCAGCCTAGCATGGTGGATGGAGGTCTGGGGAGAAATCAGATTGGTCCCCATTTAGATGTCACATCCACGTTGCTGCACCTGGCCTCAGTTTCTTAATGTGCAACATGGGAATTGTTGTGAGGGCTAAGATTCTTTCTGGAGATGAAAGGGTCTGTCACAGTGGTTGGACCACAGTGAGGACCTCGACAAACAGGAGTTGAAAATGAGGACCCACTGACTCTTCTTTCAGTTTAATCACTGAGTTAACACCTCATTTTTACCCTTTTTCACTTCTTATCTCCAACAAGTGGTCTTGATTTCCAGCATACTTCAACAATTCAATTTTCTTGTGATTTGCTTCAGTTGTCACACATTTTGAGTCAATCCCGTAACCATTCGCTGAATGCAGGCCATGTGTCAGTGACAGTGCTTCGTGGTTTGGAGGATATCTTCAAAATCACAGGGAGATTAATTAAGTCAAGAGGCAACTCGTGAAAAGAGGAAACCAAATTGCTTCCATTCTCTCAAATGCCCTTTGTTGGCCTGAGAGGCATTTTGTTAGAAATTCAGTTGCCAAATGTATGTGTAAGAATTTATCACAATTAAAAAAAATGCCTTTTGGTAACTTAAATACCTGACAAAAGCAGCTCAGCATTAAATCGTTAATACTCCCACCTGCTGCCAACATAACTGCTTTCTTTTGTCATGATAATACAGACTGTCTGATTCTCTGGTAGAGTTTTTGGGCGGCAGCATAATCAACATCTGGAAAAATGTGCTTGTGATTCTGAGATTTCAGTCATCTTGTCAATGTAGAGACTTTGTGCTTTCCCCACCCATGAAGATTTTTATAATTTAAGATCGTGATTTAGAATTTCCACTACACAAGACTACAATCTCTTTCTTTTAGTACCAGGTTGCCTTGTATGGTGAACATGCCTAATATTTTGTAAAGTACCAGTAAATAAGGTGTCACTGGTAATGCGGTAGCAGGACCTATCCATTAAGTCCTGGTATGATGGAAGTATGAAATCTCTCCTGAGAAGAGGAGCCCAAGAGTTTTTAGACAATGAATACGAATTCTCCTTTACGCAGTTGGTGGTAAAGATGGACCATTTATCCTGATTCATGGAGGCTGGTTAGAGCACATCCTTGACTGAGAAGGCTGGCATGTTAATTTCCATATTTCTTCTTAAAGCTACTGTCAGAACCAGAATATTCATTCAACAAGTATTTATTGACTGCCTACTCAGTGCCAAGATTGTTCTAGGTATTTGGACTACATCAGTGAACAAAACACACATAGCCCTCATGAAGCTTACAGTCTAGGCACAGGTCATTGATCTGGCTCAGGATAATTTACTTTAATATATTTTTTAAATCATAAAATTTTTAAAACAGGACAAATACAGGAAATAATTCAGAGACCCATGTTTGCATTGACAACTGACTTTTTATTTATTTTATTATTATTTTATTTTTTTGACTGCTCCTTGAGGCTTGCGGGATCTTAGTTCCCCGACCAGGGATCGAACCCGGGCCAATTCAGTGAAAGTGCCGAGTCCTAACCACTGGACCTCCAGGGAATTCCCGACAACTGACTTTTTAAATGTTTTTCTTTTTTTCTAATAATGGGCAGAGTAAAAAATTTGGAGGACACATAAAAGAAGAAACTAAATTCTACCAAGTTTCCTGGGCAGGAGGATAAGCCTGAACTTGTTGCCTCTGGGTAACCAGGTTACCTGTAACTCCAGCATTAGACTGTAATCACTATCACCATTTTGGGGTGTTTTCTCCCCGTCTTTCTGAAGTGCAGTTTTTACATAGTTGTGACCATATTGTATCCTACTTTGCTCTTTTTCTTAAATATTGTTTTTTACTCTCACCAACTATGTTTTTCTGTGACATTTTCTCCAAAACCCCAGCATCCTTATCATTATCATCAGCAGCAGAGACCACATCCAGGACACAAAGTGTGGGTGGTGTGTGTGTGTGTGTGTGTGTGTGTGTGTGTGTGTGTGTGTGTGTAGCTAGCTGTGTATATCTGTGTGGGTGTGTGTTTGCTGGTGATAAGGGACATGTTTGTTAATTCTGTTTGAAGTGAATCACTAAGCTGGAACAAAGTCCTGGATGAATTTAGCTGCTAGTGAACAACAGATGGGGGAGAAACTCTCTATTACAAGTCATTCCAACAAATAGCTGGATCCACTCTGGTGTCAGAAATCCCCTTCTGAGCTGCCTGTCTGTTCTCTTTGGTTCCAGTGTTCTTGGTGCTCTTGATGATTCTGTTGCAAGGTTGCCACTGAGAGGAGTTACCTTCTCCAGGGATTTCAGAACCACAGTAAGAAAGATTTTCGAACTAAATCTAACACCATAACTCCATTCTTTGTTATTGGAGGGCTTGAAATGAGATGCATGTGTAAAATACTTAGCACAGAGCCTGGCACATGGTGGCTGTTAGATCCCTAAGGCCACTATGTTAGACCCCTAAGAAACCATGCTCCCTTCCCCATGTTCAAGTGCAGGTGCATGCTGACTCTACCTTTAACAGTTATCCATCTGGGACCTGTTGCTGTGCAAGTTGTAACCCTGGCTGCTCTGTATTTTTTCTAATCCCTATTCCCCAGAGCCCCGTCAGACATCTTGGATGTGGCAGATTTTGCTGGCCTACAGAAGATTCTTCACCGAGTTTCTCTCTGTTTTGCCCCTTGCCTCATAACATATGGACATTTTTGTATTTCTCTATATTTATGTTTTCTATTTACAGAAAGGAAAAAATCGTATGTCATAAGATGATGTAATTTTCAACTACTACTAATGAATTATTCTTTTGGCTTGCTTACTAAAGCCAGAGCTATAGTGTACTATTGAAATTGTCTATACCCTTAAACCTTCTGGAAGTGATAATACCAACATCAGGCCACATGAAAAAGAGGTGTTCTTTCTGGGGCAAAGTTTTAATTTATATATCATGGCGGTAGGCTTAGGTACATTTTTCAACTTCAAACCGAAAGGTTACAGCTGTGATTTGGGGGCAGATTTTTCCCTCAGCCCTTGGCAGACAGGTGTACTATGTCTGCACCTGGTGAATTGGAAATTTGGTCAAAACGGTGAAGAGGGTGGGGTTTCAAATGGATCCACATGTTTACCAAACCCTCTTTTCTTTCCTAGTTTCATTTCCTGGAGCCCCTCTTGCAGTTTGATGGGGCCATGTGACTAATTTCTGGCTAATGGAATGTAGGAAGAAGGGATATGTGTTTTCTTCCAGGCTTTTGGGGGAGGTCATCGAGGAGATGTGACCACTGGTTGACCTGTGAGCTGGACCCAGGCAACTGGAGGCTCCCCACCACCTCCCCTGTCCTTGGCCCCTTGCCTTCGGCATTTTCAGAAGCTTCTCTAAGGATACAGCCCTAAGATAGAAATGTGGTGTTGAGACTCTCTGGATGGTATATGTGACTGAACCCAGCTGAGTCCTCTATATAAACTTAAGATTCGGCGGGTGTGTGCGGAAACTTACTCATTCGCGGCCGCCCAAGACAGGCCTGGTAAGAAAGTTCCCTTGTTTATTAAACCTGCCACCCACCAGTCTGGAGTGGTCTACCTCTTTCTTCAATCTCTCCCTGCCCTCTGCACATAGGGCTTTGTAATGAGCAAGAAATAAACCTTTAAGTGGTGTCAGGCCACTGAGACTTTGGAGAGTTGTTATAGAAATTAGCTACACAAACTAATACAGGATTTGGCACATGAATATTAGTTCAGTAAATATGAGTGTGTTTTTCTTTTGGTCCTCAGGAAGCACAGAATGTCAGACTCCTCTCAAGGAAATCTGAACTGAGAAGAGTTGATACGTCTAAGCAAAGCCCTTGAGAGAATGTCAGCAGTCAAGCAGGAAAGCCAAATACATCGCCAATGGCATACGGTGGGGTTTGCGAGGAAGGCAGGGCTTCGGGCCAGGAGCCAGATAGGAACATCAGGATGGAAGTAGACCAGGAGTATTTGGGATGAATGTTGCAAACTGGCAGTGGTTCTGATCCTTGGCTTCTCCCTAGAATCATCTGGTGAGCTTAAAAAAATACCAATGCTTAGCCTCCCATCCCTATTCAGACCAGTGAATCAGAATCTCCTTCGGTGAGCCCTGATGTCTATATGATCGACTCACTCCACAGGTGATTTCAGCATGCTGTTGTTGTTGAGAACCGCTGCCGTGAACAGTATTGAGGCATCGGTGCCTCATCTTTACTGAGCAGTGGATACTAGTGTGAGGCATACTTGGATGACCCAAAGGTACTGAGTAATATTATGGCATGCTAAATAAAGGTCAGAGATAGTTGCAGCCAGAAGAAATTACGGCTCAAACACACCGGGACATCTATGACTTTTCCTTGGCATTCAGACCTCCCTTGAGGTGCAGAATATAATCCCTGCAGGGTCTCTGATTCCTGGGTCCTCTCAAGCTGCTTGATGGCCACTAGTATCCATTTCCCATCTTCTCCAGATTCCTTCTTATTACCTTTGTATTAGTCAGAGAAACAGAACCAACAGGATGCACCCATCCGTCTGTCTATCAACCTGTCTGTCTGTCTATCTATCTCTCTCTCCAGAGAGAGGTTGGTTTATTGTAAGGAGTTGGCTTATGTGATTGTAGAGGCTTGGCAAGTCCAAAATTTGCAGGGTAGATTGCCAGGCTGGAGACCCAGGGAAGAGTTGCAGTTTGAGTGCAAAGGCCGTCTGTTGGTAGAATTCCTTCTTGCTGGGGGGAGGGGGAGGTCAGGCTTTTTTGTAGTAAGATCTTCAACTGATTGGATGAGGCTCACCTACATTATGGAGTGTAATCAGCTTTCCTCAGAGTCCACTGATTTACATGTTAATCTCATCGCCCCACCCGCCACCCCAGATGTTCACAAAACATCCAGAATGTTTGACCACACAGCTGGGTACCATGGCCTGGCCCAGTTGCCATAAAATTGGCCATCACAATCCTCTTGCCCCTCACATGCACTCTCTACCTGCCAAAGTGTGCATGAAAAATGAAATATCCGAATGCCCATTCTCTGGCTTGTTCTCTGCAACTGTAGTTCGAGTCTTCTTTATACAAAGCAAATCAGATGAGCGCAATGTAGCAGATTCTGTCACAGCCTGGTCTCTCTCTGTCCCATGCTCTTACCACTCCCAATTGCTGAACTGGCATTTCTTTGCTTGAAACCTTCATCTGTCCACCAGATTTTGCTCTGCTGCCATTTCAGCAGGCCAGGAATACAGTTTGTCTTCTGTTTCCACGGTTCTGCATCTGTGGATTCAGCTAACAGCATATCGAAAATATTTGAAAAAATATTCCAGAAAGTTCCTGAAAAGCAGAACTTGAATTTGCCACGCTCTCCCCTGGACCACTCCCAGTTCCCCCCAAGATTCTGTAGGGCCTTATGAGCCAAGGTAAGGAGGTGGGGTGGTTTTTTTTGTTGTTTGTTTTAACTAACTTTTTTTTTTTTTTTTTTTTTTTTTGCGGTACGTGGGCCTCTCACTGTTGTGGCCTCTCCCGTTGTGGAGCACAGGCTCCGGACGCGCAGGCTCGGTGGCCACGGCTCACGGGCCCAGCCGCTCTGTGGCAAGTGGGATCTTCCCGGACTGGGGCACGAACCCGTGTCCCCTGCCTCGGCAGGCGGACTCTCAACCACTGCCACCAGAGAAGCCCTTAACTAACTTTTAAGTGTTTATTCTGTTAGTTTATTCTAAGAGGTTTTACTTTGTTCTGAGAGTTTTTCTAGAGCGATGGGGAGTCTCTGAAGTGTTTTAGGCAGAGAAAGGACAGGACTAAATTTTTGTTTAAAAAGGTCATCTTGGCTGCTGGTTAGACAAAGCCTTGGAGCAAGAATGTCAGCAGCTTGCAGATTAGGAGGCTGTTGTGACAGTTCACGTGAGAGACAGTGTAGCATGGACTGGGGAGGGGGAGCATGGAGAGGGGTGGGTGGATGCCAGGCATTTAGGTGGTAGTTCTGTCAGGACTTAGTGGCTATTTAGGTGAGGAGACAGAGGGGACAGTCATGACTCATAGGTTCTGATCCGATGGTAGAGTGCATGGGAGGACCATTTACAGAGATGGGGTAATTGGAGGTTAAGAGTGAGGCTTTGATGATATTCTGGAGGTATTATGGCGAGGAACCCCAAAATGCCTGAGGACTACGAGAACAGTATGGGAGCAACACTCAGTCCATGTCCACTCACCAAGCTCTGTGTTTGTCCTTGCCTGGGCTGCTTCCCCCAGGGGAAGGGGACCCTTTTCTAACTCTCACAGAGGTGCCGGGTGGCTCTTCCTAGCAGAGATCCTTGTTCTAGTGAGTTTGGACCGAGGAATGCCTTGGAACCCTAATCAGCCAGAGAAGAAATTCGAAGGAGGGTGATAAAGGTGGGCCTGGCCTGGGAAGGGGAGTAGAAGCATTATCCCCCTTCTCCAACACCCCAAGGGAACTCTGGAGGTGGATTAGGAAGATGAAGAGTTCAGATTTGGATGAGTTGAGGTTAGGTGCCTATAAGACCTTCTGAAGCAAAAGGAGATATCCTGTTGCTTGGGGAAGTGATCTGAGCTGGAAATAGATACTTGAGAGTCATTAACAGAGCTATCAAAGTGAAGAGGATTGCTCAGCGGAGAGGGAATAGAGTGAGGAGAGGTTCCTGGATAAGAGCTTCTCTGGTTAACAACAGTAAAGGAAGTGGCTAAGAAAGCTAGAGGGAAAACCAGGAGCAGGTTGTGCCCTGGATGCCCGGGGAACAAAAGAAATCCTAAATGATGCAGCTGTGGTCCACAGAGTTAAACGCTGCCAAGAGGCTGAGAAGATGAAGGCCACAACATGTCCACTAAATGCAGTGATGCCTAGGTGACAGAAGTGTCGTGGAACAGGGAGGGGGACGGAGGCTGGTGGGTGGGAGAGTACCTGAGCATTTCCTGAGGGTGCTTTCTGAGCCAGGCCCTGTCCATGCTCCAGACTCCAGCTCTCAGGAAGCCCGTGGGTGTCTGCAGCTCAGTTGAGTGATGGAGGCTTAGAACCTCTGGCTCCATTGCTCATGGGGTGATTGATACTCTGGGGCCTTGGGCCCAGGGTGAGTGAACTCTGAGCCTGTTCCTCTTGCCTCTGAGTATGCATTATCTCAAGCACTCTATGCAGGAAACAAGCACAAAAGGGACCTAGTGTCCTAGTGATGATGATAATGTTAAAAAATAACATATATTGATGGGAATTCCCTGGCTGTCCAGTGGTTAGGACTCCACGCTTTCACTGCCGAGGGCACGGGTTCAATCCCTGGTAGGGGAACTAAGATCCTGCAAGCCACGCGGTGTGGCCAAATTAAAAAAAAAACACAATACACCATATATTGAAAGTTTACTATGGGTCAGGTTCAGGGAACAGCTTTAACTTATCTTGGTATAACTCACATATTCCCTATAAGGTAGTTATTACATCTCCGTTTTACAGAAGAAAAAATCGAGACTCAGAGAGGCTAAGCAACTTGCCCAAGGTCACACAGCTAGCAAACAGAGGAGCTTTTTGTTTTATTTATTAGTTTTTTTAAAAACATCTTTATTGGAGTATAATTGCTTTACAATGGTGTGTTAGTTTCTGCTGTATCACAAAGTGAATCAGCTATACCTATACATATATCCCCATATCCCCTCCCTCTTGCGTCTCCCTCCCGCCCTCCCTAACCCGCCCCTCTAGGTGGTCACAAAGCACCAAGCTGATCTCCCTGTATTTATTAGTTTTAAATGTTGTTAACCTGTTTATTATGAGCTGGCTCCAAAGCTCATCACAGAGGAAAACAGAGGGTGAATGGAGAGAGGGAATGACTGAGAATGACTCTTCTGCCCCAGTCACGTCACTGGCTGGCTGTGCAACATTGCATGTTACATCTGTGTTCACTCCTTAATTGATCAAATGTCTTAGCGAGGGCCTACTCTGTGCCAGGCACTGCTGGGGCTGAGATGCAAGACCCATCCCTGCTACCAGCAGCTTATATCCTTGTGGGATGACCAGCGTGCAAACAAGCAGTGTGAGTGCAGTGTGATGGTTCTAGTATGGAGATGCGGAATGGGGTCCAGGGGAGGCTTAAAGTGGAGTGGCCACCTCCCTCCAGAAAAGGCAGGGAGGAAATGCTTTCTGGAGGACCTGGGACATCAGCGGAGACTTGAAGGAAGAGGAGGAGGTCTCTAGGCAAACCAGGTGGGCTGAGGGGGGAAGAATAGTCCAGGCTTGATATTAAGGATTATGAAAAAGAAATTCAAGGCCATCATTTTGGTCTCTCCACCTCCACTGCAGAGTGTCTCCAGTTCTAAAAATCTCCTAACTGCAAAGGCTACCAGAAAATTCTCCCTAAGTTCTTAGAGCAAAAAAGAATTAATTTACTCTAATTTGCTTCTGATGTTTTGGGGGAAGCATCGCTCAGCTAATATTTTTTGAGACATGGAAGGATTTTTTGAGACACTGAAGGCAGGTATAGAAAAATAGTCATTTTTCACGGATGCACTAATATGTAAACTTAGAAAAAAAGTTGAAAAATAGACAGTGGCCATTCCTATCACAAAGAAAAGTTGCCTCATTGTGCAAATAGAATTCTGTAATTTCCATCAGGGCTTTCGAGTCATCTTTCTGGGAACTTTCTCTGACCCTCAAGTGTGTAGGCACTTTGCTTTTTACTCTCTCTGTTTATTTAGATAGTCGCTGCCATCCCTGGGCCTAGAGAAACAAAGAATAGGCTCTAGGGAAGCAATAAGGTAGAAGCAAAATGAAACAGAGAAGGGTGTTAGTGACAGCTGAAGGGAGTCGCTTCCATAGATACAGATTTTCTGAGACTGCTCTCTTGTTTGGACCCCTGGTTCCAGAGACTGTTCTGGGACTTTCTCTTCTTGTAAAGTCCTCAAAGGCAGGGACTCTTTCTTGGTTAGCACAATGCCTAACACATAGTTGGCACTCAGTAATGTTGATTTAATTCCACCCTTTCTTTCTCTGTTTATTTTTTCCTTCTCTCCCTGAAAGGATTAGTTAGGACTCATGTCTGCAAGCAGCAGAAACTCCCTTATGCTGGGTCACTCACAAAAAGGGAATGTAGTATAAGGTACTAGGGCATCTCATAGAATTTGGGAGGAGCTGATTTTTAGATGCAGGCTGGAACTGGGACTGGAATTTCCTGGAACTTGCTCTTCACCTCTCACAATTCCTACTCGCAGCAAAGATACTCATTAGCCTTATCTGGACTGTACCAGTTACAGCCAGAAGAATAGGGTTGCAAATCAGAAACTTCATTGACTGTAGCTGTTTCTGTGATGATGTGAACGCAAGGGGGTCCTCTCCAAAAACTGGAGTAGTTGTCAGAGAGCTGAGGATGTCCATGAGGGGTATAAACAATGCTCTTATTGGGGCAACTTGGGTTTACAATTCTTGGGCCTTTGGCTGTTGGGAGAATTCCAAATGGTAGATGGCTTCCTATCTGAGAACGGTTGAAATGCATTAATGAAGTGCTGAGTAGCTGTCTTCTCTTTGGTATGACAAATAAAAAGTTATTTTCTTAGAAAACGGACTTTTTTGATAACACATGCTACACATATATATATGCTCATCTTTATCTAGAGGTTTAAAACCAATGAACAATAAGTACTTTCCACTGACACTCTTTCTCTTACATAGAAACAGTTATCAGCCCCTTCATAAGGAGTATCAAAGGATATGATATTAGCACCTGAGTCAGAGGAGTATCCTGCCAGATTAAAGTTTTTCCTTTATAGTTGTTATAGTTTGAAGGACATTATTTGATCCATGAGCTATGAACTAATTTAGGTACTGAATTCAGTTCCTATTCTGATTTCTTGGGATGAAACCAGGGTCATGCATTATCTTGGGAGAAATTAATTCTAACCTAATTAATCTTGGCTAATAACTGGATCAAACTATTATTATGTATATTGTTTCTTTCCTTCCTTCTTTCATTCATCAAGCATTTGTTGCTGTGCCTTCCTTGTTAGAATCCATTCCAGTAATTAAAAGCAGATCAATGATTTTCCAAACTTATTTTAAAGTAAATATAATAAAACTAGAAGTTATCTAAGCCTGGGCAGGTGTAAGATATTTACTATAATCTAGGAGTCAGCAAACATTTTCTGTAAAGGGACAGACAGCCTTTTTTGGCTTTGTAGGCTATGCAGCCTTGGGCACAACTACTCAACTCTGCCTGTTGGTTTCAAAGCAGCCATACACAATATGTAAATAAATGAGCGTAGTTATGTTCCAATAAAACTTTATTTGTGGACACTGAAATTTGAATTTCATGCAGTTTTAATGTGTCACATGTTTTTCTTTTGAATTTTTTTTTCAATCACTTCATCACTTCTTAGCTTGAAGACTACAAAAACAGGTGACAGGCTGGATCTGACCTGCAGGTCTGTTTGCTGACCCCTGCTCTAACAATAAGAGCATAGGATTCACCCATCTGCGTGGATATCTTGGTTTAGTTTCCTTACTTCACAGGCATTCTTAAAGGAGCATTTCTGAAAGAACAAGCAAAAGTAATGCTTCTGTTGATCTTAGTCTTGAACTCATTCTTTCTCGGCTTATGTAATGTCAGCACTCGACTTCACTTGGTTTCGTGTAAGAGCCCCACACCGAGAAGGCTGCTTTCAGACTTTGCACTTGAAGCAGTGCATTCAGTGGTTCTGTAGGTGTGCAATCTCTAAAACCAGGGAGAGAGAGAACGGTTCTGGGGAGAAGCAATTTAAAAACAGTTCTAATTGTTCAGGCAAGTTATTTTTACCAGTCTTTAGGGGACAGATAAATGATCACATTGTTATTATTTTTATAGATTGTATTTCAAAAAGCTTTTCTGCTAAGAGTGATTAAATACCAAGTTTTAATTTCACTCACTCAGGGAAAATTTTCCATCACATTAGGATTTTTTTTCTTGATAACTTAACCATAGGAGACTATAACTCAGGGCTTTCAGGATCCCCATTCCAGAACTTACAGTGCCAGAAAAGGAGGCATGTGATTCTGCTGAAGGTTTGGGAAAGTGGGAGAAATACAGGGAAATGAGAACGATAAGAAACTTTTGGGGGTACTATATTTAAAATACATTCTATATAATACATGTAAACATTTTATGTATAAAATTTTCTTATAAAATTAATGATAACAGGGACTTCCCTGGTGGCTCAGTGGTTAAGAATCCACCTGCCAATGCAGGGGACACGGGTTCGAGCCCGGGTCCGGGAAGATCCCACATGCTGCGGAGCAGCTAAGCCCATGTGCGACAACTACAGCCTGCACTCCAGAGCCCACAACTCACAACTAATGAGCCCGTGAGCCACAACTACTGAAGCCCGCATGCCTAGAGCCTGTGCTCTGCAACAAGAGAAGCCACCACAATGAGAAGCCCTCGCACCGCAATGAAGAGTAGCCCCCGCTCCCTGCAACTAGAGAAAGCCAGTGCACAGCAACGAAGACCCAATGCAGCCAACAATAACAACAAAAAAATTAATGATAACAGTAATGAAAATATATTATTGCTGTGAAGAATTTTCTGCACTGTCTACATAATGAAACTTGGGAGTCACCTGGTGACTGCAATAACTGAAGGCCCACTGCATGCCTAGGTTTCACCCATTTCCTCTTCTTAATTCACATTGTAAGATGAGGAAAGCAGACTCAGGGAGGTCTAGCTTCTTGCTCAAGGTCATATAGCTGGTAAGTGGTGGAGCCACATTTCAGACCCAGGTCTCTTTGTTTCTAGAGCCTTTTTCATGCTTTTGTGTTGTAACAAGTTCCAGTCTCAAGGAGTGCCTCAGGGTTTGAAGCACTCTCTTACTTCCAAGCTGGGACATGCCATTCTGTGTGACACGGGGTCTGTGACATCCATTGCCTTTTGGATCAATTAATCTTGCCACTGACCTGAGAAAACTATTAATGTTGTGGTTCTAGGTCTTACCAGAGAGAATTTATAATTGACGTTCCAACTACATCTGACATTAAAAAAATACCCATTTCTCTAAAAATATATGGTAAATTGAAGAAGATTCAATTCCTGAGATATTCACTAACCTGGTTGCCAGTGGGCTTGAGAGTTTTATGGGCCCCCTGAAATTGCATGTGGAATACTGCACATGTGTGTACATGTGCCTTTTTTTTTTGGAGAAGACTTATAATTTTAGTTAGATTCTGAAGACGTGTGGACCCACTGTTCTCTCAGAAACAACGAGGGATATACCTGATTGACTCTGTTAGTATTGACAAGTGTTTGGTAATTGTGTCAAATTCCATCATGACAAATGAGGTTAAATTAACTGTAGTCCCTTAATAACCTGAGCGTAGCACTGTCATTCCATGTGCTACACTGTGTGGACTCCACCAAGGGACTCAGCTCTGGTCTCATTACATGAGCTCCCCAGCCCCTGACACAGAACACTGCAGCTGTAAATCCTTAGCAATTGCTTGCTGGTTGGAGGGAATGATTTCCTCTGTACAAATCTTGCCTAACTCAGTCATTTCAGGTACTGGAAACACCAATGATTGATTTGATGTCATAAAGTGAAACTCCTCTGTCCAAACGCTGCCACTTTTTACCTGTAGGACCTTAGTCAAGGCCCTGTGGACCTCAGTTTCCTCTTCTGTAACAAGAGGGGTTAGCTGTAGGATTGGTTAAATTTCTGCCACCTCCACAAATTCCAGGAATCTTTGCTTGGCAACACATTCCAGGAGTCTCTATTTGTCAAAACCAAATTGGAAAGAGCTTGGACAATTCGTTTGGAATCGACTAGAACTTGCACATCTTAGAGCCTCTGTGTGTAAGCGCTTAGCCACAAATACGGGTTACTTTGATAATTACCTTCTGGCCAGGGACTGCCGAGAAGTAATCTTACCGGGGTTCCAGGCCAGTTAGGGAGACAGCTGCTGGGAGGAAGTGGGCGTGGCGATTTTCCCGACTTCCTTGTTTGGAGCAAACTTTGGCAGTATCTGACCGGCTTAGATGTTTGCTTTTCCATCTGTTGATGTGCTTTTTGGGAGCTCTCTTGTCCGCCAGAGAAAACATCTAGAAGAAGCCCGACGCCAATCTTTGCCATTCCCTAGAGTCCCCAAACCCCACCAGCCTCCAGAGAGGGGAAGGCGAAGCTGAGAGAAAACAGGCGTGCCTGAAGCGTGCCGGCTTCAGCGGCTCCCAGGGAGTAGGGTGGCAAAGACAGGGATTTCGGCACCCACCCACCCACCGGCCTGCATCCACGCGCACCGGTCCGCGTCGCCTGCCTTTCTTAGCACTCCTTTCGTGGTGTCTGGAACCTGGCACTGGAGATGGAGCAGTTGCGACGCTCGCTGGCTGCGCCGTGTGCCTAGTGCGTTCGTTAGTCGACCTCGCGGTCGCGGCGCCTGCAGCCGGCGCGCTCCGCTCGCAGCGAGCGACGGACCAGCGGGGACAGCGCGCGGCGCGCCGGAGGAGGGGACGCGGCCGAGCGCGGGGCGCCGGCGCGGGGCTGCGCGCTCCGCCGCGGGGGACCCCGGGACGCCGCCGGCCGAGCCATGACGGACGCCAGCAACAGGAAAGAGGGCTTCAAAAAATGCCGGAGTGCCACTTTCAGCATCGATGGCTACAGCTTCACCATCGGTGAGAACTTTCCACCCTCTGTTGTTCTACTCCCGGCTGGGGCAAACCTCCTCTCAGGTGGCGCCGAGGGTCCTCGGGGTCGGGCTGGGCCGCGAGGCGAGGCGAGGCGAGGCGAGGCGAGGCGCTCGCCAGGCGGGAGACCCGGGGAGGGGCAACGGGGCCGGGAAGTCGCGTGTGTGGCCCGGCCGCCTCACCGGGGCTGTCCCCGCGGTGCCCCTCCCGCCGCTCTAACCCGGCATCCCGCTGAAGCTGGTTTTTAGGGTCACAGCTTTTGGAACTGCTCGATTTCCTCTCAGCGATTTTAGTAACACAAGCCGGGACAGGAGGGATAGAGACAGAGATGGAGGCAGAGAGATGGAAATACTGGGAGAGAGAGAGAGTGACAGAAAGACGTGGGCATAACAGGCACTAAGACAGAGACACAGAGACACAGAGAGACAGAATGACAGAGACATCTAGACAGAGACATTAGTAGAAACACGTAGACAGCATGTCAGAAATACAAAGTCGGAGATGCCAAGACAGAGAATGACTGATAGAATGTCAAAGACGTGGAGACAGTTATAGAAACAGAGAGGCAGAGGCTTTGAGACACAGACACATAGAGATAGAGAGATTCAGAGAAAGAGATTGAAGGATAGGTTCTACAAAAATTGAAGCAAGAAGAGAAAGGGACACAAGGAGAGAGAGAGAGAAAGACAGGAAGGAGGGAGGGAGGGAGGGAGAGAGTGAAGATAAAGCAGAAAAAGGCACATTTAGAGAGAGAGAGAGAGAAGGCAGGGAGGGAAGGATGTATCATGCTACTGAAATATTTGAGAAAAACCTGTCTGCTGTCCTCTGGACTCCTAGTGGCTCCTTTCCCAAACCCTTTACCAAGAGGGGTACCAGAGGGGGCTGGGGGTGTCTTCATGGCTGTTAGAGGGAGCGGGACCACAGGGCTGACCCTCTGGAAGCTGAATTTGAAGAGATCAGTTCTTGGTGCTTTTACTGCCCATTCTATGCTGCACACCAGCTGGTCCAGGGATTGCCTCCTCATCTTCCCAGGAGATGGGCTAAGCCAGGGCAACCTCCTCTCTGGAATGTCAGAGTTTGGAGAATGGCAGGGCAGAGCCAGGTGTCAAGGAGCTGCTTCAGCATTTCTACTTCTGTGTGTGCTCAGGTCACTATGGCTTTAAATCTGAACTTCACCCCAGAGCCTTTGAAAGTGAGGGGTGTATTAATGTGCTTTTTGGAAGTGTAGCAGGAATTTGCCAGGGGCAAGAAGAGGCTGATGGACAGGAGCTCATCTCTGGACCACTTTTGCTCCTTCTAATGAAGTGGCCCAAGATTTGGGGGGCATGGGCTGAACAAGTATTACCAGAATTAAGTCTAAACTCCTTTGCCTGCTTCCCACGCCTCTCCATTCTGGCTTGAACTTGCTTTTCCTGCCTCAGCTGTCACTTCAAACCTCTTTCTTCCACACACTCATGATTGTTTGACCACATCCCACCCCTCAGAGCCTCTGCTCAGGCTGTGCCCTCAGCCAGGAATGCCATTTCCCCCAACTCTGCATTGAGAAATCTTGTCTATCCTGGCTCTCACTTGCCACCTCCTCTGCTCTCCTTCCCCATCAGAAAGAATTTCTCCCTCTGCACTCATCTCAGCCTCTTAGTCCTCTGTGAGAGCTCACACCCTTGAATCACTTATTTCAGCAACTATTCGTCGTCCTCTTGCATTACGGATTCCTTAAGGATGAGACTGTGTCTAATTTATCTTTCATAATGGTGATGGTGGGTGCTTGGGAGTTTTTGTAGGAATGAATTAAAGGTTGCCAAGGTCAAAAGTGATTCATTAAAAGGCCTTTGCCGTTTTAATATTAGTTTTTTGAATCTGATAAGGAAGCTCCCAAAAATGATTTTGAAGTTTTACCTGGCAGTTCCCTATGAAATCTTTTTTTTTTTTTTTTACAATGGTGTGTTAGTTTCTGCTCCACAACAAAGTGAATCAGCCATACATATACACACGTTCCCATATCTCCTCCCTCCTGCGTCTCCCTCCCTCCCACCCTCCCTATCCCACCCCTCCAGGCGGTCACAAAGCACTGAGTTCCCTGTGAAATCTTATCTTCCAGAAAGTGTGGCTTCTAAAACCCAGGTTTACAGTGTAGCCCTCCCCGCCCCTCTTTTTGCTCCCATCCTCACTAGAGGAAATGGTCTGGTACATTGGTGTGGTCTGCTAGTCAGAAGGGACCTCAAAAGTGAGCAGGTCACTTCCTGGTGAGAGAGCTGCCAGCTTGTTTCAGACCTTTGGGCATTTATTCATTCACTCCTTTCCATCTGCCCTCCTCCTTTCCTCCCTTCTTCAAAAAATGCTTATTGAATTTTACTGTATTAAAAGATACAATTTAATACAATGCCTGCCATATGGCAAACATTCAATAAATGGTAATTGTTGTAATTATTCAAGGCCCTAAGCTAATATCATGGGGAGTTTATGATGATGAATCAGACTTAGAACCTAGTGTTCAAGGAATTTGTACTCTTGGGGTGATGTGATCTGTTCATACATAACATTTTACAAAGTAGAAGCTACTAAATGCCATAAGAGACATTTTAGAAGTTTTAGGCCAATATAGACATTTTAGCAAACACAGATATTCAAAAAGAAAGAAAGAAAATCACTTGTAATTTTATCACCCGATGCTAAACATTATTAATATTTCTTGTATAGACTTCCAGTACTTTTTATTGTATATACACAGTTTTTTAAACAAATGCAGTCATAATGTTTGGTAATGTTATTAAATATCATAATAGCTTTGTTTCAAGCTATATACAAAGTTTTTATTTAAAAAATCTTCTATTGTTGGCTATTTAGGTTGCTTTTAATTTTTTACCATAATAGACAATGAAAACAGGCTCAATCTTTGAGTACATCCATTAATACTTCTGAGAATAAATTTCTAGAAGTACGATTGCTTGGTCCAAGACTATGTATATTTTTAGGGATTTTAAAACATATTGCTCAACTACCCTCTGGAAATACCAGCTTACACTCCCATCAGCAACATATCAGGTGCTCACACGCTCTCATGAGACTGGACACTATAATTTTTCAAAAGCTGTTGGTTTGAGAGGTGGAAGGTAGTATCTTACTTCCACATGTTATTTCACTTCTTTTGTGAAATTGCCATTTTATGTTCTTTTCCTGTATGTTTTTCCTCTGGGGGAATTTCATCATTTATTTTTAATTTGCAAGTACAGTTGACCCTTGAACAACTGGGTTTGAATCGCGCAGGTCCACTTATACGAGAATTTTTTTCTATAGTAAATATTACAGTACTGTACGATCCGCAGTTGGCTGAATCTGCGGATGTGGAATTGGGGATATGGAGGAATCACATATAGGAAAGGCTGACGGTTAGTTATAATGCAGATTTTCAACTAACCGTAACCCCTGAGTTGTTCAAGAGTCAAACTGTACTCTTAATGTACAAAATACATGTTAGTTATACATATAATCAATATATTAATTATACATAATATATAATTATAATCACTATATATTAAGTATACAATATACTAATCACATAATAATTATATAATTAATATGTATAGTAATACGCATTATATACAAACATGTACGCGTGTGTGTATGATTTGCAAGTGCTGTCTGTCATATACGTTATGTGACATTTTTTTCTGAGCAGGGGACTTCATATTACTGCAACGTCAGTGTGTGGCAGGTAGGACTTGATTTCAGGACATACAGATATCTTGTAGCCTGTGCCCATGGTTGCCAGCTTGTCCCATGGTTTCAGCAGGGTGGAATAGGTGGACAGTCCCCCTCTTACCACGTGAGAGAAGAATCCTGAAGAGATCCTGGTGCCCAGATCACTCCCTTTTCTCAAGTGTCTGACATTCTGTCATCAAGAATCACCTTCTCTTCCAGTCTGTTAATTATGTAAAATTTCCAGGTCAAAGAACTTTACTAAAGGAATTTATGTTATGGTCCTGGCGAGTCAAGAGATTCTTACCAGGACAGGCTTTTGAGGACAATGGGGGTCTTGAGGGTTCTTCAGAAGGGGAGGTGTGACCCACCCCTGTGGCAAGGTCAAGAATCACGTTTCCTTGGAGGGCTCCTGACAGAACTTCTCTCTGTTAAATGGATGTCTGGGATAAGAGGAGGCATCTGGCTCAGAGACTTGTGGTTCAGATTGGCAGGGAGAAGGCTTCAGCTGTGGTTCTCTGCCAGGAATGATACTCCCCAAGGGGTGTTTGGACACATATGGTACACTATTAGTAGTTGAGTTCTAGGGGGCTGGGGACAGGCTCTACAGACAGTGAGCAGAGATCAGAGGGGTTCAGTGTTCTGTAGTGTGAGGGCAGTCCTGCACAGTGAGGAATTGCCCTAAACGCCAGTGACACCCCCAGGGAGAAACCCTGTGAGGGTTCCCTCTGACATGAGAGCCTGGGGCTCCTGAGCTGGCCTATGCCCTGGCTGCAGGGACTCTGGGACACTGACGGTCAAGGCTGCACGAAGAACAGGCCCTGCCATTTGCCATGCATAGCTATGGGGTGTGGGCCAGGCACTGAACTAGGTGCTCTACTCTGCTCATTTGACCACCTTTCACAACGACTCTGAAAGGTATGTGTCATGACCCCCATTTTAGGAGAAGAAGCTCCTGAGACTCCGAGAGGAAGTAATCTGCCGGAAGTCACAAGCTAGGAAGTGGCAGGGTTGGGTTCAGACGACATCTGCCCTGACTCCTCAGCCCAGGGTTTGTCCCAATCATGCTCCCTCTCATGGTGGACTTTATTTGTGCCTGAGCCTTGGGACCAGCCCATCATCCTGATAAGGACAGGTCAGGGAGTTTGCCAAGGTCTGATGAGCGAGCACAGGCTGGGGCAAAACCAGAAAAAGATGGACCATTGTCACAGGGAGGGGAGGGCTGCTCCTGAGAGGAAGATCAGGTTGAAGAAATAGGCTTGTTAATCCACCTCCCACCAGGGCCGCCTGTTCAGCGCTCCCCTCGTGTACCTGGGAAATGGTCTTGTGTCCTCTCTGTATGATGTTGTCAGGTCATGAAATCAGGTATGCGATCAAGAGGTCTGGGAAACGAGACCATGAGCTTGAACACATGCCACATCCAGAAAGCACTACTGTCATCAGCCTCCGTGATTTGAGGGTCCCATCCCTAGGAAACCACTGAAGTTATGATTGTAGCCAACGATTGTAACTGTTAACATTAATTGAAGCCCATATGTAGAAGCTCAAGTGTAGCTTGACTGTGAACTCGCATTTGAATATGAAATGAATGGTTGTTGCGGGAGTTGCAGTATCACTGGTTTCCAGAAGAACTTTCCTCGTCTTCGGGGGCTTGGTTATATGTTTGGGTTTGTATTCAGTGGATTTGCAGTTTCTTACTTTCTTCATAAGGCTGCCTGAAATACAAGCACACACCTTCCCCCCAAAGTGAAGTATGTCCGCAGAAAACAAAAGCACTTTTTTTTTTTTTTTTCAGCCGCCTGAGGGGGCCTCCTTCGATCTCCCTTGGTGCTACTCACCACTCATTTTATAGCTGAGAAAGTTGGGCTCGGGGTATCCTCATTTCCCCTTCTCCCCTTGGCGATGAATGACCTCCAGGGTGTCAGAAGGAAGTGGGTGAAGCCATGGGCTGGGAGGATGTGAAGTTGGTGGGACGTATGGAAAAGAAGCTGCCTCTTTCAGAAATGAACCTGGTGGTGTTGTGGAAAATTCTAGGCCTGTACTGAAGAAGTGTTGCTAACAGAGGGATGTGTTTCCTGTAGCAGCTGCCACTGGCTCCCTTGAGTTTCTCTCTGCAGGGTTGTCCCAGAGGAGGAAAAACAAGGGGCCCCTAGACAGCAATCAGAGGCCCAAGGGGCTAGGAGTGAGGGTTCCCTGTCCCACCCTGGGACTGCCGGGTGCTGGGAAGCCCCGCTAAGTGGGGAGGTCTGCTGGAGGGTGCTCCTTTCACAGGGGTTCTGTGTGGGCAGGGCTCCGTGGGTGTCGGGGGTGATGGGGCTGCATGCACCGGGGGTGTGGCCCCTCTCCAGCCCAGGCATAGCGGCCCCTGGCCTCCCTTGGTGTGTATGGCTGGGGACTTTCTCAGCCGGTCTCAGTGCTCTCTTGGCTGACTGTCATGTCTGCCTGCTAGTTTGTCTGGGTGGAGGCGAGACCTTTGGGCATTGTACGCCTGGTTGCGGGTGATGGTGGGTCGCAAGGAACTGAATAAGGATCCAAGGCACACTGTCCTACCGCCACCTCCCAGTGCCTGTTGCCCTAATTCCCTCCTTCTCACATCCCTGGGAAGACTGGAGCAGAGTGAGGTGAGGTGGTGTGTGGACTGAGGGCTCACGCAGACTGGGACTGTAGTCTGTACTCTGGCTCTCAGCTGCCCCCCTCGATCCCCACTCCTGCATCTGAGCCTCAGTTCCTCACACGTCAGATGCGGAGTGTGATCCTTAGTTACGGGATGTGGTGAGGATCAAGTGAAGATCTGCATGAAAAATTTGTTGGTTAACCCTGAAATGCCATTAAAATGCTTCTTGTTATTAGGGGAGACTTAAATACTGGTTAAAACTTGTGCACCCCTCTGCACAGCATTTGCACTTCAACAAAGGGAAGCTTGAGGAATGAGGCTCTCATGACGGGGTTCTGATTGTCAGCCAGCAATTGGAGTGCATAGTTTTAGGGATGTCTGTCAGCTGAGAGAGGGCATTTGTAGTGGGAAACCCTGGGCTTTGGAGTCACACAAAGACTTACTGTGCTGGTCAGGCAAGTCAGTTAGCTTCTCTGAGCCTTGATTTCCTTCTTAGAATAAACGGGGCTAGTGACACCTTGCTCGTGCGTGAACGCGGCCTGGGGAGTGAAGTTCTATGCACAGTGCCTGCTGTCACACTGCGTGTTTGCTCAGCAACCCTTCCCTTCCCCTGAAATTATACTGACTAGAGCTGGCTCTGGCTGCGAGTAGGTGAGGGTCGGTGGTGTGATCCTGAGGGTTTGCGGGTGTGTTCTGGGGCAGGCTTAGACGTGGGTCACTACTGGTCTGTGCTGGTGCGGGAGTGGCCACCAGGAAACCCTGTACTGCATCCTGGCCCCTGACGCCAGTTGGGAGCAAGAGCAGAGTGGGCACTGGACACTCTCCTGCCCTCGCATGGACCGACGCACCTTCTGGGGCCACGCGGTGTCCCTGGCATGTCTACCAAGCCTCATGGACCTAGCAGAGCAATGGGCACAGTCCACCTGGGGCCATGGGGACGTTGTGGGTAGTGGGGAGAACAGCATTGCAGGAAAGAGCTTCTGAACTTGACTTGGGGATTGGCTGTAGGACACAGAAAGAAAAGGGGACCGGGATGGTGAAATTGGACCTCACAGAGTCCAGAATATAACAAGCTCTGGAGTTAAGACACTTGGGGTTCAGATTCTGAACCTCATCTTTTGCCGTGATCTTGGAGAGGTGGCATCAAATGGCTAAAGTTTAGTGTCTTAAGCTGTAAAATGGACATAATAAATATAGTATCTACCTTGCTGGGTTGGGCAATTAAATGAGATAATGCAAGCCGAGCTCCTAGGCATTACCTTAGTCCATTCAGGCTACCATAACAGAATACCATAGATTGGGTGGCTTAACAGAAATGTATTTCTCACAGCTGTGGAGGCTGGGAAGATTTGGTGTCTGGTGAGGGCCTGCTTCTGGTTCATAGAGGGCTGTCTTCTCACTGTGGGCTGTCCTCACATGGCAGAAGGGGTGAAGGAGCTCTCTGGGGTCTCTCTTTTTTTTTTTGTGGTATGCGGGCCTCTCACTGTCGTGGCCTCTCCCGTTGCGGAGCACAGGCTCCGGACGCGCAGGCTCAGCGGCCATGGCTCACGGGCCCAGCCGCTCCGCGGCATGTGGGATCTTCCCGGACCGGGGCATGAACCTGTGTCCCCTGCATTGGCAGGTGGACGCTCAACCACTGCGCCACGAGGGAAGCCCTGGGGTCTCTTTTATAAGGGCGCTAATCCCATTTATGAGGCTCCACCCTCATGACCTAATTACCTTCCAAAGGCCCCACCACCTAGTACCATCACAGTGGGGATTAGGTTACAACATATTAATTTTGAAGGGACACAAAATCAGTCTATAGCACTATTATTATTGGGGGTTAATAAACATTTGCTGAATATAGCACTGTAGAAGAGCCAGGGGAACCACAGGGGAAAAAAATTGCACAGTGTAGTGGAAAACATGTATCAGACTCAGAATTGAAAGTTAGGGTTAGTTTCTTTCTAACTTGCTCTGTAATCCTGGGCAAGTCGCTTAACATGGGCGACAATTTCTCCACCTGTAAGTGAGCTGGTTGGGTACAAAAATCTCTGTGGTTCCTGCCACTCCAGGAAGGGAAGGCAGTGAGCTTTGAGTCCTGAAGGCCACCGTAGCTGTCCCAGAGCCAGAAGGTGCAGGGGAATGGCTAAGTTTGACACTCACAGGATTTCTGGTGAAAGAAATTTGCAGAGTTCAGAATAACGCAGAGGCAAATTGAATGTAGGGCTAGCAAAGAGCTGAAATTATTCTTGAAGTAAGTAGACTAGATTTTGTGTACACAACTTTGTATGGTAATTCACTGTACTCCCAGTGAAGTTTGATAACCGCTGAGCTCTAACCAAAGACAAGTCAATGTGTAGCTGCCTGGGCCTTCCAGCTGTTTCACCTTTGTTGTATCAAATCCCAATGAGAAATGGGGGACTGGGTGGAGATTTCCAAGTGTTTCTGCTTGCCTGCAGGGTTAGCTCCATTCTGATGTGTTATGAAGCCTTCATGGCTTCCGTTCGTGTTGCTAGATTTGTTTGTAATGAACAGTAAATGTGATAATAGATAATAGTCATGGAAGCACCTAGCCTGGATCCTGCTTAATAAATGTTTGCTGTATTTGAGAGGCAGTAGGTGTACAGGTTAAGAGTATGGATTCTGGAGCTTGACTACCTTGGTTTGAATTTTGGCTTCACAGTTTATTAGCTGTGTGATCACTGTGACCTTGGACAGGTTACTTACCCATTCTGTATCTCAATGTGCTCATCTGTTAAATAGAGATAATTATATTACCTGTCTCCTAGGGTGTTGGAGGATTAAATGAGTTAATGTACATCAAGCACTCTGAACAGCACCTGGTACATAGTAAGTTCTCTATAAAATGTTATGATATTTTTCCATATTATTATTATAATATTCATACTGTATGTAATAATAATAATAATAAATTTCCATAACAATATTATTTACATGAAGATAGTAATAACCATCTCTGAGTCCTGCTTGATCAAACACCCATTTATGCTGTTCCTTGAAAAGCTGTAAGGATGACCTTGGTCTTCTGCTTTCTGTTGTTCAAAACTGCCATTTCCTGCCAAAAGGCATTCACTTCTGTGTGTTCTTGGACGTTGGCGTCCCAGTGCTGTACAGTTTTTCTTGATGAATCCATGGTGGACCTACAAATGTTCCCATCTTCTTAACCAGTTAATCATCTTTTAGGACTTAGTGTGTCACTTGTGATGGCTTTGCAGAGTGAGTCCCTAACTGCCAGGCCCTTTTTAGGTGGTTAGCTCTCCTAGGTCAGGATGTTATGTGGAAAGGAAGGAGAGGCAGAAGACCCGGGCTCTAGATCCAGCCCTGGGGCTTCCTGTCTCTGTGACTGTGGGAAAGAGCATCAATCTTTCTGAGCCTTGGGTCCCTCATTTGTAAATGAGGATAACACTTCCTTCTTTGTTGTGTTGCTGGGGGAATTCAGTAGGATGGGCAACGATGGAACCCAGCATACTCTAGATGCCCAGTAATTGGTAGCTGTTGGTTGTGACGGCGGAGAGGCTCTGAAATCAGGGAGCGGGCAAGTCTCCCGGACCCACAGCTGCTTCCTTGGCTGGTGCTCCCCGGCCTGCCCCCTGGCTGCCTCTCATAGCCCCCGACCAGCCACTTATGTTGGGTGCTGGCGTGGCTGCAAGGCTGTCTTTGTTTTAGTGTAGGATTTCCCACCAGGCCAGGGATCTGGAGCCCAGATGAGCGTTTCCAGCTGGCTCTGGGTAATTGGTGCCAGCTACTCTGGGGAGAGCTGCCTGGCGCTGCCTGTGCTGTTTGGCAGGCAGGCTCTGGAGTGTGGCAGCAGCTTGGCCTGAGAACCAGGCCTTCCCCAAGGGGCCTGCGGGGGTCTTGGAAGCCGAGCTGCTGGAAGTTGGTTTTTACCTGTTGGAGGCCAGTATCTGCCGGACAAAGGTCCAAACCACTCAAGACTCCATCTATGAGTATTAGTCCACTAACACTGCTGCCGAGGTTTGTTTCTTGGAGAGGAAATCACGTTAATTGATTTGCTGATTCCTGCCTTTTCGCTTTGCCTCTCCAGACAGCTGTGCTTCCTCTCTTCTTGATAACGGCATAGAGTGGCTCAGCTGTGATTCCCTGGGCTTGGAGAAGAAAGTAGGAGAGGGATCAGCTATGCTGGACTTGCGTCACTACTAACTACCAGCGTTTGTTTAACCTTTAAAAAGGGACCTCTAGGGACTTCCCTGGCAGTCCAGAGGTTAAGACTCTGAGCTTCCACTGCAGGGGGCACGGGTTCGATCCCTGGTCGGGGAACTAGGGATTGACTGTTTGTTTTTTTTTTTTTGCACAAACCAGAAGTTGAATTGCTGAGCTCTGATGTTCACCATTGATGAGATATCTGACTACAGTCTTCACCTTTCTGAATCCTGTAAAGTAGGAATAATAATATCTATATTCGATTATGCCATTTATAAAGTGCTTGGCCTAGTAATGAGACCATCCCAGGTACTTATAAATCTTAATTCCTTTCCCTTCTCTATTCTCCTTCCTTAGCTCATGCCAAACCTGAAGGCATTTTGGCTGGGTTAGATGTTCACCTGTGATACAAAGTATGGGAACCCTCCAGCCCTTTGGAAACTTCGTCTCTCTGAGAGGCCCCCGGAAAAAGCAGGCATTGATTTACTCCTGACTCCTGGGGATCCCAAATGAACACATGGGATTTAGGCAGCGAGTGGGAAAGTGGATGGATTTCTATTTTAAAGTCATTAGTTTACAATGTCCAAGAAAGACTTATTGTGTCTAGTGACTCGTCTTTCTTTAACAGTTGGAAGTTTAGATTTTCAAAATTTGTCAAGTCAGTAAGTATTGAAGGGGAATCCAGCATCTCTTAAAGAGAGAACCGACAGCACTCTGAACCGGACCAGATCCCAGCCATGTGCTGGGCCCCAGAGAAACCCAACTTTCCAGCAAATGCCTTTTCTTCTTTTCTTATCTGGGTCATTCATGAGGCTAACTGTTTAAAAGTTTAAAAGAAGATGCAGAAATTTGGCCAGTTGTGTAAGACTATAAGCCTGGTCTTGGTGACTATTCCAAGGAGGCTGTTTTTTTTTTTTTTTTTTTTTGAATAGTGGTCTTGAACAACTTTTTTCAGATTTATTCCTAGGTATTTGTTCTGTTCTTTTAAAAAAAATTAATCAATTAATTTTTTTTGGCTGTGTTGGGGTCTTCGTTTTTGCGCGCCGGCTTTCTCTCGTTCTGGCCAGCGGGGGTTACTCTTCATTGTGGTGCGTGGGCTTCTCACTGCGGTGGCTTCTCTTGTTGCGGAGCACGGGCTCTAGGCATGCAGGCTTCAGTAGTTGTGGCATGTGGGCTTCAGTAGTTGTGGCTCACGGGCTCTAGAGTGCAGGCTCAGTAGTTGTGGCGCATGGGCTTAGTTGCTCTGTGGCATGTGGGATCTTCCCAGACCCAGGCTCGAACCCACGTCCCCTGCATTGGCAGGCGGATTCTCAACCGCTGTGCCACCGGGGAAGTCCCCCAAGGAAGCTGTTTTCTGGAGGTGATTATGCAGTTGTTTTTTAAGCTGTGACCCCCATGTTGATGATGATAATAATAAGGTTTTGCCATTTGTGAAGCACTTTCCCAAACAGCAACTCATTTGATTCTCCCAATAACCCTGCAAGAGAACTATGTGCAGCTGCATTTCAAGGGGGCTTCAAAAGTCAAAGTGACTTATTTCAAGAGCAGTGACCTAAATCCAGTTTCTGCATTTTGGAAAGTTCATGCATCTGAAGCAGAAATCTGGGAACCATCTTAATAGATTCCTTCTTCTGTGTCCCTACATCTAGTCAGTCATCAGATCCTGTGGATTTTCTTCTCTAAGCTCTTTCCTCTTCATACTTTGCCCTCCACCTCCCCTGCCTTAGTTTAGACCCCCTTTCCTCTCCCCGAGTCTACTGCAATATTTCCAAGTGGTCTCCCCACCTCCCCAACTTGCCTCCCCTCCAAACGCCTCTCAGCACCACAGCTAGAATGTTCTTCTGGAACACACAGCTGATCCTGCTGCCCTGCAGTTTAAAACTATCCAGTAGGGCTTCCCTGGTGGCGCAGTGGTTGAGAGTCTGCCTGCCGATGCAGGGGACACGGGTTCGTGCCCCGGTCTGGGAAGATCCCACGTGCCGCGGAGCGGCTGGGCCCGTGAGCCATGGCCACTGAGCCTGCGTGTCCGGAGCCTGTGCTCCACAACGGGAGAGGCCACAACAGTGAGAGGCCCGCGTACCGCAAAAAAACAAAACAAAACAAAACTGTCCAGTAGCTTCCCGTCGCATGCAGGATCAAGCCCACATTCCCAAGTAAGGCTTGCAGGCCTTCTGTGATCTGGTCTTTTCTCTAGGCTCACACTTTGCAGTGTCTCTGGATGGTAATCATTCACTTGGCCTTTCTTTATGGGGTGCCCACCACATGCCAGCTATTGTGATAGGCAGTAGGGATACAATGTGAGTCAAACTGACCAGTCCAGTGGAGCCCACAGTAGTGTAACTGTGCTCTGATGGAATGGCTGGGGTGCTGTTGCAGTGCCCGGAAATGGCATGGAACCTAGTCCGGGGGGCATTGGGGTGGGCTCCCCTGATGAAGGGGGTGGCAGAAGGAGGTGGGGAAGCATCCAGATGGAGCAGGCAGCCCAGGCCCTGCGCCTGGAGGGTGGGTAGAGGAGGAATATGGGTTAAGAAGAGTCCGGAAAGGTGGTCAGAGGTTCTTGTGGACCAGCTGAAGGGTTTGGTCTTTTTCCCAAGAGCAGTGGGAGGCAACTAAGAGTTTTAAGCAGAAGTGACTTGATTAGATTTGTGTTCACAAATGCAGGGGCTGGCTGCACTGGGGCGAATCACTGTGTGAGTATTTGTTGACTGGTCCTGCTGCTGGGTCATAACGGGCAACTACCGTGCACATGGTGTTCCTCCTCTGTATCTGGGCCCTCCTATACCCTTCTGAGAATTCATTCTCTCTTCGGAGCAAACCAGAAAAACTTTCAGGCTGCCAGAGAGGCAGGTGGTCCATGGGGGCAGGAGGCTTTCTTCACTTTCCTAATCACTTAATTCATTTTTTAAACACAATGAAGATGGGATTATTAATTTCATTTGCCTATAAAAATGATCCGTATTCATTTTGGGAACTCAGGAAAGAAAAACTCATTATCCAGAGATGACCTCTGTTAATATTTAGGTGAATCTGCTTCCATATTTTTTTATCTTAAATTCACATAATATTCTATAGCAGTTTTATATTTAAATGGGATCATCCATGTTGTTCTGTTATCTGCATTTTAAAACTTAATTGTATGCATGGACATTTAAAATTACTCAGCTCCCTCTCTCTCTTAGTGCCTTGGCTCTCTCTCTTTTTTTTTTTTTTGCTGTACGGGGGCCTCTCACTGCTGTGGCCTCTCCCATTGCGGAGCACAGGCTCCGGACGCGCAGGCTCAGCAGCCATGGCTCACGGGCCCAGCCTCTCCACGGCACGTGGGATCTTCCCGGACCGGGGCACGAACCCGTATCCCCTGTATCGGCAGGCGGACTCCCAACCACTGCACCACCAGGGAAGCCCCCTTGGCCCTCTTTTGCGCTGTTCTTGGCTTCTTCAACCTGGATACCTCGCGAGCCAGGTGAAACTTATCTGAGCATCTCACAATGTGGCCTGTTTGGGCAGTGCTGTCTCACCAATTATACACACACACATTTTATGTACAAACACACACACACCACATACACTTATCTTCTCTCTCTCTGTGATTGAGCATTTGCTGTTCGCCAGGCAGTATTCTAAGGGCTTTGAAAGCACTAGCTCATTTAATTCCCCATTTTCTGATGAGGAAACGGACACTTGCCCTGGGAAGTGAAGAGCCCAGGGCTTGAATCTGGGGCATCTGAAGCTAACATGGTTGTGTGTGAGCCTGACCATGCATGGGAGATGTCAGAGGAAGGTCCCTTCTTACACCTGTGGCACATGCCTTTGGTAAAAATTCAAAGCACTTTTGGGACATCCAGCATCTCCTCTCAGCCTCCCAGTGAGAGGGTTTATGACCTTGAATGGGGGAGGCAACTGGGTATGAAGGTCTTAGGACCAGAATGTTTCTTAGAGTTTATTTCAACAGAAAGCTCGGTCAGCCACTCATTCCTTCTCTTACAAACATTTGCTAGGTGCCCTTTGAGTGCCCTGCAAATCTAAGGAGACATTAGACAATTTTCTCATTCTTGAAAAGTGTGTGGGCTTGTGAGGAGACTGATAAAAAAATAACATCCATGGGCCAAGTGTTGTTTGAGGGATTTATGAAGAACGAGGGTAACACAAGCGCAGGAGGAGCTCACTGCCTGCAGGAGTTTGGACCCAGTTTTTTCCTGTCTTGTCTTGTCTACCTTTTCCCTCCCCCTTCCCTTCCATTCATTCAGCTTTATTCAGTTTTTATTCAATTTACATACCATAAAATTCACCCATTTAAAAAGTACACTTCATGATTTTTAGTAAATTTACAGAGTTGTGCAGTCATTACCATGTATAATTACTTAACTGTTTCCATACTTTGGCTACTACGAATAATGCTGCTATAAACATTCACATACAAGTCTTTGTGTGCACACGTATTGTCGTTTTCTTGGGTAGATTCCTAGGAGTGGAATTGCTGGGTTGTATGATAAATTAATGTTTAACTTTTGATGAACTGTCAAACTGTTTTCCAAAGTGGTTGTACCATTTTACAATTCTACCAGCTTGTATGAGAGTCCCAGTTATTTTCTGTGTTTTTTTTTTTTTTTTGCGGTATGCGGGCCTCTCACTGTTGTGGCCTCTCCCGTTGCAGAGCACAGGCTCCGGACGCGCAGGCTCAGCGGCCATGGCTCACGGGCCCAGCCGCTCCGCGGCATGTGGGATCCTCCCGGACCGGGGCACGAACCCACGTCCCCTGCATCAGCAGGCGGACTCTCAACCACTGTACCACCAGGGAAGCCCGAGAGTCCCAGTTTCAAACCAAGTTTTAAAGAAGTAGGAATTAGCTATATCAGTGGTTTTCAGATACTGCAAGGGCAGGGCTGGCTGCATACGAACCAAATGGGGAGGTTGTTAAAGATTTCTGGGCCCCATGCTTTGGAGATTCTGCTTCTGTAGTTATGGAGTGGGACCTGGGCATGTGCATTTTTAGGAAGCCGTCTAAGTAACTCTGATGTGTGGTTTTGTTTGGGAATCACTGAACTGGATGAGGTTCAGGAGGGGATGGGAAGGGGAGAGATTCTGGGAAAATTCTAGGCAGAGAAAATGGCATGTGTAAGAACAGCATCATATGTGCTTGTAATGAATGGTTAGCAGTAGGAGTGGCCAGAGAGAGAGGCCAGTTAGGAGATTTTTGCCTTGGTCCAGTCAAGACCAATGAATTCATTGACCTATCCATTTAGTTTTCTGTGAAAATTTTTTAGGGGAACTAACCTTTTTTGAGTACCAGGCACTAGGCTCAGAGCTTTATATTTAATTTTCAGCAATCCTTTATAAACCTTATTATTCTCAGTTTACAGGTAAGGAAACTGAGGCTTCGGAGATTAAGTAGTAGGGTTGGGACTTGAAACCGGGTTTGTCTACCTCTTTCCATTATAGCAATTTGCCCCAACGCTGTGCAGATCGCTGTGTGAACAGGGTCTTGGGATTTCGTATTCATTATAGAAGAATTCATTATGCATTTTCATATTACACTTGATTCTCCAGCTTGCTATGTGATCACTGCTATTTGCTCTTCCTTTCTGTGGGTTAGAGGTGTATTAGATTTTCTCTAATGGAAATGACAATATTTAAACATTCTAAACACCTTGAGACTTTATGTCTGCTTAAGTGAAAGTCCTTTGGCTGCTGCTTCTTTCCTGGTCCCTGTTGATCCAGGTTGCATTTACTGACTGTGCCAACACTTGACCGGGATCTCTGGTGGCTGTCAGTCTGCGCTCTACAGAAGAGGGAGATGAAGCCCTCTGTGAATCAGGAGTTGGGAGTTCTGCGGTAGGGCTGTTTTCAGAGTTGGATGCATGGTGAGGGGAAACTTCTAGTAATTACCGAACAGATGCTCTTAATGAGGTCTCTGCTGGATTTCCAGCTGGCAGTGAGAGCTCTGCATTGGGACAGGGACATTGCAGTCACTGGATCATTATGTGACATCACGTCCTCCCCTTGTTGTCATAGCAGCGTAATCATCCCACTGAAAGTGTCCCTCAGGGTGACGGGAAGCCACGTCTTTTTTCATTAATGGGAATTCATGGTGCTTTCTTCCATGATGAGGAGAAAAAGAACTAGCATATTAATGCTCTTTGAAAGGAGAATAAAGCTTAACGATTTTCAACATATTACTTCTATTGTTGCTATTATTTTAACAATTATTATGCAAGTTGTACATGTTGATTGTGGAAAAATTTATAAAATAAAGATTGGCAAAGAAAACACAAAATCCTACTTATAATATCAACACATACAGAGAATTACTGTTAACATTTTGAGAAATGTGTTTTCTGCTTGAGTTTTAACACATATGAACATTCATTATTATTTTTTTCAAATATGAGACCATTATTGTATTGTTGTTTACTTTTTTCCTCCTACCTAACAGTGTGTAATTAATATCATTTCATTCCAATAGTCTTCCTCAACAGAGTTTTTAAGGTAACATGGTTTATTTAACTGGTCTCTATTGTTGGACGTTTAAGTCCTTTCTGCTTTCTTGCTGTCACAAATACTGCTCAGTGACTACCATCGTTTTTACATCTTTATAAATTCTTTTTTTAAAAAAATTTTTAAATTTTTGGCTGCGTTGGGTCTTCGTTGCTGTGCACGGGCTTTCTCTAGTTGCGGCGAACAGGGGCTACTCTTCGTTGTGGTGCGTGGACTTCTCATTGTGGTGGCTTCTCTTGTTGCGGAGCACGGGCTCTAGGCGCACAGGCTTCAGTAGTTGTGGCACGCGGGCTCAGTAGTTGTGGCTCACGGGCTCTAGAGCACAGGCTCAGTAGTTGTGGCTCATGGGCTTAGTTGCTCCACGGCATGTGGGATCTTCCTGCACCAGGGCTTGAACCCTTGTCCCCTGCATTGGCAGGCGGATTCTTAACCACTGTGCCACCAGGGAAGTCCTATAAATCCTTTTTGCCTTAGGATAAATTCTTAGAAGTAAAGTTGTTGAGTAGAAAGAGTTGAATATTTTTGAAGCATTTGAAATATATATTCTACCCCCGCAGTATTGAACCAGTTTACAATTCCACACACAAGTATGACTTTGCCTGTTGACCCTTATATTGGATCTCAATCTTTAAAAAAAACTATAATTTGGTAGGTAAAAAATGGCATATAACCCTTCTGTTAATTTGTTTGATTATTTGTGAATTTGAACCTTTATTTCTTATCTGTTATTTCTTTTTATAAATAGCACCTGTATTTCTTTTATAAATAGCATACTTGTTTTTCTATTGGGGAGTTCTCTGATTTCTATAAACTTTTTATATATTAAGGCTATTTAAACTTTGGTGATATTTGCTGCAAATAATTTTCACCATTTGTAAATATGCCTTTTAACCCTTTTTTATGTTCAGACTTTAAATTTAAAAATAAACCAATCAGGTTTTTTTTCCCATTTTTGGTTCATATTTAGAAAAACCTTCTAAATTGAAGAGATTATGAAAATATGTATCACTGTTTTTCTTCTAGTACTTTATAGTTTTATTTTTATAAAATTTTTGATTGAAATCTTTGAATTCATCTAAAATTCATTTAATGTTGAGGTAGAGATTTAATTTTGTTTCCCCTCTAAATTTATCCATTTTTCTCTGCACTGATTTAAAATATTAACTTTATAATATAATGTTACACTTACATACATACACACATTTGGGTGTCCCTTTGGAATTTCTATTCCATTCTTCTATCAGTCAGTCTTTTCCTATGCTGGTGTGATGCTCTTTAGTTATTGTAGCTTTGTGATACATTTTAATATCCAGTATGGCAAGGCTATACTTGTTCAGCTTTTTCAAAAAGTTATTGGCTACTCTTGCTTATTTCTCTTCTTGATGGACTTTAAATTTGCTAGTTTGCATTTTAAAGTCCTTAGGATTTTTGATAAGGTTGTAGTTACAAGCATGAATTAGCAACTTCCCAGGTGGCCTAATTCTAAATAAACTTTTAAAAATATGCCATGGGTGCTGAAAAATGGAGGTTATTTTCTGTTTTCATGTGTATCATTCAATATATTTATTAAATTAATTTAATTATATTGTAATTATATAATCCAGACTAATTATCTAGATTAGTAATTATATTAATACTATTATTCAGGTCCTTCTATCTTTTTGGCTGCTTGACCTGAAGAAGACTACTTGTTTTTTATAAATTTCTCTTCATATTTTCAGTTTTAGCCTTCATGTATATTTTGATACACTGTAACTTGTTTTGTAGGATTTATGAGAATTATATATTGTCAATTTGTTCTTTTTCAGTGTAAATGATTCTCTGGATACATACCACTTAAGTGGTGTTTACCATTTTCTTTTTTCAGTTTACAGTATCCTTTCGTGTGTGTGTGTGTGTGTGTGTGTGTGTGTGTGTGTGTGTATCTGTGAATATATTTCAGTATTAAAAATGCAAGTTCCCTCCCCCCCAACTTCTAAAAGCATTAAACTTTCCCTAAACCTACTTCTGACATCTTGGTGAACACCTTTTATTATTCTGTTGCGTCTGTGTGCACATGAACACAGACATTCACAATTTGCCATGGGGTCGTTCTGTATATGCTGGTATGAAATCTGCATTTTTTTTCCACTTAAAATTTGTCATAGTCATCTTTCTGTTGCAATGAACATTTAAAAAACCATTACAAATTAAGTTCTTCTTGGTAAGAAATGTCTGTATTTTTCATCAGATCAAGCAATTAGGCTTCTCATTTTTTGTCCTTTTCTTGTTTGTTTTACTGTGCTTTATGCACAATATTTTGTTTTTTTGCTCCAATCTGATAGTTTTAATTTTAAATTGGGGAGACTAATATAAATATCATTACAGTATTTATAGTTGCTCTTATTCCTGTAACATGAACAATATTTTCTACTGAAAAAAAATCCTGCGTTCTCTTTCCTATTTATTTTTTTGGTATATGGACTGCATTTTCTTTTATCTTTTCTAGTGTTTGGAAGGCATTATATTAGTAGTTAACTTTCATTTTTCAGAAGTTTCTTTAATCAACTTTTTCAGATTGTCAGAGTCAAGTGTGAAATGGTACCTTTGGTGATAAGGTATTTGGCACACTTTTACTTGTCTTGCCCACTTCTTAGGCTATGTTGATATAACCTTGGCTTTGAAAATCCAGATGATTTTTATATTATTATTTTTAGCATTATAAAATTTTCTCTTTGGATACATTTTTAGATTTGATTTTTGAAAGCAATGTGATGGTTAATTTTATGTGTCAACTTGACTGGGCTAAGGGATGCCCAGAGAGCTGGAAAAACATAATTTCTGGGTGTGTCTGTGAGGGTGTTTATGGTAAAGATTAGCTTTTGAATTGGTAGACTGAGTATAGACCACCCTTACTAGTGCTGGTGGGCATCATCCAATTTGTGGCAGATCATGGGACTTCTTGCCTCCATGATTGTGTGAGCCAATTTCTATAATAAATCTCCTCCTATATATCTCCATATGAATCCTATTGGTTCTGTTTCTTTGGAGAATTCAGATTAATACAAACAGCTTTATCAAGGTGTAATTTACCATAAACTTAACCAACTTTAAGAATACAACTAAATGGGCTTCCCTGGTGGCGCAGAGGTTAAGAATCTGCCTGCCAATGCAGGGGACACAGAATCGAGCCCTGGTCCAGGAAGATCCCACATGCTGCGGAGCAACTAAGCCCGTGCACCACAACTACTGAGCCTGCGCTCTAGAGCCCAAGAGCCACAACTACTGAAACCCGCGTGCCACAACTACTGAAGCCCGGGGGCCTAGAGCCCATGCTCCGCAACAAGAGAAGCCACCGCAATGAGAAGCCCATGCACCGCAACGAAGAGTAGCCCCCGCCTGCTGCAACTAGAGAAAGCCTGTGCGCAGTAACGAAGACCCAACGCAGCCAAAAATAAATAAATAAATTTATAAGGAATAAAAAAGAATACAACTAAATGATTTTTAGTAAACTTACAGAACTGTGTCACCATCACTACCATCCAATTTTAGAACATTTCCATTACCCCCCAGAGAGCTCTTATACCCATTTGTAGTACTTGAATCTGGTTTCATAGCCAGCTTTCTGCCAATTGATTATCTCTTTAACTAGTTTTACTTTTTGCCAGTCACTTTTGTGCCATTTTGGAACTCTTGTCTTAATATTCAGATTGTTGGATTACAAATTCAAGAGATTTTCTAGAAGCTCCTGTGTGAGCTTAAGAGCTCACATACCTGAAAATCCCTTCCTAACATAACAAATAAATTGGTGGCATAAAATTGCTGCATGGTAACTTTTCTTCTTTAAAATTCTGTAAGCATTGATTCAGTATCTCCTTGAATTTAGCCTAGCATTGGGGAAATCTGCGGCCTGACTTATTTTTCATATTTCCTAGGCAAGCTGGTTTATCTGCCTGAGTACTTATGTATTTTTTTAATAAAAAAATTTATCCTTGTAATTAAATAGTTGTACAAGCATGTGGGTAGTTCTGGGTTTCTTTTAATGGATTTTTTTTTAAACATCTTTATTGGAGTATAGTTGCTTTACAATGGTGTGTTAGTTTCTGCTTTATAACAAAGGGAATCAGTTATACATATATATATATCCCCATATCTCTTCCCTCTTGGGTCTCCCTCCCTCCCACCCTCCCTATCCCGCCCCTCTAGGTGGTCACAAAGCACCGAGCTGATCTCCCTGTGCTATGCGGCTGCTTCCCACTAGCTATCTGTTTTACATTTGGTAGTGTATATATGTCCATGCCACTCTCTCACTTTGTCCCAGCTTACCCTTCCCCCTCCCCGTGTCCTCAAGTCCATTCTCCAGTAGGTCTGCATCTTTATTCCCGTCTTGCCCCTAGGTTCCTCATGACCATTTTTTTTTTAGATTCCATATATATGTGTTAGCATACAGTATTTGTTTTTCTCTTTCTGACTTACTTCACTCGGTATGATAGACTCTAGATCCATCCACCTCACTACAAATAACTCAATTTCGTTTCTTTTTATGGCTAAGTAATATTCCATTGTATGTATGTGCCACATCTTCTTTATCCATTCATCTGTTGATGGACACTTAGGTTGCTTCCATGTCCTGGCTATTGTAAATAGAGCTTTAATGAACATTGTGGTATATGACTCTTCTTGAATTATGGTTTTCAGGGTATATGCCTGGTAGTGGGATTGCTGGCTCGTATCGTAGTTCTATTTTTAGTTTTTTAAGGAACCTCCATACTGTTCTCCATAGTGGCTCTATCAATTTACATTCCCACCAATAGTGCAAGAGGGTTCCCTTTTCTCCACACCCTATCCAGCATTTATGGTTTGTAGATTTTTTGATGATGGCCATTCTGACCGGTGTGAGATGATATCTCATTGTAGTTTTGATTTGCATTTCTCTAATGATAACGATTTTGAGCATTCTTCCATGTGTTTGTTGGCAATCTGTATATCTTCTTTGGAGAAATGTCTATTTAGGTCTTCTGCCCATTTTTGGATTGGGTTGTTTGTTTTTTAGATATTGAACTGCATGAGCTGCTTGTAAAATTTGGAGATTAATCCTTTTTCAGTTGCTTCACTTGCAAATATTTTCTCCCATTCTGAGGGTTGTCTTTTTATCTTGTTTGGTTTCCTTTGCTGTGCAAAAGCTTTTAAGTTTCCTTAGGTCCCATTTGTTTATTTTTGTTGTTATTTCCATTTCTCTAGGAGGTGGGTCAAAAAGGATCTTGCTGTGATTTATGTCATAGAATATTCTGCTTATGTTTTCCTCTAAAAGTTTGATAGTGTCTGACCTTGCATTTAGGTCTTTAATTCATTTTGAGTTTAGTTGTGTATATGGTGTTAGGGAGTGTTCTAATTTCATTCTTTTACATGTAGGTGTCCAGTTTTCCCAGCACCACTTATTGAAGAGGCTGTCTTTTCTCCACTGTATATTCTTGCCTCCTTAATCAAAAATAAGGTGAACATATGTGCATGGGTTTACCTCTGGGCTTTCTATCCTGTTCCATTGATCTACATTTCTGTTTTTGTGCCAGTACCATACTGTCTTGATTACTGTAGCTTTGTAGTGTAGTCTGAAGTCAGGGAGCCTGATTCCTCCAGCTCCGTTTTTCTGTCTCAAGATTGCTTTGGCTATTCAGGGTCTTTTTTGTTTCCATAAAAATTGTGAAATTTTTTGTTCTAGTTCTGTGAAAAATGCCATTGGTAGTTTGATAGGGATTGCATTGAATCTGTAGATTGCTTTGGGGAGTATAGTCATTTTCACAATGTTGATACTTCAAATCCAAGAACATGGTATATCTCTCCATCTATTTGTATCATCTTTAATTTCTTTCATCAATGTCTTATAATTTTCTGCATACAGGTCTTTTGTCTCCTTAGGTAGGTTTATTCCTAGATATTTTATTCTTTTTGTTGCATTGGTAAATGGGAGTGTTTTCTTAATTTCACTTTCAGATTTTTCATCATTAGTGTATAGCAGTGCAAGAGATTTCTGTGCATAAATTTTGTATCCTGCTCCTTTACCAAATTCATTGATTAGCTCTAGTAGTTTTCTGGTAGCATCTTTAGGATTCTCTATGTATAGTATCATGTCATCTGCAAACAGTGACAGCTTTACTTCTTCTTTTCCGATTTGGATTCCTTTTATTTCTGTTTCTTCTCTGATTGCTGTGTCTAAAACTTCCAAAACTATGTTGAATAATAGTGGTGAGAGTGGGCAACCTTGTCTTCTTCCTGATCTTAGTGGAAATGGTTTCAGTTTTTCACCATTGAGGATGATGTTGGCTGTGGGTTTGTCATATATGGCCTTTATTATGTTGGGGAAAGTTCCCTTTATGCCTACTTTCTGGAGGGATTTTATCATAAATCGGTGTTGAATTTTGTCGAAAGCTTTCTCTGCATCTATTGAGATGGTCATATGGTTTTTCTCCTTCAGTTTGTTAATATGGTGTATCACATTGATTGATTTGCGTATATTGAAGGATCCTTGCATTCCTGGAATAAACCCCACTTGATCATGGTGTATGATCCTTTTGATGTGCTGTTGGATTCTGTTTGCTAGTATTTTGTTGAGGATTTTTGCATCTATGTTCATCAGTGATATTGGCCTGTAGTTTTCTTTCTTTGTGACATCTTTGTCTGGTTTTGGTATCAGGGTGATGGTGGCCTCGTAGAATGAGTTTGGGAGTGATCCTCCCTCTGCTATATTTTGGAAGAGTTTGAGAAGGATAGGTGTTAGCTCTTCTCTAAATGTTTGGTGGAATTCGCCTGTGAAGCCATCTGGTCCTGGGCTTTTGTTTGTTGGAAGATTTTTAATCACACTTTCAATTTCATTACTTGTGATTGGTCTGTTCATATTTTCTCTTTCTTCCTGGTTCAGTCTCGGAAGGTTGTGCTTTTCTAAGAATTTATGCATTTCCTCCAGGTTGTCCGTTTTATTGGAATATAGTTGCTTGTAGTAATCTCTCATGATCCTTTGTATTTCTGCAGTGTCAGTTGTTACTTCTCCTTTTTCATATCTAATTCTGTTGATTTGAGTCTTCTCCCTTTTTTTCTTGATGAGTCTGGCTAATGGTTTATCAATTTTGTTTATCTTCTCAAAGAACCAGCTTTTAGTTTTATTGATCTTTGGTATCATTTCCTTCATTTCTTTTTCATTTATTTCTGATCTGATCTTTATGATTTCTTTCCTTCTGCTTACTTTGGGGTTTTTTTGTCCTTATTTCTCTAATTGCTTTAGGTGTAAGGTTAGGTTGTTTATTTGAGATTTTTCCTAAATTTACCAAGGCTTGATTTGTGACCCAAGATATGATCTATCCTGGAGAATGTTCCATGAGCACTTGAGAAGAAAGTGTATTCTGTTGTTTTTGGATGGAATGTCCTATAAATATTAATTAAGTCCATCTTGTTTAATGTATCATTTAAAGCTTGTGTTTCCTTATTTATTTTCATTTTGGATGATCTGTCCATTGGTGAAAGTGGGGTGTTAAAGTCCCCTACTATGAATGTGTTACTGTCGATTTCCCCTTTTATGGCTGTTGGTATTTGCCTTATGTATTGAGGTGCTCCTATGTTGGGTGCATAAGTATTTACAATTGTTATATCTTCTTCTTGGATTGATCCCTTGATCATTATGTAGTGTTCTTCTTTGTCTCTTGTAATAGTCTTTGTTTTAAAGTATATTTTGTGTGATATGAGAGTTGCTCCTCCAGCTTTCTTTTGATTTCCATTTGCATGGAATATCTTCTTCCATCCCCTCACTTTCAGTCTGTGCGTGTCCCTAGGTCTGAAGTGGGTCTCTTGTAGACAGCATATATACGGGTCTTGTTTTTGTATCCATTCAGCCAGTCTATGTCTTTTGGTTGGAGCCTTTAATCCATTTACATTTAAGGTAATTATTGATGTGTATGTTCCTATTACCATTTTCTTAATTCTTTTGGGTTTGTTATTGTAGGTCTTATCCTTCTCTTGTGTTTCCTGCCTAGAGAAGTTCCTTTAGCATTTGTTGTAAAGCTGGTTTGGTGGTGCTGAATTCTCTTAGGTTTTGCTTGTCTGTAAAGGTTTTAATTTCTCTGTCAAATCTGAATGAGATCCTTGCTCATAGAGTACTCTTGGTTGTACGTTTTTCCCCTTCATCACTTTAAATATGTCCTGCCACTCCCTTCTGGCTTGCAGAGTTTCTGCTGAAAGATGAGTGAGCTGTTAGCCTTATGGGTATTCCCTTATGTGTTATCTGTTGTTTTTCCCTTGCTGCTTTTAATATTTTTTCTTTGTATTTAATTTTTGATAGTTTGAATAATATGTGTCTTGGTGTGTTTCTTCTTGGATTTATCCTGTATGGGACTCTCTGTGATTCCTGGACTTGATTAACTATTTCCTTTCCCATATTAGGGAAGTTTTCAACTATAATCTCTTCAAATATTTTCTCAGTCCCTTTCTTTTTCTCTTCTTCTTCTGGGACCCCTATAATTCGAATGTTGGTGCATTTAATGTTGTCCCAGACGTCTCTGAGACTGTTCTCAATTCTTTTCATTCTTTTTTCTTTATTCTGCACTGCAGTAGTTATTTCCACTATTTTATCTTCCAGGTCACTTATCCGTTCTTCTGCCTCAGTTATTCTGCTATTGATCCCTTCTAGAGAATTTTTAATTTCATTTATTGTGTTGGTCATCACTGTTCGTTTGCTCTTTAGTTCTTCTAGGTCCTTGTTAAATGTTTCTTGTATTTTCTCCATTCTGTTTCTCAGATATTGGATCATCTTTACTGTCATTGCTCAGAATTCTTTTTCATGTAGACTGCCTGTTTCCTCTTCATTTCTTAGATCTGGTGGGTTTTTATCTTGCTCCTTCGTCTGCTGTGTGTTTTTCTGTCTTCTCATTTTGCTTAACTTACTGTGTTTGGGGTCTCCTTTTCGCAGGCTGCAGGTTCGTAGTTCCTGTTGTTTTTGGTGTCTGTCCCCAATGGCTAAGGTTGGTTCAGTGGGTTGTGTAAGCTTCCTGGTGGAGGGGACTGGTACCTGTGTTCTGGTAGATGAGGCTGGATCTTGTCTTTCTGGCAGGCAGGTCCACATCTGGTGGTGTGTTCTGGGGTGTTGGTGGCCTTATTATGATTTTAGGCAGCCTCTCTGCTAATGGGTGGCATTGTGTTCCTGTCTTGCTAGATGTTTGGCATAGGGTGTCCAGCAGTGTTGCTTGCTGGTCGTTGATTGGAGCTGGGTCTTGGCGTTGAGATGGAGATCTCTGGGAGATTTTCGCCGTTTGATATCACATGGAGCTGGGAGGTCTCTTGTGGACCAATGTCCTGAACTTGGCTCTCCCACCTCAGAGGCACAGCCCTGACACCTGGCTGGAGCACCAACAGCCTGTCATCCACACGGCTCAGAATAAAAGGGAGAAAAAAAAAGAAGATAGAAAGAAGAAGATAAAATAAAATAAAAGTTATTAAAATAAAAAATAAGTATTAAAACAGTTTTTTAAAAAGTAATTAAAAAAAGAAAGAAAGAAGAGAGCAACCAAACCGAAAAACAAATCCACCAGTGATAACAAGTGCTAACAACTATACTAAAAAAAAACAGAAAAACAAAAAAAACCCAGACTGACAGAACCCTAGGACAAATGGTAAGAGCAAAGCTATACAGACAAAATCACACACAGAAGCATACACATACACACTCACAAAAAGAGAAAAAGGGAAAAAAAAAAAATATCATTGCTCCCAAAGTCCACCTCCTTAATTTGGGATGATTTTTTGTCTCTTCAGGTATTCCACAGATTCAGGGTACATCAAGTTGATTGTGGAGATTTAATCCGCAGCTCCTGAGGCTGCTGGGAGAGATTTCCGTTTCTCTTCTTTGTTCGCACAGCTCCCAGGATTCAGCTTTGGATTTGGCCCTGCCTCTGCATGTCGGTCGCCTGAGGGCGTCTGTTCTTCCCTCAGACAGGACGGGGTAAAGGAGCAGCTAATTCGTGGCCTGTGGCTCACTCAGGCTGGGGGGAGGGAGGGGTACGGAGTGCGGGGCGTGCCTGCAGCTGCCGGTATAATGTTGCAGAAGCCTGAGGTGCACCGTGTGTTCTCCCGGGAAGTTGTCCCTGGATCACGGGATCCTGGCCGTGGCGGGCTGCACAGGCTCCTGGGAGGGGAGGTGTGGAGAGTGACCTGGGCTCGCACACAGGCTCTTGGTGGCTGCAGCAGCAGCCTTAGTGTCTCATGCCCGTGTCTGGGGTCTGCGCTGATAGCTGTGGTTTGCGCCCGTCTCTGGAGCTCCATTAAGTGGCACTCTGAATTCCATCTCCTCACGCACCAGGAAACAGAGGCAAGAAAAAGTCTCTTGCCTCTTCGGCAGCTCCAGACTTTTTCCCGGACTCCCTCCCGTCTAGCCCTGGCGCACTAGCCCCCTTCAGGCTGTGTCCACGCCGCCAACCCCAGTCCTCTCCCTGGGATCTGACCTCCGAAGCCCGAGCCCCACCTCCCAGCCCCGCCCACCCGGGTGGGTGAGCGACAAGCCTCTTGGGCTGGTGAGTGCTGGTCAGCACTGATCCTCTGTGCGGGAATCTCTCCGCTTTGCCCTCTGCACCCCTGTTGCTGTGCTCTCCTCCGCAGCTCCAAAGCTTCCCCCCTCCGCCACCTGCAGTCTCCGCCCGCGAAGGGGCTTCCTAGTGTGTGGAAACCTTTCCTCCTTCACAGGTGCCTCCCACTGGTGCAGGTCCCGTCCCTATTCTTTTGTCTATGTTTTTTCTTTTGCCCTGCCCAGGTACGTGGGGCGTTTCTTGCCTTTTGGGAGGTCTGAGGTCTTCTGCCAGCGTTCAGTAGGTGTTCTGTAGGAGCTGTTCCACATGTAGATGTATTTCTGATGTATTTGTGGGGAGGAAGGTGATCTCCACGTCTTACTCTTCCACCATTTTGAAGCTCCTCCCCAGAAATTACCAGCCAACAAGTGTTTATCGATCAACTCACTATGCACCAGGGAAAGACAGAATAAATTGATGAGCAGGAAATCATTCTATGAAACTATCCTCCAGAGAAAGTTGGACAAATTCCATTGTTTCTATCAGTGAGGAGTTGTTCCTTTTTCTTCTAGATTTTTGAAAATCAGAGTGAGAGTTTAGGTCTCAGGGTACACATAAAAGTTGTTTTTTGACTTTCCACTTTAAACACTGGCATTGGAGGACTAGGTTAAAATAATAATAAGGGGTATGAATCCTCGGGTGGTGACACACAGGCACGGAGATATTCAAGCAGAAATTCTGGGTGACCATCTATCAGGAATGAATTCTGGAGGCTGAAAGTCCAAGATCAAGATGCCAGCAGTGTTGATTTCTCCTGAGGCCTTCTTAGCTTGTACTCATCATGTGGTCGTCCCTCTGTGCACGAGTCCCTGGTTTCTAATTGACTTTTAAAGGAATCCAAAGGCCCTTTTGATCTACTAATGCAGTTTCTCTTCAGGTTAGGAATGATTTCTTCTATCATATCTTTGATTATTCTTTTCCATTTGTTCTAAATTCTTCTTCAGGAACATCCATCATCCCTATATTGACTTTCCATTCTCTGTTTTCCACAACTAGAATCACTTTAGGTTCCATGTTCTTCCCCTCTAATTCCTCTTTGATTTTACCACTGAATGGATTTCCTACAGCATCAATTCGTTTCTTTAACTGTTTCCAGTGTGTACATTACTTCTGCTATTGATTTTTTTTCTTAGAATTCTTCTTTCTCTTCTGCATTTGTTTTCTTTGCAATTTTAATTGCATTTTAATTTCCATCTGTTCATGTGTCTACTTTTTTTTTTTTTTTTTTTTGCCATGTAGTCTGATCCTCTTACCATGTTTGGGGCATGCTGGTGTGCATCACTCCCAGTACAGTTTCCTGTTTCCATTAGGCCATTACCTGTGAGTCCTGCTCTGTGAAGTGGCATCTTTTTTCTCCTCTCATTGCCTGATTCTCTGGCACTCTGAGCATGAACAAGCCACAGTTACCAGCATGCATTGCTATCAGGGCTCATCCTGATGGTACAATGCCTTTATCTAAGAGGTGTGTACTGTGCTGTCATTAAGTCTCTTCTTACCCACATCAATGTTGTACTTTCTAGGATTTGTGGTTTCTGCTTAGATTTGGAAGAAGTAGGGGGTGCAGTTGGGGATGAGGGTAAGGCAACAGAACCTGAGACTAAGATGAAAGGGGAAGTTTGAAGCTTCTCTCTCTCTCTCTCTCTCTCTCTCTCTCTCTCTCATCTTTTGGTCTCTGTTTCATTCATCAAAGCCGCTGTGTCAAGAGCTGAAGTCTCAGCAGCTGTTGTTTTAATCCAGTGTCATCTATTCTATAATCCTCATCAGTTGCTCCCAGGTTCTGGTATTGGGCTGTGATCAATTTTAGTTTTGTTATGACTTTTTTCTATGCCTTCTTTGCTGTTAATGAGAACAAAGGAGCATCTGCATTGAGGACTTGTGCCTTTTCTACCGGTTTGGGCCAGAAGCATCGTATTTGATATTCTAAGACTATTGTAAAACTTTTAAAATGCCTCTTGGCAATTTGTGAGGCCTTTGTAAAAGTGAGGTTTATAGAGGATTAAAAGAGATAACTATATCTGTGTAGTGTCATATGTTGCTTATTGTGGGAAAACTTGGCATGGATGCAGTTTTTTTTTTTTTTTTTTTTTTTTTTTTTGCGGTACGTGGGCCTCTCACTGCTGTGGCCTCTCCCATTGCAGAGCACAGGCTCCGGACGCGCAGGCTCAGCGGCCATGGCTCACGGGCCCAGCCACTCCGTGGCAAGTGGGATCCTCCCGGACCGGGGCACGAACCTGTGTCCCGTGCATCGGCAGGGGGACTCTTAACCACTGTGCCACCAGGGAAGCCCTGGATGCAGTTTTTAAGCGACGTGGGGTGTAGGGATTTTTTTGTTTTTCTTTAAGAGTGTATCTAGGAACAGAATAGTGAACAGTTGCTTTATAGAAGCCAGGATTTTGTTCTTTCTATGCTAACCAAAGCCACATTTTCTAGTTCGTTCTTTCTCCAGTGGTGGTAGTAGTGGTAACTGGTGTTGGTTGAGTGGTTCTTGTGGACCATGTACCATGTTAAGGCTTCACATGTAGTAGCTCATTTAATCCACACAATAACCCTGTGAGTTAGTTGTTATTATTTGTATTATTCCCACAGAAAGGTCAAACGATTTGCTTAAGATCCCAGAGCTTATAAGTGGCAGAGCCAGGGTTGGAATCCAGGCTGTCTGGCTCTGGGGCCCCAACTCCTTACCATCACATAGCACAGTCTCTCAAAATAGCTGCCTTTCCTGTAGTTACTCAGCCCTCCTCCTAGATCCTGAGGTTCCATTTAACCCCTAACTGTATCATTTAATGACTTTCTGTTCTTGCATTAAAATGTCTCTCACTTGTGTTACCAGAAGAGCTGAAGATGATGTTTGGGATGTTTAAGCTTTTTCTCTACCATGTTTTTTGAGTCATGAGTAGATACCAATGAATATCTACATAGGAAAAGGCACATGTTCATTTAAGTTCAGTTTATACTTGTTTTTGTCAGTTCTAATATTTCATTTCTTGTCTTCGGCTCAGTTTTCTTTGCTGTAAAATGGGGCTAGTAGTAGTATCTATTTCTTAGGGTTACAGTGAAAATTAAAGAGGTAATAAATATAGAGTGCTTATAACTGCTTGGTACATGGTAAATGATCAATAAATCTAGCTATTATTGATAATATTGGTAGTATTTTTATAATACAGTTTTCTACTTTCATTATAGCCATTTATGCCCCAAGTAAGTGAAAATATATTTGCATTTTCATAAACTGAATACCTTGTAGCTCATAATTAAGGTCTGCCAACTTGATGATTGTTCACCAGCAATTATAGGGTCTTACTAAGTGAGCATGAATCATGTATCATGTCATTATGTCAATGAATTTGCTGGATGTTTTTACCCAAATATACCAGTTTTCTTGGACACATCAGCAATTGTAAACATGTTAATTTATGTTGCAAGATTAGTTGTTTTTCTAGTGGAACTTGAAATAAAGCTTTTTCTATTATTTCAGTTTGTTTGAGATTGCAGGGTGAGTAGCAAAGCTCCTCCAGTTTGTTCCTACTGATAAGTACCAATCAGTTTTTTTTTTTTTTTTGGATCCTGTGTAGCCAGTACATGACAGAGAAATACACTGGATGCTGAAGCGGATATAACACATAACCATCATCCTTAACCCCCAGTTTGAAAATTTCACATCCAACAAAATAGCATCTAGTTGATCTCATTTGCCTACTTTACAGTAAATATAAAAGTTTTCACTTTTAAATAAAATGATGATAAGTAAATACCATTATATCCATATTGGGGTTCTGTGTAAAATTTGATTTGAATAAAAGTTTTACTGTTAAAAATATTTGAGACATACTGGAGAGTTCTAAGTGTCCTTCTATTCTAAAACCCTCTTAAGATTTAATGTTAAGCCTTCCTGTTGTTCTTTGGTATATGTTTGTCACTACACAATCCTCCGTTTCCCTCTTCTATGGTGAGAATAGTGCTCACATCATGTTTTGAGATCTCTAGAAAAGAGCCAGCAGCAGGAGTTGATATTCTAAGTGCATTATTCTCCTTAGGAACCCAATGAGGTGGTGCTACTAGGAATCAGTGTTTTTAGATTTGGGGCACTTTCATATTTGATTTTTGTGTCACCACAATTATGGTGTCTACACAGTTGATTTTGTTAACAAATCAGGTGGCTTCACACTGACTGCAGACACAACTACGGCCGCGGTGCTTCCACAAATGGGTTGTACTAGCCCTTGAAGGCAAAATTCAAACTTCATCCTCTGGTTCTCAAGGGTGTCCTCCTCTGATCATCATTACGCTCAGCTGTCCAGTCGACTGAGCCCTAAAGTGAATTCTATCTTACTATCAAGCAAATGCAAAGACCCAGTGGGTTTTGAAACTGAGTTCCAGTTCTCACTGTGATAATTCTATGTCTGCTGTGGCTAAGGAAATAGTTGTGGGATGACATCTATCCTTTGCTGTAGCCCCAAAATACTTTCAGAAGCACTGTAATTACAGGAAGTTCTTGGTTTATGTTTATACATTGACTCAAAGCACAGGACCAAAACTTTATCAATTAATTTTTTATGGGTGGTTTTGCTTTCCTCTGATATGTTTTGCAGAATATTGGCTGCCTACTTCGCTGGTAGGAAGTATGGCAGGCTCTACATTATCAGCCTCTGACTGGTCACCTTTTGCCCTATGTCTGTCTCTGCTGCTACTGCAACTATTGTTCTTTTTTGCAACTAATATTGTTTGAGTGCTGTGCTGCAAGAGTCACTCCCTGGGTAAGCTCCAAGCTGAAGTAGATTTCTCCATTGCCAGGTGTTAGGGCATTTCCTGTTTAATAACCTGCCCCCCCATCTCCATTTTGAGGCTGATGCTACAGAGGTTACTGATTAATTAATTAATTACAGGTTAATTATTGTATATCTACTATCATAGGGTTAACTAAGCATATGGTAGATGCTTAATAAACACTTGTTAAAATTATAGCATGGGCCTTTTACCAAATGTATTCTTTTACATTGTTACATTTGACATGTATGTCCAATTAGAAAACTTTTCAATTCTCAGCCTTTGTTCTCCAGCTCATCACTTAATAGTGGCCATATGGCTGCCTCAGCAGTTATCCCCTTAAATCTCATTGGCTAGAACTGGGACACATGCACATTCCTAGGCCAATCACTGGCTTAGTTGTCATTGTTCACTTAGACCAGTCATGAGTCATTCCATGGACTGGGTCCATTGCACCCAAACATAATCAGGATTCTGTTTGCTAGTCTTTGAAGGGAGAATGGCTTTTGGTTAGACAACAGGCAACCTAACTCTGAATATTTTTCGGGTTGAAAAGTCAAAGTTTTTGCTATGTAATAAATCTCACTGCAGGCAATGAACTTTGGCCTTGAGACTCTATTGATTTGTGCAAATAAGTGTTTAGAATTTTTAGAATTTACTTAAAAATGGAAGAATTACATCTTTGTTGGTTCAGTGTGATGTAACTTATTTTCTGAAATTTCCTTGTGAAACAGGTGGGTGTATGTATGTCTGATCTGGTCTGATGGGATGTTTGGAATGTTTGTGCTGGATGTGTGAGAATTTAGTCACTTCTTATTCTGGCTGCATCCCCCAGCACAGGTCAGTCAAGCTGGGTTATGAGGGCTCCCACTAAGTCTGGATCTCACCCGGCTCCACGTGCCTCATCATTCACTCCTGGCCCTGCTGCTCTTTCGAACCCATCTGTCTAGTCTCCATCCTCTTGACTGATCACAAGGGGCAGGGAGATCTGGCTAAGTTTCAGGACGCTACATTGCTACACTCTCCAATCTACTCACCCAAGCTAATGAGCATCTTTACTTCTCAGGCAGGGTCCCTCCCAGGCTATGTAATAAATGATGCTGCTGGGGTGAACAGGTGAGACAAAGTGGAGGTGATTTATAGGTACTTGTTGCAACTAAATCAGTGGAAGAAACAGCAGGTCTGCAGTATCCCAGAAGTTCTCCAGCAAGAAGGCCCAGTTTATGTCCTCAAATTCTTCCCTTCATTGCTTCATCCTTTATTTGCAACAAAAAGCCCTCCCAGTTACCTCCCCAGATGTTCTCCGAGGTGGAGCTAGATAGACCACAGGAGGCTGCACCTCTGCCTGGCATTCATTTCATTTGCAAGCATTTTCCCATTTGTCATTATCCTAAGCTAGAGGCCCTGTTGTCTAGTCAGGAAAGGTTGGTGCAAAACCTGAGACAGGTGTGCCAGCTTCTTCCTGTTTTGCCTATTTGTCCACAAGGTCTTGTGGGACTATTAATTTTCCATATTTTCGCAAGTAATTTATTTAAGTTCAACTAACTAATCTGATACCATAACTTCCTCTAATGTAATGGATTTCATTCTGATGAAAATTACCCATTTTATAGCATCATTCCTATTGGAGAAGTGATTGTGTTCCTGGATAAAAAAATTCTTATTTTTATTATTTTATTTAAACATTTTTATTGGAGTATAATTGCTTTATGATGGTGTGTTAGTTTCTGCTTTATAACAAAGTGAATCAGTTATGCATATACATATATCCCCATATCTCTTCCCTCTTGCATCTCACTCCCTCCCACCCTCCGTATCCCACCTTTCTAGCTGGTCACAAAGCACCAAGCTGATCTCGCTGTGCTATGCGACTGCTTCCCACTAGCTATCTATTTTACATTTGGTAGTGTATATATGTCCATGCCACTCTCTCACCTTGTCCCAGCTTACCCTTCCCCCTCCCCGTGTCCTCAAGTCCATTCTCTAGTAGGTCTGCGTCTTTATTCCTGTCTTTCCCCTAGGTTCTTCATGACAATTTTTTTTTTTAAGATTCCATATATATGTGTTAGCATACGGTATTTGTTTTTCTCTTTCTGACTTACTTCACTCTGTATGACAGACTCTAGGTCCATCCACCTCACTACAAATAACTCAATTTCATTTCTTTTTATGGCTAAGTAATATTCCATTGTATATATGTGCCACATCTTCTTTATCCATTCATCTGTTGATGGACACATAGGTTTGCTTCCATATCCTGGCTATTGTAAATAGAGCTGCAATGAACATTGTGGTACATGACTCTTTTTGAATTATGGTTTTCTCAGGGTATATGCCCAGTAGTGGGATTGCTGGGTCATATGGTAGTTCTATTTTTAGTTTTTTAAGGAACCTCCATACTGTTCTCCATAGTGGCTGTATCAATTTACATTCCCACCAACAGTGCAAGAGGGCTCCCTTTTCTCCACACCCTCTCCAGCGTTTATTGTTTGTAGAAAAAATTCTTATTTTTAAACTTTTTCTCTTACAAATATTTCTTTAAAAAATGGTACCTCTTCTTGTTTATTCTAGAATATCATAGCATTCTATCCTCCTACACACTCATTCAAAGGAAGGGATGTTTACCCGGTTTAGCACAACAATATGTACTTAGGTTAAAAAAATCCAAAAGGATACATGCACCCCAGTGTTCATTGCAGCACTGTTTACAGTAGCCAAGACATGGAAGCAACCTAAATGTCCATCGACAGGGGAGGGGATAAAGAAGATGTGGTATATATATACAATGGAATAATACTCAGCCATAAAAAAGAATGAAATAATGCCTTTTGCAGCAACATGGATGGACGCAGAGATTGTCATACTGAGTGAAGTAAGTCAAACAGAGAAAGAGAAATATTGTATGATATTGCTTACATGCGGAATCTAAAAAGAAATGATACAAATGAACGTATTTACCAAACAGAAATGGACTCAAAGACTTAGAGAATGAACTTATGGTTACCGGGGCGGGGGTAGGGGGAAGGGTGGAGGGAAGGGATAGTTATGGAGTTTGGGATTGACATGTACACACTGCTATATTTAAAAAGGATAACCAACAAGGACCTACTGTATAGCACAGGGAGCTCTGCTCAATGTTATGTGGCAGCCTGGATGGGAGGGGAGTCTGGGGGAGAATGGATACGTGTATATATATGGTTGTTGCTTTGCTGTGCATCTGAAACTATCACAACATCACTTATACTCCAATATAAAATAAAAAGTTAAAAAAAATAATTCCTTCCATGGGCACTGACTGAAGTTGATTAGGTTGTCCAGAGGGCCGGCATTGCGGAGGGGACTTCTCAAAGGTCATCTCATTGCACAATTCATCCGAGCCCTGTTTGTACCTCTATTTTGCATGTGAGGAAATGGAGATGTAGAGAGCAGTTAAAGGACTTCTGCCAAATGGCAAAGCTGGATCTGAATCTGGGTCCCAGCCACTCCAAAGCCCATGCCCCTGCACCGTGCAGCCCGTGTGCCAGAGGACTGTGGGCTAGGATCTTGAGGGTCACGGCATCCAGGCTAGGGGTGCCTCAATTCTCGAGGCCAGGTGGCACCTTGGCCGCTGGTCCTAACAGCTCCTTATTAGTGGAGTTTTGAGTTTTCACCTATAAAGTTCTTTCCTCAGGTCAGGCCCCTGGAGACCAATTTCGTTTTCTAAAGGCCTTTTGGGGGACCTTGATGGGCAGCGTGGGCACATTTGAAATCAGCCTGACTTCCCGAGAAGTCTTTCATCTCTTTCCTTTCTTGACTCTGCTTGTAGATATATTCTTGCCTATTAATCCAGTGAGAAAGCCTTCTCCTTGGCCTCAGAACCTTTTGCAGATTTCTTTCTTCCTCTCTCTCCCCCACTCTTTTCTTCCTCCTTTCCTCCCTCTCTTCCTCTCTCTCTCTCTTTCAACTCAAATGCTACTTGATTATTGTAAAAAGCAAAAACGTTAGAAAATACAGCTGCACAAACAGAAGAAAGAATTAATTAAAATCACTCTAAAGTCCACCACCTGGAGATAAATACTGTTAGATTTTGTAGTGTATTATTTTAGATTTTTTACATGCAAAATTTGCATATAAAATAGAATTGTTATGTATATACTGTTTATGCTTTGCTTTTAAACCTTTTTAATCGGATGACCTCCTATTATTGCCTAAAAATATATCCTAAACGCCTGTCTGTATGAATATATGTATATCCACATCATCATTTTTAACAGGTGCACATTATTTCTGTATACATTGGTTATTGTGTAAGCAAGGCCTTGCTACTCAAAGTATGGTTTGTGGGTAGCAGTGTTGTCTCATCAGGAAGCTTGTTAGAAATGCGGAATCTTGCTACAGCCAGGCCTGCTGGCCTGGAAACGACTCCCAGGTGATTCGTGTCACGTTAATGCATGAGGAGCATTGGTTGAATGCAGTCTTCCTTGTGGAACATTCCAGTCTTTTAACTATAAACATCACTGTGATGAACACATCTTTAGCAGGCGTTTTTCAGGAGGTCTCTATATACTGCATTGTCACAGCTGTCATGACAACGTGAGTTCGGCACTTTCTGGCAACTTGTGTTTTATAACTCACTGACTCTTCGAGGCCTCATGGGGAAAGAATTCACAAGATTTGAGAGGTTCTCGCCAAGTCAAGATAAGTAATAATTCATCATCAGGGGTGCTAGCTGGTTCTGTTTCCTCTCTTGCCCCCTCCCTGACCAGCATCCAGGAATCCTTTCATGTGCATGAGTTTGAGGATGGGGGAGGAGAGGTTTAGTTAAATGCTATTAATTAGTGAAAAGCTGCATGTTATTTGAAATGTTACCTATTATCCTAAGTGCATTTAAACACTAGACTATCTCTCCCCTTCCCAGTGAAAGGCTGGAATTCAAATCATAGATATTAAAAACAACCTAACGAATTTCACTGTAGGCAATTTTTCCTCATTTTCTCCTTGAGTCTCTCTGTGGGAGAGCAGGCTCATTAGTCTCTCTTTCACATTTACTCAGTCAAATATTTATCATGTGCCAGCTGCCTTAACTGTCTTTAGAACAAGGCAAGGTAGAAATAAATAAATGTAGAGCCTCTACTTTTTTTTTTAACTGTAGCATTTCCTGTCTCCTCCAAGTGCTGTGCTTTATATATTGTTATTCAATCCTTCCATCATTCCAAAAGGAGAGGTATCATTCGTCTCATTTTTCTAGTAAAGGAACGGGGGCTGGAGCCGTTGGTGATTGGCCCATAGCCATGGGGTCAGTATTCGGTGGGGCTAGAGTTGAAACCCAGGTCTGTCTCTACTTCCCGCCCACCCCCCCACCCCCCCCCACCCCCGCCTCTGACCCAGTCTGTGCTCAGCAAGGCAGCCTCCTAAGCCTTTTGGGAAAATGTAGGGATGAATCCTTCAGAAACGTCGAGACCGAACTGAATTTAAATTCCTGACATCAGGTCTTACCCTCAGCACCTCAAGCCGAGGTCTAGGAAAGAACAACCACAGCTGGGTCTCCGCGTCTGGCTCAGCCCGTGTGGCTGGGTTGGCAGCCCTGCAGGAGCCTGCTGCTTCCCCACCTCCCTGTGACCATATCTGGTGCGCTTGCCGCGTCCCCGGAGCACTGCCAGCCTCTTTCTTTACTGACGGGCACATGGTATCACTCTTAGGACAGTTGTCCTCACTAAGCCTCTCTGAGCCTGTTTCCACTTCTATAAAGTGGGGAGAATAATCCCTAATTCCTAGGAGTGCTGTGACAATTAAAAATAATAATGAATGTAAAGTGCCGAGTGCTCCGGTAGAGGAGGTATTGTGATTGCTGTTTGTGGGTGGCCCCTGCTGGGTAGAGAAAGGAGACGGTGACCAGGAAAAAAAGAAGTGATTTTGGAGGGGATTTCCTCCACTGTGACATTATATCTCTTCCCTGCCAAGGGTGTGAGAAGAGACTCCACTTCGGGTGGTTGAGGGTGTCATTTGCTGGGATGTTAGTGGGAGAGAGACAGAGACAGTGACAGAGAGACAGAGAGAGAGAGAGGGATTTTTCTGCAGTCTGAGGGGAAAAGGCCCTTTGGCTCCCTCTCCTCCCAGAAGCTTCCCTGCCTCCAGTGCTTGATGGATGCCCCCCTTTCACCTGGCTCCTGTTTCTCGACCTGTTCCTTACATGGAGCTGCCCTGGGTTTGCGTCTCAGCCCAGCCTCTTTTCGCAATACACACTCTGAGGGTTCCCATCCACTTCAAGGTTGTGCCAGAGATTCCCAGAGCTCCTTCCCCAGCCCCGAGATCTCTCTCAAACTCCTGACCCCTGCTCCCCCCACCCACTGGACATCTCCACCCTCGTGTCCCCTAGACGCATCCCGCTCAACTTGCCCCAAACTGAACACACTCCCATTCTCCCTCTACCCTTAGATGAAGTCCCCTAACCCCAGCCTGTGGTCTGGCCTGTGCATCCCTTTCTGACCCCATCTCCACACTAGACCTTGCTCACAGGGGATTTCCCCCTCACTGGCTCTGTAACTAAGGAGAGTAACTGACCGAGGGCCTCTCTGCAGTGTTTAGTGGCATTGGTGCTGAGGATGTGCCTCCCAGGGCCTCTCCCAGCCAGTGACTGAGCTGCAGGGAGACCGAGGCAGACAGGTTCCCTGAGCTGAGCCAGGGACTCCTCTGACTGCTGACTCTGGCTCCGGTACTGCCCTGCCAGGCCTCCTTTAGACTGCTTGGTGGTCTAGGATACCTCCACCCAGCCTTCTCTTCCACCCTCCTCCCCTGGGGTCAAGCTCTTGCATTGCACAGTCAGTGGGCTCTTCCAGCCTCTCCAGCTCCCTCCCTCTCTTTACTCACAGGCATCTCATCTCATGATATTCTTTCCTGTTTAATCCCATTTTGCACTGAGGATTGAGCCAACACACTCATTCACACCCCAGGGCCTTTGCGCTCGTGGTTCCCTCTGCCTTGAGTGTTCATCCTCAGGGCCAGCTCATCTCCTCATTCAGGTCTCTGCTCAAATGCCGTGTCCTCAGAAAGGCCTACTCTGACCTTTCTATTCTAAAGAAGAAAGAAGGCCACCCCTCACCCCTGGCCGCCTGACCTTATCTGTCACATCATGGATTTTAATTCCTTCACAGCCTTCCGAATTCTTTTTATTTGCCAAACTTGCTTTTGTTGCTACTCCTCTCCCTCACCCATCAATTGGAAAGTAAGCTCTAAAAGGATAGGGATTTTGTCTGTCTTGTTCTCACCTGGGTTCCAGTGTAAGGAGCACTGCCTGCACATGGCAGGTTCTCCAAAATGGTTTCTTGAATTGTTAATTTGTTCTTTTCCAAGTCTCTCTTCTGCTTCTGCTAATGGGGCCACTTGCTCACCCTACCTCTACCTTAATCAGAAAGTTGGTGTTCATCCTTGATTCCTCTCCTGGAGATTTTCTTTCTTACATATTCTCAAATCCACCCTTCTCTCCATCTCTACAGCCTCTTTCTTATCTGTGTTTCTCATCAGGATGCCCTGATTGGCTAGGCTTAAATCAGGTGACCACCCCTAGAGCTGAGGAGCTTCATCAAACCTCATCAAGTGAGAGGGCTTGAGTGTGTGCCCTGCCTAGATTTGCTCATTAGCTGTTAGTAGCAGTGTAATTATCGGGCTAAAGGGTAGTGAGACAGCTCAGCACTGGTGAAATGAATTTCCTTCTCTCTTCTTTCTTGCTAATCTTACCTTCTCTGAGTGGTCCAGCTATTCTTTTTTGTTAACTGCTTAAACCCATTAATACTCTTTTTTAAAAAACATTTTTTATTAAAAGATTTTTTTTATTGAGGTATAATTGACAGCATTATATTAGTTCAGGTGTCCAATGTTTATGACTATTCTTAATTTTATATATCTGAATGAGTTTTATCACAAACTGGACTATTGCCTGTTTCTTGGCAAAGTCAGCCTGGATTCCAAAGGGAAATGTAATTTGGATTAAAGAACAATAGGGGGCATTGTAGTATGAACTGGAGGAACAAAAAAGCATCTGTTTGGGCATTTTGGAAAAGCCTGCTTGAAAAGGGAGGGAGAAGTTCAGAAGGCTTCTCGGCAGGACCTTTGTTAGTGCTGGATGGTTGGTTGTTTTCTAGCTCCATGATAGGCCTAGAGAATGTGGGGTGTGGAACACTCTGTTTCATCAACGTTCGGACAGACAGGAAAAAGGATAGGATCAATGTGAGCACTGAATCCAGTGGATCCATTTGAATAATTCCTGGTGGACTTAAAAAAAAATAAATTTATTTTATTTTATTTATTTACCTTTGGCTGCGTTGGGTCTTTGTTGCTGCACATGGGCTTTCGCTAGTTGCGGCAAGTGGGGGCTACTCTTCGTTGTGGTGCACGGGCTTCTTACTGTGGTGGCTTCTCTTGTTGTACAGCACAGACTCTAGGCGCACGGGCTTCAGTAGCTGTAGTTGTGGCTGAGTTGTGGCTCGTGGGCTGGAGAGCACAGGCTCAGTAGTTGTGGCACATGGGCTTAGTTGCTTTGTGGCATGTGGGATCTTCCTGGCCTAGGGATCGAACTCGTGTCCCCTGCATTGGCAGACAGATTCTCAACCACTGCGCCACCAGGGAAGTCCCTTCCTGGTGGACTTTATTGGCCATTCCTTGAGCATTGTACGTGGGATGCATCCAGCCAGAGTCCTGGGTGGCATAGGGTGTTCCTGCCTGAGGTCTCCAACCCCAGTGGACACAGTGTGATGAGACCTAACAGCTTGGATCCATTTTGGAGGGAATCAGAAACTAGCCGTGAAAGTAGTAGTGTGTCAAAGGCACAGGCTTTTTTTTTTTTTTTTTTTGTGGTACGCGGGCCTCTCACTGTTGTGGCCTCTCCCGTTGTGGAGCACAGGCTCCGGACGCGCAGGCTCAGCGGCCATGGCCCACGGGCCCAGCCACTCCGCGGCATGCGGGATCCTCCCGGACCGGGGCACGAACCCGTGTCCCCTGCATCGGCAGGTGGACTCTCAACCACTGCACCACCAGGGAAGCCCAGGCACAGGCTTTTGAGTCAGGTGGACCTACATTAAAATCTCACTGCAGTCACTTGGTAGTTGTTTGACTCTGGGCATGTTAGCTAATCCCTCTGAGCCTGAGTGTGAATTAGTGAAAAAAATAAAAACACCTACCTCATAGGGTCATTGAGATAATGTATATAAAGGGCTTGAAAATAGTAGGTGCTTGATAAATATTGGCTTCTGTTCCTTCAAACGTTATGTTTTATGACCCCTGTAGTTTGCACATTAAATCTTCAACACCTGCCAGTGTTTTTGGAGTTCTCTACCTAGTGGTTCTCAATTGTTTGGAGTATAGTGGTACCCTAGAGACCTCTCTGTGGGAAATGGGAGCATTTAATTATAATTTTGCAAACGTCATAGTAAAGATTAGATCAGGCAAGAATTATCAATGGATATATACTAAATCTAGGGGGTTGGGTGGGGTTTTGATGAAGGATAGTTGCATGGTCCTAAAGCATCTTGCAGGGGAAGAAATAAAACAGTAGGGATATTGAGAAAAAAATCTGATGTCCCCCTTGATCAAGTGTTCAAAATTAAAATGACTTATGAAGGATAGATGGACATCACGTGCCTCTGACTGTGAGACCAATAGAGGGAAATGTCTGTGCAGTGTTCTGGCTGAGAATGCAAACCTCAATCTAATCACAAGGAAACTTCAGACACGCAAAATCAGGAACATTCTCTTATAATAAAGAACAAGGAGGTTGGTTCAAGATGGTGGACTAGAAGGACATGCGCTCACTCCCTCTTCTGAGAGCACCGGAATCACAACTAACTGCTGAACAGTCATCAACAGGAAGACACTGGAACTCACCAAAAAAGATACCCCACATCCAAAGACAAAGGAGAAGCTGCAATGAGACAGTAGGAGAGGCACAATCACAATAAAATCAAATCCCATAACCGCTGGGTGGGTGACTCACAAAGTGGAGAACAATTATACTACAGAAGTCCACCCACTGGAGTGAAGGTTCTGAGCCCCACATCAGGCTTCCAAACCTGGGTGTCTGGCAATGGGAGGAGGAATTCCTAGAGAATCAGACTTCGAAGGCTAGTGGGATATGGTTGCAGGACTTTGACAGGACTGGGGGAAACAGAGACCCCACTCTTTGAGGGCACACACAAAGTAGTGTGTGCATCAGGACCCACGGGGAAGGAGCAGTGACCTGATAGGAGACTGAACCAGACCTACCTGCTAGTGTTGGAGGGTCTCCTGCAGAGGCGGGGGGAGGCTGTGGCTCACCGCGGGGACAAGGACACTGGCAGCAGAAGTTCTGGGAAGTACTCCTTGGCATGAGCCCTCCTGGAGTCCACCATTAGTCCCACCAAAGAGCCTGTAGCCTCCAATGCTGGGTCGCCTCAGGCCAAACAAACAACAGGGAGGGAACTCAGCCCCACCCATCAGCAGACAAGCGGATTAAAGTTTTACTGAGCTCTGCCTACCAGAGCAACACCGAGCTCTACCACCACCAGTCCCTCCCTTCAGAAAGCTTGCACAAGCCTCTTAGATAGCCTCATCCACCAGAGGGCAGACAGCAGAAGCAAGAACTACAATCCTGCAGCCTGTGGAATGAAAACCACATTCACAGAAAGATAGACAAGATGAAAAGGCAGAGGACTAGGTACCAGATGAAGGAACAAGACAAAACCCCAGAAAAACAACTAAATGAAGTGGAGATAGGCAACCTTCCAGAAAAAGAATTCAGAATAATGATAGTGAAGATGATCCTGGACCTCAGAAAAAGAATGGAGGCAAAGATCGAGAAGATGGAAGAAATGTTTAACAAAGACCTAGAAGAATTAAAGAACAAACGCCTAGAAGAATAAAGAACAAATAAACAGAGATGAACAATATAATAACTGAAATGAAAAATACACTAGAAGGAATCAATAGCAGAATAACTGAGGTAGAAGAACAGATAAGTGACCTGGAAGACAGAATGGTGGAATTCACTGCCCCCCGTAAAGAACAGAATAAAGAAAGAAGAATGCAAAGAAATGAAGACAGCCTAAGAGACCTCTGGGACAACATTAAGCATACCAACTTTTGCATTATAGGGGTCCCAGAAGGAGAAGAGAGAGAGAAAGGACCCGAGAAAATATTTGAAGAAATTATAGTCGAAAACTTTCCTAACATGGGAAAGGAAATAGCCACCAAAGTCCAGGAAGCGCAAAGAGTCCCAGGCAGGATAGACACAGGGAAAAATACACCGAGACACATAGTAATCAAGTTGACAAAAATTAAAGACAAAGAAAAATTCTTAAAAGCAGCAAGGGAAAAATGACAAATAGCATACAAGGGAATTTGCATAAGGTTAACAGTTGATTTCTCAGCAGAAACTCTACAAGCCAGAAGGGAGTGGCACTACATATTTAAAGTGTTGAAAGGGAAGAACCTACAACCAAGATTACTCTACCAGGCAAGGATCTCATTCAGATTCGACAGAGAAATCAAAAGCTTTACAGACAAGCAAAAACTAAGAGAATTCAGCAGCACCGAACCAGCTCTACAGCAAATGCTATAGGAACTTCTCTAAGTGGGAAACACAAGAGAAGAAAAGGACCTACAAAAACAAACCCAAAACAATTAAGAAAATGTTAATAAGAACATACATATCGATAATTACCTTAAATGTGAATGGATTAAATGCTCCAACCAAAAGACACAGGATCACTGAATGGATACAAAAACAAGACCAATATATATGCTGTCTACAGGAGACCCACTTCAGACCTAGGGACATATACAGACTGAAAGTTAGGGGTTGGAAAAAGGTATTCCATGAAAATGGAAATCAAAAGAAAGCTGGAGGAGCAATACTCATATCAGATAAAATAGACTTTAAAATAAAGAATGTTACAAGAGACAAGGAAGGACACTATATAATGATCAAGGGATCAATCCAAGAAGAAGCTATAACAATTATAAACATATATGCACCCAACCTAGGAGCACCTCAATACATAAGGCAACTACTAACAGCTATAAAAGAGGAAATCTACAGTAACACAATAATAGTGGGGGACTTTAACACCTCACTTACACCAGTGGACAGATCAGTCAGACAGAAAATTAATAAGGAAACACAAGCTCTAAATGACACAATAGACCAGATAGATTTAATTGATATTTGTAGGACATTTCATCTGAAAACAGCAGATTACACTTTCTTCTCAAGTGCACACAGAACATTCTCCAGGATAGATCACATCTGGGGTCACAAATCAAGCCTCGGTAAATTTAAGAAAATTGAAATCATATCAGGCATCTTTTCTGACAACAATGCTATGGGATTAGACATCAATCACAGGGAAAAAAGCATAAAACACACAAACACATGGAGGCTAAACAATACGTTACTAAATAACCAAGAGATCACTGAAGAAATCAATGAGAAAAAAAAAAATACCTAGAGACAAATGACAATGAAAACACGACAATCCAAAACCTATGGGATGCAGCAAAAGCAGTTCTAAGAGGGAAGTTTTTAGCAATACAAGCCTACCTGAAGAAACAAGAAAAATCTCAAATAAACAAGCTAACATTACACCTAAAGGAACTAGAAAAAGAAGAACAGACAAAACCCAGAGTTAGTAGAAGGAAAGAAATCATAAAGATCAGAGCAGAAATAAATGAAATAGGAACAAAGAAAACAATAGCAAAGATCAATAAAACTAAAAGCTGGTTCTTTGAGAAGATAAACAAAATGGATAAACCTTTATCCAGACTCATCAAGAAAAAGAGGGAGAGGACTCAAATCAATAAAATTAGAAATGAAAAAGGAGAAGTTACAATGGACACTGCAGAAATACAAAGCATCCTAAGAGACTACTACAAGCAACTCTATGCCAATAAAATGGACAACCTGGAAGAAATGTACAAATTCTTAGAAAGGTATAACCTTCCAAGACTGAACCAGGAAGAAATAGAAAATATGAACAGACCAATTACAAGTAATGAAATTGAAAAATCTTCCAACAAACAGAAGTCCAGGACCAGATGGCTTTACAGGTGAATTCTGTCAAGCATTTAGAGAAGAGCTAACACCCATCTGTCTCAAACTCTTCCAAAAAATTGCAGAGGAAGGAACACTCCCAAACTCATTCTATGAGGCCACCATCACCCTGATACCAAAACCAGACAAACATATTACAAAAAAAGAAAATTACAGACCAGTATCACTGATGAATATAGATGCAGAAATCCTCAACAAAATACTAGCAAACAGAACTCAACAACACATTAAAAGGATCATACACCATGATCAAGTGGGATTTATCCTAGGGATGCAAGCATTCTTCAATGTATGCAAATCAGTGTGATACACCATATTAACAAATTGAAGACTAAAAACTATATGATCATCTCAATAGATGCAGAAAAAGCTTTTGACAAAATTCAACACCCATTTATGATAAAAACTCTCCAGAAAGTGGGCATAGAGGGAACCTACCTCAACATAATAAAGGTCATATACGGCAAACCCACAGCAAACCTCATTCTCAATGGTGAGAAACTGAAAGCATTTCCTCTAAGATCAGGAACAAGACAAGGATGTCCACTCTCGCCACTATTATTCAACATACTTTTGGAATTCCTAGCCACGGCAATCAGAGAAGAAAAAAAAATAAAAGGAATCCAAATTAGAAAAGAAGAAGTAAAACTGTCATGTTTGCAGATGACATGATACTATACATAGAGAATCCTAAAGATGCCACCAGAAAACTACTAGAGCTAATCAATGAATTTGGTAAAGTTGCAGGATACAAAATTAATGCACAGAAATCTCTTGCATTTCTATACACTAACAATGAAAGATCAGAAAGAGAATTTAAGGAAACAATCCCATTCACCATTGCAACAAAGAGAATAAAATACCTAGGAATAAACCTACCTGAGGAGGTAAAAAACCTGTAATCAGAAAACTATAAGACACTGATTAAAGAAATCAAAGATGACACAAACAGATGGAGAGATATACCCTGTTCTTGGAAGAATCAATATTGTGAAAATGACTCTACTACTCAAAGCAATCTACAGATTCAATGCAATCCCTATCAAATTACCAATGGCATTTTTTTTTACAGAACTAGAACAAAAAATCTTAAAATTTGTATGGAAACACGAAAGACCCTGAATAGCCAAAGCAATCTTGAGGGGAAGAAACGGAGCTGGAGGAATCGGACTCCCTGATTTCAGACTATACTACAAAGCTACAGTAATCAAGAAAATATGGTACTGGCACAAAAACAGAAATATATATCAATGGAACAGGATAGAAAGCCCAGAGATAAACCCACACACATATGGTCACCTATCTTTGACAAAGGAGGCAAGAATATACAATGGAGAAAAGACAGTCTCTTCAATAAGTGGTGCTGGGAAAACTGGTCAGCTACATGTAAAAGAATCCCTAACACTATACACAAAAATAAACTCAAAATGGATTAAAGACCTAAATGTAGGGCCAGACGCTATAAAACTCTTAGAGGAAAACATAGGAAGAACACTCTTTGACATAAGTCACAGCAAGATCTTTTTTGACCCACATCCTAGAGTAATGGAAATAAAAACAAAAATAAATAAATGGGACCTAATGAAACTTAAAGGTTTTGCACAGTAAAGGAAATTATAAACAAGACAAAAAGACAGCCCTCAGAATGGGAGAAAATATTTGCAAACAAATCAACGGACAAAGGATTAATCTCCAAAATATATAAACAGCTCATGCAGCTCAATATCAAGAAAACAAACAACCTAATCAAAAAATGGGCAGAAGACCTAAATAGATATTTCTCCAAAGAAGACATACAGATGGCCAAGGGGCACATGAAAAGCTGCTCAACATCACTAATTATTAGAGAAATGCAAATCAAAACTACAGTGAGGTACCACCTCACACCAGTTAGAATGGGCATCATCAGAAAATCTACACACAACAAATGCTGGAGAGGGTGTGGAGAAAAGGGAACCCTCCTGCACTGTTTGTGGGAATATAAATTGATACAGTCACTATGGAGAACTGTATGGAAGTTCCTTAGAAAGCTAAAAATAGAATTACCGTATGACTCAGCAATCCCACTACTGGGCATATACCCAGAGAAAACCATAATTCAAAAAGACACATGCAGCCCAATGTTCATTGCAGGTCTGTTTACAATAGCCAGGTCATGGAAGCAACCTAAATGCCTACTGACAGACGAATGGATAAAGAAGATGTGGCACATATATACAATGGAATATTACTCAGCCATAAAAAAGAACGAAATTGGGTCATTTGTAGAGAAGTGGATGGACCTAGAGACTGTCATACAGAGTAAGTCAGAAAGAGAAAGACAAATATTGTATATTAATGCATATATGTGGAATCTAGAAAAATGATACAGATGAACCGGTTTGCAAGGCAGAAATAGAGACAGATGTAGAGAACAAACATCTGGATAACAAAGGGGAAAACGGGGTGGTGGGTGGTTTTGGGATGAATTGGGAGATTGGGATTGATGTGTATGCACTAATATGTATAAAATAGATTACTAATAAGAACCTGCTGTACTACAAAAAATCAAATCAAATTAAATTAAAAAAAAACCCCAAATAACCAAGTGGTATGGGTGGAGCTGTAGTCTTCAAAAATGTCAATGTCATAAAAAGATAAGCAAAGGCTATTGGAAATGTTCCAGATTGGAGAAGGCTAAGGAGGCATGACAGTTAAATGCAATGCCTGACCCTAAACTGGATCCTTTTGTGGATGGGAAAGGCCATAAAGGATGTTATTAGGTCAGCTGAAAAAATTGGAATATGGATGGTCACTTAGATAAAAGCACTGTCAGTGTAAATTTATGAAGGTGAAAACTGTATTGTGGTTATTCCTATTGTTAGGAAATATACCCGTGAGCCTTTAGGAGTAAAAGGCCATAATGTATGTAACTGACTCCAAAATGGTTCAGAAAAATAAATTTATATATATATCCACAGCTACACCCACACCCATATATACACATTACATATGAATGAACATATACATATGGAGAGGGGAGAGACGAGAAGGGGCGGCTGAGAGAGAGAGAGAGAGAGAGAGACGGAGAGAGAGAAAGGAAAGCAAGTGAGGTAAAATGTTAATAATAGGTGAATCTGGGTGAAGTGTTTATGGGTGTTCCTTGTACCATTTTTTGGGCAACTTTTTGCAAAATTTCTCAACAGTTAAAAATAATTCATCATGCTTTTCTCACCTTCCCTGCCCCCAGAGACCTGGAGCACAAAGAATGTTGGCGTGGTGGAGATGAACAGGTGTGCATAAGGAAAACTGTCAAGGTGATTCTGATATCCTCCCAACCATGCCTGATTGAAAGGTGGGAGCTGGACTCTGCGGGAGGAATCCCACTTGACATCTTAGTTCTTTAATCACGACTCAGAGGTGGTAAAATCAACAATCATAATTTTGCAGAGTCTTGAATGAAATGGTGTTTGTGACTGAGGACTAGAGGATCCAGGACAGAAAGAGGGAATCGAGGCCGTAAGGGGCAAGGAGAGCCTTTGGGTAGACATTTTCACCTGCACACCTAGGTGTGCAAGACATACTATCTTTCTAAAAATCATTTAAAGCTTTATTCCAATCTCCTATCCCAGTTGGTTGGCAGGAAGTTCAAAGAGTCATTACGGGGACTCACCTTCCTAGGTCCTAGGAATGAGAGAGTCACTGGTCCTCACTGGGGACCATGGAGTTCCACACTGGGGACCGTGGAGTTGCCTGGTTCTCTGCAGGTCCCACCCTGGTTGGTGGCTTGGCTGGCTGATTCTCCACCATGGCCAGTCTGGGCACCTGTGTGCCAGGGGTGCTGCCATGCTGGGGGCCTCTTGCGGTCACCCCTGTGAGGTCCTTCCACTACCACCCTGGTGCACTGCCACATGGCAGGGTGTGGGCCCCTGCTCCCCATGGGACCCCATCCCCAGTCTGGATTGTCTGCCTTTCCTTCTTCAGAACCTTCAAAGTTACACAGCACCCTCTGTGCCATCCTCCCAGACTAGCTACTCACCCATCAGCATAATTTTATCAGTGAGTTCAGGATTTTACAAAAGACAAGATGGGACCACAGACTTAGCCACCTAGTTACGTGCTTGGAATTGGGTGTGAGGTGGAGGTGGGAACCACAGAAAAAAACAAATGAATGTCAAAAAATATCTTGACACGTAACTTTTTATTTCCTATGTATACGTAGTCCAATTTCAAATTTTAAAAATATTCCCATCAATACGGGCAAATCAGGGGCAGTTCTGCCTGGTCTTTAGAAGCTGTTTTCTCACCAGCCACTAGGTGTCACATCTGAAAATCTCAGAGCAGCCCCAGGGGTGAACCTTCTGTTTTGGGGTCAGCACACAAGTTTATAAATATTTTGGTGTTCAGAAAGGAAGGCTCAGGATAATTTTAGTCCATCAGGGATTTTTTTTTTTTCACTAAGGACAATACTTTAAGACTGGTGGCATGTTAAAAGGAAACTCTACAAAGTAGTGATATTGAACTGATGTGGAGGGAATGAATGGTTTCAAAGTAGTGAATGACTTACACCCACCAAAATGTCTGTGTAGCTCTTTTGAGTCCCATTGTTTTCCTGTCACATGACTAGACACTTCCTGGTAGGTTCAGTATAAAAATCACAGTTGACTTAAATTCTGGCTTCTGATCCTAGAGGCCAGAAGTGAACTCACCACGCAGAGATGGGAACTTTCTGGGTCCTCTCACTCCCCCAGGGGTGAGGAAGATGAGATCTCTCCCCAGAGAGAACCCATGGAGGGTTTCCCTCCACGAGCTGACCACTCTGCCCATGAAACAAAGAATTGGGGTGGGTGGAATTTGAGAGAAAAGTGACTCCTGTTTCATCGGGACCTTCTCTGTGCCACGTATTTTACTGATAACGTCGACCCATAATGCTTACAGCAGTCCTGAAAAGTAGAGGTAATTACGCATCCCCATTTTGCACATGGGAACACTGAGGCCCAGAAAATCACATGGCTTTTCCAAGGTCATGTAGCTAATGAGGGGTGGAGCCAGGCTTGTCTACCTCTCCACTGCTGACTGGTTAGTTCACTTACTTTTGGTTGGACGGTGTTAAATTCAGTTACGGCCCTTCCCGTCATTGCCTCCCTCCCCAGCCTTGACTCTAATATTCACAGACTTCCTGCTTGGGGTCAGAAACTTGAAGCCAAAGTCCTAATCACTGAAGTCTCCTCTGGAGACGTGACCCTCGTCAGTGAGCCTGGACACAGGAAGATCCACGTAGCATCTCTCAGGAGACTGGTTAGGCCCAGTCCTTGGGGTTTGACCACAGTTCTTGGGGAACAGCCCAATGTTTAGGTGGGACAGAGAATTTCTGGGAGCCCGTCCATGACTGGGTGAAAGAAAGGACACGCTAAGAGTTTGTTTATGCAGTGACTCTGACAGATGTGTGGAGCGGAAGTGTTGAGAAGTCAGCCTGCAGAATAAATCGACTCATCCTCTGTTTGAAGGCTGGAGGAGCGAGTTGGGGTGACAGGTGGCCTCTGTTGACAGTGTTCTCTATCTTTAGATTAACTGGGTCCACTTTGGCTACCGTAGCGCGATATCACAGGGTGGAAATGTGATGATATTTGCTCAAGGCGTTTCTCTGGGAGTGGATGAGAGAATAAGTAAAATCCTTCCTGAAGAGCAGTGTTTCTGCTTGTTTGTTTGTTTATTTTGCTTTTTAAAACTTAAGCCCAGTGTAGTGAGGAAACTGTGAGATTTTAAGTCAGATCAAGATTCAAGTCCCAGGAATACCTCATCCTCCCTACGAGGACACGTAGAGGTTTGAGAACTTGCCCAAGGTCCCCCTGCTGCTGAGAGGCGGAGCCCAAATTGGATGCACTTGTCCTGATTCCAAGGCAGTATCCTGTCTGGAGCAGAGACTTGTCCCGGGCCCACGAACAGGAGATATTTGTGCTGTACCTTTGGGACACTTGTCCAGTCATGCCTACCTGTGCCAGTGCACGGGTGGAATTTAAGGATGCGCTGACGAAGGCAGAGAGGAGAAGGAAGAAAAAGGCAGGAGAGGGAAATTCTCCAGCTGGGGTCTCGCTACTGCCCCTCACCAGCCTTGGCCCTGTCATCCTCCTTGTGTAGAGTATGGGACAGCAGTTTATCCAAACTTCTTTTTGGCAGGATAAAAATACTGGCGACCCCTCTGAGTCTGGGGAGTTGGGAAACACACACCACATGAAATGTTTAAAAATCAGGACTGTAAAAATGTCTTTTTCTTTTTGATAAACTTTTGCTGATTGCCTACCATGTGCGATGGTCCATCGAGGTCCAAACCATGGAGTGAGATAGGGGACCTGCTGAGGACCTCCATGCTGGGCATGACGAATATGTCAGCTCCTTCAGTCCCATAGTTGTTCTGAGAGGTAGATCCAGTTGTTTCCAATTCACAGGTGAGAAGACTGAGGCTCCGGGAGGGTCACTGACTTGGGTCTAGCAGGCCTTTTGAGAGCAAGAGCTGCCCCAGGAAGGAGCTCATCCTTTTGAAGAATTCTTTGAGGTTATGACGAAGGATATTCTTTGGCTTCAGTAAAAAAAATCACAGAAGCCTGCAAGCTTGGCCAGAAGAAAGTTTCAGGAAGTTGACTGCCTCTCCTGCTGGGTTTCCTGGAGCTTCTGGGTGTGAGCAAGTCCCTCAATTGAGTCACTTGCATTCACTGGCCTGGCTGTTTTTTTAAAAACATGACGATTCCTCAGGGACCCCAAAGTCTTGAATTCCCTTGGCTGGCACAGGGTGTGCTCGGCACGCCAAGCTTGTTAGCTGAGAATTCACCAAGGGGATGCCCTTGCCCTTGTCCCTTGGCACACCAGTCATCCCCGTCATGCCATGTGCAGGGGCCCAGCTCTCATGGGGGAGAAGGGAAGCGCATGGAAGATGTGTTGGTGAGAGAGTCGTTGTCAGGCTTCTGTGTTTTGAATTGGCAGGTTAACAGACAAGGGCTGATATTCATACCAGATTCAGTACAGATTCCATTTCCTCTTACAGTTTGGAATGTTCTCTGATGTGCTGGACCTTGTGCTATGACATGATTTAATTTTGAGAAGTTTTTTTTATCCTCATCATATAGATGAAGACGCATGGATTCTAAGAGATTAGGGAACTTGCCCAAGGTCCCCAGCTGGTGGGAGGCTGAGAGCAAATTCGAATTCAGAGGCTTTTATCCTGTACCTTTGGGGCACTTGTTCCTTCATCTGCTGCCCCTGGAAACTCTGCAGAGCGGTCTGGTGTCTTTGAGTCTGTCTGTCTGGCTCCTTGGAGATCAGCCAACTTGCTGAGCATGCAGATGGGATGGATAGCACGTAGCCTGCTGAACCTGTCTCCTTGGCTGCTGGGCAGCCCTGTTTAGGGCTGGACTCTGTCTGTTTCTTGCAGATGCACTGTCAGGTTGCAGTGAGCGTATCTGGTTCTGCTCCCAGAGACAGAATGTGGCCAAGCAAAGTGCCAGGCAGGGCTCTTCTGGTGTCTGGTGGGCTGGGGGCAGCCCTCCCCCCCCACCACCGGGGCTCTTGTCTCGCCAGGAACCTATGCTGGGCTCGGGCAATTGAGATGAGTGTGAACTTGAGGGCACCGTCTGTCCTGCTGCCCAAGAGACAGCCGCCACCTCTTCCATTTCATGATTGCTTAAGAATTGATAATAATAATAGTAATAATAATGATGACAACAACAATAATAAAAACACTCATAGAATGATTATGTTGCCAAGCACTGTTCTGAGCATTTTATAAATATTTACTCATTTTAATCTTCACAGACACACTTTAAAGTAGGTGCAACCATTATCTATCTCTTTTATAGAAGAAGATGCTGAGGCACAGACAAGTCACGTGATTTGCCCATGATCACCCAGTAAATGATGGAACTGGGATTTGAATTTAGGGAGTTGGTTTCTGACGCATCATTTAAGTATAAATAAATCTTCATCGAGCCTCCCTGGTCATCAAACTCTGGCTGAGAGGCTTCTCTGTGGCTCCTGGAGGTCAGGAACTATGTGCCTAGTCATCTCAGCAGCTGCACAAAGCTTGATGCGTAAACTATTCTCTGTACGTGTTTGTAGAACAGGGTGGTGGAGGGATGGACGGGTGGACTGATGAATTGGCTAAAAGTGACAGACGAGAAGCTGAAACTAGGAGGCTGGGTTGGAAGTAGAAAGAATGGACCATTTACTGATTTGCAGATCAGAAAACATTTTTATATACATTGTTATATTTAATCCTCACAATAGCCCACTTTAGGGGTAGAGCAGATGCTACTGTTTCCATTTTACAGATGAGGAAACTGAGGGCAGGAGAAATGACTTGCCCAAGGTCACACTACTGTGTATCCAGTGGTTTTCCTACTGCTCCGTGGGACTGGCCAGACCCGGAGTAGGGCAGGGGTGCCAGGTGAGCCACTGAGCACCCCTGTGGCCAGGTGAGGCTGAGTGGGCAGCAGGAGTCCCTTGGCTAGGCTGGTAAAAGTGTCGGCAGAGGGAACTGGCTGCTTGGGACAGACATACAGTCCCCCTGGTGAGTTGGCTGCCGTTCAGCTCATGCTTTGGAGGAAGGGGAGCTAGGATGTGGATGCCTAGGGCTTTGCCACTGGACAGCTGCCTTGGCACTCCCTTTCTTGGGCCTTCCACTCTGTGCACCTGGCAGGACAGTCATACTGCCAGGCTCACAGTGGGAGCTCCTTATCTCTAACTCCAAATAGGAGGTCTACACTAAGCTTTCAGAAAGCTTCACTAAACAAGCTGCTTATACCTTGTACCCACTTGAGTGAAACCTGGGAGATTCCGTTTGTTAAAGTTCAGATGCTTAGGTCTCTGAGGATTAATTCCTTATGTGAACCTTGCCTTACATGAACTAATAAAACACATAGGAAGCAGTGAGTGCAAGTCTTGTGAAATGTCTTTTGGTTTCTTTCCTGCGTCTCCTTCCCCATGTAATGACCCTGGGTCAGACTTTTGCCATCTTGCCTCCTGAAAGGTTTCCTACTTCTAATCTTGGTCCTCCAGCCCACCTCCACAGTGGCCACAGCGCGCAGTCCAAAACACAGGTATGATTGTGTCACTTCTTTGCTTCAACGTTCAATGTGTCTTTATTCCCCTGAAATCCTGAGGTATTTCTCACCATAGTCTACCAGGCCCTTCCTGTGTCTGAACTAGCCTCTGCCCCTCCTGTCCATGCATACTTATGTGTGTCTGGACGCACAACAGTATGAGCCAGTTCACTCCCAGGCTTGCCATCTCTTGTCGCGCCTGTGCTCTTGTTTCCGCCTGGGGTGTCCTTTCTCCTCTTCCTGTGGATCCTTCAAGCCTTGTTGCAATGCACCTGCCTCGGTGAAGCTTTTCAAATTCTTTGCTTCCTTGCTGGCAGGACAAATATACTCTCTTCTTTGGTTTCCATAGCATTTCATGATATTTCCAATGTTGTACTTAAAACAATGCATTTTAGTCATCTGCTTGTGCCTGGCTCCATGATATTCTCAGGGACAGGAGAGGGGGCCTGTTCAGCTCAGTCCCCAGTGCCCAGCACAAACTGGGGCTCCTTCTGAGGAATGTTTCATGACTAGATGATGGTGAAGCCAGAGTCCAGTAGGGCTGTCCTCTGTAGCTGCGTTCTTTCTTCTCAAGAAGAGGTAAACCTTAAGGAACCCAGAGATTTGATAATATTTTAGTAAATGAAGGGGCGTGTGTGTGTGTGTGCGCGCGCACGTGCATGCACGTGCGCAATACTTTATGTCTGAGATTCGGGCTTCAGGGCCCCAGGATTCCACTTGTATTAGTACCTTAGGAGCTTGTGGCTCTCTCGGTGCAAAATTCTAGATTCCATTTAAAAGTCTAGGTTACATTTATGGAATGCTTCTTACGTGCTAGTCACTGAAAGACAGGTTCTCCCATGCGATGCCCATGGTGACTCTAGGTGACAGGTACTGTTATGCTCATTCAGAAGATGAGGAAACTGAAATTTCCAAAATATACAAACAGCTCCTGGAGCTCAGTATCAAAAAAATAAACAACCCAATTAAAGACCTAAATAGACATTTCTCCAAAGAAGACATACAGATGGCCAAGGGGCACATGAAAAGCTGCTCAGCATCACTAATTATTAGAGAAATGCAAATCAGAGCTACAGTGAGGTGTCACCTCACACCGGTCAGAATGGCCATCATCAAAAAATCTACAAACAATACATGCTGGAGAGGGTATGGAGGAAAGGGGACCCTTTTGCAGTGTTGGTGGGAATGTAAATTGATACAGCCACTATGGAGAACAGTATGGAGGTTCCTTAAAGAACTAAAAATAGAATTACCATACGACCCAGCAATCCCACTACTTGGCATATACCCTGAGAAAACCATAATTCAAAAGGAGACATGTACCCCAATGTTCATTGCAGCCCTATTTACAATAGCTAGGACTTGCAAACAACCTAAATGTCCAATGATAGATGAATGGATAAAGAAGATGTGGTACATATATACAATGGAATATTAGTCAGCCATAAAAGGGAACGAAATTGGGCCATTTGTAGAGATGTGGATGGACCTAGAGTCTGTCATACAGAGTGAAGTAAGCCAGAAAGAGGAAAACAAATATCGTATATTAACACATATATGTGGAATCTAGAAAAATGGTACAGGTGAACCTTTTTGTAGGGCGGGAATAGAGACATAGACATAGAGAATGGATGTGTGGACACAGGGTGGGAAGGGGACGGTGGGACGAATTGGTAGATTAGATTTGACATAAATACACTACCATGTGTAAAATAGGTAGCTAGTGGGAACCTGCTGGATAGCACAGGGAGCTCAGCTTGGTGCCCTGTGACGACCTAGGTGGGTGGGACGGGGGTGCGTGGGAGGGAGGTCCAAGAGGGAGGGGATATATGTATACATATAGCTGATTCACTTCATTATACAGCAGAAACTAACAACTTTGTAAAGCAGTTATACTCCAATTAAAAAAAGAAAACAAAAGATGAGGAAACTGAGGCCTAGGGAAGTTAGGTAACTTGGCACAGGTCACAGAGGTAGTAAGTGGTAGCCCAGGACTGCTCAAAATGTGGTCCACAGGCTGGGCTGCACTGGCCTCACCTGGGAGCTCGGGCAAAATGCCAATTCTCAGGCCTTCACTAGCCTCACTGAATCAGAAACTCTAGGGGTGAGGCTCAGGGATCTGTGTTTTAACAAACTCTCCAGGTAGCTCTGATGGACACTCAAGTTTAAGAATTTTAAGTATGCTGGCCGTATTTAAACTGAGGTATACGCATCTCCGAAGCCTTCTCCTTCCCTCCCTGTGTCTGCTATCTCAGCGAAAAAAGGGAAGGATGTGGGAAAGGACCCCTCTGGCGTAGAAATAAATCTGGGCAGTTTATGTTGGTGTCTCCCATCTGAGTGGCCTTGACCCCCGTTAACTCATTAATGCTCTTAACAGCTCTGCAAGCGATGTCAGCCACCCTGGGTTCATGCTCTGGGCTCTCACCCACCTCTGGGACCTCTTGTTATCAATGTGGGTGATTTCCAAAACAGAGAGTCTTGGGTTTCATAGCTCTTCAGGGAACAGTTTGGCAACAGGAAAAGGTTGAGTTGTTTCAGTTACTCTAGAATGGCTGCTTTTGACAGACTTCTAAGAGAAAGGAAAGGTGTTTCTCCAAGTCAGATTTAAGAATGTGCATTTGACTTTCTGGGGGAGCCTTTATTTCCTGAGAGAATTACATCAGCAGGAAAGGCTGTGTTGGAAGCATAGAAGCATGTAGGGTCCTAGACCACTTTCTATGGCAGTCCTTCCTAGAAGTGGACAACTCCTCCTAGCAGGGGTCTCTGAGATGTTCTCTGCCCTCTCCTTGCTCACCTACACACGTGTGCACACACGTGCATGTACAGGCACTCAGACATGCACACACGTTCACATGTGCACACACATTACACACATGCCAGTGTACAGAGACACGCACATGTCTGTCCCCCGGCCACACACACATTCACCCACTGTGGATGGATTTCCCTAAGTAGATGCTATTTCTGATGAATAGTAGAGAGAAAACGTCAGGATCTTTCTTTCTTCCCCATCTGCCTAAAAAAATAGCATTTATTGATTGCTTTGGGAATCTGGTGATATCACTGAAGGAAGCTGTTGCGCTTTCTGGCTACATTTTAAAGTTGGGAGGAAGGGTGAGCGTTTTCTCCTTGCTCTCTCAGGGGGCTGAGTAGAGAAAAGTTGTTCTTTCCCACCGGGCACCACCCAGAGTTTTGTACCTTCTTGTGAATGTGCAGAGAACCTGAGTTTCCTGGATCTGTCAGTACCCGTGAGGTCACATTAGCAAGTCAGATGTCACTGGATTTTGCCCCAACCTGCATATCATAGGACTTCCAGCCCCCTCAGAGTCTCACCGTTGTTTCTGGAGGTATCCACGAAGGGGTGTCATGAGTACACAACCACTTTTTGGTGCTCTTTCAGCTATAACAAATAACGCCAAAAATGACCCACGCTCAGATGTGGAGTCTGGTCCAGCCCAGATCCTCATACGCGCTCTGTATTGTCTCATCTCACTGTTTCATTGGTGTACAAGGCCCTTTCTGATACCCCTGTCCTCGTCCTGCCTTATTCCTTTTCCCTTATTCCCATACATTTTCCCGGTAGTGAGCTTCCTGTGGTTTCCAGATGCATCATGCTGCTCTCGCTGCCCAGGATGGTGTTCTTAGGAGTGTCTGCTTGGGAGATTCCTTTCCCTGCTTTAAAGATCAGCCACCCCCTCGTCCAGGAAGGCTTCCCTGACCCACTGTCCCCTGCCCTCAGAGTGGACACTCCCTCTTCCAGGTGTGTGTGTCTGTGTAGGGCATTCACCCTGCAGCATTGCCTTTTATTTACACATTGTCGCCCTGTGTCCGTAAGCTCAGGGTCCAGCTCAATGCCTGGCACATTGCTCGTGCCACAGCAATGTTTGTTTGAATGAAACTGGATCCATCTTTACATGAGCCCTGTGGGTGAGCCAGAGCAGAGATCATTGGCTCCATTTTGTAGATGAGGAAACCAAGTCTCAGAGAGGCTGAGTGACGGGCATTGGGTCTTGCAGCAGATGCATGATAGAGGCGGGTCTCTGCCTCCCATCTGTAAAGGCAGAGTCCTCTGCTCTTGTTCCTGAGCTGGGCTGCTTCTTGGCCCCCCTGAACCCTTCCCTTCCCCAGCTGCATAAACTCAATTGTCTCCTTTTAAAAGTCATCAGGACCTTTTGGAAATCCATCAGCTTAAGAGAGATGAGAAAATGGTGAAAAGCACAGCCCATTATAAGCAGATTCTCTTTCTACCTCTGGGGTTTCATTCATTGCAAGGCATTTGCATGAAGAATGGCAGCTGTGTTCTCTGGAAGGCTGGGTAATGCTGATGGATCACTGTGGGGTTTCAGTAAAGGCCAGTCGGCTGTAGATGGCATAGAAAGGCTATTTACAGAAGCAGCAATAAAGATCTTGTTATAAGGTCACCAATACGGTGGCCCTAAGAACTGTATTTAAATAAGGCTTCAGAGAGCCTGGATTTACCAGGTTTTCGGAAATGTGAATGCTACTTCTGGAGATGACCTTAAATCTCACTTAATAACGAATGTTGATGACTCCTTTGTAGGTTATTGCAAGTGTTAAGTATCATTCCCGCTAAGGAATATCATCTCTCACCAAGACACCTGCAAGAGCCCCAGTTGCCCCTCTGGCCCCAAAGGCATTACCCACACACCAGCCAGAGTGATCTCTGAAACCCAATTCTGAATTACCTTACCCAGGCTTAAAGCCTTTGATGACTTCCCATCCACCGTGCTTCTCAAAATGTGGTCTGGGGACACGTGCCTGCTTGTTACCAGTAAGCCCTGAGAAAGGACACACATTGAGAGCAAGCATTTGGAAGCTCTTATAGTAACTGGCAGAATCATTTTATGTTTGTTAAATCTAATAGTGAAAAAAATTGGGCTTGTATTTTCTATGTCTTTTAATTTTTATGCTATTTTATAGAAGTGTCAGTCTGGGACACATTGGCAGTGAGTCGTTTGAGCAGCACTGGCCTGCAAGGCCCGAAAGTTCTGGCCCTGCCTGCCTCCCTGGAGGTCCTCTCACATCCTCCTTTGTGTTGCAGCCACACTGGCCTCCTCACGTTCATTCTCCTTCCACGTGGAGATTTACAGACGCTGTTCCCTCTGCTTGGAATGCTTCTTCCCTGCCTGTCTTCCCCACGGATTTAATTCCCGCTTATTCTTCAGGTCTCAGCTCACTCATCAGTTTCCCAAAGAATTCTTCTCTTTTTCTTTTTCCCTCCAGACTGGCTAGTTATATGCTCTCCTTGCACCTGGTTCTTCTTTATAATACAAAATCATCCTCAAATAATTAATTGTATAACTTGTTTAAAGCCTATTTTCCGACTAGGATATTGTTCCATGGAAGAAACGGGCTGTTCCTGCTTTGCAGACTGCCCTGTAATCTTGGGATAGTGCACAGTGCCAGGCACCTAGTATATGCTCAATAAAGTTACTGAGTGAGTGAGTGCAGAATCAATTGGCAAATGTTCTTGGTACACATTGTTTATCTGATTATATTGGCTATAATTTTAAAACAAGAGAGCAGTTGCCTAAGAGTAGGCAGGTGAGAGAGGAGGGGATGCAGGTGATCTGTACATCACACGATTAGATCATCAGCCCCGGAATAATTAGAATTTGCCTAAAATACTCATAATCCCTGAGTATAATAGAGAAATACAAAATGGAATCCTCCCTGGACACGTTAGCCATCAGTTGGGTTTCTTTACAACCCCAGGCTGAAATCTGATTGATACAGTCAATCAGATGAGATCTCAGCTAAAAGAATTTCACTTTGGCTGGAGTGTAGAGTGGGATGAGGGAAGTGGCAAACAACATACCTGGAGCGATGACTATGACCAGCCTTTGCAAGCAATCACAAGGAGTTTGGGCTTTATTTTAATAGCACGAGGGAGCTGTGAAAGTTTCAGGGGTTTGGAGTAGAGAATGGAGAATGGGGGAAGGGCAAGAGGCTATAAATATTTTAATTAGGTCTTTGTTATTCATGGATCGATGGTTTGGTGTGCATATTACCCTCCTCTGAGCCAGGTACCTCCTCTGTGCAGGTGCTGGGGAGAGAGCAATCCACAAGACAGGGAAGAATCTTGAGGCAGGAGAGGAGTTAGGAGACGGTTACAGTAATCCTGTGAGGGAGCATAGCGGCTAGACCAGGAAGCTAGGATCATCCTGGTAGTGGTGGGATGGAAAGAGGCAGACAGACTAGGTAGAATTGACAGGAGTTGGTGATGGATTCGATGTGGAAGGTGAGGGAAAAGGAGCGAAGGATGGTGGATGACTAGGTGCCTGGTCTGGAAAGCTGGGTGGATGGTGGTGCCTTTCCCTGAGCTGCAGCTTCAGGCTGCTTGTGCTATGCTTAGATTGGGCCAACCCAGGTTCAAATGTGCAGGCAGGGGTGGGTTGGAAAAGGACCTGAGGGGCTTAGCCTGGGTTGTTAGCCTTAGGCCTACGTGTACTTGTCTGTGGACATGCCAGCTGCGGGTGAATGGATGCAGAAGAAGATCCAGCTGTGAGGGGCTGGGGGCTGCAGAGGCCCGGAGCAGAACTAGGCTGATGGGGAATCTGCTGCCACGGCTCAAAGAATTTCGCATTAGCCGTGTGTGCGTGTGTGTATGTGTGTTTAATCCATCATTTTCTTTATCTGCATCATGCTTCACTAAAGCTCTTGACTTAATCTAGCTTGACTTGTACAAATGTCACCATCCGGCACTAGGTCGTGTGCCTTTTCAATCAAAAAGAGTGGAATGATTCCATTCAGAAATGTAAGTCTATGACTGAATGCCTTCGTGGTGTGTTATGGCCAAACTCGAACTTGTCATCAGCCTTTGGGGTATCTTTTAAGTAAAAAGCTTGTTTGGATTAACAATAAAACAGACTTCATGCAGGAAAAGTTCTCACAGTTTCAGGGGCTTTACTCTGCCCTGAATCATTAAAGTAGACCCCGGGCAGCCGGATGTACTTTTGGAAGGACTCGGGGCACGTTGCCTCCGAGATGAGTGGTAAGAAGATGTGGCTATAGTATTATCAGTCATCATCATCAAGCATTTTATTAATAGCCCTGACAGCAGCAGGCAGACAGCACAAACATGTGGTTTAGTAGAAAGTGTATAAAGCAGGGAGTTAGAGCTTACAGCAGGATTTCTCCAAGTGTGGTCGGTGGTTTGTCCACACCAGACAGAATCCACTGGGGAAGGGAGCCAGGATTCTGAGTCCATTGGTCTGAGATGGACCTAGGAAACTCCATTTTTAACATTTTGCTCCCTAGGTGATTCTGATGCAGAATCACCTGATTTGAGAATCACACCTGTAAGCCCATGTTTTTGAATCATACAGACCTTTGGCTCCAGCTCTGCTACTTATTGGCTGTGTGTGTGACCCAGGGTCACTGCTTCCTCTCAGCCTCAAATGTGTCATCTGTAAAATGGGGATAGGAGCAGTGTCTACCCCATAGATGGGTGGTAGAGAGGATTCAATAAAATGCTCAGTGCAGAGCTTAGCAGGCAGTAGGTGCCCAGTAAATGGAAACCATTCAGCTCCTGCCAGGCTAGCCGACATAGGGCAGCTCCTCTGTCTTAATACAAAGCTATAGAGTTTAATAGGCTCTGCATATGGTGGAGTGGTAGCATACGCATGCTTGATTTACAAAAACTTAACTGTACATGCTCATTTTCCTCTCTTTTATGTAATTTAAAATTCTCCAAATTTATAGTTTGCACGTATATTCTTTTTTTTTTTTTTTTTGCGGTACGCGGGCCTCTCACTGTTGTGGCCTCTCCCGTTGCAGAGCACAGGCTCCGGATGCGCAGGCTCAGCGGCCATGGCTCACGGGCCCAGCCACTCCGTGGCATATGGGATCTTCCCGGACCAGGGCACAAACCCGTGTCCCCTGCATGGGCAGGCGGGCTCTCAACCACTGCGCCACCAGGGAAGCCCTGCATGTATATTCTTTATACACACTCTACCTAACTGCATGCATTGATCTTGGGCACTGTTTAGGATTGTATACGTAAGACCAAAGAGACTCTACTTTACAATTGATTTAAGGGATTTTCAAAGGCAATCCTTGAGCACATGTGATTTTTGTCTTCTGAGCTAACTTTAGAACCTCACCCTCATGGAAGGTGTGACTCCGCTATACTTAAGACACAATGATTAACTTATTTTTGTGCCTTGATTTTTTTCTTTTAATCTGCAAAATTGTTGGGTGGATACATGAGATCGCGGTTGTGAAAGGTACTTATTTCTTAAAAAGAAAAAGTTTTAAATTAGTCCAGAGTAGAATTGACAAAAATAGTCACCAGTGTGGTGGGATGGCCCATTACGATCAACTCCCAGAAACTGATCTGGGGCATCTTTTGTCCCCTTCTCACAGCTGTGAATAGCATTTTTATTAGGCTGGTGTTCAAGGGGTCTTTCTCCTTTCCCCCAGCATCCCATGGAGGAACTGAGGGGACACCCTTGTTTACAGCACTAGTGCCATTTCCCACGGTCTAAGTAAGGTGTGGACGTTATTGTTGACCAGATCCTCTAATGTGCAGTTAAATGCCCACTTCTGTGGGCCTGCATTTACCCACTGTAAGGAAAGGAGAGACCCACCGCTGGTTCTCCAAGCCATATTTTGAAGTATTTAGGAGCACCACCTTCAGTGAAATGATCTAGATTCTTTGCTTAAGAACTATAAATCCTTGGGATCTTAGAAGGGATTTTCTGTGACATACTGGAATGTGCTCCATAGCATCCCTGATAAGAGGTTGTCCAGACCCTGCTTGGACAATTCCAGGGATGACAGGGAATCACTTGTCCTATTTTCACCCAAGGTGGCCCACTTTCTTCTGAATATCTTTGACTATTGGATATTTTCTTTTCTTTATAGTGTTTCATGAAACATTTAACTCCCAAGAGCTTCCATCCATTGGTACCTTAGAACCTATGGCCAGTCCCTCTTCTGCATGACAGCCTTTCATACATTTGAAGACTGTAGATACTTCTCTTCTTGAGCATGAACAACTTTACTGCTGCTCCCACCCAGCGTGTCTCCTGCCTGTTCTTTACATACGTGCAATGCGCAGAAACAAAAGGAAGCTTTTCACAACGTCTTTCTCTCCAAGTGTTTTGTTTTCCAAGTGTTGATGCCATTTTGCCCAACGGTATGGTTAGAAGTTAATAATGATGCAACATCTGGGTCAGAGAGTATTTGCTGCAGCAGTGGGTCCTGGCATGTCTGTTTGATGAGAGGCAGTAGTGATTATTTGTAGAGGTTGTATTTTTCTGTAGTGAACTTACCTGTCCTTCTAGGTCTCTGCTGAGCTTACCTCCTCTGGAGGTCTCCTGTCATTCTGTCATGTCATCTGGCTTTGTATCTATGTAATTCACTGTGTAGGCATTCTTCCAGGTCCTGGGAAATCCCTTTTGGGGCTGAGTCAAGCTGTTGTTTCAATTTTACATGCTGTTTTCATTCTCCATATGTCTCTCTCTTGACTCCCCTGCTAGATTATAAGCTCATTTAAGGTCAGGATTCTGGCTTGTACATATGAGTATTTGTAGTCCATTGATTTTCACATTCTTGGTGTTCAGTGACTATGATATTGATTTGAAGAGGAATTGGTCTTCCCTTTAATACTAAATTCTTTTCCTTTGGAACCTCACCTGTTGCAGTGGTTTCTGTATGGATTCCCTCGTCTATATCAAACCGCAGACCCATGCGTCCCATTGTCACCTGAATCTCTCTATTTATACATCCCCCAGGGACCTCAAATGCAACATATACCATATTAACTAAGTATCTTTTAAACCCTCACCTGGGCCACCCAAGCCTGTTCTGCATGGCAACATATCTTACTTCAACAGCCAGCCCTTGACCATACCCGTATAGTATATTCAGTTATTTATTGAGTTGAGGTAATCCAACTTTGGAAATGTCTGTGAAATCCATTCTCTCCTCTCCATCCCGGCAGTCATGCCTCCATGGAGGCCCTCCCTACTTCCATAGAGCTGACATTGTTTGGAGAGACAGGCAATAAATCAAAAATCCTGAGCTTGGCCAACAAGCCCTAGTCCTTGTTCCCTGCTCCATCTTATACAGCATCTCTGCTGGTCATTCCCAAACACACCATACTCACAAATGCTTCTTGCCCTTTGCACATGCTGAACTCTTTTTTTCATCTATTAACTCCTACTTCTCCTTTATAGGTTCAAGTGTCATCTCTTCTGTGGAGCCTTCCTTAACTTTCCCAAGGAGGTTAGCCACTCCTTCTGGATCTCCACAGCACTAACTTTTGTACTTCTATTATTGAACCTGTAAGGTTATGATTATGATTATTTGTTTACATGCCTGTCTTTTCCACTGAGTGCTTCTTAACGAGCATTTTAAAGAATTAATTAATTAATTTGGCTGCATCGGGTCTTAGTTGCAGCATGCAGGATCTTCATTACAGCATGCAGGCTTCTCTCTAGTTGTGAAGTGCAGGCTCCAGAGCTCGTGGGCTCAGTAGTTGTGGCATGTGGGCTTAGTTGGCCCACGGCATGTGGGATCTTAGTTCCCTGACCAGGGATCGAACTCACGTCCCCTGCATTGGAAGGTGGATTCTTAACCACTGGACCACCAGGAAGTCCCCACTGAGTGCTTCTTGAAGGCAGGCAGTGTGTTTTATTTATCTCCTCATCCTCAGCACCGTATTGTGCTTGGCACAGAGAAGTCACCCAGTTCATTTAATAAAAATTATAGCCATTGTTTATTGACCTCTTAAGTGCTGTGCATTGTGACAAGAAGTTATTAACACGAGTTATCTCATTTTGTTTTCATAGCGGTCTTCTGAGGGCGACATTATTATGAGAACCATTTACACCAGGAGAGCCAGAGTTGACCGCTCATCTCTTGGACTCCAGAGCCCCTGTTCTTCACCAATGTGCCTCCCTTCCTCTTGCAATAGATATTTCTTGAACGCGTCAATGACAGGACTTTCCAGAAGTTATAAATTTCCACGTTTCTATACCACTGGCTCACTTTTGCCAAGTGCTGCTTCTCTGGGTTCTAAGAAGATTCCAAATACATAAACATGGAATAGTATGGCCAATAGCGAATTAGGGCTGTGTTCCCTGCAGGAGCTCTGCACATCCAGGTTTTCTTGGCATTATCTAGTTGGCTTTGGGGCAGGGAGAGTATACACCCCATCCCCTGCTCCTGCCTCTGACCTGCCTCTAAGGGGGCAAAGCCCTTCTTTCATCATGAGTTTGAGTCCATGCCTGATGCACTTGGAAGAGAACACAGGAGCACAGAATGCCCCGTGGGCTGTCATTCGCTGGTGAGCAGAGAGCAGAGGTGGGATGGCAGGGGGTGGGGGCGAGAGGGGGGAGTGGAAGGGGCTGGGCTGGACTAGAGCCAGAAAATGGCATTAGGCAGCAGAGCTCCCAGAAATGAATTCTGCTTTCTTCATAAATGGACTTAGGATTAGCTTTGTGCAACCAAGGAGCTTATTATACTGCATAATTATTTTATAAATGCAAGGTATTTCAGGATTGGAAGGGGTCTTAGAGGTGTTGTTGTTTCAGCTAAAGCTAAGCCAAGAGAGGAGCTGTGTGTCTGTCTGCGTGAGCAAGACTGGGTGGCGGCGCCAGGATAGGGTTACCACGGCTCCCACCAATTTATTTATTTACAGGGAGAAATTCAACTTCCAAGGGCGCTAGCACTACCGTGTTGAGGCCAGTGCATTTTCTCCTGCGGGGCACACATGGCGAAGGAAAGAGTGCGGCCTTTGGGTTCCCTGTAGCCTTGGCTGGATCCTGCCCTGCCACACACTGGTTGTGCAAGCTTGGCCCAGTCCAACAGCACGAGGAGAGAGGGCCTTTCCCAGGGTCCCCATGAGCTAACACGTGCAGAGCACCCAGCACTGCTCCAACGGGAGGCTGTGCTCAAAGAGGTTAGCTCTTCAGTTTGACAGTTTATGTGAAAAGCCACGTGACCCTTGGAAGTGTACCTGCTGATATTAGAGTTCCCATTGAAAGACATACGCTTTTAATGGCTCCTCTTGTCAAGTTGTGACCAGCTGAGGCAGCGTGCTTCCACCTGGGAGTGTCCCTGCTGGTGGGACCGTAAAAATCCTTGGCTGTTGTCAAGGTAGTTTCCCGAAAATTGTTAGTGTTCTGGCGTGTAACTGACACCTTCCTTTTCTTGGGCTTCCTTTGTTGTTAGTCAAGGTGAATTTGATGCCATCAATTTCTGCTCTTGGTTTCTTAAAGTCATGTCTTTCCCCAAAACTCTTTGTGAACTCCATTTTTTTATGATTCTTTTTTTTTTTTTTAATTGAAGTATAGTTGATTTACAGTGTTGTGTTGTGAGCTCAATAGTTTTGGAAATCCCGGGTTCAGCGGTTTTCAGACACAAGCATGGATCAAAATCATGTGGGGGAAGCCTGCTTAAAATGCAGATTCCTAGGACACCCTCCCCCCTAATTCTGATCCAGAAGGTCTGAGTGGACTTGGGAATGTGCATTTTATCAAGCTTCTTTTGTGATTCCAACACAGGAGGTAGGGTGATGACACACTGAGAAATATTTGCCCTACTTCCATTAACAACATTTTTACTCACAGTCTTTTAATTCATGTGATATTTTTCAATCCATGGATTTATGGGAAAAATGGTAGTTTTGAAGAACAGGTATAAAGTACCTATCCTCACAATGAGGTTGGTTAATGGCCCTAGATACTCATGTGACAATCAAAGAGAAACCTTAAAATTGAGATGGTCTTCACGATGCCTTCCTTCTAAGAGTATTCTCGGTTCAGTGAAATTGTCAACCTTCCCCTCTTCTGAAGTCCTATAACATCTTGTCTGTTCCTCTTTCATGATGCCAACATCTTTTAAAGAATCTTTGCATTCTTCGTGTTTATTTGTGGGATGAAGGACTTCAGAGTCTCCTCACTTTTGCAGAGTCCAAATCTTTAGCTTAGGTCTGTTTGGTGGGAAGACACCCTTCCTGCATGGACTGACATGTCTTGCATGGTATTCCATGGAATGCTCATTGGAAAACAGTGCCCCAGGTTGAGAGAGCCAGTGATCCGGTAGAAATAGTGAACACCCACAAAGGAAAAAGAACTAAAGTGGATTCCATTTTCCATGTTCAATGTCAGGGCTCACAGACACCTGCTGTCAGAATGCTGCTTCAGTGCAGGACTGGCCCAAGTCAGGGCAGTGGGTTCTGGAATATTGAGTGTGCTCTGGAGGCCAGCTTCCACGTGTGATTTTTGGCTGCATGGCTGCATGGCCTTCAAGTGCACTGGAAACTTTAAGAACCAGTCTGGGCTCTTGTCTTGTTTCTTGTTATCTAGCACTACTACTTGTGCCTACTGCCTCTGTGCTCCTGCCTGGGGCCCCATGTGGCTACTTTTACATGTCCTTCTCCTTTCTCTTCCCCCATCTCTGCGTGAAGGAAAAACACAGCATTCATTCATTCATTCATTCATTCCACAAATTGGGCGTGGAGGTGTTGCCTTCACATCCTGCTTCTAGGCCTTTTCCTCCTACATTTCCATCGATGATCAGAATGTAAAAAGAGCTCTCGGAGAGCAGGAGCATGATGTTATCTTGTTTTTGTAGAGGAAGTGAGTCTCATAGTGGCTTTTGTAAAATTTATCTCCTTGGAAACCCACTGACACATAAATGCTCATCTTGAAGGCTTTTGAGACGTGCTTCATTCTACAGCCAGTTCAGAAACTCTTGTGGCTAAGTGTGCTTCCTGATCAGCAACACCGATATTTTCTTGTCCTCTTACTCAGGTCTGTATGTCCCAGATTTCAGTGTTTCTTTCTGGGAAAGAAGGTGATAAAGAAAACTAGCACTGATTCAGTCCTGAGAGCTCAGTAGACTTTCTCTTCACAGCTACACCCAAATGTAAATATCATTATCCCCTATATTTACATGGAGAGGAACTAAAACTTGGAGAAATGACATCCCCCAGGAAAGAGGCAGGATTTGAACCCAGGCCTGCTGACTCTTACCTTCAGCTGTTGATTATTAGAAGGACTTTTCCAGGCCCCACTATCACCAACTCTCCCCGCAACCACAATGTTCTCGAAGACCCGACTCTCCTGCTGATCTGTGTGATGGAGGAGGACTGTTTTGTTATTTTTTTGTTTGTTGTTTTGTTTTTGTTTTTTTCCTTCCAGTTTTATTGAGGTATAATTGACATACAGTGTTTTGTTATTTCTGACGTGCAGTTTGAACGATTTTAAGTCCACCACAGAGCCAGTTCCCGTGACAGGTGGGTCAAGGAAAGTGTGACTCATTGAAAACCACAGATGATTTCCACGTTCCATTTTAAACTAGTGTCATCAGCTTCCTCCCACTCAAAAACATCACCCCAAGCTGCTGATCTTTAAGGACTCAAAGGGCTAATCTGAGCGTCCCTTGTTCTCTCTGCCTTGTAAGTAGTCTGTGCACGTCAACCCAGGAAGACAGGCACTGCCTGTGCGTGGAGTCGCCTCTTACAGCATTCATATGTAAAAAGCTATTTGTCTTGGAGCCATTTCCCTAAAAAAATACATCATGCATGTGTTCACTGTGCAAGAGTGTGTAGTGCCCGTGTGATCCAGGCAAGCCCCACTCTCCCTCCTCCTAACTGCCCCCCCCACCGCTTCCCACCCCAATCTGCCCAATAGACCATCTCTCCCTAGTTGTCCATTGGGAGTAACTCATTTGTATCAGGCACCCCAGGAAGTCAAGACTCTGGGTCATCCATCACCATCTCCTGGACACTCATCTCCATATGGCTTTTGTATCTTTTAATCGGACTAAATCTCTCTCTTCTCCCTGTTCCCTTAAACCTTCCACAGGGCCCTGTGGAACCCGCAGTATCTTATCAGTAAAATCCCCTGTGTCCTAAATCTTTTCTTTGAATGGCCACTTTACCTTTTTTGCTCCAGTTTAAACTGGGCTGTCTTCTGAGGACATTGCTTCCACTGGCGGTTTTATTCTCCCATGCCCACCAGGCTCAGGGGCGTGTACGTGAACTTCTCACTCCTCATGGCCACTTCAGGCCGTTGTTCTTGCCTCCTCCTGAGAAGCCCCCAGGTCTTTTGAAGCTCCTGCCTCAGTTGGTACTGTCTACCACTCTTCCTCATTATAGTCATCTATAAACCCTCTCTAGTCATTCCTTGCAGACTGCTGTACCTGATTCACTACTCTTGTCACAGTTTTGGGTGGTTTGAAGGTACCAAGTAGGTGATCCTCGATTTCTATTAATTTATTTCCTCACCTTGAATGATCTCGTCCTTTCTCAGCCACTCATTCCCTTGGGTATACACCAGACTTTGTCGCTACCAATCCTTGTACTCTCCACCCCCAACCCATAATTCCATTAGCAATATCCCACTCGTTGACTGATCCTTTCCTTCCTTCCAGATCATTCCTTCTAGAAGCCCACCTCCAACAATTATTCAACCCCCGGCAACTCCAAACTATTGAACCTACTTTCTTTTCATTGGCCATTGCCCCTGTCAGATCATCAGTTTCCTTCTTACCCATCTCGTTTCCACGGGCCACCATTATAATCACTCCTTTGCCTACCGTTTCTACTTACCCTCTGTTTTACTTGCCTAGCACAGCCCCATAGCCAGGTAAGCCAGCAACCCTCCTCCTACTCTCTGGCAGCTGAATGTGGCTGAGAAGAACATATAACCAGGCTGACTGTCTTATTTAAAAATTCATGACCACGAGATGGACTTGGAGGGTATTATACTAAGTGAAGTAAGTCAGACAGAGAAAGACAAATACTGTATGTTATCACTTATATATGGAATCTAAAAAATAAGACAAACTAGTGCGCATAACAAAAATGAAATAGACTCACAGATACAGAAAACAAACTAGTGGTTTACCAGTGAGGAGAGGGAAGGGGCAGGCGATAGGAGTAGGAGGTTAAGAAGTACAAACTACTATGTATGAAATAGATAAGCTACAAGGATATATAGTACAACACAGAGAATGTAGCCACTATTTTCTAATCACTATAAATGGAATATAACCTTTCAAAATTGTGAATCACTCTGCTGTATACCTGAAACATATAATATTATACAATAACTATACCTCAGTAAGAAAAATTCATGACCATGAATGAATCTCATATTGAACGCTTGTACTTCCTGGCAAATCTTAATACCTTCTCCTACTTGAGAGACAACTGTTTTATATACTCTCTTCTCTCCTCAAAATTTTCACTCTATCTCCTCCTCATTCTCTACTGATGACCTTGCTTCTTATTTCCCTGAGAAAATAGAAGCAATCAGAAGAGAACATCCACACACTCCCATTGCCACGTCTTCCACCCTCCTGCATCTGTACTCATAGACTCTGCATTTATATCCTACACCTGCTGTTTCTCCCCACATACTCTCTCCTGGTACAGCACATGGACTGTGTCTAAGGCCAACATCTCCACTTGTGCAGTGGACCCCATATCCTCTCACCTTCTCAGGAACTTTGCTCACAATAATTCTCCTCCATTTCTTCATCAATTTTTCTTTTTCCATGGGGTCATTCTCACCAGCATGCAAACATGCTCTAAAAGCTTCTGTCTTTAAAAGAAAGAAAGAAATCCTGTGTGAACATAACATTCTCCTCCAGTGATTGCCCCATTTCTTGGATCTCCTTGGTAGAAAAATTTCTCAGCATAATTTTTATACATGCTGACTCAGTTTTCTCTTTTTTTCAATTGAAATATAGTTGACATGTAGTATTATGTTTGCTTCAGGTGTACTACATAGTGATTTGACCTTTGCATTCATTATGAAGTGATAACCATGGTAAGTCTGGTAACCATCTGTCCCCATACAAAGTTATTACAATATTATTGACCATATTTCTCACGCTGTATATTGCATCCCCATGGCTTATTTATTTTATAGCTGGAGGTTTATACCTCTTAATCCCCTTCACCTAATTTCTACCCATTCCTGACCTCCCTCCCTTCTGGCAACCTCATGTTTGTTCTCTGCATTTATGAGACTATTTTCATTTTGTTTGTTTGTTTTGTTTTTTAGATTCCACAAATAGTGAAATCATATGGTATTTGTTTTTCTCTGTCTTATTTCACTTAGCAAAATATACTCTAGATCCATCCATGTTGTCACAAATGGCAAGATTTCATTTTTTTGTTGGCTGAATAATATTCTGTTGTATATATATACCACATCTTCTTTATCCATTCATCTGTTGATGGACACTGAAGTTGCTCCTATATCTTGGCTATTGTAAATAGTGCTGCAGTGAACATTGGGGTGCATATATCTTTTCAAATTAGTGTTTTTTGTTTTCTTTGGGTAAATACCTAGAAGTGAAATTGCTAGGTCATATGGTAGTTCTATTTATAATTTTTTTTAAGTCAAATTTTCTTTTTCTTTTCTTTTATTTATTTTTATTTTTGGCTGTGTTGGGTCTTCGTTGCTGCGCGCGGGCTTTCTCTAGTTGCGGTGAGTGGGGGCTACTCTGTTGCGGTGCGCGGGCATCTCATTGCGGTGGCTTCTCTTGTTGTGGAGCATGGGCTCTAGGTGCGTGGGCTTCAGTGGTTGTTGCTCGCAAGCTCAGTAGTTGTGGCTCACGGGCTGTAGAGCGCAGGCTTAATAGTTGTGGCACATGGGCTTTGTTGCTCTGTGGCATGTGGGATCTTCCTGGACCAGGGCTCAAACCCATGTCGCCTGCATTGACAGGCGGATTCTTAACCACTGTGCCACCAGGGCAGCCCTATTTATAATTTTTTTGAGGAACCTCCTTATTGTTTTCCATAGTGCCTGCACCAAGTTACATTCTCACCAACAATGCACGAGGGTTCCCTTTTCTTCTCATCTCAACCACTGTGCCACCAGGGAAGGCCTCTACTCATTTTTTAATCAAGTTTATTTTTTTGATGTTGGGTGGTATGAATTCTTTGTATATTTTGTATTAACTTCTTATTGGATATATCATTTGCAAATACATTAAAGTCTTTAATCCATTTTGAGTTTATTTTTGTATATGATGTGATAAAGTACTCCAGTTTGATTCTTTTGCATGTTGCAAAAGTTGAGTTTCCTCAACTTTTATTGAAGAGGAAACACCATTTATTGAAGAGGCTGTCTTTTCCCCATCATATACTCTTACCTCTTTTTGGAGATTAAAAAAAAATTAATTTTTATTGGAGTATAGTTGCTTTACAATGTTGTGTTACTTTCTGCCCTACAGCAAAGTGAGTCAGTTATATGTATACATATATCCCCTCTTTTTTAGATTTCCTTCCCATTTAGGTCACCACAGAGCACTGAGTGGAGTTCCCTGTGCTATACAGAAGGTTCTCATTAGTTATTTATTTTATACATAGTAGAGTATATATGTCAATCCCAGTCTCCCAGTTCTCCTTTTTATAGATTAATTGACCCTATAAGCCAGAGTTTATTTCTGGGCTGTCTATTCTGTTCCATTGATCTGTGTCTGTTTTTGTGCCAGTACCATACTGTTTTTTTTTTTTTTTTTTACATCTTTATTGGAGTATAATTGCTTTACAATGGTGTGTTAGTTTCTGCTTTATAACAAGGTGAATCAGTTATACATATACCTATGTTCCCATATCTCTTCCCTCTTGCTTCTCCCTCCCTCCCACCCTCCCTATCCCACCCCTCTAGGTGGTCACAAAGCACCGAGCTGATCTCCCTGTGCTATGCGGCTGCTTCCCACTAGCTATCTATTTTACGTTTGGTAGTGTATATATGTCCATGCCACTCTCTCACTTTGTCACAGCTTACCCTTCCCCCTCCCCATATTACCATACTGTTTTGATTACTATAACTTTGTAGTACAGTTTGAAATCAGGGAGCATGAAATCAGGGAGCTAGTTTATGCTGCTGTAACAAGCAGTTCTCACATTTATTTTTATTTATTTATTTATTTAACATCTTTATTGGAGTATAATTGCTTTACAATGGTGTGTTAGTTTCTGCTGTATAACAAAGTGAGACAGCTATACGTATACATATATCCCCATATCCCCTCCCTCTTGCATCTCCCTCCCACCCTCCCTAACCCACTCCTCTAGGTGGTCACAAAGCATCGCAGCTCTCACATTTAAGTGGCTTAAGACAAACAAATAGATAAACAATTAGTCATGTTGCAAGTCCATTCATGGGCTGGCAGAGGCCCAGTCCAGGGTGCAGGCTGAGAGCATTGTTGTCAGTCATGCAAAGGGAAAGAGAGATGACAGATTGCATACTGACTCAAAGGTTTCTACCTACGAGTGACACCTCTGCATACACTTGCTTGGCAGAAGCAAATCACACATACTTGCCTAGCTTAACAGGGTGGGGAAGTGCAATCCTACTGTGTACTCGGAGGAGGGGAACGCAAACATTTACGACAGGTCTAATAACTGTCACATTTACACATATAGTTATAGCCCTCTGTGAACCCCTTCCTGGCCTCATTTTTCCCTGTCTCTAGAGACTATCACTATGCTTAATTTGGTGATATCTCATTATGTTAATTTTTATTTCCCTGATTATTATTGAAGTTGAGCATCATTTTATATGTATTAACTATTTTGGTTCTCTCTTTTGTGAGTTGCCTGTTTATATAAACATATATAATATTAAAAATTATATTATTTGTTGCTTTTATATTGATTTATTAGAGTTCTTTATGTATTTTGGATACTAGCACTCTGTTGGTTATTTGTTATAAATATATTCTACTCCATGGTTTATAGTACCCTTTATTTGTGGACTCTTTTGAAACCCAGAAGTTTTAAAACACTTTATTGTTTACGTTTTAATCTTTTGTTTTATGGTTTGTGATTTTTGCATCTTGCTTAAGAAATCTTTTCCTACCCTGAGGAAACTTCTTTTGGAAGTTTTGCTTTTCAAATATAGGTCTTTATTCTACCTTGAGTTGAAAGTTGTACATGGTGTGAATTAGGACTTTATTTCTTCTCTAGTAAGGGTAATGAACAGTTCCAGCATCCACTAATTTATAATGCTTTTTCTCTTATATATCAAGTTTTCATATAACAAATATTCCAGGACTCTTTATTCTGTTCCATTATGCTGTGTGTCTGCTCCGGGGCTAATTAAAACATTCTTAATGGCTTCATAATTAAGTGCTAATGTCTAATAGAATGAGAATTATCCTTCTTCCCACCTCTGTTCTTCAAGATTGCTTTGGCTATTTTTGGACCATTGTTCTGCCTTAAAAATTTTTACAACAAGCTTGTCAAGTTCCATGGAAAGCCTTGTTGGAATTTTGATTTATTTGTTTAACAACAGTTATATATCACTTATTATGTGCCAGGCACTGTTCTAAATGCTTTACGAATACTTACTCAGTTAAAACGTATACTTTTATTTGGAGAGAATTGACATCTTTATGCTGTTGAGTCTTCCCATTCATGAACATGGCAAAGATCTGGCCTTCTTTAATATCTTTTAATAACATTTTATAATTTTCTCCATAATGATCTTGATTGTTCAGCTAGATTTATTCCTTGGCACTTTGTAAATTTTTATTGCTGTTGTAGAGGATATCATTTGAAAAATTAAACTTCCTAATTGTACATTGCTGGTGTAAAGGAAGCCAGTGCAAATAGATTGTTATTGTTAACCTTAAATCCAGCAACTTTGCTTAACTCTCTTGTTAATTCTAATTATTTGCCTGTGAATTCTCTTGGATTTCCTAGGTGAAAATTATAACCTCTGCTGGTTAGGACTTCTGGTTGAGCAGAAGTGGTGATAACGGTCATCTTTACTTCATTCCTGACTTCAAAGAGAATCTTTCTCATTTCTCACCACTAAGGAGAAGTTTTCTGTAGTTGTCTGGTAGGTTCTTTTTATCAGATGAAGGAAGTATCCTTATAATTTTATTGCTGAGAGATTTTTGTTTTGTTTTCTTTTGAATTTTATTTTTTAACATAGAATTTTTTCTGGTGTATGGTTCTAAATATTTTAACTTATGCTTAGATTTGTATAAGCACTGCCAATGAGTTTATAGAACAGTTCTATTGTCCCAAATACCTCCCTCATGCTATTCTTTAAACCCTCTCTCCAGCTCTAAGGTTTGGCAACCACTAATCTATTCTCTGTCACTATAATTTTATTCTTTTCAAGAATGACACATGATTGGAATCTTACAGTATATAACCTTTGAGACTTTTTTCATTTGGCCTAATGCCTGTGAGATTCATCCAAGTTGCAAATATCAGAAGTTTGTTGTGTGGCTGAGCAGTAACCCATTGCGTGGAGGTACCACAGTCTGTTTACTCGCTGAAGGGCATATGGGTTGTTTCTGGGTTTTGATGATTATGAGTAGAGCTGTCATAAACATTTGTATACAGGTTTTTGTGTGGCCTAAATTTTCATTTCTTTAGATAAATACTTAAGTATATGTGTAACTTTGTAAGGAAGTGCCAAGTTATTTTCCAGAGTGGCTCTACCAGTTTGCATTCTCACCATGTTTGAGAGTTTCAGTTGCTCTGCACTTTCACTAGCACTTCATATTGTCAAAGTTTTTTATTTTAGCCATCTTATTTGTCCTAAGAAGTGTGTAGTGATATCTCATAGTGGTTTTAATTTGTACTTCTCTAATGGCTAATCATGTTGATCATCTTTTTATGTGCTTTTTAAGCCTACTGTATATATTTTTTGGTGAAGTGGCTATGTTTTTGCCCAGTTTTTAATTGTGTTGTTTCTTTTCCTACTATTGGGTTTTTAAAAATTATGGTAAAATTTACATAACATAAAATTTACCATTTTAACCATTTTTAAGTTTATAACTTAGTGGCATTAAGTACACTCCCAGTGTTGTACAACCATCACCACCATCTATTTCCGGAACTCTTTCATCAGCCCAAACAGAAATTGTACCCATTATATAATAACTCCCCATTCCCTGCTCCCCCCACTCCCTGGTAACCTCTATTCTGCTCTTTATCTCTATGAATTTGCCCATTCTGGGTGCCTCATATAAGTAGAATCATACAACATTTGTCCTTTTGTGTCTGGCTTATATTACTTAGCATAATGCTTTCAAGGTATATACATGTTGTAGCATGTATCAATATCAGAATCCCATTCCTTTTTATGAATGAAAAATGTTTCACAATATGGGTGTACTATTTTTTATTTCTTCATCTGTTGATGGACATTTGGGTTGTATACATTTTTTGACTATTGTAAATAATGCTACTATGAACATTGGTATACAAGTATCACTTTGAATCCTGGCTTTCAGTCCTTTTGGGTACATACCTAGGAGTGGAATTGCTGGATCATCATTTTTGTTTTGTTTTTGTTCTTTTATTCATTAAAAAAATTGAAGTATAGTTGATTTACAGTGTTGTGTTAATTTCTGCTGTACAGAAAAGTGACTCAGTTATATATATATATATATATATATATATATATATATATATATATATATATATACACGTTCTTTTTTATATTCTTTTTTCCATTATGGTTTATCTCAGGATATTGAATATAGTTTCCCGTGCTATACAGTAGGACCTTGTTGTTTATTCTGTTCTTGTATTCATGAATAAGTATTCTTTGATTTTTTTCAAAGACTCTTCCTACATCTATGGATATGATTATTTTGTTTTCTTCTGTAGTTTCTTAGTATGCTAAATTATAACATTAATAGATTCTCTAATATTATTCTTACACCTCTGTGATAAGCAGAATTTGTTTAAGCTGTATTATAGAAAACAGTTTTGCTTTCAGTTTACTAACTGGTGTTGGCTCTGGTGTTTTTTACTATTATTTCACCTATGTGCATGTTTATGTTAGTAACATGAAAATATTAAACTTTCCCATACTCTTTCAATGTGTTTCTCTTTTAAATAATTATCCCCACATACCGGCTTTAAGATTTACTTTGCCCCTGTGAAAAGATAAGCTGGTCTTCCTACTTTATAAAAACTGGACTCTAAGTGTAATGGAAGAGTGCTAAACTAGAAGACAGCTATACAGAGAGAACTGTTAGTGGTCACTAGACCCTTCTTCTAGGAGCTACATAAAAGCTTCTTCCAGCATCAGTTTGCAGGTAACTCACTAGTCTCTTCCCTCCTGGGCTGTGTGCAAGGTGTGGAACCTGGGAGCCTGGAGTCCTGGATCTTCTTCCTGCCTGGTTCCTAACTAGCTGTATGCTGGGTCAGTGTCAGTGACTCAAGCAGAGAATGGATGGGCCAGCTTCATGGAAGATGGCCGTGACTGTGTTCAGTGATGTCTAAAATGTCATCTCATGAACGCTGTTGAGCCAGGAAGGACCAGCTCAGTGATTTCGAGCAGGTCATGCTGGCTCCCTAAGCTTCGGTGTCCAGGGGGAGTCTCCATGGTTCTAGAGGTTTTTAAGGCCATCATGCTGTTTAGCTGTTTAGCAGTTTCAGGACTGCTACTTTTGTCCCCGCCCCCCTCCCAATTGATATGAATCAATGAATGTGATGGTATTTGGAGGTAGGGCCTTTGAGAGGTAATTAGGTCATGAGAGTGTAGCCCCCAGTGATGGAATTAGTGTCGTTATATGAAGAGGAAGAGAGCTAGCCCTCCTTTACCCACCCCTGTCTCTCATCCACGCAAGGATACAAAAAGAAGGCAGGTGCCCTTGGACAAATTCCTTAACCTTTCTGAGCTTCAATTGCTTCACTTATAAGATGTAAATAATTATTATTCCCACCTCTAGAGAGTTCAGACCCTTTAGTATAATATTCAAGGACCGTCAGGACCCAGCCCCAACCTACCTTTTCAGTATCTTTCCTGGTACCTTGCACTCTGGCCATCTGAGATGCTCTCCCATTTCCCAAACACACAATCCCCGTGCACTCTCCGTGCCTTTCCTTATTTTTTCCCCTCTGCAGGAAATACAGTGTTTGTCTCTTCTGGGCCTGGTGAAATCCTCCTTGTTCTTCAAAGCCCTGTTCTCTGAAGGTTCTCCAGTCCTTTCCCATATCAGTTATCTATTGCTGAGTAACAAATTACCCTGTAGCTTAGTAGCTGAAAGCAACAATGAACACATATCATTTCACACAGTTCTGTGGCTCAAGAATCTAGAATCAGATTAGCTAGGTGGGTTTTGGCTCAGGGTCTCTCATGAAGTCACATTCAAGATGTCAGCTGGGGCTGCATTCATCTGAAGCCTTGACTAGGCCTGGAGGATCTGCTTCCATATGGCCACTCACATGACTGGCAAGTTGACGTTGGCTTTTGGTGGGAGGCCTCAGCTCTTCACCATGTGGACCTCTCCACAGGGCTGCTTGAGTGTCTTCACAGCATGGCTGCCTGGTTTCCCCAGAGAAGGGATCCAAGGGAGAGCAAGGTGTGAGTAGCAATGTTTCTATGACCAGGATTTGGAAGTCATACACCATCCCTACCCCAGTATTTTGTTGGTCTCTGGGTTACTATTGACTCAGTGTGGGAAGGGAGCACACAAGGGTGTGAGCATTAGGAGGTGAGGCTCACTGGGAGCCGTCTTAGAGGCCGATATCACGTTTCCCCAACAGAATTAAGTGTCCTGGTGTTCAGCCACATTCATTTATTTACAGGGTCTTTCTGTGCTATACAGTAGATATTTGTGTGCTAGTTTTATTTATTGGATACATTTGATCTATTCAGCCTGTAGGCAGCTGGTAATGATGCGGTGATTTATGGTGCTGGATGTAACAGTGCTGGCAGTGCATGTCTGAGCAATGTTTAGGGTGTGTGTGCGTGTGTGTGTGTGTGTGTGTGTGTGTGTGTGTGGTGTGCTCGCACTCGTGCCTGGCACATTGGCTCTCATGAGCTCAACTTACTGCGAGGTGCTTGGAGAGAAATGGAGCAGCTCTGGTTAGTCGTGGCTGTGTGGTTGACCCATACCCCGGATCTGAGGACCTCCTTGTTTGTTTCGGGCTTTGTGCCCTGCTGGTGGCTTGGCCAGGGTAGGCAGTGATCTTCTAGGTCAGCTGTTCTATTTAATGCCTGTGGAGGGGGGTGAGTTTCCCTTGCCCTCTCTGCTTGGACCCTCCTTCTCACGTGCACACCCTCTCAGCATCTATCCTCAAGTAGGTTTCAAAGTCGTGCTGGGAACTGTTCTTTCTCACAGCATGGCTGAAAGAAACCAAGGGAATTGGACGTTGAATTCAATAGTGTGCATTTTCAAAACCACCAGGGGCTTGTCAGGGAGCTCTTAGAAAGTGTGCCTGGCTGTGCCTTTTCAAGGTGGGTTACGTCCTTCAACACCTTGCTTCTGGAGCAGTACCATCAGCGCCACCTGGGAGCTCGTTTGAGATGCAGAATCACAGGCCCCACCCGAAACCGACTGAGACAGAATCTGCAGTTTTAACAAGATCCCCAAGTGGTTTTCATGCCTGGGGAAGTCTGAGATTCAGTGTTTTGGAAGGCAGCCTTCTGGAAAATTCAGTCCCTTTGGATGGCTCCTGAATGTACAACGCAGAAGAAGGTTCCCAGGCGCCCTGTGTGTCTCCTGAGAATCAAGCGAAAAAAGAGGCTTGGCCGAGGCGGTGGAGGTTTGGCTTCGCCTGGAGATCATTGTGGAAGTGAGTGTTAACCAGTGGGTTGCTGAGACTTATTTAAAATAAAAACATCTCTCTTTTCTTTTGGCAATGATTTAAGTGATTTTACTTTTGTGGGTAAAGGGCTTGGGATATTTTTGTCAAATGAGGAGTGGATGGGGCTTGTCAGTCTGGAGAAGAGGGGGCTCAAAGGGCTGAGGCCATGATCGTTGTCATCAAATTTGGGAGGACCCTGAGGAGGAATGGGAATCAGGCTTGTTCAGTGAGGGCAGAAGGAAGACCTTCAGAAAGATTCCATAATCATGAAGATGACCTTGCTAAGGTTGCAGAACTAATTAGAGGTGAAGGGGGCCCTAGCTCCACAGGGGCTGAGCTGCCATCTGTAGGGGCAGTCCAGACATGAGCTGGACCTGCCCTTGTTTGGGACGTTGCAGGGGGTCTAAGCAGGACATGTGGAGCTGAACCAGTTCCAGTCCTGTGAACTGTCGAGAAAAGAAAAGGGCTCACAGAACTGGGTTCACTTCCAGCTTTCCCATTTACTAGACCTGATTTGGGCAAGTTATTTAACTTTTCTAAGCCTCAGTTTCCTTATCTGAAAATGGGAATAATAATACTCACCTCATGGGATGGTGTGAAAATTAAATAAAAATTAATTATGGGTGTAAAGTTCTTGCCAGTGCCTGGCATGAAGTAAGGCTTAATACATTACAGGGTTTTTCCTTCCTTTTCTCTGTACTTATTTCCTTTGCCTTATTTGGGTTGGACTTAATTAGTTAACAGTTTGAACAGCTGGCTTGATATTGTATTTTAATCTTGTTCATTTCTGATTCTTGTTAAGTGTTAGCCGTCCTGGTTTGCTCAACTGGGGTGTTTTAATGAGGCCAGAGTAGTAAGGTGGCCCTGTATGGGCACTGCTTTGGTCACTCAGGTGTCACCCTTGTTGTGGGCCAGCAGTCGTACAGCCCGGGGTCTGTGGTTGTCACCAGGGCATCAGCCAGGAGGGCTGGACAGAGCCCCACAGGCTGTTACCATTGGGAAGCAGCCGGGTGCATGTCGGGTGGTGGTGCTTTGGAGTGACTGCTGACTCTGGACTGGTGTACCAGCACCTGAATTTAGAGCGTGTTTAGACATATCTGCTCTTGGATAAATTCACGTGTCCATCCGCAGATGCGACACTTTTGTAGATGGGAATAGGAAAGAAGGCAGAGTTGCAGTGAGAGGCATTTTATAATGTATCAAGAGAGGAGAGAGCTCTTGTCTCTGCTTTTTACTACCCCCTCCCTCAATTAAAAGCTTTTCTTGCCTGAGAAAGGGAGAGATTTAGGGTATGGTTGGTCCATCTCAGTCTGCTCCCAGGCCTTGAATGTACCACACTTCTCCCCTCTCCCTGGAACAGATCCCATCATCCTCTCCACCTCCCTGGCTCTCACCTGCCCCGGGTCTCCTAGAAGCCTTCTGTTCTCCTCACTCCAGACCACCACAGTCTCTACCTTCTGTGAACAAGGACCCTTCATTTGGCATTCAGCAGAGTTTAGATCATATCATGTATTAATTTTATGTTTCCCCAACTTGGCCTCGGGCTTCCTGAGGTCAGGACCTGGTAGCTTGGCCAGGTGGTTTCTGCAGAAATACCAGGTACCGTAATAAATTTGTATTGCAATAACTCCAGTAATCTGTGTCAGGAAGCTCAGTGCCAGGCCTCTGGTCTCAGTGGACTCCTGCCCACCCAAGGACCAGTTGTATCCATCCTTGAGTCCAGCAAGACATGGGGAGGAAGGGGCTCAGGGAATGAGTGCTCAGTAGAGGTTAATAGATTGTTTGATCTGAGTAACTGGAAGCCATGGAAAGTCAGTCTGAAACCTGGCAGCTTGGAAAGAGAGGCCAGGGAAAGGGAGCCAGGAAGTGATTGAAAAACGTAAAATTCACTTTTATTAATATCCCACTTTGTTACATAAAGGATTGGTGTACAGAGCAAAATAGAAATAAAGTATAATTTGTGGAATGAGGTTGGATATAGATAAATAAACAAATGTATACAATTAGGACCAGGGAAAATAGAAATATATTACATGAGCTTTTTCATATGACCCCAATTCCTTCAAATTAATTTAAAAAAAAACACAAAGGGCAATCTGTTTCCCAAGCTGTCTTCTCAGGTTGGCAAAGACTTATTTGATTTTCCTTTCTGTCTGTATTTCATCGCACCCTGGGTTGAATGAGCTGGCGAGCCACTCTGCCCTCTGGCAGGCAAACCTTGCCCTCTGCAAGGATTTGCCCATTACTCCAGGAGAGAAGGGCCCGGAAGGTGCACCATCCCTTCCACTCTCAAATTATCAGCACTGATGAGTCATCACTACAAATAGGTTTTATTTTCTTTTGTGCAAGAGCCTGATTCGGAGTCGATTTGACAGGCAAATGGGCCCAAAAGGTATAATGAGGCAACACTAAGCATTTCTGAATAATGAAGTGGAGAAAGGAACAGGCTGAGGGGTGGCGAGGCCTTTTATGTCTCTGGGGCACACAGTCCAGTTGGACTTCAGAGCTCTGTTCTGTTGATGGAGCAGGAGAACAGAGTGCCTCCCTGTGTGGTGCTTCTGACCTGAGGCTCAGTGGAGGGGAGGCAAGGGGTTCTCCTGCCAGGGCTGGGTTTCTCGAAAGTAAGGCTTGTCAAACAGTACTGATACTCACATGCTAAAAGTGTGATGGGTAGCATGCAGGTTAAGAGCACTGGCTCTGGAATAAGGTGCTATTGGATTCAGTTTCCACATCTGCCATTCGCTAGTTGTTTCATCACAGGGAATTTACTTAAGTTCTCAAAGACTCAGTTTCCATATCTGGAAAATAGGGAAATAATAGTGATAACCTCAGAGAGTTGCTGTGAAGATAAAATTAGGTAATGAAGGAGCAGTGCTTAGTTTGGTCCTTAGTTATATAGCAGCTCTCATTTTAAGCAAGTCAAGTAATATATTTTTATATAAGTATTTAATTAATTCAGTTATCTCTGTGAATTGTCCATTTTTTTGACCCTATTATTTTATGGTCTATGCAGCCTGGCAGAGATTTTCCCACATACCCATCCTACCTTCTCCCTCCAGCCTCTCCCCATCCCGCCCATGACAGGCTTTGGTAGTGTATCACAGACACATCTTGCTAAACTCAGACTCAGTGTCAGAAGGCTCCCTAACACAGTACTCTGCTCAGCCATTGCCAATCAGAGTTGTATATGTTTATGTTTAAAACATATCCTGGGGCTGTCAAGCATCAATATTTATCAAACCCAATGGGGGCAAAGGAAACCAAGCCCTTTACTTTTACCCTTGACAGACCACTACAAGGGAGTTAAAGAGATGGCGTACATTCCCTTCTCTGAGAATGCTGGACTTGGAGCTGGAAGAAATGATATTTCCAACCCTGATGCTTGGCCTTGGTCTCATCTTGGACAAGCCACTTGATCTCTTGGAATGTCAGTTTCTTCCCCTGTTAAGAGAATAGGTCTTGCCTCCTGGGGGCTGGTGTTATGAGTTGTACTGTTTTCACGCAAAGATTTGATTCTAGTTCCTATTCCCTTGTTACTGTTTTCTAACTGTGGAAGATTTAATAGGGTTAGGGAGACACCTGGTAGCTGGGGTTCTTGCATGAATGTGGCAATGAAGCTCCTCTCTTTGTAACTAGATTCTTCCTCTTCTGGATCCTGTTATTGTGCGTCCTGGCCCCTGTGACCATCTCACAAAAGGGCCCCTCTCTGCTGACCACCTCCTGGTCTTGTGCCAGGTATGAAATCCCCAGGCAGGTGACCTCCCCCAATCTCTGTAGGCTGGTACATGGCTCTCACTGGGGCTAGAGCCATGGAGTAGAGGGTCAGGACTTAGTGTGACTTTTCTCTAGGGGTAGCTCTCTCTGGAGCACAGCTCTTATCTGCCTACCTTTCTTGGAAGGCAAAGAGGCTAAATGGAAAGAACCTGGGCTTTGGAGCCAGGCATACCTTGATTGGGAATTCTGACACACAACTTTGTGGTCTTGGAAAAGTTACCTGACTTTTCTGAGTTCCAATGCCCTGTCTATCAAATGGGAATGACAGTCTTACTCAGTGTGAAGGCAGGGACCATGACTGATTGTTCAGGGCTTTATCTGCAATTTAGTCAATGTTTTATAAGTATTCCTGAAGGACAGAATGGATACTTAAAAAAAAAAACATATTTATTGGGCTTCCCTGGTGGCACAGTGGTTGAGAATCCACCTGCCAATGCAGGGGACACGAGTTTGATCCCTGGCCTGGGAAGATCACACATGCCATGGAGCAACTAAGCCCGTGCGCCACAACTACTGAGCCTGTGCTCTAGAGCCCGCGAGTCACGACTACTGAAGCCCGTGCGCCTAGAGCCCATGCTCCCCAACAAGAGAAGCCACCGCAGTGAGAAGCCCATGCACCTCAATGAAGAGTAGCCCCCGCTCGCCGCAACTAGAGAATGCCAGTGCGCAGCAACGAAGATCCAACACAGCCAAAAATAAAAACAAATTTCTAAAAAATTTATTTATTTATTTATTTATTTGGATGTTCCGGGTCTTAGTTGTGGCATGTGGGACCTTTGTTGCTATGTGCGGGATCTTCATTGCGGCTTGTGGGATCTTTGGTTGCAGCATGCCAGATCTAGTTCCCTGACCAGAGATCGAACCCGGGCCCCCTGCGTTGGAAGCGCAGACTCTTAGCCACTGGACCACCAGCGAGTCCCCAGAACGAATACTTATAGAACATTTAAATGCTCAGTGGGTGTTAATGTCCTTGTACCATCTTCTTATTCTGCTTCCAGTTCTTGGCCCCCATCGCACTCTGCATGGTAGGACGTTGGTCATTGATTCAATACTGTGCCAGGCATTTAGGCATTAGGAATATAGTAGTTTTTTCATTGGCAGAGAATCTGTGCTTGTGTGGGGATTAGACTGTAGTGGAAGCAAAACGCAGTAAACCCAGTGAATGAAGAACAGAGCATATGAGAAGGTGATAAGTGCTTCCAGGAGGAATTGTGCAGGGAAGGGGGATGAGGCAGAGGGAGAAGGGGAGTCGGGAGCTGCGATCTTAATAAGGTGGTCATGGAACACCTTAATTAGAAGGTGACAGCTAGGTAAGCTGTCACTCGATCTTGGACGGAGTCTCTTTCTCCCCAGTATTCCATTCGGTTTTCCTTGCTTGGGTCTTTGCAAGTGGAAGGCAAGGTGAGGTGAGGCCAAGCATCTGTGAGCAATGCCGAGCTTCACCTTCTACAGAAACTAGGAGGGTGCCTGGAACCTCATTCCAACACCCTCTTCTCTGAAGTCCCTTGTGTGTGGTTTTCCAGCCAGCAGGCTTCCCAAAGGACCTCACCTGGAGGGGGTCCCTGGCAAGCCCCAGAGCTAGTGGCAGAACAGCAGCCAGCCAGCATGCCAGGTAGATTTCCTTGCAGGAAGCAAGGCTCTCCTGTGAACAGCTTTCTCGTTGTGTGTTTGCCCTGGCACCCAGCACCCCAGCTGCATTTATGCTCCCCCAGGTGCCAGGGTTTTCAAAACAAGGGTGGCAGTGTTTTTGGTGCTAGTTTTGGTTACAAAGCAGTGTGTACCTGCCCATGCCACCACTATGACTGTTTGGACCACCCTCCCCATCTTTTTCTGATGGCCTGGAATGTTTGTGACTCAGTTGGGGTTGGGATGCTCATTGCTCTGAGTTAACTTCCTTTCTCACCATCCTGTCTCACCTGCCTCTCCCCACTGGTCTCCTTTGGAGAATCTTTAAGATTTGTTTCTGGCCAATTTTCTGCCGGGGTGGGGGGGGGAACATAAAGCAAACATACCAGGGGCACACTTCATTTAGAATGCTGCTTCTCAAACATTAAGTAGCAGTTGTTTAAATTCTAGAATCTTGTCTTCCCTTCCAGGATTCCATTTCAGTGGGTCTGGAATGGGACCAAGGAATCTGTATCATATCATCATTATCTTAAAGTCAGTTCCCTAGCTGAACACACTTGGATAAACCCAGATTGAGAGACATAGTTTACCTCCCTAACTTGCTTGTATGTCAAAGCTGAATGAAATCTACTGTTGCAATCCTCCCAGAGTTTAGCCCTGTGCTGAGCTCCCAGGTGGCTCTCAGTACACATGTATTGAAGGTTAGAGGCAATGTGAGGTGAATCCTTTTATAAAGAACCCTTCACAATGTGAAGAGTTGCCCACTAATTGATCTCCATGGTTATGTTTGCAGTCTTAACTGTTGAATTTTTCATAAAGCAGAGGCACGTCTCTGTTCAGGATTTTAATGACAAAACGATAGCCTCCTGAAAAGAAGAACTGAATAGGGGTAATTATTTCTGAAGGCATCTTCCTCCCTGAATGTTGCATTGATAAAGGTGTCTGAAGTTACACCATTTGTTAGTGCTTCGCAGCCGTAGCTGCTCATTGGAATTATCTGGGAACTTGGAAAGTGTGGATGCTTGGGTCCCGCCCGCTGAGGCCCTATTTAATTGGTCTGGGCATCAGGATTTTTTAAAACTCCTCTAGTGATTCTTACATGTGGCCAGGGCTGCACACCACTGACCTAGGAAGTGTGGAACCCCCTGGAGAGGGGAGTGGGTGATTCATTTCTTGAGACTTATAGGGAGTCCCCTTGGACTAAAGATAGAAGGTCCCCTGGATTCTGTGATTCAAGACTGCTCTGAAATCTGAATCTGAAATATGTTTCATATAAATAAATATACATACATATATAATGACCCAAACTATATATAATAGTTAATTGATTTCTACCCCTTTAATACAAAATTTGTTTCTGATTATAAGGATGGCATGTGCTTATCCAACTGTTAGGTTTATGTAGAAAAGTATAAAAAAGGCTGATAATCTCCCCAAATGCCAGCACATGGAAGAAATAACTGTTACTATATCTGGTGCACATCCTTCCGCTCATTTCTTTCTGGCTAAATACACACGCAGCCAAGATATACAGTTCAGCACCAATGGAATTAGTAATACATACCGGTCTATGTGTTATACCCAACACATCTTTCGGTAAATCTACATAATAACTTTCCTTAAATGGTTAACTTTCCTTAAATCTACAGAATCATTTTTTATGAGATCTTGCCAAATTCAAGCTCTAATTGCACTTGATAAATGGAACATCTACTTCACTGTCGAAGCTTGCTAGATATTTTTTTAAAATAAAAGGCAAACAGCAGTGTAGGAAAGCCCCTCTGCTGGTCAAGAAGCCCCCGTGTGTCTGAGCCGGCCAGCATTGTGCTGGTGGACCATCGAACATGTCGGGGCAGTTTGTGGGCTGGGAACAGAGGGGCTTAGCAAGCTTGGCCACAACCACTCCTTGTAGTGCTGGTCTCTGTTGAGTCTTAGTTTCCTTCTTTAAGACCTTTAAGAGGTCCTGTTTTCACCTGCCTTCTGAACCCACGCCAAGGGTATAGAAGGCCCACGCCAGTCAGCAAAGAGCTGCCTCCCGAACATCCAGGAGCTGGACTCACCCATAGGGGGCGTCTCAGTGGTGACCCATTGCTGGCCCATGGGTCTGGATAGTTACTCAGTTATGGAGAGAAGCTGACAATCTGCATTTATATTTGAAACCCCTTGATTTTTAAATGCAGACAACTAATTGTTTAAAAATGAAAGACATTGTAGGGGCCAAGCAGAACACACCTGGGGCTTTTTAGAGTCCTCTGGAAGCCAATCTGAGGACTCTCTCTACGGAGCCATCTGTGGCACTTGGTATGAATTTCAGTCTACTTCATTCAGTTCTAAAAATATTGATGGAATGCATTATTCTGCGTACCAGTCACTGTTTGAAAGATTGGAAACAAAAAGATGAAAAGTTATGATCCTTGTCTCGGGTGGGGTAATTTATAGTTTAGAGCAGCTGTTCTCAAAATATGGTTCCCCCAGACGTGCATTCTCAGTATCACCTGGAAACTTGTTAGAAATGCAACCTCTCGGGCCCCATCCCAGACCCACTGAATCAGGACTTGCATTTTAAAAAACCCTGCAATTTATTTTAACAAACCTTCCTGGTAACTCTGGTGCCTGCGCGGGGCATTGCCGGTCTCACCACTGAAGCTTGAGAAGCACTGGTCTGCGCGGGGAGTGCGGAGCACGGGCAGAGGTCTGTGGACTGCAGAAGCCGTGCTGGAAGCCAGGGGAGCTTTTCAGAAATGAACGGCTCCTTCTCAATCTTAAAGGATGAGCAGGAGTGAAGCAGTGGGGAGGGGTGTGTAGAGGGGAGGGGGCAAAGGAGCAGTAGCAAAGAGGACAGAGAGTATGTAGGGCGTGTTTGGGATTTGTCCATTTAGAGCGTGTGGCTGGGCCCTGAAGGAAGTGCTGGGAAGTACCGTGAGCTGAGAAGACTAGGTGGTGCCAGGTTTTCAGTACTAGGTCAGGTTAGCTGGATTGCATCTTGTAGATGTTGGGACATCATGGGAGACCTTGGGGCACTGGGTCTGCATTTAGGAAAATAATGCTGCTAGCAGGGTTCAAATTCCTTCTGGGTAGAGACAACTCTCACTGGCCTAGATCTCGATTCCTGCCTCTCCTGGCGTGACTTGGATCTGGGTCAGCAATTCCCACCCTTGGATAGGGTGGCGGGAGGGGAGGAAAAAGCCTGTGGGTGAGGAAGCAGCCATGGCTGCATGTGAAACTGTGACGGTGTCGCGACCACCCCTCCTTCTTCCCTCAGGGAAAACATGCGCTCTCCAAGCTGAACATTTTAGTGCTTGCTGGTGTTCTCAGCAACGGCGATGGTCTTCATATTCCTACTTTAAAAGCAGCCCGTCAGTTTCTGCAGCAAACATAACCTTGCTCTATTTCTTTCTTTAGAGATCTGTAGGGTCCAAAGAGGAAACGATTTGAACTCAAGGCCAGGAAACTCACGTCAATAGCCAACTAGGTCTTGCTCCGTTCTCCCGCCCTCCCTCTCTGTCTTCCACTCTCCCTTTCTGTCTCTCTTTCTTTCCAAAATGCTGGGGTGTGAGAGATAATGGGAGCAGGATGCAATGTTACCTCCGCCTGCTGGTTGTTTTGTAGAATGTCTTGTTTGTAATACATACAGAGTGCAGACAGTGGGGCAATGCAAATGACAGAAGCACAAAGTAGACTGAGATTAAATTCATTAATTAAAACAATTATGGTAAATTAAAAAATTTTCACCCCTTTGAAAGGGTGAAAGGAATTTTTTGACTCCCATTCTTTGCAAAATGATGTAATACATTTCTGAAGTAGTTATTTCTTTTGTCCTGTACTGCAAATTCTCATAGATGAGAATGATTTTAATGATTACATTGGCAATCTCCTTTATTCTGCATATGTATTGGATGTTCTTTCCTAAACTAAAATGAACAGGTTTTTCCAGTTGATTGCTCTGAATGTTCATTCAAGTTGATCACGAATATCTACAAAACACCCAAGGTTATAGCCATTATGGGCATTAAAAGTGATATTTAAAGGGGATGAAACTTGTGTTTCAATTTAACAATTGATATCTTTTTTATCCATAAAGATGGTGTTCGTAAATATAGGGGATGGTAATTATGACCCTATCAAGATGATAAATTATATAGAGGCTTTTCAGAGGAGGGTGAACAACCCTGCTGAGAAGCGTTAGGGGTACGGTTTTCTAGGGCAGCTCTCCGGACAATTTTCTCGATCCTCCTTTTTGTTAGACTCTAAATTTAAATATCCTTCTTAACAATAACCAACCTTACTATCTTCTGAAATCCCTGCCTTGCTTTGCGCCATGGACCAAGAAAATCAGACTGATGTCAGGTGCTTGGGGTGCATTTGTGTGCTGAAGGACATCCCGGTGAGAGGAAGCTTAAAGCAGAAGGATGTGCACTGGCTTTGAAGCCTGGTGTGCACGCCTCTTACTCAGTGCATGCAAGCCAGTTAACTCCTGTAAGCCTAGTAAACTAGGTATTGTTTAGGTCGTCTCCAGCTTAATTCACTTTTCTAATCAGAATGATTAAGGCTCTTGACCTCGTTTAGACATTGAGAGCAGCACTGGAAATATAGAAAGAGAGGGAGTGAAGTTGCTTTTATCCTCTTACAAAGACTCTCAAAAACAGCGTAATAGTGAATCATCCAGAGGATTAGCTGTAGGTTGGGCATATTCTACGGACACATGTGCCTTGCTCTTAATTGTATCTTCCGTTTTTTTTTTCCAGTTGCAAATGAAGCCGGAGATAAGACTGCCAGACCACTTGCCTGCTTCTCCCGTGAGTAAATCTTGTTTCACTCCTTTCCTGGGCTCCTTCAGAGCCTTTTTGCCTGTGTGGTTCACCCTGCCAGGTGTCAGTAAAACACTGCTAGTAAAAGAGTAATATAGGAAATGTCTTCAGTGGGTTATTACTCCATTTGAGCCCCACCGCCAGTGAGTTATTCATTGCTATTGCCTTTTCAGTCCTTAGAATTGTGGTTTATCAAACCGTGTCCTGGGGCTTTGCTATTCGAAGTGTGGACCTGGGAGCAGCAGAATCGACATTGCCTGGTGGCTTTTTAGAAATGCAGAGCCCCAGGCTCACCCCAGACCTACTGAATCAGGGTCTGGATTTCAACAAATCCCCAGATTCCTGTGCACAATTGAGTTTGAGAAACACTGCACTGGAGAATCCCCTCAGAGTACCTTGCCGTGGGGTGGGCTTTTTCTAAAGAATGAGTGCAGAAGAGTCTATGAAATGCTTGTAGTTGTCAAGGTCCGTTACACGTGTGGAAGCATCGTCACCTCCCCATGTGGACTTAAGGGCTGGCTCCACTGGCTTTTCCTCAGTTTGGTGATATTTTGAAGCTCAGATGGAATCTGTAACTGGTTCTCCTTTGGCACGGGGATGGTTGTAAGGGCCTAGGAGCTCCCCATCAATTTCACTTGACTCCTTTGTCTCCAGGTCTTCATCCCAATGGGTGAGCAAGGGTCAAAAGCCTCTTGATGTTTTCTATGCCAGAGTGATCAGCAAGTAATACATTTGCAAGTTAATGCATCCCCTGGGATGAAAACCCAGATCCCAATGGAGGGAGTGGAAATACCAAGGGAGGTTGAGTAGGGTTGGGTGGAGATGCTCCCCAAATGGGCTGAGCATCCAGTGGAGAAATAGTGGAACTGTAAATCAAAATAGTTGGATTTTTCCTTCCAGCGCTGTCACTACTTGCTGGCTTTCACTTAAAGGAATATCACTTATGCTTTCCGAGCCTCAGTTTTCCCATCTGAAAAATAGGAAACTCATACCCATCTTCTCTCTTTTATAAAAAACTTACCATCTTTTGAAGTGATGGCATGAGAGTCACTGCATTGTTCACATAGGGCGGACAAAGTCTTGTGTGTGGATTCTGCCAACATAAGTCTTAACACGTAGAGTCTGAAGTATCATTTCTCTGTTTATAGGACTTCTTCCAAATTCTGCCTTCTAGCTCTTTTGGGGGGGGGGCTTCAGAACTTCGGGATTGATTCCTAAAAATGATTTTTATAGAACCGTAATAATATGTGATAATGAAAGAGCATTAAGTGCTCACATTTTAGAAACTGTGTAATGAAACACTTGCTTCTCACAGGCCCCCCTTTTCACTGCCCTCCTACCTGGAATCATTATTTCCAAAATAAGTATTTCATCCCACAGCTCAGTGAAGATGATGAATATGCTTTTAGTCCCTTTATTTCTTCGTCTCCTGAGCAGTAGTCAGGCAAATTAATAAGCTGGGGTGGTAATCCGACCACGCTGTGCAGGCTGCACCCCCATGGGAGTTTCTGCCGTTTAGAGGCTCATCATGCTTGCCTTGAGTGTTGAAGGGTGCTGCGAGTTCAACACCCTTGAGTGTTGAAGGTGCTGTTGAGGAAGGTGTGGGAAGCATGTTCCAGGCAGAGAGAACACATGGGCACAGAGGAGCCTCGCACGTTAGGGAAACTGGCTGGAGAGGCAGCCCAGGGTCAGGCTAAGAGGGGTCTTTGTGCTAGCCCATGGAGTGGACGCTGATTCTGGGGAAGTCTTTGAAGGATGTCCTACTTGGCCAGCATCTCCCCCTCCTCCTGGAGCTGGAGGTGGCCTCAGGGGACCAGAGCTGTGTGGTGAAGAACTGGACCTCCCAGCCCAGCTCCAGACCCCAGTCAGGGGACGAGCTCCTGGAGCCCCCTGACACTGGGCTCCTGACATTGGGACTGTTGGCCCTGGGGCCAGGACTCCTGCTCGTCCAGATGTCTGGGATGCTGGGAGGCTGCCCTCCAGCGCCAGCCCCAGAGAGCCCTCCTCTCTAGAGAGGTCTGTTTTATGTGTATATCTGTCTCCCATTAGACAGTAGGCTCCTGGAGGCCAACGGACCCCTGGTTGAGCATGTATTGACTGTGCCTGGTTCAGGAACAGCTGCCTGTTGAATGAAGACTGAGTGAACTGCTACCCGGCTTGCAGCTGCCCCCACTCCTCCTTATCCTAACTTCGTGGACAGGGCAGGCTCTCCCACTGCCAGCACACACACTCCCGGATCCCTCTGGATCCAGGCCTCCCTCAGGGGGCTCCCATGTACTAACGTGAGAGTCCTCAGAAGCCACGAGGGACATGGGCTCTGGTGTCAGGCCTGGGTTTGGGTTCTGAGTCCAGGAATTCTGAATTCTGTGTGAACTTGGGCAGGTAACTTAATTACTCTAAGCAGGAATGAGTGCTAAAATGCTTAAAAACATGTGACGTGGTCACCGACCAATCAGGACAGATGTTGGCCATGGCTGATGTGAAGGAGGGTGCAGGAGGCCCTGATAGGCCAGTCACTGGGTGGGGCGGGGGCAGCTGAGGTGGATTTTGGCCCTGATTACTTGAGGTAAATAATATAAAGCGTAGTGTTTGCACACTGTAAGAGCTCAGTAAGTGTGGGTGATTGTCATTACGTATATTATTACCCTGAGTCATTTTCCTCTCCCCGCCTACCTCTCTCCCTCCCTCCCCTCCTCCTTTCCTCCCTCCATTCCTCCCTCCCTTCCTTTTACATGTGTTTATTGAAGATTTTTCTCTGCTAGGCCCTGGGGGCACACAGATGAGTAAGTCTGTCTTCCAAGAGCTCACAGTCTAATCAGGGAGTTGGAGAGTTGGACAAGTAAGTGGCCCCAGTGCAGTGTGTGGAGGGCGATGCGAGAGATTGGTACGGGAGCTATATGGGGAGGGCCTCATCTGGCCTGTGTTGGGGGTGGGTTCAAGGGAGTCTTCCTGGAGGAGAAAAGGATTAGCTGAGGCTTGGGGAGTGTGTGTGGGTTAACAGGTAGAAAAGGTAGGGAAAAAAAAAAAAAGAAGAAGCGACACCACTCTTCAAGGAATAAAGGCCATGTGTAGTGTTCAGACGTGGCCACAGTGTGGCAGGCAAAGCTCAGATTTGGGTGTGCAGCTCTACTCCAGAGGCTTAAAAGAGGCTGCATGCAGTGCAATGGACAGAGCACCTTTCGAGAAGGGAGTGCACGGAACTGGAAGAGACTGTCCTCAGGGAGGGGTTGGCCCCAGAGCTTGTGTAGCTGGGCAGCTCCATCCTGGAGTTTTGATTGCTTCCCCAATTGAGGAAGAACAGTTTCTCCCCTGAGATAAGTAATGATTGAAAAGAAAAGAATGGTGTCAAAAGCAGTAAGAAAATGGAGCCTAATTAGTAATGCCTGCAAATTTGGCCTCTTTTGCTTTGGGAGGTAATAATCCAGGTAGTGTTGAAAATAGATTATCCTATAAAAGAGCTGGAGTAGTTTTGGTGGATGGATGATAAAGCAAAGGGAGGTCGCCTAGTATTTTTATGTTGGGTGTATGATTGGGCAGAGATGGGCAGGGGCAGGCGGGGATGTACAGCTAGGGTGGGTGCTGGGTGAGCCTAGTACCTATTACACGGTAATGGCCATTGTGGAGCCCCAAGGCAAATTCAAATCACGTCTGACAGAGCGCTCAAGTCCAGCCAGAGATTTTTTCTAAACTGACTGTCACAGCAAGGAGGGTTTCTCACAAGCATCAAGTTGGGGGTGGATGGGTTACAGAACCAGGATGATGAGAACAAGGATAGGATAAAATGCGTGGGAGTAAAGGCTGAGAAATGCCATGAGCAGTGATGGGCTGTGGCTGTTGGCTGGGTGTTCAACGTTCTCAGGGGTGTGTACTATGAGCTAGAGCCGTATAAAGGGCCCAGGACAGGGTAGGAAGCAGATATGGAGATTTCCTGGTTTGTCTTAAACAACTGTAACTATTTCCAAAATGTTCAGATCCTCTGTAGAGCTCCAGGTCCCACCTCAGTAGTATTCACAGACCGAGCATCTTCATTTCCTACTTGCTCCCGCAGAAAGTTACCTTCAGCAGTGGCAGCTCTAGGGGCTTAGGGGTAGCAATGCAGCTCAGTGGTCTTCAAAGTGGGGACCCTGGGAACTTGTTAGAGATATGAGTATTTGAGCCCTTTGCCAGATCTGCTGAGTCAGAAACTCCTGAGGGTGGGTCTCAGCAATATGTATTTTAACAGACTCTAGTGGTGATTCTGATGCATGCCAGTATTTGAGAACCACTGCTGTAGTCGGAAGGACTATGTTATGGTGGTGGCAGAGATAGAGGTAGAGGTAAAAGGCAGCATGCAGAGCAGTACAATGGTTTTATTTAGTTTATACATTACAGAATAGTACAACTAGCAGTTTTCGATAACTGCTTGTAATATGTAATTGCATACAGACATAAGACAGAGCAAATGTTAATTGTCCTTGTCAAAGAATAGTATATTATTATTATTTTATTTTTATTGGAGGAGTTTGTGGGGGCTGATGGAGGTTATGGGAAAATGATCTAAAGGTCCCTCTAATCCTCCCTTGTGACTGGCACTGCTCTGCATCATCTCTTGAATCTAATCCTCTTTTTTCTAAGATCATCTCCTACCTGGCCCTGACCTTTCCTACTCCACAACAAGGTCATTGTAAGAACTGCTTGGTTGGCCCCTAGCTTCTTGCTTGTAGCTTCAGATCACCCTCCACACAGTAACCTGTACCGTCACGCTTTAGTTTCTGTCATGACATATTTGTGTTTCAGAACACAGGGAGTTACTCCCTAACTTGTGTTCATCCAAGATTTATCTGCCTGACCACAAGGGTCCCACTGCTTGTTCTTACCCCCTTTCTCCATCCCTTTCATCAAATATAGTCGTTATCAGCCATGCAAATCTGCTTGGTTCAGTAAACAGATATATCAACCCATTATCTTAGATTTGAAAAATTTCAAGTTAGACCAGAACTTGCAAATGATCTAGTCCAAACCTCACTACTGCCTGTAAAACTCATCCTCTTTGTGACATCCCTGTTAGGGGGTCATGAGCTCTCTGAAGGAACCCATCCAGTGATGGAAAACTCACCTTGTCTTAGTGAGGGTTGATGGTAACGGTCATAGTGATGGACTGGAATGTTATGTGTTTGGGGAACTGAAACTCACTCTGCTTTTCTTTTTTTGAATGCGTTCGATCAAGTCTTTGAATACATCCACTATATCACTTGGTCCCCAATATGTTAGTCATTGGTCCACCAGTGGATGGCTGATGATACTATAAGTAGCTTCTAGAAGCTTGTGGACAATATGTAACCCAGATGTTAGCTGAAGGCTCTTGGTCCATTGAGATCTAGTTAAATAGGCTCAAATCACTGTTGTGTGCCCTTTGGAGGTTCAGAGCAGACCTCAGTGTTTCTGTGAATATCTGGGATTGACTTAGTGTTCTTCTGGCCCTGATCTCCTACCTCTCTTGATTGTGTTTCTCTGTATGCTTCTGGCTCTTTTCATATCTGCTCTGACATAGACTCAGATGCAGGCCAAAGCCCCTTCCTCTTCTCTTCTTCCCGTGTAACCAGAGGCTATTGGTCAAAGCAAGACTTGACTGAAGATTAGGGAAAGGGAGATCACAATATGCAATTGTGTGCAGACAATTTAAAGTCATAGTTCTCTTCTCAACAGTTCTTTCACCCATCCCACAGCCAGTAATTGTTTTAAAGACCACGCTGCCCATGTAGCTCCTGGCCTACCACCCCTTGATCCTCCTCTATCCACCGTCCTCCATTCTTTACCCTTTATTTCCACTTCTCTCTTAGGAATAAAAATACACTCCTCCCAGTCTCTCGTGCAGAGCTGCATGACCATCATGTTAGTTGCTTTGGTATTTGCTGACACCCTTGCCTTCACCATCTCTCCTTTATTTTCAACTTATTTCTTTTCCTCCATGAAGGCCAGTTTCTTCTTCCTTAATGGGAATTGTGGTCCAACCTGTTGAGATACTAACAGATATTTAATTCCTTGCCACAAGTGTATAAGCTTACACCATTAAAAAATCTGATTAGAATATTTTGTGTGTGTGTGTGTGTGTAATGTGACCCCAGGGAGGCCAGGGAAGACATGGATTGGCTGTTGAATGCCAAGCACCTCCTCCCCTCCCCTCTCAATGTATACTCCTTTCAATAAAGTTAGGATAAAGTTTTGGATTCCAGTAAGAGGTGGACTAAGAAAACCTGAAAATCCTCCAATTTTTATAAGCCTGTAGGAATGCTGAGTAAAATATTTTTTTAAATGCCCTTAAATGCATAGTTAAACTTGCAATATAGAAAGGGAACTCTGCAGGTGGTAGAAATGAAAGAGGAATTTAATATCAGTACAGCAAGCTGTAAACATGCCTGCTGATTCTGCAGCTATGCTGCATGGGGGTGGTGCTGCTAGTTCCATGGGATCTAGTAACACATGTTTTAACATCCACCTGGGGAAAGAAGTTAAGGCCTTGGCCTGTGCAGCCTGGGGAGTTGGATATGAGACTTCTGCCTGAACTTGACTCTTAAAACATATGGCAGATCGTGTTTTCCAAAAATATTTGCAGCTCTATCTCCCATCCCACATGCTCTTCTTGCAGAGTGATGTTGACAAGCCTCCCACTGAGATGTGAAGCCTATGTTCCATCCCCTTGAATTTTGGTGGCCTGTAACTGTGGCAGAATGTTGCTACGTGACTTGCAAAGTTACATCATCATAAGTGATGCAGCTTCCACCTGGGGCCTGTTGGGATGCTTGTTCTTGGAACACTGTCATCATGCTGTGAGGAAACAGAGAGGCCATATGGTGAGCCCACTGCTGCACCACCCATCCCAAAGTACAGGTTTGTGAGCAAAATAAATGGTTGTTGTTGTGGTTTGAAGCCACTAAGTTTGGGGTGATTTGTTATGCAGCAATAGATAACTGGAACAAAGGGCTACCTCCTCAGTGAAAGAGGGACCTGAAAAACAAAATACATCCATTAGCATAGGGAGATAACAAGGAAACTTGTTTGCCTCCTCTTGCTCTTGAGGAAAAGTCTCCCCTGGGCGATGGAAACTACCTGCCTGGTCCAGGTACCCTTTCAAACTAAGAAATTAGTAAAAATTGGTTCTGTGGGCTAGTAATGGCAGAATCAAATGGAAAAATGCAGTAAAATCAATTGTAAAAATATTCTGAAATGCAACCCAAGTCATAATTTATTTTCATAAAGAAAACAAGGAACACTAAATATCGTCTCACAATCAAAATTTTAAAAAAATCCACAGGGGCAGCAATCCACCAGGATGAACAAGAGTCAGTGAGCACAATGAATAGAGAATTAGAACCCTAAGACCTCGAGGTAATATATTGACAAACTGAAAGAAAACATGAACTATATATATTTAAAAATAAAGATATAAAAATAATTGAAACTCTAAGAAAGGAACAAAAAGGAAGATTTTTAAGAGAACCTATAGAACTTCCAGAAATGTGAAAGTTAACATTAACAATAAACAAAGAAACAGACAAATAAACCCAAACACAGTTTATCCACCTGTGTTGGGTAGGACTAAAAAGGGAAATAATGAACTGGAAGATATATCTGAGGAAATTATCCAGAATGCAGCACAGGCAAACATGAAAGAATGGTTAAGCAATATGGAAGATAGAAAGAGAAGGTCCAACATACATCAAATAGGGATTCTAGAATGAAAGACCAGGGGGAATATGGGAAAACTAGTAACTGAAAATCTAGTAGCTGAGAGTCCTGCAGAGTTGACTAGTGATATGAATTGTCAGATTGAAGAATCATACCTAGTTTCAAGCCCAGAAATAAAAATTAACCCATTGCTAGACACATAATAATGAAACTGTAGAACATAAGCAATGAAAAAAAACTAAAAACAATTGGAGGGAAGAAAGATTACCTACTGTGTCTGAAACTGTAAGTTTAGTTCTTCTATATTAAAAGAACCTTGATTTTTTAGTGGGGTCTATGTCCCCATCCCTCCAAATAGAGTGCATTTCTCAGGTTCTCTTGAAGCTAGGTATGATGATGTAACTAAGTTCTGGTCAATGAAATGTAAGCAGAACTGTTGGGGCAGATTTCTGGAAACTTTCTTGAGGGTCTTGTGCTCCCTTTTTTCCGTTTCTTATTTATCCCTTCTCCACCCTGCTGCCTGGAACACAAATGTGATACTGAAAGCTCTAGCTGCCACCTTGGACCACAGGGATAATGGTCACACCAAGGGTTGGTAGTGTGGTAATATGAAGACTTTGTGGGACAGAGCTGCTATACCAGCCATGAAATGCTTACCTCTAGATTTTAGAGAGCTTAACATAAACTTCTATCTTGTTTGATATTTTGGAATTTTGAGTTTCTGTTACAAAGACATGTAGAATCCTAACTAATGCATCTACCAAGAGTAATAATTAGACTGACTGCATACTTCTTAATAGCATGTTTAGAAGTCAGAAGACAAATTGAATATTTGTGAAATGATGAGGGAAAAGAACTGCCAACCTGGAATACTATACTGAGAGAAATATCATTCAGGAGTGAGGCCAAAATAAAGACATTTTTCAGGCAAAGAAATTCCAAGAGAATTTATTATATGTATACCCTTGCACAGAGAATTACTAAATGCTATATCTCAGGAAGAAGACAACTGAACCCAGAAATAAGAATAAATTATGTTTAACAATTAGTTAAAAAGAATATTGGGATGTTTTTAGTTTTTTAAAAAACAGCTTTATTGAGATATAATTCATATACCATAAGGTTTCCCTGTTAAAAGTGTACAATTCAATAGCTTTTAATGTATTTGTGGAGTTGTGCAACCATCACCATAATCTAATTTTAGAAAACTTTTGTCATTCCTAAAAGAAATCTTGCGCCCAATAGCAGTCACTTTTCATTGAGACTCATACTCCTAGTCCTAGTATATCACAAACCTACTCTGTGTTTCTATATATTTGTCTATTCTGGCCATTGTATATATTATAAAAGGAGTCATATAATATATGGTCTTTTGCGATTGGCTTTTTTGACTTAGCATAGTGTGTTCAAGGTTCATCCATGTCGTAGCATGTATCAGAATATCATTCCTTTAAATTGCTGGATGATGTTCCATAGTATGGGTATTCCACATTTTATTTTTCTTTTCATTTGAGTTGATTCCACTGTGAATAATGTTGCTATGAATATTTGTGTTCAAGTTTTTGTGTGGATGTATGTTTTCATTCAGCCTGGATGTATACCTAGGAGTGGAATTGTTAGATCATAAGGTAACACTAAGTTCAACATTTTGAGAAACTGCCCAGATCTTTTTCAAAGCGGCTAGACAATTTTATATTCCTATCAGCAATATATGAGGGTTCTAGTTTCTCTAAATCCTCCCTTACACTTGGTATGGTTATTCTTTAAAATTTTAAACCTAGTAGGTGTGAAGTTGTATCATATTGTGGCTTTGATTTCCATTTACCTAATTACTAATAACATTAAGCATCTTTCCATATGCTCTTTGGCCATTTGTATATCTTCTTTGGAGAGCTAGTTAGTTTTTAAGACAAACGGCAGCATTCTATTCTCTGATTTTCTAGTTGAAGGAAGTACAATAAAATGAAAAACGGTCATCACAAGGAAGCTGCCAATTATTTATGAATAAAAAGTGGAAGAAAACAGAGACCTCAAAAGCATCTGTTCCCACACCGTACTCATCATCTCTATACGAGTTCCTACTCCGGTGTTTCCTAACTGAATTGGTGCCATTTTATTCACTAGGCAACACCAACCGCAAACCTAGAAATCATATGTGCATCCCTCTTCTCCCTCACCAGTCACCAGATTATACTGGATCCATCTCCTGAATTCAGTTTCCTTCAGATCCTTTCACTCCATTCTCACTGCCACAGCTTTATTTTAGCCCCTTGTCATCTCCTACCTAATAGATTTCACCGAGCCTCCATTTTCCTCTGTGAAGTCTGTTCTCTTCCCTGCCAGAACAATCTTCCTAAAGATAAAGCTGACCGTGTCATTCCTCTCCTTACAAGCCTTCAGATGTCTGCTTCTGGGAAGATGGAGTAGACACACTTTTCCCTATCACTCTTGTTAAGTACAACTGAAAACTCTGGTCATTGTATATAAGACAAGCAAAAAACAAAAACAAACAAACAAACAAAAGACTCTGAAAGATGAAGAGAAGAAGCCAGACCAGCTAGAGATAATTGGGACCTGGGGAATGAAACAGTGGTGAATTCTCTGGATTTTCTTTTTGCCTTATACATCCCATTCTTGGAGATGGAGAAGCCAGAATCCTGGAAATGCCAACAGATCAGACCACAAAAGGCCCAGCAAAACCGTGCTCTCTGTATCCAGAGGACCAGGGAAGGGACATTCTAGCAAGACAGAAAACGTTTAGACAATAACTAGACACTCCACTCCAACCAAATACCACAGAAAAACTGGGGTCCCATCCTCAGCCATGCCAGCAATGGCTGGGTAGGGAAACTGAATGTCTCGCCTCACATGACTATGAGGTGCCCTAAGACCCCCACTGTGGTGGCCTTGGAGAAGGCCAAGTAGGGAGCTGGCCGGTAATGAGGTCTCTTTCCCACCATGGTATCGGTGGAGAACATGTGGGGAACATGGAGTTCCACTTCCAATTGGTAATGAGGCATCCTTCTTCTTCCCTGTTGAGGTGATGTCACAGGAGGACTAGTGGAGAATCAGGACTCCATAACTGCCAAATGGTACAGAGGCCAGACTCATCAGATGTCACTAGAGGTCACCTGGGGAGCTGAAATGCTCACCCTTTTCCAGCAGTAACAAATTTGCTTCCCCTCCTTAGGTGTCAAAGAAACTAGAATAGTTAAAATAATTTTGAAAAAGAAGAATAAGTTGCAAAGAATCAGTGTATTTGATTTTAAAACAATGTTTAAATAAGGACTAGGTGGTACTGGTGGAAGGATAGATCCATAGATCAATGGAACACAATAGAGAAGCCAGAAATACATCCATACAAATATGCCCAAGTGATTTTTGACAAAAGTGTAAAAGTAATTCAATGGAGATAATATAGTTAAATGTTGTTGGAGTATTTGATCATTCATAGGCAAAAATTCAAACCTCAACCTATGTTTCAAAACTTATACAAAAATGGACTTCAATGTAAAATGTAATACTGATACGATGAAACTTAGAAAAACAAAACAGGAGAAAATCTTTGGAATATAGGGCTAGGAAAGAAAGACGTTATTGAAAACATGATCTATAACAGGAAGAAAATGGGTAAGTTGGACTTCATCAAGATAAAACCTTTCTTCTACAAAATACTCTGTTAAGAGGTTGAAAAGACAAGCTACAGTCAGGGAGAAAATATTTGCAAGTAATGCTGCTATCCAAGAAAATTCTGGTATCTGTAATTCTCAAAACTCAAAAGTAAAAAAGTAAACAATCCATTTAGAGTATGGCCAAAAGATATGAAGAGACATTTTATCAAAGAAGGTGTACAGGTGGCAAATAAGCACTTGAAAAGGTGTTCAACATCAGTAGCCATTAGGGAAATGCATAACACCACAGTGAGATACCTCTATATACCTATCAGAATGACTAAAGTACGGAGAAAACCATGGTTGGAAAGGATACATGCACCCTGATGTTCATTGCAGCGCTGTTTACAATAGCCAAGACACGGAAGCAAACCTGAATTTCCATCGACAGATGAATGGATAAAGGAAATGTGGTACATATATATGCTATGGAATATTACCCAGCCATTAAAAAAATGAAATAATGCCATTTGCAGCAACAGGGGTGGACCTGGAGATTATCATACTGAGTGAAGTAAGTCAGAGAAGGACAAATGTCATATGATATCACTTATATGCGGAATCTAAAAAAAAAATGATACAAATTAACTTATTTACAAAACAGAAACACTCACAGACTTAGGGAACGAATTTATGGTTACCGGGGGAAAGGGTCGGGGGGGGACAGATTAGGAGTTTGGGATTGATATGTACACACGACTATATTTAAAACAGATAACCATCAAGGACCTACTGTACAGCACAGGGAACTTGGCTCAATATTCTGTAATAACCTAAATGGGAAAAGAATTTGAAAAAGAATGGATACTTGTATAGATATAACTGAATCACTTTGCTGTACATCTGTGACTAATACATCATTGTTAATCAACTATACTGCAATATAAAATAAAAATTAGAAAAAACAAATACACTATTTAAACGTATGCAATTTATTACATGTCAGTTATATTTCAGTAAAGCTATTTAAAAAGTCTTAAGAGAAAGAAAAAAGAATGGCTAAAATAAAAAAATAATGATCACATCAAATCCTGGTGAGGATACAGAGAAACCACATCATTCGTACATTGCTGGTGGTACAGCCACTCTGAAAAAGTTTGGCTGTTACTTAAAACACTAACATGCAACTACCATATGACCCAGCAAGTGCACTCCTTGGAATTTATCCCAGAGAAATGAAGTCTTACATTCACACAAAAATCTGTACGTGAGATCTCACACCTATTAGATACAGGGATTGGTGAGGATGTGGAGAAGTTAGAACCTCTGTTCACTGTTGGTGGGGATGTAGGATGGTGTAGCCAGTGGAAAACAGTTTGATGGCACCTCAAAAAATTAAAAATAGAATTACCATACGATCCTGCAATTTCACTTCTGGATATATACCCCAAAGAATTGAAAACAAGGACTTGAAAAGATATTTGTACTCTCTTGTTCATAGCAGCTTTATTCACAGCAGCCAAGAGGTAGAAGCAACCCAATTGTCCGTTGATGGATGAATGAATAAACAAAATATGGTAAGTACATACAATGGAATATTATTTATTCATTCATGAAAGCAAAGGAAATTCTGACATGTTGCAACATGACTGAACCTTGAGGACTTTATGTTAAATGAAACTAGCCGGTCACAAAAAGACAAGCGCTATATGATTCTAGTAGTGTGAGGTATCTAGAGTAGTCAGATACATAGAGACAGAAAGTAGGATGACGGATGCAGGGGACTCAGAGGAGGGGAGAATATTGTTTAATGGGTACACAGCTTCAATTCTGCAAGATGAAAAGAGTTCTGGAGATGGTTGGTGGTGATGGTTGTACAACAGTGTGGATGTACTTCATGCCACTAAACTGTATACTTAAAAATGGTTAAGATGGTAAATTTTATGTTATGTGTATTTTAACCACAATTTAAAAAACCCTATACATGAATATTTATAAAAGCTTTATTCATAATAACCTCAAATTGGAAACAACTCAGATGTATTTATCCAGTGAATGGTTAAACAGACTGTGGTACGTTTCTACCATGGAATGCTACTCAGCAATTAAAAGAACAAACTACTGGGACGTGCAGCAACCTGGATGAATCTCCAGAGAATGATGCTGAGTGAAAAAGCCAACCCCAAAAGGTTATAAATTCCATGTATATAGCATTCTTGAAATGACAAAAATATAGAAACGGAGAACAGATAAGTGGTTGCCGGGAGTCAAAGAGGGAGTGAGGTGGGAGGGATGTGGGTGTGGCTGTAACTGGGCAACGTGAGGGATCCTGGTGGTGATGGCAGTGTTCTGCATCTGTGTCAACATCCTAGTTGTGATGTTGTACTATAGTGTTACAAAATGTTACCATCAGGGGAAACTGGGTAAAGGTATGAGGGATCTTCGTATTACCTGTTACAAAGTTCTTGACGACGAAATGCCCTTCAAAATCTGGCCCCAGCTGACCTCTTCTGTCACGCTAATTCATCATTTAAGCCCCAGAAACATGAAAGTACTTGCCTGTCCATGCTGCTTCACTCCTCCGTGCCTTTGCACGTGTGTTTCCCTCTGCTGATCACCAAGCCAACCCATTCTTCTCTCAAAGCTCTGGTCAGAGGGCACCTTTTCTATAAAGCCTGGTCTGACCCCCAGGACAAAATTATCACTCCCTCATTTGTTTGACATCTGTATATTTCTACACAGTTATATTACTACTTGCTTCATACTGTATTATAAGTAGCTCTTTATTGACTGTTTCCCTACTATATTTTGAGTTATTTGAAGGCAGAAACTATGCCTTGCCAGTCAGTATATATAAATGTTCAATAAATGTTTGTTTAGTTGGACTGAAAGCAGAGTGAATGGGAATGTTCCAGATCTGTAACAATTCCAGACAAGGGGAGGAATCCCACTCATTGACTGGACAGCTCTTAGGGATCCATACTCAGTTACGTAACTAGAAAGAAGTCAGATGCATTTTAACTTACAGGACTCCCATGATTTACCAGTCACAACATCCTGTGATGCCTTCTTTTCAACAACTATTTATGGAGCACCTATTGTGTGCCAAGTACTGTGTCTACTCCCCTCCTTGGACAGGCAGGTAGGCCAAGGTGGTGCAGTGGTTCCTGCCATCATGTGCATTCGGCCCTGGCTAAGTCTTGGATTGAAGCACAGGGTGGACACCTATAGTCCTGTAGGCTGTGAAATAATGTGACTCCAAGGACATCATCCTACAAACTAAGCTATGAACAACTTCCTCTGCAACTGTACAGTCCTGGAGGCTCTGCTGAAATTCTCATGTTTGCAGGTGCAGTTCTTGAAACTTGTGAAAGAATTGCCTCGGTTCCAAGTCTGTGAATTTTAGCTTTAGGGAAGCTAGGTTCCCTAATATAGGGCAAGATAGGAAGGGAGGTCAAGATGTGAAGCCAGTTGGGTGAGAAACTGAAGAAAACTCATGCATGATACAATTAAAACACGTAGAAGAAAAGACTGACAAGAGATTCATTCATGTTTTTAATATTGGGTTACAGCCTCAGAAGCAGATATCTTAGAAGCAGATAAAAAAAAGTTAACCTTGAAGGACATTTTGGGTGCAGGAGTATGAAAATGAGTAAATCACAGTCCTTTCCCCAAAGGAGTTTACTGCCAACAGATGATCCATTGTTCTTATTACCGGCAATGGCTAGTTTGGGCCAGAATTAGAAAGAGTTCTTCTCTGTGACTAATATATTGTCCCCAAAGCCTCTGTTTTTCTGGAACTCTTGATGCAAATCTCCAAATCTCCAAGCGATTACTTTCAAACACTTATATTTTTGATCACAGTATACATACCATTTAAACATGTCTAGGATGAATGTGGCACATTCTTCCAAGTGCTCAGAGCACTTTCATGTAGACTATATTACCGAATTCATTCCCACCAAGTTTTTATAATAAGGTTAAAAATCAATCCTGGAACTTCCCAAAGGAATACTAGGCAGATTTACAAATGAATCATCCAGCAGATGGTAAGACTTGGGTTTTTGCATGCTTTGCAGACATTAACATACTTCAAGGTAGTTATGCATTGAAAAATTTTCACAATTATGGGGGAGGTGGTATCTGAATTAGCGATAGTCTAAGTTATAGAAAACTTAAAAAATACTATCTTCTAACTCTCAAGTACCCAACTTACGGTAACCATTAACAGTGTTTGTCAAGTAGATTTCACTCTTAGTAGGTAAAGCTTCCTTTTAATTAGTATACTAAATGAATGCTGTCAAATTTCTTGAAAACAGTCTCCCTTTAAACTTGTCTACATCATTACTCTGCTGAACAGACTCATTCTTTTGATGTGTGACGAAGAGTAATCGAGACATTTCCTCTTGGAATTGATGGTCTCACTATATAGTGATCCACTGCACCAGATGAATTTCTAAATAGACTTTGAAAATTATGTGGGAGCTGTGCCCATCAGTTGGGTAAAGACAGATGCAAGGCTTTGCTTCAAAGCAGATTGGGCACTGTTCTTACTGTTCTCTTTAGGCTTGGGTTATGCATTACTTATTGTGAAAACTAGCTTTTTGAATAGGAATGTCAGTCTTACTCTTGGTTCTTTCTGCTGAATTTATCTGGCGGCCGAGGTAGACAGTGAGTGAAACCTAGAGTGACTTACATACCTTGCCTTTCAGAAAACAACAGGCTCTGTATCAATCTTTTTGCATCCCAGAATGATTAAACTAGGGTTAAATCCAAAATAAAACTCCAAACAAAATATGAAGAACTAGGGAAATGAAACACTGTCCTGAAGACTTAGGGAATAGGTAGACTTCTGAAAAATGACCTAATATAGGAGCCAAAAGAAAAAATGTAAATGCTACTTTGCATTCTCTGTAAGAAGCAAAAAGACATAGACCCTGTGAGATAGGAGCAGAAAGCTGTTAAGAAGAAAAGCAGGTTGATTTTGAGTTGAGATGCAAAAAGGAACAATGCACAGAAAGTAAATATGAAACATAGGAATTAAAATTCTCACTGAAATATAGAAATGACACTGTAAAGATTTTAATCAATGATTGGAAGACAAACTTGAGAAACAGTGTGTTAGACTATAGAGGAAAGTGATGAAGAATTAAAAACGCTGAGAAAAGATAGTAGGAGGTCAGAGAAGAAAGAACCAACACAAATAAATTAATCATAGATATTCTGAGACTAAAGCCACACAGTTGGAACAGAAGCAGTAATCAAAGATAAAGTTGAAGGCAGCTTGCCAGAACAGAAAAAAGGTCTGAGTTTGCATATTGAAAGGGCTTGTTGTATTCCAGAAAAAAATTGAAAATCAGTAAAAGTAACCCACAATTACATATACGCCAGCAAAATTTTTGAAATACAAAGATAAAGAAAAATGTCTGCCTACAAAGGGAAAAAACACTATCAGACTTGTTTCCTAATTCTCTTCTACAGCATATAAATAGCAGAAGATAATTGAGAAATTGTTCAGAGTTTAATGTAAATTCAATAAATCTGTCCCTGCATTGTTGTTCACGTGTATCTCATTAACCAACATATCATTCTTGGAAAGAATTATTCAAGGATATACTTAAGCCAACTGAAACATGAGTCAAAATAAATTCTGTAGAGCTGTTCTGTCCCATTAAATGTGGCTATTGGGCACTTGAAATGTGGCTAGTCCTAACTAAGATCTGTAAGTTTAAATACACATTGGGTTTTGAAAAAGAAAGAAAAATATAAAAATCTCATTAATAATTTTTATGTTGATTACTTATTTAAATGTAATATTTTGGATTTATTGACTTAAAGAACATAATTTATTAAAATTAATTTCATTTGCTTGTCTTTAATAAATGTAGCTACCAGAAAATTTAAAATTACACATGTGGCTTATATCTGTTCTGTTGGACAGTGCTGCTCTTGAAGATAAATTATTATGTTGAAGAACTGTTGAGCATCAAAACCAGGTAAATTTATCCTTAAGTTCAAATAGCTATTGGACGTAAAGTTAGAAAACAAAATGTAATGTGAAACACAATTCTTAACAACGGAACTTCTTAATATTAAAATAACAATTTAGAAATAGAATTCAAAAATTCACATAACATCAGTGAAAGTCAATAGAGGAATAGGAAGTCTAGGAAGACTAATTTAATCATCTCATGTAGGCAAGAGTCAATGGAAACTCTGTTGTTATTGATGTTGGCAGTAAGATAATATGAGAAAGAATAGAAGAATGTATATTCTTAAATTTAAAAGTAACTATCATAGTGTTCCAATTATTACAACTATATATTATTTCAAAAGGCAAAATTAAAACAAAAAAATGATAAGCAAGAATGTTTCAGGTGAGTACAAAGGAAAAGGAGATAGCTGTGGCAGTATTAAACTTGATAAAATACAGAACTCAAGAAATAAAGAGCTGAGTCATTTTCAACTGATAAAGGATGTAGTCCACAATGCAGATGTGATAGCTCTATACCTTGTTTTCTACACATAGAGTGAATCTTTTCTTTAAATTCAGTGCCCATGAAATAGTTATAAAAATTACCATGTGTTGGATGACAGATGACATCAATAGATTCCCCAAATCAATTTTAGATCACATAGAACATAATCTCTGACTATATTGTTATAAGATCTAGAAAGTAAAAAGAAAAAATAAAGAGTTAAAGAAGGAAGGAAAAAAGGAAGGAAGAAAGAAAAAAGGAGAATGGAAGAAAGAAAGAAAGAAAGAAAGAAAAACTTAAGTTACAACAACCAAAAATACTTTAACCACTTGAAATATTTTTTCAGAAGTAGTCAACTTCTGGGTCAAAAAGGACATGAAAATTTCCATTGCAGTCTTCTTAGAAAGGATATTCAATGAGAAGTTGGCATATCAAAACTGATGACATATATCCAAAGCCATAGACACAAATGCTCTGATTTAAAAAAAAAATTATGGACAAAAGAGGAATATAAACTTATTCAAAGTAGGAGAATGAAAATATCAATCTAAAAGCCCAAATAAGTGAATTAGAAATGAGAAAAGCAGTAGAATGTATAGATTCAAGAGCTAGCTCTGTAAGGCAATAAAAACAACTTATGGAATGGCACTGTCCAGAAAACATTCTATGATAATAGAATGTTCTATATTGGCACTGTCCAATACAGTAGCTACTAGTCACATGTGTCTGTTAAACACTTGAAGTGTGACTGGTGCAACTGAGGAAGTAAATTTTTAATTTTATTCCATTTTTATTTTAGTTTATTTTAATTTTTAATTGAAGTATAGTTGATTTACAATGTTGTGTTAGTTTCAGTGATTCATACATATCTGAATAACTTGCTGTACACTTGAAACTAACACAACATTGTAAATCAACTATACTTTAATGTATATATATGTATTCTTTTTCAGATTCTTTTCCATTATTGGTTATTACAAGATATTGAATACAATTTTATCCAGTTTTAATTGATCTAAATTTAAGTCACCACATATGATTAATGGCTACCATATTGGACAAAACAGCTCTAGAAAGTAAACAGAGAAGAAAATAAATAAGTAAAGAAATACTCAAAACTATTAATATGTAGGTGAAGATTAAAATACAAAATGCCATAGAAATCTGTGCCAACAAAATTGAATATCTCTACAAACTGGTAATTTCTAAAGGAAAATATTGACTCCAAAAGAAATAGATACTCTGAATGCAGCAATAACAAAAGAAGACATTGACAAATTTGTGAAATGATTACTTTGCTAAAGATACTTTGGATCCTAAGAGTTTTATAGGCAACTTTATTCAAATACCAGGGAATAGGTTATTCCCATGATGATGACTACTTAAGAGATGAAACTAATGGCTTATTTTCTTTATGAATATAACATGCAAAAAGTCTTAAATAGAATTCTAGCAATGCAAATGTCTAAGTATACTACAATAACAATACAACATGACCAAATAGAACTTATTTGAGTAATGCAAGGTGGCTTCACTATTAAGAAGCATTTTATAGTATAATTCAGATGTCGTATAGACATGACTTTTAAGACCTATGCATGGTTGTCTCAAATCCCCATCCCACATCAGTTTCAATCTCTAAAATTCAATCAGCGAATTTTTCAGGAGTTTCTCTAGGTTTCTTCTCATTATCTCTGGCTCTCTTTTCCTGAATCTGTTGAATTTCCCCCTACACTTTGCATCTCGCAGATGTTGATTTACTCTTTTCAGACAACAAACAAGTATGGGACACAGGCCATTTCATATTTTCTGAATCCTCTCCCCAATGTCACTTTCACAAAGCAACCTGTGTGTGAGATCTTTACTGTTCTAGAGAGGTGGTTACATTGCAGTTCCACACAGCATTCAGTTTAAACATGGATGTCAGACTTATATGTTCTTTGAAAGTTCTTCACTTATTTTTGCCAAGTATGGGTCCAGTAGCTATATTGCTCTGCGTTCTTTCTCTCCTCTCCTTCTTTTCCCCTCTCCCTTGTTCTTGCCCTTCTCTACATTTTGTGCATTTTGTATGAAGAATAGTTTAACTCTTTCCTTGTTGTTTCTCTTTCCCTTAATCACTCTCTGTCATAACAAGATATTTTTCCCACAAAGTTCCCTAGAGGAAACTTGATTCCATCTGGAAAATAAGTTTTTTTCCATTTTGCTACTAGTTTAACACATCAATAGGTAAGAGTGAGAGAGTGAGAGAAAGAGAGAGAGATAGAAAGATGAGAGAGAGAGAGAGAGAGAGAGAGAAGAAACAACACATGATCATCTCAGTAGATGGTAAAGCCATTACCATTAAATATTTTATTTCTTGCAACAATAACCCAAACAACTAGCTTATCAAAGGGAATTTATAATAATGCTACAACAGAAAATTTCAACTACATTTCACAAATAGAAAATGAAGTGAAGCCAGCAAAATGATAAGGTTGCTTGCTATTGGCAATATGGTTTAAAATTCTTCTGGAAGTTTTAGCAAATGCAGTAAGACATGAAACAGAAATAAGAGGCATAACTATTGGAACAGAGAATGAAAAATTATTATCGATGATATATATGCTTATCAAACTGAAACAAAGAAACAAGGAAAAATTCTTAGAAAGAGTAAGAGTTTAGTAAGGATCCAGACTATTAAGTAAATACACCAAATGAATAGCTATTTTATATTCCAGCAATAACAATTTAAAATATATAATCTAAAAATGTACTCTATTAATGAGTGACAAGCATATAAAATGCCCAGGAAAGAAACTTACTAAGAATTTTGAAAGAACATTTGAAAGAACAAAGAATTTTGAAAGAACTAAGAACGTTGAAACTTTACCGAAGGAAATTAAAGTCTGAAGTACATGGGAAGGCTTTTGGTTGGTAGGTGATAGAAACTCAACACAAACTCTCTTAAGTTCAAAAGGGGATTTGCTGGAAGGATACCATAGTAGTTCACAGACCTGTAGAAGAGCTGTAGAAAACTCATAGATCTGGGAATATAAGGCATTAGAACCAGCACATGCCACTCTCATTCTTTTTTCTTCCTTTCCTTAGGCAACTGGCTTCATTTTCTCAGGCTCCTCCATGCATTGATTGGGACATGGTTGCTGGCACTAGCAATGTAAAGAGAAGGAAGTGACTTTCCTCTTTGGTTTCAGTATGAAATATACCACAGGGAAGAACTGTGATTATCTGAGATTGGGTTGTATACCCACTCCTTGACTCATTACTGAGGCTAGGGCCATGGAATAATATAGCTAGAAAGCCCACCAGACTCACATGGGATGAGTAATGAGGGAGGAGACATTCCCAAAATAAAGTGAGAGGGGCTGTTATAAGTAGGGAGGAAATGGTGCTTGGGTAAACAAATATGATAGATATTCCATACTGGAAGGACATTTTCATCTACCTGGTTATGGACATGATATATTGTGAAGATGATAATGCTTATGAGAAATAAATTAATGAAACAATTAATTATACTTTTGTTAAATACCATCTCAATATAAATTCAGAAGGGAGATTTCTCTTTAGAAATTAAAAGAAGTGATTTTAGCTAAGGTTTTCTTAGAGACTTAAACAAGTAAGAAAAGCTGAAAGAAAGGGGGAGGTGTTGCACTATCAGATATTATAAAGTTATAATAAGTAAATAATATGATTCAGCTGTTTAAAAGGTTAATTTAACATGATAACTCAGAAATAAACCCTAACATATTTGAGAATTTAGAATATGTCATCACAAATCAAGTTGTATTCTTATATTTTGCTAGCCCCCCCTCAGTGTGTATGATATCTGAAATGGAATTAAATTTTCAAATCTCTTTGAAATTGCAGGTAGCAGAATTTCTGAAAAGTTTCTAAAACCAAGACTTAGTATATTGAAAATAACAGAGCAGTACCTGTGTGACTCTTTTAAAGATATTCAAAACATTCTTGACACTTTATGTTCTGTACCATGATTATTGTTCTATTTTAGTCAGCATAAAACTCTTCATCTGGGCTTTATTAGGTTCATTCTGGACCTCTGTACCCAAGCCCCAATTTTCCTACCCCCTGGGAATTTTAGGAGCCTTATCCTCACGAAAAGAAAGAATGCCTATGAATGCCACGTCATAGATATTTTGAGAATCATTGAAGGTTTCCAAGGTTTTTTCTTTTTTCTTTTTTTTTACCTTTCTGGAGAATTAAGTCTCTTCTTTCCTTTGTAGAACTCTAACTTCTCAGCCTTCTGCCAGCATAATGCTTCTGTATTTTTTTTTTTAATCAGGAACCCAGTTGATAAGTCACTTGTCAGATTTCAATAGGATTACCACATCACCTTGGGCTCCTCATGCCAGCTGTTTATCAGGCTGCCACCATTAGACACGCTTCAAAATGAATCTGTAGTTATTTCAGATTTAGATTCTTCTCATCTCATTTTCTTGCCTTCTTGTCTTTTCTTAACCCATTAAACTCATCTTGCATTACTCATTTCTTCCTGCAGCCTGAACCTCCTTCTTTAAAGGAAGCTGCAAACATGCAAGAGACTACACATCAAGGTTCTCTCTAGTTGCAGATGGGGTGTATCTTACTCCTTATGTAAAAGGATGTCTTTTTCATAGTAAAAAATGCAGAATATTTTGCTTGATCTACACTATGTGTGTGTTTATTTACTCATAAATAAAATACAAACAGTGTGATGTATCACCCTGAGTCCTGGATTAGGAGAATGAGAATTTGGGGTCAAAGCAATTTTGTGTTTTCTAACTCTATGATCTAGGTGGTTTGATCTCTTGGAGGCTTAATGTCCTAGTGTTCAATAGTGTTTCAATAATACTTACTTTGGAGGGTTGATGTGATGATTAAATGACGTAATGCAGACAAAGGCAACATGACAATGCCCAGCACATAGCAAATACTGAACAAATGTTGGTTCATCTGAATCTGAGCACTTGGTCTCCTGATAAGCTCAGTGATAAGGATGCTGCTACCAGAGTTTGTGACTCTGGAAAATTTATAATCAATCTGGAGTGTTCATAGAGTATACAAAAAGTTGTCTTCGTGAAGAGAAGAGAGAAGATTTATGGCAGGGACAGAGGGGGTGATAACAGCAAAGGTGAATGTAATGGGCATTTAGTGAGAGTCAGGAGCAAGTCAAAGGAGAGAGGAAAGCTGGGATGGGGAGGGGAGGGGAGTGGGCAGAAGCAGATGAGATGGAGGGGGCTGAATGGAGTTGCTCATCTCCTGCACCTGAGCCTCATTATTTTTGGTACCCTGAAGGCTTAGTTTATCTATGATTTCCCTCGTGGGGTTTTTGATATTATTAAGAGAGACCTGTGTGACTGTTTCCATATTTTTGCTTCTACTTAGTCAGAAACATTTCATGCTTTCAAAGTCAACTTAAAATAAATTAGAGCAGGGGAATTTTTTTTGTCAGAACAGATCATTCCAGTGTCCCTGGATATTGCTCTGCCCACGTTTGTGGAGAATCGGAGGAAGAGTTCTTTCCCATTCTCTCGGATTTCAAAGAGGAGAGTGCCCAAAAGGCTCACATCAAATTGAGTTGGGATGAGCCGTGTCAGGGGGCTGTGATCCTCCTAAGGCAGGAATGAGTAGCAGATGGAATTCTGGTTGTATTCTCTAGGATCCAAAGACTGTGTGGAAACTCTATGAATTGGGTACCTTTTGAACTCAGTGTCACTCCTGTTGGCCCCCTTTTAAAGCTCTAGCTCTACTGCGTTCTCTTTATTTCTGTCCCAGGCAGTCTCTGATGATGTGGAGGTGGCGCCACAGTCACGCACAGTAGACCCACAGAGCTAGGGAATTAATACCCTATGGTGTTACCCTTATCCATGGGATGAGAGCCTGTAGATCAATGCTGTCTCTTCCATTCCTCGGGAGGATCATTCTGAGCGTCACCTACAGCTCCTCTGAAGATCTCTGACAGCAAAAATATAAGAGGTGGGAGGGAGGAGTTAGGATTATTTTGTTATTATAAGGCACTCAAACTACCTGTGAAGGGGTATGGTATTATTTGAGAGTGAACTTGGATTAGCTGTAAATGTATATTGTGAACTCTAGGGCAACAGCTAAAAAAAGTTAAAAAAATAACAATAAGCAATATGCTAAGAAAGAGGAATCATGTAAGATGCTCATTTAAAACCATAAAAGGCAGAAAAACAGTGGAAGACAAAAATAAGAACAGAAAACAAAGGCAACAAAGAGAAAACACTAATAAATATGGTAGCTATTAATCCGATTATATAAATAATCATTTAAATGTCAGTGGTCTAAATTGACCAATGGTTTCAATGTACTGATTAAAACGTGGTTAATAACCAACCATGGTGATAGCTCAATATTGCACCTGTGTGCTGGCTTTCTCTTGTTGTGCCCTGATTCACTCTCTCTGTCCTCCACTCACTCCTGCTTCCTGAAATCACTTCCAAATAACCTACTTGCCATGAGCCCTTGTCTCAGGATCTACTTTCTAGAAGGAAACTAGGCCACGACCCTACCTAGGAAGCAATTCAGGATGGGCTAAGAAAGGCCCCTTTCTCTGGATATGGTGGTATTCTTTGTTTCACTCTTAATATGTTTCCTGTGATATATGTTTTACTTAAAATTGTTGAAACCAGTCTGTTCACCTTTTGCCTTAAAGGTTTATTTTATTTTATTTTATTTTTTTTGCGGTACGCGGGCCTCTCACTGTTGTGGCCTCTCCCGTTGCAGAGCACAGGCTCCGGACGCGCAGGCTCAGCGGCCATGGCTCACGGGCCTAGCCGCTCCGCGGCATGTGGGATCTTCCCGGACCGGGGCACGAACCCGTGTCCCCTGCATCAGCAGGTGGACTCTCAACCACTGTACCATCAGGGAAGCCCAAAAGTTTATTTTTAAAAAAATAGTCCGTCATTACTAATTAATTTACTTAGTAAACATCTCTTCAAGGCCTGTTGAGAACAATCATAAGTTCATACTAATAGTTCTGATTCAGATCCTAAACGACAAGATTCTTCTTCACATTTTTCTGTTGCCTACTTGTATTTTCCTTCTCCTGAAGTGAGAACTCTGGATCCCTGCACCCTCATGACAGTTGCTCATTTGCTCTTTCCTACGATATGTATGACATAGTTTAGATTACTACTTTATGATTACTACTGACTAGAAACCTGCTAATGGAAGTTCAAGGTTTCTTTGCAGTGTATATGTTTGTGTGTGTGCCCTTAGAATTGGTCTCTGAGGATGTATAGTTGGAGTACGGTATTCAAAAGATATTTAAATTAATTCTTGTTTTCCATTATGGTTATGTTACCAATTTGATATACAGTTAGATTTGATAGTTTCTGTTTGTATTCAGTTTTAGGATTTCTTTATTCCTTGCTGATTTGATTTTCTTTTTGAATATTAAAACATTTGCATAGTTCAAAAGTAAAAACTATCTGTAAATGCGAAGTGTTTCTGTCATCTTTAGTGTATTCTGCCTACTCTCAACCCATCCCCCTGTAGATAACCATTTTCATGGTTTCTAGTCTGTTATTCTTGTTTGTCTTTTTGCAAAAATATGCAAAGACATTTCCCCTATCTTTTACTCCAGAGATAGCATAATACACTATCAAATACTAGATAGCATAATATACAACTCACGCATGTTGCTTTTTCCCCACTTAGCATACATATTGGAAATCACTCCTCATCAGTTTACAGACTTTGGGATATTAGTAGCTCATTATATATATGTAGCATAGTTAATTCAATTGACTAGTATGGTTAGGTTAATTATAGGAATTTCTCAAGGGGTGCAGCAAATATTGGTTATGGACAGCATGAGGTCTTTGGTATTGCTAAAGGATAATTTAAAAAAATCATAAGAATCCAAAGTGAATATATGTTAAAGATCTTATTTAACTCATTAATTGATGAAGAAACCAGTAAGATGTTACAACTGGTTTGAAGGAGAATCCAAAGAGCAAATATACAAATCCGTCAGGAAGGCTGAGATGAATTTGCTTATTAGATGTAAAACTGGCAAAATGCATCATATCTACAAGGCAATAATTAATTGCATTCCATGGGACAACTTTACATTTCTAAAACCAAAAATCATTTGCATTACTATTCGTTTTCTCCAATTTTCAGAACTGTGAAATAGGTACAAGATAATAGAAAATGGAGATAACTGAGATGGGTGAGTTAGGATATTCACTAAACTTTTTTGTCCATTTCAAGTCTTTAACCATTTTTCTTAACAATGTTTATGGAGGGGTTGGGGATGAGGGGTAGGGGAAAACAGATTTATTTTTCCAAAGACTGGCTCTAGTCTGAACCACTCAATAGTTACCTTGCATTTTTCTGCCTCTCCAAAGTTTCTTGAGGGCAGGGATAATAAAAGCTTCTGTATGTCTTGAAGGATTCAGCACAGAGCTCTAAAGTGCTCTGCACTGTGCTAGAGTATTGGGGCCACAATCGTAAATCCCCTTCTGTTGATGGTTGGCATGTATCAGTGGACTTATGCCCCAGTCATATCCACTATTCTTGTCTTCCCATTTTGTGCTGTGTTGTTCACGTACAGCAGACTGTTGTCAATAATTTACCTTCTGAAAGAGATTAAAACAGAAATAGCAAAATTCTCCTTATAATACTTCGTGTTATGCCAGCTTCCTGGATCTCTCTCGGGTTTGTGCCTTAGGCCAGGTTATAGGTGATACAGTACTAATGAGCTGTTATAATTAGATCCTTGTGGATGGAGCCCAAGTTCTACTTAAATTACAGCTTTTATCAAGTCAGATAATGGCTGGAACACTCCAGGACAGGGCTGGGGCTTTGATATTGCCCTTCTTTAAAACATTTATTATTATTATAGTTTTTTAAAAACTATTGTTTGGGTTCAGTGAGAAGGGTAATTTATTCCCCATTTTATCCTGCTGTGAAAAATTTTCTTATCTCAGTCACGATAGAAGTGTTTGCTGAAATAGAATATTCTCATTTGAATCATGTATTCATCATCTGTGTGCTTCCTCTTCATGAATATGGAGGGGATCTTTGCTTATATTTTCTATCTTGAAATACAGCTTTTCAGAGCATGGTTCAACTGCAGGCCCACGAGCTGCTCCACCTCCAGCATTTTCTAACGGCATCACAGTCTACCTGGCTGCTTAACCAGAAACCTCAATCCATCTTGCCACTTCTCTCTTCATCGTCTACACCCAATCAGTTACCAAATCCTACTGATTCTACTTGCATATCTCCTAAATCCACCTATTTCTCTCTGTCTTTATCATCACTGTGCTTTTCCAGACCCCTCATTTTCTCACGGCCAATTTGCCTTTTGGTTGATCACCCGGTTCTAGGCTCATGCACACCTCCCAACTGGAACATCCTCTGTATTGCTGGTTCCCAACAATTTTTTGAGCAAAGACCCCGCCCCGCCCCCCCGTTAAGTTAAAAAACAAAACAAAACAAAAACCAAATCAAAGACTATCCCATGAGACTGATGGTTCTCTGGGTTCTCAAAGGTCAAGAGAACCAGGCCATTTCCATTTTTTGAGTTTCCCAGAATATTAAAAAATGTGAGGAAATGCCAAAATAAGCTATAAAAATTGTAATGTGTTATAACTGTTTTCATTTAACAAATTAATAATTTTAACATGAGAAAACTGTGCAGTGTAGTTATGCCTTTCACAAGATAATTGGAGGATTTATTAAAATGTCAGTTCTTAGTACTTTATAGAGGGTGTATCATTTGGATATGGGGAACACCTTTATGTTAATATGCTGAGCACACATATAACATTTAGGAAAGCATTTGGCTACAAACAACCAAATACCTAAGAATGTAATAAGTCAGTATTCATATGTCTCACATCTAGAAATCTGGAGATGAGGGAGACCAGGGAAGCTGTTCAACTGTGTTGTCGGGGATTCAGGTTCTTTCCACCTTTATGTTTTTCCATATGCAAGGTGTAAGCTTTTGTCATAATGCTTGTCACCTCATGGTCATGAGATGGCTGCTGTAGCTCTAACACACGCTCACCTTCCAGTAAGAAGAAAGAAAAGCAAAGGGGAAAATAAGGAAAGGCAAAGTTTAAAGGGACAAAAATGTTTTTCTCCTGTTGAGACTTTACTTTTTCATTGGGACAGAGACACCAGCCCCAGGGATTTCCACCTACATTTCATTGGCCAGAATTATAACATATGGTTAGCCATAGCAGTAAGGGAGGCTGGGAAATTGAGTATATTGTTTTCTAGCCTCTTCGGAAGAGGAAGGCAAGTAAAAAGGGAGTTGGGAATGAATGTTGAGTGAATCCTATTTATAGCTTCTGCCACAGTTGTCTTCTTCTTTTTCTTCTTCCTTTTTATATATTTTTTTTATTGAGGTGAAATTTATGTAACTTAAAATTAACCTTAAAAATTATTTTTATTTTTTTAAAACATCTTTATTGGAGTATAATTGCTTTACATTGTTGTGTTAGATTCTGCTGTATAACAGAGTGAATCAGCTATACATATACATATATCCCCATATCCCCTCCCTCTTGTGTCTTTCTCCCAGCCTCCCTATCCTACCCCTCCAGGTGGTCACAAAGCATCGAGCTGATCTCCCTGTGCTATGCAGCTGCTGCCCACTAACTATCTGTTTTACATTTGGTAGTGTATATATGTAAATGCCACTCTCTCGTTTGTCCCAGCTTACCCTTCCCCCTCCCCATGTCCTCAAGGCCATTCTCTACGTCTGCATCTTTATTCCTATCCTGTCCCTAGGTTCTTCAGAACCATTTTGTTTTTTAGATTCCATATATATGTGTTAGCGTACGGTATTTGTTTTTCTCTTTCTGACTTACTTCACTCTGTATGACAGACTCTAGGTCCATCCACCTCACTACAAATAACTCAATTTTGTTTCTTTTTATGGCTGAGTAATATTCCATTGTATATATGTGCCACATCTTCTTTATCCATTCATCTGTCAATGGACACTTAGGTTGCTTCCATGTCCTGGCTATTGTAAATAGTGCTGCAATGAACATTGTGGTACATGACTCTTTTTGAATTATGGTTTTCTCAGGGTATATGCCCAGTAGGGGGATTGCTGGGTCATATGGTAGTTCTATTTTTAGTTTTCTAAGGAACCTCCATACTGTTCTCCATAGTGGCTGTCTTCTTTTAAACTTGCCAGTGTATCTTTGTAGCTGCTGGTACAACTTCTGAAGGTGTTATTGCATGTCCATCTGGGACCCCTGATGGACAGATAGCTTGGATCACATGACCCTTCTGATTCACTGACTGAGAAAATGAAAAACCTATTATGCATTCATCAGTGCTTTTACATAAATTTCTAGTTTATTAATCATATCTATATATACTTAAAAATTAGTCGTATATATAGACTTTGTTATTCCATCTACAGATACAATGGATTCACAGACCTCTTCATATAGCCTTGCTAGTCCCCACGGGTTCACTTTCACTACTCTACAGCACCCTCATTTCCTTTCAGAAACACGGAAATGGTCATGTCACCATAACCTTGGTTAAAAATCTTTAATTCTTTTTTGCCTACAGAAGAAATTCTAAAATAATTAGCATTTTATTCAAGGCCCTCTACAACCAATCTTTGGCCTTATCTCTGGTCACTGTCCTCTCTCTCGAGCTGCTTTGTTCTGCTGCGGAGGCTTTGCACATGCTATTTGCACTGAATGCTCTTCTCTCTCTTCCCCATCTGCTGAAGATCTGTTCCTGCCTTAGACCCATATCAGACGTTACGTTTGCTGTGTGGCTTTCCCCAGGGCCCTGAGGCAGAGTGGGGGAGCTCTCCTCTGCCCCTTCTAGCGCTTCTTTGTCCCTTAGTTATGGTGCATTGCCCATTTATTGTGATTGTTTATAGGCTGACTCATCCCAAGGGAACCAGTCTCATTCATCTGTCTGTTTCGAGAGCCCAGAATGGAATCTGGCATATTGAGGGAATTCAAAATTTGTATATTGAATGAGTAAATGAAAGAATGAAGGGAAATAGGCAGGGAGTTTATTGTAAGGTCTTCGCTTAGATCAAATCTAAGAAAACAGGCTGCTGCTTTTGTCTTCCTCCTAGAACCAGACCTTCGTTAACACAAAACCAGACTTTCATTAATAGGACCAGATCTTATTAAGATATGTGTTTAGGACTTTGAAAAAGCTGTCTTGCATTTCAGGAGTTGGAGGGCTCTGTTTTCTGCTCTTAATGTGCCTTAATTTTCTCTGGATTGACACAAAAGCAGTTTGGATGTGGTACACTCCCAAGGATCATTCGTGACTGTGGTCATTAAAAGAGTTGTTTTCGGAGCCATGGGTGTCCTTGGTGAAGGTTCAGGGGTCCTCATGAGGTGCTCCCTTTTGTGTGTGAAGTACTTTTGATCTTAGCTGCAGAGACAACCTTCAGGCACAACAAACTACAGTGATTTCTTCTGTGGTGGGCTGTGGATGGTTGATCAGGGAGGCATCCCCACGAGCATACGAATATGTTCTCTACCCACCGATCCCATGCATGTGCATTAGCTGGCACTGCTCCTTACCCCTCCATGCCCACCTCCTCATGCCCCATAAAGAGTCTTTGTGTGAATTAGAAAAAGGTCCTCCTTCTGCACAGAGGGGATAGAAAAAGCCAACCCCCTCTGGATGGGCAGAGCTCCATGGGTGCATGACTCAGAGACCTGACAGTATATCTGAGCGAAGATAAAGGCTTTCTTTCCTCTGGGAAGAAGATAACCAGCACCGGCCAATGGTAACTGGGTAATGATAGTGGTCATACCCTCAGTCTCTACCTTAAAAATATAACTTGCTCATAGACATTTAAAATAATAACTATTTTTATTACTTATTTTTAATACTTATTTGTATTTTTATAATAACTCTTAATTTTAGAACATTTTTAGATTTACAGAAAATTTGCAAAGATAGTTCAAAGAGCTCCCAAATACCCCATTCCCAGTTTCCCCAATTATTAAGCTTTTATATTATTATGGTACATTTGTCACAATTACTGAACCAATATCGATATACATTATTATTAACTAATGTACATTATTGAAATTTCCTTAGTTTTTCGTAATGTCCTTTCTTAGTTTCAGGACCCCATCAGGATACCACATTTAGTTATCATGTCTTCTTAGGCTCCTCTAGGCTGTGACAGGTTTTCAGACTTTCCTTGTTTTTTGATTGCCTTGATGGTTTTGAGGAGTACTGGTCAGATGTTTTGCAGAGTGTCTGTCAGTTGGGATTTGTCTTTTCCCTATGACTAGACTGAGTGTTTTAATGGGTTTTATTATTTTTAGGTGTGGTAAGGCCAACAGATCAGGGGATGACTGCCATTGAAAAGATAGTTTGTTAGTATTCACAGATCCCAAAAGAGGGGGTACACATCATACCACGGAGGCCATGCTGAGAAGCATTGGGGTTGTTAGGCGGAGGGAGGGAGGAACTGTGGGCAAGAGTCTTTACTGTGGTTTCTGCAGGAAGGAATGGGTTCTGCCAGGTAAGCAGGCTTAGGATTGGCTAGTTTGAATAATTTTAGTGCACTCTGGGGCATAGGGGCTGTCCCTAGATGTCTGGTACCTGTCTGGGGTTATCGGGGCAGGTGGAGAGTGGCTCAGGATGTGAAAGCTTGGTGAGGGAGGTGTTGGGGTGTGGTTGCTGGTTTGGTTGGCTGGTATCTGAAAAGCATGCCTCTTGGAGGGGGGACTCTTCCTGAGGAATGGAGGGGAGGGAGGAAGGGGGAGGTGACGGAGGCAGGAGGCCAAGGCAAGATGACTCAGGGGTATTTTCTGGTTGTCCAAACAGGGCATGTCTGGGATACGCATGTAGGGCAGATGTTAAAGTATTAAGTTTACAGAAGATGGAAACATGCTTAGTACTCTGGGGTTATAGATTTTGGGGAGAAAGACCGTGGAGGTAAAGTGCCATTTTCATCACATCGTATCAAGGATGTAACTTATCACTGTTGATACTGACCTTGAATACCTGGCTGATCAGGCCCTATTTTGTGGCACCATATCTACTTCACATCTGCCTTTAATGTTCATCTCATATGTTTGAAGTGTTTGTAGGGTAGGGTCTTGGTAAACACCCAGTGTAGTTTTCCTTGAATCTTAATCTTCCAGAAGAATGAACCCGCCTGTAGTGGGTTCTAGTTCTTAGACGGGGGGCCCTCTTTGGGGTGGGTGTCTCCACGGAATACAGTCTTGAAACTTGGGCCTTAGGCAAGATGAGTTCACAGGGGAGACTTGTGTCTGAATATCCTGCTGTTCTCTAAAATGGTCGTCCTTTGTATACTTCCAGTTGCTGAATGAATACTTCAGTAAATACCGACAACTCTGTCAGGAGTTGGAGTTGATTATCACTGAAATGAGACAGGATATATATTCACAGTACTTAGCTGTGAGTTAAAATGCTCAGAGTACTAACCTATTTTTGTATATAAATTTTAAAAATCCTGGTTACTCCGTAAGTTGCCTGACCAAAACCTGAGCCCTCTCATGTTGGTGGAGATCATGAAAGATATGTCAGTGTTCCTGCTCTGCTTTTGAAAATCCCGAGTTGGGCAAGGCAGGCCATGGAGCTGGTTGGTAACTCACCTGCACCCCTTTTTCCCCCTCATGCCTCAGGGTCTAAGTCGCAGAACTGTCTGTGGAACTCCCTCATCGACAATCTCACAGGGAATGTCCAGGAGAAGCCACGGCCGACGATTGTCCATGACCCCCGGCCACCGGAGGAAATCCTAGCTGATGAATTGCCTCAGCTTGATAGCCCGGAAGCCTTGGTGAAAACGTCCTTCAGGTTTGGTGGATTGCAACTCAGTTTGTTCCTTCTTTTTGCTTGTGGAGTTATTTCAGTCCAGTTGGATGCCACGTCAGCGTGGCCAGCAAATTACCTCATTTCTCTGCACGAAGTAAATTAGAATTGATGAAGTAGTGTCGGAAGTAATGCCGCTAAACTTCTGGCTGGATTTCCTGAATGTAGTGAAGACCATATCAGTAGTTAAGTTGCTGTTGGTATTTAATTGGTATTGGCATTTAAACGCTGAGGCAAAGGATTTACTGACATTGGCAATTTGAATTGGATTAATGAGTCTTTTGCTTCAAAGGAGGATGACGCAGGGAGATAAGTGCACAGGGAAAAAGCACGTGGTGGGAATTAACTCAGCCCCGTGCCTTTAGAGTTCCTTGCTTCTAGTTGTAAGAGAAGTGAGAGCTGCTGCCTCCTGAAATGAAGTGTGGATCTTCTTCTGTGGTTTCCCAGGTGGCTGTTGACTCTGTTCTTGTTCATCGTTTAGTCCTGCGTTTTCCCGCAAAGTTCTCTGGTGTTTTCTTTTTGTATTGCACTCCACTTTCATCATGAGGCGTCTCCTTACCTTCTCACCTGTATTAAATAAAAATCAGCCTGGGTATGGATGCGGTATAGAAAAGTGATTCTTTTTTCTGAATGGGTCTTTCAAACTCACTTTTGAAATACGCAGTCGTACTGGTATCAGAAATTAAGGTTTAATGATTTTGCCAGCCTGCCTTCCTCCCCTCCTTTCCCCCTGTTATTCTAATTTTACTTCTTTCATTTTTCTTTCCATTATATAAGGCTTTCATACTCTCCACATGGCCAGTAGTACATGTAAGCTTCCCTTTTCTTCCCTCATAAACAAATCAGACAGGATTTGGAGTCCAGGAAATATACTTGAAAAATGTGTTCTCTTCTGCATCCAGGTGATATGTGTAATCGCCCAGTAAAAGCCATTTCATTGTGTGAAGGTTCTTAGTGTGGACTGAATTATAGATGAGTTCTGAAAAGGAGTGATGAATAGGGGTTTGGATTTCTTTATATAACGTGACTGACGCAGTGGCGGGACCAGAATTGCAAGGCAAATGCTTTTCTTATTCCTAGTAAGGGTCTACTGCATTGTGAGGTTTAAGTAAAATAAAAACCACTCAAGTAGAGAGAAGTACATGCTATGAACCTGTGATTCTCTGCAAGTGACTGTGGGGGGAAGACGGGAGGGTGAATGGGTCTCGTGGTCTGTGTGTTCTCATCTGCAAGTGTCTCTGGTGGAGTCAACCCCTTCATATACTGTCTTCTGGTAATTACACCTTCCACCTCAAACCAGGTTCATCATCTTCTTCAGTGAATAGCTAAAGAGCTGCTCCCATGAAAAGAACATCGTATTTGCTAGCCCAACTCCATTACCATCATCCCTTCTCTTTGCATTCCCTCTGTGCTCTTTAATAGAGATAAGGTACTGATGGCCATGAACTTCTTTTGCTCTGCTAGTTGTATTATGTGCCAATGTCTTGGTTCCAGAAAGAGATTAATTTATAAGTTTGTTAAGGTCAGGATTTATTTCTGATTCCTTGTAGCACTTGGTGTGTAGTGGGAGAAACACAGTAGGTGTAAATATGCCAGTCCTATAGCAGTGGAACCCAGAAATGTATTGGCATTTGTTGTTCATTTACTGCTCTCCTTAATACAATTCTGTGCTATCCTGGAACCATCCTTTCTTCCAAAGAAGATAGTTGATTTCAATAGCAATGTTAGAGGGTAAATATTCTCTAATGCAGTTGTCCTTAATTGTGGTAGTAACATCAGTTGTGAGATTTGTTGCAGATAAATTATTATAAGCAAAATGTGGGAATAGCTTACTTATCAAGAAATAATTTAGAGCAGAATCAAGGTTGCTTTTGTAGCGGAAGACCTAAATAGACATTTCTTCAAAGAAGACATACAGATGGCCAAGAAGTACATGAAAAGCTGCTCAACATCACTAATCATTAGAGAAATGCAAATCAAAACTACAATGAGGTATCACCTCACACCAGTTAGAATGGGCATCATCAGATAATCTACAAACAACAAATGCTGGAGAGGGTGTGGAGAAAAGGGAACCCTCTTGCACTGTTGCTGGGAATGTAAATTGATATAGCCACTATGGAGAACAGTATGGAGGTTCCTTAAAAAACTAAAAATAGAACTACCATATGACGCAGCAATCCCACTCCTGGGCATATACCCAGAGAAAGCCATAATTCAAAAAGTCACATGCACCCCAATGTTCATTGCAGCACTGTTTACAATAGCCAGGTCATGGAAGCAACCTAAATGTCCATCAACAGACAAATGGATAAGACGATGTGGTACATATATACAATGAAATATTACTCGGCCATAAAAAGGAACGAAATTGCGTCATTTGTAGAGACTGTCATACAGAGTGAAGTAAGTCAGAAAGAGAAAAACATCGTATATTAACGCATATATGTGGAATCTAGAAAAATGGTGCAGATGAACCGGTTTGCAAGGCAGAAATAGAGACACAGATGTAGAGAACGAACGTATGGATACCAAGGGGGGAAAGCAGGGGTGGGGGTGGTGGGATGAATAGGGAAATTGGGATTGACATGTATACACTAATATGTATAAAATAGATAACTAATAAGAACCTGCTGTATAAAAAATAAATAAAATAAAATTCAGAATGAAAAAAAAGGTTGCCCTTGTAATACCACTTGTTTTCTAGATGCCTTTTGGATTGCAGAGAAGGAATGAGTTATAGCTGGATATTAAATAATGTGATAGGAATATATCACAATGTGTTCTCCCCTACCTCCCTTTTTACTCCAGGAGTGAAAAAACCTGGTAATTGCTGACTCCAATATTAGTGACTCTGGAAAATCTAGGATGACCCGTGCATTATGCTCCTACAGTTTCAAACTCCAGGGGTGCCTCCATGATCAGCGCTCTCAATCCCTACTATGACTTCTTTAACCAAGCAGTACAGTCATCCCTTTGCTGAGATTGAGGTGTTGGGTTCTTTTTTCTGACTCTGAAATTCAGTCTCTCAGCCACCGTGCCGTGTGTGTGTGTGTGTGTGTGTGTGTGTGTGGACACACTTATACACAACCCCACACACAATTAAGGGATCCAGGCATGTGACTGTGAACATCCTGCCCTTTGCGGTTCTGCAGAGTCTTGTTTGCTGCGGAGGAACACATGGTTCTCGTGAATTGGCATCCTCTGTCCTCATAGCTCCTCTGCAGGATCGTTACCACCGAGCAACAGAGTAGAAGTGATAGCTTTGCCTACTCCCTTCTCTTTCTCCTTGTTCACACTTGGAGGGCATTTGGAATTTGGGGCCACAAAATATGGTCATCATTTTTTTTTTTTGATTGGGCAAGGAAATGCCTCTTTATTGGTGCTGGAGCTGTTCCTGAGGCAGTCAGACCATGGGACCCTCATTGGGACCCTTGCCCTCAGCTACTTCCATCTGTGGGAGATACTCTGTCCCAAGGACACCTATTGTATCAGCTTCTGTAACTGATGCAGAAGTGGGCGTGGTAGGTGGGGATGTCCTTCCGGGCAGCAGCTGGGGACGCACGTGCAGGTAGCGCTTGGCAGCCACCTCCCACTCCTCCACGCCTTTGAGCAGATACACACAGAGTGAATAAGATCAGACTTGGGTTTTGTGGGTCCAGGTGCAGACACTGTGGGCTCTGAACGCTCACGAAGCCTCTGACATGAAAAAGTCTGCTTTCAAAACCCGAGACTTTTGAAAAGAGGAAAGTGGGGACCATAGCTAAATAAAAAGGCTTGAGTGTCTCGAAAGTAGACACTTCTGGGAACTGTATCCAGGTGCCTGTTTTCTTTGTTCCTCACGACCTGTCCCTTTGAACCTTGTTCTGCTCAGGTTTTTCTTAAAAGAGATGAGAGAATATGCTGAGCCTGAAGCTTAAGGAAGATAGACCAGTCCAGCCAGTCTGATTAGTGACCCAAGAGAACAGGAAAGAGCTGGCTGCTGAGAACCCTTTATCTCCCCAGCTTCTAGTGTGCACATTTGCAAAGGTGAGACCCAGCCCAGATTGTACTGAAAGTCAAGGAAACCAATGTTTACTGAGCATCTGCTATGTCTAGGACTGTACATTCATTTACTCAATCTCCCCAAACCCTGGCAAGGTGTGTATTGCTATCCCAGTTGTGCAGGTCAGGAAACTGAGTCTCAGAGAGATCAAGTAACTTACCCAGAGCCACCCAGCAAGTGGCAGAGCTGGAAATTTCAACCCAGTCCACCTGGCTCCAAAGCCTTACCTGTCCACCATGTTCTACCACCACATCACCTTGGCTTTCCTGCTTCTGGGTTTGCTGTTGGTGAAATAAGGTAGCGTGATTGATTCTACTAATCTGGGTGTGCAATTTGGATATATAGTTTGAGGCTTATCCTATGAGACTGACCCTGTTCTATTGTACTAAATCTTTTTTCTAGTCTAAACTTACGTTTTTGATCCACCTACCCCTTTCTGGTAGGAGCCCATTAAGGTAAACTTGATGTCCAATAAATTCGTTGAGGAATCCTGTTAAATGCAGACCCACATTCAGTAGGTCTGGGTAGCAGCCTGTGAATCTGTGTTTCTAACAAGCTCCCAAGTGATGTGATGGTCCAAGGACCACCCTCTGAGGAGTGAGGCGTGGGCTTTGGAATACCACAGGCATGAATTTGCAAATGCTCTTCTTAACTGTGTGATTTTGAGTCATGGTTTTGATTCTCAGTTGCCTCATTTAACAAATGGAAACAGTGAAATAACAGCAGTGGCCTTGGGCCCTGTTGCTAGGATTCAGTGGGCGATGAATATGGCAGCCCCTAATTCCTTCTCTCCCAGTTTTTCAAAATCCTGTTTAGGAGTGGATTGATCCTCTGCACCTTGATCCCCTTCTTCTGTGACTGGGCTGTGCCATGTGCCCCAGGCTGGGAATATGAGCCCAGTAGGTACTTTGTGAGCAAGGCTGGCCTCTGGCCTGACCTCCTTGGGCAGTAGTGGAAATTCTGAAGCCATCCAGCACGTTGGCCATCTCAGTTACTTACCTTGAATTGTGTGACTCAGCATAGGTTTTGATCGTTTTGCATTTGGAAGAAGAGTATGCTCACTCCCTGGAGAGTCACTGGGGGATTGATGGACTTCTCTTCCCACACAGAATGGACTTATTTGGGCTTTGGCAAAAGCGTTCCTGATTCTATACATAACTTACTAAGAATATGTTCCAGAGAGCAGAACTGCATTGAGCCAACACCTCGGCTGCACATGAGATTAAGTCCTTGTCAGATCCCACTTAATGGATTGCGTTTTCCACGCAGAATTAAATCGTTGAACTCATCCTCATTTTGGCTTTTGGCATTCATTTTTCGACCAACAGCTATAGCCAAGAAGCCAGTTTCTGACTTGATTACTTTCAGGAAATGTGCAATCTGGCTGATGATAGGGCTTGGTGTGGGGTAGCGTCCCCTGCAGCTTCAGACCCCACCCCGGAATGAGTCATGGGTTAAAATTCCCAATTAGCTCATGGGAAGTCTGGTCACATGTCTTTCTCTATCACCATATGTTGGTCACCCACCGGGAACTTCGGGGGGCCCCTACTTCTGTGACTTAGTGCTGTCTCCCTGGAGTTGACATTTTTCTTTTCTAGTCTTCGCTAATCCAAAGCAGTAGAGTTTTGCTCAGGTCTGTGAAGGGGAAAAATGAAAGAATGAATTCTGATTTTTTTTAAAACTCAGAAGAGTTTCTGTTGCAACTTTGGCTTCCCACAAGGGAAATACTTAGGCTTCTCTTTGCAAAGCAAGTTTTTATAGACAGATTTTCCAATGTTGGAAATTGACAAAGCATATATCATGCAGACACTGTTCCGTTTGCATTCTTCCTGGTCCTTCCACTAGTATTTTGGGAAAGAGGGAGTTTGTCTCTGTGGTGGCCATGTGAATGCACCTCTCACATCTCTGACCACACGGAATGTACTTGACCCATGGCCCCAGCTTCTGTGCGAGGATATTTGTCCCTGGGATGGCTCTGGCTGTGTTTCTCAAGGGTACTTTCAGCCAATGACTAAGAGTGCCAGGGATCCTAAGGGTGGCCATTCCTGGGAGACACAGGACTCCTCTGATGGTGACTTCAGCTCGAGGACTCCAAGTTCCTTGGTGAACTTTCTTTATAACTGCACTGTGATCTAAGACGCTCCCACCCAACCTGCCGTCCTTCTCTCCTTCACTGGAAGTCAGACCTGCATCTCGCCTCTCCCTGCCTCCTCTGGCTCCTTCCCCATTTTCTCTTTCAGATGTTCCCCCTGATAAATTTCTTGCATGTCTAATCCTTCCTTGGCACCTGCTTCTCAGAAGGCCCCGGCTAACTCAGTCTCACACCATGCTGCGATCCTCTGCTGGCCCACCACTGCCAGCTCTGTGCTGTGGGCACAGCTTCAGCTTCAAGGCTACTGGCCTAGAAATCCTGGGCCAGTTTTCTGTGCTTGATTTTATATTTCATGCTGCATCTTCCCCGTGGGCTCTAGTGGTGGGGTGAACATGGGGCAGGCCACAATTTTTTTTAGTCTTTTGTACTTTTATTGCCCACTGGAGACTTTGCTGAAACATTGAGATTAACTAAAGAAACTACAACATGAGAAGGGAGCATTTAAAATCGTACCCCAAATATAATTGTATCTTTTGTACAAAGGAAATGCCAAAGAATGTTGGACATTGTACAGCTGGTTTGGACACTTTGGTTGCCAGCCAGTGGACCTGTCTCCAAGGCTAACTTCCCCTTAAGAGCGTATCCTTTGTCAAACCAGACACATTCTCATCAGGCTATTGGGGAAGCCAGGGTTCTACCCATAGGAATGGCACTCATCGGAGGTGTCCTCAACAACTTGGTATATGCCTAAATCAGAATAACTCCTAGCAGCACATTTTACAAAGTGTGAGTGAGTCATCCTAGGAGAATCCCACAGGGAGGAGTGGGGAGCTTCAGTACTGTCAGGTGGGGGAGAGGCTCGGATACTCCTGGAGGCTTCATCTCCATCTCTCTGCCAGTGTGCAGCGTGGGTCAACCTCCCGTGCCTCCTGATGAGCGACAGGAACTTCTGTCCTTGGTCACACAGAGACCTGAAGTGTGCTAGGAGTCTCTGAAGTTCTCTCTAAATGAAGGCAGGCCTCCCATCTCTCTATGGCAGTGCTTTGCATCCTTTCGAGGTCTGGTCATGATTCTCATGTGCTTCTGGATCAGATGGTCTGGCCTTTAGCCCTTGGGTACTTTGTCCCCATGTCAACCTCATGGGCCAACTCCCCAAGCACAATCCTTGGTAACTTCTGAGGTTCAACCTCAGGAGCTTGTGGGAACCTCTGGGGCCTGTCCAAACCACACAGAACCCAAGAGATAACTCGGGGAAGCTAAAACCCAGCCTCCTTCTACCTGACTCTACTGGCCACAGAGTTTACTCAGATGTGGACCTTCTGGTTTATGGGTAGACGTCCCTCTAGAAAGAGAAGAGGAAGTCTCACTCCTGCCCCGTCTGCCTCGTCTCCCCATAATCCCCCAAGTCCGAAAAGCTGGGTCTCTGGCTTCCTGCTTCTCCTACATTATATCCTCCTCTTCCCCAGGACCAGACCTTGGGCTAAGTCTTAATGGTGGATGAGGTAAAGAGACAGATTGGCCTAACTGATATGGGACCCTACACTGGGAAATACCTCAGAAGCACCATATATGTTATGCCTTAGAAACTTTCAGTGATAAATGACTTTACCTCATTGGTTTTTCTGCAGTAAAATTCAGGTTCCCTAAATACAAATAGAGCAAAACCCTTTGAAACTGTGCCCTACGGTCATGCAAGTCTGGATATCCCTTGATGATTGGTCCCTGTCCTCAGCAGTGGGGGATCCCGGGTTATGTTATGAACCTCACGATAATGTTACCTTGTGTTTTACTCTGTAGAAATTTTTGTCCCCACTTGCAGCCTTAAGGCGGGGCTTCTGCCCTTGCTAGCAGGAAAGGAGAGATTTCCTTCTTATTGAATCTTTCTAATAACAGGTGCTCTCTTCCCATTCGAGTGCTCGGTCCTTGTTCTGCAGTCACATCCCATGCCCGGCTCCGGAGCCACTTGAGGTGAACTGGACCAGCACATACCCTTGCCCCTGGACCTCACACGGATCAGTGAATATGTTGAATGACACTTGGTGTAACCATTGAAACAGGCCAGACTGGATCATGGTGGACATAAAAGGGAAGCAAAAGGAATGGCGTTAGCCAGGGTCAGGAGGCAGGAAGACACGGCGTATGTTGAAGGAACTGTTGGATTTGTGTCTAAGGCATGGGAAAGTGGGGCAGTCTTGGAAAAGTAACGTTGAGACCAAATACGGCAGGGCGTTGTTTGCCACGAGAAGAAGGTTCACTTTTATTCCATAGGCAGAGATCTTTGGAGCGTTGGGAAATCTTTGGGGAAGCAGAAAGAAGACTGCATATTTTTTTCTAATTAAATTACAGAATTAGGATTTATATTTTCATGCCTCTGCCCTCTATACACAGAACATCAAGACTAAGGTTTTCTGCCCGGCAGCAGAGATGGAATAATGGAGGTGGAGAACAGCATGGAATTTAAAAATCTATGGAGGAAGAGCATGGACAATCAGGGGAAGACACTTGTGAGAATATGTCTTCCCACATGGATTGGAACAGGGACCATTGTTTTTTCTATTACTTCTAAATGTAGTAGCAGCTAATGGTTATTGAACAGACAGCCCCATGACTGTAGTCTGGCTGCTCCCCATTTATTGATTACTGGTAAGTGCAGCAGGAGTTGAATTTGCTAAGATGAATTACCTCTAGACCCCAGAGGCCAGCTCGGTTGGGGAAGGATGGTTATTTGAACAAGAGCTGTAGACATGCTAGACATGCTTGTCCTCCTTTGGAAGGGATGATGATTCTGGCTCAGGTGATGGGGTCAAGTACTCGGAGGCAGACACATTGCAAACTGCCTGAGAGTATAACTTGTGCACACTCTGCAAAGCCAGAAACAGGAGGATGTGAATCAAATAGCAAACTTGGATTCCGGGATCCAAACCTTGATCTGTACATCAGTTTCATTCTTTGAAAATGGTCCAGATTGAGAATGAGAAAGGGGATGTATGCAGAGGGCTGAATTATATTTATTAAATTTTGTGTTTCTCTGTTGTTTTGATAATTATTCTATCTTCGACCCTGTCTGGCCCTGTCGGGGCTGAGTTTCGTTGGTCATTAGGTTTCCATGGGTAGCACTGAATCAGGCTTTTGTGTCTAGCTCTAAGCCAACTGGTAGGTACCTACATTGTTTTTCAAAAAACTATTTTGACAATTTTTAAACCTTCAGAGAAGTTGTAAGACTAGTAAAATGAACAACTGTCTATCTTCCACCTAGAGTCACTTTTGCTTGCTTGCTATCAAATCTATCATCTATTTATCTTTTTTTTTTCCGAATCTTTTGACCTTAAGTTGTAGACATCATGACCTTTCAGCTTCAGCTTGTATCGCTTAAGAGTGAGACCACCTTCTTACACACACAGTATAATTACCAAATTCAGGAAGCTTAACTTTGATATAAAACTATTATCTAATATACAGCCCACATTCAGATTTCACCAAATGTTCCAATAATGTCTTTTATGACAATCTTTTTATCTGATCCAGAACCCGTTCCTGAAGCACACATTACATTTACTTGTCAGTCTCCTTTAATTTGAAGCAGGTTTTTAGTCTTTCTTTGTCTTGCATGGCATTAACATTTTGAAGCAAACGGGTCACATGTTTTGTGCTGCAGAATGTTCCTCAGTTTGGGATTGTCTGATCGTTGCCTTGCGATGTGATTCAGGTTATTCATGTTGACAGGAATACTATGTAAGTGATGTAGATGTTGCGTCCTCCATGCAGCACTGGAAGAGGGCTGTTGATTGTCCCATTACTGGTGATGTTAGCTTTGATTATTTCATTAAGGTTGTTTCCCCTAATGTGTCCCCTGTAAAGGTGCCGTTCTGCCCTTTGTAGGTAATAAGTTATCTGCGGGGAGATAACTTTGAGACGATGAAGATAATCTCTTCTTTCTTTCTTTATTTTTTTAACATCTTTATTGGAGTATAATTGCTTTACAATGGTGTGTTAGTTTCTGCTGTATAACAAAGTGAATCAGCTATACATATACATATATCCCCATATCTCCTCCCTCTTGTGTCTCCCTCCCACCCTCCCTATCCCACCCCTCCAGGCGGTCACAAAGCACCCAGCTGATCTCCCTGTGCTATGCAGCTGCTGATAATCTCTTTCTTAACAAACTTTTATGCAATGGTTTTAGCGTCACTTGATGATTCTTGCCTGAATCAATGGCAATTTCTAACTCTATTATTCTTTCTCCATTTATTAAATGACATTTGATGGTAAATAAGAGCTTTCCCTTTCCTTCCTCTCTTGCTCCCTTTCTAGATTGTAGTGTCAGCATGCACTCTGGATTTTTCTTTCATCCATTGTTTTATAAGCTGTTATATCTTCATCCTACCTGGAGCCCAGGGAGGGTGTTTGTGAGAGAAAGGACACAAAGAAGGGTGGTATGGGCAGTCCTTTAGTCTAAAATGCATCAACCCTAATGGGCAGAAATAAGTTTGACTTGGAATATGAAGAAGTGTATCAGCAAATCCAGGCTCTAAATAATCCCCTGTCCTGCGGGTAGGGGCTCCGTGGGCTGCTGTAATCTGGTGGAAGGCAGTATCTTGACCTGAACCTGGTGGTGCCACTGTAATGATGGGAAATTGCAGAGTGGCAAGAGTGACATGGAGTGGGTTGGGGGAGGCATTACTTAGCCAGAAAAAGGAGTGTGAATGTATTGTCTGGACTTTTTTTTTTTGCAGTATGCGGGCCTCTCAATGTTGTGGCCTCTCCCGTTGCGGAGCACAGGCTCTGGACGCGCAGGCTCAGCGGCCATGGCTCACGGGCCCAGCCACTCTGCGGCATGTGGGATCTTCCCGAACTGGGGCACGAACCCGCATCCCCTGCATTGGCAGGCGGACTCTCAATGACTGCGCCACCAGGGAAGCCCTGTCTGGACTTTTAACTGGGTCTCCAAGTCTTTTCTCCTCTCCTCTTTCTGCCATGTAGCACTGCTCCCTGCTTCCACTCCTGCCGGCCAGTGTCTGATGTCTGTGCCCAGCCCCATGGTCTGAAGACTTGCCTACATCTTATCACTGACGGGTATAGCGAGAATGCCTGAGCTCTGATTTTAATCCCAGCTCCACTCCTCGCCTGCTGTGTGACCTTGAGCAGGCAGTTGAAGCTGAGCCTCAGTTTCCTCAACCGTTTAATGGGATGAAATCTTCTTTCCCTCGAGGGATATGTGTGAGGAGTCAAGGGGGCTCTGCATGTGGAGCAGTGAGCACAGTGTCTGGTACCAGCAAGTGCCTTGTAGTCGTAGGTAATGCGATCCCGCATCAGCATCCTGCTGAGTGCTGCTGGTAGATGTACAGTTAGCTGTAGGCCCGGTGTTGTGTGAAGGAATTCACTTTATCTGGCTGTCCCTCAGGTGTGTCCCTTAGTACTGAAAAGCCACTCTGACACCAGGGACCTTTGAGGCACCCTCTCCCTCTCTTTAGTTTCTAGCGTTTTCCTCTTAATCCTTGTCCAGTCACGTTGTGTGTAATAACAGTAGCTAACCCGACTGAAGGTGATGTGTCAAGCACTTTTCTACATGCTTTACATGCTGTCTATTCAATCTGCACAGCAATCCTGGGAGATTTTAAAATTTTTATTACTTGAAATTTACAGATGGAGAAACTGAGGTGTGAAGTTAACTTACCAAAAGTCAGACCACCAGTTGGTAGGTGTGGGTGGGATTCAGAGCCACACATTCTGGCTCCAGAACCCACATATAAGCTCTAGAACACACTTCCTCCCTGGCATGGACGAGGGGGTCTGTGTCTTCTGGTTTGGTTGTTGGTGTGCATTTGCTTTCTAGCTAGGCTCCTGCTTCCTGCCTGCTTCCCAGTGAAGTACCCACAGCAGCCTACTCTCTTCCTTTCCTGCCATTTCCTCGTGCCCAGGATGGACTCTTACTTCATCGCCTGCTGGCCTGCTCTCTTGGGCTTCATCCCCTGCCTGCCCCTTCCTCCTGCAGAACATAGCTCAGCCTACAAATGCCACTTTAGCTGCTGGGCTGGAGAACTAGATGGCCCTTCTTAAGACTTACTGCTCTCCTGGCTGTGACCTCACACACTTGCTACCCACAGGCCTCTCCTACGAGCTTGTCACCAGCATCACCCTGCAGTCTTGCCAGAGCCCTTTGTCCCCAACGGCCATGAACCATGGAGGTGTGTGTGTGCAATACAGGGACCTGGTAGAGGAAGGTGGTTTAGAACTGGAGCTTGGAATCAGGCAAAGCTGAGTTTCTATCCTAATCCTGTCTGTCACTTACCACCTTGGGAAAGTTACTCAGCTTCTCCTGGCTTCAGTTTTCTTTTCTGCAAAATCGAAATAGTAATGATGGGAGGATAAGATGAGAAAGTGTATGTCAAAACACTTAGCATAAAAACTCCTGAAATCTGAGTAAGGTCATAGGCTAGGTACTTATACTGTGTCAATGTCACCTTCCTGGCTTTGGTAACATACTGTAGTTGTGTAAGACGTTATCATTGGCAGAAACTGGGTAATGGGTATGTCGAAGCTCTCTGTACTAGTTTTGTAACTTACTGTGTGTCTACAATCATTTCAAAAAAAGATTTAAAAAACCTTTAGCATAGTCCCAAATCTCAATTAATTGTACTTTTTTAAATTATAAAATATCACCAAGAATTCAGTTACTTGGCTCAAGTTCAACTTTTTGAGGTGTGTGTATTTGTGTGTGTGTGTGTGTGTGTGTGTGTGTGTGTGTGTGAGAGAGAGAGAGAGAGAGAGAGAGAGAGACCTAAGATGAAGTAGACCAGACAATTTCTAAAATTGTTTCCCTTTTGTAATGAATAATACCAGTGGCATCAGCAGCAACCGCAGGCAAATTCCCTCCGTGCTGTAGTTTCATCTTCTCCCAGTTGAAAACCTTGTCTTTTACTTAGTAATCTCTATTCTCTTCAGATTTATTATTTACCTTATATTTCAGTGGTTCTTAATCCGGGCTTCACAGTATACTCACGCGTGATTAAAACAGCATCCCTGGGGTAGCGCCCAGAGAGCTGTATGATTTGAAAGCTTCTTTGGTTTGTGGAGTGCAGCAGGCCTGAGAACCAGGTTCCACCTGCATTACAGGCTCCCCTTCGGCCCTTTCTGCCTTCCCTCCTTCTCCCACATCCACATTGCCTTGGTGTGTGCTGCTTCCACAGGGCACCATTTTTCTAATGACCATCAAGGCCTTTCCTGACCGTGGTTCCCGGATACAGACGTTGCTCCCTTTTCTTTGCAGCATTTATCTGGAGCGGATGTCTGGAGTTTTGGAATCATCACAGAATGAGCTCTCGCACCCCTCGAGATGCCATATGTCCATGCCATTTTAGATAACCGAAGTGTCACCAAATGTCCTTTATGTCATCTTTCTCCAAAAGCCAATTCAGCAGAATTCAGGCGACGTACATGTTTTCTTTTGAGAATGTGATAGGTGGAAGTTTCCAGAAGGCACTGACTACTTTTGCTTACAGTTTCAGTGGCTGACGTATTTTCACCACCTTCTGGATAAACTCACTTTGCGACATTGCCTCAGTTTCTTAGTCACCAGTCCTCCTTTATTCATCTTTTACAAAATGAGATTTTGTCATAAAAATAATATACTTATCTTGTAGAACATTTGATAAAGGGTAAAAGAAAAAAATCCTGAATATAATCCCTGCTGTCATTTTGGCATCCTTCCTGAAGTCTTTATATCTATGACTTATTCTTACAGTCATAATTACAGTGTGGATACAGTTTTGTATTCTAATTTTTTTTACTGAATGTTTTATCTTTTTAAAAAAATTAATTAATTTTAAATTTTTGGCTGTGTTGGGTCTTCGTTTCTGTGCGAGGGCTTTCTCTAGTTGTGGCAAGCGGGGGCCACTCTTCATTGCGGTGCGCGGGCCTCTCACTATCGTGGCCTCTCTTGTTGCGGAGCACAGGCTCCAGACACGCAGGCTCAGTAGTTGTGGCTCACGGGCCTAGTTGCTCCGCGGCATGTGGGATCTTCCCAGACCAGGGCTTGAACCCGTGTCCCCTGCATTGGCAGGCAGATTCTCAACCACTGTGTCACCAGGGAAGCCCTGAATGTTTTATCTTAAGCATTTTTCCAAGTTGCCACATAATGTGCGTGTGTATGTGTGTGTGTGAGAATATATGTTGGACATTTAGGTTGTCTCCAGTTTTTCATTCTTTACAGGAATGCTGTGATAAAAATCCTCATGCATCTAGATATTCCCATATTTTAAGCTGTATCCCTAAGAGTAGGTAGCTAGAAGTGGAAACACTGGCTCAAAGGACATCTTGACCCTTAATAAACTGCACCAGAAGAGGAGCCCTGGGTGCTCTTTTCAGTGGGGCTTCTTCCAGCAGTTCCAATCAGTGCTGAACCCCTTAGGTTGAGTGGGATGGTGCTCATACCTCACAACTTTGAATTGACTATTATTAGTATTTTTTTTCAAGATAGCTTGTCCTTTCCTAAAGCTGTGTAGTGCCAGTGCTGATGATTTTTGTGTATTTTGCTGACATACTGCTCACGGGAATAGTATAGTCACTTTTTGATCTGCTACTGGTAGATGTCAATATCATCCCTCTTTTATGTATGAGCAAAGTAAGGTTCAGAAGAATTAAGTGACTTGCCAAGGGCACACAACTGAGAAAGAGCAGAACCAGGAGTTAAACCTGCACCATTTTGGCCCCAAAGCCTGTGTGTTTTCCACCCCACTCCACCCCACCCCCCAATCTGGAAACAGGGCACAGAAATAGAGTCGTAAATTGTTCCTGGGGGGAGGAGTTGGAGGCAAAGGAGAGGAGAAAATATCTGCCTAGGATAGACTTCAGAAAGGTTCTTGCCCACAATGAACCTAGAGTTTAGTGGAAGAAATATAAGTAAATCAATAATTGGGACTTCCCTGGTTGTGCAGTGGTTAAGAGTCCGCCTGCCAATGCAGAGGACACGGGTTCGAGCCCTGGTCCGGGAAGATCCCACACGCCGCGGAGCAACTAAGCCCGTGCGCCACAACTACTGAGCCTGCACTCTAGAGCCCGGGAGCCGCAACTACTGAGTCTGTGTGCCACAACTACTGAAGCCCACGCACCTAAAGCCCGTGCTCCGCAACAAGAGAAGCCACCGCAATGAGAGGCCCGCGCACCACAGTGAAGAGTAGCCCCTGCTCGCCGCAACTAGAGAAAGCCTGTGCGCAGCAATGAAGACCCAACGCAGCCATAAATAAATAAATTAATAAACTGATTAATTAAAAAAGAAATTGAGTCTTTAAAAAATTACTGTCCTGTGCAGTAGCCTTTGTTTTATTTATTAAAATATTAGTTGCTTTATGTAGTTAATATTAAATACAACAAAAACAAATGCTGTTATAGGAATAAACAGAGAAGAGCATTTTTACAAAGTTTTATTAAGATTTAATTGACATAGAAAGAAACTGCACATATTCAAATACATTTGGCATTTGTATACATGTGTGAAACTGTCACCATAATCAAGGTAATGAACACATCCATCACTCTCAAAATTTCCTTGCAACTCCTCCTTCCAGCCCCTCCATACTGTCCCCAGTGGATCCCCGGGCAACCGCTGATTTGTTTTCTGTTGCTATAGATTATATTAATTACTTTGCATTTTCTAAATTTTTGCATAACTGGAATCATACAGTGTGTATCCTTTTCAAAAAAAGCTGGCGTTTTTCACTTAGTCTAACTATTTTAAGAGTCCTACATGTTTTTGCATTTATCAGTAGATCCTTTCCATTAATTGCTGAGTAGTATTCTGTTGTGTGGCTATACCATGATTTGTTTATCCATTCAGCTGTTGATGGACATTGGCTTTTGCCAATTTCTGTAGTGGAAATATTCCCACCATGGCCAATTTCAAGTTACCAGTGTGAAGTCACAGAATGTGGAGTTGGGAAGAGATGCAAGAAACCATCTGCTCCATATATTCTAGGAAATTTGTCCTGGGCAGTAAATAGGCATGGAGTGGAGGGAACTGGAATGTCTCATGAATGGAACACCTTCATCTTGGGGAGTTCTCTATCATGCTACTGGTGAGGATAGGGCTTGTTCCCACTTACAAATAGGTGGTTTGGGACTTTGCCCAAATGTGATTACTGAGAAACACTATTGTGTTTACAGAGACTATTTGGTTTGAAGGAAGATGTATTGCTTAGGAAATAACTATTGATTATGGGTAGGACTGAGAACTGTTTTAAGGATTTTATACATTTATAATGATTTTTAAGAATGAAAATAAATATATGAATCTTTTTTGGGGAGAGGCTTGCTTTATTATACATTCCCTGCCTGGACATATTGTTGTTTTAACTTCATTTTAGATATCATGTGGAATGCAAAAGAGCTAATTTTCAAAGTCAATAGAAAAAATATAGAAAAAAACCCTGAACTGCTCTACTTTGTCCTTCAGTATTTTATACATCTTCCTCTCTGTGAATAATAATCCATGTTTATAGGGTAACAGTTTACATTTATAGGATTGCTTTTTATTCCACATGATCCCAAAATGTTCCTCTCTGATCTCTGCATTCATCACTAAATAGCAGCAGTTACCTGGCAGAAACACCACTGAACCATGTCCACGGCACAGAGGAAGTACAATCAGGGAATGTGGTCAGACGTGCCATGTAGAGGAGGTGGCTTAGAAAAGAGAAAGTTTTGAAAAGTCAGGGAATCAGGTCAGGCATGGATGTGGGAACTTCTTAGGGTTCATCCATTCATGATAACCATTGTTGAACTCCTACCATGAGCCAGGCACTGTAGTAGGCATTAGGTTTAACATGGAAACAAAATAGGCGTGGTCCCTGTCCTCGTAGAGTTTATAGCTCTAGTACATGGCAGGGAGCTAAGGACTTCCTCAAGTCTGGACTCAAAGAGGCCCTCCAAAGTGACCGTTTTTATTCTAATCAAACATCAAAGAAACCGTTGGACTAAAACCTAGCTTTTCTGCCCTGAAAAACTTAGGTCCTGTGGTCACTGGGTGTTTACCCCAGAAAGGCATTTCTGGAACTTAGAGTTACCGGGCATTCTTTGAAGGTACAAGAGAATCCCTCACTTCCCTGGCCCACACTGACTAAAGCAAAACAATGTGGAGGATTTTTTTCTTGAGGATTCTATCCTGACCAAGGCCTTGGCACCTCCCTGTGGCTCCTGATGTTCAGTTTTTCTCCCTCGGGTTAGTACGGATGGGCGTTAAGTGTAGTGCAGGCTCTTAACCTGGGGTCAGGCACTAGTGGATGACTTCAGGGGGTCTGGGAATGCCTCAAAGAGGGCCTAGGGTTCCATATTTATTTTTCAGGGATTCTGAACCTTTCAACAGATTGTCATGAGAGTTTGTGATTCAAGAAAAGCTTCAGAACCTTCAGTGCTTTGGAAAGAGCACTGTAGGTGGCAAGAAACCTGGGCCCTTCTCTAGCCATATATCAGGCAAGTTGTTAACTCCCGGTACCTCAGTTTTATCATCTGTACAACAGGGATAAATATTTTCCCTTTCTACCCATCGGGATCATTGTGAGATCAAAGGAGATGATTTTACATGAAAGTGCTTAGAAAATGCCCAGTACCATGGAAAATCGAGTACACTGTTGCTGCTGTTACCATGGCAGATCATGGTGGGGTTAGTAGCTGGGGCAGGGGATGCAGGACAGGGAGAGGAGTTGAATCTGGGCAAGGCGTCTTTCCCCATCATCAGGGAGAGGATTAGCAATCTTTCCTAGTGCCTCAGTGTCCTTAATTCACCCAAGCCCTGGGGCCTTTGCTGTGAGCTCCAATTCATCCTGGGGTGAGAAACAGGAGTCAGGAGAAGGAAGAGAAAATCTTGTGTGGATGACGTACGCAGGAAGGAGCAGAACCCCACACCAAAGAGAGAACACTTAACAGAGTAAACAAACCTTAACAAGTAAGTATGACAGAGAAATGTACTTATTTCTCCTAAGTACGTTTACTCTGAGTCTGGGCCTCACCTGGGAAGACCTTTTGTTTTTGGATCCCAAGAGACCTGGGTTTGAATGGGGCCTCTGTCATACGTGACCGGGCCAAGCTGCTTAATCCCAACCCACCCCCCCAGCACTAGTTTCCTCATGTGTAGAACAGAAATAATCATACTTATGCTTTGGGGGCTATTGTGAGGATTAAAAACATTACAGTATGTAAAGCTCAGCACAGTGCTTGGCGAACTGCAAATGGTCCTGGTACTTGGAGGTGCTCAACCAATATTGCAAATGAAGGACCCTTTCATGGTTCTTACTAAGGGCCTGGCCCTATTCTAAATGTTCCTTTAATCCTTATAATAATCTTTTGGGATAGGTACTACTAGCATGCTCACTTGACAGATGGGAATACTGAAATGTAGTTAAATAACTTGCCCAAGATCACTTAGCTCTCAAGTATTGGAGTTGGGCTTTGAACCTCTGTTCTGTCTGTCTCCAGAATCCAAGTGATTAATCACTGAACTATGCTTAACCCCTCAGCTGAGTTTGAATGGTTCTGCCTGTCCCTCTGGAAGCCCATCAGCAAGATGTGAGACTTTGTTTTCTTGGCAGGGGTCCTTCTGCATACTAGCCCTTGCTCATCCTTGGGATATCCTACCAAACTCGGAAGAAGGATGGTCTACTTCATAGTCAAGGCCAGAGGGAAGCCTAGGAGGTTTGGGAGTGGTCTTTGCCAGCTTTTGGCTTGCTGCAAGGGCATTTCGTATCCCAGTCTCTTTATCACTGAGAACTCAATGTGGCCGATTCTCTTAAAATAGTGTGAACAACATCTCCCAGAGCTGGGAGGTGATCAGCCAAGTGTGTAAGGCAGCCCCACACTGTTGTGGCCCAGTGGGAAGTGGATCTGCTGGAAGCCAGCCAGAGTACTTCGGGAATATGAGCAGCTCTGCTGTGAAAGTTGAGTGCGTCTGTGGGCTGGACTCCGTTCTGCAGAGCTGTGTGACCTTGGGCATCAAGTTAGACTGTGGCCCTGCAGTTGTCACATCCTTCCAAAGGGTGATGATAGTTCTTGACTCAGTAGCTTAGACCAACAATTCAGAGAAAAGGATTATCTCCTTGATTACAAGTGGAAGCCCATTTTCTAAACAAAAAGTAGAAGAAACTTTTCCTTTACTTGAGCTTCATTATCCATGGTGAGGGATGGACAAGGGGGTATTGAGATGTATTTACCTGTTTGTTTAAAGCTTTTTTTAAAAAAATATGTTTCTATTATAAATGTGATAGTGCTCATAGAAAAAGGAAAAGGGAAAATGTTACCCATGATTCTTTCTTTGCAGATTGCTAAAATTTGATTTCCTCTATGAATATGTTTAACTCCTCTTTAATCTCACAGTATCATGTTCTAAAATTTAACATTATGACCCGCCCAACATTTCTCCATGTTTAAACTTTTATGAGCATCAAAAACTCTTAAATTTAGTCACTTAGTGGATGTACTATAGTTTAGTAAACCATTTTCTGATATTTGAAAATTTTCCAGTGTTTTGCAAATGTAATATAAACAATGCTGTGAGGGACATCTTTGTGTAAATAGATTGTTGTAGATTTAGGATCATTTACCTGGGTTAGATTCTCATACCTCAGGCAGATTTGTGGAACTCCCCAGAAGCACAGTGTGGTCAGAGATAAGAGGTGCTCCAGCTGTTAATGCCTTTGGTGTTCTTCTTTAGTTACTGTTCTAACTCTCCTTCACTTGGCATTTTCTTATCAAACAGGTATTAACTGTAATCTCTTGACTTTTTGTCAAGCAACCATATCTTCCACTAATGGATGCACAAGATCTATGTAATTTTGATATTCATATTATCTATTGATATAGGACATTGGGGAGAATCCTTTTGCAGCTGTACTGAGCATTCTTTGTGCACTCTGAAGTGTTTAATTCAATTCTACATACGTTTGTTGATCACTAAAGAGCAGCTGCCAGTGAATTTGAAGGAGTGTTAATTGGGAGTCAGAAAATGTAGGTTCAGAATTTGGCTCTGCCCTTTATTAAGTGACCTTACACACAGAGACTAAGCTTGTTCTAGTTTTGTTTTCTGCCTAAGATGTGGAAATAATATCTCTCTCGGTGGGTATTCATGAAGATGAAAAGATGATGACCTTAGTAAACTGTGTAGTGTTATATAAGTAAGAGGCACAATTATTGTCATACATGGAAAGTGTTCTGCTCAATACTGTGGGCGATACTAAGAGGAACCATTCATGCATTCATTTATTCAACAAACATTTATTGAGTAACTACTGTGTGCAGTGCAATGACCTGAATGCTGGGCATACAGTGATGAATAAGGCCCTGTAAACCATTGAGGAGTTTATAATCTAGTAGTATAGATAGCTGTCCAGTCCAGTATGATGGCCATTTCCTACATGTGGCTAGTGCCAGTGAGGAACTTAATTTTTAATTTTATTTAATTTTAAGCTATTTAAATATAAGCTTGAAAAAAGACATCATTCAGTAACTGTTATTGGAAAACTAATGTTTTCCATTGAGAATTATGTCTGGAACAACTCGAGTATGTGAATCTACATTTTAAGCTGTACATTGTATAAAATCTAAATACAATCAAGGATTTCCAGTGAAAATTTAGCCTCCTAATTGAGATATGCTGTAAGAGTAAAATCTACACTGATTTCTAAGACTTAACATATACAAAAAAGTGAAATATTTAATTAATAATTTCAATATTGTTTATATGTTCAAATAATATTTTGGATGTATTAGGTTAAATAAAATATATTATTAATTCACCTACTTCGTTTTACTTTCTTAAATGTGGCTACTGGAAAATTAGGCATGCAGGTTGCATTATGTTTCTACTGGCAGCACCAATGTAAGTAGAGATGAGTGAGCCACAGTGTGAGCTCTAGTGCAGGCTGCACTGAGGTGCAAAATGCTCTGGGAATTTTGGAGGTGGAGAAGAGAAGCATTTCACCTGCGGGGGGCTTCAGCAAAGCTTCTTGGAACAATGTCATTTGACTGAGCCTTGAAGGCAAACTATATGACTTTTTTTTTTTTGCGGTACGCGGGCCTCTCACTGTTGTGGCCTCTCCCATTGTGGAGCACAGGCTCCGGACGCGCAGGCCCAGGGGCCATGGCTCACGGGCCCAGCTGCTCCGCAGCATGTGGGATCCTCCCAGACCAGGGCACGAACCCGTGTCCCCTGCATTGGCAGGTGGACTCTCAACCACTGCACCACCAGGGAAGCCCTATATGACTATTTTTAAGGTTAGGTTTTATTAAGGAAGAGCAAATTCCAGTAACAGGAAGCAGCTTTCACAGAAGTATAGTGGTCAGAGGGTTTGGGGCCTGTTATTAGGAAGTATAATGGATTTTTTTTTTTTTTTAATGTTATCAGCTTCTACTCTGCCTTATTTGGAAGCCTCAGGGTTTTAAAGTTCTCTTATGCTGAGCTCTGCCCAGGTATCCTGCAATGTCATCCTGATCCCCCAGGGGGTGATAGAAAATATATACTCTTCCCAAAAGCACATTAGCTGGGGCATTCTGGACATAGGTCTGTAACAGAAATACAGACAGGTGGTTTCTGGGGCCATAGTGACTTTGGGACAGTCTTGTGGTGCTCTAGTGCCAGAGTGACTTGGAGACAGGATTCTTGTGGGATCTTTAAGACCAAACCACTTGGCAGCCACCTGCCATCTGCCCTTAGGGCTGAGTATTAGCTTCTACTTTCCCCAAACTACCTATACCTCATTCCTCCTGATTTAAATGTTCTTTTTGGGCAAATGTGAGTAGCTAAAAATCTAAAAGCTAAATGTTGATCCAGTTCTCAGACTGGGAATACAGTTTTTATTTATTAATTTTTACTGCAAATAATGAGGACCAAAACCAAGTGGAAAAATCATGGTCCTAGGAATCAGAAATCTGGAGTTTCAACCCTGCCTCTGCCACTTATCTGTTGTATGATTTTGGGCAAGTCACTCATTCTGATAAAGTTTGTGTAATGGGATCAATAATACTTGTTTCAGAATTATTGTGAAAATGAAATAAATGGAGATAAATAAAATTGTAAAGTTGGTAAAGTGCTATAAAACATAAGGCACTGTTTTGAGTTGTCAGTAATAATAATTCTGTGATAATTGGCAATTGCAATTATAGGTATTATTAGCAATGCCCACACAATCGTTAATAATCACATAAAATCACCAACAATTATTGTTACAGATTATAATTTGACTATATTTTAAAGTACAATTAATAAGCAGTTATGAAGAAGCACTCTTTTGAACCTGAGAGGAAGAACTTTGTTTAGATAGGAATCTCCATATCTGCTTCCCATCATTTGCTTTTTTTTCCCATGTGAATGTTATAGTTGGGAGGCAAGTGAAGAGTGAAGGGGAGGAGGGATGAGAGTGGATGGTTTGGAAGCTGTCAGCTAAACCTGAAGCATCCTCTGTTGCTGCTCTCCATTTAGTAAGTAGTTACATCCTGTGCAATAGCTCTGTAATTAGTTTCTCCTTTTCCATTCTCTCCAGCTATTAGTTTGGCTCAAGTCCTTGACACCCCTCACCTTTCTACTCTAATAGCCTCCCAACTGGCCTCTTTACCTTGAGCATCTCCTCATCTGACCCATCCTACATTTAAAAACCTTCAGTGGCTCCCCATTGCCTATAGCATCTGTGCTCATCTGAGGCATTGGGAAACATTGTTGAATCAAAAGTCTGTGAATAATTCATTCTCTTTTTGTTTTACTCTTTAAAAACCCACTAGAGCAGGGTTCACTGTATCATTCTGTCTAGCGTGAGAGAATAAGGGTGGAATTGGAGCCAATGCATGAAAAAATCGCGAATAAACCCCAGATATGCCTGCAAGATGCTGCCATCCATCATTATGTTATGGGAGAAAATAGTTGAGAAATGGTAGCCTGAAGAATAAAATCCGTGTTCCTTTGCGTATCATGAAAATGATCCATGGTAAGTCCTTATTTCGCCTTGATCCTCTGCCATTCCCCCACCTCACCACTCCTGCCATCCTTACCCGCTGTGTTATTCCCCAGCCATACCGGTTGCGGTGACCTTTGCTTCCTAGCCAGCATGTGTTCTCTCTTCTGTGGGAACAGCAGCCTCATTCCATTTAGGGAAGCTCTGTTCCTCTACCTTCCACCAGCATGGCTTGGGTGGGGCTGACCCCACCTTCAGCCTCCTGGATTGGCCCTGTATCTCAAGCCTGACTGGCAGAAGTACAGGATTCCTCCAACCGTGGGGATTGGCTGGAGATGGGCAGGTGCCTCTTGCTGGGCCAATCAGAACCAACCCGTGGTTTTGTAGGAAGTATTGGGAGTGTGGTGCGAAGCTGGTAGGATGTGTCAGGTCCTTCCAGGGGCTATGTTGCTGCCTGGGGAAAAGGCTGTCTGGGTATGAAGCTGACACAGAAGATAGGAACACTGAGAGAGAAGTGGACACAGACTCTTGGCGGCATCCCTTGAGCTCCTGGATCCACTTGAAGCTAGATAAAGCTTGGTTTTATGAGCCGATTTAGTGTCTGTCTGTCTTGCTTAAGTCTGTTTGAGTTTAGTTTCTGTCATCTCAAACTGAGTCCTGACCAATATACTAGACTCCTTACCATCTGCAATCTTGACAAGCTCATTACCATGACATGTTTTTGCTCATGGCCTGGAATGCTCCTCCCCCTTTCTCCGCCCAGGTCAGGTATCCCCACTGCCTTCGCATCCTGCCTGGGCAGAATGAGTCTTCTCTGTGAGTTCCTATAGCCTGGGGTCACACAAGTCGTTACATTTTGTCTTATAGTTGCTACACGTGCATTGGAATTTCTGACCCCTTACTTATGAGATACTTATTAATTTCAGACACTTTCTTATTTAAATGTATGTCCCGAACACTTTGCATAGCTTCTGTGAATAAACAATAAATATATGTTGATCTGAATTTAGTAGAAAAAGAGAAATAATAAAAGTAAGAAAGAAAGAAAGAAAAAGAAAGAAAAAGTGCATTTTGCCCTTTAAAATGTGAGTCTTGGTCTTGGACTGTGGATAAAGGAAGATGGGAACAACTTGTTGAATAACAAGTTAAACCTATTTAATCTCTTTTTGTGAAAACTGTTTGTACTTGACAGCTGCAAAATATTTGGTAGCCCGAAGATGGGAGGAATTTAGCCTAGCATACGGGGATGGTAAAAAGAGAGGCTGAAGAGATGATTCTAAGTTACATAAAGTCACCGTCAGTGATAGTGTGTCCTGCATAGCTGAATAACTCCTACCAGCTGATGGGATGTCAACTCTGGAATGTCTCTCAGGACTCTTTCCTTTTCATATTCCCTAGTTCAGGCCGTCCCTGAACACTGGACTACTGCAGAAGTCTTCTCACTGGGCTCCTTGCCCACCTTCTTTCACACATAGTTCATCCTGTATGTGGGGTCAGAGTGATCCTGTAAATCTGCCCCTGTCACATGGTTGCTTGCAAGCTTTAAGTCCCTAAGATGTCTCTTTAAAGCATCACTTAGGACTTGCTGTGGTAGGGCCTGAACTTTCTTTTACAGGCTCATTTTCCAGGACTCCCATTCTTCCCTGTAGTGTTCCAGCTAAAGTGAACCATATGCCGGTCCTGACTGTTGACCATGCCCTGCCGTTTTCTGTTTTGGTAGTTCTCTTAGGGAGACCTCTCCACCTGGAATATTCAATTCCCAACTCTGCAAGACCTATAGCTGTCATCCTTTGATGCCACAGATGAATGCCACCCCCTCCCTTTTCTGCATTTGGAACTGCCCTAGAATGTTTTAGTCATTAGGGTCATTTGTATATACATTCTGTATTAGGATAGGCTTGCCACTGTAATAAACAAGACAAGCCTCAAATCTCAGAGGCTTAACACAATAAAACTGTATTTCTCACTTGGCCACCATCCTATGCAGCTTGAACATCTCTTCTCTCTGGCCACCTCCAACTCAGAAACTCAGGAATCTGGGCATCTTCCATAATGTGGCTTTACCATCTCAGAGACCTTAGCTTCCAACGGTCTGTCTAGAGAGCAGGAGGGAAAGAGAGAGAGGGTGGTGGATGGTGTGAGGTGTTTTAGAGGCCAGACTGGGAAGTGGCACATGTTATTTCCATCTACATGCCGCTGGCCAGAACTGAGTCTTATGGTACCAGTCTAAAAGCAAGTGTGGCTGGGGAATGCAGTTTCCGTGTGAACCCTGGAAGAGGAAATGGAATCGGCGAGTCACTTCCAGCTTCCTACTGGAGAAATTTGTCTCATCATTTCTGCACCCTTTGGCATTTCTGAACAAAGGGCCCTAAACATATAAGGTGACAGTGAAATTGAGACCCATGAGGACCTGTGTATGGGCAGCACTGCACACATTATCTTTTGCTACTTTATTTTGCTTTCTTGCTCCTGAGCAGGGATAAAACCTTTAGTGCTTTCACTTTATACCTTCTCCCCCCCTTCTCCTCCCCCTTCTCCTCCTCCTTCTTCTGTCTACATTTTTCCTCCTTATTATCTAATTTTTTCCTATTCTCTTTGCCTTCTCTTAACCTACGTTAATTATCACCCAAAAGCCAATTGCAAAAGGCGTAAGTGTACACAGAGTCAGGAATGGATATGTTTGTGTTCTTGGGCAGGTAGAAAAGATGCTAACCACTCCAATTCCTTCTGTTCTTTTTTTTTGTGTGTGGGGGGAGGTGTTAAATAAACCTTTTATTTGGGAATAGTTTTAGATTTTCAGAAAAGTTCCGAGGATGACAGAGCATCTCCATATACCCTCACCCAGTTTCCCCTAACGTTAACATCTTATATTTATGGGGTCCTTTTGTCAAAACTAAGAAACTAACGTTAGTACAGTGCTATTAACTGAATTCCAAACTTTATTTGGATTGTGCCAGGTTTTCCACCCATGTCCTTTTCCTGTTGCAGGATCCCATTCCGGGTACCACGTTGCATTTGGTTTTCGTGCCTCCTTAAGTCTCATCTAGTCAGTAATAGTTTCTCAGTCTTTCTTTGTTTTGTATGACTTTAACACTTTTGAGGTGAACTGGTCAGATATTGTGTAGAATGTCCCTCCATGTGGGTTTATTTGATGTTTTTCATATGATAAGTCTGGGTTCTTGGGAGGAAGACCACAGAGGTGAAGTTCTGTCCCCATCACATCATATCCAGGGATAAATGATATCCACATGATATCACTCATTATAATAAACTTGATCACTTGTTTAAGGTAGTGTTTGCTAAATTTCTCTACTGTAATGTTACTGTTTTCTTCTTTCCATACATTTATTCACTGGCTACTACTCACTAAGTCCAGCTCAAGGGGGAATGGGATTAAGCTCTGCTTCCTGAAAGGGAGAATATCTACTTAATATTATTTGGAGCATCCAATTCTTTATGCTTCCCCACTTAAATGCTTTCAAAGCCCCTATAAATAGATTTGTGCCTCAATGGCAGACATAAATCACGGCCTCAAAAACTATCTCTCTGACAACTAAATGAAGAGCCTTGCAAATTCTTATCCCATAGGTAAGAGGAAGAGTCCATCCTGAGGAATCAAAACAAAGCGAGCAAATGAACCTATTAGCATCTAACCCTTCTGTGAAGTAGCACACCTTGGAGTCAGCTAATGACTGCAAAACGCTGCTTGACTCATCACCGCCTCCATTACTCATGAATGCACACGCTTACTCTTGGGTGAAGCGGTGAGGTGCCTAAGCTTTCCAAAACTGCTCCCATTCTTTGTGGCAGGCTAAGGTGCTGAGGTGTTCTGTTGGTGGGCAAGGGAAGTGGGCAAGAGGGTGCATTTTGCTGCTGTAACAGCCACAATCATGCCCTCCCTAGCTAGCTAAGAGCATCAGGGATGTCAGAGAGGAACCTTAGAATGTTTGATGGGAGGTGGGGTTTCTCGCTTCAAAGCCCCCTTTCTCAGCTGTCAGGAAAAGTGTGAAGAGAATGCTTTTGAAATAAAAATTGAAATGAATCACAGCTCTAATTGTTTTCCATTTATAATCATAGTTGGGTGAGATCATCTAGATGGATCACTTTATTCTACATGTGAGAATCTACAGATGATGTGAAAAGTAATGCAGCTGAGTGCAGGAACCAGGCCACCTTAAGACGTACCTGCTAATTCACTGCTCATTGGGACATACAGTTCTGAGAGGCAGGAGCTGGAAGAGAAAGAAGAATGTGGGTTTTGGCATCAGGCACACCCGAGTTTCAATCTTTTCTAAAAAATTTATTTTACTGAAGTATAGTTGATTTACAATGTTGTGTTAATTTCTGCTGTACAGCAAAGTGATTCAGTTATACATATATATACATTCTTTCTCATATTCTTTTCCATTATGGTTTATCACAGGATGTTGAATATAGTTCCCTGTGCTATACACTAGGACCTTGTTGTTTATCCATCCTCTATATAATAGTTTGCATCTGCTAATCCCAAGCTCCCAATCCATCTCTCCCTCCCCCTCCTCCCCCTTGACAACCACAAGTCTGTTCTCTATGTCTGTGCATCTGTTTCTATTTAGTAGATAAGTTCATTTGTGTCATATTTTAGATTCCACGTACAAGTGATATCATATGGTATTTGTCTTTCTCTTTCTGACTCACTCCACTTAGTATGATAATCTCTAGGTCCATCCATATTGCTGCAGGTGGCATTATTTCATTCTTTGTTATGGCTGAGTAGTATTCCGTTGTATATATATGTACCACACCATCTTTATCCATTCATCTGTCATTGGGCATTTAGGTTGCTTCCATGTCTTGGCTATTGTAAATAGTGCTGCAATGAACATTGGGGTGCATGTATCTTTTCGAATGAGAGTTTCCTTCGGATATATGCCCAGGAGTGGGATTGCAGGATTGTATGGCAACTGAGTTTCAGTCTCGACACTGCCATTTATATTAGTCAAGTCACCTTTGCAACTTTATCTCTCTTGAGCCTCAGATTTCTCAGCTGCCAAGTGGAGTTACTGAAATTTTCTTAGGATAGTTGTTGCAAGGATTAAATGAGGAAATACCTGTTATGTACCTACCTGGTATTTAATAGAGGGCAGCTGCATCAGAATGCTTTTGGTGCAAATAACAGAAAATCCGACTGAAAATGGGCAAAAGAATCAAAAGAATATTTACGTTATTTCACATAAATAGAAGAATAGTAGTAGGATTACTCCAAGATTGGTTGTTTCAGAGGCTCAACATTGTTAACAAAAGTCCAGATTCTTTCCATTTTTCTGCTCTGTTGTCCTCAGCAGGATGGGTTCGTCTTGAGAGTAGCTCTCCTCACAATCATAATATGGCTGCTGACTTCCAGGCATCCCGTTCATAGATGACACCCCAGAGGAAGATGAGGTATCTCTCCCAGTGTCTTTCTTAAGGGTGAGGAAACCATTTTCAAAAGCAACCCATCCCCATTCTTCCTTTCCTAGTTGACTGCTCTTCACATCTCATTGATGAGAATTACACCACAGATTTGTGTCTGAATCATGGGTCACCATAATTGGTTTAGACCAATCAGGATCCACTCCTGGGACACTGTAATTGGTTAGACCAATCAGGATCCATCCTGAGGCAAACGCTGGTCCAGCCTCCCTGATACCTGAAGAAAAATATGAATACTGTTAAGAAGGAGGAGCATCTGAATATGTCAAAACTTTTGCAGGTTCAGCAAACAAGGTTATTGCGGTAATTCATGAGGATGGACATTGACCTGATTGATTCAAATGTAGATATCTCTTCCTCCTCTTTAAATTGGTTCACTCTTTAATATGGTAGAATGTCAGAGTTTGAAGGAATCTCTTTAAAACATGTCTAAAGAATGATAACTTCCTTTTCTTGAACTCCCACCAGTATACAGGAGTCTGTCCCTGAAGCATGGATGAATGGCTTCTGGTGAACCAACCCTGGGGTTATATCTTGAGGTGATTATTTACATCAGAATTAATTGAAGTTAAATAAAGTTACAAGTTCAGTTCCTCAGTTGTGCTAGGCACATTTCAAGTGCTCACTAGCCACATGTGGCTAGTAGGTACTGTATTAAACAATGGCAATTGTATAACATTTCCATCATTGCAGAAAGTTCTTCTGGACACCACTGCTATAGGTTCTCCTCCAGACCCTTCCAGTTTTTTTTTTTTTTTCGGTACGTGGGCCTCTCACTGTCGTGGCCTCTCCCGTTGCGGAGCACCCACTCCGGACGCGCAGGCTCAGCAGCCATGGCTCACGGGCCCAGCCGCTCCGCGGCATGTGGGATCTTCCCGGACCGGGGCACGAACCCGTGTCCCCTGCATCGGCGGGCGGACTCTCAACCACTGCACCACCAGGGAAGCCCCCGTTCCAGTTTTAAAATTCTGAAGAACAGACTCAGGATTACCAATGTCTATGTACAGATTTAATAATTTGATGGGTGTATTGATCGGTTGGAAAAAAACCAAAAATAATTTATGGGTCAACGTTTAGAAATTCTTACCATAAATTATTTGTCAACTGACCCATGTGAAGTAGAATTAATGATTTTCAATGTGCCTAAATCTGCAATATGAGTTTTAATTAATTAGTATTTAATTTCTTTTGTGCTTACTCATTTATTCCTACAAACCTCAATTCTTGCATATTCTGGGAGTGATAATTTCTGACCTTATTATTTTCTCTCTTGTCTTGGTCTGCCCAGTACTCTGCATTTCCCAGCTGTTAACATCTTCATCAACCAGAAGATGGGGAAAGGAGAGTGTATTGAATTCAAATAGTGAAAAATTACAGCTTGTCAGTGTCTTGGGTGGAGGTTTGGTGAGAGAACATTGGTTCAAATAAGGAGTTTGGACCATCTGTTGAATTAACTATATACTGGTATTATTACTAATAGTACCTTATATAGGCATCTCCCTTTCACATTTTTTATTTCGTTTAATCTTCCTGTAAGTTATTGTATTATCCTCATCTTCATACAAGAAAAGAGACTAAATTACTATTGTGTAATGTGGTATATTAGTTGGGGTTAATGTTTTTTAATTTAATTTTATTTGAATTTGGCTTAATAAAACACACACTGAATACACACACACACACACACACACACACACACACAGAGCATGTGTTTCAAAAGGTTATAAAACTAGAATTTGAACACAGAACTTCTGATTCAAAATTTGGTGCTATTCATATCTGTGGCTGCTTTCTTTGTTCTTTTCTATACTTTGTACCTTTCCCCTTTGCCAGAGATAATTGACACATGGCCATGCTAAACTCTCATAGGAAGTTGTGAAATACAAAATAAAGGGACTCACTTCATAAATAATCATGAAAGAACTTGGGGATCTTGACATGAAAGGTATGCTGAATTATAATTATATAGAGGTACATAGATTATAATAGAATTTCCTTCTTCAGTCAGAGATGTAAACACTTACGGGTTGTTGCAAGCCTCTTATTCACCATAAGTAGCCATTTCTATGTACATGCTGGGATAATGTCAAAGAGAATGGAGGGTAGGAGTAGGAGATGGTGAATTGAATGGACTGACATGTCTTTCTTCCCTCATGTGTTCTCTGTTAATATTGTTTCCAGAGAGGAAACACTGTTTCAACTGATGTAGACAAAACTTGAATAATAGGTCGAGTGAACTGGATAACAAATATTGAAGTGGAAAATGGTTATTGGATCTTTTCATGATTTAATCTGATGATGAACATCCTTTGTCACCTCCCCTTCTGTTTCTTATCCAGTGGACAGAGGAGATACAACAGCTGGCAATGAATCCATCCCTCACCTGGTTGATTATTCAGTTTTAGGACCTTTATTTAACTGTGGTTGCTAGTCAGCTTTTTTCCCAGGCAGTCTCCACATTGCTTTTTAATAATGGTGGCACCCAAGCAAAGCATGTGACAGGGATTAATTTAATTGTGTTGTCCAGAAAATGGAGCATGGGCTCTAAGGATGCTGCAGTTGTACAGCCCTTGAAGAACCAGGTGATGCTGACATGTTTCCTAATGGGGAGTGAAGATGGGAAGTGCTGGGGCTGGAGGTAGATCTTGGTTTACTTTTAGATCGCTGTGGATTACTTGCTGTGCGTCTTTGCTTGCAGCAGGAAAGCTGATTTCTGGAAGCAAACTTCTCTTCATAATACATATTGTGTTTTGTATCTTGCAGGGTCTTTATTGAACCAGACCCTTACTCTGTAAAAACACTGTGATATTCTCATGCCCCATCATAGATTGCTATAAACAGGAATAAAATGGATGAATGGATGAATGAATACATGACTCTGTGAGTAGGGGTGAACTACATAAAGAAATTGCAATGCTTTATAACTACTGAGTTTAAAAAAAGCCTCTTGGGTGTAATTGCTTCCTTCTTTTTCTACTAAGGACTGCTAAATAAACAACACCAAACTACTTCCAATTAAACAAGTGAACTCTGCATGCCTTTTCACATGAAGGCTTTGGAAAAGGAGGCAGACATTTTAGATTCTCTGAGGCTCAGACACTTCCTCTGTTTAATTATGATGCAGTAGAGATTATTTAAACTGAAATATAACTGACGTAATTTTATGCGTGTTTCAGGTGTACAGCATAATGCTTTGATATTTGTATATATTGTGAATGATGCAGTATAGATTTATCCCGGGAACAAAGAACTGAGCTAAAGCCTCCTCAACACGGATCATCATTTCAGCAACTTTGGCCTGCTGTTCTTGATACATGCTTGTTTTGGCCCCTCTCTCTTTGTAACTAAATAATCATTTTTATCAGAAAGAGTCCTTTGATGAGAGATAAAACCAAGAGAGAAGTAACATTGAGCACTTTGAATCAATTCATTCTTTCAACAAATATTTATTGGGCGTTTACTATGTGTTAGACACTTCTGGGCACAGAGGAAGCAAAAACGGATGAATGAATTAAGGTTAAGTTAGCAGAGTTGACCATAGAGGGCTATCTGTGCTTCCTTCAAAATTTACTTTGAGAGGTCTCATTTCTCACCATCACTGCCCCAAAAGGTCTTTTTCAAAGTATTTCCAACAACCTACAGGATTCGCTATGAGAGGAGTTCTGGCAATGTAATTTTCTCTATCGTGTCACATTTCCCATGATGCTTTAGTCTTCCTTCTAGATTGGCATGTTGGGAAGCAACACCTAAGACTCTTAATCTGCTGTGAACTCTTTTTGGGGACGACTTTAGATCTCCGTATGCAGTTCACTGAATGGTTTTGCTTAGGAGCAAGGCATAGTGAGGTTTGCATTTAGAAGGAGTTCTCTATCATCAGAGTGAAGGGTGGAAGTCCTTGCCTCTCTTCTTTGCCTTGCTTTCTTTCTTCAACGTCTTCCTGTTGCACTTTTCTCTCTATCCCTTCGTTGGGACTGCTCTTGTCTAGGTTCCTACTGATTCCCACGTTACCAAATCTGAGTGCAGCTTGTTTGCCTCCATCTCATTGGTCCATGCCAAAGGAATCAACCAATTCCTTCTTCTTAAAACACTTTTGCTCTTGGCTAATGTGACCACCCTATTCTCCTGGTTTTTAAAAAATACCTCATTGGCCATTTTTTTTCTCAGTCTTCTTTACGAGCTCTTCATCCTCTATTTGACCTCTCCATCTCAGATGATCTGAGGGCTTCCTCTTCAGCTTCTCTAGGCTTACCTTTGCTGATTTTATCTGTCCCAAGTCTTTATCTTTTGTTTCAACACTTAGACTATTATGTGCCTAGGTGCGGTTTTCTTGAATGTGCTCTTGAGTCTGTACATTTTTGTTTTTTACTAAATTTGGGAAGTTTGGGCCATTTTTTATATTATTTTTTTTCTAGCCCAATTTCTTTCTCTTCTCCTGGGATTCCAACTACCTTTATGGTGGACCTTTTGAAATTTCCCACAAGTCCCTAGGCTCTTTTAATTTTTTTCAATTTTTTTCCTTGTTCTTCAGATTAGGTGATTTCTATGACATCTATCTTCAAATTCACCGAATCTTCTTTGTCTGTCTGCCCCTACTATAAACTTAATGAAGTTAGGGTCCTTGTCTATCTTGGTCACTGCTGTGTCTTCACTATCTAGAACAATGTCTGGCAAGGAAAGAAGGTAATGTCTGTGGTCTAGAGTGATACAAGGAGAAGCTGAACTAGGACACTGGCAATCAGGAGGAAGAGAAGATAGACCCAGAGAGGTATCTTATCATCAGTAATATTATCAGATCAGTTTGAAATTCAATTCAAGCAAATTATCCTAAGGCAGAGATTGAGTGAATTAGGTTTAAATAGATCTCATTAACTCTAATGAGGTGGCTTCATTAGGGCTCCTAAGGGTCACTAATTCATTCGTGGGGGCCCAAGGCTTGGCTGTGATGTACAAATGACAGAGCATTTGCTTCTTTCTAAACATTTAAGGATTTAAAATTTTCAGTTCATCCATCCAAGGAACCAATCATCTAACCAACAAATTATTACCCTTACTGAGAGTTGGATCCTGGGCCAGATCCTGAGTATACAGGAGTGATTATGTATGTACCTTATAAGACTAGTAGAGTCAGAAGTTCAAAACAGTCAGTGTCATCCAGCATGATAAAATGCTCTATACAGGGTATGTGCCAGGGCCTGTCACTTTGAGAATGAGTATGAAGGGTTCAGGGAGCATTTTGAAAGGAGGTGCTTGAGTTGTGCCGTTTGAAGGACAAGTAAAACTCCTCAGACACCAAGGGAAAAGCTTGTATGCAGATCCATGCAGAGAAACCATGAAGAGGTCCATAACCAGTGGGAAAATTCCAGCGCCCTCTGGTGGAATGTGGCAGTCTTGATTCACATAGCTTTATCCTGACCCCCCTCAACTTGAAGAAACTAAGAACATGAAGCAGGGATTAGGATCCAAAATGCCCCAAAACAGTTTGCAGTAATCATGGCACTTATTAGCATTATTAGTATAATGGGGGCTGGGCAGAGATGAGCTCAGGAGGTTCTCCTGTACTTCTTGTCATCACTTGCCCAGTTGGGAGGTAGTAAGGGCAGAGAGGCTGTCATTTTTCAGGGTCTTACTTCTCTCCTTTTCCTCAATATATCGATAATATTCATGGTGATGCCATCTAAGTACTTCATTATCTCTTGCACCAGAGTTGATCAAGGAGGAGAGAGAGGCACAAGGGAATCTGCTTTCTACTGGTTAGGTTGCTGGTGAATGCTGCAGGGCCAGAGGAGTTTGGTCATAAGTAGTTGGGGAAGTAAAGGACTGTGATCATTTTGCAGCTCAGGAACAGGGGGTCTAATGAGGGAAATCCATTATGCTGAGATTACAGATATGAACAATGGCCATACTAGGACAGTAATACCCAGGTATTCTAACTCCTACTCAGGTACTTTTCCTCAGAATACCACAGGGAAGGGAGGAAGAGAGAAAGAAAGGAAGAGAGGAGAGGAGAAAAAGGGAGGAGAGGAAGAAATCCTTAATTAATATTCATATTTTGACCAAGTTTGCAATGTACTTTCCTGGTCTTAGTTACTTAGCTTCTGTACTTTGTAATAGAGAACTGTTAGTTCGTATTTATTTCAGGAAAAAACTGTGGTATTTTTCCTTTGGAAGATAGATAGATACGTAGCTTCTGTAATGAGAGAGAGAAAGAGTTGTTTTGAACGTGAGTGAAAAACTGTTCCTGTAGACTCTGCCTTTCCTATTTGAGCATACTAGCACTATTTTCTGAAAATAAGAACAAACAACAACCAGAAAGAGAAATCTATATTAAAACTATTTAATCTAAGTAAGTGGTCAGCTTCGTTTTTGGACTTGTGTATTGGAAATATTCTTTCATTATTATTGTATGAGGTATGTCGTTTCCAGGTAACAGGGAAGAAAAAGCTTGGAAGCTCAGAATCACAATTTTATAATTCTCTAACTTTGTAAAGTACCATATAAGAGAACTTTAGGTTTAATTATATTGGAACAATGTGTGCTTATTTTAGTCCTGAACTGAGATAACAGAGTCCTTGGGAAGATTATTTCTGTCTTAACTTTGGAGATGAAGAAAAAAAATATAAGCCCATTAAAACAACTCAGGGTCTTTGAATGAAAGCAGTAAAGAAGTTATACTATTACAAGACTGGTTTTGTGTGATTTCAAGTTAATGTGGAGTGACTTGAAGAGATTAAATGCAAAAAGCTTTGAATCTGAGGAAAACTATTTAACAGCAAGGCAATTGAAAAAGCAAGAGTGAGTTTATTAGCATTGTTTTTTTCTTTTGATAAATCGCTACTAATGTAATGCCTTGATAAAAAGAAACTTGAGAGCGACTATTATATTTTAACAAATTAAAAATAATTTGTTTACCTGTTACTAAAGTATTATGTCACATTTTCACTAATATACTGAATTTGGTAAGCAAGTAAGTATACATTAGACGACCCAGCAATCACACTACTGGGCATATGCCCTGAGAAAACCATAATTCAAAAAGAGTCATGTACCACAATGTTCACTGCAGCACTATTTACAATAGCCAGGACATGGAAGCAACCTAAGTGTCCATCGACAGATGGATGGATAAAGAAGATGTGGCACGTATATACAATGGAATATTACTCAGCCATAAAAAGAAACGAAATTGAGTTATTTGTAGTGAGGTAGATGGACCTAGAGTCTGTCATACAGTGGAGTAAGTCAGAAAGAGAAAAAGAAATACTGTATGCTAACACATATATATGGAATCTAAAAAAAAGGAATGGTTCCAAAGAACCTAGGGGTGGGACAGGAATAAAGACGCAGACATAGAGAATGGACTTGAGGACATGGGGAGGGGGAAGGGTAAGCTGGGACGAAGTGAGAGAGTGGCATGGACATATATACACTACCAAATGTAAAATAGATAGCTAGTGGGAAGCAGCTGCATAGCACAGGGAGATCAGCTCGGTGCTTTGTGACACCTTGAGGGGTGGGATAGGGAGGGTGGGAGGGAGACGCAAGAGGGAGGGGATATGGGGATATATGTATATGTGTAGCTGATTCACTTTGGTATACAGCAGAAACTAACACACCATTGTAAAGCAATTATACTCCAATAAAGATGTTAAAAAAAAAGAGTATACATTAGTATATTGAAATTAGTATAAAAATAATAAGAAAAAATTTAAAATGTAATTCCAATACCCAGATATAACCATTGCACTGTCTTTTACTGTTTTCATATGTGTTTCTCAAGACCAACTTTATAATTTAAATTTATAATTACATTTTATTATAAATTATAATTATAAAGCAAATTATAATGTGTTCTTTGCATGAACACTATATCAGGGGCATCTTTCCATATCAGTAGATGTGCATCTTCAATACAGTGGTCTCAACCATTTTGTTTTACTCCGGCATAACTGAGGAATTAAACACAGTATCCATAGCGGTATTCTGTCAACTCTTTTTTTTTTTTTAACATCTTTATTGGAGTATAATTGCTTTACAATGGTGTGTTAGTTTCTGCTTTATAACAAAGTGAATCAGTTATACATATGCATATGTTCCCATATCTCTTCCCTCTTGCGTCTCCCTCCCTCCCACCCTCCCTATCCCACCCTCTAGGTGGTCACAAAGCACCGAGCTGATCTCCTTGTGCTATGCGGCTGTTTCCCACTAGCTATCTATTTTACGTGGAACTCTTTTTTTAAGGGGTGAGGAGATGGGGTGGAGAGGAGGGAGGAAAAATGGTCAGTTTATGTCGAAAAAGCTCCACGTGACAAATACCTATCTGTAACATCACTTTTAATGATTGTATAAATTATAATGTTTTAAAAACAAATTTCCAATTGTTGGCCATTTAGGTTGTTTCTAATTTTGAAACGTAATGTGTAATATTGTGATAAACACTCCTCCCCACCCCCATCTGATTATTTCCTTACAATAAATTTCTAGGCATAGAATTACGCTATCAAAGAGCCTTTCCTGCACTAGCAGTACCTTGATTTTAGGCCCAGGACCTGCATTTGCCATGCCAGTGACCCTGGAGAGTCAATGTTATGGTTCTAGTACAAATGCTGACAGGAAGGGTAATTTGAGTCCGAAGGCAGAAAAGAACCAATGTCCTCGCTGAAGAAAGTCAGGCAGGGGCTATTCCCTCTTACTCACCAGAGGGTCAGTGTCAGGCTGTTGCGAAAACTGGAACCTTTCCTGTTAAGCTGTTGCTTTTCTGAGACTCCTCTGTCAGCTCTCAGTAGGAGCCTTAAGTGAGGCAAGGTTAGACTTGCATTTAAGGCTTTGGCTTAACCTGGGGCTTTTCAGTGTCATCCTGTATGTTTCCAGTTGACGGTTTTGGCTTACTGGCTTGAGTGTTTGCAGTCTCCCTTCATTTCTTCCAGTTTCCTGAGAACCTTCTTGAGCTTTTTGTAGACTTAGAATTTTAGTGTAAACAAAGGATGTCCAAACATATCCATGGTCATTGTGAAAGGCAGGGATTCAGTGAGGGAGGGAGAAAGAGAAAATAAAAACTGACCTTCAGTTTGCCATTGAGGCTGGTATTTTTCGGCTTCTCAGTCCCCATGCCTTGGTTACCCTCTCACACATTATTTGGCTTGGCATTGGTGCTACTCCCGCCTTCCTGGAGGAGTCATTATAGAAGAAATTCTGGGTCAGGTCAGAAGTCAGCCATATCATCACAGTATCACAAAGAACACAGAGCAACTGCAAAATGCTTTATGACCTCGAGGTACAAGTACTGTCATGTTTTATTCTTATTTTTAAAATAAAATCAAACCTGGCTTTAAGCGCTGCTAGCTTTGGTGGGGGAAGAATCTAATGTTCCTTTTTATTGGGGCTCTCTTTCTTCTCTACTGAATCATGCAGGGACCTCAGAAGTTATATGTGCCTCGTGAAATGGAGGAAGGAAATGGCCTGACGTCCACAGTGGTTGGCATTATCAGTATCCTCCCATCTGCTCCTACGTGCTCCACTTGACACCTGGTCCTTCATTCTGTCAGGCTCTGCTTCTAGACTTGCATGTGAGGATGCTCACAGGATCCCTTCCTACTTGACCATGGGACGCTGTACAACCCCCTCACTTCCTTCTCCCTACCCCTCACTTCCTAAAACATACTCACATGACTTCCCAGGCTCTGGGAATCCAACCCTTAGGGAAAGGACAAGTCTGTCTTCCTCTTGTTGCACCAGTGTCTATCCTGTCCTCCTTTGGACAGTCTTTCCTAAAGTATTGTCTTGTTAACTTTTCCCTGAGGGCAACAGAAACCAGCCTTTAAGGACACAGACCCCAGCTCCCTCTTGAGTGGAGAATGCAAGAATAGCTTTTGTTCTTGCAGCTAATGAATTCACAACAACATCCTGGCCCTGCCCCCCCGCAAATTAAAAGCATGGTACCAATTTAATTTTTCAATAACTTACCCAATTCCAGAATTTTTTTAGACATTTAGGGGAGAAAAGGTGAGCAGTGCATTTTGAACATTCCTGGCCACCACCTATGATAACAAATAGACCTAGCCAGACTGATCAAGAAAATAAGAGAGAAGACAAGTGGCCAATATCAGGAATGAAGGATGGGACAGCACTATAGATCCTGGTACACATACATGTATTAGTGCCACGTGTGTGCCCAGTTATGTGGTGAACTAACTGTTATAATAAACTTGAAAGACTTAAGACACAAAGAGGTGAAAGAGTACTTACTATGCTGGAGTTAGAAGTCTTATGTTCCTGTTATTGTCTCTGATAATAATTTTTAGCAAGTCTCTCAACTGCTATGGGTCTCTGTTTTATTATCTATAAAAGAGTGTAATAAACCTGTACTCACAGACTCTGAGACCCAAAAGGAATCACATACAGGAAATCACCGTACAAACTGTAAAGTTCCATCTACACATGAGATAGTTTTCTTATAGTTGTTATTATTATTAGCAGAGTTTGGTCAAATAACTCTTGGTCAAATAGTTTGGAAAGCTGAGCCAGACAAACAGCTTGAGATGAATAGTTTTCTCTTGACCTTTAAAACACAATCTCTTTGAGGGGTTGAATAGAAAGAAAAGTTGATCATGTCAAGGGGGTGAGAAATTTCAAGGCTGTTTTCCCTCTGATGGGCTTCCAGATGCATACCAAGTAACAGTTTTGATTTCTGCATTTTGCATCTGCCTGCTCCCAAGAGCAGAGAAGCAGAGATTTTCACTTGCATTGCTGAGTAATAACTTGCAAATAGGAATGCTCTTTCCCATATGGTCCAGGAAGTCAAGTGAGATGAGGAGTGCTAGCACTCCATTTTAATGTTTAGTTTATTGCCATGAAATGGGCTATAGGGTGCTGTTGATGAACTTGTCCAGAGATGTGACTGAAGCTCTGGACGGAAATAACTATGTAGCTGTAAGGGGCACAAGTTTTATAATTCTGTAGTTTTATGGTCCAAAACAATAGCAAAAGAGGACCCAAATCACCTAACAGGGAATGTGGACTGAAAGGTCAGATCCACCTCTCTTGTTCTGGCTTCCTCTCCCTCTCCAGCTCCCTCAGCTCCCAGGTTTCCAAGGTTACTGCACCTTCTATGTTTCCAATAGCTCATCATCCTTCTCACCCTAGGTGGTGGAATCAGGAGAAGAAAGTACAGGTGGCAGAAAAATTCTGGCACCTTCTCTTTTGCGTTTTACCTACGTATGTGCCTATTATGAGCAGCCCCCCTGCCATTTGGGGAGATCGTCCAGGTGTTTACGTGGAATAAATCTCACAAACCCCGCCTGCTTCTTCGTTATTAGGATGCATCAGCTTTAATCAGACGCAGCAAGGACACGATCCTCGCATCCCCTGAGAATAGCAGGTGTATTATCTTCTGGGGTTTGCTGAGCCTATTAGGAGTGTCCTTTGGCAATGAGGTAGATACAGCTCTGTGCTAGGAAGAAGAGAAGTATGCCAAATCTCCTACAAACTGAGTAGCATATGAGCACCCCATAGCAGACGTAGATGCAGGAATAAAAAGGGGGATGGATGGACTAAGATGATGCTTCTAAAACATCCCCTCAAGTTTCAAAGCACCCTATAGTTCCATCCCAGGGAAATGTCACATTTAAGGACAAAACTTTCTTGACTTACACTTTTGTAATGTTTCAGGGATTTTAAAGGCTTGGTCTAAGGAAACTCAATTAAAAACCCCTCATTCTGTCTTTATTTTTTATTGAAGTATATTTGATTTACCATATTATATTAGTTTCAGGTATACAATAGAGTGATTCAATATTTTTATAGATTATTCACCATTTCATTCTCTCTTTTTATAACCCCGACCTCCTGGGATTTCCTTACACTTTTCCTTGAGCAGACCTCTTTCATCCATGCCATTTTGTCCGCACCAGCTTGGTCCCTTTGCGTGATGGACTTCTGAGAAGTCGCATCTTTCCACTGTGCAGAGCATTCGGGAGGTGTAGTTCTTCCCTCTGATGGCTGTTCTCTTCAGAATCTGCCTGTGCAGCTGTCATCCTTTCTGTCCTCAGAGATCTGGGGGCAAGGGGGAAGGTAAGAGAGCAAAGAAATTGAGGAAATATGGTAAAATACCCCACATTTATAACTGTATCTTATAAAGATTAAGTTATCACACTTGTTGACCAACTATTTGGCGGATTGCCTAGACTCATTGGCTTTTTTGGCTTATTTTTCCTCATTAGGACTCTTTAGCCTCCCAGAGTTTAGAAACTGGGAGATTTACAGTGAGCTCCACTTTGCAGATCTTGGTTATAATTTTTCTTAGAAATTGTACCTCAGAGGCAACTACTGGCCAATCTCATTTCTGAATACAGACGTGAAAAATTCTAAGAACATTATCAAATTAAGTCTAGTAGTATAATGACCAAGTGAAGTGTTGGCCAGAAATGCAAGGATAGTTCAGTACTAGAAATGCATTATATTACAAGATAAATTGACTTTATTTTTTAAAATTTATTTATTTATTTTTGGCTGTGTTGAGTCTTCGTTGCTGCTTGCGGGCTTTCTCTAGTTGTGGTGCGCGGGGATTACTACTATTACTCTTCATTGTGGTGTGCAGGCTTCTCATTGCGGTGGCTTCTCATGGGCTTCAGTAGTTGTGGCATATGGGCTCAGTAGTTGTGGCTCACCGGCTCTAGAGCACAGGCTCAGTAGTTGTGGTGCATGGGCTTAGTTGCTCTGTGGCATGTGGGATCTTCCCGGACCAGGGCTCGAACCTGTGTCCCCTGCAATGGCAGGCAGATTCTTTTTTTTTTTAAGAAGATGTTGGGGGTAGGAGTTTATTAATTAATTAATTTATTTTTGGCTGTGTTGGGTCTTCATTTCTGTGCGAGGGCTTTCTCTAGTTTTGGCAAGCGGGGGCACTCTTCATCGCGGCGCACAGGCCTCTCACTATGGTGGCCTCTCTTGTTGCGGAGCACAGGCTCCAGACGTGCAGGCTCAGTAGTTGTGGCTCACGGACCTAGTTGCTCCATGGCATGTGGGATCCTCCCAGACCAGGGCTCGAACCCGTGTCCCCTGCATTAGCAGGCAGATTCTCAACCACTGCGCCACCAGGGAAGCCTGATAAATTGACTTTAAAAGGCAATATCCATTTCTTTTCTTTTTTTCTGTTATTTTAAAAAATTGTGGTAAGAACACTTAACAAGAGATCTACCCTCTTAACAGATTTTTAAGTGTAATGTTGGCAGTATCCATTTCTAAGTTATCTCTTACAAAAGTAGAATAGAAGGATAGTTTTTTTTTAGAACACAAAAAATAGTAATGGAGGAAGATTTTCACTGTTAGAAATATGTATTATAAAGCTATAATGATTAAAGTGCTGTGTACAGATTCAAGTGTAGACAAACAGAGATGATGACAACAGAGTAAGAAGTCCAGAAATGGACCCAAGTATATATGAGTTTTGTGTGTAATAAAGAAGGTTTTTTAATTGGTGGGTGAAGGATAGCAAGGTCAATAAAATATATTGGGATTACTGGCAAAACATTTGTTAAGAATGAAGTTGGAGCACTTGCCATTCATACAATAAGCTTTAGAAAGAAAAAAAATATAAAAAGAAGAAGAGGAAGAGGAGGGAGAGGATGAAGAAGCATGAGGAGGAGGAGGAAGAAGAGGAAGACGAGGAAAATAACCTAAGGAAGTGGGAGAAAGCGTAGAAAACATCGGTTCCGAGGTGAGGAAGACTGAATGGGGGGCTCTTCAGCAGCCTGGGGTGAAGACCTGAAATTGTGGGAAGATCCATGAGAGGCCTCATAGCCACCTTGAGGGAGACACATTCTCTTTTAAAACAGAGATTCCCTTATGATTCCCAGGGTGTTTAGAAAGTTTAGGTTTCTGATGACTCATCTTTTGGGAAACAGAGAATCTGGTTTCATGATTGAAGGGTAATATTACAGCCATGAGGGAGTTCAAGCAGTGTTGGTAGAAGATACCAAGATGAGGTTGGGAGCACATCAAGGAAAATCAGCTTTATTTCTTTTCCATTGATATTTTCTTGTAAAGTAGGCAGGCAAGTAACTTATAGGGGTTTATTACTGAATCTTGTTCTGTCTACCCTTCTGCCCCTATGCCATTCATGTCCTGACCCGTAAAGGTGAGGTCCCAGCCTTTAAAGAGTGGTGGTACACCTCCCTCATTCCCAGGCTGGTCTTGTTCTCATCCTGTCTCCTTAGCTCTGACTTGTTCCCCTGCAGTTCTGATTGCTGCCTGATTGTGGCCCGAAGGTCTCCTGGCCTGAACCTCAGTCTCCCAAACAGACTTTGATTTGCGGGGGCTCATGGCTCCTACCACTTCTGTGGCAGAAGAACCCACCCCCCAACTCTGGTTCTACAGTCTCAGGCTAATTGGTTGTGACAAAGCCATCCTTGCCTGCTACCTCATTCCACCACTAGTCCCTGCACCACTTCCCATGATGAGAGAGGCATTCCAGCAAGTTAAATATGACCAACACCCCACACTCATACACTTTTGTGTCTTTAAAATGCTATGAGTGTGGTAATCGTTAGAAGATTTCAGGGTCTATAATCAAATGTACCATCTTTGGTGTCGCAGAAACATCCTTATTGTCACTTCACACCTGCCTTCTCTGCTCCAAGCTTGAAAATCTAGAGACTTGGAACTGGTCATATGTAGTTTTTGAAGCTTCTGATTACATTTGCTTACATTTTTTCGAACTTTTAAGAGGTTTCATCCTTTTGAGCCTGACTTTGAGAGGACTCTTGAGTTGGCTGCGGGACAGAGAAGATGGGACAGCAGCCTTGTTTTGCCATCTGGCTACAGCCCCCTTTTCTTGCTGCCGTGTGTGTGAAAGGCCTCACAACACGAGTTTAATTCGTGTCAGTTCACTCCCTCCCTTACCTCTGCCAACAGCAGCTTCCAGCTTTGTTCACTTAATGAGAGTATGTTCGACGTAAGATGTCTTATTTCTAGCAAATATGTAGCAATGCTTGGAGGCGCTCTGGAGGTTTTGAGATTTCTCTGGGGAGTTGAAGGAGATTTCTAGTTTCTTCTCAGGCAGTTAAAGTTGTCTTCTCATAAGCGGAGTTGTTACGTCCCCACCTGGTTCCGAGATTTTAAATGCAGTTGTTTGGAAAATACTGCCCATCTCTGGGATTTAGTCAGATGGCAGGCTCTGAAAGGCTGCTGGGTTGGTGGCCGCGGTACCATCGTGAGGGATGATGACTCAGCGGCATCATCATTACAGTGTGTATGGAGTGAGGTCAGTCTTTCACTTTAAATTAGGCAGAGAGAGAGGGAAAGGGCAGGGAGGGAAAGGGATGATGACAGAAAGGACCAGGGAAGTGGGATTGGTGAGACCACTGTGTAGCTACCGCCTTCTTTTGGTCAGTCAAGGGAAAGACCCATTCTTCCTTAGTTGCCATGGTTTCTTCAGGAGAGGCATCAGGACTTTGTAATGAAAGTGATGCTGAATTATGTATCTTACTATGTGCTGGGCACTGCTCTAAGCTCTTGTTGATAGATATCATTTTGGAGAAAGTTCACGGGCTTTGAAGACAGACACACCTGGATCTATCACTTGTGTGTGGTAATTCTGGGAGAGTGACTTTTCTAAGCCTCAGTTTCCTCATCTATAGCCTTACTCTGAAGGGTAGTAAGAGAAGGTGCTGTAACACTGGCCAGTGGCAGGCCCTCCATGGCAGTTTTGTTTCACGATCCTTCATTGATTCTTCTTGACCTGGGTGTGGTACACCTCATCTCAGCCCCAAACATGTCCTCATCTTGCTGCTGTGAAATATCCTTCCCTCCCTTTGTGCATCACCTAGATCTGTTACTCCCCATCCATGTGATGGTCTAGTGATTTTGTTTGGCCGTCTATCCCTCTGTCCTGTGCACATTCACATGTCTGTCTTGAAAGTGAAGCCCTGCAGAGGGCAGTGGTCAGCTCTCTGCTGCTCTCTCCCTGCTGGGCCAGGCTGGGGCCAGCCACAGCTAAATAGATCATGAAAGTGCCGTGACAGCTCTCTCAGGGATTCATGAAGGTAGTGGGTGAGAATGCCTACACACTGGCCCAGCCAGAACCCACTCTCTGCGGCCTCAAGAGAGCTAATTGATGCGCACGTATGAGGGTATTGGGAGGAACATGTGTGCCCCTGCTGGTGAATTTGCATGCTTGATACTCAGGTATTTATTTAGAATGTTGGCACGTGCCAGGCACTGTTCTAGGCACTGGGCGTACCTCAGTGAACACAACAGACACAAGTCCCTGGTCATTTTTAGCTCACATTCTATAGCTAGTAGTAAATAACTAAAACACCGAGTGTGTCACCTGGATAAGGGCTATGGGCAAAAAGTCAAAAACAAAACCCAACAGGGAAAGGAGTGGGTGGAGAGTGCTGGAGTGGGGAGAGGGGTTACAATGTCAATTCCGGCCTCCCTGAGAAGGTGAATTTGAGCAGGGACCTGAGAGAGGTGAGGGAGTGAGTCAGGTAGACCTGTGAGAGAGAACGTCAGGCCAGAGAAAGGGCCAGTGCAAAGGCCTGGAGGAGGGAGTTGGTTGAGGAACAGTGAGGAAGATGGCGTGTGTGGGCTGGAGCAGAGTGGGGAGCGTGGAGGTGGAGGACGTGAGGGGGACGTGGGGGGACTAGAGGGTCACTAGAGTTCCCTTGCATCTCTGAAATTCTGCTATTCACTGAATGAAAAATCATCTCTATTTCAGGAATATCTAAGCATGGACATTCAAGGTCCAAGCACAGAAATAGTACGTTTCATTTTGGGTTTATCAACAAACTCCACTGACCAAGGCGAGTTCTTTGTTTCAACTTGAATATGCAGTATTTTTAAAATATTAATAACTCCTTAAGAAATACATGTTTAAGCTATAAAAATCTGAAGATACCTCAGAGGACAACCTCACTCTAAAATGAAGAAAAGACGAATCACCTGTTATCTCACCAAGCAGAGACGGCCATGGTGAAGACTTGCTGACTAGTAAATACCAAAATCTACACTGTGTGCCCTCTAGGCTTCTTCATTTAGGGCAGCGATTCTCAACTGGGGACAGTTTTGCTACTGAGGTACATTTGGCAATGTACGGAACCATTTTGGGTTGTCACAGCTTGGGAGTAGCTATTGGCACCTAGTGGGTGGAGTCCAGGGATGCTGCTAAAAATCCTGCAACGCACAGGACAGCCCCACAACAAATTGTCTGGTACAAAACATCAATAGTTGTGAAGCTGAGAAACCCTCATTTAGACCTATTAGATGTGCTCTCTGTACTTTTATTAAAAAACAAAAATGGAATCAAAGGTATATATTATTTTGTAATCTTTTCCCTCACATAGTGATAAACATCTATCCTTGTATATAAACCCATCTCTCTGTTATTATTAGAGTCTGTGTTATCCTTTCCTTCGTATGGATGTGCTGTGACTTAAATAACCACTTCTAAATTTTCAGCTATTTGGGTTATTTCCAGCTTTTTGTTTTTGATTTTTCTGATCATAAACAACAGTATGAGGAGAATTCTTGTACATAAATATTTCTGCATTTTGTTAAATTTCGTACCCCAGTGACTCACACTGTGCCCAGAGAAGGGTGGGAACTTGATAAATGTATCCCAAGGCTGAACTTCCATCTCTCTCAGTCCTCTGCTTCTACAGTATTTGTGTCCAATTCCCTGCGTGTTCCTTTGGCCCAGGGTTCTTATTTTATGTAAAGTCCTGGAGCGAGGACCAGATGAATCAGAGTATGTGTGTGCCAGGGGTAAGGTTGAACTGAAGAGAAGGCACGAACATTGGAACAGTAGCATGTGGTAGCTGGAGTTCTGCACTGAGTGACTCAGATTCCATTTCAAATCTCCAAGCTCTGGCACAACCCATAGGCCTGGTTCTGTGGGCCTAGATCAGGCCAGGGAGGACCTCGGTTGATATTTGACAACGTGGAATACAGGAAAAAGACATGGCCAGATTTTCTAAATCCTGATCATTTATGCTGTGCATCCTATATGCTTATTAGAACAAGGAGGGAGCAAATTGATACAGGTTTGGAGCCAAATGTTGATCTTTGTCATGGTACTGGGAACATAGTAAATGCTCAGTAAACACTTAGGGAAGGATTGGGGTTGTGTGTCTTGCATCTCTATAATTTTCTTCTGGCATCATGGCCTAGGCAAATCCTTTGAGCTTTCACTTTCTTCTGAATTGATCCTCTAATTTTCTCAGATTTTCTATTTCTGCTTATGCATTTTTTCTTTTTTGCTCTATTCTGTGGAAGGATTCCTCAACATATATTATGAGCTTTGATTGCACTTTAATTGTGCCCAGTTCGGGGAAATGTGTGGTATCATTCCTCTGATAATTTTTCCCTTCCGTTTTCTCTTTATCCAGAACTCTCCTCTGTGAGGTGTTGGATATTCTGCATTGTCCTCTCATTTTAAAAGATCTTTTCTAGGATTTTCCATGTCTTTTGCTTAACTTTATATTAGATTTTTCCAACCTTATCTTCTATCCTTTGTGTTGAATCTTTTTATTTTTTCTAACATACTTTAAATATTTTATAGCTTTCTTGTTCTCTTTCTTTTTATTTGAGTAGCATCCTATTCTTGTGTCTTGCCTGCTATGTTTCCTTATATCTCTGCCGATATTAGTTATTGTTTACCTTCAGAAGTTTCTTCTCTTTCCCTCGTTGTATTGATTACACCCCCTCAAGTTTCTTTTTGTTTTTAATTCTTATCATGTTGAAGGATTTTCTTGAATATATGACAGTCCTTGTCTCTCCGTTCATATTTAAGAGCACTAAAAGCTGATGGCAAGCCCTGTCTACATGCTTAGGCTTGTCAACTGTTGGGCTTTATTGTAGGGTAACTGCGTAGGTTTCTGGCTCATCATCTCTTTTTGGGGAATCGCATCTTACTACTTAGTGGTATTTTCTCTGACGCTCTTCCAATTCTCAAGAAAGAATTTTCCAGTCTCCCAGCTGGGCAGGAGTGGGTGGGAGATATCTGTCTGGCTGCCAGCATCCTGGGGATAAGAAGTGGGCTAAGACTTGTGTCCTCAGCCCCATCCTCATCCCTACCTTCTACTGAACTCGACTTCTCAGATTTTCCCAGTGTTCTGCAGGATGAATCAACTCACTCCTCTTTTAGATTGTAGTGTTCTCTGCTCTGGTAGCGTAGCCAAACTTTATCTTTAGCCCTCCAGTGATTTGTTGGAATCTTTCACCCTCTGGTACCTCCTCCATATTCTTTTTGCCCCCCCTTTTTTTTTTTTTGTGGTACGCGGGCCTCTCACCACCGCGGCCCCTCCCGTTGCGGAGCACAGGCTCCGGACGCGCAGGCTCAGCGGCCATGGCTCACGGGCCCAGCCGCTCCGTGGCATGTGGGATCTTCCCGGTCCGGGACATGAACCCGTGTCCCCTGCATCGGCAGGCGGACTCTCAACCACTGTGCCACCAGGGAAGCCCCCTTTTGCCCATTTTTACTCTTGTGGGGTATGGAGGGGGAGAGGTGAGATGATAAAACCCTGAACTTAATTGATTATATTTAATCAGCATTCCCTGGACCTGTGCTTTTAGCCCAAGCAACTCTCTGTTACTTGTAAGTGACCTCTGAGTTTCAGCTGGCCTAGGCAGAAACCTCTTTCTTTATGGAATAGGATGTGGTTTTATGTGGCTTGTCACATGCTCCTCAGTCACCTGGAGAAACCCCTCAGTCCTGACTTCTCTATGAGAAGCAGTCCCACTGAGGCCCAGGGAAGGCTGAGAGGTCTCCAGGTATACATTGCAGAGAGCAAGATGCCTGTGATGAACCCTCTCCTCCATGGCCTGCCCTTGGCAGCAGGTGAGTGGCCAGTGTCTCTGGCAGTGGTCTCCAGGAGGCCACACCAGAAACACAGTGGCTCAATAGCAGTCACCTCAAAAGTCACCCTTTGCCCCCCGTCTTCCTTTTGGCAGCGTGCCATGCTGTGCAAGCAGTTGTCACTCTAGACCCTTCAGGAATGAGTGCAGATTTTCCTGGACAGTTGCCTCCTGCCAGATAGCAAAGGAAGGAGGGAAAGGAATTGACATTGACTGAGGTTGGCACCATGCCAGGTGCTTTATATAGCCTTGCTTACCTCATTTTTGTAACAATCCTTTGAGAATAGGATTGCTACCCTCACATTATAGAGGAGGAAGCTGAGATTCAGGGAAGTTAAATAGCTTGCCCAAGGGCATGGTCATTAAGTGGCAGAATGGGGATTTGAACCCCAGTTTGTCAAGCTCAAAACTAGTAGACCCTCCATAGATCACTGTGGATGATGGTGACAAAGGGGGCCTGCATTCCTAGGAGACCTCAGAGGAACCATATTCCGTTAGGTGTGTACCCAGGAGGTGCTAAGTAAATGTGGTCCAAGTGAACAAATGTGATAGGAGGGCTTTCTTTTTCTAATTACTTTTAGAGCTTTAAGAATACCTGAAGTGATACATTATTGTTTAGAAGAATCCAGAAGTTTAAGTGCCCAACCAGCTTTCAATTGTCCTTGACCAAAGAAATGTATATTGGATATCTGAGAATACTCAAATCAAATTTTTATCATTACTTTCAAGTAATTCCCTCTGTGGAGAATTCATTATAAGAATAATTTTGTTGGTTGATGTCCCATCCCTATGTTTGAGAAGCAGGTTGATCTCTTTTTTGTGATAGTTTTTGCAAGAACATTTAAACAAGTAACAAGGAAAAAAACATATTTGGGGGGGCAAGAGGATTTGGATTTGGGTCATGTTTCTTAATTTCCAGCACTATGGTCCTATGTTTAGCCAGGGATCCCAGTGTGAGAAGTGACATCAAGTGTGACCAAAACATTCGGTTGATCCTGTCTATTGTGCCATGTGGAAATTCCATTAGTTAGAACAGGGTGATGGTGAAGCAAGTCAGTCAGTTCTTAAGGGCATGTTTGTCCAATTCTTTCTTTTTATCCAGCATATTTGTTCAAGTGCTGGGGAGAACATAGGAACACCAGGTCTAGTCCCAGGTGGGGACGTTGGGACTAAGTTGCTCAGCAAAGAGAAAATCAGAAGCAGGAAAACAAGTGTGTGTGTGTGTGTGTGTGTGTGTGTGCGTGCACGTGCATGTATTTGTACATGCTTGTGCATGTGTGTGTGGTCATCTCAGGCATTGCTTCACATACTGTTTGGAGTTTGGGGCTCACCTTTCTTATTCTGGCAAGTAGGTGGGTCATGAATGGGTCAGTCTAGATTAAAGGGGAAGGTCAATGTCTAACTAGAAAAGGCATTGTATATTGCTTTAACCAAAACTGCAGTATTTACGTGGCTTTCTGAAAAATTCAAGTAAAACGTCATCTTTGCTTCTCCTTAATTTAGTAGAGATTGGCAGCTCAAAGCATATGGCATGAGTGTGTAATTTAAGAGAAAGTAAATTAATGTGCCACCAGGCAGGAGTTTATGGCGTTGGATGACTAATGGGAACAACCAGAACTATGTACTTATTTTCCTATCAAACATAGCAGAATTTATACCACTTATTTCCTCAAATAAGAAATTCTTCTTTAGGAATGTCATAGTGAAACAGCCTGAAGTTTGATGGGACATCCAGAAATGTTGCCTGCCTCCCTCCCTCTCTCCTTCCCTTTCTTCTTTTTATTCTGTCCACAGAAACTCAGAGGTGGCCACATGCCACCTGCTGTGCTAGGCACCTGGGAGTGGAGTGGGGTCTGAGGGGCGGTTCCCGGGCACAGACTCGTCACCGAGGAAATAGGCATATTTAAAAAAAAGTGCCTCATGAGTACGACTGATAGTGGGATGTAGAAAATGGGGATGCATGATGTTTACTAAACTTACTGTAGTTATCATCTCACAATATATACATATATCAAATCATTATTTTTTATACCTAAAACAAATGCAGTGTTGTATATCAATTATATCTTAATTAAAAAAACAAAACAAACAACAAAAACCCAAACAAACAAAAAATAAAGTAGAGATGCAGAAGGTAGAACAAACTGCTTTTATGTTGGTGGTGAGAATGATGAAGGGTGGGGGCCTGAGAAGGTGAAGGTCCCAGAAGACGTCACCGAAGAGGTGACAGTTGAGTTGGGTTAAAGGAAGAGTCAGGGTAAACTGGGGGAAGTGCACCCAAGTTGTGAGGGGAGAGGAGGCAGAACGTGGACTTCTAACCAGTGGAAAAGAGCACTCGACGGCAGGTGGGTGGTACGCTTGAAGAGGCCATGACTGTAGCCTATAAAGTGTAAGAGTCATGGGAGAGGAGGAGCTGGAACAGCAGGCTTGCAGGGCCTTACTTGCCACGCCCAGGAGCTCAGGATGGATTTTGCAGACAAGAGGGATCCAGCAGACATTTTGGGGTTTGTTTTTTTTTTTAGTCAATTAATTTCGTATTTATTTAACCACGTAATGTATAAGGACTTGTACAAAATACACAAAGTATTCCACAACTTATGAAAATGTTAGAGTTGAGAAGGACCTGAAGTATCACTCAATCTGCCATTTTTCTTCCAGATGACAACAGAACACAGTGGAGGTGAAACACACATGAACACAGTGTTCTGCAGAATAGCACACAGATACTGAGTATAAATTTTTAGAAGCAAAATCAGATTTCCTGATTCAGTCTAGGGCTCTTTATAAGGCCGAAGATAACATTTTCTCCCTTTAGGTTCTTTCTTCTATTGAAACCAAGGAATCTGTGAACAACTTTCTTTTGTAAGGACCTATGCCTGTTTTTTCCGGGGGGTGGTGCTATTTAATGTATTTTACTTCGTTTTTTTCATGTTTATGTAGAAATATTAGTGACTCTCTTTAATCGTTCTATCCTTTTTGTATATTGTTAAGAGCCATTATTGTTGCTACAGCAGTTTTTCAGAATAATTCACCCCCACGGCATTTACTTAATTATACTGTGATAAGGTACACATAATATACATTTTACCATTTAAACTCTTTAAGAGTGTACAGTTCAGGGCTTCCCTGGTGGCGCAGTGGTTGAGAGTCCGCCTGACGAAGCAGGGGACGTGGGTTCGTGTCCCGGTCCGGGAAGATCCCACATGCCGCGGAGCAGCTGGGCCCATGAGCCATGGCCGCTGAGCCTGTGCGTCTGGAGCCTGTGCTCCGCAAGGGGAGAGGCCACAACAGTGAGAGGGCGGCATACCGCAAAAAAAAAAAAAAAAAAAAAAAAAAAAAAAAGAGTATTCAGTTCAGTGGCATTAAGTACATTCGCATTTTTGTGCAACCATCACTGCTGTCCATCTCCAGATAGATTTTCACCTGGATCTGATTTTTCATCATCTCAAACTGAAACTCTCCCCCAACCTCTGGCGCCCTCTATGAATCGCCAATATTTTTAGTGAAAATCTTCAAATATATAGTTTAGGTAATAGAATTGTGCAGAGAACATCATATATCTACCACCTCGACTGTACAATTAACAATTGCTATATTTGCTTTCCCACAAATCTCTGCATCTATCCATCTCTCTGTCATTCATCAATCCATGTTATTCTCCCCGCTCCACACACACATTATTTGTTGATGCATTTCAAAGTAAGTTGCAGACATCAGTATCCTCTCCCCTAACGCTGCGGCAATGAACATCTTTTGAGTTCCACATTTGTTTATGGCAGTAAATAGATGTTTTTCATTTCAACAATAGGGGACTGACTTGTTCAGAAAAAGTGCTCTGAGCCCATTCAATAGAAGAGATAAGAAGGGAATTAAGGTCTATCGCCCTAGAAAGGCCTGAAGGATGCGAAAGCAGAACAAAACAACAAAACAAAAACCTAATTGAGCAATTCTCTCTAACTTAATTAAGTAAAAGGAGGAAAAGCTTTAGAATCAGATAAATCTGGATTATCGTCCCAGATGTCCTATACATTCATTTTTCTACTCATCCTTCTACTTTGATTCATAAAGGATTTGATTGTGGCTTATAAGAACACAAGAAAAAAAATTGAAATTAAATAAAATCCATAAGCAGGGATTATATTAAGATCATTTGAATTTGAGTTTCATGGCATCTTTAACCAAGGGGTAAATACAATCATTTATATGATTCTCATTGTCCATAAGGAGAAAGGCTCTCCAAGGTCGTATAACCTTGGGCAAGTCACCTAACTTCTGTGAACCCCAGTTCTCTCATCTATAAAATGGGGGAAACAAATGCTTACCTGCCTCAGGGTGGTGTTGAGAATTATGTGGGTCATTGTCTTTAAAGGGCTTGGCACATTGCCTGGCACATCAGTGCTCAGCAATTGTTAGTTCCTGTTTCCTTTCATGTCATGTTACCTTGTGACTTGTGTTCCTACTATAAAAGTGAAGTGTAAACAATGTTCATTGCAGCCCTATTTACAATAGCCAGGACATGGAAGCAACCTAAGTGTCCATCGACAGATGAATGGATAAAGAAGATGGCACATATTACAATGGAATATTACTCAGCCATAAGAAGAAACGAAACTGAGTTATTTGTAGTCAGGTGGATGGACCTTGAGACTGTCATCATACAGTGTGAAGTAAGTCAGAAAGAGAAAAACAAATACCATATACTAACACATATATATGGAATCTAAAAAAAAAAAAAATGGTTCTGAAGAACCTTGGGGCAGGATGGGAATAAAGATGCAGATGTAGAGAATGGACTTGAGGACACAGGGAAGGGGAAGGGTAAGCTGGGACGAAGTGAGAGAGTGGCATGGACATATATACACTACCAAATGTAAAATAGATAGCTAGTGGGAAGCAGCCGCATAGCACAGGGAGATCAGCTCGGTGCTTTGTGACCACCTGGAGGGGAGGGATAGGAAGGGTGGGAGGGAGACGCAAGAGGGAGGAGATATGGGGATATATGTATATGTATAGCTGATTCACTTTGTTATAAAGCAAAAACTAACGCACCATTGTAAAGCAATTATACTCCAATAAAGATGTTAAAAAAAAAAAAGAAAAAGTGAAGTGTAAAGAGCCTAGCAGAATGGGGTCTTAGTTGGAGTCTCACTAATTGAGGCTTTAGTGCTTGCAGCAACTGTTCTTCCTCTTTACCCGCCCATTTCCCAGTGGCAGTCTCATTTTTTCAGGGGTGGCGGAAGTTTTCTGGGATGCTTCATTGTTTTTTTCTTTTAATACACACCAACAGGGTAGGGCTATATGATTTAAAAAAAAAAAAGACTCATTGCTCTCAGTGCAGCATTCTTTGTTTGATGGCTTAGAGCATTTTCTCTTTCGTTTATGGTTCTCTAAGTGTTGGCATTGAAGTTGGAGCCACAATCAGCGATCTTTGGGGTCAGTCAGGGGACAGCATGTAAGATTGTTAAATAGTTCATTCTAGCTATTTTTTTAAAGGATTCTTTCAGTTATTTAGGCATCTCAGCCCTGGAGTTGGGTTGTCATTTGGCATTCCAACTTGCTGCTTGGCACTGTGGTCTTCTGACAGCCCCAAATCCAAGATTTACTCAACCTGGTTAATTTGTAGCTGTATTTAGATTTTGTGATGGTTAATTTTATGTGTCAACTTGATTGGGCTACGAGGAGTCAAGACTTTTGACCAAATATTATTCTAGGTGTGCCTGTGAGAGCGTTTCTAGGTGAGATTAGCATTTGAACTGGTAGCCGGAGTAAAGCAGATTGCCCTCTGCAATGTGGGTGGGCCTCATCCAATCAATGGAAAACCTGAATAGAATAAAAAGGCTGAGTAAGAGGGAACTTCTCTTGTCTGACTGCATGATGGGAGACATTGTTCTTTTTCGGCCTTTAGACTGAGGCTGAAACATCTGCTTTTTTGGGTTCTCAAGGCTGCTGGCTTTCAGACTAGAACTTATACCACTGATCTCCAGCTTACCAGCTGCAGATCTTGGGACTTCTCAGCTTCCAGTTTGCATGAGCCAATGCCTTGTAATAAACCTCTCTATCTCTATCTCTCTATCTCTGTCTGTCTATATATACATATCTCCTATTTGTTCTGTTTCTATGGAGAACGTTTACTACCACAGATTTGTCCTGTACCAGGACATATACCAGAGCTTGGAATAGAACCATCACTTCTTTATAGATAGAGCATATGTTACTTGCATTAAGACATTATGGGATGTTTTCCATATCACAGAAAAATAATTTTAAATCATGTATTAATTCTTTTTTTTTTTTTTTTTTGCGGTACGCGGGCCTCTCACTGTTGTGGCCTCTCCCGTCGTGGAGCACAGGCTCCAGACGCACAGGCTCAGCGGCCATGGCTCACGGGCCCAGCTGCTCCGCGGCATGTGGGATCTTCCCGGACCAGGGCACGAACCCGTGTCCCCTGCTTCGGCAGGCAGACTCTCAACCACTGCACCACCAGGGAAGCCCCTAATTCTTTTTTTATTACGAAATGGTGTTCATTATCTTACTGAATTCTCACAACAGCCCTACAAGTCAAGATTTGAAAATAGATGTATCTAATTCCCAAACCTGTGCTCATTCCACCATGATGAGAATTGATAAGATGTCAGGGGAAATGAACAGTTTATTCTCTTGACAATATTTGATGCTCACTATGGCTCTAAACTGAGGATTAAAAAATTTTTGTTTTGGAGATCCTTTAACGTTTTCTGTTTAACATTCTATTGTCTAAATTTACCCTGTATACCTCTGATGAGGGCTTTAAAGAACATCTTCCAAAACCATTAATGCTTTCTTCCTCTGGCTTTGGGTGACGTCCCTCACCTGCTTAGTGATTGAATGAGTTCATGAGGCTAGAGCTGAATTCCCAAAGTTATGCTGGGAGAGCAGCAATGCCTTAAGATGATGCACCAAAGGAGGAGGTGGTGAGGGTTCCCATGGGAAGCACTGCATACTGTACCCCATTTTGGAGGTTCATAATACACCTTAGCGTGGTGAAGCTCTCAAGTGTCCTCCGGTAAAGACACCCTCTTCCTATTTTGTAACCCAGCATTTCCATAACTTATTTGACCAAAGGCCATTTTTATGATGCCAGTTTATAATTCTTTGCAACATAATATTATGGGAAATATTGACCTAAGCATGGGGTGGGTGTTTGCAGTGGCACCTGTTGAGACTGGGGAGGGGCCAGGTGTGAGGGACATTGGCTTGTGCTATTCTGTAAGCACTTTACTTAGGGCCTGGTTTGTTTAGGTCTTATTTGGGGTGAAGACCTGGAGGATACACCCACATTTGCATAAGGATAGTCTGATGCGTCCAGTTTCTAAAGTTCAAAAAGCAGAAAGAAAAGCTTCCCTAGAAGCAGTGTTCTAATTCTGCAAACTGAGTTGATGAGGAACATCCATGCTAGAAGCAGCATATTGGGTATACTAGAAGTATGTAGCAAAGCTGCACATACATTTGAGAGCCAAAGTGGCTGTACAACTGTGAGAATAGACACTCATGTCCTGCTTGGGATACCTGACCCAGGTCAAGGCCAGTGTGATTGTGGCCAAGCTGCATACACAGCAGCAAAGGGCAGGCCAGTCCAGCTGAGGAAGTCTGCTGGGAGTGACACATCTCAGATGCCATTGTCTGGAGGGAAGAAACTGAAGATAAGGTGGGATTTCCTGTGCACCCATAGAGGGGCACCAGATCCGCCCATCCTGGGAACACAGTCTTTGGTTGTTGTCTGACTTCAGCCTCATCAGAAATACCTTGGCTGGTTTCTTTCCTAAGGAGATTTTCAGTCTTTAGGCAATCTGAGCACAAAAACTGTTCTTCTTAAAGAAACAACAAGATGATTCAGCAAACATTTATTAAATTTTTCGTATATGTTCTGGAGGAAAAATTAGTCCTTGCCTTCAAAGAGTTTATTTAGTATAGAGGGCTAGACTGTCTTTTAAAGAAGTAAGGACAATAAATGAGTGGAAAGATGCGTAATGCTGAGTGAGCAGTACTAGCAAATCGTGCAAGCCAGGCTCTGGAGAATTCTCCAAGTTCTAGGTTCTAAGCAGCTGACACTTATCCCAAGCAGCTGAATTCATTGATGTCCCCTTAGCAAGATATTGGGCCAGAGTCCTCCGGTAAATTAGTCAAGGATATAAATTACAATGACCAGAGCAAGAGATCTAGTTGACATTTTGCAGCAAACAGATGCAAAAGGGAACTGGATTTGGGGAACACACACTGGCAAGCTTGCTTTGGGAGTCAGCTGGTGGAATCGATCCTGGTAAAATGTGTAGGAAATTGGGGATTAATGTTCTGCAGCAAATTCTCACCAAGGACTCCACTCTTATAATTGCAGAAGACTGGCTTTTAACTGGGTGGGAAAGAAACCAGCTTTCCTTAAAGGTGAACCCCGTAGGAGCCCATACTTACCTTGACTAAAGGTGTTATTTATAACTCTCTCAATGATGTTTTTAAAGACTTCAGTTATTCTACTGAATTGTCTAGGTATTTGTGAAATGACTGCATTTTACATGTGCATATTTTCAGTTAACGAGGCAGCTAGGGTGCTAGGGTGACTCTCTGGGCATGGTTTGCCCTACACTTTCCTGCATTTAAAACTGAAAGTCCAGCATCCCAGGAACCCGCTCAGTCCCAGGCACATGGAGACTGTCAATCACCCTAGAGGCAGTTGTGGTGAAAGCTCTGCTTTGAAGTCGGACATCTGTATTGACTAGCTGGATCACTTTGGGCAAGTTGCTTAACCTCTCTTAAACTTTCCTTCTCAGAAAAATGGAGAAAATTATGCTGACTTCTCAGATGTTGTGTAGATCCAGCAACACAGTGCTTTTAAGAAACACTCAGCACAGTGCCAGGCACCTAGTAGGCGTGCAATAAATTTTTCCTTCCAAAAATATAGTTTGTCTATCATCTTGGCTTTTCTGTTTTAGCATTTTGAAAAGCAAACCCTCAAAGGAAAAAGTGGGACACTTACCCTCTGCAAAGTGTTCAGCACCTTCTGCTTTAACTTCCTGTGGAGTATCTCCTTGGCTGGGCAGCGTGGTCTGGAAGCGAGCTCCAGTTTCACTCTTGATTGTGTCCAGAGCTGGTGGCTCAACGTTTGCCTGGCAGCCTAGCCTAGGCTAACCAGGAATGCTGGTGGGGGAGAGACAGCCCTGACTTCCCACTCTTGGTGTCAGATTCAGGTCACCCGGAAGTCAGCGTCTGTCTAGAGCTCCCAGTTTCAGAAAGCTGTTTGAAAGCACCAGCGTTTTGTGGCCAGCAGGGGTGTGTGTGTCCAGGTACTGACCTGGGGTCTAGCAGAGCAGGAGAGAAGATTTTGCAGCCTTCCACAGGAGAGAGCATTGTGCAGGCTTAGACATGAAGGGAGGGGGTAAGACAAAGGAAACACTTTCCAAAGCTTGCTTTCCAAAACTTAAATCAGGTGAATAACATACACTTTTAAAAGAATTCCTTCCTGCCTCTTGTCACGGGGCTACATGGAGTGACATCTCTCTTATGAAAAGAAAAAGGGAAACATCTTTGGAAACTTTAAACATCATATTATTTCTCCCAGGTTGATTTTGAGGCTTTGAGAATAAGACAGCAGGCTTTTAAGGCTTGCCTTCTTAGAATATAGGGATGAGCCTAAACAGATGTCAGTTTTGTTGCTTGGGCCAAAAACCTTAGAGTCATCCTTAACTCCCTCTTGCATATCAGGGATATGCTTCTCTCCATCTCCACTGCTACCACCTGGCCAAGCCACCGTCATCTTTTGCCTGAATAACTGATGTGGCCTCGCGCCTGGTCTCCCCACTCTTGCCCTGGCCCCTGCTATGCTCTGGCCTTGTGCCAGCAGCCAAAGACGTCTTTGTAGGCTGGAAGTCAGATTATGCTCCCACCCTGCTCTGAGTCTTGCAGTGAGTTCCCATTTCACTCGGAGTAAAGGCCAGAGTCCTTGCAGTGACTGACACATGGTCTTTCACAGCCCCCTGTTACCTCTCCGCGCTCCCTCGCCTGATTCTGCCACGCTGTAGCTCCTTGTTCCTTGAGCCACCAGGCATGCTACCGCGTGGGGGCCTGGCTCGAGCTCTTCGCTCGAGCGTCGAGCTGTTCCTCTATGCCTCTGCACAGCTCACCCCTTCATCTCCTTCAAGGTTTTGCTCAAATCTCACCTCTGGAGAGGCTGACACTCACCACCCTGGTCAGAGCTATAACCTGCCCCTCCCACATACTCTCAGTCCCTCCTCCTTGGCTTTTCCTGTTTCCCACAGCACTGGCCTCCAACACTGTATATAATTTATTTGTGTTCATGTCTTTGCTTTAGTCTCAGAGAAGATCACATCAAATGTTCGTCAAAGTGCAGGGGGAAGGGGGCAGACAGATCTGAGTTCAAATTCCACCTCTACCACTCATTCCCTGTGTGATTTGTGTAAGTTAACCTCTCAGAGGCTCCGCTGCCTCATCTACAAATTAGTAATAATTAATTCACTCAAATACTCAGTAAGCACCAACACTGTGAAAGGCACTGGGGACAGAGAGGTGAATATGAAAGACACCGTCCTTGTTGTTATACAGTTGTGAAGCGGATTAAATGCAAAAATGCATGTCATATGCCTGGTAGAGAACTGAACATATATTTGTTGCTCATTAAGCACAGTTCCTTTGTTTTTTTGAAGACCTTGAATATACTTTTAATTTTCTTCCCTTTTTAGTTCATACCATTTTCTTTTGGTGCTATGAAGAGCAAACACACACACACACACACACACACACACACACACACAGCACACCCCATGTTGTCATTAAGCTACAGCAGGATTTTTTTTGATTTTTATTTTTTGCGGTACACGGGCCTTTCACTGTTGTGGCCTCTTCCGTTGCAGAGCACAGGCTCCGGACACGCAGGCCCAGCGGCCATGGCTCATGGGCCCAGCCACTCCGCGGCATGTGGGATCTTCCCGGACTGGGGCACGAACCCGTGTCCCCTGCGTCGGCAGGCGGACTCTCAACCACTGCGCCACCAGGGAAGCCCTACAGCAGGATTTTTGGGAAAGGGGGCTGGATGAGCTCTGGGAGGGTCAAAGAGCCTCCTAAAAATATACGCAAATCATGGTATACACATTTTATTTAAATAGATAGAAACAAAGTCTGTAACTTTTATCAGATTCTCAAAGGGTGCCCTTGATCCTTAAAAGTTGAAAACATTTCCAATGCCCAATGATTGGTCTGCTTTTCTGGGCTTCTCTAAACAAAGATTTGTAATGGAAACTCCAAAATGATGATTAATTCCAGGGTGGAAGATAGCTTTTGTCTAGTCTTGGTGCTAAGCTTCATGGGTGGTGAGAGGAGAGCCTGTGTATGTCAAGGTCATTGCCTTTTGAATCCCTGGTACCACTGGAATTTAGAGGCTTGCTGCCACGCAGATGAAACCACCCCTGAGATGACTGGGATGACAGTGCAAGAAGTGTAGGCACAGGTGTTATGAATGCTTCATTAATCTAGGTTGAGTACAGGTCACAGAGGGCAGAACCCCTCCAGCCCTCAGCGTAATTCTGGGCTGTGATTTTGGGAAGTCTGAGAAAAGGACCATCCCAAAGAGAGTTAAATGCAGAAGCGTTATTGCTTTATTATGACTGTTATTTATGTTACTAACAGTAGGGCTGCCGGCTCACTTAGCCCCATGCATTATTTTCAGCTCTGTAGCATTTAATCCCAGTTCCCATCATTCTGTCTTCATTTACATGTATCATTCCAGGAAAACATTTTGTGTGATTTCTTGCTTCTTGCAAGAGAAAAATTAGATGAAAGGAATGAGAGGAGTTTAAAGGCAAGAAAATGATACCAAGAAACTGCTTTGCCTTGCCTTAATGAAGCAAGCAAGTAAAATTTTTACTGTGGTCTTCTCTCTGCATGGAGGGTAGGAAAAATGCTGCCAGGCAAAAGCAAAAACCGGAGTGGGTGATGGAGGAGTTTCCTGGGAGATATGGGGATATATGTATATGTATAGCTGATTCACTTTGATATAAAGCAGAAACTAACACACCATTGTAAAGCAATTATACTCCAATAAAGATGTTTAAAAAAAATGTGGGATAAATTCACCATGGAACATTACTCAGCTGTAAAGAAGAATGAAATAATGCCAATTGCAGCAACATGGATGGACCTAGAGATTATCATATTAATAAGTGAAGCAAGTCAGACAGAGAAAGACAAATATCATATGATATGGCTTATATGTAGAATCTAAAAAATTATACAAATGAACTTATTTACAAAACAGAAATAGACTCACAGGCATAGAAAAAAACTTATGGTTATTAAAGGGGAAAGGGCGGGGGAGGGATAAATTAGGAGTTTGGTATTAAAATATACACACTACTATATATAAAATAGATAACCAAGAAGGACCTACTGTATAGCACAGGCAACTATACTCAATATCTTATAATAACCTATAATGGAAAAGAATCTAAAAAAGAATATCTATATATATACACACATATGTATATATCACTTTGTTGTACACCTGAAACTAACAGAACATTGTAAATCAACTATATTTTAATAAAAATTGAAAAAAATGCCAAAAAAGAGATTTACTCTCTTAGCAGTCCAACAGAGAGTAGCAGAGAGTAGGATAGTGGTTGCCAGGGGTGGGGGGGAAGGGGAAATGGGGAGATGCTGGTCAAAGGGTACAAAGTTTCAGCTATGCAGGATGAATAAGCTCTGGAGATCTAATGCACAGCATGACAACTGTAGTTAATAACACTGTATTGTGTACCTGAAATTTGCCCTCAAGTGTTCTCACTGCAGGCTTCTTTTTATTCCAGCACCGCCACTGTCTGCAAGTGTGGCCTTGGGCTAGCGATCTCTACTGTACTCATTCTTGTTTGTACAGCTGCTTAAACATGGCTTGAAGTGATTGGTAACTGCAAAGTTCTGGTACCGTCATCAGAAGGCTTTGGGTCAGAGGGCTGTTAGTTGTTCAGACACAGAGAGTTAGCCTCCCAACTTATACAAAAACCCCGACGTCTGAGAGAACCCATAGTGGGGCAGGTCAGTGACAGCCTTCAGTTAAAATCCAGTTCTGCCCCTTACAGTGTGACCTTGGGCAAGTTAAGTGTCAGTGTGAGGGTTTCATGGGATATCATACTTGCAAAGAGGGAAGTACACACATACATACAATAGAGAGTAGCCATTATTATTACTATTATTAACTGTACTACTACTGTTACTGTTACTACGCATGTTCGGAGCAATATTTATGTCTGGGGAAAGAAGAGGGATTGGATAGGTCCTCTAGATATCATCCAGGGTTAAACCTGCCCTTTCAGTAACAGTGATGGCTTTGTCCACACGTGGCCTTTTAGAGCTGTATTTTGACCACTGCTTAATTACCCAGATAGCTGAAAAATGTCAGCTGTGGGTCCCAATGCATTATTGATGTTGGCCCTTTTTCTTCCAGCTGCGTTGCACGCTCCTTGTCGGCCGAGAACAGGAAGGGTATTCTCTCTCTCCTGTGTCCCTTGGAGGCAGGCCAGGGTGGAATCCTGCTCCAAAATGTTACTTCCCTCCAAAGGTGAAAAGCGTGAGTCACATCTGGTCGTCCCGGTGGGTGATTTCCGCGCAGCCTCTCCTCCGCGCAGCTTCTCTCCTGCACCATTTCACGGGTGATTAAAGGCAGGCCAGCGCACCCCGCTCCGCTGGAGTGAGGTCAGAGCCCGACTTCGACGATGCGAAGAGGGATTTTCCTCCCCTTTGCAAACACCGGGCGACGTCACGGAGCCTCGGGGGCGCTGTCAGTTGCGGCGGTGAAAGCGCAGGCTGACGGAATATTGATTCGGTGCGAGGGTTCGCAGCAGCTGGGACAAATGGGGCCTCCTCGCCGCTGCGGGGTTCCGGCCGCCTTTGCGACCCAAAGACAAGAAAAGCGTGGCCGAGTGTTTGCAAATGCCAGGCGGGATGGGCTCAGCCAGCGGCACGAAATGACGCGAGCCAGGCTACAGCCAGGATGCCCAGATTAATGCGTTCACGTGTACTTTTGCAGAGCAAACTCAGATAAGCTCTCAAATGTAAGCACCTGCTTAATTGGTTTAGAAAAAGAGAGAAAGTCCAGTCACTACATTTTCAGAAGTCCTTTTGCCTTGAAATATTCCGTAGCTTTTTTAGGAGTGGTTTTTGTTCCTTCTTTCCTTTTTGTTTTTCTTTCTTTTGTGTTATAAATGGTTTATGATGATGCATTTGTTAGTCGTGGCCTCCAGGGCTAGATAGTGACCGTGGAAGGTAGGCTGTCACTGAAATCCTAATCAAAATTTATAATCGAATTGAATGGTGTAAGTCTCCCTGCCAATATTCTAACATAAACACAGTTTCATTTTGATGGGAACGTTGTTTCTAAAAGCCAAAGTTATCAAATAAAACTCCCAAGGTTACCAGTAGTAAATGACCAGCCCTCTGTCAATAAACCCTTAAGCAAGTTTAGCTTTGCTATGGGAGGTGGAGGGGTTTTGAAAAGGTCATGCATTAAAATCTGCTCTCTGACCAGCTGGCTCTGGCACACACAGGCAGATAAATCCTGCAATAAATTAATAGGAAAAGTGGTCCCAAGTCTCAGGCAATGGTAGCATCTCGAGGAATTGCGTGGAACTGATCTGGCAGAAATGGTTGGTTTCTGGTGGATTGAATCATATACTACAGAATTGGAGTACATATATGGGAAATTATTACGAACATTAAAATTCTGATCATTAAAATTCCAACCTCCACGGCAGATGAGACTGATCTCTGCACAGGATGCAGAGGGCACTTCTGTTATGTTGTATGGGTGAGTGAGGTGGGGACTGATTTTCACCAATGCTCTCTGTGCTTGGGTGGGGAAAGGGAAGTATTAAATGAAGTCTTTCTTATTTAGAGACTAATTGATTCAGAAGGCTCTGTTTGGTTTGCCCATAGTGAAAGCAGAATGGCTTCTAATTGACTTACAATTGATCTTAATTGACTTGATTGGAGGTATTTTCAAGGACTCAGCACTCTTCCCTTTCAACGCTTTAGTTAAAATTCTCACGTGCCTCCTCAATCCCATTGAGGAGAGTAATTTTCATGTCTTCATTTACATTAGCCCAGGCTGTGGAGAAGTCACATAACCATATGTGTGAGGGTCCACCTGGTCCCATGGTGGTAATGGAGGCATCTAGCACTTTTAGAGTCTTTTGCTAATTTGCTTTGCATGCTAACTACTTTTAAACTGTGTCCATAAGTTTCCATTCCTCTCCATAAACCAAGTCCCACTCCCTACTTATAGGAGTCTGTTTATATCTTAGAAGTAGAAATGTAAGCATATATCAACTTCTGATGGGTCTGACAATCTGTAAGTGTGAAGGATTATGGGCCAAATCAAGGTGCCTTCAGGGTCTTTTTTATTAGCCTGAATCTGTCAAAAGTGTGTGGGTGGAAGGCATTCATGGAGCTGTTGTTCTTAACTCTCCTGGCTCTTAAAAATCCTTTCACTTCTGAGAATCACAGGGACTAGAATGGACCATTTAGATGTACCCAAGGATAATTTTGAAAATGCTGTCTGGAGTAGTTAATATCCCTCATTCCCCTTGCGTGCTGAATCACACAGAAAGTAACATTTCACTTCTCTGGAGGTACAGCTGCCAGATTATTGAAAGTTAACATTTTATGCACCAAAATGTAACCTGGGCAATGCTTTATTGCCTTTCCCTGGATAATCCCACATTGGCTTCTGGTCATGTTGAAGGTTCATTTGTTTCCATGTCTCGGGTTTGTTCTTTGAATATAGTTTATATGGCAGGAATCATCTTGGACCATAATGAAATAAATTTTACAGTCCTTCTCGGAGAAGCCCATTTGGTCATTTGTCATTTGGTCTGTTATGCACTCGAGGGACAGTGATGAACAAGACAGTTGGGATCTCTGTCCTCCAGGAGAGTAGTCTAGTGAATCCTGTAGTAACCCTACCAACAGGGAAATTAGTTTATCATCAATGACGAATTAGTTCTGTATTGTGGATTTTGGATGCTGGAGCTCATGTGTCTAGAGTCTGTCCTCAGTTCAGGTCACTTCTTGAGATCATTCAGCATCTTTGATTAAGCCAGGGGACATTCTTGCTCCTTTCCGGCCATTCTTCACATAGCAACCAGAGTGATCCTTTATGAACACACAGCTCTTGTAATCCCTAATGATTTCCCATCGCACTTCAAGTGGAAGCTGGTCTGTAAATCTGCCCTCAAGTCTCTGCTGTGGCCCTAGCCACCTGCGTCCTCCACCTAATCCCAGACCAGTCTTCCCTTTGCCGCATCCCTCCAGTCACAACTTGCCTCCTTCCAGTTCCTTGACCCCATCAAATGCTGCTTCCTGCCCCAGAATCTTTGCATTTGCTGTTCCCTTTTGTCGGAAATGCTTTTCTTCTGCTTATCACCTGGATGACTCCATTACCTCCTTCAGGTCTTGGCTCAGATGTCACCTGCTCACGGAGGCCATCCCTGACCACCTAGGTGGAGTAAAGATGGCTGTAAAATCTGTGTCACTTCCACCCTCCCCTCTGCCTTGAGAGGTGGAGTTGATTTCTCCTGCCCTTGAATCAGAGCTAGGCCATGTGGTTGCTTTAATCAGCCAAATGCAGCAGAAATGATGCTGTGCCAGTTCTGGGCCTGGCTTTTAAGATAATGGCCGCTTCTACCTCCTCCCACTTAGAACGCTTGCTCTGGCAATGAACTTGCCATCTAAAGAAGTCTCAGCGTGGCCATCATCAAAAAATCTACAGACAACAAATGCTGGTGAGGGTGTGGAGAAAAGGGAACCCTCTTGCACTGTTGGTGGGAATGTAAATTGATACAGCCACTATGGAGAACAGTATGGAGGTTCCTTAGAAAACTAAAACTAGAACTACCATATGACCCAGCAATGCCACTACTGGGCATATACCCTGAGAAAACCATAATTCAAGAAGAGTCATGTACTACAATGTTCACTGCAGCTCTATTTACAATAGCCTGGAGATGGAAACAATCTAAGTGTCCATTTGATAGATGAATGGATAAAGAAGACATGGCACATATATACAATGGAATATTACTCAGCCATAAAAAGAAATGAAATTGAGTTATTTGTAGTGAGGTGGATGGACTTAGAGTCTGTCATATAGAGTGAAGTAAGTCAGAAAGAGAAAAACAAATACCGTATGCTAACACATATATATGGAATTTAAGAAAAAAAAAAGGTTCTGAAGAGCCTAGGGGCAGGACAGGAATAAAGACGCAGACGTAGAGAATGGACTTGAGGACACGGGGAGGGGAAAGGGTAGGCCGGGACAAAGTGAGAGAGTAGCATGGACTTATAAATACTACCAAATATAAAATAGATAGCTAGTGGGAAGCAGCCGCATAGCACAGGGAGATCACCTTGGTGCTTTGTGACCATCCAGAGGGGTGGGATAGGGAGGGTGGGAGGGAGATGCAAGAGGGAGGAGATATGGGGATATATGTATATGTATAGCTGATTCACTTTGTTATAAAGCAGAAACTAACACGCCATTGTAAAGCAATTATACTCCAGTAAACATGTTAAAAAAATTAAAAAAAAATAAGTCTCAACAAACCACACGGAGACAATGTGGACAGAGGAGAGGGGAGGGAGGGGGAAGGGGGGAGAGAGAGTGAGATGTCCCTGCCAAGGCCCCAGACATGTGAGTGAAACCATATTGGTTATTCTAGCCCCAACAGACATCTGACTGCAACTGCATGAGAGATACCAAACAAGACCAGCAGAAGAACTTGCCTGGTCAACCCACAGAATCATGGGAGATAAAAGATGGTTTTGCTGTTGTTCTAAATTTTAGCCACTAAATCTTAGAGGGTCGTTTGTTACATAGCAATAGTTGGCTGAAATGCCCAACTTATTTATAAATAGGTCCCACCCCCATTGTTTTCTGTACTGGAGAAAACAGTTTCTGTTTATTTTCTTTTCAGCACTTTTCACAATTGATATTGATGTATTTATTGTTTTATAATCTGTTTAGCATCTGTTACCCTAATTAGACTGATGCTCCATGGTGCAGGCACTGGATTTTTTATTGACCACTGCATACCTACTATCACAGAGTGCCTGGCACATAGTAAGCTCTAAGAAAAGGTTTGTTGAATGAATGAATGAATGAATTTAAAAGTTTCCAGCATTTATTTGTGAGATTGTCTCCCTCCACCCCCCACCCCCCAAATACAGAGACAAGCATCTGTAAATCTTTTCTGGGGGCGGTTCAAAAACAATTTTTAAAATTTCTTTTTATCTTTCTTTATAAATCATACTTGTTAAATCACAATTCTACTTTGTATCTGCTACACACCTGCTCAGCAGATTTTATTGATTCCCTATTGGCAATAGCATAAAAAGACTACGCTTTCCTATGGCAGTTCAGGCCCACCTCAGTCTGCAGATCCAGCCTTTCTCCACTGTCCCTTTCTTCGCCCCCTTACACCCATCACTCCTGGTTATGACCTGAGCCACCACACACATTTCCACTTTCCTGGAGTCTCTCTTCCTCTAGTTTTTTCCTTCAGGAAACCTTTGCCAGTGGCCTGTGGTTTTAGTGGGCATTTCTTCTTCATATCTGTGAACAAACCCTTGAATGAAATCCTCAGGTGGAAGCAGGAGCTGTTCCTGAGACCCGGGAAGGCAGTTCAGAGATAAAGGAGCCTTGGGCTGGGGGTATGGGGACATGGATTCTGGTCCTGGCTTTGCCAACATCAAGCGCTGGGCCATGTGCAGTTATCTAACCTGCTGGGGCTGCCCTTTTCTCTCAGTAGAATTCGGAGCTTAGGTAAAGGGATCGCTAAGTTCCCTTCAGCACTGAGGTTTTCCACATTCAAATTTGCTTTATAGTGACAGAAGAACAACCCGCTGATTTATGTGCATTTGGGTCAGAATTTGGCTGACTGCAGCATCAGCAGTTTTATGTGAACAAAATTTTCAATTTCATTAGTACAGCCAAGTTAATTTTGCTGGGTTGTCAATTTTTCTGAGAGGCAGAGTGACCACTGGGGCCAGGAGTCAGGAAAGCCTTGCGCTGTCGTGTTTCCCAGCCACTAGCTGGAGTGTAAGCCATCCAGAGGGCACCGAGAGTCCTCTTGGATCTCATCCACTTCCTTTCTAAACTGGGGATAAAAATAATATGTGTTTCATTCACTCTAGGGTTGTTCGGAGGGGCTAATGTGTGTAATATGGCAATGCTTTGAGAGGCCATTATCAAAAAATTATTGAAACAAATTTTTTTAAAGATTTGATGTAAGTTCATAATAATGCAATTGACAAGGAAATTTAGTTATTTCTGAGATATACTTTTTTTTTTTTTTTTTTTTTTTTTTGCGGTACGCGGGCCTCTCACTGTTGTGGCCTCTCCCGTTGCGGAGCACAGGCTCCGGACGCGCAGGCTCAGCGGCCATGGCTCACGGGCCCAGCCGCTCCGCGGCATGTGGGATCTTCCCGGACCGGGGCACGAACCCGCGTCCCCTGCATCGGCAGGCGGACTCTCAACCACTGCGCCACCAGGGAAGCCCTGAGATATACATTTTAAAGTAATAACTAGAATTATGACTTATAACATTATACCTGAACATACAAGATTTTTAGAAATTTCATGTAATGTCTGAAACATTTATATTAACATATTTCCATACAAGTAACCTAAAGAAAGTTTAGTATTCGTTGTTTTTGTTTGTCTTTTTATACTGCAGGTTCTTATTAGTCATCAATTTTATACACATCAGTGTATACATGTCAATACCAATCGCCCAATACAGTACACCACAATCCCCACCCCACCGTGGTTTTCCCCCCTTGGTGTCCATACGTTTGTTCTCTACATCTGTGTCTCAACTTCTGCCCTGCAAACCAGTTCATCTGTACCATTTTTCTAGTTTCCACATACATGCGTTAATATATGATATTTCTTTTTCTCTTTCTGACTTCCTTCACTCTGTATGACAGTCTCTAGATCCATCCATGTCTCAACAAATGACTCAATTTCGTTCCGTTTTTATGGATGAGTAATATTCCATTGTATATATGTACCACAACTTTATCCATTCGTCTGTCGATGGACATTTAGGTTGCTTCCATGTCCTGGCTATTGTAAATAGTGCTGCAGTGAATATTGAGGTGCATGTGTCTTTTTGAATTATGGCTTTCTCAGGGTATATGCCCAGTAGTAGGATTGCTGGATCATATGGTAATTCTATTTTTAGTTTTTTAAGGAACCTCCATACTGTTCTCCATAGTGGCTGTATCAATTTACATTCCCACCAACAGTGCAAGAGGGTTCCCTTTTCTCCACACCCTCACCAGCATTTGTTGTTTGTAGATTTTCTGATGATGCCCATTCTAACTGGTGTGAGGTGGTACCTCATTGTAGTTTTGATTTGCATTTCTCTAATAATTAGTGATGTTGAGCAGCTTTTCAGGTGCTTCTTGGCCATCTGTATCTCTTCTTTGGAGAAATGTCTATTTAGGTCTTCTGCCCATTTTGGGATTGGGTTGTTTGTTTCTTTAATATTGAGATGCACGAGCTGTTTATATAATTTGGAGATTAATCCTTTGTCTGTTTATTCATTTGCAAATATTTTCTCCCATTCTGAGGGCTGTCTTTTCGTCTTGTTCATGGTTTCCTTTGCTGTGCAAAAGCTTTGAAGTTTCATTAGGTCCCATTTGTTTATTTTTGTTTTTATTTCCATTACTCTAGGAGGTGTATCAAAAAAGATTTTGCTGTGATTTATGTCAAAGAGTGTTCTTCCTGTTTTCCTCTAAGAGTTTTATAGTGTCCAGTCTTACATTTAGGTCTCAAATCCATTTTGAGTTTATTTTTGTGTATGGTGTTAGGGAGTATTCTAATTTCATTCTTTTACATGTAGCTGTCCAGTTTTCCCAGCACCACTTATTGAAGAGACTGTCTTTCCTCCATTGTATATCTTTGCCTCCTTTGTCATAGATTAGTGGACCATAGGTGCGTGGGTTTATCTCTGGGCTTTCTATCTTGTTCCATTGATCTATATTTCTGTTTTTGTGCCAGTACCATATTGTCTTGATTACTGTAGCTTTGTAGTATAGTCTGAAGTCAGGGAGTCTGATTCTTCCAGCTCCATTTTTGTCCCTCAAGACTGCTTTGGCTATTTGGGGTCTTTTATGTTTCCATACAAATTTTAAGATGACTTGTTCTAGTTCCGTAAAAAATGCCATTGGTAATTTGATAGGAATTGCATTGAATCTGTAGATTGCTTTGGGTAATAGAGTCATTTTCACAATGCTTATTCTTCCAATCCAAGAACATGGTATATCTCTCCATCTGTTTGTATCATCTTTAATTTCTTTCATCAGTGTCTTATAGTTTTCTGCATACAGGTCTTTTGTCTCCCTAGGTAGGTTTATTCCTAGGTGTTTTATTCTTTTAGTTGCAATGGTAAATGACAGTGTTTCCATAATTTCTCTTTCAGATTTTTCATCATTAGTGTATAGTAATGGAAGAGATTTCTGTGCATTAATTTTGTATCCTGCAACTTTACCAAATTCATTGATTAGCTCTAGTAGTTTTCTGGTGGCATTTTTAGGATTCTCTATGTATAGTATCATGTCATCTGCAGTGACAGTTTTACTTCTTCTTTTCCAATTTGTATTACTTTTATTTCTTTTTCTTCTCTGTTTGCCGTGGCTAGGACTTCCAAAACTATGTTGAATAATAGTGGTGAGAGTGGATATCCTTGTCTCGTTCCTGATCTTAGAGGAAATGCTTTCAGTTTTTCACCATTGAGAATGAGGTTTGCCATGGGTTTGTCGTATATGGCCTTTATTATGTTGAGGTAGGTTCCCTCTATCCCCACTTTCTGGAGAGTTTTTATCATAAATCGGTGTTGAATTTTGTCAGAAGCTTTTTCTGCATCTATTGAGATGATCATATAGTTTTTCTTCTTCAATTTGTTAATATGGTGTATCAATTGATTGATTTGCATATATTGAAGAATCCTTGCATCCCTGGGATAAATTCCACTTGATCGTGGTGTATGATCCTTTTAATGTGTTGTTGGATTCTGTTTGCTAGTATTTTGTTGAGGATTTTTGCATCTATTTTCATCAGTGATATTGGTCTGTAATTTTCTTTTTTTGTAGTATCTTTGTCTTGTTTTGGTATCAGGGTGATGGTGGCCTCATAGAATGAGTTTGGGAGTGTTCCTTCCCCTGAAATTTTTTGGAAGAGTTCGAGAAGGATGGGTGTTAGCTCTTCTCTAAATGTTTGATAGAATTCACCTGTGAAGCCATCTGGTCCTGGACTTTTGTTTGTTGGAAGATTTTTAATCACAGTTTCAATTTCATTTTTTGTGATTGGTCTGTTCATATTTTCTGTTTTTTCCTGGTTCAGTCTTGGAAGCTTATACCTTTCTAAGAATTTGTCCATTTCTTCCAGGTTGTCCATTTTATTGTCATAGAATTGCTTGTAGTAGTCTCTTAGGATGCTTTGTATTTCTGCGGTGTCTGTTGTAACTTCTCCTTTTTCATTTCTAATTTTATTGATTTGAGTCCTGTCCCTCTTTTTCCTGATGAGTCTGGCTAATGGTTTATCAATTTTGTTTATCTTCTCAAAGAACCAGCTTTTAGTTCTATTGATCTTTGCTATTGTTTTCTTTGTTCCTATTTCATTTATTTCTGCTCTGATCTTTTTGATTTCTTTCCTTCTGCTAACTTTGGGTTTTGTTTGTTCTTCTTTCTCTAGTTCCTTTAGATGTAAGTTTAGATTGTTTATTTGAGATTTTTCTTGTTTCTTGTGGTAGGCTTTTATAGCTATAAACTTCCCTCTTAGAACTGCTTTTGCTGCATCCCATAGGTTTTGGATTGTTGTGTTTTCATTGTCATTTGTCTCTAGGTATTTTTTGATTTCCTCTTTTATTTCTTCAGTGATCTGTTGGTTATTTAGTAACATATTGTTTAGCCTCCATGTGTTTGTGTTCTTCCCATTTTTTTTCCTGTAATTCATTTCTAATCTCATAGTGTTGTGGTCAGAAAAGATGCTTGATATGATTTCAATTTTCTTAAATTTACCGAGGCTTGATTTGTGACCCAGGATGTCATCTATTCTGGAGAATGTTTTGTCCGCACTTGAGAAGAAAGTTCAATCTGCTGCTTTTGAATGGAATGTCCTATAAATATCAATTAAATCTATCTGGCCTATTGTGTCATTTAAAGCTTCTGTTTCCTTTTGTATTTTCATTTTGTATGATCTGTCCATTGGTGTAAGTGAGGTGTTAAAGTCCCCCACTACTATTGTGTTACTGTTGATTTCCTCTTTTATAGCTGTTAGCAGTTGCCTTATGTATTGAGGTACTCCTATGTTGGGTGCATATATATTTATAATTGTTATATCTTCTTTTTGGATTGATCCCTTGCATTATGTAGTGTCTTTCCTTGTCTCTTGTAACATTCTTTATTTTAAAGTCTATTTTATCTGATATGAGTATAGCTACTCCAGCTTTCTTTTGATTTCCATTTGCATGGAATATCTTTTTCCATCCCCTCACTTTCAGTCTGTATGTGTCCCTAGGTCTGAAGTGGGTCTCTTGTAGACAGCATATATATGGGTCTTGTTTTTGCATCCATTCAGCAAGCCTGTGTCTTTTGGTTGGAGCATTTAATCCATTCACGTTTAAGGTAATTATCAATATGTATGTTCCTATGACCATTTTCTTAATTGTTTTGGGTTTGTTTTTGTAGGTCCTTTTCTTCTCTTGTGTTTCCCACTTAGAGAAGTTCCTTTAGCGTTTGTTGTAGAGCTGGTTTGGTGGTGCTGAATTCTCTTAGCTTTTGCTTGTCTGTAAAGCTTTTGAATTCTTCACCGAATCTGAATGAGATCCTTGAAGGGTCGAGTAATCTTGGTTGTACGTTCTTCCCTTTCATAACTTTATGTATATCATGCCACTCCCTTCTGGCTTGTAGAGTTTCTGCTGAGAAATCAGCTGTTAACCTTATGGGAGTTCCCTTGTGTGCTATTTGTCGTTTTTCCCTTGCTGCTTTCAATAATTTTTCTTTGTCTTTAATTTTTGCCAATTTGATTACTATGTGTCTCGGCGTGTTTCTCCTGTATGGGACTCGCTGCGCTTCCTGGACTTGGGTGGCTATTTCCTTTCCCATGTTAGGGAAGTTTTTGACTATAATCTCTTCAAATATTTTCTCTGGTTCTTTCTCTCTCTCTTCTCCTTCTGGGACCCCTATAATTCGAATGTTGTTGCGTTTATGTTGTCCCAGAGGCCTCTTAGGCTGTCTTCATTTCTTTTCATTCTTTTTTCTTTCTTCTGTTCCACAGCAGTGAATTCCACCATTCTGTCTTCCAGGTCACTTATCCGTTCTTCTGCCTCAATTATTCTGCTATTGATTCCTTCTAGTGTAGTTTCCATTTCAGTTATTGTATTGTTCATCTCTGTTTGTTTGTTCTTTAATTCTTCTAGGTCTTTGTTAAACATTTCTTGCATCTTCTCGATCTTTGCCTCCATTGTTTTTCCGAGGTCCTGGATCATCTTCACTATCATTATTCTGAATTCTTTTTCTGGAAGGTTGCCTGTCTCTACTTCATGTAGTTGTCTTTCTGAGGTTTTATCTTGTTCCTTCATCTAGTATATAGCCCTCTGCCTTTTCATCTTGTCTGTCTTTCTGTGAATGTGGTTTTTGTTCGACAGGCTGCAGGATTGTAGTTCTTCTTGCTTCTGCTGTCTGCCCTCTGGTGGATGAGGTTATCTAAGAGACTTGATGGGAGAGACTGGTGGTGGGTAGAGCTGACTGTTGTTGGTGGGCAGAGCTCAGTAAAACTTTAATCCACTTGACTGTTGATGGTTGGGGCTGGGTTCTCTCCCTGTTTGTTGTTTGACCTGAGGCGACCCAACACAGGAGTCTTCCTGGGTTCTTTGGTGGAGCTAATGACAGACTCTGGGAGGGCTCACGCCAAGGAGTACTTCTCAGAACTTCTGCTGCCAGTGTCCTTGTCCCCATGGTGAAACGGAGCCACCCCCTGCCTCTGTAGGAGACCCTCCAACACTAGCAAGTAGGTCTGGTTCAGTCTCCCCCGGGGTCACTGCTCCTTCCACTGGGTCCCGATGTGCACACTACTTTGTGTGTGCCTCCAAGAGTGGAGTCTCTGTTCCCCCCAAGTCCTGTCGAAGTCCTGCAATCAGTTCCCACTAGGCTTCAAAGTCTGATTCTCTAGGAATTTCTCCTCCAGTTGCCTGACCCCCAGGTTGGGAAGCCTGACGTGGGGCTTAGAACCTTCACTCCAGTGGGTGGACTTCTGTGGTATAAGTGTTTGCCAGTCTGTGAGTCACCCACCCACCAGTTATGGGATTTGATCTTACTGTGATTGCGCCCCTCCTGCCGTCTCATCGTGGCTTCTCCTTTGTCTTTGGATGTGGGGTATCTTTTTTCGTGAGTTCCAGTGTCTTCCTGTCGATGATTGTCCAGAAGCTAGTTGTAATTCTGGTGTTTTCGCAAGAGGGAATGAGAGCACATCCTTCTACTCCGCCATCTTCAAAAGTAATCCCTTCAATGCTGAAACACAATTTTTGACTTATCTCTTTATCAGGATAATAAAGTCTCTATATTTATCTTGGGTGCTCTGCATGACAAGGTTCCTGTACCATTTTCCATATTCCCTTCCTTCATGTGCTGTTGGACGGGTAAGATGGGGGAGGAACTACTGTCTCACGAGAGCCTTCAGGGTTTAAGGCACTGGTCATACATGTTTTTTCAAAAAATTCCTTACAGGGCTTCCCTGGTGGCGCAGTGGTTGGGAGTCCGCCTGCCAATGCAGGGGACGCGGGTTCGTGCCCCGGTCCGGGAAGATCCCACATGCCGCGGAGCGGCTGGGCCCGTGGGCCATGGCCGCTGAGCCTGCGCGTCCGGAGCCTGTGCTCCGCAACGGGAGAGGCCACAACAGTGACAGGCCCGCGTACCGCAAAAAAAAAAAAAAAAAAAAAAAAAAAAAAAAAAAATTCCTTACAGTAGTCCTCTAAGGGAGGAGTTGTATTAGTTAGGATTCTCTTAGTCGTCAGTGACAGAATTCTGATTCACGCTAGTTTAAGTGAAAAAAAAATGAGAGGGGGTGGAGGAGATATTTATTTTGTTCATATAACTTAAAAATCCATGGGTAGTTCTGGCTTCAGGAATAGCAGTATCAAGGGGCTCGAAAGACCCTTTCACAGTTTTTTCTTTGTCTTTTTAGTTCTTCTGTCTGCTTTTCTCTGTTATCCCAGAGAAAAGACAAATAGACCTCCTCTCTCTTTCCCAGGGACCACATCGAATCTCCCATAAGGAACTGGTGTTGGATCTGCTTTAGTTACATGTCACCTTCAGACCAATCACTTTGTTCAGAGATAGGAGGTGGATGGCTCTGATTGGCCAACCTAGGCCATGTTTGTTATAGTCAAATCTAGCCAGGGGCTAGACTCCAGGTTTTCCTACAGCTTTTTTGGGTCAATGAAAAGCTTGGTTAGCTCAGATCAGGCTGAAGGTTTTGAATCAGGGTATATGAGAGCTGGGAAAAGATCCAGAGGTCACTGAGCCCAACCCAGCCATGGCCAGAGAAGAGAAGAGAAGCATCTTGTTCTGGGTCACAGGCGATTCAGTGCTACTCCTAGTCCTTTCCTTTTCCTGTATTTACCTCCACTGGAAGGGTTACATGAACTTCTCCTGTCAGAGTAACTGAAGGATCCTTCCAGAGGTAGGGCAAAAACTGGATCACATGCAGGTTACATCAGACCACCCCTGAGCTGGGACTCCATCCTGTCTCTCCTCCCATCTCCTCTCCCTGCCTCGCTGGGCTACACTCTGGATAGTTGAGCCCCATTTCACATGGGGCTGAGAATAGGTCCTCAGGGCTTCGTCAGTCCACTGTCTCTTTTTGCATCTTTTTTTTTTTTCCTGGTGGAGGTAGTTCCTAGTATAGAATCTGCCCCAAACTATGAAACCAAAAAGAGAAGACATCAAAGGGAAAAGCAGTGTGACTGTCACCAAAGAGGCCCCTTGCTGGAAAGAAACGCCCATGGGAGAGAAGAGCCTGTGATGACAGTGTGTCCTGGGGGCTGGCTCACACTTGGTGTGGGCAGGAAGGAGGGGCTGCTCTGCTTGATGGTGCTACTTCCAATGTCCTAAATGCTTCTCCAGAATTTTCCCGTCAAAAGACTCTAGATGACGCCATTGCCAAATTATGAAAAATGTATCAAGGACACTGGCTTGCTTCATGGAGGTCAAAGCAAACAATCATAATCTTGTAGCTAGAAGATGGGTGTTCATGGGAGATAATGCTGTGCTTTTTCTGATTTTGTCTGTTTTCTTTGTCTAGCTCTTCCTTGGTAAGCTGAGGAGCTTGTTTTCATTTGGTAGTTGGATTCCTCTTATGGAGCCCTGGTTATCATTTGCCCCATGGTTGTTGCATGGTCCTGAGGCAGGTTCCCTGAGCTGACCTCAGTATATGATGCATATTCAGGCAGCAGGTACCCTCCACATGTGACCATGCTTCCCTCTGCCTAGAGCCACCCATAGCTCCCTATCGTCTGCAGAAGAGAGCCCAAACTTCTTCCATGACCACACAGGTCTGGCTGGCACTGCCAGCATTTTTCTCCTGTTCTTCTTAGTCATGCACTTATAGTCAAGCCACAAAATTGTTTGTGGGTCACTGGCCACTCCACCCCTTCTCAGGCTTCTGTGTATCTTCCCATACAGTTCCATCTTTCTAGAATCACCTGCCTCCACCCACCTTCCACCTTCAAGATCCAGTTCAGATATTATCTCCACTACGTAGCTACTGTAATTCCCCCGCAGTTTTCGGGACCCCTCATATGTGCTCCTGCAGCTCCACCCTCTCTGTTATATACCTTTTAATTTGTCTTTTTATTTGTCTGTAGGGAAGAGATAATAACAAAGGGAAAAGAACTTTGCACTATGGTCTTGGTTTAAAACCTGGCTTTGCCATTTTAGCAGTACGTCTTTGCAAAATTGATCTGACTTTTGGGTGCCTCTTCTGTCTTTACTTGTAAATGGACATAATGAATTCTTCTGAAGTGTTTTGTTGAGGGTGAAAATGAACCAACCTGTGATGTGCTTTTAGCATGGTGCTTGGCACATGGTAGTTCTCAATAGCCAGTAAGGGTAGTGGTTGTTTTTATTGCAGTTATTATTGAATTGTGACATTGTAGTGATGAAAGGGAACTGAGGGGTCATTCTCATGCCTGTGAAGCCTGATTTCTGCTCCCTTGTCTGATAGTCATGCAGCTTCTCCTTGAACTCTGCCATGCACAGGGAGTTCACTTTCCTTCTGATCTTCTGATAGTTAATGCTGATTATGCAGAGGTTTGATAGTACTTAGGCTAAGTTACTCTTTGTCTGTTTGGGGCACTATTTTACTTTATTTTTTTTCTTGAACCAAAGGTTTTATTTATTTATTTTTGTTTTTAGTTTTTATACAATTTTAAAGGTTATACTCCACTTCACAGTTATTACAAAGTATTGGCTATATTCCCTGTGTTGTACAATGCATCTCTGTAGCCTATCTTACACTCAATAGTTTGCATTCCCCCTCCGCCATCCCTATATTGCCTCGCCCCACCTCTCCCCACTAGTAACCACTAGTTTTTTCTCTATATCTGTGAGTCTGCTTCTTTTTTGTTTTATTCACTAGTTTCTTGTATTTTTTTAGGTTCCACATATAAGAGAGATCATACAGTATTTGTCTTTCTCGTGTGACTTATTTCACGTAGCATAGTGCCCTCCAAGTCCATCCATATTGCTGCAAATGGCAAAATTTCATTCTTTTTTATGGCTGAGTAGTATTCCATTGTGTATATGGAATATACACATCTTCTTTAGACATTCATCTGTTGATGGACACTTAGGTTGCTTCATACCTTGGTAATTGTAAATAATGCTGTTATGAACATTGGGTGCCCATATCTTCTCTTTCTTTTTTTTTGGCCGTGCTGTGCAGTTTGTGGGGTCTGAGTTCCCTAACCAGGGATCAAACCCATACCTCCTGCAGTGGAAGTGCCCAGTCCTAACCACTGGACCACCAGGGAAGTCCCCATGCACGTATCTTTTCGAATTAGTGTTTTTATTTTTTTTCTGATACATAGCGAGGAGTAGAATTGCTGGGTCATATGGTAGTTCTATTTTTAGTTTTTCGAGAAATTTCCATAATGTTTTCCACAGTGGCTGCACCAATTTACATACCCACAAACAGTGTACAAAGATTCCCTTTTCTCCACATCCTTGCCAACATTTGTTATTTGTGTTCTTTTTGATGATAGCCATTCTGACAGGTGTGAGGTGATATCTCATTGTGGTTTTGATTTGAATTTCCTTCGTGACTAGTGATGTTGAGCATCTTTTCATGTGCCTGTTGGCCATCTGCATTTCCTCTTTGAAAAAATGTCAATTCAGTTTTTCTGCCCAAGTTTTAATTGGGTTGTTTGTTTTTTTGATGTTGAGTTATATGAACTGTTTATATATGTTGGATATTAATCTCTTATTAGTCATATCATTTGCAAATATTTTCTCCCATTCAGTAGGTTGTCTTTTCATTTTGTCAATGGTTTCCTTTGCTGTGCAAAAGCTTTTAAGTTTGATTAGGTCCTGTTTGTTTATTTTGCTTTTTTTCCCTTTATTTTAGGAGACGGATCCAAAAAATATTTCTATGATTTATGTCAACGAGTGTTCTGCCTGTGCTTTCCTCTAGAGTTTTATAGTATCCAATCTTAAATTTAGGTCTTTAATCCATTTTGAGTTTATTTTTGTATACAGTGTTAGAGAATGTTCTAATTTCATTTTTTAACATGTAGCTGTCCAGTTTTCCCAGCACCACTTATTGATGAGACTGTCTTTTCTCCATTGTATATTCTTGCCTCTTTTGTTTAGATTAATTGACCGTTAGTTCGTGGGGTTATTTCTGGGCTCTTTATCCTGTTCCATCGATTTCTGTGTCTATTTTTGTGCCAGTACCATACTGTTTTGATTACTGTGGCTTTGTAGTACTGTGTGAAGTCAGGGAGCATGATTCCTCTAGCTCTGTTCTTCTTTCTCAAGATTTTGGCTATTCAGGGTCTTTTGTGTTTCCATACAAATTGTGAAATTTTTTGTTCTGTGAAAAATGCCATTGGTAGTTTGATAGGGATTGCATTGAATCTGTAGATTGCTTTGGGTAGTGTAGTCATTTTCACAATGTTGATTCTTCCAATCCAAGAGATTATTTTAACGACTTGTTTTGGGGATACAAGACAGAAGTATGATCCCCAAATGGAGTTTGGCATGTGGGATCTTCCCGGACCGGGGCACGAACCCGTGTCCCCTGCATCGGCAGGCAGACTCTCAACCACTGCACCACCAGGGAAGCCCATTAGTGGGATTTTGATCAAGTCAGAGAAAAGCAAATTTTGAAAGAAAAAGGAAAAGAATAGCCTTTCACTTTAAGTAAGCTAATCAGAGAAAGAGAACCAAAAATAGTCTTTTAAAATGTTTGTAAAACATGATTTTGTTTCATTTTAGAAAACTTAAAAAGTAAACATGTATGAGAAAGTTAATAAGGATATAACTTTTCTTTATTTTAGAGCCATAGTAGTTTTTGGAGCTGGAGGAACCTTAAAGATAATCTAATTTAGACATCTTCGAATTTCTTAAGCAACAGAATATTTTACTTCAAATTAACATCTTATAAGGGATTCTAATGCCTACCTCAGATTTTAAAAGTAAAGAAAGAGACGCTCTGGTTGAATGAGGAAGTGGAGTACTTAGTTCTCAGGGTCAGAGTCCACCTCTGCCTTCTCCATATCCCATCTCTGAGTGACCAGTGCTCCCACTTCACAGATGAGAACACTGAGGCCAAAGTACCACAAAACACCATGGGATTCCTTGCTTCTCATTCAGGGTTCTTTCTAAACTACATTAGGAAGAGTTTGCCTTCTCTCCACCAACAAAATATTACTACTTTTAGATACACCATGTTATTATGTCATATGGTCAGCTTATTTTTGATAAAGGAGGCAAGAATATCCAATGAAGAAAAGACAGCCTCTTCAATAAGTGGTGCTAGGAAAACTGGACAGCTGCATGTAAAAGAATGAAATTAGAACGCTCCCTAACACCACACACAAAAATAAGCTCAAAATGGATTAAAGACCTAAATGTAAGGCCAGAAACTATCAAACTCTTAGAGGAAAACATAGGCAGAACACTCTATGACATAAATCACAGCAAGATCCTTTTTGACCCACCTCCTAGAGAAATGGAAATAAAAACAAAAATAAACAAATGGGACCTAATGAAACTTCAAAGCTTTTGCACAGCAAAGGAAACCATAAACAAGAGGAAAAGACAACCTTCAGAATGGGAGAAAATATTTGCAAACAAATCAATGGACAAAGGATTACTCTCCAAAATATACAAGCAGCTCATGTAGCTCAATATCAAGAAAACAAACAACCCAATCAAAAAATGGGCAGAAGACCCTAAATAGACATTTCTCCAAAGAAGACAAACAGATGGCCAAGAGGCACATGAAAAGCTGCTCAATATCACTAATCATTAGAGAAATGCAAATCAAAACGACCATGAGGTATCATCTCACATGGTTTAGAATGGGCATCATCAGAGAATCTACAAACAACAAATGCTGGAAAGAGTGTGGAGAAAAGGAACCCTCCTGCACTGTTGGTGGGAATGTAAATTGATACAGCCACTATGGAGAACAGTATGGAGGTTCCTTAAAAAACTAAAAATAGAACTACTATATGACCCAGCAATCCCACTACTGGGCATATACCCTGAGAAAACCATAATTCAAAAAGAATGATGTACCACAATGTTCACTGCAGCTCTGTTTACAATTGCCAGGACATGGAAGCAACCTAAGTGTCCATCGACAGATGAATGGATAAAGAAGATGTGGCACATATATACAATGGAATATTACCCAGCCATAAAAAGAAAAAGAAATTGAGTTATTTGTAGTGGTGGATGGACCTAGAAACTGTCATACAGAGTGAAGTAAGTCAGAAAGAGAAAAACAAATACTATATGCTAACACATATGTATGGAATCAAAAAAAAAAAAGGTTCTGAAGAACCTAGGGGCAGGACAGGAATAAAGACGCAGACGTAGAGAATGGACTTGAGGACACAGGGAGGGGGAAGGGTAAGCTGGGACGAAGTGAGAGAGTGGCATGGACATATAAATACTACCAGATGTAAAATAGATAGCTAGTGGGAAGCAGCCACATAGCACAGGGAGATCAGCTTGGTGCTTTGTGACCACCTAGAGGGGTGGGATAGGGAGGCTGGGAGGGAGATGCAAGAGGGAGGAGATATGGGGATATATGTATATGTATAGCTGATTCACTTTGTTATAAAGCAGAAACTAACACACCATTGTAAAGCAATTATACTCCAATAAAGATGTTAAAAAATAAAATAACATAAAATAATCTCTTAAAGTCCAATTCCATGAAGTCACAGTTTTGCATTGGGTGACATTGGGTTGGTAAATTGGTTTCCTCAGGTAAACAAATTTTATCGTAAGATGTTGACTGCTTAATGCTGTCTTTGCTTGAGAGTAATGCTTTAACTCACTGGAACTGTATGTGCTTCCAGAAAATCCTTAAGGACTGACTTTAATGAGATGACTTCAGCTTGTGTGGTAGGTGAGTGTGTAAGTTCTTTTCAATCAAAAAGGTCTGTCATCTCACCTTGAGGCAGGTACCTTCTCCACTGCAATGAATGGGGCTAGCCATGCCATCCTCATCACTCTCATCTCTAATTTCTGGAAAGTAAATGCCCACTTCCAAATGGATGAGCATTTAGGATTTAAACACTGCTTTAAAAATTTCTTTATCAAGGCCACTTGAATGGAACTTTACTTGAGCAATGGAGAAAAACTAGTTCTCACCTTTAAGTTTATCTGAATTTTGAGAAGCAGGCAAGTATCTGATGGATAGAATAAGAATGCTGGGAGTGTGACTGAATCATTAACTACCAATGAGGGACAATACCATTATAGGGCAAGCTGCGTCCTGAATCTCAGGAGCCCTGAGTCCCAGGTTTGAAATGGCCGCTGGGAAGTGGGAAGTGGTGGTTGGCTGCATCTGGAAGGGAGCTTGACCACCAGTTCCTGTGATGTCTGGGCCTCAGTCAGCTTGAGCCAGGATCTTTTCTTTCTTTTCTTTTTCTGTCTTTGGTCTTTCTTTTAATCCCACCTCTCTCCTCCCCTCTTAACTGCATTACCTGGTCCCACTCTGCCTAAGCATTACACTTTATTGACATTGTGAATGACCTAGGGGGACGCGGATACTGAGTTGTAGCTTCTTGGAGCTGAAACTCCTCTCCAGTGTCAACATCTGCCCAGGGACCCTTTGAGGAGTCTGTCATGAATCAGTGGAAACTCCAACTTCCTTACTTTTGTTTATATTTTCCTTTTTTCACACCATTTTGGGGGGAGAGAGACAGACAGAGAGAGAGAGAGGACAGAGAGAGGGAGGGAGAGAGAGAGAGAGGGAGAGAGAGAGAGAGGACAGAGAGAGAGAGAGAGAGAGAGAGGACAGAGAGAGAGAGAGAGAGAGAGAGAGGTGACTCCCATTAGCAAGAACATATCGGGACTTTCCAAGTGTGATGTGTGGTTACTTTAGTCCCTGTCAATTGCTTTAATATTTCAAAATGGAGCCGCCTCTCTGGCGGGCGTGGAAGTGAGCGCTGTGAATGAAAGCTCCAAGCACAAACTCCGCGGAACCTCGCCGTGGCTGTTTGCCCCACCGGCCCCCTGGGAGGACACGGACCTCGGTTCCCTGGGATTTCCGCGAGCGGTGCCGTGCTATTCATTTTGTGCGGGCTTCGGGAGCCATCGGCGCGCCGGGGCTGGGGGCCCTGCGCTACGGCGGGCCGCCCTGGCGCGCGCGGGTCTCCGGGTGCGGGGCTGGAGCCCGGCAAGCGTGTGCCCTGCCGCCGGCGGTGCCCGGCGCGCCCCTCTCTCTGCGCCCGTGGGTGCCAGACCAGACGCCGGTCCCGGCGCGCTCGCAGACGACTCTTCTCAGTTGTCAGTTTTCTCGGTTGTCAGCAGAGCTGCTGGTAAGTGACAGAAAACAGAGAGGGGGCGGGACGGCAGCGTGGCTGGGGAGAGAGCGACCGGGAGGGGGAGCCGCGGGGCGCCCCAGGGCAGGGGGCGCGGGTGGAGCCTGGGTGCACGGCCTCCGGGTCGGACCGCCCAGCCCCGGACCGCCCAGCCCCGCGTTGGCTCCCCCTAGGCTCACCCCCCTCCTCGGTCTCCCCTTCTCACTTTCTCCCTCCTCGCCGCCTCTCCTCCCCACTCGGTCCTCCCTTTTCCCCCCTGCAGTCCTTCAGCTGCCAAACTGTTCGCTTCCTTGGCTTTGTTTGAGAAAAAAAAAAAAGAACCCGAACAGGTCTGAGGTGTTTTCTCCTAAATCAGGAGCACAATTCCTACCCTTGGCATTAGCCCAGGAGCATGGCTGGTTCCCGCAGCTGCCTCCGGGGAGCACCTGGGTCCGGGGTCGCCGGCCCTCCGGGCCCGCCTTAAGCCATGATTTGGGGGTCGCAGAAGGGGGAGCGCACGCAGAAAGTGACAGGCAGACGCGCTCGCCACCTGACTGGGGCTCGAGGGCAGGGCTGGGCAAAGAGGCGGGAGAGGAGAGCCCAAAGTCTCTCAGCCTCACTCCCAGTGATAACCTGCAGCTATGGAGTCGCCAACCAAGGAGATTGAAGAATTTGAGAGCAACTCTCTGAAATACCTGCAACCAGAACAGATCGAGAAAATCTGGCTTCGGCTCCGAGGGCTGTAAGTAGATCTGTTTACTTCTTTCGCCCTATTTCCCTCTCATCAGTATTTTACTACACAGCCACAGTCACGACTGCTCACCCCAATTCCTGCATGACCCTTCAAAATACAACGCTAGAAGTTCCACAACCGCTTCTCTGTTAATTACAGTCACTGCTACCTTCCTTTCAATAGCGAGACTTGTCTTTCTGAGTGCTTCGGAATGCCTTGCTGTTTCCAAGTCATGCTTTCTTTGGGGAAGAGGAGATGTCCTTAGATTTCAGTTATAGTAGCTCAGTATTCATGGAGATATTTCTGTTTGTTTGTTTGTTGTCAGGGGAGAAAAGTTTGGGGACTCAGGTCACAGACTTTTAATCAAAGGAAGAGTTAGTCTCTGTAGAATGCTTGCAGACACCTTGGCAGGTGGTCCAAGAACTTACCAACAGTTCAAATTCAGCATGCATTCTGCCTGTTAGATTTTCCTCTCCCTCTCCCTAGCCTACTTCAACTTCTGATATTTTCTTAGGATTCTTTCTAGCAGGAAAAGAGTTACTGAAAGGAAGGACTATTTTTGGAGAAAGTAGGGTTCAGAACCAATATTGGAGTTTCCTAGTAATACTTGAACAGTGAAATAGGGCGTTTGCTTTCAATACAGTGACCAGAATTCTAGTTGGACTGGTGAACAGAGATCTCTGAATTTCATCCACTTCATTGGGTGCTGTCTGTTTTTGGGTACTGAGGAGAGGTGACCTGAAAATATGTGTTATTTTCTGTGAAAAGATTTCATAAACAATGAACTGCTGGTTATCCCAGTCAGGAAGCTGTAGTGACAGCTGTATGGTTACAGCTTGCTCCTCAGTTGACCAGGCAGGTCCCAAAGATACCTTCCATAACCACCAGATACTCATTTCCCAGATATTTGGCATCAAATATCTAGTGCAGATAAAAAAAAAATAGGTTATCTCCAAGTATATTCTCCAGACCTTCTGTTCCTACCAAGGGCAGTGATGGGAAAACCAGCTCCTTGGCAGTTTGTTTTGCTGCAGTTATTGTTTTTGAAAGCACACACACACACACACACACACACACACCCCAAAACAAGTCAGAAGGGCACTGATCTAAGTTATCTTTATCTTGGGGGAGACCACATTCCAACCAGGATATTCACAGTTTCTAAAGGGAAGCAATAAGGTAGGTGTTTCTTCAAGGTATCCCCATTTAAAGTGCAATTTATAAAAGCCCTTCCATCAATAATCAAAGTGAGTTTCATTGCCATTGATCTAAATGGGAAACCATGCCAAGTAACATGATTTTGGGGTTGTCTGGCTGCTGCAAGCAGAGGCTGTAAACTTATTTGGAAATCTTGTCTTTCTGGTGGCAGGCTCTTCCAACAGTTGAGATGCACGCAATGCAGCACCTCTTTCAGAGAGGTGTTTACAATAAGCTCATGTTATATGTGATGAACACTCCATGTGATCATATTGTGGTGCACACAGAAAGTTTGTTGCGTCCACAAAATCTGGGTCCAAAATATACAATGTCAAAGTGTTGTCAAGCTGATCTCCTTGACATCCCGGCTGGAGGAACTCATGTGCACACACTCAGGAACAGCTTCTCTCAGGCTGCTTTACAATTCCAACCAACTCCACAGAGCAACTCAGGCTGGGGAAGAGTGTTTGGGCAAATCAGGTGAGGTGGGAAACTTGTGTGAAAAAGCATTCAGAGCTTACAACGTACTGTCTTGTAGCTTCCTCTGTTTCATCTGTTAGGCTTCTCTCCCCAAATTGTTGTCTGCATTTTTGTTTTCAAGTCTCTCGTGTTTACCTAGCACCCTGTACCTTTGAACATAAAAGGTGTGGGTTGATTCTTTTCCAAAGGTGTTTTTGAATCCTTCTCTTTTTACCCTTCCTACTGAAACACCCTGCCCAACAGCAGTCCCAGGAGATCTGTAGCTTCACTTTCTGATTTGAAAAAGGACATGTTACTATTGTTACGACATTTTTTTTTTTTACTACTATTATGGTTCTTACTACCACTTTTTTTTTTTTTTTTTAACAAAACAGTAGTGCTATAATAAGTAGCTAAAGATTCCGGAAACCAAAGCGCATGCTTTTTTATACAACTTGGAGTAACACTTTTGCAGTTAACAAAATAGAAACCTTAGGAGATGGAAGGGTGTGTGTCTCTTTGCTCCCACAGTGGATTAACAGTAAGAGAAAGGAAGCCGTTCTTTCAACATTTTAGAAAAACTCAATAGCCAAAATTGAATTTTCATACCAATTTATTACCATGACACCTGTATAGAAGGGGCTTTATAGGTGACCACAGATAGCCAGGAATTTGGTTCACCTTGTTTGAGAGCCATCTAAGTTTCAGGACTTGGTCATCTCATGCCTGGACTATTTAGTGGTATTGTCAGTATCTCACCTACTTAATCTATCCTTGAATTTTTCATCTCCTCCAGTAGAATGTCAGTTCCTTAGGACAGGCACTTTGTGTGTCTTGCTCACTGCTGTACCTCCAGTGCCTAGAACAGGGTTTGGCACATAGTAGATGCTCAATGAATAGGTGATGAAGGAAGCATAAAGACCCAAAGATGAACTTTTCAATATTCAAAATGAAGGTAAATGTGTATCTGGGTCAGCTTACAGGCCACGTGGTACTATCAACACAATATTCCATGAACTAGATGGGAGGTGGATTTAATTAACATCATTACCCAGGTTGGCACAGGAATCTAAACTGAGGTGGAAACTGGGCAAGATGTGGCAAAGCCACGACCCAGGGCAGGATCCCACTCTTAGGTTTACCCAGGTTCTCTCTTTTCCTCCCCTTTTCTGCACTTGCCTGGAGTGGTCTTTACCAGCAGCAAGAGGATCGTTGCCAAGAATCTACAGTGTGGAGAATATAGGGGATGGTCCTCTCTATATTACAAGCCCCACACATCCCCCTTTCCACGCTTTCCTTTTTTCTCTAGCACATTTCACTGTCTTAATACTATATATTTAATTTATTTATTATGCTTATTGTCTGTTTCCTCCAATTAAAATAGAAGTTCCTTGAGGAAGGAGCCTCTTTTTTTGTGTTTCCATTTCCTCAGTTGTCCCCCAAGTGCTGTTGTCCTTACTCTATCCTCTGTAGGAGTGGGTGGAATTGTTAAGAGCCCCTCCCAATGCCTGTTTTGTTAGGGAATCTTCCAGCAGGGAAAACATGACGACTGCACTTGCTTCCTCTGATGTTGAGGGGGAGCCTCACGGCTGTATGGTTTTGAGTCATAATTTGTAACCTGGGTCCTGACCAAGAGTTTTTCCTGTTATATGATGGCAAAAGGGTGCTTCTATACTTTTTTTTTTTAATTGAGAGCAAGAGAACAGGTTCCACTTATTTCTTGGCATTTATTGTCACAATTGTAATTGAGCTTTTGTATATCTGTTTTGCCCAACTATGAGGTAATCAGTACAATAAGCTTTATGCTTTTATAACACTCTATGAAGATGCTTTTTTTTACATGAACTAAAATAGTATTATGAACATAAACGGAGATATGGTTTATTATGTTTATTGTCTGTTTCCTCCAACTAAAATATAAGTTCCATGAGGACATAGTTTTTTTTTTTTTTTTTTTTGATCTGTTTTGGTTACTGGAGTATCCCCAGGTGTATGGTTTTTAGGGTCACAGACTGGGATTATTGTTTCTGTCTATTCACCAAGCTTTCCCATCCCCCTTATTATGGCAATAGACCCTCCCCCCTGCCCCCCAGCCCTCCATGGGCTCAAGATCCAGGATTGGCCAATCATAGAATTTCACCATTCTGGCAACAGTGGTTGGTCTCAAGTGTGGCACAGAACCCAAGCAGAAGCAGTAGAGTCCTCCACTGAGATTTTCTGTTGGCTGGGGGAGAGTGCTGCTTTCTCTTCTGGGTTTTCCTGGTAGCTGCTGCTGGCTCCATTTCTTACTGCGTGGAGCAGAGCTTTCAGTGACAGGAGACAGGCCAGAACTTACAGAGAAGCAGAGGGGAGAAGATGGAGTGGAAGTCCCTGGGTCTGCTCCCACAAGCCCCAGTCCCTGCAGTTGTTTCTCTGATTCTGTCTGCTGTCCCAGCTACGCGAATCCGTCAGGCTGTGTTCCTGCATAGGCTACTTAGAGTCTGGTGTCTCTGAAAGTCTTCACTAATACCCCCACTCAAGTACAGAGAACTTAAGTGACTTTTCCAAAGTATACATCAAAGGCGGGGGGGAAATCCAGAGGCCAAGAAGCCTGGATCTTTGGTTTTGTATTTCTTATTTAATAAAGACTTCTCACTCTGTACTTTCTTTCTACTCATCTGAAATTTTTAATAGGGCCATCAGTGTTTAGGCAACAGAAGTTTAGTCAGTTAACATTTGCTGAGTGTCTGTTATGTGCCGGGCACTTTGATAAACTCTGTGCAGAAGTAGATAATCCATAAGGCTGTAAGATATAAGGCTGTAGCTAAAGAGATGAACACCCAGAAGTGTTGACTGTAGTTACAGAGGATACACGGGGAGCTACCTCTGCCTGGGAGGGCCAGAGAAGGTGTGAACAGTGAGCTGCAGACTTACTCGGAGCAGAGTCCTTAGAGTCACAAGGAAGAAACTTGCACAGATTTCTTTCATTCATATCAGCCTTCTGCAGAGATGTGAGGAAAACAAGGAGTCATCCAGTCAGCACAGAGTACATCAGCTCAGAATTCTGAGCTGTTTTTATGGACAACTGGAAAAGCTGTGTCTACTTAACTAGGAATATAGCCTGAGTCTCAGTGCCCTTCCCTATGCTCACCTCTTACCGGTAATCCCAAAAGAGAGGGTGTGGTTGGGTCTAGCTGCTGTCATTCAACATGGAGCTGTTGAACAGAAATCTCCCAGGTCACCTCAGAAGCAGTTGGCCCCTACATTGGTCCCTGGTCCATCAGCTGTACAGGTAACAGGGTTACCTTCCCTGACAAACCCATCCCCAGAGGTCTTAGATATTCTCCTTAAAAGGTAGTTGTGAGGTATCCTCTTGCAGCTCATCTAGTGCAATATTGAGGGATAGATAAAGCTAGTGAATGGAGGTAACAGTGTACAAAGGTACAGAGGTATGGGAGACATTGACACATCAAGGAGGAATGCGAGATAAAGTTGGAAAAAAAGGCATGGGCCAGGTAGTGATACATGGAATTTTAAAAAATTTACTTTTTGTTTTATTGAAAACTATACATGCTCATAGTTTAAGGAGGCAGGTCTTCGACCACGTTACACACACACATACAAATGTGTTCCAGACACTCTCCATTCATCCTTCAGGGAATCTTTTTTTGAATGCATGTAATTTTAAGGAGTTTACACTTTATCCCTTGAGTTCTAAGGAATTGTTAAAAGACTTTAAGCTAGAGAGTAACACAATGAGATTTGAATTTTAGGATGGCTATTCTGGAAGAAGTATGGAGGACAGATTGGAGATGAGACTTGAGGCCTGGAGATCAGTTGGAGAAGATTCTTCAGTTATGGTAGTACCACTGAGGAGGAAAAAATAAGGGGCACAGTTGACATTAGAATGGAGCAGACAGAAAGAGAGAAGGAGAAGTTGTCTTCCAAGCTTGTTTTGTCTCGGATGTATTAGTGAGTTTGGTGCCATTTGCCTTGTTAGAGACCACGGAGAGACGTGCAGGCTTGGATACAGCAGAATGATAAATTTGGGTTTATACTTGCTGGACTGGAGCAGCCTCTGGAAGGTTCAAGTAGCTGGTGGTGATAGCAGCCTGGAACTATGGAGAGACCTTTGGCCTAAGAGCCTCGGGTCTGAGAGTCATGGTTCTGAGTTAAAGCCTTGTGAACAGATGACCCAGGGAAGAGGGGCTTCACCTGAATCTCACTAATAAAGCAATTCCAAAAGAACAATTTTTAAAAATTGATGTTTATTTCCCCCAGATTACATATTTTAGGGTGTTAATTGGGCCTTCCACTCTCCCGTTTAATTGCAAATGTCAGATGGTTCAGCGTAATTTTATTGGGCTCTTATTATATACCGGATATTAGGAGCTTCAGAAGAGAAATGAAAGTATCAGGAGAAAAGCCCTGCTATCAGGAAACTTAGAGTCTAGTTAGGGAGACAAGATAATTCTTCATAGAAGTGAAAAGTTATAAAACAACAATAAAAGTATGGGCAATAATTAATTGCTAGGTAAATGACATTGACACAATGCCCTAGGATTTAGAGAAGGAAGACGTTTGTGTTTGAGGGATTGTTTTTGAGTCTTTCTTTTCCTAACAAAGGCCAGTTAAGTCTCCCTGAATTATGTTCTTAATGTATATTGAAGGGGAGAAAGAGGTGAATATCAAAAAGGGTTAAGTAGATTCTTATATTTAGAATGAAATTTTCTTTACTTGAATACTAATGTCATATATTAGTACATCATCACTTGCTTATCAGAATTTGGTTGTGCTAATTTATTAGCTAATTACAACTCAGTATTTTGCAGCCGTTTATTATTTTGGCTAAGGTTTACAGCCTCTGTCGGTAAGCAGCCCTAAGCAAAGAGATTTCTTCATTTCTAGCTCCATTTTCCGTCTTTAATTTTCTTTGGTTCATAGAAAACTACTTTCCTTGGTTCCAGTTTCCCCATATGGAGGGACAGTGCTCACATGACCCACCTCATAGCTTTTTGAGAGATGACAAGAAAAGTAATGATTAAATGTGAGACACATAATGTAGTCTGTAACAGCTTTGACCATCACAATTTCCCATTAGTAATACAAATGAATTCTACAACAAATAAAATACTCTATTTCTGGAGAACATATACTGAATCCATGCAAAGTGCTATATTCTTCAGGCTTATTGGAATGTACTCTTTATTTAAAGACCTTTTGACAGCTCTTATTAAATAAAATAAACGAGTATAAGAAAAATCTAGATGTTCCTAGGTTGTGAAATTATGAAAAATCTTAAGAGAATAACTCAGTCAAGAAGACATCATTCATAACTATAGGTGATGAGTTTTATTTATAAATTTGAATGAATACACACTCATCTATATGCAGGAATCTCATCTATCACTCATTCACTCAGCAAACATTTCTTTAGCACTTACCACGTGGCAGGCACTATGCTAGGCACCAGGGATACAGTGGGAAACAAGACAAATGTCCCCTCCTTTAGGGAGCATTCAGTCTACAGGTAGAGGCAAATGTTAAACATCTAATTCCCCAAATAGATATTTACTGTGATGAGTGCCGCAAAGAAGTACAGGGTGCTGTGGAAACATATAAGAGGGGGCCCACACCAGGTCTAAGAATCAGGGAAGCCTTCTCTGAAGAAGTGAGATTTAAGCTGAGATACGAAGAATAAGTAGGTGTTAGTGAAGAGTTGAGGAAGAGTGTTCTGAGGTATCCAAGGCCTGGGAAAATAGCAGGTGCAAAGAGCCAAAGGGACATGACGCCTCCGAGAAGACAAAAGAAGGCCAAGTGGCGGCAGCAAAAGCAGTGTGGAGACAGGAGGCTCAAGGCACAGCTGGAGAAAGGGGCAGATCTTGCCTTTTCTTTTAGACCAGGGAGGCTTAGCAATGGGAAACCACTGTAGGTCTGCGGGGATGGATTTGAGAGATTTTTAGGAGATAGACTCAACAGGATTTGGACTTGGCATGTGAGGGAGAATTGTGGAATTTAGAATAACTCCCAGGTTTTTAGCTTGAATCCACAGGTACTATTTACTTAGATCGGGATCACTGAGGGGGGATCAAGTTTGCAAGTTTGGTTGTGTGCGGCAGCAGAATGAATGCGGAGTAGAAATCGTGAGCTCAGTTTTGGACATACTGAATATGAGAGGCCTATAAGACGCCCCTGAGGAGACATGAGCAGTTGGATAAGAAGGCCAGGAGATTTAAGGAAAGGTCTGTGTTGGAGATGTAAGGTACAGCCCAACAAAGTAAGAAGAAAAAATTTTATATATATATATATAAAATAATGATATAATACATATTGTAAATAATATATACATAATGTATATAAATATGTATATGTGAATATGTATATTCATGTCTGTGTCTGAATGATGCTAAATTAATATTCCTATAAAGTTTACAAGTAGAGAGAACATAGTTTAGTGTGACCTCTCTAAATAGTCTGACAGAAGTTGCCAGAAGACGATGAGTTTATATATACTTTCTCATTGGCATTTACTTGTTCAACATTTGGGAAAGACCAACTAGTAGTCAATCTACATGGCTTTGCTTGGAACACTTGTACTGACTGCTTGGTGTCAAGTCCACCACAACATGGGTTTGGAGCAAAGACAGAAACCTGAGGGCTAGGCAGGGTCATTTCCAGTATTCCAGATGCAGAAAGAGACCATGACCCAAGAAGCTAAATGGAATGAGGCCCTCATCACGGACCTTGTGGGGACTGTCAGGCGTGAGCCAGGCAGTGAGACTCGGAGCTTGGAGCCCAGCCCCCTGCAGAAGGGTCTGGTGCAGCTTGGCTGGGTGGAGGCTCCCTAGACCCTGCAGGAGGCTGTCCTGTTGTCTAGGCTCGTCCAGTGGGCGCCGCCTCATGCTGCTGCTCCCAAGGTGTCCTACGTGCACACACCGGGCCTCTGTCTCTCGGGGCATCCACAGTTCTGCCATAGTGCCCACCCTCCACATCAGCTCTGCCTCATTCATGGCCTTTTCCCCGGAAGCTCTTTAAGGCCTTCCAAAAATGGACCTTCCTCCCATCTTTTCCACTCCCTTCCAAAGACCTGTTGCAGGGACCCAATATTCAATATTCTGCCAAAATATAGCTTTCCTTTCCCTTAAGGCCAGTAGAAGAGTGAGAAGCAACGTGAGGATGTATTTTGACTGTAAGTCACTATTACACATCCAAAGACCATTAAATTCTGTTTATCTAGATTCTAAACAACCAAAATTCTTAAATAAGCAAGACTTTTCCTACACTCTAGAGACATGAAGTAAATCTGGTAGTGAAAGATTAGTCTTTGAAAGCTACTTCCAGGTGTGTTTTTAGGAGTAGTTCAAATTCAGATTAATATCCCACCCCTTTTTTTTTCTCTACGTCTCTGAGTCTTGTCTGAGGATGACTCTAAGGGGTCTTACAATATCTTTAAATTAACCCCCCAAAGTATTTTATATTTCGTATACTACTCTAGGTTGTTACTTGGAACCCTGTCTCCTAACTATGAGAAACTATAAACACTTTCATGAACAGGGTCCTGCATAGCTCATTTGTGAAAGATAAGGATGAATTATTGTAAATCAAGCTTCAAAAATGTTTAGAACTGCCATTCTGTCTATCAAACTACTAACTGAAATTAGTCATGGTTAAACAAATGAAAGAATGGTTCAAAGCACCCATTTGTGGGAGTCTTGGATACTTTCAGTGAGGATAACTGTAGCTGAGGAGAATCTGGTTCAAATGCTCAACTGATTCAGTTGACAGTGGCGCTCAAAATGGTCCCTAGGAGTGCATCTGCTAGCTGAGTGGGTTGGTCTTTTTTTCTGTATTTTGGGGATCGGCCTTACTTTTGCCATATTTAAATTGTTGAAATTTACAGAGCCTATGTCCAGAGAAGAGCCTTCTATAGATGATTCTATTGTGAGAGAAGATTTGAGAGGAAATAGGAAGGACATCTGCTTTCAAGGAGCTGTTGTATTGACTTACATTCACCTGGAATTGTAAATGGCCAATAGCTGCTTTCTGCCGGGAGTAGGTTTTGATAACAAGTTGGGAGGAAAGGTGGAGGAGAGAAGGAAGGAGTTACTACTTGGGGAGATAGGAAAGCCTTAAAAACATTAGACTGGTTACTGAAGTTAAACTTGGCAGAAGATACAGTTTTTGTTCTGGCTAAATCTACATGGGGAAAACAGAGTAGAGAATTCAAGCATCTCTCTGGATAATTCAATTAAAAACCTGCCCCTCCCCTAATTACAGGGATATCTGTGAAGAGTGAGGTTTTGTCTCAGTCCTTTGGATTTATCTCCACTCTGGCAGTGTTGTCACAGATATTAAGAAATATTTTTGTTTTCAGCCTTTCTCATTGATGTTTATCGAAACCGGAGATAGGCTCCCAGGAAGTAGGTCACAAAGATCTCTTCCATTCCCATCCACACAGTTTTATTGTACTTAGAACACTGCAAGTGGTTGTAAATATGTGAATGGAGGGGTAGATCATTTATGCAAAAAAGGTACTACTTAGACTTCTACAAGCATGACATTTACTTTGTTTTCTTTAACGACCTTTCCAGTATATTTTCACTGGTGCCACTGATTAGCTCACTGCCCAGCTTTAAGCAGTAGATTTTAAGCTAGAGGGAAATGGTCCTTGGTTTGCTCAAAAATAATGCTTTTCAGAGGAAGATTTCAGCTTTTTGGGGGAGGGGTCCTATTTTGGGGCCTGTTAGACAGTAATCTGAGTGCTGGAATTTTTAACCCAGGCCCAGGAGAGAAAGAAGCATGAACAGGAGATTTGGATTTTTGTGACTGGCCAGCTGTCTGCAGCTAGAAGAGGGGTCTGGGGAGGGGGAGCAATGAAGACGCAGCCCTGTTGGGAATGTGGGCGCAACCGGCGCGGGGTGGATTGACTGTGAGTTGGTGCCGGTCCAGGTGGGGCTTCCTGTGGGGTTGTTTAGTTTGAACTAAACCTTCTCCTCAAGGATTTCTCCTGTTTCCACTGCCCAGCCGGCATTAGATAGAAACACATTTGCTTCCAGAAGTGAGTTAAACATTGATCATCTTATTTACAGCTGTGTTTCGGATTAGCATTCTCTCATTTTTCTGATTTACCAATGCTCAACCCCAAACCACACTCTCGAAGGCTTCCTTCATTTGAATTTGATCTCATCACTTTGGGTTAAACATATTGGAATTTTGTACTTTGGGAGTTGCTGTCCCCAAACATGATCTTCCTTTTCTAAGAGCCCTAAATGAAAGGGTGGGAATCTGTAGGACAATTTTCCCCAATAGACAACCTGGCAGAAAAATTCTCTAGAAAATTTAAGCAAAAACAACTCCTTCCTAATTATTGGGTTATTCCAAGTAAAAGTGAGTTTATATTATTTCATTATTTTGTATTTTTTGTCCTGCCTTGGATCTTTGGCCAACCAGGAAAATAGAATTGTTGCCCATATGGATTTTCATTCTGTAGCTCATCAGTTAAGAAATATTTGAGCTAGTAAGAGAAGTTTCTCACTTTCTCTAATATCTTTCTTCTCCCCACCCCTTCCCCAAATTGTCTGCTGGAAGGTGCCAGGAAACTGCAATTTATATATATTTTCTCATTGGCATTTACTTGTTAAAAATATGGGAAAGGCCATAAAGCAATCAGTATGTATAGCTTTGCAAATCTAGGTTTTAACATGGGTATCATTGGAAATGAAATCACTGGGAGAAATGAGAAGAAATGTACAAGGGTGTTCCATTCTCAGCAGCATCTAAAGTAGTTCATACAAATGATTTAAGACAGATTCAGTGGAAGTTCCTAGCGATATCCAGTTTTGTTCATTCGGCACCCCATATGCCAGTAAAAAACAAAACCAGAGGATCATTCAGATCCTCGATCATTTCACAGATATTTGTGGCATTTTATCTCAGTCCACTTGCCCACGAGTGAGCCGCATGTGACCTGAACTCGTGAGAACATGTACTTAACTCCCTGAGTTTTGCTGTGCACTTTTTTTTTTCTGAGCCTGTCCCCCAATCTCCTCTCCTTTGAGGGAACTGAAGCCTGAGAACCAACATTTCCAAAGCTATCTGTGCCTCGGCAGCAACAGTGACCTCAGTAAGGAAGGATGGAGACGGGATCTGATGGGATCTGGAGCAGAGTGAGTCATTATTGCCCAGAAACCCTGGAGAACATTGCAGACAGAACTGGACTTCTCACTGTGTGTGTGGAGTTGTTGCATATTCAACTTCCCAGACCAGAAAATCTTCTTGTGCTCAACTGGGAGGTATCTTGCTGTCAACTTAGAGACTAAGCACAAGTTTTGGTTTTTCTAAGCCCGCTTGTTTGAATATTAAGCCTATTTATAAACCTCATTATTGCAGCAACCATATGGCTCTTACTCAAAGATACTCACTTTAAAAAAGTGAAAGACTGCCAGGTGCTTCATGATTTAGCCTCAATGCTTAATTGACTCTCACTCACCCAGGCTATCAGGAATGATTCCCAAGTCATCTGTTTGACTTTGGAGTCCGTGAAACTTATATGTGATTGTGGGTATGCCCAGTACTTTGCAAACTGCTAGCCATCAAAAAGCAAACAAAGCTCTTTAAAAGCATCCTGCATCTGCCACACTGTTGTTTCTTTTTTGCTATTTCCTTGCTGTCTCTACTCTGCCCTTAGGTCCAGGTGTACTGTGGCCAGAATCACTCCTTATGCTTGCTTAGTTTCCTCCCTTCTCTCCCAAACTGGGGCCAAGAGAGGTAAAATGAAGTGCAGGGTCTTGAAGTTCAAGGTGTAGATGACGCAGCCATGGACAGCTTTGGGGAACCTTTTTAGATATTGGGGGTCAATGCTCTTTGCTCTTTGATGATACTCCCGTCTCAGTAGCCACTTGTCAGAATGTGATCAGCTGGACGTAAATGGACTGAAGCCTTCCAGGGGAGATTTTTCCAGCTTATCACTTCCCCTATTCTGTACACATGCATGCACACATAACACGTACACACTATTTGATACTTCTTGGGCAATCCACGATTTCATAGACACATTCCAGAGTTAAACAGACATGGATTTTCAGTGAAGACCAGGAGTATTTTAATTTGCCTAACAGGTAAGCGGATGTGGTCAAGCAATAATTCTAGTTATAGCATGGTATCTCTGTGCTGAGTTATAACTTCTAGAGGATGCTTAGGGATTCTGTGTAAGCAACTCACTGGGCTTCAGTTTTTAGGGAATATCGATAAAAAGGTTTTTTCTTAAAGATAATTTGAGATATTTCTAAGGATTATCATGGTGTCCAGTTCCTAAATATCTAATTTTACTTTCTTTTTTTCCTGCTTTCTGAGCAACGACATTAGAGGAAAGTATGTGGGTCTGCTAGGCTAACAGGGACCATTGCTGGGTGGGTGTCAGAGTGTATACAGCCTGCAGGCTCCCTGGGGCGTGTGGGGAGTGAGGAGAGCTGGGCAGAGTTTCAGTTCCTCCTCTGCTTAGTAGGACTGAGATTAGCACCTGCTTTCTTTGTGGCTCAAGTGTTCTAAGATGAGGAGAACTGAGAGTATTCAATTTTTCTACTTTAGAAAACAATCTTAAACTTCTTTTTAAAACTTTTTTAATCAATGAAAGCCTTTTTTTTCCAAACAAAATTTGGAAACCTATGGAATTATAATACCATTATTACTTAGGCAGTACTATTGTTATAAATACAGTAGCTGACTCGTTCTTGAACGTTTACTGGATGCCCAACACTGTGCTAAAACTTTACATTCATTATTACATTCAACTCTCACATCAACCTGTGAAGTGCGTATTATTGTTACCCAAATTTTACAGATAAGGAAACTGGTGGCTGGGAAAGTGATGTAAGTTGCCAAAGGTCACATAGCTTATTGGACACAGTAAGTTGAAGAAGGGATTTAGCTTAGGTAAGTGATCCTAAACACTATACTGTAATGCCTCTCTTTAAAAAACAAATGAATAGACAAACAATGCCATGTATGTGTGTGTGTGTGTGTGTGTGTGTGTGTGTGTGTGTGTGTGTGTGTCTGTGAGTGAAGGGTAGAGGGCATTCCGGGGAGCAGAGTTTGCAAAGTGCTCTAGGCCTTCATCCATGCGGTTTCCTCAGCCTGGCCTTGTGAATATGGCCTGCCTTCTGCCTCAGTGTGCAGGTGTGCTCTCTCCATCTCCCACACTGCCGAGATACCAGAGCACAGCAGCTCCTGGTCATTCTCTGTGGTCTGAATTAGCTCAGTCTAGCTACATGAATCTTGAGACTTGTGATGTATTGTTATAAGTTTCAAAAAATTATAAATTTAAAGTAAGTTTGAGAAACCAAAACAGAAGATTTAAAAACATTCCCTTTGTCTTTAAGGTTATGAATCAGGGGCAAATTCTGTTGAAGTTCTTAAAAACAAAAGGCCAAGAATAAACTAGGTTCTTTTCTAGCTCATTTCCTGCGTTTGGACGGAAAGAGCCCAGTATGTTCTGTGGTTGGTTTTGTTTGTTTTTGTCGAGTGTCTAAATTTCCTCCAGGCATCCTTTGACTTCTTTGACTAATTTCCTCAATTTTCTTTGAGGGCTTCAGAGTTTGCTTTCTGTCTCAACCAGTTCAAGGTTCTGTATCCTTAGAAAAGTTACTTAACCTCTCTGAGCCTCATTGCCATCAAGTCTAAAGTGAGGTAAACCTCCTAGGGTCTGTAGGAGGTCAAAATGAGTTAATTTATGTAACAGACATGGAACAGAGGAGATGCTCAACAATTGTGAGCCTCCTCTCCAGCTTCCCCCCGCCAGCCTTCTCTCATTGCATTCCTCCTGTGTGTAGAAAACCATGACTGTGGTAGATGGCCTCACTGCTTGTAGTAACTCATCACTAAACAGAAAAAAAATGAGTAGAAAGAAAGCATTTTGATCAGTGTCTTGATAAATTCACTCATTCACGCAACAGCAGTATATTGAACAGCTGTCATTTGTCAAGCACCATGTTAGGCAAGGGAGAAATACTAGCAGATAGTGGACAAGCTATCGATCTTGCCATCAGCATAACAGATAAGCTCTGGCCACCATGGAACACACAAAAGAGATGATCCAGTTTGGGAGGCCCTAGAAGGTTTTTGGGAGAAAGTGATGATTCAGCTGAAAGCTGAAAGCTGAAGGATAAGTAGGACTCAAGCCTCACCATCTTGCCCAGTCAAGATGATCTGTGAGTAGGATCTTCAGTAGAGTAGTTTCTATGGATCTGTATTTTCTCTTGTGCTTTAAGTGCTGACCTTCCAGCTCCAGTGTAAGATGACACTTTGGGTTGGGTGTCTTTGGACATGGGGGCTGTCTGTCTAAATGGGACAAGATGGGAAGGGAGAACTTCAGAATCTGTGAACTCAGGAATGCATCTGTGAAGGTGGGGAGTGAATGTTGGGAAGGTGAGTTGGGCTGAAAATAACATTTTTTGGTCTCTCTTTTTTGGGTCTACCAAATGCACAACCCATGTTTTGATATGTGTGGGTGGCAGCTACAAATGATGTATTTACTTTGTCAACAGACATTTGTTGTGTACGAACCATGTGCCCGTCGATGTGCATGCCCTTGGGATAGATACAGAGACCCATATGACAGGACCCCTGAGCTCAAGAAACTCGAAACAAGGCGAAAGGGTCCTAAACCTTTTAGAATTCCCCTTACATGGCATGCATGGTACCTGGCAAATTCAGTGCATTGTGTTCTCTGAGATCATTCCTCCCATTTTATAGATGTGGAAGCTAAAGCTTGCTTTAGTGTAGAGCTTGTCTGAGTCTCGCAGCTAGAGAGGGAGAAGTTGGATTTTGAACCAGGTTTATCACATTCCAGAACCCTATTGTCTTTCCACAAGGCAATTCAACAGGTGACCCCTTCTCTCAGGTGTCATCTTTTAAAAAAATGTATACATTTTATTACATTTCTTGACTAGCTCAGTACTTTTTAGCCTTAGAACCTGCTGTCTGCCTCTGAATCTGTCTGGGCTGAGCTGGGCTGGTTTGAGGTCATTAGGCACGCCCTTCTTACCTGCTTGCCCACGTACTTAACGTATTCCTCCTTGTTGAACTCCTGCCCATGAATCAAAGCTACAAAGCTTCCTGAGCCACCCCTTGTCTTGGTTGTTATACTATAACACTTTTGGTAACATGTATTAATTTCCTTTTTTAGGATTCAGATTCTTTCAGAGAGTAGATCTTAGTAGAGTTATTATGAGTATTAGTGATGTATGTTAAGTGCTTGTTACTAGTAGGTGCTGAAATTGGAAGCTATTCTTATTTTTGTTCATTTTGATGCACTCAGCGTTCCCAGCAGTGCCTTTTTTTTTTTTTTTTTTTTTTTTTTGGTACGCGGGCCTTTCACTGTTGTGGCCTCTCCCGTTGCAGAGCACAGGCTCCGGACGCGCAGGCTCAGCGGCCATGGCTCACGGGCCCAGCCACTCCGCGGCATGTGGGATCCTCCCGGACCGGGGCACAAACCCGTGTCCCCTGCATCGGCAGGCAGACTCTCAACCACTGCGCCACCAGGGAAGCCCCCAGCAGTGCCTTTTTATGATCCTTGGCAAATGTTGGCAGAATTCTGTGGAAGCCAATAGCAAAGGTTGTCTTCTTCTGGCCTCTGAAGACACACTCTGTTGACAGAACTAGTTGAGTTTCTGGGTGGGAACCAGGGGCATCCATCTGCCCCAACTGCCCCCTTACCTTTGGCCCTTGCACACTCTCACTGGGTTATTTTCCAGTCTTGCCAGAGACTCCCGAGCCCGGTTCAGTAGACAGCAGTTCTAACGAGGGCCAAGGGCATGGGTCACACCCACAGCTCACTGTGGTCTGTGCCTGTGGATGAAACCTCTGCCTTTGCTACTGCCTAGAGCGTGTGAGCTGTCACTGCTGGGGTGGGGGGGTGGTCCAGGATGGTCAGTGCACACCCATCACAGCTTTTGGAGGGAGTGCAAAACACTGTTTTAAGCAGTGGGATACAGTGGGGCAGCATACAAAGAATCTGCCTTTGGGGAGCTGACATTCAGGTGGGTTATCTCATTTATTTCTCACCACAAGGTCTTGAAAGAGGTGCTCTGATTATTCCCACTTTACAGATAAAGAAAGTGAGGCTCAGAGGGGTTGAATCTCTGGTCCAACACTGTAGAGCTGAGTGCCACAGCCAAATCGGAACACAGGTAGTTTGCTCTCAAGCCCAAGCCCTAACCCATCTGTTAGTTGACCTTCCTCCCTACATATATGATATAATTCAAACATGTAAAGATCTCTGTATAGTCTTCCTATAGATGTATATATCTGTATATGTGACTGTATATGAATATTTTATAAATTTTTATAATTATTCTAATTATAATCATAAGGCTCATTTAAAATAGAAAATATAGAAAATTCATACAAGTACAAATAAAAGTAATGATTCATTAACCTACTACCCTGGGCTCATGATTATCACTCTGGTGTTTTTCCTTATAGATAAATAGGTATCAGTACCTCTCAGGTCACGATCACATTGCAGGTTCAGTGCCGCATGCTCCTTACTTCACTTAACATGTCACACTGCCATGTATGTTTTCATTTAAACAGAGATGTCACAGGTCATAGGGATTCTGAATTTGAAACATCTGTGCCTTTCTGTAAAGCATGTGTGACATGTAGCTCTATTAGCAAATCAGTAGCTTGGCTTCCTGGTGCAGTGACTGTAATGGGAACGTCGGTGTGGAACCAAGGACAGCTGCATTGCCCTTCCCGGAGATGCTACCGGGAGATGCGTTTTCCTCTCCCAGCACTTCCTTTCCTTTAATCCCCTCCATTGAAGAGTCTTTTAAAACTCTTTTGAGGGTCTTCAGAGCCTACAAAAGCTGACACAAATGTGAAAAACGTTGGGATACACTGGAAAATAAACTTTTATGGCCATTTCCTCCTCGAATGCCACTGTGACCCAGGTGAGATTACCAGGGCCGATGTGACCTCCATTTGATAGATTAGGAAGCCCTGCACCCAGTAGATTTGCCCAAGGCTAAGTGAGGACTCTAAATAGCAGAGGTGGGGTAGGACTCCAGCTACTTGTGCTTCCTGGGGACGTGTTCTTCCAGGGGCCTGAGCCCACAGCTTAGCCAGTAGCAAGTTCCTGATTTTGCTCTCACTATTTTGCTTCTAGACTTTCTCATTGTCCCTTTTCTCACATCTTCCTTCTCTGAAGACCTTATGTCTGGTCTTATGGTTTAGTTGCATGATTACACATTTACATTTTAAAAGGCAGGTCTTTAAAGGGACTTCGGTGCTAGCTGATGGGGATAATAGTAACAGTAATGACAGTACAAATAGCTAAGAGTTGTGGGCGATTTAATATGTGCCAGATACAAGACACGCTTCACAGCCTCTGCCCACTTACTCCTCAACAACTCCATGAACCTGGTGAATGAAGGGCTGATATTTGAACCTGGATCTTGCTATCTTTAAGGTCTGATCTCAACCAAGATGCTACAGTCCTCTCAGAGGGGAAAGAGCAGAATATTGGGGGCAGAGCCATTGAGCTCTTGGGATGCTATGTGTAGCTGATAAGACTATGATTCTCTGCATCCAACCGCAATGTAACACAATAATCCAAAACTTTTAAGTGGGTTTTGAGACCCACAAGCCTCACAGAGAGAACTTTCTACAAAGTGTTCACCTCTGCGTCCATCCCCGCTGAAGCTATCTTTTTCTAACCTACCACCTGCCGCAGACTCTTTTCTGATGTGTGTTTATGCTTCTTTTCCCACAGGAGGAAATATAAGAAAACGTCCCAGAGGTAAGAGCGTCCCTCTGAGAAAGGGGAACTGGTTGGTTGACTCCTTTGTGTCACAACTCTTCGCAAGTCTGGCTCATGGTGGACGTTCATTGTAATAAACAGTCTCTCAGTTCCTTCTCAGCGAGTTGCCTGCTTTATCTTCGAGTCACTACTGTTTCTGTAATTAAAAATTGATTGCACGCATTTAGTGTGGCACAGTAAGTGTACACCTTCACATGAGAGTGGATCCCGTGGCTTAAAAAGCTTGTTACTGCTAAGTTATCTAGTGATTTTATCAAAACCTTTAACCAGAGTGGGGCTGGGCTGAGGGCATGTGTAAAGGATTATAGGTGGAGCAGAAAAGGTTTGCAAATGCACGTTTGGTGTTTGGATTCTCCTTTGCCTGATTTGCTGACAAAATGCTATTGAGCTCAAAACATAGATACAAATTCCTTTAAGGGAAGTCTTTTGATTTAACCATGGAATGGGTAATTTAAAGTAGAATATCATCTGTCTTCACCCTCCATTACTCTGTTTTATGGAGAAGAGTTTGGAAAGCACATTCCAAAGAAATAGAGTTGCTTAGACCTTCTGTTCGCCAAGCAGCAGAAGACTACGGCTCAGTCTAAAAGCCTAGTGTCTGCTTTTCATGGATTGACTTTGGTATTATGGCTTTAAACAGATTATATGAGATCAAAAATTGCTGTTGCAATTAAAATCTTCCAGTAGGTTTCAACAATGGTACTTTCAGTGACGACTTTAATCTGACCTCTCCTAGTGGGTCTCATCTCATCGTAGAGGCTCCTACGTCCTATGGTTTCCAAATAAAGTCAGTAATCCAAAGTAGTGGTGTCATCATTTGATGTGCAGTGTGGAGGTGCACAAATCATTGAGAGAAAATGAACTAAAACTTTAAAAGCTTCCTAGACGTTGCTATACTTTTCTAAATATAGTGAGCTTATACAGATGGCTGAATAATTCTGTCTTGTTCAGGTTCATCAGGCTCATGGTAGTAATTGCATGTGAACCACTGAGCAGGGCGTAAATTAATCACTCAGATTAGAGGGCATAGTAGTCTTTAGTAGTAAAAGGTAATTTATCATTTTCACGTGTAGTTAACTTGGGATATGACATGTTTCAAAGTTGCCTCAATCTTATTTTAAGGGGAGATAAATAGACAGGTAAGAGGGAGCTTCTCAAGAGAACTGCTCAAACCTGTCAGGTTTCAAATTACTGTGTCAATTTTTTGGGAAAGCATATTTTTGCATATCTGATGTGAACGCTGTTGCATTTTTATGTCGATGTAAAAAAAAACTGGTTTGTATCGGCTTTATTGAAGGCTTAAAAGTGCAAATTAATAGAGGCTTGGTGTGAGCTCTTCTGCTTTTAATCACACGCATATTCTCATGTGAAATATTCCATGTCTACTAGTTTATCATTGAGTAACAAACCATCCCCACACTTACGTCTTAGAACAAGGGTTTTACTTTGCTCATGATTTTATAGGTCAGGAATTCAGGAAGGACTTGTCTGGGTGGTTTGGATCTGACCCACCTGGTGTCAGCTGGGGCTGATGTGGATGGAGGATCCACTTCCAAGATCGATTCTTCACTCGCGTGTGGGGAGCTTCGGTGCTCCTTCTTTCTTTCTCTCTCTCCACATGGCTTTCATCCTCCAGAATGTCTCCAGGAGTTTGGGCTTCCACTGCATGGTGGTCTCAGGGGTGTTGCACTCTTAGCTGGCTTCCTAGGCCACGTGTTCCAAGAGAAAAGGAGTGGAAGGTGCTAGTCTCCCTGAAACTGGCCTAATGTTACTTCGTCTGTATCTTATTGGTCAAGCTATTGCAGAATCCACCCAGAGTCAAGAGAAGGGGATATAGATTACATTTCTTGATGGAAGGGTATTAAAGAATTTGAGGCCATTTTCAGGGCATTTAAGGGACGTCTTTTGATTTAACCATGGAATGGGTAATTTAAAGTAGAATATCATCTGTCTTCACCCTCCATTACTCTGTTTTATTGAGAAGATATTTATTTATTTACTTATTTATATTTATTTATTTATGCTATGTGTAGCATATTTATGCTATGTGTAGCATATGTGTAGCACATATGTGTAGCATATGTGATATTTATTTATTTACTCTGTTTTATTTATCAAACCTTCAACCTTTATCAGAATGATCTTGCTTGAGACCTTTTCCAGGGATCTGTAAATCTGGAGTGTGTGGATACCTCATTTGATGAATGGTAGACACTTTTAAATATATCTTGATACCCCATCAGATGCTGGCCTGTTTGAATATATGCTTGTCTATTGGATGATTCATTTGGACTGGGAATAGCTGTGGTTCCTTTTTCATGTTAAGGACAGGTGTACTAGTGTGGACTCAACTGGTTAGTTGAATTCTAAGTGTGGTTATTTGGATTCAGTCAATAATTAGTCAGGTAAAGCTGGTGGCTTCATGTAGGAAAACTAAATGACACAAATGCTACATTAAAAAGCTTTAGGTCTTGTAGGTTTGCTTTGGACATAAGGGGAAAAACAGCCCAGGATACAAAAATAATCTACCTTTGTTTAAACTTTTCTTGCTAAGTTTCATTTCGTTTTACTCATGTATTTATTTACCTTCTAAAGCCATGTTAAAGAAAAAAAAATTGACTAGCTTTCAAAGTCATCATTATCCCACTACAACTCAACTGAGGTAGATATATTTCTTTAAATATTTCATAAAGTACTAGGCAGATTTTAGTAACCCACAAGAATATTTTTTTAACATCTTTATTAGAGTATAATTGCTTTACAATGGTGTGTTAGTTTCTGCTGTATAACAAAGCGAATCAGTTATACATATACATATATCCCCATATCTCTTCCCTCTTGCGTCTCCCTCCCTCCCACCCTCCCTATCCCACCCCTCTAGGTGGTCACAAAGCACGGAGCTGATCTCCCTGTGCTATGCGGCTGCTTGCCACTAGCTATCTTTTTTACATTTGGTAGTGTATATATGTCCATGCCACTCTCTCACTTTGTCCCAGCTTACCCTTCCCCCTCCCTGTATCCTCAAGTCCATTCTCTAGTAGGTCTGTGTCTTTATTCCCATCCACAAGAATATTTTGATGATAGTGATTCTACTGAGTCTCACTTTTAGTGTTAAGGGAAATGTACTCATGTCTTTCAAGACCAGAATTTCAACAGAAAGAGTGATGTTATAAGTACTCTTTACTGGGTTAGCAAGGGCACCTGTAGGTAGGAGGTAAGCTTCTCCCTGAACAACTTTATTAGATTGGGCTTTAAATAAACACAATTAAGGGGAACCATCCTTTTGCTTTCTGAATGGGGCTTGTCCACGAAGGCCAATCATTTCAAGAGATTTGCTGAAGTGGTGAAATGGTAATTTGAAAGCTAGAGGGGATTACCCCGGAAACCTGCTTCCCCATAAAATTCTCATCAGGTTGTTTTCAATACAGCTGCAGCTTCAAGTTATCAGGTCTGGCTCTGAGAAGTTTGTATCTTTGAGAAAGCATGCCAGACCATGTACAAAATAATCACAAATACCTATAAATAATCTAATATTTCGGGGCTGCCCCTGAATCTATATTAGAAGAGCTTCCAACACACACACATGCACACACACACTCCCTGTTTCAATGTGCTAGGGAATCTGTGAATGGTCAGCACAATTAGAGGCAGATGTACCAATAAAGACATATCCACAAACCTGAGGGACCTCCACAGACAATTGTTCTGTTTTCATATGTGTGGGCGGTGGAAATACTTTGGTCAGGATGGCCAGGGGTTGGAGTTTTAAGGCCACCAGATAGCAAAACTCTCAGTGGCATGAAGGTTTTTGTTGATTTGTTTGTTACTGACTCTAGCTTTGTTAAGATCATTTAAGTAGAATTTCTGGTTCTGACTCTATCTGATTTACTCATTTTATAAATCTAGACATTTCTGTGAACAGTTAACTTTAGCCAAAGTTGTCTCTCTTTTTGTTGATAATCATATTAGATTGATAGTCACATGCATAGCACTTTACAAAAATCTCCTATTTTAACAAAAGTTTACTGAATACTTACTGTTGCCATACACTGAAATAAATACCGGAAATAAAAAGATACATTAAAAAATAGCCTCTGTGAGGAGGTACACAGGCTTGTAGGTGTGACTGTGAAAAAATTATAATAAAATTTGGTAAGTACTATAATAGGTGTAAATACTGAATGTCACTGGGAACAATTAGATCTTTGGGGAGGATTCTTACATTATCGCATGCTCTTCTTTCACTAGATCACAAAAGAGAGCTGACAGTATTTTTTATTTTTCATGGTGCTTGAACGTATGGGCGTATTAAAGTCTAATGGGATAGTTGAGAATTTTTTTTCTTCATGTTTTCAGTTATTTTAAACATGTATGTTTTGCTGATTCTTTAGGCTTTTTCTCAAAGGGGCAAATGGCTCAAAAATATTCTGGACATTAGGAGGAAGACAGTCCAGGATACAAACGTGTGGAAGTAATTGACAAAGTGCGTCTTGCACATGTAGATAACAGAATGGCCTCTATCTGTTGCAAGGCATAACAAGGAGTTATTTTTTTCCCTCAAGTGTCTAATGCCTTCTTTTACTTGGATTTTTATGTGGCTCAGTAATCACACTTGATAAGCCCAATAATTGATTAAATCCAGCAAATGATTTCTTTAGTCAGGTCTGCCCATGTCGTCCTTCATGAATCAGCATACTTAATGAGTCATCAGCAGAACCTCCACCTTTGCTGTTAATAATAGATTGTCTTGTGTGGGCGGGGATGGGTAGGAAGGTGAGTGGATATCACCCTTTGGCAAAGCTGCCTTCCAAGCACTCGTATTCTTGTGTTAGCAGGTGCATCTTTTGCTGAACTGTGTCCCGTTTCATTCCGGACATATTAAGACTCATTGGTGAATCCTGAAGCTCTTTTGGCGTCACTGACATAGACTCAGTGGATGTTGTCCCCTACCTTTGTGGTAAAAAAAAGACAGCCAGATAACTTGTGGGGGAAGTTGAAGGGGTGATAGGGTATATCAACGCACATATTTGTGCATGCTTATGGATAACCAGTCTTACACACTACTACTTACTCAGCAGTATTGACATTTAGAGCCCAAGTATTAGTGGTGAAATCAGGGACAAGAGGATCTTCTAAGAAATAAAGTCCTTTAAAAAATATTTTCCAGGGCTTCCCTGGTGGCGCAGTGGTTGAGAGTCTGCCTGCCGATGCAGGGGACGCAGGTTTGTGCCCTGGTCTGGGAGGATCCCACGTGCTGCGGAGTGGCTGGGCCCGTGAGCCATGGCCGCTGAGCCTGCGCGTCGGAGCCTGTGCTCCCCAACGGGAGAGGCCACAACAGTGAGAGGCCCGCATAACGCAAAAAAGAAAAAAATATTTCCTATATGTAAAATTCTCAAAGTAGTAGGAATGTGTGCATCAGCTATGAGAATACGTCCAATTTACATTCCAAGTTTGCCAGCTGAGCCAGGGTGACTTTACAATGAATGGTGGCAGACAGAATGCCAGAGAAAGGAGCAAAGTGGTCTGGTTAGGGCACAAATCACAGATGGACACTGAGAATTAGTCACAAAGGCTAATGCCCAAGGGAGTTAACATGGGAAATAGCCTACAAGTACTGTGATTTCAGGTGAAACAGCCAGGGGAGAAAGGAGGGTGATGGAGGGTCCACATAGATAGTTTGGTCAGATTTCAAAGTATCAGGCAACTGCCACTCATCATCCCTCACTCACTCATTCGCCTTCTTAATAGATCAGCAGGAGTCTGGGCAGCACAGGTGCAGGGATCTAGACTCAGAGTCTGTGTAGCAGGGGTTGGGAACGAGGTAAGGGTGCTCTCTCCCTCAGAGGTGGAGTGAGTAGCTCCGGCACTGAGTCTGGGTAGTATATTTAGACACTAGTAACAGGAATGACCTTGGCATCGAGCTGTCATTTTCTGAATCAGGCAGATTGTCTAGGCACAATTCAATCTTCTTTTCTCTTCCATCTTCAGGTCTGATGATTACTACGATTCTCCCACTCACCCAGGATCAACACTTTTGAGTCCTTTTATATGAGCTTCTGTTGTGTGTGTTTCTTCAACTTTTCCTTTTTGTTCTCCCCTTTCACCTGTGATACATGGGTCTCTAACAGGTGGTGGGCTTTTCCTCTGCACTATTTTCATTCTCATCATCTCGGTCCAGTCTCATTATCCATCTCTTAGGGTCTTGAATAGCCTCCTAACCACTCTTGGTCTTCTGGTTTCTTCATCTCCGTTCTGCTTACCCATGTCTGATTCCTTTTTCCACAGTGTCTCTGATGGTGTCACATCTGTTTAGAAAAAAGCAACAGTAACTCAACAGCAACAAACCTCCACTGGCTTCCTTTCAGCTAGTAAAGACTATCTTCTTGTCTGGGATTTTAAGAGTTTCTTCATCTACCTTCATCTCAATTTTCCTGTTTGTCTCTGTTATGCTCTTTCATTCACCCTGAGTTCCAGTCAAGCTCAACTCCTTGCTGACGGTCATATTTGCCTTGTGTTTTCTATCATCCCTTCTTCATTAACAATCTTTCCTTACATTTAGGTCTTTAATCCATTTTGAGTTTATTTTTGTGTATGGTGTTAGGAAGTGTTCTAATTTCATTCTTTTACATGTAGCTGTCGGGTTTTCCCAGCACCACTTATTGAAGAGCCTGTCTTCTTTTTTTTTTTGAATTTTATTTTATTTTTAATATAGCAGGTTCTTATTAGTTATCTATTTTATACATATTAGTTATATATGTCAGTCCCAATCTCCCAATTCATCCCACCACCACCACCCACTCCCCGCTTTCCCCCCTTGGTGTCCATACGTTTTTTGTTTGTTTGTTTGTTTGTTTTTGTGCGGTACGCGGGCCTCCCACCGCCGCGGCCCCTCCCGTTGCAGAGCACAGGCTCCGGACGCCCAGGCCCAGCGGCCATGGCCCACGGGCCCAGCCGCTCCGAGGCACGTGGGATCTTCCCGGACCGGGGCACGAACCCGTGTCCCCTGCATCGGTAGGTGGACTCTCAACCACTGCACCACCAGGGAAGCCCTGTCCATACGTTTGTTCTCTACATCTGTGTCTCTATTTCTGCCTTGCAAACTGGTTCATCTGTACCATTTTTCTAGATTCCACATATATGTGTTAATGTACAATATTTGTTTTTCTCTTTCTGGCTTACTTCACTCTGTATGACAGTCTCTAGGTCCATTCACGTCTCTATAAATGACCCAATTTTGTTCCTTTTTATGGCTGAGTAATATTCCATTGTATATATGTACCACATCTTCTTTATCAATTCATCTGTCAATGAGCATTTAGGTTGCTTCCACGTCCTGGCTATTGTAAATAGTGCTGCAGTGAACATTGGGGTGCATGTGCCTTTTTGTTGTTGTTGTTTTTTAACATCTTTATTGGAGTATAATTGCTTTACAATGGTGTGTTAGTTTCTGCTTTATAACAAGGTGAATCAGTTATACATATACATATGTTCCCATATCTCTTCCCTCTTGCATCTCACTCCCTCCCACCCTCCCTATCCCACCCCTCTAGGTGGTCACAGAGCACCAAGCTGATCTCCCTGTGCTATGCGGCTGCTTCCCACTAGCTATCTGTTTTACGTATGGCAGTGTATATATGTCCATGCCACTCTCTCACTTTGTCACAGCTTACCCTTCCCCCTCCCCATATCCTCAAGTCCATTCTCTAGTAGGTCTGTGTCTTTATTCCCATCTTGCCCCTAGGTTCTTCATGACCTTTTTTTTTTCTTTCTTAGATTCCATATATATGTGTTAGCATATGGTATTTGTTTTTCTCTTTCTGACTTACTTCACTCTGTATGACAGACTCTAGGTCCATCCACCTCACTACAAATAACTCAGTTTCATTTCTTTTTATGGCTGAGTAATATTCCATTGTATATATGTGCCACATCTTCTTTAACCATTCATCTGTTGATAGACACTTAGGTTGCTTCCATGTCCTGGCTATTGTAAATACAGCTGCAATGAACATTTTGGTACATGATTCTTTTTGAATTATGGTTTTCTCTGGGTATATGCCCAGGAGTGGGATTGCTGGGTCATATGGTAGTTCTATTTTTAGTTTTTTAAGGAACCTCCATACTGTTCTCCATAGTGGCTGTATCAATTTACATTCCCAGCAACAGTGCAAGAGGGTTCCCTTTTCTCCACACCCTCTCCAGCATTTGTTGTTTGTAGATTTTTTGATGATGGCCATTCTGACTGGTGTGAGGTGATACCTCATTGTAATTTTTTTTTTTTCCCAACATCTTTACTGGAGTATAATTGCTTTACAATGTTGTGTTAGTTTCTGCTATATAACAAAGTGAATCAGCTGTATGTATACATATAACCCCATATCCCCTCCCCTAAGAGTATATGTTTAGAAAACCAGAATTCCAAAGAAAAGTCACATGCACCCAAGTGTGCCCGGCAGCACCATTTACAATACCCAAGATGTGGAGAGATACAAAATGTCCATGGACAGATGAACAGATAAAAACCAAGTGATATATGTACATAGTGGTATATGACTCCGCTGTGTGAGAGAATGAAATCATGTCATTTACAGGAATATAGATAAACATAGGTAAAACATAAACATAGGTAATCATACTAAGTAAAGTAAGTCAGTCAGAAAGACAAGTATTATATGCTATCACTTATAGGTGGAACCAAAAAATACACACCACTGAAATCATTGAGAAAACATAAACAGACTCAGGGACGTAAAAAACAAACATATGGCTTTCCTGGCGGCGGGGACGGAGGTGGGTGTGGCGGGTCAGCGCGGCCTCAGGGCTGGATCCGGAATCCCCGCCCGCCCCAGCGCCCGCCGCCGGCCGAGCCCCGCGCCCCGCGCCTCCGTCCTGGGTCCCGGTGGCCGGAGCTGTGCCCGGGTCCGCGGGACAGGCGGGCTCAGAGGTCGCTTGTGTTGGAGAAGGGTGCGGCGAGGTTCCGGCGCCTCCGCGGAGCATTGCGGGTCGGGGGCTAGGGACGCCGCCGCTTGCTATGCTCTCCACCCTTTCCCGGCTCTGAAGCCGCGGCTGTTGGCCTGTGAACTATGTACAAGAATTAGTTGGGTGCATGTCATTCTTCTTGGCATCATTGTGATTTTTTTTTGAGTAGGGACTATGCTCCCCCAAAGCATGATGCCTTGGACCTGATTAGTATTTATTAGTGTGGATTGAATTTATGAGTGTATCAGATTGGGATCCTTCATGTATTTCGACCATGGGTCAGAAGTAAAGCCAGAATTACCAGGTGGAACTGCGGGTAAATAAGCTCAGATTGATAAATGATTCATACTTGTAGATCGCCACATACTCCCACACTCAGGCTCTATTTGGCCCTCACACGGGCCAGGGTGGGGACCTATGAGGTCAGCAAGCCAGATGGCATGCATGGACAGGAATCAAAACATATGCAGTTGCTTGGATCATTGACTCTGCTTTTCTGTTTAAGTTCTTTCAATATGGGTCTCTAGCTTTGGGTGGAAACTCAAGAGTGTTTTTGCTCTACATCAGTACTTCAGTCTCTACCTTTCCTCCATTCGAACCATTAGTCCTGGAGATGTTTAGTGCAGTGTCGATGTATTTGTTTGTGGTGCATTATTCTGAATATTTGATAACTGTGTGGTGTGCATCATTTGACTGTTCTGTGGTGTTTTGAGAATCATTTTCTTAGAGTGCCTAATAAGACCTAAGTGCTTCTTTAAGACTTCAGCAGCATTCATGCTGGGCATGTCACTGTGCTTCAGAAGTTAAGCCCAGACTTTCAGTTGCCCAAATAGGCAAGTCTGTAAATCCCTCCTAATCCCAGTAGCCTTCAATACTAAAGAGGCAGCATTAACTTGATTGATTCAATCATTGGTGAGAGCTTCCAAATTGGGACCAAGTCCAATCCCAACAGCAGCTTAAGAGGCAGCTTTTGGAGTATCGGGAGACACTGGGTCCACTAGTGTAGATCAGTTTCTTAACCTTGGTACTATTGGTGTTTTCATTGTAGGGACTGTCCTGTGCATTGTAGGGTGTTTTGTAACATCCCTGGCCTCTACTCACTAGATTCCAATAGCAAATCCCCTATACCTAGTTGTGACAACCAGAAATGTCTCTTGGGGGGCAAAGTCATCTCTGGTTGAAAACCACTGGTATAGATGAAAGGTTAAGAATCAGACTTGTATTCTGTCGCTAGTTTAGCTTTTCAGTTTACTCCTCTCTGATCTCAGTGTCCTCATGTATAAAGGGATGAGGTTGAACACAAGAATTTCTGTGGTTCCTTTTGGCTCAAGAATGATACTCTCTGATTCTAATTACTAAGGTTTTCTACAGGAAAACGGAGACCACCAAACAACATTTCCAGTGATGACAAGCACTCTGTGACTTATAACTGAATCATTGGGGAGGAGCAACATTGCTGATTAGCATGGAGATTGTTGGACAGGTAACATGGTCTGGCCTCATAGTGATGGTCCTTTGGCCACCAGCCAGATTACCCATGATTTAGATACTTCTAATTTCACCTAAATAGTGTGAACTAATCATGAGAAGGACATTAAAAGGACAAATGCCGAAACATAAACTTTGGCAAAAACATAGATATGTCTAAAAGGCATTTTATTGATTAAATTTATTGTGTGTTTACCATGTGGCAGGGCTTCACATGCATTGTCTTATTTAATCTTCACAGTGATCCTTTTACAGATGAAGAACCCAGGGAAAATAAGTAACTTGACTGATGTCACAAAGCAGAGAAATGGTTGGGCTAGGGTTTAAAGGCAGGTATTTGAGATGCTAAAAATGTCTTTGTTTTTTTTCCATTCCGGTGGTTTTATAATTTTTTACAGCTGTGGAACCTCCCCGCCCCCAAATGAAGCAGCTTAAAGCTGAATAAAATCAAAGGGTCAGAGAAATATGCCTTTTGGAGTTCATTTCCCTACTCTGCCAATTTTAATTTTCTCATCAAGACATTTTACATCTGAAATTTTTCATATTTGGCCTCAACCCACAAGTTGAAGTTCTCAGGAAAATTCAATGAAGACTTAAAAAAAAACCCAACAAGCAACAGTGATATTTAAATAATGCGATTGAAAGGGGAAAAATCCTTCACCTCTACCACCAGGTTTTTTTTCAAAATCATCTGTTTTAGTACTTAACTGCTTAAAGGGCTTTGGAGCAATGTAATCAGTCATACATGAATACATAACTCTTTATGCATAAAAAGTAAACAGCAAAATAGAATCAGATAAAGGAAAATCTGTCCTGTATTTTCCTGATTTAATATGATAATATTTACTCTGATTTAATATGATAATGCCTTTTCAAAATTCATGAGATCACTGCTTGAATTTTTCCCTTTGTCTCTGCACAAGTAGAATGACTCTCTGCACTGTATTGTTTATTCCCATAACTTTGAGGAGAGGGAACCTGCATGAAAATTCCTAAGCAAGCTGGAGGGAGTAGACTGAGCCGAGAATGTGCTTTGGAAGAGGCATGTCTGAAGTCTTTGCTCATCCATGAAAGAAGGGCAGAAAGTTGGGTCAAGAGCAGGAGTTTGGAGTCACCCATTTCTAGATTGAAATATGAGTACTTACCAGAACCTTTGTTTCCTGTAGGTCAGGTGAAAATAATGATACTTCCTAGGGTTCTTGGGAGCCCAGAATGATATAGTATATGTGAAGCACATAGGAAGGCTTTGGTACTTGGAAAGTGCTTAGTCACTGAAGGCTCGGGGGATCCCTCAGAGAGAAACCAGCATTCAGTGGCCACTGTGCAAATGGCTTGCACTATGAGACAGAGCACGGTAAAGTAAGGGAACTGGTAGGAAGCAGATGGCCCTGCTTTTTAGGGGCAGGGATTGTGTCTTTCTTACTGAAGAATGGAATCAGCCTTAACCAAGTGATTGGTGACCATCTTTTGGAAAGAAGGTTGGAGTAGGTGGGGTAGGGGAGTCCTGTGCCAGGTCAGCAGCCACTGGGACATGGGCCTTAATTAGGAAAAAAAACTTGGAAGGGCCCAGTTGGGTGCAGTCATAGAAAATCTTTCCACAGGAAGACACTCATAGTTCATCTTCATATTTAGTTTTCTTTTTTGAGGGAAAATATATGTCCTTTAAACTATCACAGAGTGAATAGCACTATGTTATATTGGTTGATGGCATGCCTTCTGGACTCAGCATGCCTGGCTTCTAATCCCTGCTCTACTATTTTAAGTATATGACCTTTAGTAAATTCCTTAATTTCTCTAAGCCAGTGGTTCTCAAGTGGAGGCGATTTTTCCCCCAGGGGACATTTGGCAGTTTCGAAGATATTTTTGGTTGTCACATCTGGGAGTGGGATATACTACTGGCACCTGGTAGATAGAGGCCAAGGATGCCGCTAAACATCCTACAATACACAGAACATCCCCACCATAACAAAGAATTATCTGGTCCAAAATGTCCACAGTGCCGAGGTTGAGAAACCTTGCTCTAAGCCTTACTTTCTTCATCTGTACAGAGGGAATAATAATAGTACTTACCTCATAGGGTTGTTGTAAGGGTTAAATGAGATAAAGATTAAACACATTCAAGTGCACTTGCTGGCTTTTAGTAAGTGTAGAGTATTTTTGCCATTATTATTAACATTACTATTTTGACCTATGATTCATTGTTTATGTAGCAGATTTATGAATTCTGTTTCATAGTTTATGGAGCTGACATATACAACTTTACAGGTGTTTAGATGCACTTAAATTTTATAAGGAAAAAATTTTGAAATACTTTAAATCATGCATTAAAAGACATTTTGAAGTTGTCTTGAAGGGATAATATTGTTTGGCTTATGTGTACTCTGTGCTGAAACAAATCAGAAGTCATAAGTTCTACATGCTGTTATAGTCTGTTAGACCTAAAATCGCAGATCTTAAAAGAAATAATTTGATATTATTGCATATTGTTACATAGGCAATAAAACAGAACAAATTTACTGAGAAATCAAGTCCCATCTCTTACATGCGGGGCTAGCGAAAGTTAATTATCATAGTAATCTGAGTGAAAGCTGGTAACTACAAAGTGAGCCTCAATATAAATTGGGATGGATTCCTACTTAGTACACAAGACAACAAAAACTGATATTCATACAAGTCCAGAGCCAGTGCAACACCTCTGAAAGCTTGGCTCTATCTGGAGTCACAGGGCAAGCTCCTCTCCGCTGTGAGTTTGTGAATTGCAGCGCTTAGCCGCTAGGGGATAGGGTTGCCCTTGTTGTCTTGTTGCCCTCTGATAGAAATACAAATGGTTGACTTTTTAATAATCAGCTTCTTAATCTTTAAGGTACGTTTTATCATTTACATCATAATCAAGAGTTTCTTAGAGTTAGCACAACAATTAAATAGCTTAAGAAAAGAATGTGGTGTGTGCAACGTGGACCGTGAGGTGTGTGATCACCTCTGCTGGTATGCCAAGTCCATAATTCCAAATAACGTTGTCATGATTTTGTGATAATTTTACTAATTCTAGTGTACTATGTTGTTAGTAAGAGTAATATATTTGCTAGCTACCACTGCTCACTCATGACCCATTATTAAGAAAGATCGAAAATTAACCCTTTTGGTAATGCAAACAGTGCCTGTTTGATGGGTAAACAGAAGCCTCATTCATTAGAGGTCATAGTGCTCCCCCTTGGGAATGAAGTTACTTTATAATAACAATACCAATGATGGTGATGCTGGTGGTGATGGTGATGACGATGGTGGTGGTGATGGTGTTGGTGGTGGCCCACGAGCACAGCTATTCATTAAGACTGTAGCTTATGCTCGTTAGATCACACTAACTTCATACTTTTGCCTGTTTGCTTTACATTTGCTCCTTTCCCCTGCTGATTTCTCTGCATTGAGAAATGTGTTCCGAGAGCATGATTTAGGGATTTGACAGATGAGGTTCTGATGAAGCCATTGTAAAGCTAAATTGCTTTTCATTTAGCACCATTATTTTGAATAGAAAGAAAATTTCCTTAAATTAGTCTCTTATGTGGAAAATGAATCACGTTTAGAGGGTACTTTTGATCTTTAAATTGGTGGGGTGGAAGGTTCCTCCTCCTTGATATCAGTGACTTACTTCTGCCATTGGTTTGCATGGGACCTTGTAGGGGCATAATTACACCAAAAGTCTCTAAGCAAGACAATACAGCATTGGCACTCAGAGCATAGATTTGGGGGTCTGAGAGGCCTAAATTTAAATCTCATTTTCACCCCTCCTTAACTTTGTGATTTTTCAGCTGGTTAAACATAAATATTCTCAGGGTATGGGCTACTGATAGTACCTAACTCATAAGGTTGTTGATAAGGATTAAATGAGACAACGTATGTATCGTATGTGACCCAGTTCTGGGTATATAGTAAGTGCCTAATAAATATTAGCTGTTAATATAATGCCCTGCCTTCCAATAAAAATTAACGGCCACAGAATGCCATTCTTCATCATAATTAAGAATGAGACCTTGCATGTTCTCTGCAAAACTTGACCTCCCTCAAGGACTTATTCTACTTGCACAGGAGATTAATTCTTCATGATCGCATGTGGCAGAGGAGTAGTTGGAATGGCGCCAGCAAATTATGGGCAGGGGGTGGGAGAAGTTGCCGCCTTTTGCTTCCGGCTGATCCACAAAGCGTGAAGATAAAGTACAGGTCTGTAGAAAGAACCTAAAAGAAGGAATCCAGCCATTTTAGCCAGAGATTCTAGGTGTCTTCTGTTCACTGCTGCTCTCTTGGTCCCTGTATTCATTCTCAAAGAGGTCCTGCAATGCACAGGTCAATGGGCAGACACCTAACACACCCACCAGAGTTTTTAGAAAGGGAGGTCAAGTATGCAAAATGAAAGCCAGTCCACGTGGTTTGCATCGACAGTGTTATCGAGAGGTTGAATGAAGAGTACATGAGAGGTGTTTAGTTTTAAAAATGAGTTCTACCACAAGTATTGAGTAAAATCAAGTTAAGCATATTTTATTTATGGATGTCGACTTTGGCCTGACTCCACTTGCGGACTCTTTATTTCACTTCATGTTTACTGAGTGTCAGGTATGTGATGGTCAGGTACTGTGAGACATTCAAAAATAAATAAAAAGAGTAAGATGTGGTTTCTACCCTTTCTACCCTACCCTTTACTGAACCCAAACCCTGCTTAGTTTGGGTTCAGTTAAGGCTTTTGCTGGAGGTGATGCCTGAGCTGAGACTCCAGGATGAATAAGCGAAAATAGGCAGATGTGGAAAGGTCGTATGGGTATTTATTTAGAGGGAATAACATGAACAGATAGTCGATTTTAATCAGTTTTGTTATCTGAGCTCCAGTGTCTGCTCTGGCTTGAGTGAGGTTTGGTATGACAGCTTAAGGCAGGGTCACTGTGCTGTGGGTATCCTTGTGGGTGAGCCTCGAGCCTTAGCTGCTGCACAGAGAAGTAGATAATCACTCCTCTCAGGGCTGCAAGAAAAGGAAAGAAGACAGTTCATAAAGACTTCTCTACTTGAAGGCACACCTGGGCACTGTGGACCTATTGTCTCTCAGAATGGCTCATCCCAAAGAAACTAAGAGTCACTTCAAAACAAGAATCAAAGGGCGGATTTAAAAAATCTCCTACATCTTCCATAAGGGAGTAGAACTTAAAAGTAATGATGAGAAGTGTTCTCTCCTCTATTTTCTCAAAGAGTTTTTGTAAGGCTGGTATTTTTCTTTTTTCTGTGTCTGGTAAAATTTATTAGCCAAAACCATCTGGGCCTGCATTTCTTGTGGGAAGATGGTATTCAAGCAATTCTCAAATGATACCAGGATCACCAGGAGAGCCTGTTAAAACACAGCTTGCTGAGACTGCACCCCCAGATTCTGATTCCATAGTTCTGGAGTGGGGCCTGAGGATTTACCTTTCAAAAAGTTCCCAGGTGTACCTGATGGTGCCATTCTGGAAACCACGCTTGGATAACCACTGCCTTAATAGGAATAGGGCTATTTGGATTTTCTATTTCTTCTATGTCATTCTTGATGAGTTGTATTTGTCAAGAAATTTGTTCATTTCATCTGTGTTGTGATATTCACTGGTATAATGTTACTTACCATCTTTTTAATGTTTGCAAAATCCGCAGTGGATTTCATTCCTGGTATTGGTAATTTGTTCTTTTTTCTCATTATTTCTTGATCAGTCTCGCGGCTTGTTTATTACTTTTGTTAATGTTTTTAAAAACCTAACTTTTTCTATTGATTATCTGTTTTATATTTCATTGCCTTATGTTCTTATTTTGATTATTTCTTCTGTTTACTTTGGATTTAATTTTCTAAGTTCTTAAGATGAAACTTAGAGCATTGATTTTAAACTTTCATCTTTTCTAATACAAGCATCTAAGGTATAGAGTTCCCTCTGAGTTCTATTTCTCCTCTGTACCTCCCTGGTACCTCATCCATACTTGTAGTGTTACAATTGTCAACTGGATTCTTGTTTCTCTTCATAACAGTCCGATAAATTCCTTCATAGAAAAGACCCTCCTACTAATTCTTGTCTCCCTGATAAACTCATAGGATGAGTATGTTGCAGCAGGTGGATGTGTGAATGTGTTCGATCTGGTGGCTTAAATGTTTCCTCCTTTGTTCTTGTTTCTTGCATGTGTGGTTGTCAGACAAAGGAACACCACTTATAGGAGGAAAAGTCATTTCTGAAGCAAGCTATGTGAGAGTAGAGCTGTCCTTGTTTTGAAAAACTGTTACAGTAGGTGTCAGTAAGGCCGGCCTGGCACTCAGAGAACACGGTTCCACTGCCTGAGTTGGTTGTTGGTTGAATTTTCTCTGAGTTTCCCCACCTCTGGCATTTCCTTAGAGGCCAGGCTACCCTTTGTGCTCAATACCAAATGGAGTCAAGATGAGATTTCTCTCCATTCAAGTCGGATTTCACAATTGACCAGGTGCATTGTAGCTGAAAAGTGGGGTTGCTTTTCCCATTTCCTCAGCAGCAGCTGGTATCTGTGGCTGTGAGAGGCACGAACAGCCCTCTGCTAATGTACTCCCATCCTAGGGCAGATGTGGAGCCATCCTGTTGGAATTTCTAGCTCCTGGCTCTTCAGAGATAAAAACTCTCAAGTGCGTGGATTTTCTGACTTTTGGCAACTCCTTTAAAGGCAGAAGAATTAGGGTGTTTGTTTCCCAGGGGAAAATGGGAACTTCTCTGGGGGATTGAGTTTTGGGGCCCATCATTGTGCAAATCATTTACAATAAACAATTATAACAAAATATTCTTTTTTATTCTCACACTTCAAAATCTACACCAGTGGTATAGATCTCAAAACAAACAAGCTAGGCTGAGGAGAAGTCAAACTTTGATTTGAAATGCTAATGACTGTGATGGTAATAATAATAATAATAGCCATAATAATACATGATAGTTGTTATGTTCCTGGCACTGGGTTATGTGCTTTCCACGTGTATCTCATTTAGTTTTTGCTATAGCCTCCAAGGTAGGGGCTATTATTGTCCCTATTTTATGGGTGAGAAAACAGAGTCTTAGAGAATATAACTTTCTCAAGGTAGAAAATAATTGGACTTGGTTCCAAATGATGTTGGTTTGGCTCTTGACCCCAAACCTTTAAGCCCTGTGCTATCCTGCCTCTGTGTTTGACTTTGGGGACATTGGGATATGGTGACAAAAGTGGGGTTATGACTTGGTGTTTGCATTAAAATTCATCATAAGTGCTGATTACAGTCATTCTGATGTAGATGATTCAGACATCTTCTTAATTCCTCTGTTTAGTTTTCTTGTGCCCTTGTGAGTGGGGGCTACCATGAACATACCCAGGGCAGAAAAGGAAAATAATCTTTGTACAGAACGAGGACCTTAATGAAAACTCTGTTGAAGAAAAGGATCTCCGCGTTGTTGAGGCTTTCTTTTTTCTTCTACTGCTAAGGGAAGTCCACACGCCAGATTGGCACCTCTGTGCGAGGCACAAATCTGTGAAGAAAAGCACAAATCAGCTTTTCTTCCTTTTAGTGAGGTTTATGAGATGTGGCTTCTGATTGAGCTGTAATTGGAGGAGGGGACGGAGGAAAGAGGGGAGTACCTAGAAGCTCCAGTCCCATCTGTCTGGCTACAGGAGGACTTGATTTCTTCCTCTGTCTGCTTATAGAAGCTTATTATATGAGGAAACTGGTTTTTCCTGTTCTCTTCCCATTATTCTTCCCTTCTCTTTTCAGCAAGGGGCCAATCTGCAGGTGCTGTAAGGCAGCAAGTACCTTTCTTGCTTACTGTGACCCACAGTGAAAAACACATGAACACACACTGTGGCTCAGTGTGTGTTCATACTCATACACACACACATGCTGTCACACACACACACGCCCTCACACTCATGCGGAAATAAAGGTTTTATCTTACTACCAGTGACTACATCTGATATTTCCTATTCTATTCTGTTTTATTTTTATTTATTTATTTATTTTTGTAGAAGGTGAAAAATAATACACCATCATTTCACAGCTTTTAGCACAGTGCCTGGCACTGAGATGGAACTCAATTCATTTTCTTTTTTAAAAAATTAATTAATTAATTATGTTGTTGAGGTATAGTTGTTTTAGAAAGTTGTTTTAGTTTCCACTGTACAGCAAAGTGAAGTAGAGTTCCATGTGCGATACAGCAGGTTCTTTTTTTTGTTAACATCTTTATTGGAATAATTGCTTTGCAATGGTGTGTTAATTTCTGCTTTATAACAAAGTGAATCAGTTATACATATACATATTTTCCCATATCTCTTCCCTCTTGCATCTCACTCCCTCCCACCCTCCCTATCCCACCCTCTAGGTGGTCACAAAGCACCAAGCTGATCTCCCTGTGCTATGCGGCTGCTTCCCACTAGATATCTGTTTTACATTTGGTAGTGTATATATGTCCATGCCACTTTCTCACTTTGTCAAAGCTTACCCTTCCCCCTCCCCATATCCTCAAGTCCATTCTCTAGGATGTCTGTGTCTTTATTCCCATCTTTCCCCTAGGTTCTTCATGACCTTTTTTCTTTTTTTCTTAGATTCCATATATATGTGTTAGCATACGGTATTTGTTTTTCTCTTTCTGACTTACTTCATTCCGTATGACAGACTCTAGGTCCATCCACCTCACTACAAATAACTCAATTTCGTTTCTTTTTATGGCTGAGTAATATCCATTGTATATATGTGCCGCATCTTCTTTTTTTTTTTTTTTTCTGCCATACGCGGGCCTCTCACTGTTGTGGCCTCTCCCGTTGCGGAGCACAGGCTCCAGATGCTCAGGCCCAGCGGCCATGGCCCACGGGCCCAGCCGCTCCGCGGCACGTGGGATCCTCCCGGACCAGGGCACAAACCCGTGTCCCCTGCATCGGCAGGCGGACTCTCAACCACTGCGCCACCAGGGAAGCCCTCTCCATACATATTTTAAGACTTTTTGTCCTAGTTCTGTAAAAAATGTCATTGGTAATTTGATAGGGATTGCGTTGAATCTGTAGATGGCTTTGGGGTAGTATAGTCATTTTCACAATATTGATTCTTCCAATCCAAGAACATGGTATATCTCTCCATCTGTTTGTGTCATCTTTGATTTCTTTCATCAGTGTCTTATAGTTTTCTGAGTACAGTTCTTTTACCTCGTTAGGTAGTTTTATTCCTATGTATTTTATTCTTTTTGTTGCAATGATGAATGGGATTGTTTCCTTAATTTCTCTTTCTGATCTTTCATTGTTAGTGTATAGGAATGCAAGATATTTATGTGCATTAATTTTGTATCCTGAAACTTTTCCAAATTAATTGATTAGCTCTAGTAGTTTCCTGGTGGCATCTTTAGGATTTTCTATGTATAATATCATGTCATCTGCAAACAGTGACAGTTTTACTTCTTCCTTTCCAGTTTGTATTCCACTTATTTCTTTTTCTTCTCTGATTGCCGTGGCTAGGACTTCCAGAGCTATGTTGAATAATAGTGGTGAGAGTGGACATCCTTGTCTTGTTCCTGATCTTAGAGGAAATGCTTTCAGTTTTTCACCATTGAGAATGATATTTGCCATGGGTTTGTCATATATGGCCTTTATTATGTTGAGGTAGATTCCCTCTATGCCCACTTTCTGGAGAGATTTTACCATAAATTGGTGTTGAATTTTGTCAAAAGTTTTTTCTGCATCTATTTAGATGATCACATGTTTTTTATCCTTTACTTTGTTAATATGGTCTATCACATTGATTGATTTGCGTATATTGAAGAATCCTTGCATCCCTGGGATAAATCCCACTTGATCATGGTGTATGACCCTTTTAATGTGTTGTTGGATTCTGTTTGCTAGTAGTTTTGCATCTATATTCATCAGTGATATTGGTCTGTAATCTTACTTTTTTGTAGTTTCTTTGTCTGGTTTTGGTATCAGGCTGATGGTGACCTCATAGAATGAGTTTGGGAGTGTTCCTTCCTCTGCAATGTTTTGGAAGAGTTTGAGAAGGATGGGTGTTAGCTCTTCTCTAAATGCTTGATAGAATTCACCTGTGAAGCCATTTGGTCCTGGACTTTTGTTTGTTGGAAGATTTTTAATCACAGTTTCAATTTCATTATTTGTGATTGGTCTGTTCATATTTTCTGTTTCTTCCCGGTTCAGTCTTGGAAGCTTATACCTTTCTAAGAATTTGTCCATTTCTTCCAGGTTGTCCATTTTATTGTCATAGAATTGCTTGTAGTAGTCTCTTAGGATGCTCTGTATTTCTGTGGTGTCTGTTGTAACTTCTCCTTTTTCATTTCTAATTTTAATGATTTGAGTCCTCTCCCTCTTTTTCTTAATGAGTCTGGCTAATGGTTTATCGATTTTATCTTCTCAAAGGACCAGCTTTTAGTTTTATTGATCTTTGCTCTTGTTTTCTTTGTTTCTATTTCATTTATTTCTGCTCTGATCTTTATGATTTCGTTCCTTCTCCTAACTTTGGGTTTTGTTTGTTCTTCTTTCTCTAGTTCCTTTAGGTGTAAGGTTAGATTATTTATTTGAGATTTTTCTTGTTTCTTGAAGTAGGATTGCATTGCTTATAAACTTCCTTTTTAGAACTGCTTTTGCTGCATCCTGTAGGTTTTGGATCATTGTGTTTTTGTTGTCATTTGTCTCTAGGTATTTTTTGATTTCCTCTTTGATTTCTTCAGTGATCACTTGGTTATTTAGTAATGTATTGTTTAGCCTCCGTGTGTTTGTGTTTTTTACATTTTTTCCCTGTAATTGATTTCTAATCTCATAGCGTTGTGGTCAGAAAGGATGCTTGATATGATTTCAATTTTCTTAAATATACTGAGGCTTGATTTGTGACCCAAGATGTGATCTATCCTGGAGAATGTTCCATGTGCCCTTGAGAAGAGAGTGTATTCTTTTGTTTTTGGATGGAATGTCCTATAAATATCAATTAAGTCCAACTTGTTTAATGTATCAGTTAAAGCTTGGTTTTCCTTATTAATTTTCTGTATGGATGATCTGTCCATTGGTGTAAGTGAGGTGTTAAAATCCCCCACTATTTTTGTATTACTGTCGATTTCCCCTTTTATAGCTGTTAGTATTTTCCTTATGTTTTGAGGTGCTCCTATGTTGGGTGTGTATGTATTTATAATTGTTATATCTTCTTCTTGGAGTGATTCCTTGATCATTATGTAGTGTCTTTCCTTGTCTCTTGTAACATTCTTTATTTTAAAGTCTATTTTATCTGATATGAGTATTGCTACTCCAGCTCTCTCTTGATTTCCATTTGCATGGAATATCTTTTTCCATCCCCTCATTTTCAGTCTGTATGTGTCCATAGGTCTGAAGTGGGTCTTTTGTAGACAGCATATATATGGGTCTTGTTTTTGCATCCATTCAGTGAACCTGTGTCTTTTGGTTGGAGCATTTAATCCATTCACATTTAAGGTAATTATCGATACATATGTTCCTATTACCATTTTCTTAATTGTTTTGGCTTGATTTGTTTTCTTAACTGTTTTCTTAATTGTTTTTCTTAATTGTTTTGGGTTTGTGTTTGTAGGTCCTTTTCTTGTCTTGTGTTTCCCACTTAGAGAAGTTCCTTTAGCATTTGCGGTAGAACTGGTTTGGTGGTGATGAATTCTCTTAGCTTTTGCTTGTCTGTAAAGCTTTTGGTTTCTCTGTTGAATCTGAATGAGATCCTTGCTGGGTAGAGTAATCTTGGTTGTAGATTTTTCCCTTTTATCACTTTAAATATATTGTGCTACTCCCTTCTGGCTTGTAGGATGTCTGCTGAGAAATCAACTGTTAACCTTATGGGAGTTCCCTTGTATGTTATTTTTTGTTTCTCCTTTGTTGCTTTAAATAATTTTTCTTTGTCTTTAATTTTTGTCAGTTTGATTACTGTGTCTCTTGGTGTGCTTCTCCCTCAGTTTATCCTGCTTGGGACTCTCTGCAGGACTTGGGTGGCTATTTCCTTTCCCATGTTAGGGAAGTTTTTGACTACAATCTCTTCAAATATTTTCTTGGGTCCTTTCTGTCTCTCTTCTCCTTCTGGGACCCCTATAATGCGAATGTTTTTGTGTTTAATGTTGTCCCAGAGGTCTCTTAGGCTGTCTTCATTTCTTTCATTCTTTTTTCTTTAGTCTATACTTTATGGCAGCAGTGAATTCCACCATTCTGTCTTCCAGGTCACTTATCCATTCTTCTGCCTCAGTTATTCTGCTATTGATCCCTTCTAGTGTATTTTTCATTTCAGTTATTGTATTGTTCATCTGTGTTTATTTGTTCTTTAATTCTTCTAGGTCTTTGTTAGACATTTCTTGCATCTTCTCGATCTTTGCCTCTGTGCTTTTCCCAAGGTCCTGGATCATCTTCACTATCATTATTCTGAATTCTTTTTCTGGAAGGTTGCCTATCTCCACTTCATGTCATTGTTTTTCTGGGATTTTATCTTTTTGCTTCATCTGGTATATAGTCCTCTGCCTTTTCATCTTGTCTATCTTTCTGGGAATGTGGTTTTTGTTCCACAGGCTGCAGGATTGTAGTTCTTCCTCCTTCTGCTCTCTGCTCTCTGGTGGATGAGGCTATCTAAAAGGCTTGTGCAAGTTTCCTGATGAGAGGGACCGATGGTGGGCAGACCTGGGTGTTGCTCTGGTGGGCAGTGCTAAGTAAAACTTTAATCTGCTTGTCTAATGATGGGTGGGGCTGAGTTCCCTCCCTGTTGGTTGTTTGGCTGAAGCCACCCAGCACTGGGGTGTACAGGCTGTTTGGTGGGGCTAATGGCGGACTCTGGGAGGGCTCATGCCAAGGGGTACTTCCCAGAACTTCTGATGCCAGTGTCCTTGTCCCTGCGGTGAGCCACAGCCACCCCCTGCCTCTGCAGGAGACCCTCCAACACTAGCAGGTAGGTCTGGTTCAGTCTCCTATGGGGTCACTGCTCCTTCCCCCCTGGGTTCTGGTGTGCACACTACTTTGTGTGTGCCCTCCAAGAGTGGAGTCTCTGTTTCCCCCAGTCCTGTTAAAGTCCTGCAGTCAAATCCTGCTAGCCTTCAAAGTCTGATTCTCTGGGAATACCTCCTCCCGTTGCCAGACCCCCAGGTTGGGAAGCCTGATGTGGAGCTCAGAACCTTCATGCCAGTCAGTGGACTTCTGCGGTATAATTGGTCTCCAGTTTGTGAGTCGCCCATCCAGCGGTTGTGGGACTTAATTTTATTGTGATTGCACCCTTCCTACTGTCTCATTGTACTTCTCCTTTGTCTTTGGATGTGGGGTACCTTTTTTGGTGAGTTCCAGTGTCTTCCTGTCGATGATTGTTCAGCAGTTAGTTGTGATTCTGGTGCTCTTGCAAGAGGGAGTTGAGTGCACCTTCTTCTACTCTGGCATCTTGAACCTATCTCCTCTATTCTGTTTTATTAACATACAAAATGTTGACTGTGGCCCAGCAAACTGATGTTCTTATTCACTGATGGGTGGCACCCCATAATTTGAAAATTACTGATAGCGATTGGTGGGAACTGAGTATAAGAGCATAAACTGTATCCTTTTGTGGATTTATTTGAATGTCCATGTCCAGCCTGAGTGCATTAATAAACCCAGGTGCCATATTTTTTTTCTGTGGCTAACTCAGTATCCTTCCTGGAGTCTCTAGATTTTCCTCTAACCTGAATTAGATGCAAGTCATTTGAACACCTCTCTAAGGTCTGTGGGTCAAGCCAAAGGAAGTAACCCACAGAGAACGAACCAGTTGGAGTTGCACAGTGAAGGCCCAGGGCCCTTGGCCTTCGCCTGCCTACATGGTGCAAGGTGAGGGCATAAGTTATGGGAGTTGACTGTGTCTTGGGAACCACTTCTTACTGTAATAAGCCCTTGACAATCTGCATTCTTTGGGACTTCAGAGTAGATAACAGCAATAATGGAAAGCAATTTTTGTTTTTTTTCCTTTGCCAAAGTACTGACGGGGGAAGGACATTTATCCCTTCAATGACAAAGGGAATTGGGCTTCTCTGATGCACAGGGTGGCATGACATGCTTGCTGCTAACATATTCCATATGTGTTCTTCACCCTGCCTTCCAGACTGTAAGTTCGTTAAAACTGCTGAATGAATTCCGGGGTAGGGAAGATTAAGCTGTAATTTACTATATTTCATGGCTCGCTTCTCCCTCTTCTTTAAGCTCATTCAGCTGTGGCTGAGTCACAAAGAGACAGCAAATTCACCACAGTGCATCCCGCATCCTAAGACAGCTTTGGGAACTGACATTTGCTTCTGCTGGGATGCAATCAGGAGAGATACAGCCCCTCCCCTCTTGCTTCTCCCTGTCTGTGGGTTCTGTCCTCAGTTCACCGTGGGAAGGTCTTAGAGTTGTCAGCTGGTCTCAGTTGAGGATGAGTTTTGAGAAGTCACCTTCTGAATGGATTGTGCTGGTAATAGAGCTGCTGTTTTCCAGTCCATGGCCTGGTCTTCCCCATCTCCATCTGTTTGCTTGTTAGTCCTTTGTATACCCATGCTTTGCTGCCTCATCACTCCTAGACACTCTGCAAGCAGCACTTCTCAAACTTTAATGTGATCATCTGGCAAGGTTGCTAAAATGCAAATTTTGATCTAGTAGGTCTGGGGTAGGGCCTGAGACTCTGAATTTCTAATGGATGATGCTGGTGCCCCTGGTCCTTGGCCGTTCCTGTGAATAGCGAGACTCAACAGGTTGGTGTGTAGATGGCTGAGAGGATGCTGTCTGTGTGTGTGTTTATCGTTTTCATAACGATATATATGTGACTATGGGGTGGTAGCTTTTAATCTATGAGAAGAGAATCAGGACTGATCATTCCTTCTAGGTGGAGTTGCTCTGTACCCTCCAGTCTGATCACTTCTCTTTATGCATTCATCTTGTATTTCACATGTGCCTTTTGGGAATAAAGGTCCTGTTTCCTGGCAGTGGCTGTCTCCACACACCCTTGGCAGTGAATGGATTCACTGTGACCCCGATTCTTGCCTTGCAGTTGTGAGGAACATGATATGCCCAGGTGGCAGAGAGATGGGAAAACTCTCAGGGTGTGAGAAATTCTTGATAGTGACACATTAAGCCAGAAAAAAGCAGCCTAGCCTTGTTGTGAAGTTCCTGCTGATCTGAGACAGAGCCTAACACTCAGTGGAGTGACAGCAAGTAGCTTTGTTTTCCTCTTTAAGCCCTGGGGTTTCCACTCCTCTTCAAAAAACCCCTCAATGCAGCCTGTTTTCTCCAGGACAGAACATGCCTTTTCTAACTAGTTACGGCATCCTGGATTTCTGTAATGCATGCAGTTATAATGCAACACACCACCACCATCAATTTAGGAGGAATCTTAAATCTTCTCTGTTCTTTTGACCTTGCTGTAGCTTTGGTCCTAGAAGGAATCTTAGATATCATCTTGTTCAGCCTCAGGTGAGGCACAAAGCTCATATGGTGAAGGGTTGTGCCCAAGGTCATACAGCCTTGCATCTCATCTCCTGACTTCTAGGAAAGTAGAGAGCTCACTTCACAGCCTCTTGGTGTTTTTCCACCAAGCAGAGCTGCTCCTCCAATACATACCTGTGGCTTCTGCTCTTTGGTGCCTCTGACAATGTCTGGATACAGAGCCTCCTTGCCCACCTCCTCCCACTTTCACACCCCCTGCTCTGTACCTGCCCTTGGACCTTGTGGTGATGGTGGTGGGGTTTCCCTTTTTTTGCCATACCACATATCCACACTGTGCCCTTACGTCTGTTTCCTGTGTCCTGCCAACTGTATTGATTCTGCTTATCCATCAAGACCCTGGTCATATTCAACTTCTTCCTTGAGCCCAAGATCACTGGGCTGGGTGTCAGGAGCCCTGAGTTCTAGTCTCTACCCAAAATAAGCTATGTGGCATGCACAAAATCTTTAGACCTTTGTGCCCCAGTTCCCTCCTATGACAAAGGAACTGGCCCTTGATATTTCTCTGATTTCGCGATACTCCAGTTCCACACTAATCACTCCTTTCTCAGAATAGTGGCGCTTCTCTCAACTAGACTCGAGTTTAGATTTCCAGCTCTACTATTTATCACTGTGTGGCGTTATGCAAGTTGTTTAATCTCTGGGTCTCCATTTCATCATTAGTAAAAGATGGGGCTGTTAGGAGGATTAAATGCATAGTAAAATTATCTAACGCATATTAACACTGTTAAGATAATTTTTTTAAAAAGTAAAATTATAACTCATTCATAAGTAAAATAAACGTGTGTTAAAGATTTTCTCATTAACTCGTTATTAATGAGGGAACTGGTAAGAAGTTACAAGCAGTTCAGATGACAATCCAAAGAATAGACACATTTATAGATTAGAAATGTGCAAATGGCCGGGCAAAACTTCTCCCACCATGGAAGAGGGAAGTCGACTGATTCTCCACCAGACAGAATGTAATTGCATGTCTACAGACAAGGATTATTTTGTATTATTATCAGTTATCCACAGTTTACAAAGTTGTAAAGTAGCTCAAAGGCTATGTGGGATGTGCCTCTTGTGGTGAGGACAGAAGCAAGAGAAAGACAAACCACTTGGTCACCTTTAAAGCTTTTGCTTCGTTGCAGTGTATGTCATGACTCACATTCCTTTGGATAAAACAAATCTTATGGCCAAATCCAACATCAGTGGATGGAGGAGTGTAGTCCTCCCATGGAGGGAGAAGAGGTCCATATTAGCAAATGACAATAGCATCTTCAGCAGTTAGCATTTATTTTATAAATTCTTAATCAGATTTATTATAAATTCTAAATCGGGTTTATTATAAAGTTGATCAAAGATGATGACGAGCTGTGAATCACAGTTGCAATCTTGCATCAAGCTCATTTGGTTTATTTCTCCATTTTATTTTTATTTCATAGTATCACCAAGACCCTGATTCATACACAGATATGTAGAAGCATACTGATGTGTTCAGTTTTACGTGAGAAGACTTGCAGAGATCTGAATTTTTTAAAATAACAATTCAGAGGAACTACTTCTCTGTATTCAGAATCCATCCACATGTTCAAATACACACACAGATATAGTGGGAGAAGCTTTATTCTTAGGTGAGTACAAACAGCTAAGCATGAGTATGGTGGGTTCTAATGTATTAAATTTTGATTTTGGATAAGCACATTTGAGGGTGTGCCTTGTTGTTTTAAATTCTTTTTTTTCTCTGCAAGTAAAATATGAATACATTCTCTATAAAGAAATTAAAATATTGCTGAGAAGGCTGAAGTGGCCAATCTCCTTTGACTCCCTGTCTGTCCCTTCAACCATCCTTCTCTCAGATTCCTCCTCAGTATAACTTTCATCAGCGTGGGATGTATACATATTTTATATAATAGGTATTTTTCTGCAACTTGCTTTTTCTACTCAGTGATATCTTGGAAAGTTCTATATATCAGTTCATAACAATTTACCTCTTTAAAAAAATTCATAATATGGGTAATCATAATTAATTGGGGTGTTCTCCTAACGATAGGCATTTAGGTTGTTTCTGGTTCTTTGCTGGGATAAGTTATGCTGCAATGAAATAGGAAGGCCCATTATGTGTTTATTAAGCGACAGTCTTTAAAATGCACAAATGCAATGGGTAAACTCTGCTTTCTTGTTCTTGCAGATGTATTGGTGCATGTAATTAAGGTTCATTGCTCTGAAAACCCCTTTTATAACATTTACACAGTTTTTTAAAACCCAGGTCACATTACCTGTTTGGGTGAAAGTCATTCAGTATGAATATCCTGCTCTTAAACTCTTGATTCCTTGAATTTATTTGTATGAAATGATGTTATATCTGCCCTCCACCTCAGCTTTCCCTCCTCTGCTCCTTTCCTTTCCTCTCGCCTCTCACTGCACTTTACATCCACTTTTTATGCAGGCCCCAAACAGCATTGCACATGATATTTCTTTTTCACGGTATGCGGGCCTCTCACTGTTGTGGCCTCTCCCGTTGCAGAGCAAAGGCTCTGGACGCGCAGGCTCAGCGGCCATGGCTCACGGGCCCAGCCGCTCCGCGGCACGTGGGATCCTCCCGGACCGGGGCACGAACCCGTGTCCCCTGCATCAGCAGGCGGACTCTCAACCACTGCGCCACCAGGGAAGCCCCCTGCACATGATATTTCTTGATTTATTCTGCATCTTGAAAATCTGTAGATTATTGTTAAGACAGAACTATGTACAACAACACTATGAATCACAAAGATAAACTTGAGATGAGAAATTCTTTGCTTTTTCAAACAACATGGGAAGAATATGAACTGGAAATAAAATTAATAATAATAAAAATTGAAGTTGAACTGGTTTTCACACTAAAATAGATCTTAACCTTTTTTTAAGGTTTGCATAGATTGAAGCAGTGACTTAAGTCTATTACTGCTTCCTCTGGTGAAGTCCTTGTAGCAAGAATAATGACATGTATGAAGAGATTCAATGAGTGTATTTGAATGAATAAATAAATATTTGAGAAGGGGAAGCTTGGGACCGTTTAGGTTTCCACTGAAAGTCAAAATATGTGCCGTTCAGTATGGTAACCACTAGCCACATGTGGCTGTTGATCCCTTGAAATACGGCTGCTGCTGCCACATATTAAAATGGTAAACATTTGGCTACATTGAGTTAAATAAAATATACCATTAGTATTAATTTCATTTGTTTATTTTTTAAAATGTAGGTACTAGGAAGTTTAAAATGCTGTATGTGACTGGCAGTATCTGTCTATTGGACAGCACTGCTCTAGCTGTTAACTGACCAGGACTGCTTTTGCATCACCTCTTTGTTAAGGACATACTTTAATTCTAATCCTACCTTTAGTCCCTAAAGGTGATTAAGTCAAAATCCCAAGAAGACTTGCTTATTCTTTCTTTCCGATTAGTTTTTGAAGATTTAATTAATGTGGTTTCAGTGTAAGACTTATTATATCATATTTTTGCTGCTCTGAAAATGTAAAGTGAAGAATTTGAGGAAATGGTAATCACTACATTAGCCTAACAGATAAAAAACAATTCCTTTTCCAAGTTTTCCTGCAGTAGTTTGTAATGCAGCTCATAGCAGTGAGGCTCATTTTGATAGAGAATCAGAGTTGTGGTTTTTGATTGATAAAAACTCCCTCCTTTAGCCTCTTTACCATTTTTTTATGGGCTCCTTTGCCTTTGCAAAGAAAACTGAAGCAGTTGCATTCATTTCTGACCTACTTGAAGTCTTATAGTTTGCCACATCTGGTAAAACCAGCATTCCTTTAGAGTTCTATAACTTAGTATCTGTTCGAACACACACATAAACAGACAACACACCACTAATTTTGTATGTCAGTATTTTTGTTTCGGTTTGGCTTTGTCAGTCTCTGAAGTGTTTTTTTTTTAATCAATAAGCTTTATTGTTTTAAGTGAGTTTTAGGTTCACAGCAAAACTGAATAATGGAACACACAGGGAGTTCCCACATACCCCTACTCCTACGCACATACAGCCTCCCCACTCTCAATCAAGGAAACTACACTGACACGTCGCTATCATCCAAAGTCCGCAGTTTACATTGGGGTTCACTCTTGGAGTTGTTTTTTCTATGGATGTGGACAAATGCATAATGACATGTATCCATGCATTACGGTATCATATAGAGTAATTTCACTGCCCCCCAAATCCTCTGTGCTCCATCTATTCATCCATTCCTCCCCCAACCTCTGGCAGCCACTGATCTTTTTACCGTCTTCATAATTTTGTCTTTTCCATAATGTCATATAGTTGGAGTCAGACAGTATTTAGCCTTTTCGGATTGGATTCTTTCATTTACTAATATGCACTTAAGTTTCCTCCGTGTCCTTTCATGACTTGATAGCTCATTTCTTTTTAGCAATGAATGATGTTTCATCGTCTGGATGTACCACAGTTTATCCATTCATCTACTGAAGGACATTTTGCTGCTTCCAAGTTTGGGCAATTATAAATAAAGCTGCTGTAAACATCTGTTGGCAGGTTTTTGTGTGGACGAGTTTTCCATTCATTTGGGTAAATACCAAGGAGCATAATTGTAAGATGAGTGTATTTAGTTTGGTAAGAAATTACCAAACTGTCTTCCAAAGTTGTTGAACCATTTTGCATTCCCACTAGCAATGAATGAGTGTTCCTGTTTCTCCACATCCTCTCCAGCATTTGATGTTATCAGCGTTCTGGATTTTGGCCATTCTAATAGGTGGGTAGTGGTGACAGTTGCTTTAATATGACCAGATCAGTGAGTGATTCGGTTGGAATTCTGTTGTCCCAGCAGCATGCTGTTCTTAGAGGGATGAGGTATGTTCTTGATGTTCTGAGTTGGACAGTGAGTCCCTTCTGTGGTGGCTGTTGAGAGAGAAGAGAAGGTGGCAGACCAGAAGACGGGGCTCCCACATTTCACCCAGAATTGCAGGTTGTGGCCACCTCTGCTCTATGGGTGAACATACGTATAGCACAGGCTGTGGACCTGGCAAAGGAAAAAGTGGGAATTCTGAGTCTAAGCTGGAGGCAGCCTTTGTTCTATTTGGTGCTGGGTTCATTCTGACCACAGTTTCTGGATTGTACCGTTGTGTGTGCGCATGTGTGTGCATGTAGGGGAATACTGGTTACTTCAGCATGCAGCTTTTGTTTTCTGAGAGCAGCTTGTGTAACCAGCTGTCAGTTGGAGGGGTCTCATTAGTGGAGCAAATTCCCAGGAAGTTATTACAAGGAAACGCACTGCCAGGGCTTGGTTGGCCTGAAAAGACACAGCTATGTAGGTGTTCTGATCCTACCCCTTCTGATCAAAAAGAGACTGAAAGAGAACGTGCTCCCCTGTGAACAGATCGGTGGAGGGGGGCCTCCACCCTGACTGTGTGACCTTTGCATGTAAGAGTGGATTGGGAACTGCATCCGTAACATGGGTGCTGAATGAGTAATTACAGGCAAGCCAGTCTGAGTCAGCCAATAATTGACCTTAACCCTCCTTTCCCCACTGTGGTGAAATCTCACCCATGGCGAACCTACCTTATGGCTCTGCCTCAGTTCTGACGCGATTAGAATTGGCTCACCTGGAGCTGCTGTTCCCACTCTCCCAGGCACCTCCCACTTCTGCCAGGCTCCTCTGGTTGTCTGTCCCATCTTGGAAGCCTCAGCCAGCCCTGCTGGCATCAGCTGCTCGTGCTCTGAGTGGTAGCAGGTGGCCGTCTCAGTGATGTCTTCACGCCGTGAATACATACACGCCCCTGCTTCCTGACTTCATGCTCCTCGGTTTCTACTGAGTGTCCCTCCGCACTCCCTCGTGTTGTACTCCACCTCCACCTCCTCTCCACCCCTCTGGCCCCTGGCCTTGGGTTTCAGTCTGTGCTTGTGTCTGACCTCTCTCTTATACTGTCTTTTTGGTGTCTAACATAAAATTAATGTAAAGAAGTAGGCACATTTAGAGATAGGAAAGTGTTTTCTGAAAAGATGGCAACGTGATACGAAGATGACTCTCAGTGTGCTGCCCATTTTCTGCTGTGTCTGCTTTGACCCTTGAGGTCAGCAAGGACCCAGTGACCTTGGGATATTTGCCTCTCCGTCAGCTGATCCTGGGACCATTTCCTGCTTTGCTGGTCCTTGACCTGCTCGACTGTGACATTTTAAGCCCCCTGGATGGATTCCCTCGTTGGGCGGGTACTTGAAGGCATTGCTTTTCTAGTGTTCTGTTTGCCATCTGCGCAGGTTATAATAATTCACTGAAAGGAAAAAAAAAGGTGAGGGGAGATTATATTCACTGAGAGAAGGGGAATTGCGGTTACCTTGGGAAGAAGACAGAGGTAGAGAGCTTAGGTGTTAAATGTTAAAAGCATGGCTCTTGTTAAAGTGCTATAACGTTTCAGCCCCGTGGCTGAATTGTGTATGGGATTCTGTGCTTCTGAGAGCTTATAGAACTGTGACTCTGTAGTTCAGTGATTAAACTTAGGCATACTTATAACAGATGTGCCTGGATGAAATGAGCTCTGATTTTATGTTTAATCTTTGCTGTCTCTGATGGTTGTTGAAGGAAGAAGAAATAATTCTATCAAGAAATAAGGTCATGCAATAAGAGAATAAGGAAAGAAGAATAAAATGATGGAGAATTTTCTTTTTCTTTTTTTATGCTTACTGGAAGAGAGTGAATACTTACTGATTCCCAAGCTCTTAGTAAATGCCATGGATGTTTCTTTAATTCGCACAACTACCTTACAAAGTTGATGGTAGTGTCCCCATTGTATAAAGGTATACTGAAAACTTAAGACAACTTTGTAATGTTCTCCAAATCAGGTTTTCATCAATTTTAGATCTGCTAGGGATGTTGTACATCTTCCTCCCTTTTCCCTCTCTCCCTTCCTTTCTTCAAAAAGCATTTACAGTCAGCCCTGCATTTCCGTGGGTTCTGCATCCATGGATTCAACCAACCATGGATTCATCCCACAGATGCAGAACCCGAGGATACAGAGGGCCAACTGTACCACATCATGTTACATAAGGGACGTGAGCATCTGCAGGTTTGGTATCTGTGGGGGGGGGGTCCTGCAATCAATCTCCCCTGGATACAGAGGGCTGCTGTATTTTGTACCTTAATCTGCGCTCAGTACTGGATTTGGTACTGTTGGAGTTCAGTAGAAGTGATCCTCTGACACATTCTGATATGAATTGACCATATATTTTTAAAATTTTTAAATAATAATAGATTCTTAGGAGGTTATGAAGAAATGTACAGGGAAGTCCTGTGCATCCATCTTCTAGCCTCCCCCAGAGTTAACATCTTACATGACTATAGCATGATATCAAAAGTAAGAAATTAACCTTGGTGCAATCCATAGAGCTTATTCAGATTTTATGCGTGCGCTCATTCACGTGTGTGTGTGTGTAGCTCTATGCAATTTTGTCACGTGTATAACCTTGTGTAATGACCCCCACAACCAAAAGGCTGTTGTACCATTACTATGAGACTCCTTCATGTTATTCCTTTATAGCTATATTCATCTCCTCTCCTCCATCTCTCATCCCTGGCAACTACTAATCTGTTCTTCATCTTTATAGTTTTATTTAATGAGGGTTCCATAAATGGAATCATACAGCATGTATCATTTTATGACTGGCTTTTTCTCCACTCAGCACAGTTTCCTTGAGGTTCGTTTAAGTTGTTGTGCATGAGAATACTTCCTTTTTATTGCTGAGTAGTAGTTCATGGTACGGATGGACCACAGTTTGTTTAATCATTCACTCATTGTAAGATGTCTTGGTAGCTTCCAGTTTGGGACTATTACAAATAAATCAGCTATGAACATTTGTGTACATAAAAAAGAGATTAAGTTCTTCTGATGTATGTTTAAAATTTTATTTGAACTGAGGCATGAAAATAAATCATCATGTTGTATAGGAAGTTTGACGTAGAGTGAAAACTCCGTTAGAACTTGGTAGTGGCTGAGGTTGTTTTTCAGCAAATATAATCTTTTTTTTTTTTTTTTTTTTGCGCGATATGCGGGCCTCTCACTGTCGTGGCCTCTCCCGTTGCGGAGCACAGGCAACGGACACGCAGGCTCAGCGGCCATGGATCACGGGCCCAGCCGCTCCGCGGCATGTGGGATCTTCCCGGACCAGGGCACGAACCCATGTCCCCTGCATCGGCAGGCAGACCCCCAACCACTGTGCCACCAGGGAAGCCCAGCAAATATAATCTTTAACAAACATCACTGTCAGAAGAGATTTCCCCCATTGTAAGCTGTATGTTAAAGCTTTCACTAATCTCACCGGCTTTTATATGATTTTGCTTTATCCATCTTACTCTAGAGTCAATATTTCTGCCAGGACCAGTTGTGCAGTGGCGTGTCCTATTTCTTAGTTCTTTAATAGAAATAACTCAGCCATAAAAGCCAACAGGAGAAGTACTTAGTTGACCCATTGGTTGGCCAGTCTTTAACGTGTACGTGTAATAAATGGTGGGGAACAAACAGGCAAGTGGAAGAATAGGAACAGAGCCTTTTTTGTTGACTTTTAAATGTTAGAAAATATCAGAAATAAAAAGAAAGGCACGGAAAGCAAACTCACACTGGATTTCTGTATTGGTAACAGGAAAATAACAATCTATTTCATATTGATTTCCCATATCCTTGGGATTCAAATAAAATGGCATACAAATGTGAAATGATTAAAATTGTCATTCTTTTTTATTGTAGTACGGTTGATTTACAATGTTATGCTAGTTTCAGGTGTACAACATAGTGATTGAATATTTTTATATTCAATATATATGAAGAGAGTTTCTTTTCTCCATTTTATATTCCTGCCTCCTATGTTGTAGATCAATTGACCATGAGTGTGTGGGTTTATTTCTGGACCCTCTATTCTGTTCCATTGATCTGTGTGTATGTTTATTTGCCAGTACTGTGCTGTTTTGATTGTAGCTTTGTAGTATAGTCTAAAGTCAGGGAGTGTGATACGTCCAGCTTTGTTCTTTTTTCTCAAGATTGCTTTGGCATTCATTTTTTAAATTCAAGTAGACCCAATTTGATGGAAGAAGCCTTTCCCAAAAGATCCCTTACAGAGAGATAAAAGTGTAATTTGCAATTGACATCAGCAGATTTATAGTAGAAGCCATATTCATATTCCTCGTTTATTGTTAAAGTGCCAGGCCTAACCTAATTCATTTGTTTATTCATTTGTTCACTCATTCATTTCCTTACTCATTCAAATGATCTCCCAAATCATTAGTAATACTTCTGCTATATCATTATAAGCCTGGATACTAAAGGAACTCCTTTCCGTATTCTATACTCCCTGAAAATACTTTATTTCTCATCCTGTGATTTCTCACATTCATGACTTCTGCTTGGATTACATTTTCCCCTTATGATCACTTGTCTGAATTCTACCTGTTCTTCAAGGCACCTCAAATGTTTTCTCTATTGACTTGCTCCCAATCTCTCTTATCTAGAAATTACATAACTTTCTTTTGATTTTCCCCAACATTTTATCTGTAGCCCTTTAATATTTTCTACTTTGTATTATGATTATTTATGTACATTTCACATCTTTGCTACCTACTGTTAATTGCTTGAATGCTGAATTCATATTTGATTCTTCTTAGTATTTATTTGTTCTTTCCTTCTCTCCCTTTCCTTTCTTCCTTCCTCCTTCTTGCTCTTTCTTCTGCTGTTTCTTCCATGTCTCCCTCTGTTCATTTTTTTCTCTCTTATGGGTATTCATTAAATATTTGCTTACCACCTGCTATGTGCCAGAGACTATAACAGGGGTTTTGGGTGGAGAGAATAAAAACAAATACTAGGTCCCTGGGTTAACTTGATTATATATTTAAGTTACACATTAGGAATAAAAAAAATCTGATTGGTATATTGAGAGATCAGGGACATATTAAAAGAGAGAGTATGGAATATTCCTCTTCAGAAATTTTACACAAAGGTAAATTGTTTTTTTCCTGAGAGAAGGGCATGTAAATGTAGTCTTCCTGAAATAGGACCAATTTCACTCCTAGATTCAGGATTCTGTGAGTTTAAGAAAAATTATTGTGTTCCTAAGTTTTGTTGACAGACATCAGGAGAGTGTCAGCTGATGATAAAAATTGAAAATGTCAAATAAAACATGACTGGAATTCAAATTGTGTGTTAAAATAACTTTTATTGGTGCATAAAATGCTTCAGCCAAGCATTTTGGAAGCTCTGAAAATGTAAAAAAGATAAGAGGAAGTAGAGAATAAGCATTTGTTTTGCTTATCACGTACCTGTATGGTATCTGATGTTGTATCTTGTCCCCTGATGGAGGTGCTTGATAAATGGTAAACAGGAATTGTGTCTATAACAGGTAGATGTGTTTTCCTCGTGGCATCCTCTAACTCTTCTCTAAAAAAGTTACTGTGGAAAAAACATACCCCAAATTGAGAACTTTCACTGTGGCATCCTCTAACTCTTCTCTAAAAAAGTTACTGTGGAAAAAACATACCCCAAACTGAGAACTTTCACTGAGTATAATTTGTTTAAAGAGAAGTCAGCAAGGTAGGGATTTCTAGGGAAATGTCTACAAAGCTGTCAGAAGTTGAGTGCCCTGGATTTCAAGAAAAAAATTGTAAAGAGACTGAATAAGTCCATTTCTAAAAAACAGAGTCTCGGGGAAATGTTCCTTTCAGTGAAGCTTGAGGAAGGCCTATGGAACGATGAATGTGGGAATCTCAAGGAGATGGGCTGAGAAAGTGCAGATTCAGGGCAGCCTTTGATGACTGGCTTCATTCACATAGGATAAAATGGACAGTGAGGCTACCAGTATAACTGGATCATAGTGCAAGATAGGAAGGAATGTAGAGGGATGGATTGAGGAGCTCTTTCTAAAATTCACTTATATGTCCTCCTCCGATGTTAGTTTTGTGGAGTTTTTCTTCTGTGGGTAATTGGCCTCTGTCCAGAGCAAAGCATTTGGCAGCAGAGAAATATAGCTGCCCCCCCTGTCGCTGGTCATAAGAGTTTTACCAGATCGAGGGTACAGAAATTACTGCAATGCAAAACATGACTTTGAATTTTATGTTCCTGGCAGTCACGAGGAAAACAAACACTATAGGATCTGTACTTTGTCAGGAAGATTTTGATTTGCTCCCGAGAGTCAAATTTTAGATTTGTGTAAAATTCGTACGACACAGACTGAACTCTTTTGGGCCTTGTTTGAATACAGTCTATCCTTGTACAAATTGCCTGGATTTGAGGCTCTGGAGTGCTTTTCAGAAAATGTAACTGCAGTTTTACTCTAAATGTTTTTACTCTGTAAAACCAAGAATCTGTGTTTTTTTTCTGTCTTTATTTTAAAATATCTCCAAATTTCTGTGCTTTTAGATCTATGGGATTTGTCCTAAGTGTCCAATTTTGAGAAAAGGATCTATTAAAATTTTGGTATTTTGGAAGTCCTTGTATCACTGTATGTGCTTACTATTTCAGAAAAACAAATCCAGAATTTATAAAATTAAATTACCTTCTTTTGGTTTTTGTCCACAGAAAAAATATGGGGAATTTCTGTATGTTTATTTTTGGTTTTTGTTTTAGGTGTAATGAAAAGGTGCAGAAATTGTAAATGCGTTGGTGGATAAGCTACCTAGGAGATGTTGGTCCCCTTTTGGCTAGCACAGCTGCTCCTTGAGTTATTAGAATTTCTATGAGTGTATTCACATATAGCAAAATGAGTATAGACTAACATTTGTATTGCACTTTTGAAAGGCGCCCTAGTGAGTGGGACCTGGGTCTGGCTCATGGATTAGGATTTTCCTTTTTTAGTGCTTGCTTTTTAAAAACACAAACCTCATCAAAGCACTATCTGACTCAACATCCTTCAGTGATTTCCCCCTTCTTGAGATAAAAGGATTTCTTCACTTGTGCTTTGAGCTACAGCCATTCTGAAATACTTGCATCCCCTAAACGTTTCTGGGTGTGTTTTACTTAGGTGTGTTTGATTTCTCCCCTTCCTCTAAAATGCACAGGCTGGAAGCACTCTTTGCTGGGACCTGCCTGTACTTCCTGAGTAGAAGTGTGCTCTTCCTGTGGGTGTGGCCCTCACTAGAGGCACTTGCCACGTGGGCCTGATGTCACTTGCATTCTTTTTGTCTCCCTGCCCAACTAGGTGTTTTTATGGCAGGGGATCTGTTGGTTTCTTTATATCCCAGCACCCAGGACAGTCCTTGGCACATAGCCTCGCTTAATATTCTTGGGATGAAAGCTCATCGAAGGAGCACAAAGGGCTAGGATGTCTGTGGGCTAAGGAAGGAAGAGCAAATCCTTCAGTGGTCAGGCCATAAGTGCCCAGGCTGACCAAGCTCACCACTGTGGTCTTTCGTGTTTGGCTTCTTTCAGTTAGCATAATGTCTTCAAGATTCATCCATGTTGTAGCATGTATCAGTGTTTTATTCCTTGTTATTGCCAAATAATATTCCATCTAATGGATATATCATTATCCATTCATCAGTTGATAATGAAGACTTTATCCATTCATCAGTTGATAGACATTTGGGTTGTTTCCACATGTTGGCTATTATGAATAATGCTGCTGTGAACATTCCTCTGTAAGTTTTTGTGTGGACTGTTTTTAATGTTTTCATTTCTACTGAGTATATAAGTAGGTGTGTATTTGCTGGGTCATGTGGTAACTCTACGTTTAACATTTTGAGAAATTTCCAAATAGTTTTCCAAAGCAGCTGTATAATATTACATTCCTATCAACAAGGAATGTGGATTTCAATTTCTTCACATTATCAACAACACCTATTATCTGTTTTTTTGGATTGTTGCCATCCTAGTGGTTGTGAAGTGGTATCTCGTGGTTTTGATTTGCATTTCCTTAATGGATAATTATATTGAGCAGTTTTTTGTGTGCTTACTGCCCATTTGTATATTTTCTTTGGAGAAATATCTATTCAGATCCTTTGCCCATTTTTAATTGGGCTATTTGTCTTTTTAATTATTAAGTTTTAAGTGTTCTTTATATAGTCTGTATACAAGTTCCTTATCAAATATATGATTTGGAAATATTTTCTTCCATTCTGTTTGTTGTCTTTGTATTTTCTTGATGGTATTCTCTGAAGCACAAAGGCTTTCAATTAGTCCTGTTTTTCAGTTTTTTTGTTTTGTCACTTATGTTTTTGGTGTCATATTTCAGAAAATGTCTAATCCAACTTGAGATTTACTCCTATGTTTTTTACTAAGAGTTTTGCAGTTTTAGCTCTTACATTTAGGCCTATAATCCATTTTGAGTTGATTTTTGTGTATAATGAAAGGTAGCAGTCCAACTTCATTCTTTTGTGTGCAGGTATTCAGTTGTTCCAGAATCACTTGCTGAAAAGACGTTGATTTTCTCATTGAATTCTCTTGGCATTCTTCTCAGTGTCCAGGTATTTTCGTCTTACTTGTTCTCAATGTTATTATTATTATTATTTATGTAAGTAATACATGGCAGAAAGCAGTAATAATAATTAGCATTATTAAGGTTTTACTAGGTATCAGGCACTGTTCTAGGAGATCTACCATTTAGTCCTCATGATAACTCTGTGAGATAGGCACTGTTATCCCCATTTTACAGATAAGGAAGCATGGGAAGGTTAAATAACTTGAAAAAGGACACACAACTGGTAAATGTTGGAGCCAGGATTTGGACATAGGCAGACTGACTCTACAGCCTGTGTTCTTAACCATTACGCTTTGTCTGACTATGTCTTGTTCTCAGGAAAAATAAAAATTTAAAACAGCCAAAATTCAATCTCCAGAGTACTAATGTTGACATTTTCATATACATCCTTCCAAACTTTGTTCAATGTAAAAAATGTTATAACAATGGGATTAGACTACATATACATTATTGAGGTGGTTTTATTCAGTTTATTGATATATTATTACTGACTTTCCTTGTCCATAAATCTGCATCTAAAGCATCATTCTTAATGGCTGCAAACTATTCTACCACATGTCTGCACCATCATTGATTTAACCAATCCACTGTTGTTGGACATTGAGGTTGCTTTCAGTTTTTCACTTCATAAAGTGTTCTGATGCATGTATTCATTTATGTACTTTTCCACTTTTTTTTTCTTAGGATAGGGGAAAAATTCCTTTAGTGGGAATTTAAGGAGTATGAGAGATCTGTAGGGCTTTTAATACATATTGAAAACTTGTTCTCCAAGAAGTTTCCACATGCTTACCATTGATATTTTATATTTATCAAATATAAAAAAATATAAAAGTCACCTATCAGGTGACTCTGATCCTACATTGCTTTAGTGTACATCTTTTCTATTATTAGTGAGATTGAACATGTATCAACGACTGTAATTTTTCTTTTGTGAATTACCTATTCATATTTTATTCCTATTTTCATCTAAGAGCTCTTTATATATTAAAAAATATTAACCCTGTGTCCTTTTTTTGCATTCCCCTCTAGTTTATCATTGTTTTTAAAATTTTTCTCATGACTTTTTTGATGTATAGAAAATTAAATTTCTTAGTAGCAAAACATGGTAGCAAAAATATACTAAGCCTTTCCTTTATGGCATCTTTGTATTTAAAAGTAAAGGGTCAAAATACTGTTTTCAGTGTCTGGCTTCCATGAGCTGGGGCAGGATATGAGAAATTTTCCCTTATATTTCCCCAGCTTGTTTTATTTTAAACATTGGTTATCTATATTCCTTTAGCTTATAGAGAAAATAAACCATCGATTTAACCATTTGGCATTAAAATGTTAGCAGTGAGACAGGCTGGGATGGAGAACTCGGGTCTCCTGTACATTGCATGGTGTATGGTTTTCGGCAGTATTTTAACTGCCCGCTCCATGGTGTGTACTCATTTAAGTTTGCTCCTAGCATTTAGACATGATATCTTAAAACTCAAACAACTTAATTTGTATGAGAGAATGTGGACTTTCTTAGCAACATAGGTTAGAAGAATCGCCTACTATCCAACTGTGAGCTTCACTCATGTGCCATCTCAGTTAGCATAACGTGGAGATTTGGGATCTTCCGCCTGAGTCAACTGGTTATTCTTCAGGCAGTGGAACAATTTTCTGGTCTCCTAATCTGATTTGTGGTTAAGACGATGATGGCAAGCAGATTGATTTCACACGATTGATTTAGAAAATGCATTTTTTTTCACTTTAGTCTGGTTTTCGCACATGGATGAAATACACTGCTAATTTTCTCCCAGCTCCATTTCAGATTTAATCTCTTTCAAAGGGTTTAGACAGAGGACTGGAAATGTGCCTGCCTTAAATAGAAGCTAATACTAAGTACTTTCTTTTGCAAAGCACTGTTGAACACTTTATCAGCTTTATCTCATTTAATCCTCACAATAAAAATATGCTATTTTTATGCCGGTTTTGCATAGGAGGAAACTGAGTGAGGTCAAGTTAAGCTGCCCAAGATCAAAGATCTAGGAAAAAGTTCTACAGATTCAAATCCAGGTCTCCAGAGTAGGGCTGTGCAGTAGCACGTAGGGGAAAGGAGTTAGATAACAATTTTGACTTTAAGTATAGTTGAAACCTTACACATATGGAGATAAACTTTAGTGCCTGTATATACTAGAAACCCATTATTATTATTTTATCTTAAATTCTTTTTTTAATGCACCCTTTTTATTTTTTTATCTTTTTAACATCTTTATTGGAGTATAATTGCTTTACAATAGAAACCCATTATTATTATAGGTGTTATTATATCTGTAAAAACCTACAGACCAGAGGGCTACCATTTATAAATTTTTTTTCAGTTTTTTACAATTGAAGTATATAGTTGATGTACAATATGAAAGTTAAAGGTGCAAAAGGGCCACCATTTATATTGTCATCTAAGCATTTGATTCCTCATTTTTTGGTCATTTGTTCACTAATGTTTGTTTTGCCTCTGAAAGTTATAAATATACACACCTAGAAAGCTAGGCTTTCAGCAGCATACATATAATTGAGATTTCTGTGCAGGACTGTAGACCCTGTCTTTTTCTATGAGCTTGGAAAATATGTGCTAGGAATAAATGAGTACTTTATAATCTCAGAGTTACAAAAAAGACGTTAATATATTTCTTAGAGATTCAGTAGATAAAAGTTCTTGAAGGTGTTTGTTCCTCAACAAACCAGATCTGTAGGCATTAAAATGTCATTGCTTTTTCATTATCCATGGCTGTGAAGGTGTGATCTTTTCAGTCAGATTACACCAGAGGTTTTTGTTTTGGTTTGGTTTGTTGACTGTATAGGTTTTAAATGTTTTCAAACTATCTTCTTACTGGCTTGACATTTTATGCCTTTTGCATATAAATTTTCCTTATTTTATTTTCCAAAGTCTCAGCAAAGTGTGTATCTTGCATTTTTACTGAATTATTGCAGTGCTAAGGGCATCTTTCTAGGCTTGGTCTTCCATCCACATATTATGAGGACATTAATCAGACCCGTTTTTTCTCTTTGCACAATCCCACAGGCCTACCCACCAGTCTATGGGAGAGAACAGCCATCATGCATGCTTTTTTTCTAGATGGTCTAAACCGCACATGTGTAAAAAGACCTTTAAAGTTGAACATTTTGATATGTGTCTGTGTGCGTGTGTGTGTATTTGTGTGTGTGTGTGTTTAAAACTTGAAATGTGGTTTTGCCAACTGCAATTGAAGAAGGATTACATATGTATGAAAGAGTGTTATTTTGCTGAGACTGTATAACCATTTATACCAAGGTAGGTTACAACTCACAATCCAAAAAACACACTTTTGACTTTCTGCCAGTGCACCTTTGATTTAGCAAAATTCACATTAGCACTCTCTGAAACACTGAAGAAAGTGGAGAAGACTCAGCTTTCTAGGTTCTAAAAATACGGGCTGTATGTCTAATCTTTCACGTTAGCTTTTATAGGAGATTAAGTAAGAATGGGTAATGTTATTATTGTTATTAATAATAGCTGCAAGTTATTGAGTAACTCATGTTTCACTGAGTTAGTTATCAGCTGACATCTGCAATAACTGTGGAAAATAAGCATTATGATTTACCATTTTTACACTTGGACAGTGTGAGGTTCAGAGATAACTTGTTTGAGGTGACAAAGCTGGAAAGAGATAGAGCCAGGACTTGAAACAGGAGGCCATCTGAATGTGAAATACACATTTAAAAATCAGCTTTATTGAGCATAACTCACATGTAATGCACTGTACTTAAAGTACACAATATAAATTTTCACATATGCATACACCCGTGAAACCATTACCATGCTCAAGAAAGAACATATCTATCACCTCCAGAACGTTGCTCAGGACGCTTTTTAATGCCTCCCTCCAGCTCCACCCTGCCCTTCTCTCCCCATAAGCCCATTTCCAGGCAGCCAATTATCTACTTTCTAGCTCTGTAGATTATTTGCATTTTCTAGAATTTTACATATATGGATTTACACAGTGTGTGCTTTTAAAAAACTGGCTTCTTTTACTTACTGTAACCGTTTTGAGAGTCATCCATGTCGTTGCAGGCATCAGTGGTTCAGTCCTTCTATTGTGAAATATTATTCCATCATATGGGTTATATGCCACAGTATTTTATTCATTCACTGTTGATGGGCATTTGAGTTGTTTGAAGCTTGGGGCCGTTATGAAGTTGTTAGGAATATTCATAGGCAAGTTTTTGTATGGGCATAGACTTTTATTTCTCTAGAGTAAACACGTAAAAGTAGAATGGCGAAATCATATCGTAGCCACATGTTCAAAGTTTTAAGAAACTGCCAACGTGTTTTCCAAACTTGTGCCAGTTTATGTTCCCACCGGCAGAGTATGAGAGCTCCACTGGCCCGTATCCTTGAAGCACTTGGTGTGGCCAGTCTTCTTGTTGTTGTTAGTTTCTGCTCTATAACAAAGTGAATCAGCTATACATATACATATAGCCCCATATCCCCTCCCTCTTGCGTCTCCCTCCCACCCTCCCTATCCCACCCCTCCAGGTGGTCACAAAGCACGGAGCTGATCTCCCTGTGCTCTGCGGCTGCTTCCCACTTGCTATTTTACGTTTGGGAGTGTATATGTGTCCATGCCACTCTCTCACTTTGTCCCAGCTTACCCTTCCCCCTCCCCATGTCCTCAAGTCCATTGTCTAGGAGGTCTGCGTCTTTATTTCCCGTCCTGCCCTTAGGTTCTTTATAACCATTTATTTTGGCCAGTCTTTTCAATTTTAGCTGTCCTAATAGATGAGCAGTGGTATCTCATTGTCATTTTAATTTGTATTTCTGTAACATCTTATGATGTTGAAGCTTTTTTCATGTGCTTATTTGCCACCTGAATATCTTCTTTGGTAAAATACCTGTTCCACTCTTTTGCTTGTTTTAAAAATTGTTAATTATTATTGCTTTTTGAGAGTCTTTGTATATTTTAGACCTAATTTTTTTATCAGATATGTGATTTGAAAATATTTTCTTGCAGTCTGTGGCTTGCTTGTCATATTCTTAACACTGTTTTTTAAAGAGTAGATGGTCTTACTTTTGATGAAGGCCAGTTTATCAATTTGTTCTTTTTATGGATTGTGCTTTTGGTGTTTATTATAGGCAGAATTATGTCTCGCCCCAAAAAGATATGTTGGAATCCTAGCCCTTGTACCTCAGAATATGACCTTATTTATACCTACTGAAGATAGGGTCTTTACAGAGGTAATCAAGTTAAGATGAGTCATTAGGATGGGTGCTAATCCAGTCTGACTGGTATCCTTATAAAATGGGGAAGTTTGGATACAGAGACAGATACGCACATAGGGAAGACGATGTAAAGAGACACAGGGTAAAAATGGCCATTTTCAAGCCAAGGAGAGAGGCCTGGTACAGATCTTTTCCTCACAGCCCCCAGAAGGAACCAACCTGTCAACATCTTGACCTCAGACTTCTAACCTCCAAAACTATGAGACGATAAATTTCTGTTGTTTAAGTCACCCAGTTTTGTTATGCCATAGCAAACTAATACGGTGTTGCAAAGATGTTCACCTGTATTTTATTTTAGAAGTTTTATAGCCTTAGGACTTATATGTAGGTCTATATATACATTTTGAGTTGATTTTTATATGTGGTGGGAGGTATGGATTGAAGCTTAATTTTTTTTAACATCTTTATTGGAGTATAATTGCATTACAGTGTTGTGTTAGTTTCTGCTGCATAACAAAGTGAATCAGCTATATGCATACGTATATCCCCATATCCCCTCCCTCTTGTGTCTCCCTCCCACCCTCCTTATCCCACCCTTCTAGGTGGTCACAAAGCACCGAGCTGATCTCCCTGTGCTATGCAGCTGCTTCCCACTAGCTATTTATTTTACATTTGGTAGTGTATATATGTCAATGCTACTCTCTTACATCGTCCCAGCTTACCCTTCCCCCTCCCCGTGTCCTCAAGTCCATTCTCTACGTCTGTGTCTTTTTTTTTTTTTACTAAATTTATTCAATTAATTAATTTATTTGGCTGTATTGGGTCTTTGTTGCTGAGCCCATGCTTTCTCTAGTTGCGGCCACTCTTTGTTGTGGTGCATGGACTTCGCGGGCTTCTCATTGCAGTGGCTTCTCTTGTTGTGGAGCACAGGCTCTAGGCACGTGGGCTTCAGTAGTTGTGGCTTGTGGGCTCTAGAGCGCAGGCTCAGTAGTTGTGGCGCACGGGCTTAGTTGCTCCGCGGCATGTGGGATCTTCATGGACAAGGGCTCAAACCCATGTCCCCTGCATCGGCAGGCGGACTCTCAACCACTGCGCCATCAGGGAAGCCCTCTGTGTCTGTGTCTTTATTCCTGTCCTGCCCCTAGGTTCTTCAGAACCGTTTTTTTAAGATTCCATATATATGTGTTAGCATACGGTATTTGTTTTTCTCTTTCTGACATACTTCACTCTGTATGACAGACTCTAGGTCCATCCACCTCACTACAAATAACTCAATTTCGTTTCTTTTTATGGCTGAGTAATATTCCATCATATATATGTGCCACATCTTCTTTATCCATTCATCTGTCGATGGACACTTAGGTTGCTTCCATGTCCTGGCTATTGTAAATAGTATTGAAGCTTAATTTTTTGCACATGAATATCCAGTAGTTCCAGCCCCATTTGTTGAAAAGACTATCCTTTCTCCACTGAATTGCTATTACATCTTTGATTAAAATCAGTTTTCATGCATTTGTATGTCTGTTTTAGGACATTCTGTTCTGTTGCTTTGTCTATCTTTATGTTAATACCAAACTAACATTATGATAAGACTTGAAAACAGGTTGCATTAGTCTTCTATCTTTCTTCTTTTTCATAGTTGCTTTGGCTATTTTAGGACCTTTATGTTTCCATATGATTTTTAGAATCAGTTTATCTATTTCTACAAAAAGTCACTCTGTGATTTTGATTTCAATTGTGCTGAATGTATAGATAAATTTGCAGAGGCTTGACATCTTAACAACATTGAGTCTTTTGACCCATAAGCATGGTCCATCTCATCATTATTTTAGGTTTTCTTTAATTTTTCTCAGCAACATTTTGTAATTTTCTGTATTCAGGTCTTGACAACCTTTTATCAGATTTATTAGTATTTCATATTTTTGATATTATTATAAATGGTAGTACTTTTTTTAAAATTAATTTTTATTGGAGTATGGTTGCTTTACAATGTTGTGTTAGCCTTCATTGCACAACAAAATGAATCAGCCATACACATGCAGATATCCCCTCCCTTTTGGACTTCCCTTCCATTTAGGTTACCACAGTGCATTAGGTAGAGTTCCCTGTACTATACAGTATGTTCCCATCAGTTGTCTATTTTATACATAGTATCAGTAATGTATATGTGTCAATCCCCATCTCCCAATTCCTCTCACCCCACCCCTTTCCCCCTTGGTACCCATACATTTGTTCTCTACTTCTGTGTCTCTATTTCTGCTTTGCAAGTAAGATCATCTATATAAATGGTATTACTTTAAAATTTCAACTTCTGATTGTTCATTTATAGTATATATAAATACAATTGATTTTTGTATGATGATCTTATATCCTGAAAGCTGGAAAACTGATTGATTAGTTCTAGTAGCTTTTTGGTAGAGTCCATCCAGTTTTCAATATAAAAGATCATGTTGTCTGTAAATACAGTTTTACTTCTTCCCTTCCAATCTGTATACCTTTTATTTCTTTCTCTTGCCTTAATGCACTGGGTACAACCTCCAGAATAATGTTGAATGGAGGTAGTGAGAGGGGACATCCTTGTCTTGTTCCTGATCTTAAGCGGAAAGTGTTCAGTCTTTTACTGTTAAGTATGATGTTAGTCAGGAGTCACCACTTTTTTTCCCTGTAAAGAGCCAAATAGTACATTTTTGGCTTTGAGGACCACATGGTCTCCGTTGTAACTACTCGGCTCTGACATGGTAGTACAGAAGCAGCCGTATCTTCCTCACATATATGCACTGACATTACTTTGCTGCATACTCAGGTAGGATTCTCTGCAGATCTCTGGTGTTTTCTCTTTGCGCAGTTCTTCTTTCTCAGGTGGTGTTTCCTGCACGTTCTAGCTGCCTTGGTCTCTCTGGAATCTCAAATCCCTCTCCTAACTCAGAGAGTCCCTGGGCCTTCTGCTGGGTTACCCCTCCTTGCACTGAGCCCTGTCAACTTTCTCAAGGCTGTAAGCTGTGGCAGTCATAGAGCTCCCCTTGTTTGTTTCCTGAGTCTTAAATACCACTCTTCCTTACCTATTCTTTGTTGCCTTGATGTCCAGTGGAGTAGCGGATTGGGCCCATTGATCCCGATGGCACTAGGAATATCCATGTTTACCATTTTTTATGTCTAAAAACCATACATGAATTGCTATCAGAAGATTTTGTTTGTAGAAAACATTCTTCTACCACTTATCTTGGAAGTTTCCCTGAAACCTATTATTTAGTAATTTTCATATTATATGAGCTTTTACTTTTTATGACCTTCTTTTTAGAGAGAAGATCTCAAAGAAGTATTAGATCTGACCATTCATTCAACAAATATTTTTGAGCACCTGCTCTGTGCCAGGTAGTGTTTTAGGGATGGAGGGTATAGAGGTGAAAATAACCAAATTGATTTTTTTCAAGCTTCCATTTGAATAGCATGACACATAAAATGAAGAAAGTAAATAAGTAAAATATGTGGGACCACCAGTACTATGGAGAAAAATAAGGCTAGTTGGGACTGGTGATGATGGTGGTGGTGTTAGTGGTATTGGGGTGCAAATAAAAATAGTGAGGCGGTGTAAGGCAAAGACCTGAAGTGGGGGGGTCATTATTTATATCATTAGCTATTTTGATTATTTATCTTGTGGTAAACCTCCATGATATATTCAAAATAACAACTAAAATCATTTTTCAAGCTCAGTTCTTTTCAGTAGCCTCCTTTATTCATAATCCTGATCCTAGCCAAGGGCATTAGGAATACGGCAGATCTGATTTACAGTATTCTAAAAGCCACTGGGCGGGGGCTTTGTTAGGAAAAGAAAAAAGTGGGGGGGGGCGTGGAGTTCCTTGGCAGTCCAGTGTTTAGGACTCAGCGCTCTCACTGCCAAGGGCCCAGGTTTAATCCCTGGTTGGGGAACTAAGATCCTGTAAACCGCATGGCGCAGCCCAAGAAAAACCCAGAAAAACAAAAAAACAGAAAAGCATGTGTGGCAGGCCAATACGGTAGGTGTGCTGAGGTGACTGTTCGGGGGAAGAGAATTAACGGGGCATATGTGAGGGTAAAGCTTGTTTCTGAGGCCACAAGGCTTAGGTACAGACAGAAGTATTGAATAGACAGTGGCATACAGTTAACTTTGACACAGGTAAGTTCTAGTTTTAAAACCTCTCTGGGTCCTGATAGAGTTAATCAGGCTAATTTAATGAAAAATATGTTGCTATGGGCTTTCAAATTCTGTACTCATTAATTTAGTCGTGGTACCTGCGCTTGAATATCATCAACAATAAGATAAACCTTGGAAGACATGGGACTTTGATTGTACAAAGGACCATCATAGAAATTGGGTGGGTTTTTTAATTAATCTTCATACTGTTCTCCATAGTGGGTACACCAGTTTACATTCCCACCAACAGTGTAGGAGGGTTTCCTTTCTACATACCCCCTCCAGCATTTATTATTTGCAGACTTTTTTTTTTTTTTGCGGTATGCGGGCCTCTCACTGTTGTGGCCTCTCCTGTTGCGGAGCACAGGCTCCAGACGCACAGGCTCAGTGGCCATGGCTCACGGGCCTAGCCACTCCGCGGCATGTGGGATCTTCCTGGACCGGGGCATGAACCCGTGTCCCCTGCATCGGCAGGCGGACTCTCAACCACTGCGCCACCAGGGAAGCCCTGCAGACTTTTTGATGATGGCCGTTCTGACAAGTGTGAAGTGACACCTCATTGTGGTTCTGACTTGCATTTCTCTAATAATTAACAGTGTTGAGCATCATTTCATGTGTCCGTGGGCCATCTGTATGTCTAATTTGTAAAAATGTCTATTCAGGTCTTCTGCCCATTTTTTGAGTGGGTTGTTTGGGGTTTTTTTGATATTGAGTTTTATGAGCTGTTTCTATATTTTGGATACTAACCTACTGTTGGTCACATCATTTGCAAAGTCATTTTGATCTACCATATGATTCAGCAATTCCACTCTTGGGTATATCTGGAAAAAACAAAAACTCAAATTCAAAAAGATATATGCAGCCCAGAGTTCATAGCAGTACTGTTTACAGTAGCCAAGACATAGTAGCAGTCCAAGTGCCCATCAACAGAGGATTGGCTTAAGAAGATGTGAGATATATAAATGTGTGTGTGTATATATATACATACACGCACACACACAGCGGTATACTACTCAGTCATGACAAAGAATGGACTACTGCCATTTGCAGCAATGTGGATGGATCTAAAGAATATTATGCTTAGTGAAATGTCAAATAGAGAAAGAAAAATACTGTATGATATCACTTATATGTAGAATCTAAAAAATAATACAAACATATACAACAGAAACAGACTCACAGACATGGAAAACAAACTTATGTTTACCAAAGGGGAGGTCTGGGAGGGATAGTTTAAGAGTGTGGGATTGACAGATACGAACTACTATATTTAAAATAGCTAAGCAACCAGGATTTACTCTATAGCACAGGGAATTATACCCAATATCTTGTGATAACCTATAATGGAATATAATCTGCAAAAAAAAAAAAAAGAATCGTTGTGCTGTATACCTGAAATTAACACAATATGGTAAATCAACTATACTTCAATTAAAAAAAAAAGAAGAAACTGAGTGGGGCAGAGAGAAAGGGAGACCAGTACCACCGAAGTGTTGATGTGCCAGGCATTGGACGCTTCATATTCTTGTCTTGCTATTTGACAGTGAAGCTGGAGTGTAGCAGAGCTGGGACTTAGACCTACCCTGGCTGACTCCGTGGATAGAGCACTTTGTGTCATGGCTGCCCCTTTTTTCTGATTATATTTGGTGGCTCCAGGCCCCACAGCATCATCTTCTTTCTTATGTCTATTGGCCCTAAGTGCACCTCATTGCCAGTGTCAGTCATGTATCTTTTCCACATCCAACCTACCCATATATGGAATTTCACCATGTTTTTGTTTCCTGCTGTGCCTCTGGGTAGAATGAAAGCATTCCAACATTGAGCGCTTATCCTCCCATGGAAAATGTCACCAGTCTCCTGTACGGCCAGCACCAACTGTAAGTGATGGGCCTGGCAGTGGAGCACAGGGCTTCTGATCTAGGACACCCATCTACTGGTGTCTGAAAGATCTGGGACCCAGGCCATGGTTTATTTCCCCTGTAAACATCCGTTCCTGTAGAGGCATTTCTTTTCTTTTACTCGTATCCTCCACCCCCTTGACTTGTATAGTGTGGGAGAGGATTTTGTATTTTAAGGTGAAGAAGACAATTTTTCTACATTGATCAGGCAAGGCAGAGAACGTTAATTCTTCTGAGAGCATCTTTCCTATAAAGTGAAACTGCTTCGCCAATGTAGCATGCCAGGAGAACAAGAGAAGAGTCGTTTCAGGCAAAGAACTAGAAATCAATTGCCTGTAAAAATTTTAAAATGCCTTTTTTCGGTGAATTTATTTATAGATTAAATAAATGAAACTCCTTACCTTTTCCTGCCTGATTGGTTTCAGTCAGAACCAGTGGAACCAAGAAAGTGATAATAGTGATATTGATCTGCAAAAAGAAAATGCCACCAAAGAAAGGCAGTAATGACATTTTAAAGAAGTGACTTTTGAAAAAAAATTTTCCTTCATGAATACTTTAAGCTATCTCCTCTTGTTGCCCTGGAAAAATCTGATTTAAGTCTGGCTTGAGTATTTCAGTGTGTCTGCAGATCTCTTTAAAATGACCACATTCAAAGATGCCAAATCAGCAATTGGCTAGAAGCAATGCCATAAACTCTGGCTCCATGCTTAGTGGTAAAGTGTCCGTTCTGAACTATACACCTTTCAAATATACCAGCCAGTCTGGTGTGGTTCCTTGCTGGTGTGATTGGAGGAACTCCTTGTATACATTTAGGGACAGGCCGGTGAGGGGCGTGGGGAGAACACAGTTAAAATTTTGGATCTGGAACTCGCTAGTTGTGAGGTTTGGGTGATTTCTCAGAATCTCCACTTCCTTGCTCAGTGTGCAGGTGCTGTGTGATGAGGAGGGTAAGGCGTTGGTGGGGACTCAATAAAAAGGCCCACAGGGCTTCCCTGGTGGCGCAGTGGTTGAGAGTCCGCCTGCCGATGGAGGGGACACGGGTTCGTGCCCCGGTCCAGGAAGATCCCACATGCCGCGGAGCGGCTGGGCCCGTGAGCCATGGCCGCTGAGCCTGCACATCCGGAGCCTGTGCTCCGCAACGGGAGAGGCCACAACAGTGAGAGGCCTGCGTGTCGCAAAAAAATAAATAAATAAAATAAAATAAATAAAAGTTAAACAGTTGATTAACATACTAAAAAAATAAATACAATTTAAAAAAAGAAAAGAAAAAGGCCCACGTGTGGGGCAGTGGTAGAGTTCATAAACTAAGGATTTGGATGAATCTAGTCTGGTTCTCTGCACCTGCACTTCAATGTTTTAGAAGTGCTCTATATCCAAAAAGCTCTATGAATTAGTAAAGTGTTAGTGATTGTGGTAGATTATAGGGTATACACTTTAAGGCCAGGGAAGCAGTATTGTATACATTTTCAGCCTCTGCAGAAGCTGGCAGCAACAGGGACATATAATATGTGCCAAATAAAGAATTAATAGAAATCAGAAGAGACCTCATTTTTCTCTTATAACAAATGGCTCCTTGGATATATTGAGAGGTGTGTTCAGTTCTCAATAATTTGGTATTAAGGAGAATTTACCTATGATATGTGTTTGGACTCTTTCTGTGGCATGCGATTAAAAAAAAACCCATCTTCAACTAGAATAGGAAAAAAAAAGAGATACTTAATTAAACAATGATTTTGAGAGTCTGAGAACCTATTGGATTTAAGTGTGGCTCGATCAGGTGCTCAGATGAAGGCATCTAGGCCCAGTGTCTCACTCTATCTTCCCACATCCTGTTCCACAGAGGCTCTGTTCTCTGCCAGGCTTACCTGTTGCAACGAGGCCTCACATACCTCCAGGTTCAGTCCAGCAGAAAAAAAAGTTGTCTGTAGGAACTCTTACACAAATCCCAGGACTTACGTGGCCTGGAGAAGCTTGGGCCACATGCCTGTTGCTTGCCAGTTCCTGTGGGAGGGAGGGGACTCAGGAATACCTCCCACTGGCAGATCTGGGTGAGGCATGCCTGCCTGGAGCTGGGAGTGGGTTCCTCTGAAAGCAGGTGATCTGAGAATGGGGGATGAAAGAGTGAGCTACTGCCAGAAGACAGGGAGAGGGGACACCAGGTGGCCAATATACAGCCAGTGTTCACTCCATCTGTGGACCCCTTGGTTGTCCTCTTCAGGCCTTTGTAACCCATTCCTGCTCAAGTAAAGTTTAGAGAAGGGATACCTTAACGAGGTAGTGACAATTCAAATAGTCTATTTTGTTTTATGATTCCTATCTGTTTTCAGGTATCTTGGGGGTCATTTAAAGAACAGAGCCTTTCCCCAAATGTCTAAACTACACTTAAGGGTCTGACATGATCTCTCTAGGGATCCAGAGATTTTGGTGCTTGGAATGGAGTTCAAGTGTTCACAATCCATCTTAGCTGTGACTTTCTGGCAAACTGAGCAGTAGCTCCGCGAAAGCTCCACGGAAGTATGAACAGAATAGCCATGTTAAATTCTGAGCAAAGGGCAGTTCTTTGCATGGATGGCCCTTTCTTGTCATCCATATTTCACTTCATCAGAAAGGCCTTCCTGATTCTTAACAATACATCATTATCTGAAAATAGCTTTTGTTTCATTTTATTTATTTTTTCTCACTAATGTTAAACTCCATAAGAGCAAAAAAATTTTTTCTATTTTGTTTTCTTCAGTAGCCATAGCACCTGGAACAGTGTATGACACATAGTAGGCACTCAGCAAACACTAGGGCATGAATGAGTGGCTCCTACAAACCACTCTTCCACTGCCTCACTAGGCGCAAAGTGTCCTCTGTAAATGAGGTTGGCTGGAGTAAATACAGTAGCTGAATCCAGCTATAACTATGTTGTTATAATGGATGGGCCATGTAATATAGTGAAGTTATTAACTCCCAAAGTTTGTACTTTATCCAAAAGACATATTACTGGCTTTAGGCAAGGAATGAGTCTGGCCTCCATGATAGATGGGGCTTACACTTCAAGACAATAAGCGTTGTACTTGGGACTTTTTTTATCTTGAACGACACAATTGCATCTGAGGACAAGCATGATTGACTATGTAGAAATGGAATAAGATTTGTTATTAATGCAGTCTTGGAGCTCACGGTCTCACAATCTACTTGGCAGAGATTTCTAAGTCGTTACCCACAGAATTTTACCGTAGTGCCTGGAAGTGAGTTAGAGTTTCCATTGTTAATTCCTCCACACGTGCCTCCCTCCTCCCAGCAAGCCGTGAGAAAGAGAACTGATTCCAGTGCCTGCACTTGGTAAAGGGGGTCTGCACTTCCCCATTCTAGAGAGAACCTAGAGATTGGATCTCTGTGTAGGTTCGTGGCAGGCTGGGCTCCTTGACAGATTGGATTCATTTGGTCAAATGTGTTGGCTTAAACTTTGCAGAAGTGAAGTTGAATGGACGTCAAGAGAAGCTACAGGGCTGATGGTGTAGCACATTAGTGGACCTCAGAGTACAAGTTAGCTTTATTTATAGGTACTGCTTTTATGGTGAACTAGCTAAAAAGACATCAACAAAATGAAAAGAAACTGAATTTCAGTTCTCAGAATATTGCTTGTAGTCATCACTCTGTGAGTCTAAATGTTTCAAAAATTTTCACTCCATTTTGACATTTTTAACGAACATATATGAGCACTTTCCAAGTACTAAGCACTGAGGATATAAATTTGAATAAGATAAATCTGTTTTGGTTTCAGAAAAACACTCAGTCTAGAAAGGAGAGACAGATCTGCACACACCTAATTTGAAAATCTATGGTAAGTAGTGTGAGAGAAGTCCGTGCAAAATACCATAGGAGGTGGCAAGTAATTCTTCCTGGAGTGGGGTGTGTGTGTATATATGCGTGTGGTATTTATGCCCTGCCTATGGCTTTTTATCTCTAATAATAATGGAAGCAATAAATACACAATTACCATTCATTGAGTGCTTTTTATGTCAGGTGCTGTTCTAATTACTTTATACCTATGATCTCGTTTAATCCTTGTAGTAGCTTCTATGGAGAAGGTATCCGGATCTTCCTCATTTTGCAAAAGAGGAAACTGAGGTTCACAGAGGATCAGTAACTTGTTCAGGTTCATGAGGCAGAGCCTGTATTCATCTAGGTGACTCTTGTTACCTGTGGCCTCCCAGCACCACTGGACCCCTTGCTTCCATGCTAGTTGATAGGAGTCTCCTGGAAGTGCTCTCTGTGGATCCTAAGGGGTTGTTTCCTTCCCGTACGTACGGGTTACTCTCTTCCTGTGTGGAATCCATCATATGTGTGTGCCGCTAAGGTGACTTTACTAATGTGATGGTTCATTTTGTGCATCAGCCTGACTGGCTACGGAGTGCCTAGATTAAACATTGTTTCGGGATGTGTCTGTGAGGATGCTTCCAAATGAGATGAGCATTTGACATGGTAAACTCAGTAAAGTAGCTCGCCTTCCCCATTGTGTGTGGGCATCATCCAATCCATTGAGGACCTGAATGGAACAAAGGGTGGAGGAAGGAGGAATTTGCCTCTTTTTTCTTTCCCACTACTTGAGCTGGAACATCTCGCCTTATCCTCTCCTGCCTTTGGACTGAAATTTATGCCATCAGCTTCCCTGGTTCTCAGACCTTCACACTTGGACTGAATTACACCACTGGCCTTCCAGGGTCTCCAGCTTGAGAAGAGCAGATCATCAGTAATTGCGTGAGCCAATTCCTCGTGATAAATCTCCTTTTATGTGTGTGTGTATGTATACATTCCCCTGGTTCTTTTTCTCTGGAGAATCCTGACTAATACAGCTCATGTCAGGGGAATATCTTAATGCAATGAAATGACATTGTTGGTCTGTTTTAGAAAGCTCACTTCCTAGTAGTCCGAGCTGTGGTTCTCACTGGGTTCTCAGTATTAGTCTCCAGCACTGAGTCCAATCTATTGTGTTTGAATGTGCCCACTACTGCTGATAGAAAGTTCTGCCTGGAAGTCTTGGGGACCTAGATTTTTCTGGAGCTCCTCTCCAGAAACTTTTGGCCATTCACATGACTCCACTGGACCTCAGTTTCCACATCTGCATAATGGGCATAAGGATGAATTTGCTCCCTCACCCAGGGGCTGTGGGCAGGACATTTATGCCTGTGTGTTGGTTCACTCAGCTAGTCTGTGATGATGATCTCATGTGTGGGAGACACTGTGTATCCTGTGCGAGTACAGGCAAGTCCCGACAGGAGCTGTCCCCATGGAGCTCACAGCCTCACTGGGGGAATCTGATGCACATAACTGAGCTTGAGCACAGTTATTACTGTACACATACTTATCATCCAAATAATTATTCCTTACTTATTAAATATGCAATAGTTCTATACAAATAATAATGGTAGCGCAACAGGCAGCTGCCATTTACCAACAGCAGTTAACTATGTATCAGGAAAATGTACTTTTATTTAGGCATTAGAATCGACTTCTGATGTGAGATTTCTTGCTTGTTTCTTAAAATCACTTAAAAATTTAAAATAGGACACGTGCGTGGTATAAAATTAAGATACAAAAGTGCATTAAATGAAAGGTTCGTCTCTTTCACTGTGGATTTCTCAGTCCTACTCTCCAAAGTAAACTCAATGTAAACTTTTTTTGTATCCTTCAAGAACTCTCATTCAGGTACTGGCAATATACTCATATCCATTCTTTCACACAGATGCGACCATATTGTGTACAATTCTACATCTTCTTTTTATACTCCATGCACTTTCTTTCTGTCTCTGCCTCTGTCTCTGTCTCTCCCTCTGTCTGTCTCACTACACACACACACACACACACACACACACACACACACACACAGTCACACACACATGTACACAGAGAGAGGTCAATCTCCACCTCATTACTTTTGATAGTGATTAGTTCTCTTTCTCGGGGAGTCAGTAGGTTAAAAAAGTCATATCATGTGAAGGTATTCTGTAACTGTAAAAATATAAAAGAGTAAACATAACCCCTAAGAACTGGCTGGGGTCTTGGAGCTCGAGCTAAGTGGCATCATGAAAGGACTCTGGTTCTGGGGCGGCTTACCTAAGGAGGTGGAATGTGGCTCTGTGGGCAAGTGGGTGGATGTGGAGAGAGTGTTGCTGGGCAGTGTGTGTCCAGGGCTCATCTCAGGCACCTGCTCTGTGGGGAAAGCACTGATTCCCACCCCTCTGGCTGGTGGCTGAGGCTGGTGGGAGGGTGCTGTGCTGGTCAGGGTTGGCTTGGGAACTGGGTGGGACAGTGCAGCTGTCCTGAGAGGGAAAGGGCTGCCATCTTGGGCCCCAGGCCTCCCAGACCACTTTCCTGGTCTGTTCGCCCCGACCCCTTTCTGCATTTCTACTCCTCCCCCCACCCAGTCTCTCACCAACCTTCCCTGGTGAAATCCTACTCTTCCTTCAAAACATTCCCCTGCACCTTCATAGCTCCCTTTTAAAACACTGGGAGTGTGGGTTTCCCTGGTGGCGCAGTGGTTGAGAGTTCGCCTGCCAATGCAGGGGACACGGGTTCGTTCCCTGGTCTGGGAAGATCCCACATGCCACGGAGTGGCTGGGCCCGTGAGCCATAGCCGCTAAGCCTGCGCGTCCGGAGCCTGTGCTCTGCAATGGGAGAGGCCACAACAGTGAGAGGCCCGTGTACTGCAAAAAACAAACAAACAAACAAAAAAAAACACTGAGAGTGTAGCAGTGGTAAGAGCTGAATTGTTCCAAGTTCTCACTACATTCCAGACACTAAGTTCTTTACATGAATTTACTCATTGAATCCTCACTACCACCCTATGAGAGACTCTTATCATCCTCATTTTTATAGATGAGGAAGGCTGAGACACAGGAAGTTCACACATTTAATCAGTGGTGAAGCCCAGTCTCAAATTATGGCAGTCCAATGAACTGTCTGATGTAACAGCCGTAATTGCTACCATTTGGCCCTCACAATGACCTTGATGTAGGTGTGGTTATCTCCATTTTTACAGATGAGGAAATGGGAGCAAAGCAACTTGGCAAAGGCATGCAGTAGTAACAGGCAGAACTGGGTTTTTTCCATCTGGTTCTCATCTCCTTTCCCCTCTAACTTGCTGTCTCTGCATATACACCTAGGGTACTAGAGGCCCTTGTGCCTGACGTACTCACTGCTACTGTAGTCTTCTCTCCCCCAGCAACAGCCATGCTTGGCACTGCTCCTGGCATATAGCCGATGCTCAGTAAGTAATTGTTTCATGACCAGTCTTTCTGTTGGCTGTGTGAGGGTTCTTACCTTACCTAAACTGAAAGGCATGTCTCACTGCAATCATTTTGAAATTATAGATGGAAAAGTGTCAAAACCTGTGATGGCTTAATGTTGTCATGTCACATGGAGTTCATCTGTATTCTTTTTTAATAGATTTATTTATCTGTTTATTTTTGGCTGCGTTGGGTCTTCGTTGCTGCACGCAGGCTTTCTTTATAGTTGCAGCGAGCGGGGGCCACTCTTCATTGCGGTGCGCAGGCCTCTCATTAAGGTGGCTTCTCTTGTTGCAGAGCACACGCTCTAGGCACGTAGGCTTCAGTAGTTGTGGCAGATGGGCTCAGTAGTTGTGACTCGCGGGCTCTAGAGCGCAGGCTCAGTAGTTGTGGTGCACGGGCTTAGTTGCTCCGTGGCATGTGGGATCCTCCCGGACCAGGGTTCAAACCCGTGTCCCCTGCATTGGCAGGCGGATTCTTAACCACTGCGCCACCAGGGAAGCCCTCATCTGTGTTCTTGCCCAAAGGCATTTTTATATCCATGTGGGAGTGCCTTTCCTTCCACATTCCTGACGTTGCATGAAATCAACAGGTTTAATAATTTATCAGTGTCACATGGGGCTTGTCCTGTGAAGTGGCTTCAGGGTCCAAGAGCTGGGGAACCACAGGGATTCCTTCTTCCGGGTTCTGCTTTGCTCTACTGAGGGTGTTTTACACAGATCCCCTGGCCAAACCCACATACACCTGCCTGTGCAGACCCTGAGATGGGCGTTTGGATGGAGTTGTCATAGAGTGTATATCAGTTATGTTGGGTCAGTTTCCCAAGTGCAGCCTGAGCATGTTGAACAGGTGATGTGCCCTTATGAAGAGCATATTTGCATATTAATGTGCCTGCATTTTGATTCTAGGCCCTTTACTTCCTTAGGACTGTGCCACTGAAGTTTGTGCTTAAGTCTGAGAATATCTGTAAGTTCTAGCAGAGCCAAGCCTGTGTCTAATGTAACTCTGTCCCCTGGCAGAGTACCTGGCACACAGTGAGCTACCATAACGTAAATATTGAGTGAATTAATGGTTGTGTCTTTAGGGAGGTGAGAATGGTTCTGGGTGGGAAAGAGTTTCTGAAAACGCTGCAAGTATATCAGTTCCTCTGTTTCTGAACCTGACATTTCCTTCATGTTTCTTTACTTGCAAATGATTCGTGATGTTTCTGACCACAGCCATTAGGAGGTGGCACAGCAACCTTGGCTGGAACCTTCTTGGTGCATTGGCTTTCGGACAGAGTTGCTAAAATTAAACTGTTGCTTTGGCTTTAGTGCTGTTGACCTGTCTTCATCATTTGAGAAAAAGTGCATATATTAGAAAATTTGCCAGGGCCCAGAATTTGCCTATGGAAATGAATTTCAGTTAATCCCACCTTTAACTAAAGAACTTTTAGCCATGTGTTAATCAAATTGTTAATTATGCTCAAAGCAGTGTATATGATGACTAAATTACCATAATTTTGCTACTAATGGTCATTTTCTGCTTCCGTCCCTTCAGTTGTATTATGGACCATATACACAATCAGGTAGCATTCTTTAATTTAGTTTAACAGTTCTTTTATGAATCACTGATATAATCTTATAGTTGTACCTAGATGTGTACAAGCGTGATTAATGATGATAATCCAGTGTATTACGTTTGTTTTCCTGTTGCTGGAATTAATTGAAATAATATACATGCAAAGGCCTAGCACAGAGTGAGACATATGGTAGAGGATCGCTAAGTATTTAGTCATCTATTTAATATGCATACATCCATTTTCCCATCTAGTGGTAGTGCTATTAAAATATTTTTTAGCAGCCACATAGGGGCATTTTATTTTTTGTTGTTTTTTTAAAGTAGGTCACATTTATTCTTAGATATTCCAAGTTCAAATTATTGCTGCAGAGATCTATGATACAGAGTTCTAGAATCCCAATTCATTACTGTCTAAGCATTTGACTGGTTTATGATATATATTTTCTCTGAGACAAAGAATTAGCTTTGTCTGTAATCATGCCTATAGTCGGCCCTCTATGTGGAGGTAGGATGGCCCACTATCTGGGTGAGACAGTCCAAAAGATGTTAATCCCACCACTTGGCAGTGAGTCCTGCAACAACTCCCTGATTGTGGTTGAGACCGTTGTCAATCTAAGAGACAGACCAGCCACCATTTCTTCAGGTTCTCTGTTGTCGAGTCTGTCTAACAATTTATTTAGCCATTGTAATATCTACACTTTGAGTGGAATGTCTTCAGGGGCATTAGGTCTCTGACTTTTGTTCCATTCATACAAAGACCTGAATCTAACCATTGTGAGTGGGGGCAAGGGATGGGAGATGGAACCAATATTTTGTGCACCTGCTATTCAGGTACTATGTAAGATCCTTTGCCTGTGTTAGCTCATTTAATCCTCATGACAACCTTAAGAGGGAGGTACCATCACTTCCATTTTAGAGATGAGGAATCAGAGGTCTCATGTGCTTATGTAGCTTGACCAACGTTCTCGTTACTAATTTGAACTCAGGTTTGTCTACTGCAAAACCCATACTCGAAAGTTCTATGCTGACTTGCCTCATGTAACACTGTTTGTTGTTATTTAATGTTTTGTTAATACTTGTCAACCTATCAATTCATTCTCTACATTTTCATGCAGTAAATTTTTCCTAAATTCTGTGCCAGAAAGACTGATCTTCCTATAAGCTGATGATGCTCCTTTTTATTAGATCATGAGGGTTATTTCACTTCTCATAGTTTCTTTTTTCTTGACTGGAGAGCCAAGTTGAGTGCTCAGTTGTAACAATTCTCATCTCTGATTTCTGGTACTATTATCCCCCCCTTTCTATCTAGAATTTTCTATCGATCTTTTTCTCTTATTTTAACTTGCCTCTTAAGCTTCCAAATTATTTCTTAAAGTATAAATTATAAAATCATCATAGTATTTTTCAAACATTTAAACAGCTTTACTCATCTTGGAAATCAGCTTAAAAACGTTCAACAAATAGGGAGATACTGGATCCATTTAAGCAATAGCTTTATATCTTGTCCTTTCACGCACAAACGTGTGCACGAGTATATCCATGTGGATGCACACACACCATTAGTGGGACATGCCCTTTGAGTCTCCTGCCCATGGCTTGCATCTATCTGTCTTGTGTGGCATTGGTTTCACTGACCCTATTCTCTGGTCACCTGATCTGACCAACCACACAGTGTAGCTAAAGGTCATCCATCCAGAGGACACTCCCTCTCACTCCTCTAACTCCCTCTTATTTTTATTTATTTATTTATTTATTTTTTGCGGTACGCGGGCCTCTCACTGTTGTGGCCTCTCCCGTTGCGGAGCACAGGCTCCGGACGCGCAGGCTCAGCAGCCATGGCTCACGGGCCCAGCCGCTCCGCGGCATGTGGGATCTTCCCGGACCACACGCCGAACGGCACGAACCCGTGTCCCCTCCATCGGCAGGCGGACTCTCAACCACTGCGCCACCAGGGAAGCCCTAACTCCCTCTTATTAAAGCTGTTTAAAAGAGGCAATTTCTGAGTATTTGAAGACTTTACATAGATCTGTGACCTTGAAATTTAGTTTTGGACATTACCTTGGATGATCTTTAAGTCTTTCAGGCTATAAATTACTACCCTAGCCTGGGGGCTGCGGCTGGAGTGGAGCATGAGCAGGTGAGGCCCTTGTCCTCCCAGGCAAGGACAAGTCTGTATAGTAATCATGGTGGTTCTTCATTGTTCAACATTTAATATTGCAGCTTCTCTCTCCAGCTTGGGTTTCATACCCAGTCAATGCATAGAGGAGTGTGTGTGTGTGTGTGTGTGTGTGTGTGTGTGTGTCCCGAAGCATAAAGCGGCAGATGGTTCTGAAGGCTGGCACAAAGTGGGAACTTCCTGCTGAACAGCTCTCCCTCTTGGGGTAATGCCGGCTGCCCAATAAACCTATGTTTTCTGGCACCTAAACCCATTGTCAAGGATCCTTCCTCTGCAGAGGCAACCTGCACCTCAAGTAACATGAACAAGCACAAAGGCCTTTGTTTGGCCTGAATGCTGATGACAATTTAGAATTGGTGCTTTTTATTTGTTTGTTTTGGTCCTTGAATTTAGTGCTTTCTGCTAGGAGACCAGTTGGCCTTTCAGCTCTAAGCAGCACTCCCTCTGTAGAGATATCAACTCTATGAGATTCTTTGGGGAATTTAAAAGTTGAGTAGATAATCAATTCTTGCTCCCAAGAAGGTTGTGAGCCAAACAATTTTTCCAATGCCAAAATCTAAGGGAGTTAGGGAAAAAAAAAAAAAACAAAAACGCTTTGGTGCAAAATTAGACATGCAATATGATAATTACATTGTAATTTTAAAAATGTTTTACTATTAAATAGATTTAGTTGCAGAGTTGGAAAAATGGAAAAATGCTGAAGAAATATTCTCTACTATAGAACAGGGCTTCTGGGCATTGGAGGTGTGGTGGAGAATGAGTCGCTTCAGATGGGTGTGTAAGTTTGTATTTCAGGTCCTCAAAAGTTGCAGAATGGACTATCTTGTCCGTTAAGTATTTTACAAAATAGACCTCCGACCAAGAGGGGCCTCGCTGGCTCTCTTCCTTCCCCTTATCTTTTCACTCTAATTTTAGGAGGACCTTGCTCAGTAAGTATACCTGTAATTACAGGCATTACAGGGGGTACTCAGGGGAAAGAAAAAGCTGCTTTTTTGAATAAGGAAAAATATCCAAAATAGTATCTAGAAACAAGAATAACCATGAAATGAGCAAAGATCATCTAGGATTATTTGGGCTTCTCTCCGGGATGGTCCTGTTTAGGATACAGGATGGAAAACATTTCTAGAAAGCGTTATCATGGTCCAGTCAGTCAGTCCTGACAACGTGGGTTTTTGTTCCATGGGTGAAGACCCATATCATTACAGACTAGCTCTTGCTACATGTTGAGTGGGACCAGGGATTTTGCTGTAATCGTTGGTAAATAAGCATTTGCTAACCCCTCTACTGCTGTTGTTTTACAAACCAGTAAAGAATGATGGCTAAACAGATTCTGACAAGAATCAGTTACTCTTCCTAGATTCGCATAAAGCTATGAACCTTAGGTTGAATTTACTTCCTTCGTAGATGTTCTTTCAGTTTCTGAGGATCCTGAAGTTCCCTGTTGCCCAGTTGTTGGACCTGTGAAACCGAATGGCTAAAGGAGAGTGGGAAAATGGTCATTAGGTTCCTTCCGATTGTGATGAGCTATCAAGAGCTCACTTTTTATCGCCTGCTATAGTTCAGAGAATGCCGTGCATTTCATAATCTCATTTGAATTTGGCAACCTTGGGGTGGACAGGGAAGATTTTACAGTTTGCCCTTATTAGATGAGAAAACTGAGAGAGAGAGGTCAGGAGGTCATCCAGCTCATTGATAGTAAACCTGCTATAAATCAGTTTTTTATTCCAAGTTCAGTGCTGTTTCCATTAAGCACATTAGCTCTCAAAACGAGTCGTGCTTTCTATTCTTTAATGCTTTGATTTTGAATATTTTAAAAATATTTATTCTTTTGATGACAAAGGTACTTTAGATAATATTAATTACATATCCAGATGAGAAAACTAAGGCATAAGGAAATTTGGGGGCTTACTCAAGGTCATAAAAGGAAATTAGAGGCGGAGCCTCAGAGAATTTGGCCTTTTCTACCGCACATTGCGATTGTTGTTTGCCTTTGTGTCCTGCTTCCTCTGGCTTGAAGCACTTGCTGCTACTTGAGATATTGAAGAAATACAGGAAAAGGGGACTTGGGTATCTGACACGGACTGTGATTCAGCAACATCATGGAATTTCCACTTTCTAGTTTCTCTGCCTTGGAGGTTAATGATTTATTCTGTCTTCTACATAGGGCGATTGAGAAGTGGGTTGTATGCTTTTTTACATAAATATTGTCCAAAAAGGGAAAATGCAGGACTGTTACATTTGGCCAGCAACAAAAGAGTTTTTTAGTTTTGTTTGTTTTTAGGAGATCCCTTTTGTCCATCATTTTTTTTTTACTGATAAGGAAAGAGACTAAGAGAGGTGAAAAGACTTGTTAAGCTTACAGACTTTAGCACCAGGACCCAAGACTTCTCATTTTCTGTTCTATTCACTTTTTACTCTATTACATCTTGTGCATATGTTGGCATGCAAACTATTTGTTATTTAATAATATTTCCTACTGTTTTGTAAGATATTATGAGACTTCTCCCTCCAAAATTTCTTCCTTCAATTTCCCATATCCAAAGCTTTTATATCTCTAAACGATTATGTTGTGTAATAGGAAAAAAATAGACTTATAAAGGGTATCCATTCATCCTCCTGATTTCTAGTCGATCACTTAGAAGATTTGAAAATATATGCCCCACATCCCTATGTTTCTCTTTCTTGTTCTTCCCAAGTTCCAGTTCTGAATGCTTGCCAACCAGGCCCTCCAGCACTCTGCATTTGCCCTCCTCCCCTCATTTCTAGCTCAAACTGTGATCCTTTGTGTATGTTAGAATGCTTTGCATACCCCAGAATACCCTTATATCAGCCAACTCAAGTATTAGCCTGGAAAACAGCAATTATTTATTGGGTTAAACATTCATATTGAATGATCACGAATGATCATGTTCTAGTTCAGACAGAGAGTAAGGTCACAGCTCTTCTCTATATGTCAGACATAGCTGAGGCATATTCACAACATCGTTTTATAGTATCTCAGTGTGAAACCACTTAAATATTAACCAGTATGTATTGGCAAGTATTGGAAGACACCAAAAGCATAATTATTTTTTTTTAGATTCCATATATATGTGTTAGCATACGGTATTTGTTTTTCTCTTTCTGACTTACTTCACTCTGTATGACAGACTCTAGGTCCATCTACCTCACTACAAATAACTCAGTTTCATTTCTTTTTATATCTGAGTAATATTCCATTGTATATATGTGCCACATCTTCTTTATCCATTCATCTGTGAATGGACACTTAGGTTGCTTCCATGTCCTGGCTATTGTTAATAGTGCTGCAATGAACATTGTGGTACATGACTCTTTTTGAATTATGGTTTTCTCAGGGTATATGCCCAGTAGTGGGATTGCTGGGTCATATGGTAGTTTTTTGTTTTGTTTTTTTAACATCTTTATTAGAGTATAATTGCTTTACAATGGTGTGTCAGTTTCTGCTTTATAACAAAGTGAATCAGTTATACATATACATATGTCCCTATATCTCTTCCCTCTTGCATCTCCCTCCCTCCCACCCTCCCTATCCCACCCCTCTAGGTGGTCACAAAGCACTGAGCTGATCTCCCTGTGCTATGCGGCTGCTTCCCACTAGCTATCTAGTTTATGTTTGGTATTGTATATATGTCCATGCCACTCTCTCACTTTGTCCCAGCTTACCCTTCCCTCTCCCCGTATCCTCAAGTCCATTCTCTAGTAGGTCTGCATCTTTATTCTCGTCTTGCCCCTAGGTTCTTCTGACCATTTTCTTTTTTTTTTAGATTCCATATATATGTGTTAGCATACAGTATTTCTCTTTCTGACTTACTTCACTCTGTATGACAGACTCTAGGTCCATCCACCTCACTACAAATAACTCAGTTTCGTTTCTTTTTATATCTGAGTAATATTCCATTGTATATATGTGCCACATCTTCTTTATCCATTCATCTGTGAATGGACACTTAGGTTGCTTCCGTATCCTGGCTACTGTAAATAGTGCTGCAATGAACATTGTGGTACATGACTCTTTTTGAATTATGGTTTTCTCAGGGTATATGCTGGATCATATGGTAGTTTTAGTTTTAGTTTTTTAAGGAACCTCCATCCCTTGTAAGAAATGTTCCCAGAGCAACTGGCATAACTAGGACAGGTGACAGGTTCAGAAAGCAGAGGAAGGAAAGGAAGGGAGCCAGTATGTACTGAGTGCTGCCCTGCGCCAGGCCTCGTGGAGGTGTAGTGCATGTGTTACCTTACTTAGTCCTCATAGCTATTCCCATTTTGCCGGTACAGATATAAAGACACAGAGAATGTAATTTGTCAGTGGCCACAGAGTTAGTAACTGATAAATCTGAGATTCCGACCCTGATCACAATCAAGACAAGAGCCGTGGAGACCTCATTTAACTCTGTACCCACTACCCATTTCCAATTTTTGCCTCCGACACCCTAACGTTATTTACTTCGTCAGAACCAGGGCTCAAAGCCTCTGAATTTGACCATTGCCCGTATTTTCTCCATGGAGGTGTTTGATTTGGTGACCAGATCCTATAGTATAACAGACTTTTTTTAAAAAAATTGAAGTATAGTTGATTTACACTATTATATTATTTTCAGATGTACAGCATAGTGTTTCAGTATTTTTGCAGATTAGCGTAATAGACGTTTGAGGGCTAGCCTGGAAACCTCAGCACTATTAAATATCATTTCTATAAGAAAATGCATGTCACATTCCAATTAAACAACTTACAAATAAGCTTTGAATATGTAATGGATATTCAAACATATATATGTAATAAATAAACTTTGAAAATTTGTTAGTTGGCTATACACAGCATTAATGGAGTTAAATTTATTAGAAAAAAAGAGAACAATCTTCTTCAGTGTCCATCACCCTCTTTCGTGGTCATGTGTGAGAACTCTAGGAGCCAGGATGGGGACAGCTGAGAGTTGCTGGTAAAAGTCATGTAGGAGACTCCCTGATATGAGAAGAAAATTCTTGTGGTTTAAACATGAAATAAATAGTAAGATCACAATGATGTATTGAACTTTTAAGTGTACTTTTCATTTAAATGAATTTTTCCCCTACATCTTGCTGCTCTAAGGGAATCTCCAGTAGAGGAACAATTTAATTTTGAAGCTGAATTAAGTTCAGTAGTCAGCCTCAGAAAAGCAGAAAATTTCTCTTTACACACACAGAATTCAAGTGAAGTTGTATTAATTTCAATTGAGGAAGGCATCTTTTGGCTATTGCCACGGTGACTGGTATTGTTTCCATAATTCTCAAAATCAACCAGATGTTGAGGGTGTTTTTTTGTTTGTTTGTTTGTTTGTTTTGCGGTACGCAGGCCTCTCACTGTTGTGGCCTCTCCTGTTGCGGAGCACAGGCTCCGGACGCTCAGGCTCAGCGACCACGGCTCATGGGCCCAGCCGTTCCGTGGCATGTGGGGTCTTCCCGGACCGGGGCACGAACCCGTGTCCCCTGCATCGGCAGGCGGACTCTCAACCACTGCGCCACCAGGGAAGCCCTGAGGGTGTTTTTTAATCTGTCTAATTCTACTTAGCATTAGGGACTTGGTTTAGTGGCCCCTTCTTCTGGGAAGTCCTCTCTCATCCCTGCCCACCAGCCAACTGGAAGACACCCTCCTGTGTGCTCCCACACGGCCCTGCACTAACACCCGTCTTGTTCCCAGACCACACGCACTGTAGTGGTCTTTCTGTTCCTCTGGGCCCCCACCAGACTGCAGGCTCCTTGTTGGAGGAGCTGCTTCAGATCCACCCCTTCCCTGTGCCCCGCACAGTGTCTAACCCTCAATAAGCGGTTACTGAATAATCAAATCAGTGAATGACTAAATGATTCCCATTTTTTTCTGGTTGGGGAAAGCAAAGCTCAGACAGGATAATTGACTGTGATTGTATAACTAAGTGATGGAGAAAGTGCCTGCCCAGAAGAAGGCTAAAGACAAAGACACAGCTGGTCTCTGGAGTTATCATAGCCAGAGAGACCAAAGACAGTTCACCCATCAGGGGCTAACTACGGCTGTAATGAGCAACATTGATGGGGTCTCGTTAAAGCAAAAAGGGAGAATGGAAACACTGAAGCGACACTGAAGAGACACTGAAGTATAAGAATGGATAAAGTGTTTGGAAAACTACTTGACCAAAGGTGGAAACTTTTTTATATCTATCTCTATCCCTATATCTATATTTGTATCTGTATCATCTATCTACATGTATATATGTCAAAATAGAAGAGGAAAAGTTGATTTAACAAGAAAATTTCAGTGTACAGTGTGTATGTGGATATAGAAGATATAATGTATGTAATATATAAAAACCTGCTATGCATGTTTATGGAAATATTCTTGGTTTCATGGTGATTTATGATTGACAGTACCCACCTGGCTAGAGCTTATAGCAACAGCACACATTTATTGAGTATGTGTCTGGCACTGAACTAGGTACTGGCGTGGGAGGAGATATAAAAATTAGGACTATTTTGTCATTGATCTTAAGGAGTTATTAGCCAGAGAAAGGGGATTTGACCTGAATACAAATGAAAGTAAAGCAGAATGAGGAAAATACCATAAGTAGAGTCCAAAATAATACAATTTTAAAAAACATAGAGGCCCAAATGTGGAAGAAACTGTATGCAGTTAGAAAATGTGTTAAAAGATGGTTCTTGAAGCATGGGCAAAATATCAACAGGTGGAGGTGGAATGGAGAGAAGGCAGGTAAGGTGAAGTCAGTCATCTTAGGAGTTGTTGCGATTGTTTATTTGAATTACATGGACATATTCAAAATAGACGTACAGATGTTGGCATTGTTACTTATCAGTCCTGGTTCTGGCTGGAAACCAATGGCACATCTAAGGGTTTAACTCAGGGCCATTTAATGAAGGTACTTTTTACAGACATGTGGGCAGAGTTAACAGAACCAAAAGGAATGGTAAGGCACCCAGGGACTGGCAATAGCAGGAAGCTGTCACTGCCTGGGCCTGATGGGGCAGGGGGAGGGCTGGAGACAGCTCAGAGCTGTGTGAACAGTGACAGTTCCACCTGGCACTGTTGGAACAATAGTGATCTCGGGATAGGTCATGTCATAAGTACCGCAGCTTCCTTCTCTTTCCACTCTCTGATCTTCTACTGGCGCCTCCAACAGAAACTCAACAGGGAGTGGAGGGCCAGAGTGATGCACAGGCCATGGGAGTCTCCCCCATAGGAGCTGGCAGAGGATAACCAGCACAGATACATAGTATTTTCTACAGATTCCAGCTTTAAACTGAAAGTTCATTATAGAACTGTTTGCATCAGAGAACTCAGAAAAATAGCTCCGTATTGGGTATCTTTCAAAGAGATTTTATTACTGAAGCTACCAGAAATAACCTCTTTTAAGTCTACTTTGTATGCTAATGAAGCTATAACATGGTTCTCCAGGGGAAAAATTGTAATTATGCTTCAATAAGTTAGTTTTATTAGGGAAGGGGATATTTTATTATCCAAGACCCTGCCCCTTCATTTCATCCTGGTACTTTGTAGAGATGAGACTGAGAGAACAAAGCCCTGCAAGGAGACTGTAGCTGGAGACATTTTCCTGGTTTCAAAGCTCATTTTTTTCCCTTTAGGCCGGGTGTGGTTTTCTCTTTAGGCAATATAAGAAGTTCCAGATCTCTGTAGTATCTTCCAGTGCTCCTGAGAAGGGATTGAGGAAGGATTTAATTTAGAGACATTTTGAAAGAGTGAGATGGATGCAAGATGAGCTGGGTGGACCCACCCTGTCCTGGTTCCTCAGCGCCACTGGGAATAAATGCTTTCAATTGCACATCTCTTTGTTTACTTTTCTTAGTCTCCTCAAGAATCCTTAGTGCATTAAGAGCTGGTTGTTTCTTTAGCAGGGATTTCCGGATAAACAGTTTAAAGTTCCCTTTTTAAAAAAACACTCCACTAAATAAATAAATACATAAATGAATAAATAAAAAAAATAGTAGCTTAATTCTAGTCCATCCAAGAATGCTTTTTTCCACTCAGCTGTTTAAGGCACAGATTCAATGAAATTTAAATCGCTCTCTTATATTCCTCTGATTTAATCAGTGTTGATATTAAATTATATAAGTTTGGATTTCTGTCTTGAAACAGATGTATTTCCCCTTCTCTCTTTCCTTCCTTCCTCCCTCCCTCCCTCCCTCCCTTCCTTCCTCCCTTCCTTCCATTTTTCTTTTGGAAGATGGAAGCTCGAGTAAGTGTTGCAATAATTAATCTTCATCAAGCTTTCATCCTCCCAGTTAGTTCCTAGGGCAGCTGCAATAAATTGCCACGAACTTGGTGGTTTCAAACAATAGGAATTTATTCCCTCACAGTTCTGTTGGCTGGAAGTCCAGAATCAAGGTGTTGGTGGGCCATGCTCCCTCTGAAGACTCTAGGGAAGAATCTTTCCTTGACTCTTCCAGCTTCTGGTGACTCCACGTCTCTTGGTTTGGGGGCTGCATGGCCCCAATCTCTGCCTCAATCTTCACTCTGTGTTCTGTCATCTTCTTAAAGGGACAGCAGTCATCAGATTTAGGGGAAACCCTATTCCAGTATGCTCTCACCTTAATCCTTAACTAATTACATCTGCAAGGACCTGTTTCCAAATAAGATCACTGTAATGGGTTGAATAACGTCCCCCCAAAATTCATGTCCACCTGGAACCTCAGGATGTGCCTTTATTTGGAAATAGAGTCTTTGCACGTGTAATTAGTTAAATTAACATGAGGTCATACTGGATTAGTGTGGACCTAAATCCAATGACTGGTGTCTTTATAAGAAGGGCAGAGGACCCAGAGAGAAGAAGGCATGTGAAGTAGGAGGAAGAGATTGGAATAATGCACACAAGCCACAAGCCAAGGAACATGAAGGATTGTTGGGGGCCACTAGAAGCTAGGAAGGGAAAAGGAAGGATTCTTCTCAAGTCTGCAGAGAGAGCGTGGCCCTGCCAAAACCTTGATTTTGGCATTCTGGAGACCGGAATTGTGAGAGAATAAATTTCTGCTGTTTTAAACCACCGAGTTTGTGGTTATTTGTTATGTGGTCCTAGGAAACTAACAATCACGCTCTGGGTTTCCAGGTCAGCATGAATTTGCCGGACCCTATTCAATCCACCATACCTCTTTCGCCTACTCCTCTTCTTTGCCACTTTTTTTTTTTTTTGCGGTATGCGGGCCTCTCACTGTTGTGGCCTCTCCCGTTGCGGAGCACAGGCTCCGGACGCGCAGGCTCAGCGGCCATGGCTCATGGGCCCAGCCGCTCCGGGGCATGTGGGATCTTCCCAGACCGGGGCACGAACCCGTGTCCCCTGCATCGGCAGGCAGACTCTAAACCACTGCGCCACCAGGGAAGCCCTCATGCACACTTTGACAAACCCTGGACTACGTACACTACATCCTCATCAGTGAGGAGATGCTCTGCATAAGGACTGGTAGGAGGGGAACATCAGCTTTAAAAGTGTTACTTTCTCATTTCCTGCTCTTGCCATGAAGTGATTCAACCTAACTTCACTTTGGTCTTGCTCATCATCTGTTCTTCCTCCCCTTCCCTCTTTGCCAGTTTAGGGAGCTGGAAGCTCAACGTATGACTCTGCTGTTAATTAGCTCTGTGACATTGGCTTGGGAGCATCACCTTTGTGGACCTGAGTTTCTTTAGCTTTAGAAAGGAAGGGGCTGAATGAACTCCGTGCTCTATACTTTCCTTCCAAATGGAAACAATTCCATGGTTTTGTTGACATCTCCATGCCAAATTTGCTGTTTTCTCCTCATGTTTTGGCTTGGTACCTTTGTTTATCTTTATCTGCTGTTATTTCCAATATGTAAATGACTTCTGTGAAAAAGATGTGGGAAAAGTTGACAGGTGCATCTTAAGTCACTCATATAGCACTCGGATGAGGGTACAGCATTTGTTAAAATGTTCATACTGACGATAGTGAACATTTGTTGAATAATTGCTCTCTGCCAGGCATGGTTCCTCCTGTAGTGGCTGATTGCCGTGGGTCTGGCACGGGGAGTGCAGAGATAGACGGGAGGTGGAGCTCTGATAGCAGAGGTGTCAAGCACATGCTGGGTTCTCTGAGTGTGTGCAAACCAGGTAGGGTCTGATGGGTATAGGATTCCCATGACATTTGGTGTGGAACAATGAGCAATGCTTTGATGTGGAACACATTAATTAGATGGCAAAGTGAGCTACGTTTTTTTTTTTTGCGGTACGCGGGCCTCTCACTGCTGTGGCCTCTCCCGTTGCGGAGCACAGGCTCCGGACGCGCAGGCTCAGCGGCCATGGCTCACGGCCCCAGCCGCTCCGTGGCATGTTGGGATCTTCCCAGACCGGGGCACAAACCCGTGTCCCCTGTATCAGCAGGCGGACTCTCAACCACTGCGCCACCAGGGAAGCCTGTGAGCTAAGTTTTGACACATCCAGGTGGACTCATTCATTCATTCGTCCATTCGGTTGTTCACTTACCCATTTATCAAGTATTTATTTTTTCCTGCTATGTGCTAGGCAATAACCCAAGAGCTAAATAGGGGTTGGCAACCGGAAGGATGAATGTAAAGAGAGAAGCATCCTGACAAAAAGGATGAATAGAGTGTGCATGGAAGGAGGCCCAGATGACGAGGAAGTGTGGCTTAGGTGGCCTCATTCTTCATGGGCCCATCTGACTCCAAAATCTTCTGATGGCATATCTCTCTAATAGGAAGGAATTTTATAAGCATAACTTTATCCACAGTGGAATGCCCTAGCATCTGGGACAAAACCCAGCAGCTGTGTGGCCGTGTGGTGCAGTGTGCAGGGCAGGGAGTTGGTAAAAGTTATGCCTCCAGCTGACATTGCAGCTGGGAGTTAAGATTGGCAGAATGTACTTACTGAAAGTGGCAAGCCGCCAGGTTCTCAGAGCTCATACTCTGTGCCTGCCTCGCCGGCTTGTTGACGACCAGCAATTGTCAAGACCACTCTTTTATAGCTCCATTCCAAAATGGGAAATTTTCAATGATTCACTAATAATGTGAGGTCACTTGCAAAATTGCCTCAAGTCATCAAAACTGATTACAGTCATGTGAAACACTGTGGCACATTACTTTGAATGTTTCATCTAATGTGCCTAAGCTTCATGCAGCAAAACTGCACCAAAACAAAAGCTATAAAAAGATCTGCCGAAACAGCAAAAAGGAAACACTGAAGCAAACACAAATTTGAGTCTTTGGAAACATACACTACGCCTCTTTTGGATATTGCATCCAGTATCCCTTGAGCTTGGAGTGTACAAATAAATGCCCATATAATGACTCTTTAACTGTGTAATTACATGCTTCTTCATGCCCTGTGGATTGATTAGCAATTACACATGGAATTGCTAGGGGAAAAAAATGAGACCTGCTGAAGTGGTTTCTGTCAAGTGGTAACTGAACATGGTTGAAAATGATTGTTTGCAAAATGACTCTGGTGGTTATTTCGATAATGATGGTTTCCAGAACTTGAAGTTTGTGATAAACAGTTTTCAGGACCTGAGAAAAACTGTGTTGGCTACAGCTGGGGAGTCTTTCTCAAGATTCTATCAAGAGTCTTGGTCTTCCTTTTTCTCAGAGTAAAGTCATATCGACATTTCACAGAAAGAAAGCTGGATTGTAGTTGGTGCCGTGTGTGGGACTGGGTTTGGACCAACCTGTGTAATTGTGGTAGGGCTTTAGGAATGAGATAGAGAATGTTTCCAATATCATCAAATCACCAAATGGGTTTTTCTGTAATTGCTAGTTTAACAATGCTCCTCTCCCTTCTAAGAATGGTTATTTAATAATATTTGGTCTTATAAACTTCTGCTGTACTGTAAATGACCATTGGCAATGAATCTTAGTGGTAGCTGGGTCCCTCACTTACTAACATATGAATTTTGAGTTTGGGTATTACAAAGGGTTTGGCAGGGAGCAGACTCCAACTCAGATGGTTCAACAGATTTTTAAGGAAGCGGCTACTTGCAAGCATGGGCACAGGGTAAGGGTATTTGTGTTCCCAGAGACTAGTAACAACGGGAAGCTGTTACTACCCTTAGTTCTGAAGGCACAAGGAGAAGAATTAGCATTACAGGAAGCCAGTGAGAGACAGGAGCTGGAGTCTCAGAGGGCCACAGACAGTGCCAGAAAGTGTAGCTCACTGGAAGAAGACGGTGGGAGGAGATTCCTCAACTTCCCTCCTCCTGACCTGACCTCTAGTTAGTGGCTCCCATTGGTCTTGTCCAACCAGAAGCCTGCCAGTAAGGGGGCTCTGGGTAATGTGTCTTTAGGAGGAAGTCTCAGGTCATAGAACAGGGCAGAGAAGGCAGGAGGATGATCCAGAGTGGAGGTGAAAGCAAACAGAAGAATCCATGCAGATCCTAGTAATACTGGCTGCCATCTGTTGTGTTCTTGCTATATGCCAGGCACTGTGCAAACTGCTTTATACCCACAATCGTCAAAGTGGTCCCAGACCCTCATAGTACTCTGTATCCATAATTCTCAGTGACTGTAGACCCTCATAGTACTCTATATACATAATTCTCATAGTGAGGCTCAGACTAGTTATAGCATAAGTGAGGCATATACACACAGGCTTGGGAACATAAAACTAGGGTTTGAATATCAGCTCTGCTGTTTACTAGCCAAAAAAAAGTTTCCCCCCTTTTTATTAATGAAGAAACTAAGCCTCAGTGTGATTAAATAACTCTCTCAAGATCACACAGCTAATAAGAACGTATATGAAGAACAAAACACCGTAGTTCTTTACTGAGAGAAGCTCTGAATAAATTGGCAAATATTCCATGTTTCTGAATGGGAAGACTTCAAATTTTAAGATATAAATCATTTCATCACTCAATAAGTGTCTAAGTGCATAACAACAAACAAACAAACCAGCAAATATATGCTGCACAATATAACCGTGCGACGCAGCATGGCATTTGGTCTCAAATATCTGTAAAATAGGCTTCACAACTTTTTTCCTTTCCTTTTCTTTCTTTCTTTTTTTAAAACAAGTTTTACCACAAGGATTAAATAAGATAGTATTTCTATGCTTAATAGGGTGTCTGGCATATAGTAATTGATCAATTGATCAATAAATATAGGCAGTTATACTTTTTTAACATCTTTATTGGAGTATAATTGCTTTACAATGGTGTGTTAGTTTTCACAAAGTGAATCAGCTATACATATACATATAGCCCCATGTCTCCTCCCTCTTGCGTCTCCCTCCCACCCTCCCTATCCCACCCCTCTAGGTGGTCACAAAGCACTGAGCTGATCTCCCTGTGCTATGCAGCTGCTTCCCACTAGCTATCTAGTTTACATTTGGTAGTGTATATATGTCCATGCCACTCTCTCACTTCGTCCCAGCTTACCCTTCCCCGCCCCCCACCCCACCATGTCCTCAAGTGCATTCTCTATGTCTGTGGCTTTATTTCTGTCCTGCCCCTAGGTTCTTCATAACCATTTTTTTAGATTCCATATATATGTGTTAGCATATGGTATTTGTTTTTCTCTTTGTGATTTACTTCACTCTGTATGACAGACTCTAGGTCCATCCACCTCACTACAAATAACTCAATTTCATTTCTTTTTATGGCTGAGTAATATTCCATTGTATATATGTGCCACATCTTCTTTATCCATTCGTCTGTCAATGGACACTTAGGTTGCTTCCATGTCCTGGCTATTGTAAATAGTGCTGCAGTGAACATTGTGGTACATGACTCTTCTTGAATTATGGTTTTCTCAGGGTATATGCCCAGTAGTGGGATTGCTAGGTCATATGGTAGTTCTAGTTTTAGTTTTTTAAGGAACCTCCAGACTGTTCTCCATAGTGGCTATATTAATTTACATTCCCACCAACAGTGCAAGAGGGTTCCCTTTTCTCCACACTCTCTCCAGCATTTATTGTTTGTAGATTTTTTTTTTTTTTTTTTTTTTGTGGTATGTGGGCCTCTCACTGTCGTGGCCTCTCCCGTTGCAGAGCACAGGCTCCGGACGCGCAGGCTCAGCGGCCATGGCTCACGGGCCCAGCCGCTCCGCGGCATGTGGGATCCTCCCGGACCAGGGCACGAACCCGTGTCCCCCGCATCGGCGGGCGGACTCTCAACCACTGCGCCACCAGGGAAGCCCTGTTTGTAGATTTTTTGATGTTGACCATTCTTGATGTTGATTGGTGTGAGGTGATACCTCACTGTAGTTTTGATTTGCATTTCTCTAATGATTAGTGATGTTGAGCATTCTTTCATGTGTTTGTTGGCAATCTGTATATCTTCTTTGGAGAAATGTCTATTTAGGTCTTCTGCCCGTTTTTGGATTGGGTTGTTTTGTTTGTTTTTTTGATATTGAGCTGCTTGTAAATTTTGGAGATTAATCCTTTGTCAGTTGCTTTGTTTACAAATATTTTCTCCCATTCTGAGAGTTGTCTTTTCATCTTGTTTATGGTTTCCTTTGCTGTGCAAAAGCTTTTAAGTTTCATTAGGTCCCATTTGTTTATTTTTGTTTTTATTTCCATTTCTCTAGGAGGTAGGTCAAAAAGGATCTTGCTGTGATTTATGTCATAGAGTGTTCTGCCTATGTTTTCCTCTAAGAGTTTTATAGTGTCTGGCCTTACATTTAGGAGATAAAAGACCTATATGCAGAAAACTATAAGACACTGATGAAAGAAATTAAAGACGATACAAACAGATGGAGAGATATACCATGTTCTTGGATTGGAAGAATCAACACTGTGAAAATGACTATACTCCCCAAAGCAATCTACAGATTCAGTGCAATCCCTATCAAACTACCAATGGCATTTTTCACAGAACTAGAACAAAAAAATTCACAATTCGTTTGGAAACACAAAGACGCCGAATAGTCAAAGCAATCTTGAGAAAGATAAATGGAGCTGGAGGAATCAGGCTCCCTGACTTCAGACTATACTACAAAGCTACAGTAATCAAGACAGTATGGTACTGGCACAAAAACAGAAATATAGATCAATGGAACAGGATAGAAAGCCCAGAGATAAACCCACACACATATGGTCATCTTATCTTTGATAAAGAGGCAGGAATATACGGTGGAGAAAAGACAGCCTCTTCAATGAGTGGTGCTGGGAAAACTGGACAGCTGCATGTGAAAGAATGAAACTAGAACACTTCCTAACACCATACACAAAAATGAACTCAAGATGGATCAAAGGCCCTTCTTGTCTGTGTCACATGGCTTGGCTTTAGCATGGATACAAGGTAATTTACCCTGCAGATGTTTGCATAAGAAAACATTGTACAACATTAACTTTAGAACAGTTTGTAAACGAGAAGAGGCTTTTTATTTAATCACTGCAGTATATTCAAGGTTTAGAACTCCTCAGCGAGTGGAAAGCCAACTCACTGGCATATCCAGCATCCCATGTGGGGCCAACTGGAGAGCCTTGGCTAGAAACTGTGCTTTTAATAAAACCCAGTTGATTTTTAGTCATTTGTCATATGCATGGAAACTTGTTGAAAAATATAAAGCACTTCATGTCCTGGTTGCTGTGCAGTGACTTGATAGAGATGATGTTTTCTACTTGCCCTGTCCTCAGCCTCCGGCACTGCCACCGGTAACCAAAGCCACACCTGGGAAGTGAACTGCTGAGAAAATGCATGTTTGCTAAGCTACTCAGGAAGGGAACACCAGTGTAGGTAATGCTGCATGAAAACTAATGTGGCCAGTGTTTCCCACTTTAAGAAAATGACAGTGCTAATAGCAAAAGGAAGAATTCTTTTCTTATATCTTACAGAGGACCAATCTAAATGTGCCAGTGATGGCACAGCTCCCAGATACTGAGTCATTTCCTACTGTCCTCTTGCTCTGCACCTTGACTGTTAGAACCCAGTGTATCAGTGAGGGTTAGGTGGTTTGTTCTGTCCGTACAAGAAATGGACTACCTAGATTCTACCGTCTGTAGCTGTTTTCGAGGACCACATAGAAAGACACTTTTGAATGACAGAGTTGGGTGATGCCAGGGTTACAGGAAGAGGTTTATATTTGTGCCTGAGCCACAGGTTAGCTAATGTCCACAGTAGAAGAACAAATGAAAAACTGACATGTCACCTTATGCTTGAAATGCCAAATATTTGGTTGCATAAAACTTCTTTATGTCAGCGTCAGAGGAGTTAACTGACTTGGCTGTTAATGAAATGAAATGTAAGACTCGGGAAAATCATATACATTTTAAAACTTCTATTTTAGGGACTTCCCTGATGGTGCAGTGGTTAAGAGTCTGCCTGCCAGTGCAGGGGACACAGGTTCAATCCGTAGTCCCGGAAGATCCCACATCCTGTGGAGCAAATAGGCCCGTGCGCCACAACTACTGAGCCTGTGTTCTAGAGCCCACGTGTCACAACTACTGAGCCCGCACGCCTAGAGCCTGTGCTCCACAACAAGAGAAGCCACCGCAGTGAGAAGCCCGTGCACCGCAACGAAGAGCAGCCCCTGCTCACCACAACTAAAGAAAGCCTGCGTGCAGCAACGAAGACCCAAAGCAGCCAAAAATAAATTTTAAAAAAAGAAGCTTTAAAAAAAGAAACAAAACTTCTATGTTAATGGCACTGTGGCTTTAATACAGAGCATTTCTTTTGCCTCCTTAAACAGGATTATTACTGAGTTTTCCAATTTTTATTCCTTATCGTGCACATATCAGCCAATTTTGCCTCTGGCACTGGCATACGTTTAGATTATGACCTCTTTGTAGAGAAATAGGTGGGCTTAGGAAGAATATTTGTACTCCAGAAGAAAAATCTCTTCTGCATAATTGGACATGTCAGTTTATAAAAGGGTAGCAGAAACCTGTACAAATATAAATTGGTTTCATTGTTTATCTGCCCATGATTTTGACTGATAGATTTTCAATTTTCTGTTTGTGGATATTTTGAAAAACTCTTATAGTTGTGATAAAGGTTAGGAAGTTTGATTTGGTTGTTGAGTCTTTGATTCTTGGAAAACAAGTGAGTTTGATTTTAGTTTGCATTTTTTCTTGATTAACTCATTCTGAATGTTTTTGTCCCTGAGTGGCCGCAGGTGACGTGGATCAGTAGGTTAAATAGAAGCAAATTCCAAGGCAAGATTCCTGAAAGGGCAAGTTTGAGGTGACTCACACATTGACCCTGTGGTGAGAAAGAGAGAAACTTATTAATTACAAGTCACTTCCATTCAAACCCCATTTAAGAAATTTTTACCTAGCTTAACTTATCTCTGCCTACTGAGAGATTTAGACAGCACATTCTCCCTGACAAGAAGGTTTGTGCACACATGTGGAAGTTCATTTTATTTGTAAATCTGTTATTGATCACAGTATGACCATACATTTAACTCTGTGTTTTAAATATTAAAACATTAAAAGTGTAAATATTAAAAGTTTAAAAATGTTTCATCTTTCATGACTTGCCGTCCAAGTCAAATTGATCATCTTCACCTTTAACTTGGGAAAGTATAAGCAAAGACAGACTTTTGAACTAATTCACGTGGGGACAGTTCCTTAAGCCTTCAAATTCACATCTAAAGTAGGAAGAAGGGTTTTCTCCCTCCTTGAGCAGGGCCCTTCTGCTTGTTTGCGTATGGGCACTTCCATATATATGAGTTGCAGCCTTCTTTTTTTTTCTTTTTTTTTTTTAACCAGAATCCTCTCAGTAATGATCAAAGAAATAGATCAGTCAGAAGGGGCTTTCCCTACTGTAATAGATTGTCTGACTGGATGTTCAGTCAGACAATCTATGTTCAAAAAGAAAAAAAAGGCAGAGACTTGCTGAAGCCACATTCAGTGCCAGGACAGAATGCTCCATGGGTCCCCATCACATCCCCCAATTTAGGTCCTCTTATTAATCCCATTTTACTGCTGGGGAAACTGAAACTCAGTAAGGATGTGACTGGGTCACGGTTACTCAGCTTGAATCAGGTCATTATTTCCCCAGAGCTCTCAGCATTGTCTGTATTGCCTCTAAAGGAAGATGGTTCAGACAGAAGAGGAACTCTGTCTACAGTGAGCTTCTGACACCAGAGTGACATGCAGCCAGGTGAGCGGGAGTCGCTTGGCTGTTAAATCAGTATGTTCCTTCAGTGACCATGGGCAAGTCACTTAATCTCCTGGGAGCTCAGTTTCCTTACTTTTAAAATGAGACAGTTGGACAGAATGCCATCTGGGCTTGATAATATTCTTTAAGTGTCCAAGTATGTACTTCCATAGGTTAAATGTCCGGTCTGGAATACTTCAATTACTTATTGAGAGTGGGGGATTTTTCCATTTTAAGACAGCTAATCAGTATAAACTTCATACTGCCCCACTCCATTTTGGGCACAAGGAAATTTGTTTTTGAACCTACTCTCTAGAAATTGCCTTCTGAAGGCCACGCTTTTTGACTTCTTTGTTGCACTAGCTCACACTTAACTGATGGTTTCAGCATGTGGTTTTGATGTGAGGGTGAGTAGTTTTACCAGTGAGGGTGAAACTTTAGCCCTATTTCCTTAACTGCCAGAATAAGGAGGAGGAAAACATCTGAAATGGGTATCCATGAATGTGTCCTGTTTCAGCGAGAAGGATTTAATGAAATGGGCCTGGTCGATATCAGCTTGACAAATAAATGAGCAGCCACATCAAATTGTACATAATGTAATCCAAACTGGGGGTGGGGAAGATTGTCAGGATAAACCTGCATCAGATCACATGCGGCTGCTTCCAGATGTGCTTCTCATCTGTTACGTCAAACAAGATTCCTTAGTACCAGAACTATTGCCAGGTCTGTTGGGTGATGATTCAGAGTTAAAGAAAGATATGTATGAGACCGTTTGGGGACTAAGTGAAAAGTTATCTCTTCACATTTTGAGATGAGAGAATGAAATGTCAAAAGAGAGATAAAATGTGTTATTGTCCTTTTACAGAGGAAGAAACTGAGGCTTGGCGAAAGTAAATAATTTGCCCTGGTTACCCAGAATCAGCTGTTAAACTTACATCTATACACTACACTACAACTCTATTTTAATCACTTCCATCACATAGTAGTAGTGTGGTATGGTAAGCCAAGCTGCTACGGATGAATGGAGAAAATAACAGATATATAACTATTTCAGTAAGCCAGAGGGACAAATTCTTGGCAATCCACGCTACATAAAAGCCAGGAATAGATCAGAGAATCAAACTGTTAGTTATAGAGCAATAGACTCATTAAAAGACACGTCAAAATGAAAAGTTGTTTAATAGATAGAAAACTAAGATAGCAAATTGGACCAGTTAGGGTAAAGCTAGCTGCATAACGAACACCAGACTGTCGGTGCCTCAGTGTTACTGAACTTTACTTCTTGCTCTCACGTTCCTGGTCAAGTGGGTGACCACCCATCTAATCAGTGATTAGGGTACGCGGGCTCTTTCTGTTCCTTGTACAGTCTGTGAAACCTCTGCATTCGGCAGAGAGTGGGGAAAAAGAGTGAAGGTAGGGCAGTTGCTCCTTAATATTCCTGGTCCTAGAGTGACATACATCACTATCACTCAAGAACTAGTCCCGTGGCCTCCTCACCTCGGTGCAAGGGGGGCTGGGAAATGTAGTCCCTGACTGTGCAGCCACTTCCCAGAAACAACTCTACACTATGGAAGAGGCAGCATGAGTCTTTGGGAGATCATCAGCCACTTGGCTACACAAATGGGCCTTCTAGACCTCACCTAAATGAGTTTCACTTACTTGTCACAGCAGAGGATTGAATTGGAGAATATATTTGGGAAAGGGGCAGCGTGGTGCTTAACTTCAAATGGCGACGTTTCCAGTCATCACAGTTTAAAATATTCCCATCAAAATATTGTGCACAAGGTCCTAAGATACCCTATTTCTGTAGCTCTACTTCTGTTTTGTTGTTGTTATTTTCTTAACATTTTACAAACTCAAAAGAACAGGACTTACTGCCTTTTTTTTTTCCTTTCTTTTTTCTATTTTTTTCATGCAAGAGATCATGAAATGGTTTCTGAGTTGTAGCTCTCTAAACTCAGAGGCTTGCCAAGAGTGTTTTTAATGGCATCATCTGTGACATTTTCTACAGCTATTCTGATGTGTCAAAATGCATTTCTCTTAGCATGGAACTCCTGTGTCAGAGTAGCTGGCAGGATGAATAGATATTTTCTCTGGAGAGACTGGTTTGAAATGAAAGCAAAATCTGAGCTTATTGAGAAATCTAGCAAAGACTCTTCCTAGTGAAGGTGTTCTTATATAGAGCTGTGAGGTACCCTGATTGTTACCAATTTCCAGTTTTGGCTCTTATACTTTCAGTAATTTTGCTGAGAATCTGTCGATATCAAACTTACACAGTGGGGCAAATTATTTTGCATTTACTTGGAGACTAAATAGTCAGAACCTTTCTCTTCACTCACAAGGTTCAACCCCTCTGCCTTCAGAATGGAGTGTGGGGTCCCTTAGCTATGGAAATGGGATATAAATGGTGGAGTCCATTAAGCCGAGTTATGGGTAGAACCTCCTTCGGTTACTAATTGAATCAGCGCAGTTGCAAATCTGTGTTCTTGTAGGCCCGAACAGCTTTAGGCATGTTGGTCGAAGATGCAATTAGTAAACATGCAGTTAATTTTGAAATACCTTTTAATCTGCTGTTTTAAATGGCTGCCAGTCAATACCAGCTTTCTGGCTGTGACAGTAAATATACATATTTATTATCAATTCAACCACATGATATTTTTTGAATATCTATCATATGGAAGGCATGCAGGGCACACTATTGGAAATATTAAGAATAATGAGGTCTTCCCTGGTGGCGCAGTGGTTGAGAGTCCGCCAGCTGATACAGGGGACACGGGTTCGTGCCCCGGTCCGGGAGGATCCCACATGCCGCAGAGCGGCTGGGCCCATGGGCCATGGCCGCTGAGCCTGCGCATCCGGAGCCTGTGCTCCGCAACGGGAGAGGCCACAACAGTGAGAGGCCCGCGTACCGCAAAAAAAAAAAAAAAAAAAAAAGAATAATGAGCAAACATAATCTCCAAAATTGAGGTATTTATGGTTCATCCATGTTTCTAGATAGATGCATGTTAATAATACCAGCTGTGGCATTTGTCTTAGGGCCAAGAGAGTGAAACAAGCTGAATTCTTAGACGACTTTGGAGGAGGGAGGGAACTTGGACGGCTAGGATTGTTATGTCAAGGGAGATACCATGGGTAATGGTATTCTTCCTTGGATTTTGATTAATATAAATGACTTAAGTTTATTTAACTTTTTGATTGACTGTTTATTTATTTTCCTCAAAACGCATTCACATGCAGCATCTCATTTGTATTGTTTCAGCTGTTTGTAAATGTGAAGAGCAGGTATTATTGGTCTGTTTTCCAGATGTGGAACTTGAAGCACAGAAAGTCATAGCAGGAGCCCCACCAGAGATCCAGAGTGTGTGAAATCCAGGACTAAACCAGAAGTAGTATCTTTTCTATGAGACCTTTGTACCTCCCTATATAATAAACTTTTGCTAAAAATAAATAGTTCCCTAATAGAGGTACATTCTTATACCTAAGTTGGTAGAAAATTTATGCTTGAGTAAGCAGGGAAAGATAGTAGATAAAGCTTGAGTGTTGGAAATAAAGGGATTAGAATATTCACTTTGCCATTTACTAGATATATGATCCTGGGGGAGTTACTTAACCTCTCGGAATCTCACTTCTGTAAATACTTGGGTTTGTTGAGAGGATTTGCAAAACAATATAAGGGAAATAGCACAGTGCCTAGCAAGCAGTAAGCACTCACTAGCTAGTACTTCTTATTTTATTTTTAAAGTATTTTTTCCAGTTTTATTGAGATATAATTGACATACATCTCTGTATATGGTATATAGCCTAATGGGTCGACTTACACATAGTGTGACATGATTACTGTAATAAGTTTAGGTCGATTCATCATCTCATATAGGTATAGTAAAAGAAAAGGCAAAAAGAGCAAAAAATGTTTTTCCTTGTGGTGACAACTCTTAGGATTTACTGTCTAAACAACTTTCGTATATAACATACAGCAGTGTTCATTATATTTGTCTTGTTGTGCATTACATCTGCAGTACTTATTTATAACTGGAAGTTTGTACCTTTTGACCACCTTCCTCCAATTTCCTCCCTCCCACCCCTGCCCTTGGATAACCACAAATCTGATCTCTTTTCCTGTGAGCTGGTTGCTTTTTTTAAAGATTCCACATATAAGTGAGAAAATACAGTAGTATATATAGCTTGAAATCACGAAGTTCATTCTATTCCAAATAGCGTATGGATGTCATAACAGTGGTAGGGCAAGTGGAACTGTAAGTTGGTGTCTCCTTGTGGAAGATCAAAAGGAGGGTGGGAAAGGTTAGTGCACCAACCTTTCCATGGAAGGCACAGAGAGAGAGAGAGAGAGAGAGAGAGAGAGGCCAGACTAGCTCTCTCACACACGTGGTTTAGGCTTAGCTGCCATTGGGATCAGATATTAGGCCAAGTAAAACAGAACTGTTCTCCACGGAGAAGACCCATGAGGGTATGCTGGATAAAAAAAGGCCCTGCCAACTTGTGGTTAGCTATGAGCGGGAAGTCTCAGCCTACTGAGGGATGCCCACAGTTGGGAAGAAAAACTGAGAACTGTGCAGTAGCAAGTGAAATAACTGTTAGTTTCACCATTTCTCCTTTGCCTCATTGCTCAGACTTACTGGCTACCAATAAATGTTGAACCTCCAGTGAGACAGAGCAAACTTGGGGAGGGAAAGACAGCTTAACTGAGAGCTGAAAAGTTTAGGAGCTAGTGGCTGAACTACCACATGTAGTTGGTAGGTTCCAAATCACTTAATAGGTTTGGAACCTACTTTTCTCTGAATGTATTCTTGGATAACTTCTGGGTCAGATGGCTCTTACATTCATAGGAATAATAGCTAAACTCCTGGGAGGTTATCATGCAGTCAGGATACTCTGTACCTTGGTGAAGATACTGAAATTTCTAATCTTCTTTAATTCTATTTCAAGTTGAGGTCTTTATTCTTTTTTGATATGTAGCATTTACATGAGATTAGAGTCTCTGGGTAATGTCCACTGTGGATTGATCTTGTGGGGTGTCACAAGTAATTTGTTACTAATAGGAAAACAGTAAAGTTTGTGAATGATTCACTTAAATTAATAAGTGGACTCGAGGCTATTCCTGTAACCCTTACTTTCCTTCAAATATACTTTTCATGAGTGAGAGAGAAAGGGAGTGGAGTGATAACAGGAACATACTTAGAACATACAAGAACATATGTGTGTGCATGCTTAAACTCACACTCACGTGTACTGAAAGTCTCTGCCAAAGAGATCCCTTATCTGACATGTGGTTAGCAATTATGGCAATAACAATTTATTAGTTCTATTCTGCTCTGCATATTTTTAGGGTGTTAGGGAAATTGGGGTGAGCTATGAGAGTATGCTTCAATTTAGTATTGACATTGGGGTGGGCTATACAAGTGTGTTTCACTTTATCTAAATTGGGATGGGCTATGAGAGTGTGTTTCACATGTTTTATATTGATTAATGGTCAGCCCTTAAAAAGACCTCTGTTTTTATGTCACACTCTCTCGGACCCCTTGGGAGAACTTTGCATGCAGTGCTGATTGATTGCAGTGCCAGAGAGATTTATAAATATTTAAATGGGAATTTCAATTTTTTAACTTGCAGAAGGATAACTTAAGGACTAGGTTAGTTAACTGTTACCAAAATAAAGCAAGAGAAATGGGCAAGGAAAACTGTCTGCTCTAGTATAGAACTTTTCTTTATTAAGTGAGAATAGAAAGACATGTACATTTTTTTAATGTGGAAGCTGAAAACTTATACTTTCAAGCTTATGAAGCCTTCAGACCTCACTAGAGCAGGTCTTTGAAGACACAGGAAAGTCAAATACCAGTTAATCAGGAAAAAAGAAACTAAACTAGAAACCGTTTGTGATAACAGTTGGCTGCTCTTTTGGGCGCTCCGTATGCCTAAGTATATAGTTCATTTATGATCAGGCATCTTTGGAGAACAAAGTGCTCCATGTAACATAATTTTCTAGGTTACCCCTTTACGTCAAATTAAGAGATAAAAATGCTTTATCTGAGGTGAAAATTCCTGTAAAGTATTGAAAGTTCTCAATCCAGAGGACAGTGAACCCAGTTCAACCTTTTAATGCATATTAATGGCTTCATTTCTTCTATTGTAGATTGTAAGATATATCATTACTGAATTTCATTAAAGGAAAGAAACACTACTATGTTAAAGGAACACATCAGTTCCAAGACTGATTTCAATTTCAGAAACATTAAAAAGTGAAAACGTAGAGGAAAATGATAGTAATTAAGACCAAACTGGATAGGGCCATTGAAAATAGTTCATCAGTGTGAAAGACCCCAGTCTTCCTTGTTTGAGCAATTTTGTTTGCTCATTGTAGGTTTTCTCATGCCCGGTAAAACCTCCCACTGAGACAGCATGTCAGCCTACTGCCTTTGCCCACCCCTTAGGTTTGCAATTTCTAATATGCTTGGGAGTGGTGAACCAGTTGTTACACAGTTAGGGCTATCTGTAAGATTAGGGGCCTTCCAGAAAACTGCACAAATTTGGGGGCTCTCTTTTTGCTGTGCTCCAGCTTGGGGCTTGTCATGGATCTTAGCTGCCAGATTTGTGACTGCTATTAAACTGTGATCTGTAGCTTTAACAAAATATCTCTCACCTAGATGATCAGGAAAGAGTACTAGGTGTTAGGATGATAATTAAAAAAAAAAACAACAAACCCAAAAAAAACAACAAACCCCGCAAAGGTATAAGTAATACTAAAACATCCAGGACATGGAAAAGTAAGGAAAGAAAGTTAGGAGAAGGAAAAAAGTCTAGAGAAGATGTCAAGAAGTGGTAATTTTGAACATCACTTTATTTTATGCTTAAAATCACAAGAATATGATTCACAACCTTCATGGAGCTAAGTGAATGTAAAGGAATGAATCATTTCCAAATGATATTAATAAAATAAAATTCAACTATCACTTTAAATAATTGTTTTTAACCTTGAGATGATATTTTTTCAGCTAGTATCTAGACCGCTGTATTAAAGGTAAACTGAACTATACTTGTGCAGAGCTTATCATTTACAGCTCCTTTTCCTGGTTGCCAATCAGCTAAGATATCTATGTTTACCGAGTAAGAGAGTTCCTATTAGTCAGGTCCAAAGTACACATAACTGTATTGATAAGGGAGACACTCTCAAATGAGTCCCTAAAAGTGACATATCTAAGGGAATTGGAATGTTTTTTTTGTTTGTTTTTTGCGGTACGCGGGCCTCTCACTGTTGTGGCCTCTCCCGTTGCGGAGCATAGGCTCCGGACGCGCAGGCTCAGCGGCCATGGCTCACAGGCCCAGCCGCTCCGCGGCATGTGGGATCTTCCCGGACCGGGGCACGAACCCGTGTCCCCTGCATCGGCAGGCGGACTCTCAACCACTGCGCCACCAGGGAAGCCCTATGCTTTCTTATTACTGCCTCTAGACAGTAACTATCACTTGCCTCTAGAAATAAGTGGCTTCCAAGAAGAATGATCTCAAGTTACTATCTCAGATCCTTCTAATATTTTGCATTGCTGCTTACTTGTACAGCATCATTTATTACCTATGAGACAAAGGGTAGCACACATCCATTTTAATACCCCTTGGATCAGTTTCAATCCATGCCATTTCTAGGGTGTATTTCTTCTGGGAATTCAAGTGGCTTTGACATCATTTTGCCAGGTTTATAAATTATTGAGGGTCATAACTTAAAAAATGTACCCTTTTCTGGGGCAACACTGGCAGCATGAGGGAATTGGGTTATGATAAAAGGCTAGTTTAAGGGCATAAGTTGGGAGCCAGCAACCCTTAAACTGATAACTGTTCCTGGAAAAGTTTGGAGGGGGTCATGATTCAGATTGACACAAAACACAATGCTTGATACAGCTTATGATTTCCCTCCTGAGCTTGGAAATGAGGTATCCATGGACTCTTCCACTTGAGTCTGTATCACACCAGGCTCTTAGTGTGGTTTCCTCAGGCTGCTCTTGAAGGAAAAAAATGGGCTTTTTTCTTTATTATTAGGAATATGTTTAGTTATTGTCTTTAGAGGTGAATGTAAAAAGAAAACCCAGAAAGGTTCTCTACCTCCCCTCTATGTATTCACATGAGTAGATATCTGTTTCACAGATATATACCTGATTCTCAGCTGGAAGAATATTCCTTGTTTCATGCATCTTTGCATTTTTAATTTTAAGTATCAACATCATTTCTATCAGATAAGACCACTCAAAATACCACTAAATTGTGATTAACGGTTTTCAAGGCACTTTCATACATCATCTTATTTGGCCAACATTGGAACCCTGAGAGGCTCACATCATCGTAAGATTACAAATGACAAAGTCCTTGATGTAAGAAGGTAAGGGATGTGTCCAGGTCACCGGGTTAAAGAGCAGTAGAGATAAAATTAGATTCCCTGTCAGGTTCCCTGACAACTTTAGTCCAATGCTGTTTTCTCAAAATGTCTGAAAGATTTCGATTAGGGTTGACTAATGGAAGGAGGATGTTGGGAGGGCAACAAAATCCTTGATATTTACATATTAATTTAGAGTACCAACATTATTTGGTACCTCCTCCCTGGATCTGTCAAGATCTCAGGAGCAGATATACCCTTTGATTCAATTCTGGGAGCAAGGAGTGGGGCCGTTATTAAGGAAAATAAAGGTTACTTGAACACAAACACTTTGATACCATGATTGTTGATCTGATAACCCAGATGGCTACTAAGTGACTAATAGGTGGTATATGCTAGATGAAGTGATGATTCATGTCCTGGGCTGGACGAAGCAGGATGGGGTGAGATTTCATCATGCTACTCAGAATGGTGCATAATTTAAAACTTATGAATTGTTTATCTGGAATTTTCCATTTAATATTTTCAGATCACATTTGACTGAGGGTAACTGAAACTGTGGAAAGTGAAACGGTGAATAAATGGTGGGGGGGACCACTGTGTTCATCTTTAACAGCCCTTCCATTAGAGAGTGTGTTGTTTCTAAAAGCACACCGTTTGGAGAGACTAATGATCAGTTCTTTGAGAAAGGGTAGGCTTACTTTTCACTACTTGACAGATGAAAAGCTCAAGGACCAGAGAGCACAGATACAGACCTGGGAGAAGGACAGTGGTTTGCAGACTTTTATTTCTAAACTCTCTTTCTAGAATCCAATGTCCAGTGTCCCAGACAAACATACCCCTGGGAGTAGCTACATCCTGCCCAGGCTGGTGGGTCTGCTTGGTGCATTCTAGGATGAGCACTTCCCCAGAGTAAAGACATTGCTTTGAAAAACTGGGCATCCCACTTACAGGACCACAGTCATACCATCAGGGCTCTGTTCTTCTTCCCTTCCTGTAAGAGCTAGTGCCCCTTGTCCAGGGTTTTTTTCTCTTCCCCCACTCTGCTTGTTGTATTCCACATCTTCCTCTTTCCTAGATTCATTCCTTTTACTAATCTTTAATTCTTTGAGAGATGGTCTGTGGAGATACATTCTCTGAATTCTGGAATGTCTGAAAAATATCTTCTTTTGCCTTTCTATTTGAATGTTATTTTGATGGGGTTCCAATTCAAAATAATATCTTGTTTATATTCAAAAGGAGTGGTCCTTTCTCTCTTAGCACCCGATGTTGGCAAGAAGAAATTTGATGTCAGTTTGTACCTTTGCAGGCAATCTGTTTCTTCTCTTTTTAAGCTCGTATTGTTCTCTTCCTCGCTAACTTTGATGTTCTAAAATTTCACCACAGTATACAATGTGTGGTTTAATTCATCCTGCTTGGCACTTGATGAGCCCTTTCAAGTTGAGTCTTGAGTTTTTACCTCTGGGATTTTTTTTTCCTTTAAAATTCTTTCACTTCTTCCTTTGTTTTTCCTCCTTCTGAACACCTATTGTACATATATTGAAATATCTTGCTTGATCCTCCATGTCTTTTAACTTTTCTTTCATATTTAGGAACTCTATATTTTTTTGTTCTGCATTCTGGGAGAGTTCCTTGACTTGTTCTTTCAGTTTCCCAAGTTTCTATTCAGTTGAGTACCATCTACTTTTTAGTCCCTCTTTCGGTTTTCTTCCAGTGATTAAAGTTTTAATTTAAAAGATCTCTAGTTAATTTATTTATGGTTATAATATCAACTCCCATCTCTTGAAATAAGTAACTATATTTATTCTAAGTTTATCTTCTCTTTGCTCTATTTCCTCAGGTGTTAGTTCTGTTGAGTTTGGCATGAGTTTCCTAAAACATTTGATGATTCTTATTTATCTCTTTGTCTTTGTACTTGAAAATCCCTGTTTTCCCTACCATACTGTATTTCCAGTTAATGTGCAGAGGATTAGGACATTCTCTGGGAGATGTTTGCTGGTAACTTGTCTTTTGGGTGTCAGCAAATTGCTGTCTTTCCTAGTTTTCTGTAACTACTCTGCCTCTATGACCCTAGCTCCACATCCACTGCTTTAGCTAGTGGTCAGTGTCCCTGCTGTCTGTTGCTTAGCACAAGAGAGACAGTAGCGAGGGGTTAAGTGGCAAGAAAGTATAAATCTAGTTTCCTAATAGATCACTCTGATGAATACCCCAGGGGCTTCTTCTATATCCTGCCTCAGTTGACCTTGAGTGTGGCTTTCCCCGAACATTTCTACTTTATAAGCAGTTTTTGCCTCTCTGGGTTTTGGGGTGTGGTTTCTTTCTGGTTTTGCTTCTGAGTCGAGCTGATCCTGCCTGTTTCTGATCTTTCCTTAAACTCTTTGTTTCATCATGGAACCCTTTCTTTGTTTGCAAGGATGTTTCACACGTTTAAAAATACATTTTTAGTTATTTTGCGGGGTTTTAGGTGGGAGATAGGGAAGATTTATGTGCTCAGTCGGTCATCAACCTCCCCCTCCCATTTTTCTCACGCATGAGAGAAACAGACTTTAAAAAATTTCTCTTTGATTGGTTACATCACACGTTGTAACATCAGTGAGAAATCTCATTAGAGCTAGAGGCTTATCAGAGTGTAGCAGAGCAAACTCTTTTTGAGGTGGGAAGTGGTAGAGGGTCCTCTGAGGTAGCAGGATAAGTGTCTGACAGCAGTGTTTCTCAGTCTCACCCTCTAGTACAGAGGTCGGCAAACGTTTTCTGTAAAGGGCCATATAGCAAATATTTTAAACTTTATGAGCCATATAGTCTTTGTTGCAGCTACTCAACTCTGTTGTTGTGGTGTGAAAGCAGCCATAGACAGTATACAAATGAGTTAGTGTAGCTGTGTTCAAATAAAACTTAATTTTCAAAAACAGTCCTGTGGGCTAGATTTGACTCAAGCCATCGTTTGTCAGCTCCTGCTGATTCAATTTGGGGTCTAGAGTATTATTTAGAATATAAGGTATTTCTCAGACCAGAATTTTAGGAGAAAGTTGATCCATCAGGTAGATCCCATGTATAGAATTTCAATATCAACATAATTTTTAAAATGTCATTCATCATTCTGGTTTTGCCTTGAATTATCTTCAAAGTCAAAGAACACTTATTATTATTGGAGAGCTTAAAAAAGCTTGTGGTCTGGGTCATGTCTGAAAATATTCTGATGCAGAATTTATAGATGTTAGAGAAAGCCCTCTCATAAATACTCAATTATGAGTTTTTGAAATGAAGAAGGAAGAGCCTCCTTCATGTCCCATGAATAACCTTAGTGTAGGGAGATGAGTGGGTATCAGCTGATGGTGATGTAGAAATGGTGGTGATGTAAATCTGCTGATAACTCAAAAGACTTTGATAGGACCAGTGAAGATGAGAAGCTACTTTGGAGGAAGCTACCTGAGCAAGAAAATAGCTTCCCTATACTGCAGAGGAGTTTGTGTAACTTCCGGGCTCTTCACTTTATTATTACAGAATGGAAAGCCATGCCTGAGGTGATGTAGGTGAATCAGGACTTGGAGTGAGGGCTCTGGTTCCCCAGTTTGTTGTCTGTTTCATGACATGTAATATCAATAGATGCCAAGAGATAGCTTTAGAGAAAAAAGTCAAAAAATTGTTCGAGGAGATGAATTCCAAACCCCCTTTGGCTGTGGTTTCTTTTCTATCAAACGATAGGAATGAAAATCATGGTTCTCAGCCCTGACTTTGTATCAGAACCACCTGGACATTTTAAAAATAATTTCTGTACACAGATTTAACGTGAATCAAATGAATCAGTCTCTCCAGGTGGGTCTGGGCATCGGTATTTTTTAAGTTCCCCAGGCAATTCTAATGTACAGCCAGAGCTGGATACCATTGGTCTGACATTTCTCCCATGTACATCCCCCAGTTTAGGGGGAATATCCTAGTTTCAGTTTCTGTTTTGCACATCTCTTTGTGATGACGGGTGACTCATCCTTTCTCCAGGCTGTGGACGGCCAAACATGTTTCCTCTTTATGAATTTCAGTTGGTCCTAATTGGAGTCTTCTTTGGGCATTGCTGATACTTTTTATCTGTCTAGATGACTTTGTTTCATTCTGCATTGACCTTTGTCATATACTGTCTTGTGTCTTCCCTCGTCTTTCCTTTCTATTATTTTGATCAGTTTCTGTCTTATTTTATTAGTCCATTCGGTATAGAAGAGATAAAATGATTTTCTTTCCTGAGCATGGCCTGATGAGTTAAGCAGAGTGAGAACTGTTCTTGCATGTCCTGAAGCTGCTCTTTTTTTTTTTCCATTCCTCATCCCCTCCCCCAACACCAATTCTTTCCCCCTTAAAAATCCCTTGCTTTTCTCAACTCTCAGATGTATTTCTTATTTGTCTCATGTAAGATGCTTGTCAATGTCTCTTCTCTGTTTTCTGGCATTATGGCAAAATAGTAATCATATCATTAAATATTAAAGAAGATCATATAACTCAATATTAAAAACAAAGCACTAATTTTTCCTCTTTTTTTATTTGTTTATTTTTGGCTGCAATGGGTCTTCGTTGCTGCGCGCAGGCTTTCTTTAGTTGTGACGAGCGGGGGCTACTCTTGGTTGCGGTGCGCGGGCTTCTCATTGTGGTGGCTTCTCTTGTTGCAGAGCACGGGCTCTAGGCGTGCAGGCTTCAGTAGTTGTAGCTCACAGGCTCTAGAGCACAGGCTCAGTCGTTGTGGCGCACAGGTTTAGTTGCTCTGGGGCATGTGGGATCTTCCTGGACCAGGGCTTGAACCCGTGTCCCCTGCATTGGCAGGCAGATTCTTAACCACTGAGCCACCAGGGAAGCCCTAATTTTTCCTTTTAACTCTTGTCAAACTCTGTCAACTTTATGAATATCAACCTTGAAAACTCAGTGAGTCTTGTCCACCCAAGTGTGTTACACATAGGTTAATAACCATGTAAATGATTTAGCTCCTTTCTTTACTCTCTGTGTATGTCTTGAAAAAATAAAAAAGTCTAGCTACCTAAATAGTTTTGTCCCCATAATGCTAGAGCAATAATATTGCTAGAGCAATAATTTTAAATTAAATATTTTGCTGGTGCTTGGGTTTGTTTAATTTGGACTCTCTTAAAGGACTTGGATAATGTGTCTGAATTTTTCTGTGCGATACTTAGAACATGCCACTAGGAGCTAAAAATACTTTGGTGTTGGTAGTGGTGTTGCTGAGGGCTCGACACAATGATGCTGTATCCTCAGTGCACTATAACCACAATTAAGATTAGAAATATACCATTTGCCTTTGTGTCACTGGGACCTGTAAGATAAACCACTAATTCAATTTTTCATTCTACCAAAAATTTAAATTATTAAATACTTATATGTGCTAGGAACTAATCATGATGTATGAAGATTTTAATAAAATTTTACAGTAAACTTTTGTCAGTGTTTTTGGCATTGGTGAGGGAGAGGCAGATAATTATAGCACTGAACACATGATTAAAAGGGAGGTATTCTAAGAGTAAATATTATATTAGGTATAAAGGGCTTTTTATCACTAAAATTGATACTGGCTTTAAGCTGTTTGGTCTGTTGATCCCCACTTTATCCAATTGGCTGCTCTTTTTTGAGATATTTTGCAAAACAAAAGCCACAAAGAAACTATTTGGGATTACCAAAATTTGTGAATAGTTTTGGAAATTGCAAATTCTAGACCTCTACAAACCAATTTAAAATGTGTTAGATGCCTATTGATTTTTTTCAGGACACTAGATTAATAATCATTATTGAATCAGAAATGGATCCATCTTCCAAAATGGCATTCTTGCAAGAATTTCAAAGTCGCTTGCAAAACCTATAATAGGCGTTAGATTGTATCTACACAATATAAATGTGTGGGAGTAATTAGCCAGAGGGCTCAATCAATATAGATTTCTAATCTGGATGATTAAGGATAAAAAAGGGCTTTTTCTTCATCATGAGGGGCTTTTTAAAAATGAGTACAAAACACCTAAGTAAAGCAGTTTTTTTTTCCAGTTTTATTGAGATATAATTGATATACAGCACTATATAAGTTCAAGGTGTACATACATCATGAAATGATTATCACAATAAGTTTAGTGAACATTCATCATCTCATATAGATACAAAAAAAAGAAATAGAAAAATTTTTCCTGTGATGAGAACTCTTAGGATTTACTTTCTTAACAACTTATATATATATAACACATAGCAGTGTTAATTATATTTATCATGTTGTACATTATATCCATAGTACTTATTTATCTTATAACTGGAAGTTTGTACCTTTTGACCCACTTCATCTAATTCCCCCTCCACCTACCTCCTGACTCTTGTAACCACAAATCTGATCTCTTTTTCAATGAGTTTGTTTTTGAAGTATAATTGACCTACAACACTGCGTTAGTTCCTATTACATAACATAGTGATTTGGTATTTCTATACATTTCAAAATGATCACCACAGTAAGTCTAGTTATAATATGTCACCAAAAATATTACATAGTTATTGACTATATTCCCCACACTGTACATTTCATACCCATGAATCATTTATTTTGCAGTTGGGAGTTTGTACCTCTTAATCTCCATCACCTCCTTCTTTTTTCCCCCATCCCCTTCCCATCTGTCAACTACGTGTTTGTTCTCCATATCTATAACTATTTCTGATTAGTTATGTTTGTTCATTTGTTTTGTTTTCTTAAAAATTATACAGTATTTGTCTTTCTCTTTGTGACTTATTTCACTTAGTGTAATACCCTCTGAGTCTATCCATGTTGTTGCAAATGGCAAGATTTCATTTTTATGGCTGAGTAATATTCCATTATATATTTACATATACCACGTTTTCTGTATCCCTTCATCTATTGATGGGCACTTGGGTTGCTTCTGTACCTTGGCTACTGTAAATAATGGTGCAGTGACGTAGGGGTGTATATATCTTTTCTAACTAGTGTTTTTGTTTTCTTTGGTTAAATAGCCAGGAGTGGAATTGCTGGATCATATGGTAGTTCTAGTTTTAATTTTTTGATAAGTTTCATACTGTTTTCCACAGTAGCTGCATCAATTTACATTCTCACCAACAGTTCACACGGGTTCCCTTTTCTCCACATCCTTGCCAGCACTTCTTATTTGTTGTCTTTTTGATAATAGCCATTCTGACAAGTGTGAGGTGATATCTCATTGTGGTTTTGATTTGCATTTCCTTGATGATTAGTGATGTTGAGCATCTTTTCATGTGCTTGTTGGCCATCTGTATGTCTTCTTTGGGAAAATGTCTGTTTAGATCCTCTGTCCATTTAAAAAAATCAGGTTGTTCGGGGGTTTTTTTAAGTTGAATTGTATGAGTTCTTTGTATATTTTAGGTATTAACCCCTTATCAGATATATCATTTGCAAAGGTCTTCTCCCATTCAGGAGGTGGCCTTTTCATTTTGTTTGTAGTTTTCCTCACTGTGCAGAAGCTAAAATTTGATATACTTTCATTTGTTTATTAAGACCAATGTCAAGGAGAGTACTGCCTGTATTTTCTTCCAAAGTTTTATGGTTTTAGGTCTTACATTTAAGTTTTTAATTCATTTTGTATTTATTTTTGTGTGTGGTGTGAGAGAGTAGTCCAGTTTGCTTCTTTTGCATTTAGCTGTCCAGTTTTCCCAACACTATTTATTGAAGATTGTCATGGATTAATTACCCATGTAAGTGTTGGTTTATTTCTGGGCTCTCTATTCTGTTCCATTGGTCTGTGTGTTTGTTTTTGTGCCAGTACCATACTGTTGTGATGACTGTAACTTTGTAGTATAATTTGAAATCAAGGAGCATGATACCTCCAGCTTTGTTCTTCTTTCTCAAGATTGTTTTGGCTATTGTTTGGTCTTTTGTGTTTCCATACAAATTTTAGGATTCTTTGTTCTAGTTCTGTGAAAAATGCCCTTGGTATTTTGATAGGGATTGCATCAAATCTGTAGATTGCCTTGCGTATTACGGTCATTTTGACAATATTGATTCTTCTGATTCATGAACGTGCTGTATCTTTTCATCTGTTTGTGTTGTTTTCAGTTTCTTTCATAAGTGCCTTATAGTTTTTAGAGTACAAGTCTTTTACCTACTTAGATTTATTCCTAGATATTTTATTCCTAGATATTTTATTCTTTTTGATAAAATGGTAAATGGGATTGTTTCCTTAATTTCTCTTTCTGATAGTTCATTGTTGGTGTATTGAAATGCAACAGATTTCTGTATATCAATTTTGTCTCCTGAAACTTTACCAAATTCATTGATGACCTCTAGTAGTTTTTTGGTAGTGTCTTGAGGATTTTCTATGTATATACCATGTCATTTGCAAACAGTGACAGTTTTGATTCTCCCTTTTCAATTTAGATTCTTTAATTTCTTTTTGTTCTCTGATTGCTGTGACTAGGACTTTCAAAACCATGTTGAATAAAAGTGGTGAGAGTGAGCACCCTTGTCTTGTTCCTGATCTTAGAGGAAATGCTTTCAGCTTTTCACCATTGAGTATGATGTTAGCTATGGGCTTATCATATATGGCCTTTATTATGTTGATGTATATTCCCTCTAATCCCACTTTATGGAGAATTTTTATCATAAATGGATGTTGAATTTTGTCAAAAGCTTTTTCTGCATTTATTGAGATAATCATATGATCTTTATTCTTCAGTTTGTTGATGTGGTGTATCACATTGTTTGATTTGTGAATAGTGAACAATCTTTGCTTACATGGGATACATCCCACTTGACCATAGTGTGTGATCTTTTTAATGTATTGTTGAATTAGGTTTGCTGATATTTTGTTGAAGATTTTTGCATCTATGTTCATTAGTGATATTGACCTGTGATTTTCTTTTTTTGTGATATCTTTATCTGGTTTTGGTGTCAGGGTGATGCTGGCCTCACAGAATGAATTTAGAAGCATTCTTTCCTCCACAATTTTTTGGAATAGTTTGAGAAGGATAGGTGTTAACTATTCTCTAAATGTTTGTTAGAATTCACCTGTAAAGGCATCTGGTCTTGGACTTTTGTTTTGGGGGGATGTTGTCTTATTATTGATTCAATTTCGTTACTGGTAACTGGTCTGTTCATATTTTCTATTTCTTCCTGGTTCAGTTTTGGGAGATTGTACATCTATAGGAATCTGTCTGTTTCTTCTAGGTTGTTAATCTTATTGGTGTGTAATTGTAGTAACCTCTTATGATCCTTTGTATTTCTGTGATGTTGATTATAATTCCTGCTTTTTCATTTCTGATTTTATTGATTTGAGCCCCCTTCTCTTTTTTTCTCTATGAGTCTGGCTAAAGTTTTATCAATTTTGTTTATCTTTTCAAAGATCCAGCTCTTAGTTTGATCTTTTCTATTTTTTAGTCTCTGTTTTATTTATTTCTACTCCTATCTTTATGATTAATTTCCTTCTACTAATGTTGGGTTTTGTTTGTTTTTCTTTTTTTGGTTCCTTTAGATGTAACTTAGGTTGTTTATTGGAGATTTTTCTTGTTTCCTGAGGTAGATTTGTATCACTATAGACTTCCCTCTTAGAACTGCTTTTGCTGCATCCCATAGATTTTGGATTGTTGTGTTTTCATTTTCATTTTTCTCCAGGTATTTTTTTAAAATTTCTTCGTGATTGATTGGTTGTTTAGTAGCCTATTGTTTAGCCTCCACGTGTTTGTGTTTTTTGCATTTTTTTCTTATAGTTGATTTCTAGTCTTATAGCATTGTGGTCAGAAAATTGGCTTGTTATGATATCAGTTTTCTTAAATTTACTCAGACTTGTTTTGTGCCCTAGCATGTGATCTCTCCTAGAGAATGTTCCATGTGCACTTGAAAAGAATGTGTATTCTGCTGTTTTTAGATGGAATGTTCTATATATATCAATAAAGTTCACACCATTGTAAAGCAATTGTACTCCAAAAAAGATGTTAAAAAAAAAGAAGTTCAATTGGTCTAATGTGTCATTTAAGGCCAGTGTTTCCTTATTGATTTTCTGTCTGGATAATCTGTCCATTGATGTAAGTGGGGTGTTAAAATCCCCTACTATTATTATGTTACTGTCAGTTTCTCCCTTTATGTCTGTTAATATATGCTTAATATATTTAGGTGCTCCTATGTTGGGTGCATATGTATTTATAATTGTTGTATCTTCATCTTGGATTGATCCCCTGATTATTATATAATGTCCTTCTTTGTCTCTTGATACTTTTTTTGTTTTTTTAAAGTCTGTTTTGTCTGATATAAGTATTGCTACCTGAGCTTTCTTTTTATTTCCATTTTCATGGAATACCTTTTCCCATACCCTCACTTTCAGTCTGTGTATGTCTTTAGATGTGAAGTAAGTCTCTCGTAGACAGTATATATATGGGTCTTGTTTTTATATGCATGCAGCCACTCTTTGTCTTTTGATTGGAACATTTAGTCCATATACGTTTAAAATAATTATTGATAGTTATCTACTTATTGCCTTTATGTTAATTGTATTGGAGTTTTTGTAGTTCTCTTTTGTTCATTTCTTCTTCTTTTGTTCTCTTCCCTTAAGATTTGATGACAATCTTTAGTGTTATGTTTGGATTCCTTTCTTTTTTCTGTGTATATGTGTCTATTATAGATTTTTGGTTTGTGGTTACCATGGGGTTTATATATAGTAATCTCTCTATATATATAGGTGATTATTTTAAGATGCTGATCTCTTAGTTCAAACGTATTTTAACAACCCTGCATTTTTAATCCTCTCTCCCCAACGTTCACTAATTTTGACATCATATTTTACATCTTTTTGTTTTGTGTATGTCTTAACTACTTATTGCAGATATAGATGATTTTTACTATTTTTGTCTTTTAACTTATATATATATTTGCCTTTACCAATGAGCTTTTTCCTTTCATAATTTTCATGTTTCTAATTGCAGCCTTTACTTTTTCAGTTAAAGTAGTCCCTTTAACATTTCTTGTAAAGCTAGTTTTGTGTAAAGTGGTTCTGTCTTGTGTGGAATGGAATTATAGCACCATGGGTATGGTTTGTTAGATCGTAGTGTTGAGTTTCCTTTCTGAGTACTTTTTCTTCAAAATTTCTAGGAAATAAATCTTAAATTTTTGTCGGAATTAGCAGAAACAATCCTTCTAGTTAGTTTTTTGGAGCATTAGCGTTAACATAATTTGGATGTGGTGAAACTTGTTAGTGTCTATCCCAACACATGCAATGAGTTTTTATGGGCCATTTCTAACTAATAAAAGCTATTTGTCAAGTATATAGCTATATGTGATTTAGTCTTTAGGTCTTTAAAGCTGTTTATGCAAATATACTTAGTTTTTAATTTGAAAAAAATGGATCTTTTTCAGACCCCATGTCTCAATTTTTGGTCTGCAGTACATGGTCACTGTAGAAGTAGATAATTGGAAATAATTGAAACCTGGATAGAGGTTGCTGCTTATATCAAATGGGAGGTATTCTCTCCTGTGTTGCCTCATAGGAAATGTGGTGAATCCTTCTCCCTCTATCAAACTGTGAGAAGTGGGAATAATTATTGGCCCTACCTCTCCCCAACTCATGAAAATGTAGTGAGCATTTCAGAAGTGCTGATACTGCTAGAATTGTCTTTCTTCCCTACTAGTTGTCCCATGCAGGTGTTTGCACTTATAAATAGGATACCCCAGAGCCAATTAGGCTTTAGTGCAAAGGATCCCAGAACTCTATTCTTGGGACTACCATAGCATTTTATTTACACTGCTCTTAGCACATGTGTCTTAACTTTAATTTATTTTATTTGTTCCTGACCAGATTTTAAACACCTTGAGACAAGAGACTAAGTCGTATTTGTCATTATATTTGTGTCCAAGGCCTAGTACTGGGCCTGCCACAGAGTAGATGCTTGTGAATAAATAAATGAATGTGCCCTTGTATCATTGGAATCTTTCTCTGACCTTGACACTACTGTTTTTTTATTTGTCCCAAGAGCTGATTTATAGGTTTTCCTTTCGGGGATGTGAACTTCAGTGTGAAAAGCAAGAGCCAGAGGAGAATGAACTTGTGCCCTGAAATCAGTGAGAGGGAAGTTCTGTAATAGAGTGAAGTGTGGGCCTGGGGCATGGGACAGATTTGAAATAACTGACTTGATTTGTTAAGGAATTGGAGAACAACCAGGGCCCAGGGTTGTCAGCCAAAACTTTTTTTAAAAGTAGTGATTTCAATTAAATGAAGGAGTTTGTGTCAGTATATGAAACTTTCTTTCCATCTACCAAGGATGCTTTCTCTTCACTATTCAATGTCTTGACATTTTAGAATTTATAGATCCATGTATTGAGGGTAGCTTTATCTGCTGGCTCTTATTAAAGAAGGCACTTGAGTTTTTGTTGCCTTTGTCGTAAGGGAGGGTTATATGATAAGACAAATCCATTAACTTGACCCTTTAATCCTTACATGTGTGTTCCAGAAATGAGATTTTTAGTTTAAAAATACAGTATTATCATTGTATTTTGAAAATGAAATTGGACATAATCACTCACTCTCTTCCATTTTTTTTCCTGAAATCAAGTGTTTGTATTATTGGAAAGAGAATTCAGTATTTGAGGACCTTGTTTCTTGTAGAATCAGACCTTCATGGTCTTCTGGCCCACAGTGATCCTACAGAGAATGGAAGTCAAGCCTGTCCATCAGTCACCTAAGAACAACAAGGGCTAAAAATGACTTATAGCAAAAGTTCTGGTCACACATGGGCCCTTAAGAGAATGGTGGCATAAGAAAAAATTACTCTTCCTCATCAGTATTACAAAATTAGGTAACTTTTGAGTATGAGTCAAACAGTTTTACTGTATGAAACCAACTGGCATCAGCTCATATAAGCTAATGTGAATTTTTATATTGGTTGTGCTAATTGAACTTGCTGGAGATGATTACATCACAGATTGTCTGCAATACTTCAAAGAGGTTGTGCTGTGAACCTAAACTAGTTACAATGCAAAGCACGTTACAAAGAAAAAGGTGCCACTGGAATAAATGACAGAGATGACATTAACTATTTTGTTGTTATCTGAATTATACCTACCAATAAAAATGTTGTTAATGAACTAAGGCTGAGAGTCTTAGAGATCTATACCAAAAACATTTGATTATAGTAGGTGCATTGTGAAAAATTGAATCATTTTTGAAATTGGTATAATTCTTACAGCAGAGATGTGCATCAAATATAGCATCATTTTTCATGCTCTGAAAAGCTGCTCTTAAATCAGGGGCGTCCTACATTTGATGGTGTCTTAGTGTTGTGGCAACCAGAAGACATAAGGTTATGGAGACTCCTGGTAGAGACCTGGGAGTTAGTGCTTAGCCTTCTTGAAACAACTCTTTTTTCCCATACCATGGAAAACCATAAAATGGTACAGCACATGTTTAATTGCCTTGAAAAAGTAAAATTCATTCTAATAAATGCTATTCATTTGTGTCATCCTCAAACTGCTACATGCTTTTTTAACATAATGGGCTCTATTGGCTGCGCTTGGCATAAAAACCTGTTATTTAGATGGTAAGTTTCTTCTACTATGATAATTGTTGTTAGAAGGCAAAAGCCTCCTCAGTTCTGGAAAAGGAATTAGAAACTATTCTTCAATGACAGCATTCACTGTAGCATCACATTCAGAAATAAATACTTGGGCATTTATCCCTATCCATGTTTTAATTGTTTTAATAAATTGAAAATGCTTTATTGGTAGATTTACTGTTTTATCCAATGAAGGAGAAAAACATCTAGTGAACTACTCAGGGTTTCCATTTTCTAACATGGCTATTTCTTTGAGAGGTTAGTTTCTAAAATGTTCATATGTTGGCATTCACTTTCAACATATGTATCCAGCGTACTCATATTCCACAAATATTTATTGAGTGACTGCTTGGTTCTAGGATCTGAGTTAAGAGCTCTCACATGCTGCAGTTTATCTAACTCTCATGACAGTGCCATATGTAGGCTTGACCATTAGCATTGTAAATCTTCCAGCAGGAAAATATTTTATATCACAGCCCAGTGAATGACTCACTGAGAAAGAAAAACCATTTGAGGACCCACAGTTGAAAAATACACGAACGTCAGGCTGTATATGTGTGTGTATAATCCTGTGTGTGTACATGCACATACAGGCATGTGCGTAGGGTAGATACAGTGTTTTCTAGTCATCCACCATGACAGTAAAACATAATATTCTGTTTACAAGCTGTAACATGTAATAACAGGAATACTTGTGTCTTACATTATAGCCAGTTTGAGAAGAATGGCAGCCTTGTATGGGGGTGGGCTGGAGTGGACAGGAAGAGAGAGATTTGAGACATAGGGCACAGAATGTACACATATGCACACATGGATATCAGTGTTCATGGTGCTGACAGACACAACTTGCACCTTTGCCAAACCTCTAATCATTTATTGAATACTATTTTTTCTTCAAAATATACATCCCTTAGGTATAAAATTTTTGAACACTAGGCAAAATTATGCAAACACATGGTTCTTTGAAATCGCTTTTTTCATTTTCAGTGAAAATGATGTCTACTTTAGAAAGTGGTGCTGTGACTTAAACATTTACTTTTTAATTATGAAATATTTAATACATCTGTACATGGTAAAAAAAAAAAATGTAGTCACGGTGATGGAAATTGAGTTTCCCTTCCACCCAAAGGCACCCCATTCCCCAGAGATTGTCAGTGGTTTCTTGTCTTTTGTACCAAAAGTCAACCATGTAATTAAGTGCACATACAAATACAATTATAAATAATTAAAAAATGTAAATGAAAGACTGTTTACATGATCATCTTTTCTTTCTTTCCTCCCCCTCCTCCCCTCCCCCTCCTCCCCCTCTCCCCCCTCCTCCTCGTTCTTTTTCCTCCTTCTTGTCCCCCTCCTCCTCTTTCTCCTTCTCCTTCTTCTTCCCCAAGCATCTTGTACAGATTTTCCTCATTCTTTTTAGACTGTGGAATTTTATTGTATGGATGACCCAGTGTCTAACTAGTACCTCACATATGATATACACTTGGTAAATATTTGTTGACTTAATAACTTTAGTAATTTATTTTACTACCCCTCCCACTGATGGAGAGGGGTATCTGACTGATAAGAGACATATTCAAGGGAAAAATAAAAACTAATAATTAGGTTCAAGTCAGCATTACAAACCTTTATCTCTTGGAGTCTACTCAGTGTTGCCACTGCTTAAAGAAATTCTTCAGCTCTGATCTTGGTAGTAATGAATTTCACACACACATATAAAGACATGTCTGTGCATAAAGAGCTGCTTCAAGTATATGGAATAGATTTTTTTTAATAAATTTATTTATTTTATTTATTTATTCTTGGCTGTGTTGGTCTTCATTGCTGCACACGGGCTTTCGCTAGTTGCGGTAAGCGGGGGCTACTCTTCGTTGTGGTGCGAGGGCTTCTCATTGCGGTGGCTTCTCTTGTTGCAGAGCACGGTCTCTAGGTGCACGGGCTTCAGTAGTTGTGGCATGTGGGCTCAGTAGTTGTGGCCCGTGGGCTCTAGAGCACAGGCTCAGTAGTTGTGGTGCACGGGCTTCGTTGCTCTGCGGCATGTGGGATCTTCCCGGACCAGGGCTCGAACCTGTGTCCCCTGCATTGGCGGGTGGATTCTTAACCACTGTGCCACCAGGGAAGCCCTGGAATAGATTTTCCACCAGATAATTTCTATAAATCTGACCGACTGAGCCATGTATTTGGGAATTTTACATTGATGTCTGAATTGACTGCTCTTTCTGCTCTGCTGTAAAACCTCCTTGATTACTGTAGTTAGGTTGTGTTTGATTGAACACTGAAGTTCTATCTTCTTTTCACATCTCAGAAAGGTATAGTTCTTAACTTAGATCCATGATGTATCACCTTTCACTCATTCATTTGTCTCCCATCTTTAATATATTTTGGCATTAGGTGGAATGTACATCAGCTGACTTGGTAGATGTAATCTGAATAAATTATACTTCAGAAAGAATGGACTTGAGGACATGGAGGGGGGAAGGGTAAACTGGGACAAAGTGAGAGAGTGGCATGGACTTATAAATACTACCAGATGTAAAACAGATAGCTAGTGGGAAGCAGCCACATAGCACAGGGAGATCAGCTCAGTGCTTTGTGACCACCTAGAGGGGTGGGATAGGGAGGGTGGAAGGGAGATGCAAGAGGGAGGAGATATGGGGATATATGTATATGTATAGCTGATTCACTTTGTTATACAGCAGAAACTAACACAACATTGTAAAGCAATTATACTCCAATAAAGACGTGAGAAAAAAAAAGTGTACTGTTGGCATGTAAGAGTTACAGTAGTCTAATACTCTTCTCATTCTTTGCTGATGGTCCTGTGTTTGAACTTCACTCTTTTGGATCCTAAAATTATTTTAATAACAGGAACATATTGTCTCCATAGGCATCAACATTTTCCCCCTGAGGAAAGTGCAATGCTTATACTTTCCAGTTAGTTCTAGCAGCAGAGCAGAGCATGGACCGCTGCCCATTTCCTTGAATGGGGAAGGCGTCAGAGTAAACACTGCTGCAGTGTCCTCCTTCTGAACTCTGCCTGTATATAAAAGCAGGGTCCCCAAAAGGAAGGAGCAGCCGCTGGATCAGTGGAGGAAATGAAAGGCTCTTTACATAAACCAGGTGCCTGTGGCTCTCATTGATTTGTTGATCAAAGCTGTCTGAAACGCTGCAAGGCAGGGATTTATCAGTGCCAGTCATGTGCCTGCAGGCCACAAGCGAGTCCTTTAGGTTCCTTAGGTTGGACTCCAAAGCTGATCCCATGGGAGGAATGGGGAATGCTTGTCAGCTCAGAGGAGTCTTCTATTCAGCTTTGCTGCAAATTAAAATGGGTGCTTTTACTTACTTGGGCAGATACCCTGTATTACCCTTTTCTATTGAAAGTACCCAAAACAAATAGTGCTAGCCAAGATTATAGGAACCCTCACACTTGGATTTTAAAACTCAGGTTCCTTGGGACCCTGTGCAATAGAAAAAAAATTCACCTTAGGAAGTTGGGACTATTACACTCGCTACTGGAGAAAACCTTGGTGTAAGCACTGGACTTGGGTGGACCTCACCCTAGCTTTGCTGTGACCGAATCCCACTTCTAATCTCACGCAAGTTTCTAACTTTTCAGTGTTTAAGCTTCTTGCAAGTATACTGTGAGACACAGACAAATACAGTTGACGTAGAATATTTTCATTTATTCATAGGCAGTGTGTCATTTAAATTTTATAGAATATGAAATTGAAGACGACACAAACAGATGGAAAGATATACTGTGTTCATGGATTGGAAGAATTAATATTGTTGAAATGACCATACTACTCAAGGCAATATACAGATTCAGTGCAATCCCTATCAAAATACCAAGGGTATTTGTCACAGAACTAGAGCAAATAATTTTAAAATTTGTATGCAAACACAGAAGACCCTGAATAGCCAAAACAATCTCAAGAAAGAAGAACAGAGCTAGAGGAATCATGCTCCCTGACTTCAGACTATACTACAATGCTATGGTAATTAAAACGGTATGGTACCAGCACAAAAACAGACACGTAGATCAATGGAACAGAGCAGAGAGTCCAGAAATAAACCCATGCACTTTTGATCAATTAATCTATGACAAAGGAGGCAAGAATATACAACGGGGAAAAGACAGTCTCTTCATTAAGTGGTGCTGGGAACGTTCATTGCAGCATTATTCACAATAGCCAAGACATGGACACAACCTAAGTGTCCATCAATGAATGAATGGATAAAGAAGATGTATAGATATAGATATATACAGAATAGAATAGTATTCAGCCATAAAAAGAAGGAAATCATGCCCTGTGCAATGATACGGATGAACCCAAAGGACACTATGCTAAAGGAAATGAGCCAGACAAAGAAAGAAAAATTCTGTATGATCTAACTTACATGTAGAATCTAAAAAAAAGTCAAACTCGTAAAAACAGAGTAGAATGGGGGCTACCAAGTGTTAGGCAGTGGGTGAAATGGGGAGATGTTGGTCAAAGGATAAAATCTTTCAGTTACAAGATGAATAAGTTCTGGGAATCTAACGTATGGCATGCTGACTGTAGTTAATAATATTGTACTGTATTGTATACTTGAAATTTGCTAAGAAAGTAGATCTTAAGTGTTTGCACTCCCCCCAAAATAGATAATTACGTGAGGTAATGGTGATGGATATGTTAATTAGGTTGACTATAGTAACTGTTTCACAATGTATGTGTATCATCACATTGTACACTTTAAATGTATATAATTTTATTTGTCAGTTTTACCTCAATAAAGCTGGGGGCGGGGAATAAGTGATGCTGGGAAAACTGTACAGCTACATGTAAAAGAATGAAATTACAACATTCTCTAACACCATATACAAAAATAAACCCCAAATGGATTAAAGACCTAAATGTAAGACTGGAAACTATAAAACTCCTAGAAGAGAACATAGGCGGAATACTCTTTGACATAAATTGTAGCGATATATTTTTGGATCCGTCTTTTGAAGCAAAGTAAATAAAAGCAAAAATAAACAAATGAGGCCTAATTAAATGTAAAATCTTTTGTGTAGCAAAGGAATCCATCGACAAAATGAAAACACAACCTAATATATGGGAGAAAATATTTGCAAATATTTGCAATAAGGGGTTAATATCCAACATATATAAACAGTTCATACAACTCACCATCAAGAAAATTAACAACCCAATTTAAAAATGGGCAGAAGGCCTGAATAGACATTTTTCCAAAGAAGACATACAGTTGGCCAACAGGCACATGAAAAGGTGCTCAACATTTTTAATCATCAGAGGAATGAAAATTAAAATCACAATGAGATATCACCTCACACCTGTTAGAATAGCTGTCATCAAAAAGACCACAAATAACAAATGTTGGCGAAGATGTGGAGAAAAGGGAGCCCTAATACACTATTGGTGGGAATGTAACTTGGTGCAGTCACTGTGGGAAACAGTATGGCGGCTTCTCAAAAAGCTAAAAGTAGAACTACCATATGATCCAGCAATTCTACTCCTTGGTATATATCTGAAAAAACTGAAAACACTAATTTGAAAAGACACATGTGCCCCAATGTTCATAGCAACATTATTTACAATTGCTAAGATATGGAATCAACCTAAGTGCCCATCAAGATATGAATGGATAAAGAAGATGTGGTGTATATATATATATATATATATATATATATATACACACACACACACACACACACACACACACAATGGAATACTACTCAACCGTAAAAAGAATGAGATTTTGACATTTGCAACAACATGGATGGGCTTGGAGTATATAATGTTAAGTGAAATAAGTCAAACAGAGAAAGCCAAATACTGTATGATATCACTCATGTGGAATCTAAAAAATACAACAAATTAGTGAATTTAACAAAAAAGAAACAGACTCACAGATACAGAGGACAAACTATTGGTTACCAGTGGGGAGAGGGGCAAGATAGGGGTAGGGGATTAAGAGGCAGAAATTACTATGTATAAAATAAATAAGCTACAAGGATATATTATGTAACACAGGGAATATAGCCAATAGTTTATAATAACTATAAATGGAGTATAACCCTAAAAATTGTGAATCATTATGTTGTACATCTGAAACATATATTGTACATCAACTATACGTCAATAAAAAAAATTTTTTAACTAAAAAAGTTTTTATTGAGTGCCAGCTGGCCTCTTCCATATTACTTCCATTTTACTCAATCATTAATCATCAAATAAATTTTGCCTTCTACTGACCCTGAACCAGTGGTTCTCAACTCTGGCTGCTCCTTAGAATCACCTGGAGAGCTTTTAAAAATGCCGATGCCTTGGGACGCTTCATCCACCTCCCCTCATCCCCCAATAGATTCCAATTTAACCAGTGTGGCTGGGACCTGGGCACTCATGATTTTAAAAAGTCCTCTACTCTACCTAATGCACTGTGGTAACCTAAATGGGAGGGAAGTCCAAAAGGGAGGGCCTACCTGCCTGTGTGTGGCTGATTCATTCTTTTGTGCCGTGGAGGCTAACACAACAGTGTGAAGCTACCATACTCCAATCAAAATTAAAAAAAAAAAAAAAAAGTCCTCCAAGCGATGCTAACACGCAGCCACTGTGCCTGAATCCTACTGTGTGGCTCAGGCGAGAAGCAGCTCAATCCAAAATCAGGACATTTTAGAGCATCTGCCACTGGAATTATTGATTGGGGGGCTCACATTTAAAATCCCTGTAGCTTTCTCTGTTTAGAAGATCTTATTAATGCATGTGGCTTTGATCTCCCTACTGTGCTTGAGCATCAGCTGCTCTGAGTACTGCCCCCCGCATTTCTCTGCCCAAGTCGATTCAGCATATGCCATTGGTCTATGTTTAGTTATAGCTTCCCAAATGTACACTCCAGATATGATGAAAATGCACCCAAGCTGACAGAAACGTCTTTATGTAGAGAGAGATAGGAAGAAAAAAAAAAGGACAGAGGCTTTCAATTCCGGAATAGTGGACCCACTTTCCCAATTACATTGTCTTTGACATCCTTTCAACGACTTTTGTAATGAATTTTTTAAAAATAAAACTCATTTTTGACTCCACACTTTTATCCTGAAGATTAATATCCTTTTTCCCCTTTTGCTTATAAACCACTGAGTGAATAATTGTATTTGCTTCTTCAACTGTTTCTCTGAGCAAAGCTGTCAGCTATACAATTGTAAAAATGTTCCATAACAGGATGCAGTTCATACATTTTGTCCACCCAAATCACTTTGTTATATCCTCATTTGCTTCAAATACCCAAATGTAATTTGGTTAACTGTAAGAGAAAGATATGCCAGGGAAGTTTTACGACAGCCTGTGCTTAGATTAAAGGCTTTGGAATACATTTTACCTCTGGAATATTCTGCTTAAAGAAAGTAAACATTTATACTCATTCAGAAAAATAGGCATACAGAAAAGTTAGTAGGATTACAGCCTCCAGATTGACACTTTCAGAATATAAATTCAGAATTGAAACTCTATAAAATCTGTATCACTATGCAAATGATGGAGAAAAAAGACTATTAAATTATAAGAAAATCTGGCTCTAATTTCAGAAAGCATTCTTGCTTGGGGCAATGAGATTTTATATTTTAAAAGCTCAATTCCATTGGCGTTTCCAGAGCATTTCCCTAAGATTGTTAACAAGTCTATCCAAAATAATCTGAAGTATTTATAAGAGGGGCCAAGGACATTGTACAATAAAGTATTTAAAGAAAACAAATATTATCAGTGTAGCTTCTCTTTTCATTCTTCATGTTATGGAATTTCACAGCATACTAAGGTAGTATAATAATGAAGTTAAGAGGTGAACTTTGTAGGCTGACAGGATCCAAACTGTAGTTCTACCACTTATCTGTACAACTTTGGCAAATTATTTATTGACTTTTCTTAATTCCAATTTTCTCACCTATACAATTGGTAATTAATAATACGTATCTCATATGGTTGTAAGGATTAAATGAGTTAACGTACATCAAACACTTGGCATAATGGCTGAAACAAAACACATGTTCAAAGGAGTTATTTAAATTGTTAAATATTATAATTATTAATAATAGAAGCAGTATTGAGTCTGTTGATTCCATTTTCACAAAGAAAAAAATAAAAATCAGACTCGAGAGCAAGATGGTGACACAGGAGGCTCCTGGAGTTCCCTCCTCCCGTGGACTCACCAAATATACAGCTACACATGGATCAAGTCCCTCTAAGAGAAATCCAGAAACTAGTCGTGTGATTCCTACCCATTAGGAAACAGAGAATACCCACATTAAATCGGGTAGTAAAGGCTGAGACATGCTCTCGCCATAAACCCCACTAATGGCATAGCACATGAAATTGAGAGGGAATCCCCAACTCCCAAAGCATTTGGACCACACGTCTAGCACCCCAACTTTTAAGGCTACTACCAGAAGGACAGGACCTCAAATCACATAGCTCTGAAAGTCAGTGGGGCTTGCATTCATGAGTCCCACAGGACTGTAGCAAACAAAGAAGCAGTTGTTAAATGGACATATAACACAGTGGCTATACACCTGGGCTCAGTGCAGAGGGAGGAGACAAAAATGCCCATCTCCCAGATTCTCCCTGGAAGGGGTTTGACTGCATAATTTCCCAGCTGCTGCCTGAGGGTCTGCCTCCTGATCAGCCTGCATCTAGGTGCTGACTGTAATCCTCCCCTTTGGGGTACTGATGAGTCTTAGCACACCCTCAACTACTGCAAGCCACTTGGACACTCACAAAGGTTTGAGAGGCAAATAGGCTGTGCTGGTTGATGAGGTTTATCTCCTACACAAGACTACACACTCTTTTTACTTCCAATATGACCATACTGTATTTAGGGCTGTATGAGTTATCCCCTGACACCATGACTCAGCTACTTCTGTTGTCCTGAGCATTCGTTCCTATTTTAAATATTTTAATAAGATACTAATAATTATCCAGATACTCAAATTTGAACTTTGGTATTTATCTGTAAGTCCCAGCCTAATATAATTTATTCATAGCAGTGCAGCTGCTGATTATTATTTGCATATAACCTGATCCATGGAAACAGAGGATCAGGAAAGAAGAAAAGGAATGCCATTCACTTTATTTTATCTTAGTCTGTTCCACATTAGAAGTTGGTCATCTTGAGCCAAATAGATCTAGATTGGAGTGGTATACTGTGTATAGTACAGTGGAGACTTCTGGCAAAATATGGTAGATTAAACACTTGGGTTTACCTCTGCTCCTTTATAAAACTCTTCCATGTGACAGTAAAGCAATGAAGAAGGCATAAGTGTACAAGAACAGAAGGGGAGAGGAAATGACAGAAGAAAAGAGATATCAATAAAAAATTGAAAGCTGGGAATTGCCTGAAAAATTTGAAAGCTACTGGTCACTGTCTTAGCAGACTGGACACAGCAGAAAAGCCTTCAGAAAGAGAAGGTGACAAGAAGCAAGTCCCTTTTTGCTGCATAACAACAGAAAGACTCAGGACCTGGGGGCTGAGGAAGCTCAAATGATGGTTCACAGTCTTCACAGGGACAGTTGGACCCCCAAGTCCCCTCTGCAACATGCCCAGCTAAGCAACTCTCTTCTTTTTACTCTGGGATGAAAAGAAGTCACTTGGGTTTTCATGAGCCTACAGAGCTGGCCTGGGCATACATGCATGATATGTATATATACAAAAATGAATAACGCTTTGCCTCAGAGTTGGCAGTTTGATGCAAATTTTGTTTGTCATGGGATATTCCATTTTCAAAACTCTGAAGCCAGAAGGGGAGAAAATTGTGACACAAAATGTCCCCGTTGTGCTTAACTTGAGACTAGGACACTGGAACTACAGGTGAGGTGGGGGAGTCTGATTCATATTTTACTAATGCTGCTCATTGAAATCGAAAATGAACACATTAAAAAAAATCAGTAGCTATTCATGGATCTGTTTGATACAGTAACTCAATAAATGAATTTACATTCTAATTAAGGAGGTCTAATCATCTTGACCTCTTGTAAATCTCCTGGGGCTGGTATTGGAAAGGCCTTCAGTACTAAATATCTTTGACGGTCTTTGATATATGGGGTGTGGGTAGCACTCAATATTATTTACTATCGTATTATTATTTCCACAGGGTTTAAATCAGGGCAGTGATTTGAGTCTAAACTATTCAATACAGCATTTCTAGGAGAGGCTTTCCTAGTGCAGAGGTATAGATATTTTTAACAGGTCTTTTAGCAAGGCAAGTTGATTATCAGACATCATGATTGAAGATTAGTGTCGTACTGAAGAGTATGGTTACTTGGAAGAAACACAGAGAGTTATGACGAGTAGATCAATAGCTTGCCAGGTCCTTCATGTAGGTTTAGTATACTAATTCAGGTAAAAATAATATTATTGATTGTCCCTTATGGTTTTTCGTGTGTTTCTTGTTAGGTTTGGTTTTTTCACTCAGTTGCTATATGAAAAAGCAACTTACCCAAACCCAGGATCAAGGCAATTAATGTCATTAAGCAAAATATTTATTTGGCAGGCTTATTCGTAGAGCTGAAAAATTAGAACTATTCTACAAAGGCTTGGTTTTGGCAGTGTGATGAACCAAAATGCTCAGAGACTCATAGGTCTGACTCACTTATATTTAGGTTGACGTTAATTCGCTTTAAAAAGCAATGCCCATCTGTGACTGTTGTGTTGGTAAAAGGTCATGAAATCTTGAATGTGCCTCAAAAACCTTAAAATGAAATTGATGACTGTAAAAATCTTCTTTTTCTTTAAAACAGTCCCTGGAATCTTAGATCAGATAATCTAACATAGCATATCTTCTATTTGTAAAAAGAGAATTATCCCCACGAAAATAAATTCTCTGTTAATCTTGTGGTATTTGAGATGGAACCTGGGTCAGGATTGGGGCCAGTTACTTCTCCACCTGTGGCTGAGTAGAAGTGATGCCTTTCCCATGCAGGAGAACTGCCTTACTTGGAGCTGCTGGGCCTTCCTAGGGGCCACTTAACATTTCTGTTCATAACTGGTAGTTGGGATTCTTCTCTAGGTAGGTTGTAAAGTATATACTTTCAGCGCAGGGATTGGCAGCAAGATAATATTGCACCTCTCTCAGCATCAGATCAATACATTTCCCTTCACCGACTGAGTGTTGGGGAAAACTGGTCCAGTGGCTTCTAGAAAGGGATATGAATAAATGGGACATAAGCTGATATTATCATTACAGGTGATGCAATGGAACAGTCCCTCAATATCATGTTCCACACTTATCACAGTTTGATATGAAGGAATGTTTCGTTTGTATAAACTCCCTCTCCCTCCTCCCCCAAAATGTTAGCTCCATGAGGCAATGCTTTTTGTCTGCTTGGTTTACTGTAGTCTCCTTATACCTAATATAGAGTCTGACACAGGACTGCACAATAAATATATGAATGAATGAACAATGCCTAAACCACCCTCTGCCATGTCCTTGCCTATGCAGAAGTAAATTTACATAAGACACGGTTGGAGTAAATGCATTAGGTCTCATATCACGAGAACAGCATGGTGTGAAGATGGTGTGTGGAACTAGCAGTGTGGGCTTATGAGTATCTTGCATTCTTGGCTATTTTGGTGACTTTATGTCCTTAAGTAGGTTCTTGGATTTCTATGGTCATACTTTCTACAGCTATATGATAGATAAAGTATTTCTAGATAGCTTTGTAAAGTACTCAGTAATTCAGTTTTACTTGAAACCACGTATTGCCTGAGATATGCAAATCACCCTTTAAGTCTGAGGAGTTTTAAGAATGAAAAAGACAGTCCCTATCTTCAGAGATCCTACAGCTCACTGGAGGAAGTCAATCATAACTGTAATAATAAAGAAGTCAATCATAACTGTAATAATACACTTATAGAGCATGTATTATCTTCCAGGCTCTACTGTAAGTTTCTATGTTTTATATATTTATAAAACTTATAAAGTATATACATTTAATATACTTATAAAATATATAAATTTAATCTTCATGGTATCCTCTGTGGTGGATACTAGCATTATTTCTCTTTTACAGATAAGGAAACCAAGGCATAGAGAATTTAGTATAGACATTTAACGCTAAGCATTCCTGGAGAATAATTCCATGGATTCAATGAAATATGAAAGATAAGTGGATACCATTAATCCCCCATAATGCATAAGTAGCATCAGTCTAGGCCAACTTTGTTAATATCAAAACTGGAGGTACGGGCTTCCCTGGTGGCGCAGTGGTTGAGAGTCTGCCTGCCGATGCAGGGGACACGGGTTCGTGCCCCGGTCCGGGAAGATCCCGCGTGCCGCGGAGCGGCTGGGCCCGTGAGCCATGGCCGCTGAGCCTGCGCGTCCAGAGCCTGTGCTCTGCGATGGAAGAGGCCACAGCAGTGAGAGGCCCGCGTACCGCAAAAAAAAAAAAAAAAACTGGAGGTAGGGTAGGTTTTCATGGTGACGTAACTCAGCTGCAGGCAGCAGGCATAGCAGGCAGGCAGGGATTTTTAGGAAGATATAGCAATATCCATCCAAGACCTAGATGGAAGGACTGTAACTCAGCAGCTGAACCTTGAATATTGGAAACACTGGAGAGCAAGGCCAAGCCTGCATCTGGGGCTGCTGGGGAGCATCTGGGTTGAGCTATTGTGACAGAGATTGGGACATGAAAGCACAACTCTCATTGGGTAAGGTAGGGTCTTATTGAAGGACACAGGCTCAGAACCTACAGGTCAGTGTATACACAGGAATACGGCTGACTTTCAATTAGATTCTTTGGGAACCTTAAGTCCCATCTCGGCTAGCAAATGGATTGGTTCTAGAGGGCTAATAGAATGAGTGAATATTTGAATGAATGAATGAATGAATGGACATCGTCTTGGTGAGGCTAAGTAAATAGAACTAAATGAATTAGACATATTTAGGGACAGACAGACAGATGCATCGTTGTCACGTAAGTGGTTTTTCTGTGATAATGGATTTATTCTTGAGCAAACCCTCTCGTAGCTTCAGAGGAATAGTGACTGTATTTCGTAACTTGAGTCTTGTCTTCCAAACTGTTTTCAAATGGACAGGAATCTTTGCTATTATAGATGCTAAAAGGCAGCATTTATAATAGAAGAAAAACTTGAAGTAACCATGAATTTATATTTGTCTATGTAGCATGAACATCTATTACCAAAGTTCTTATTGAGGTAATGTCTTTTTATTTATTTGATAGCTTAATATTCAACCTTTGTGATGATTGAATAAGACATCTTGTAATGGGGGAAAGAAAGGAATCAGTTTGCTTTATCCATGTATCCTTGCCCCGAAAACATGTGTTTAGAGTGGGTTGACTATAGGTAAAGTGAGAGGTATTATGTTAGGTCTACTATTTTCTTTCACTAGATTCCTCTTATTATCAAGCCAGTGTAAGCATCCCTATTTAATACACAAAGAAAAAGCAAGGCGTGTATTGACATTTGGATGTAGATGGATCAAGTTGGATATAGAATTGCTAAATTCTTCCCTGAACTCCTTGTCATACAGTTTTCCCTTCCAGCCCATGCTTATTCTCACACATGTAATCAGAACGATTACATTTGTTTTGATGTGATAGGTTTTTCCCAGTGATAATCTCTACATTCTCTAAAGTAGACTGTATTTTAATTAAGTTCTTGGCCTTTGATTTCTTTTATAGCTGTTTTGGAGAATTTGTGTAATTGATTTATACTTGGTACAGAACCAACTTTGAACCTGACCTGTAAATCAGATTGGAGCTGCTTAAAAATCATCTGAGTGATTCTGAGACAATCTGTGTTATGTTTATGTGAATTTATTTTAGCTAGTATATGCTTTTCTTGGCCTTGGACCGAATTCAGACTCACTGTATGGAGTGTCAGTGAGAAGGAATGAAGATAATTGCTGGTTTAAAAATATAGCTGTTGGACGTAGAGAATGGACTTGAGGACACAGGGAGGGGGAAGGGTAAGCTGGGACGAAGTGAGAGAGTGGCAGTGACATATAAACACTACCAAATGTAAAATAGCTAGTGGGAAGCAGCCACATAGCACAAGGAGATCAGCTGGGTGCTTTGTGACCACCTAGAGGGGTGGGATAAGGAGGGTGGGAGGGAGATACAAGAGGGAGGAGATATGGGGATATATGTATATGTATAGCTGATTCACTTTGTTATACAGCAGAAGCTAACACATTATCAAAAAATTATACTCCAATAAAGATGTTAAAAATATATATATGGCTGTTGTAGATTGAACTGGCATACAACCCTGAGACGTAGGCGGAAGGTAGTAAGCTGAAGGGATATTAATGAAGTGGACTGTGCAGGTTCTTTTTGAAAAACTCTCCTCTTTGTGCTCATGAACAGAGATGGCAAACCAGCATGCAAATGCTGCTCGATAGCCACAGCTGAACTGGTCTTATGAGGCTAGGATTGGAGAACTCCGTGTAAGGATGAATCCTGGTTAGCGCTTGGTCCTTCAAAAGGGGTGCTGATGCCAGCATCCCTTTTGAAATTACTCCAGACTATTCTTGTTTTGGCCCCAGACCACAAACCCCAGACTTGATTTGATCATTTGGGCTGCCTTTAAACCTCAGATCAGCCCCCTGCTTGCCCTAGTCATTCTGGTGTCTTTTGTCTGCTATTTCTCTGTTCATCCACAGTCGCATCTTTAATCTGACACCTGCTGCATCACTCCCGCCCTTCTGACTCCAGACTTTGGCTTTGTCTTTCTGGCCCAATGTTAATTGTTACCTTTAGCCTCCCTCCTTCTACATGACCCCAAGTGGCCACCACTTATTATTCAGGGTGCTTTTTTCCCCAGTCCACTGCCTTATAAAATGGCGCTGGACACAGCTGCTGCACAGCGTTGGCTTGTACCTTGGGGATTGCTTTTCTTTTAAGCAGCATTGCAATTTCACTGAAAGATTTTCATTGAACATTCATGTGATTGACTGTGTACAACATAGAGAGGTAAAGTGAAAGTGAAAATAAGGTTTATGAATTTTAAAGAGTGTGGGATAAAGTATAGCCCCAAGTGTATGAATCCTTTAATGACGATGATGATATTGAACCCTTACCACCACCCCTTTTCAGGGGAGAAATCTGAGGTCCAGGATGTTTGTGTCCTCGAATTTATGTGGTAAATCAATAGAGCTGGGAAGACATCCTGGGTCCTGGGCCCTAATGTCTCTTGATCACCAAAACTACAAGTTGAAGTATGGAACACTTGGTCTAGCCAACTACTTGGGGTCATGAAGATAAAAATAAGTCCAACTATGTCAGCAAACAGTGGAGTACTAATCTATGAAACAAATCATCCTCAGCGATTACCTGTTAAACATGTTTGTGTGTGCAAAAAATAAAATGTATTTTGCATATAATTTCTAGCCCACTAACTGCTGTCCTTCTTAAAAACAGCCCCATTGGATGCATCCTGCTGTTTTAAAGGGAACTAACTCCTTGTCTCAAAGGCCAAAATATTTTTTTATTATCTGTGTTTTAATATACCATGATATGAAAATAGTACTTCCTCTCCCCCAATAAATTTCATTTTAGAAATACATGTTTACCCAAATAGAAAGATATCTGTATGCCAAGTCAAAATATACTGAATATTTCTGGTAATAACAGTGTGGCTATAAAACCATAAGATTAACTAGATTTGAGGTAGAGTTCTTTGTCCTTATCTATTGTTTGAGAATTAATAGGTTTTATTGATTTTTATCCTCCTTTTTATCATGGTGACTTTGTATAGATAACTTTTGGTCTGTTAACATTACTTCTATCTCTGTAGAGTAACACTTTGCTCCCTGGAAATTAATGGATTTAACATTTGATTCAAAGAAAACTAACCCGTTGAATTTAATACCACCTGCCTTCACAGGGAAAGCAGAGAAGATAAAAGCTCCTGTGACACCTTGGGTAGAAGGACATGGAGTGGTGGAGGAGAACAAAGGAATGAAACCAATTTGCTTCCTCAGGCGGCATAGATAACAGGCCTTTATCTTTAAAAGAAGAAGGAATCTCAGTGGCTGGAATGAGATACAGGCACAAGGGTTTTCACTTGTATTACTTAGTTGATTTGAGGGAAAGTTATTTCTCTTTTCTTAGCTTCAGTTTTCCCATCTGTAAAAGGAGCATAATAAAAGTGTAGATGGTTACAAATGCATAGATGGTTGTGAAAGTTTTCCGTGACATGAGCACATATGGCTCGTAGGAGGTGAAAGTGATTTATTATTTACTATTTTAGAGGGAACCAAGGGGCGGCGTCGCTGGCTACACACCTCATGGGTGGGAGGAAGTTCCAGGGTGCATCAGGTAAGCTGATGCAGGAATGGTGTTAGGGAGATTAGCGGCAGGTGCTACCTCTTTGGAGATGAGCTCGCAGGATGAGGTTTGCTTCCTTAGTTAAGACAACTCATATAAAATACTGTAGTCAATGTGGATGGCTCTGAGGGCCAGCTGAGAGGTTATATGGTTACTCGGCGCCTTGAGATTGTCCTGTTTCTGGGGTTACCCACCAGGCAGAAGGGCCCAGGTAGCACCATAAATACCATAGGGGCCACTCTCTATTTTCAAGGATTAAGTTTCTGTAACGTATATAGATATTAATATTGAAACATCCCAACCATTATTTAATTTTTGTGATTCAGAAGGCACTTTATGATTTAAATTCATTGTTTTATATCTCTCTATATATATCTATTATAATACCAGGCACATGCCATAGTGTATTATATCAGATATTCAGAAGTGATGGTTCATAGAAAACTGGTAATTTTTACCATTACTAGCATTTTATGAGTTCGTATATATATGTGTATAAACTAAATCTCAAATGATAGCCAAAGTCTGTTATCCTTCTCTGAATATATGTAATATATTTTACATATATTTAATATATTTCTAATATATTTTATAAAAAATTTATTTATATCTATTTAAATGTAAATTAAAAATAAATATACATATAAAAATATATACATATAAATTATACATTTATATGTATAATAAAATATGTATTTTTATATGTATTATTTTATATGTATTTTTAATACATATTTTTAATATATTTTACATAATATATGATTTTAGATTTAGCATTTTGATGTGAGTATTCTATTCAAAAATTAGGCTGATTGGGCTTCCCTGGTGGCGCAGCGGTTAAGAATCAGCCTGCCAATTCAAGGAACAAGGGTTCGAACCCTGGTCCGGGAGGATCCCACGTGCCACGGAGCAACTAAGCCCCTGCATCACAACTACTGAGCCTGCGCTCTAGAGCCCGCGAGCCACAACTTCTGAAGCCCACACCCTAGAGCCCGTGCTCCGCAACAAGAGAAGCCACCACAATGAGAAGCCCACGCACCGCAACGAAGAGCAGCCCCTACTCGCTGCAACTAGAGAAAGACCGCGTGCAGCGATGAACCCAACACAGCCATAAATAAATAAATAAATAAGTAAAAATTAGGCTGACAAATTGGAAACCAGACTGTCAAGCTAAGCAGAAAGTGCACCTCAACTGTTTTTAGCACCTCAATTGTTGGGTCACTGATAATCACAGATAATTCTCTGGTGTTTGCATGGGCCAGGCACTTTACTCTTCCAAGTGTTTTACTCACTTATTTTTCACAACAACTGCATGAAACAAGGGCTGTATTTCCCCCTTTGACAGAGGAGTAAACTGAGGCAAATAAGATCAATTAGCTCAAGCTCACCCAGTTTCTAAGCGGTGGAGCTGGGATTGAAACCCAGGCTCTAGAAGCCATGCACTCAGCCACCCATGTAATGCCTCTCAGCTTACAGGCTCCTGAGACAAGATGGGTTCTCTCATCAGATCATATTATGATCAAATCATATTTATTTGCCAGGGTTTCATCATCCTACCAACTTTTGAAAAGCCTTTGCATGGTTTCCTCATCTTCTGGGGTGTGGGGTAGAGCTGGTACAAGGGAGCAGGGGAGGCGCCACCAAGATTGTTCGTGCCCACAAAAGGCAGGTAGAGGGACAGGGGAGCGAGTGCTGTCAGCGCTTCCAGAGTGGCTCTTCCAAACTGAAAGTGGAAACTAAGTGAACAGAAATGCCACATGGAAAGAAATCTACCTGGAGGATTGTGCAAAGCTAAAAAGGGGGAGGACAGTAAGGGTAAAAATTAAAGAAGAAATCAGGGAAAAGGACCATCTTAAGGGGGAAATGTTAAGCTAAGGGGTGTTCCTGATTTCTGCAGAGGACCCAACTTATTTCTGGCTGCAGTGCAAGTCAACCTGGGCATGTCTTCATTTTTAGGGAAGAATATATATTGCATAGGGATTAAGCATACTCTAGAGCAGTGATTTTTTTTTTTTAAGAAGATGTTGGGGGTAGGAGTTTTTTATTAATTAATTAATTTATTTTTGCTGTGTTGGGTCTTCGTTTCTGTGCGAGGGCTTTCTCTAGTTCTGGCAAGCGGGGGCCACTCTTCATCGCGGTGTGCGGGCCTCTCACTATCGCGGCCTCTCTTGTTGCGGAGCACAGGCTCCAGACGCGCAGGCTCAGTAGTTATGGCTCATGGGCCTAGTTGCTCTGTGGCATGTGGGATCCTCCCCGACCAAGGCTCGAACCCGTGTCCCCTGCATTAGCAGGCAGATTCTCAACCACTGCGCCACCAGGGAAGCCCTAGAACAGTGATTTTTAATCAGAAGCAGTTTTTGTCCCTCAGGGGACACTTGGAGACAGGTGCTACTGTCATCTAGTGGGTAGAGGCCAGAGATACTGTTAAACATCCGACAATGTATAGGCAGCCCTCTATAACAAAGAATTATCTAGCCTACAACGTTAATGGTGCCAATTTTGAGAAACCCTACTCTAGAGCTAGACTTCCTTCAAGTACTGGCTTTGCCACTTACTATTTGTGTGACTGGGGAAAAGAGTCTGCCTCTGTGCCTCAGTTTCCTCATCTGTAAAATGGGATGATGGTAAGACCCTATTTCATATAAAATAAATAAAGGTACACCTTCATTTTATGGAAGACAAAGCAGTGCCAACAGGGAGATCAGCTTGGTGCTTTGTGCCCACCGAGAGGGGTGGGATAGGGAGAGTGGGAGGGAGGGAGATGCAAGAGGGAGGAGATACGGGGATATATGTATATGTATAACTGATTCACTTTGTTATAAAGCAGAAACTAACACACCATTGTAAAGCAATTATACTCCAATAAAGATGTTTTAAAATCACACACACACACACAAAGAATTGCCACATAAGTCATGATATTCTATGGATTGTACAATGCTTCTCTACTTCAGAGATAATAAATGTGAAAATAAATAAATAAATGTCTTAGAATTGATAACATATGGTATGACCTGTTTAATAGGTTTTTGGAAAGATTAAATGGATGTGTTTTCTTAGTTCTTGGCGCACACGGTGCTGTATGAGTTTTAGGGGCAATGGGAATGAAGAAGGGAGGTTTCCTTTTCCTTCTTCCCCCTCAGTTCCCTGTTTGGTGTTAATGAACCTAGGAGAGCCAGTGCCCCGGGACTTTATCTATAACAGAGCATATATTCTGGATCCTGGTTAACAGCTCCAAGCGCAACAAAATAAAAGAGCCAAATATTGAAGCCTTAAGAGAGTCCAGGCAGTTGATGGTCCCAGGTGTGATAGGAAGGGTGGCTGCAGTCATTCCTCAGATGAGAGGGCATGGAGCCTTATTTAGAGAGTCTGGTGGCATGTTTATGGTACTAGAGGATTTCCAAGGAGCTGTGTTTTCCTCTGACAATGATTTGACTAAGTCACTGATAACCAATGTGTAGAAATAGCCATGGTGGCTGAAGCCATTTATTTACCTAGTTATAATTGGATACTGACATCTGAGTAACCATCTAAGAGAATTTAGGTTACATTTTTAAGAAGTTTTCTGTGTTTGGCTCGTTTTCCTATTTCTCAGTGACGATAACCACATTTTTATATTTTAGTGGTTATTCCATTAGGATTCTGGGTGAGAGAGTTATACAATTTGTGGGTGCAAAATACTGTCTTCAAATAGAAAATTCATGTGGAACTTCTGAAGAATGAAAAGCTCTCAAGCAACTGTTTTATCAGGAGCTATAGTTTCTGTGCTAAACTTTTGCATCCTTTCTACCCCAAATATTGCAGTGAAGAATCTGAGAGAGAAATTTAGCACAAGAGAACTGCCAGCCGAATCAACTCATTCATTCACTCAGTTACTCATTCGGTTGTTTATTCACTTATAGGACATTTGTTAAGCACCTACCATGTGTTCATCACTGGAGTTATAAAGATGAGTAAGAGTTCAGGGTCTTTATTTAAAAATCCACATAGCCGTATCTTGTTCTTTTTTAAATTTTATTTTGCTTTAAAATGGTGATAGGAACTCCTGCTGTTGCTAAGTTTTAAATTGCTTCCAAACCCTGTTTGCTTCTTGAGTAAAATCTGATAAATTAACTATAATCACTACAACTCTGCTATGTAAGAGTGCAAAAGAGTAATTGTATCACAGGAAAATGGAGGCAGTAGGAGATGTATATTAAGAAAGTTATTGCAAGGAACAGGATTACTCAGTTCTGGGGGCTGGCTAGGTAAGTCCAAAACCTACAAGGAGGGCAGCCTGGAACTCTCAGACACAGCTGAAGCTGGTGTCCACAGGCAGAATTTATTTTTATTCTGGGAAGCCTCAGTTCTGCTTTTAAGGTTTTCAAACTATCTAATGTAATTTACTTTATTAAGTCAACTGATTATAGACTTTAATCACATTTACAAACTACCTAGATCAGTGTTTGATTAAAAAATTAGGGACTAGCCTAGCCAAGTTGACACATCAAAGAGACCTTCATGGTAATGTTTGAAAGAAATTTGTTTTAAATTGTATATTTAAATGAATAAGCAATAGCCAGAGTATATCCATCCACTATTAATTTTCTAATAGTACTTTGACATTATTACATTATTTGAGCTGTATTTATAAAGCATAAGTTAATTGATAGAGTCAATGAAATGAAAAAAGAAGATGCCTTTTTGCATCAGTTTGGTCAGTTTATAAATTAAGTTTTAAAATGTATAACTCGTTGTGTCAGCATTTTGAGGACACAGTCTCTGGCTGCCAATATATCTCTTCTTCGCGTCAGTTCATTCATTGGATGGCAGTGTTCATAATACTGGGCATGGTCTTTGGGATCTAATTTTAACTTGGGAAATTTACAAATCAAAATTTAAGAATATTCTATCTCAAACTCGAGAAGCTAAATAAGAATATGATCGTGGTGTTTAGTTTATTTTAGTATGTCTTATTCATTTGTTTAGTCATTTGTTAAATCATCCAATCTATATTATTTGTTGAATATTGATTTAAAACACAGGCTCTGGAGTCAGATGCCATCACTTTCTAGGGGTATGACCTCGGAAGAGTTAAACTAAACCTTTTTTTTCCATTGTGAAATAGGAATAATAATATTAGCTACTTCATAGATTTGTTTTGAGAACTAAATGAGGTTATCCTGCAAAGTCAGAGTAGTTACTTCTTCAGGTCATGGAACTGACTTTCAGTCTTTGTATGTCTTGGCACGGCACAGAGACTGACAAAGTCATACAAACTGACCATTGCAACACACTGTGATGTGCCCATTAGTGGTGGATGTCCAGAGTGTGGTGGAAACACATTGGAATGAGAATCCCTGCGTACCCTTATGCACAGGGACGTTTTGGCCCTCCACTTGCCACACAGAGAGTGAACCTTAGCACCACCTTCAAAACTTGGCATTGAGATTAATGACATGATAAAAGAGGAACTGTTTCATCAAGAAGCAACAGTTAAAGAAAACGGTATTGAATCTTTGCATGGAAAGTCAGGTCCATTACCTCAAGAACTAAATTTAAAGATCCTAAAGAAATTTCTAGGTTATAGAGCAATATTATGAAATAACTGAATATCACTTTCTTAGGGATTTACCTACTGAGAGTTGTCAAATGACATCAAGATTATACAATAGGTGTCCTGTAATTAAATCACTGTGTGGTTACTGGCTTTATTTTAACTTTGTCTTTAAATTATTGTTTTACATCTTTCTCTCTTCCCTACCCCGCTTTTCCCCTTGCACTCATCTATTTTTTTCATAAGGTTTTATTTTGCTCTAGTTATTTGGCTGTATATAAATACTTCTTACTTGTAGGAATAATTTTCACCTGTTCCCCGGTGATTTCTGATATTGAAAGTAGTAAATGACTCTGTCAAGTATATTTTCAAAGAACTTGTGCACAGAGATGTTAACTCACTTTATGAATGCCTTTGTATAAGAGATATTTTCCAGCTATGTATAATAAATCTGCTTATATCTTTGGGATGTTTTTTCACATTCATAGTTTTTATTGTTTTTTATTAGATTAATTTTTACCCTAAAATAAATTGCCTGCCAATGAGTTGCAATACATTAATTTTCAATGAAGAATGAAATGAAAGGGAGGAATATAAAATTATAAATAGATGTATAAATGGCATTATTCTAACGACAGGAGGCTTAACATAGTCTAGTTTGTGGGACATGTGATTACATTCCCATCGTCATTCACAGGCTGAACAGCCTCACAATAGTTCATATAACCCTTTTCATTAGGCTTGTGTTCCATAAAATGGGACTCAAACACCTGCTTCCCATAAAGTTTTACAGGTTCAAATTTATTAAATACCTTTTATGCTTGCCGACTTTTCTCGGTGCTAGTCTCTGTATAGAAGGAGTTGTGAGTCACAGTCAACCCTATCTATGGAGGCCTGTATGGTTTGGGAAGGGAAGAATTGTGCACAGGAATGCAGATGAGGCTAGATTCCCATATAATATTACTTGCTCTTTACTTCCTTGGAAAAAGATATTTATCTTGCTTTTTTTACCTGTAGGCTCAGAACTTCTCACTCTCTGAGGTTATTTTTGACTACACACACACACACACACACACACACACACACACACACACACACTCATGACATTCGTGACGTATCTATTAGGAGGTGGTTGGCTCACTCTCAAAATCTATTCTTGCTCTTCAGTTTAGCCCTCTCTCATTCTTTTAAAATTCTGCCTTGCAGCATAGTTATTTATATACCTAGCAGAGTACCTAGCACAAAGTATACACACACATGCACACACAGCAGCTACTGAGGGTTTAAAAGCACTGTGCTAAACTCTCTACATAAGTTATTTTATGTAATTATCACCTAACCTATGACACAGATACTCTTGTCATCCCTATTTTACCAAAGAAGAAATGGAACTATTGGGAATTTGAAAAACTTTGTTCAGGGTTATACAACTAGTAAATGGAAAAGCTAGGCTTTGGATCAGAAGGCTTTATACTCCGAACACCACATGCTGGACTGCTGGACTATCCTTTCTCTTGTTCACTCACTGGTGCATGAGTCAACGCTTGTCTCCAACACTCAACTGGAAGCTTCTAGCATCTTTTCTCTCTATAGCCTATATGGTGCCTGCCATGGACTTGGCAACAACAAATACTGTTGACCCAACAGTACACTTGGCCAAGGGCATGGCGATTTCTGATCTACACATCTTCCTATATCAGGGCCAACCAAAAGAAAGTGCATTTCACTGTACAGCTAATAGATTTAAAGCAAAGGCAAAGACAGCATTCACAGATTGATTGCCATCCGAGTAAAAACTTATATACTGTAATATAAAAAGTTAACATGCTCTTAGGAATTATTAAGAGAAGTTGACATTTGAGAGATAATAACTAATTAGAAACTCTTGATACTAACACTTTGAAAAGAGCCTGAAGAAACTAGAAGATTTGTATAAGAATGAGTGAGATGATTAAGGCTGTTAAATGTGGTATTTGTGAAGAAATGACTTGAGAATATTTAACATAAACATTAAAGAAGGTTATGGTTACATAATGACTTCAAATATAAGAAGATTTAAAAAGAAACTGATCCATTTTGTATTCAATTTACACCCAAGAGAAAAATGTACTTAAAGTAAAATGTTTGGTTTCACATTTATTATTCATCCAACATAATTTACTTAATGTCCACTGTGATCAACCACAAAGGCTTTAAAAGAAGATAAAAATTTGTACACATTAAGTTATATGGTTGCAACTGTCCGTTGACGTGGCAAAATGTTTCCTGGCTCTAAAGTGTAGACGGAAGTTATTTTACAGATCCTTGCATAGCATAATTTTGCAAGAAAAGGCATAACCTTTTCAATAGACATTTTTTTTAAACATCTTTATTGGAGTATAATTGCTTTACAATGGTGTGTTAGTTTCTGCTTTATAACAAAGTGAATCAGCTATACATATATATATATCCCCATATCTCCTCCCTCTTGCATCTCCCTCCCACCCTCCCTATCCCGCCCCTCTAGGTGGTCACAAAGCACTGAGCTGATCTCCCTGTGCTATGCGGCTGCTTCCCACTAGCTAGCTATTTTACATTTGGTAGTGTATATATGTCCATGGCACTGTCTCACTTTGTCCCAGCTTACCCTTCCCCCTACCCGTGTTCTCAAGTCCATTCTCTAGTAGGTCTGCGTCTTTATTCCCGTATTGCCCCTAGGTTCTTCATGACCATTTTTTTTTTTTTAGATTCCATATATATGTGTTAGCATATGGTATTTGTTTTTCTCTTTCTGACTTACTTCACTCTGTATGACAAACTCTAGGTCCATCCACCTCACTACAAATAACTCAATTTCGTTTTTATTATGGCTGAGTAATATCCCATTGTATATATGTGCCACATCTTCTTTATCCATTCATCTGTTGATGGACACTTAGGTTGATTCCATGTCCTGGCTATTGTAAATAGAGCTGCAGTGAACATTGTGGTACATGACTCTTTTTGAATTATGGTTTTCAGGGTATATGCCCAGTAGTGGGCATATACCCTGAAAACCATAATTAAGGGAAGGCACTGCATTGTCCCCCTTTGTATTCCTGGAGCCTATCACAGTATCTGCATTCAGAGAGCACTCAATGTTGAAGGCATGTTTCAGGTACCACAATGTTAATTATAGAAACAAACAGATCTCCAGAAAAATATTCAGATGGCATCATTGGGTGACATTAAAACGTAAGCCTGAAATCCCATTTGGAGGAGTTGTTTCAATTTACTTTCTATGGCATTTAGGTAAGTGGCAGGGATGGGAGTGACAGAGGAAACAGGTGTGTATAAATACACAAAGACACCTTTGCCTTACAAATACACAGACGTGATGTACTGAGATGGTGATTTTTTTTATTCAAATGAGTTTTTAGGACACATGATTCATTGGGACATGTACGGGAAGTTCTGTAAAGGATCCAGTTCCCTTTGACATTCTTTCAAACTAACAAAGCCTGTCTGAGACAACAGCTGTTGGTGGCCACACTGGCATTTTAGGAGCTGCTTATCCATTCTCAGGAGGAATAACCTTGGGCAGAATGGACAGATATAAGAAAGTTTGTTTCATGACTCTTTATTCCAGTTTATTTTTGCTTGTTCTTTTCTGATTTCATTCCAGCTCAGCAAATGTATGGGCTCTCAAGGCATGGTGTTGAAGGGTTTTGGGGACCTCACTTGGGTAGGGAATAATGCCGAGTCCATTGTAGGGCAGTTTCCTAAGTTAAGAAGTTGAGTCCAAAGGTTGCTTCCTAATAAAGTCAACCCCGTTGGTCCTAGAAATTATCTTTGTGGGAAAAAAAGAAGACTTTGTCTCTTCCACTCCAACAACCTTCCAAGTTCCAAAATACAGTGTGTGGGTCTTGCCTCACTTAGTTTCTCTCTTCCAACACTTTTCTACATCCCAAATAATGACATAGTTTCCAAGCACCTCAGCGTCCATCCAGGACTTGCTCCAGACCTGAGGGCACTAGGAACCGAAGTGATGCAGCGTTTTATCATATGCCTTGTAGCAAAGAAGCCTAGAGAAAGCAAAGAGTTTATGTGGAGAAATGAAAGTTTCGTGTAAAGATGCAACGGCTCATCCACAATGAAATTATACACTCTCTTCAGAGAAAGACATCTTGCCAAAGTTTGAAAGTGTAAGCTATTCCTAAAATGGTGTTGTGCTTCTATACTGGAACTCTTATCTGGCAACCACAGTGACAGAAATGGATGGAGTGCTGGAAACTATGAACGTTCACTCAGAAAAGAAACTCTATTATTATTTTTGTTGTATTATATGTTTCCCTTCTCCCTCCCTCCCTCCCTCCCTCCCTTCCTTTAGGTGCCCAGACCAAAAATCCTTTTGAATAGTATTAAAAAGCTAGATGTACAGACTGCAACTTACTGTGGGACCTGTCCTTGGGGACATTGGCCTTTTAGGTAAATGAATTCACATAGAAAAACATCCAATCTTTACTAGGAAAACAAAGGAAGGCATCTGAGCCTTCCTGCTTAGCTAATCTTCTTCAAATTTAACAAAAATACTTTGTAGTATGGGTATGAAGGATCTTGGCTATTTTTATACAACCCTTCTTAAGATGGATTGAGATCTAGGGCAAACCTGCAGTCTGATGGCTTGAGATCCAGGGCAAACCTGTACTAGGGAAGGGTGCCTCCTTATTCCCAAAACTTTAGGACATTTTTCAGTTTTTGAGACTAGTTGGTGACTAGTGGTGAAAGGCTAATTTGAAAGTCTTCTGCCCACAAAGCAGCAATTTTACCAAGAGGTAGATGGTAGGTGGCAGAGTGGGGTGAGGGTCAAGGCAGGATGTTCCAAGGAGGATAAAGGATTGGAGGAGAGGAGAGACTGAGGGGCCATTGGAGCAGCACCCATCTGAGTGATGCCCTAGAGCTCAACAATGTTTGAAAATAGGGACATCTGGAATTTCCTAGGGTTTGTGTGGCAGCTACATAGAGCAGAAAGCTGGCAGCTGTGTGGACAGGGACAGCTGTAGCTTATACCTGTGATAGGTGCCAGTCCAAATAGGAGCTGGGTATATAAGAAGTTGGTCACTTTTTAAAAAAAACGTTCCTATAGTCTTTTTATTGTCATGTTTTGTTCCTTTTTCATTTCTTCTCTCTCAATATGTTCACTTTTATTACATTATGATTTCAGCTTTCACCTTCGTTTCAAAGATCTGTTTTTCTGAATTTTATTGAACACAAAGCAGACGCTCCCTAAAATTTACTTGTGTTTCCTTTAGTGAATCTTCTTTTGAAAAGTGAGTCCTTCCTCTGCATTTTGAAGACTATTCTCCACTTTCTTTATTGCTGCATCTTTCTGCAGATATATTTTTTTCCTGTTTAGTTGTCCTTGAATAAAGAGAGGTGAATGTTGCTGGGTGTTTTCCATAAACTCTGTGGATGTGTTGTCCTAGGCTACCTTCATGTCTGCCAGGGTGTTCGTGGATCTTCTGCTCATCTCATTAACTAGAGAGATGGGAGTAGAAGTGAATTTCTAGTATGTCTTATGCATCCCGAAAGTACTTTATTCTGTGTCATTTCATCTCTGGCTTTGTCGAAGCCACTGGGCTAGGGGTTTGCTTCTGTTTATAGCTTTCTGTTAGGTCAGACTTTTGCACTGGATAAATAAATGTGGCTGTGCCTAATGTCTGTCAGGCACTACTGGTGACTACATCTCGGGAAAGCCCCACACTGCTGATTTTTCTGCTAATTATGGCATAAAGTCTGGGACTTTCCGGGGGAGATGATTTTCAGCTGCTGATCTGAACTGCTGAGTGGGAATCCAAATGATGCTTTCCCCGAGAGCACTACTCCTGCTCTGGCCTAAGGTCCTGGATGACATATTGCAGAATGATATGAGGCTCTTCACAACTCAGTTCCCCCAATATTGTGCTTTCCCTGGAGTGGGACTTGTTCATAGTAATGGCTATAAAGTGATATTCCATATAATGTTCTTAATAATTTCAGTTGTTTTCTGAATGATTATAATTAGTTTTTAGTCCATAAAAGTGACATAGGAAGCATTTACACTAGGAATAGGAGCTTTTCTTAGGAAAAGAAGATGTATCAGCCATTTTCATGTGTAGTTGTCCTTGTATAGTTAGCATTATATTTCATCTACCACTCATTTTTAATCTTTTTAAGCTACTTTTCCATGTTGTTAAGGTTGGCTTTGTTAAATCTTGGTCATGAGTCAATTTATTTATTTTTAACATCTTTATTGGAGTATAATTACTTTACAATGGTGTGTTAGTTTGTGCTTTATAACAGAGTGAATCAGTTATACATATACATATGTGCCCATATCTCTTCCCTCTTGCATCTCCCTCCCACCCTCCCTATCCCACCCCTCTAGGTGGTCACAAAGCACCGAGCTGATCTCCCTGTGCTATGTGGCTGCTTCCCACTAGCTATCTATTTTACGTTTGGTAGTGTATATATGTCCATGCCACTCTCTCACTTTGTCCCAGATTACCCTTCCCCCTCCCTGTATCCTCAAGTCCATTCTCTAGTAGTTCTGCATCTTTATTCCGTCTTGCCCCTAGGTTCTTCTGATCTTTTTTTCCTTTTCTTTTCTTTTTTTTTTTTTAGATTCCATACATATGTGTTAACATACGGTATTTGTTTTTCTCTTTCTGACTTACTTCACTCGGTCTGACAGTCTCTAGGTCCATCCACCTCACTACAAATAACTCAGTTTCGTTCCTTTTTATGGCTGAGTAACATTCCATTGTATATATGTGCCACATCTTCTCTATCCATTCATCTGTTGATGGAAACTTAGGTTGCTTCCATGTCCTGGCTATTGTAAATAGAGCTGCAATGAACATTGTGGTACATGACTCTTTTTGAATTACGGTTTTCTCAGGGTATATGCCCAGTAGTGGGATTGCTGGGTCGTATGGTAGTTCTATTTTTAGTTTTTAAGGAAAATCCACACTGTTCTCCATAGAGGCTGTATCAATTTACATTCCCACCAACAATGCAAGAGGCTTCCCTTTTCTCCACACCCTCTCCAGTATTTATTGTTTGTAGATTTTTTCATGATGGCCATTCTAACTGGTGTGAGATGATATCTCATTGTACTTTTGATTTGCATTTCTCTAATGATTAATGATGTTGAGCATTTTTTCATGTGTTTGTTGGCAATCTGTATATCTTCTTTGGAGAAATGTCTATTTAGGTCTTCTGCCCACTTTTGGATTGGGTTGTTTGTTTTTTGGATATTGAGCTGCATGAGTTGCTTGTATGTTTTGGCGATTAATCCTTTGTCAGTTGCTTCATTTGCAAATATTTTCTCCCATTCTGATGGTTGTCTTTTCGTCTTGTTTATGGTTTCCTTTGCTGTGCAAAAGATTTAAGTTTCATTAGCTCCCATTTGTTTATTTTTGTTTTTATTTCCATTTCTCTAGGAGGTGGGTCAAAAAGGATCTTGCTGTGATTTATGTCATAGAGTGTTCTGCCTATGTTTCCTCTAAGAGTTTGATAGCATCTGGCCTTACATTTAGGTCTTTAATACATTTTGAGTTTATTTTTGTATATGGTGTTAGGGAGCGTTCTAATTTCATTTTTCTACATGTAGCTGTCCAGTTTTCCCAGCACCACTTATTGAAGAGGCTGTCTTTTCTCCACTGTATATTCTTGCCTCCTTTATCAAAGATAAGGTGACCCCATGTGCGTGGGTTTATCTCTGGGCTATCTATCCTGTCCCATTGATCTATATTTCTGTTTTTGTGCCAGTACCATACTGTCCTGATTACTGTAGCTTTCTAGTATAGTCTGAAGTCAGGGAGCCTGATTCCTCCAGCTCCATTTTTCATTCTCAAGATTGCTTTGGCTATTCGGGGTCTTTTTGTGTTTCTATACAAATTGTGAACTTTTTTGTTCTAGTTCTATGAAAAATGCCAGTGGTAGTTTGATAGGGATTGCACTGAATCTGCAGATTGCTTTGGGTAGTAGAGGCATTTTCACAATGTTGATACTTCAAATCCAAGAACATGGTATATCTCTCCATCTATTTGTATCATCTTTAGTGTCTTTCATCAGTGTCTTATAATTTTCTGCATACAGGTCTTTTGTCTCCTTAGGTAGGTTTATTCCTAGATATCTTATTCTTTTGGTTGCAGTGGTAAATGGGAGTGTTTTCTTAATTTCACTTTCAGATTTTTCATCATTAATGTATAGGAGTGCAAGAGATTTCTGTGCATAAATTTTGTATCCTGCTACTTTACCAAATTCATTGATTAGCTCTAGTAGTTTTCTGGTAGCATCTTTAGGATTCTCTATGTATAGTATCATGTCATCTGCAAACAGTAACAGCTTTACTTCTTCTTTTCTGATTTGGATTCCTTTTATTTCTTTCTCTTCTCTGATTGCTGTGTCTAAAATTTCCAAAACTATGTTGAATAAGAGTGGTGAGAGTGGGCAACCTTGTCTTGTTCCTGATCTTAGTGGAAATGGTTTCAGTTTTTCACCATTGAGGACGATGTTGGCTGTGGGTTTGTCATAATGGCCTTTATTATGTTGAGGAAAGTTCACTCTATGCCTACTTTCTGGAGGGTTTTTATCATAAATGGGTGTTGAATTTTATCAAAAGCTTTTTCTGCATCTATTGAGATGATCATATGTTTTTTCTCCTTCAGTTTGTTAATATGGTGTATCACGTTGATTGATTTACATATATTGAAGAATCCTTGCATTCCTGGGATAAACCCCACTTGATCATAGTGTATGATCCTTTTAATGTGCTGTTGGATTCTGTTTGCTAGTATTTTGTTGAGGATTTTTGCATCTATGTTCATCAGTGATATTGGCCTGTAGTTTTCTTTCTTTGTGACATCTTTGTCTGGTTTTGGTTTCAGGGTGATGGTGGCCTCATAGAATGAGTATGGGAGTGTTCCTCCCTCTGGTATATTTTGGAAGAGTTTGAGAAGGATAGGTGTTAGCTCTTCTCTAAATGTTTGATAGAATTCGCCTGTGAAGCCATCTGGTCCTGGGCTTTTGTTTGTTGGAAGATTTTTAATCACAGTTTCAATTTCAGTGCTTGTGATTGGTCTGTTCATATTTTCTATTTTTTCCTGGTTCAGTGTCAGAAGGTTGTGCATTTCTAAGAATTTGTCCATTTCTTCCAGGTTGTCCATTTTATTGGCATAGAGTTGCTTGGAGTAATCTCTCATGATCCTTTGTATTTCTGCAGTGTCAGTTGTTACTTCTCCTTTCTCATTTCTAATTCTATTGATTTGAGTCTTCTCCCTTTTTTTCTTGATAAGTCTGGCTAATGGTTTATCAATTTTGTTTATGTTCTCAAAGAACCAGCTTTTAGTTTTATTAATCTTTGCTATTGTTCCCTTCATTTCTTTTTCATTTATTTCTGCTCTGATCTTTTTGATTTCTTTCCTTCTGCTAACTTTGGGTTTTTTTTGTTCTTCTTTCTCTAATTGCTTTAGGTGTAAGGTTAGGTTATTTATTTGAGATGTTTCTTGTTTCTTAAGGTAGGCTTGTATAGCTATAAACTTCCCTTTTAAAACTGCTTTTGCTGCATTCCATAGGTTTTGGGTCATTGTGTTTTCATTGTCATTTGTTGTAGGTATTTTTTGATTTCCTCTTTGATTTCTTCAGTGATCTCTTGGTTATTAAGTAGTGTGTTGTTTAGCCTCCATGTGTTTGTATTTCTTACAGATTTTTTTCTGTAACTGATATCTAGTCTCATAGCATTGTGGTCAGAAAAGATCCTTGATACGATTTCAATTTTCTTAAATTTACTAAGGCTTGATTTGTGACCCAAGATATGATCTATCCTGGAGAATGTTCCATGAGCACTTGAGAAGAATGTGTATTCTGTTGTTTTTGGATGGAATGTCCTATAAATATCAATTAAGTCCATCTTGTTTAATGTATCATTTAAAGCTTGTGTTTCCTTATTTATTTTCATGTTGGATGATCTGTCCATTGGTGAAAGTGGGGCATTACAGTCCCCTACTATGATTGTGTTACTGTCGATTTCCCCTTTTATGGCTGTTAGTATTTGCCTTATATATTGAGGTGCTCCTATGTTGGGTGCATAAATATTTACAGTTGTTATATCTTCTTTTTGGATTGATCCCTTGATCATTATGTAGTGTCCTTATTTGTCTCTTATAATAGTCTTTGTTTCAAAGTCTATTTTATCTGTTATGAGAATTGCTACTCCAGCTTTCTTTTGATTTCCATTTGCATGGAATATCTTATTCCATCCCCTCAGTTTCAGTCTCTATGTGTCCCTGTGTCTGAAGTGGGTCTCTTGTAGACAGCATATATATGGGTCTTGTTTTTGTATCCATTCAGCCAGTCTATGTCTTTTGGTTGGAGCATTTAATCCATTTATGTTTAAGGTTATCAATATGTATGTTCCTATTACCGTTTTCTTAATTGTTTTGGCTTTATTATTGTAGGTCTTTTCCTTCTCTCATGTTTCCTGCTTAGAGGAGTTCCTTTAGCATTTGTTGTAAAGCTGGTTTGGTGGTGCTGAATTCTCTTAACTTTTGCTTGTCTGTAAAGGTTTTAATTTCTCTGTCGAATGTGAATGAGACCCTTGCTGGGTGGAGTATTCTTGGTTGTAGGTTTTTCTCTTTCATCACTTTAAATATGTCCTGCCACTCCCTTCTTGCTTGCAGAGTTTCTGCTGAAAGATCAGCTGTTAACCTTATGTGGATTCCCTTGTACATTATTTGTTGTTTTTCCCTTGCTGCTTTTAATTCTTTCCTTTGTATTTAATTTTTGATAGTTTGATTAATATGTGTCTCGGTGTGTTTCTCCTTGGTTTTATCCTGTATGGGACTCTCTGTGCTTCCTGGACTTGATTAACTATTTCCTTTCCCATATTAGGGAAGTTTTCAACTACAATCTCTTCAAATATTTTCTCAGTCCCTTTCTTTTTCTGTTCTTCTTCTGGGACCCCTATAATTCGAATGTTGGTGTATCTGATGTTGTCCCAGAGGTCTCTGAGGCTGTCCTCAATTCTTTTCATTCTTTTTTCTTTATTCTGCTCTGCAGTAGTTATTTCCACTATTTTATCTTCCAGGTCACTTATTCGTTCTTCTACCTCAGTTATTCTGCTATTGATCCCATCTAGAGTATTTTTAATTTCATTTATTGTGTTCTTCATCGTTGTTTGTTTCATCTTTAGTTCTTCTAGGTCCTTGTTAAATGTGTCTTGCATTTTGTCTACTCTATTTCCAAGATTTTGGATCATCTTTATTATCATTATTCTGAATTCTTTTTCAGGTAGACTGCCTATTTCCTCTTCATTTGTTAGGTCTGGTGGGTTTTTATCTTGCTCCTTCATCTGCTGTGTGTTTTTCTGTCTTCTCATTTTGCTTATCTTACTGTGTTTGGGGTCTCCTTTTTGCAGGCTGCAGGTTCGTAGTTCCCGTTGTTTTTGGTGTCTGTCCCCAGTGGCCAAGGTTGGTTCAGTGGGTTGTGTAGGCTTACTGGTGGAGGGGACTAGTGCCTGTGTTCTGGTGGATGAGGCTGGGTCTTGTCTTTCTGGTGGGCAGGTCTACGTCTGGTGGTGTTTTTTCGGTGTCTGTGGCCTTATTATGATTTTACGCAGCCTCTGTGCTCATGGATGGGGTTGTGTTCCTGTCTTGCTAGTTGTTTGGCACAGGGTGTCCTGCACTATAGCTTGCTGGTCGTTGAGTGGAGCTGGGTCTTGGCGTTGAGATGGAGACCTCTGGGAGATTTTCACCGTTTGATATTACGTGGAGCTGGGAGGTCTCTTGTGGACCAGTATCCTGAACTTGGCTCTCCCACCTCAGTGCCACAGCCCTGATGCCTGGCTGGAGCACTAAGAACGTGTCCTCCATATGGCTCAGAATGAAAGGGAGAGAAGAAAGAAAAGAAAGAAAGAAAGAGAGAGAGAGAGAAAGAGGAAGGAAGGAAGGAAGGAAGGAAAGAAGAAGGTAAAATAAAATAAAGTTAAATAAAGTTATTAAAATAAAAAATAATTATTAAGAAAAAAATTTTTTTAAGTAATAAAAAAAAATGGACAGACAGAACCCTAGGACAAATGGTAAAAGCAAAGCTATACAGACAAAATCACACACAGAAGCATACACATACACACTCACAAAAAGAGAAGTAGGGAAATATATATATATATTGTTGCTCCCAAAGTCCACCTCCTCAATTTGGGATAATTCGTTGTCTATTCAGGTATTCCACTGATGCAGGGTACATCAAGTTGACTGTGGAGATTTAATCCACTGCTCCTGAGGCTGCTGGGAGAGATTTCCCTTTCTCTTCTTTGTTTGCACAGCTCCCGGGGTTCAGCTTTGGATTTGGCCCTATTTCTGCGTGTAGGTCGCCTGAGGGCGTCTGTTCTTCGCTCAGACAGGACGGGGTTAAAGGAGCCGCTGACTTGGGGGCTCTGGCTCACTCAGGCCAGGGGAAGGGAGGGGTACGTATGCGAGGCGAGCCTGCGCGGCAGAGGCCGGCGTGACTTTGCACCAGCCTAAGGCACGCTGTGCGTTCTCCCGGGGAAGTTGTCCCTGGATCCCGGAACCCTGGCAGTGGCGGGCTGCACAGGCTCCCCAGAAGGGAGGTGTGGAGAGTGACCTGTGCTCGCACACAGGCTTCTTGGTGGCGGCAGGAGCAGCCTTAGCATCTCACGCCCGTCTCTGGGATCCGCGCTGGTAGCCGCGGCTTGCGCCTGTCTCTGGAGCTCCTTTAAGCGGTGCTCTTAATCCCTCTCTCCTTGCGCACCAGGAAACAAAGAGGGAAGAAAAAGTCTCTTGCCTCTTTGGCAGCTCCAGACTTTTCCCCGGAATCCCTCCCGGCCAGCCGTGGCGCACTAGCCCCTTCAGGCTATGTTCACACAGCCAACCCCAGTCCTCTCCCTGCCGACCGGAGCCCGAGCCTCAGCTCCCAGCCCCGCCCGCCCCGGCGGGTGAGCAGACAAGCCTCTCAGGCTGGTGAGTGCTGGTCGGCCCTGATCCTCTGTGTGGGAATCTCTCCGCTTTCCCCTCTGCACCCCTGTGGCTGAGCTCTCCTCTGCGGCGCGGCTCCGAAGCTTCCCCCCTCCGCCACCCGCAGTCTCCGCCCACGAAGGGCCTTCCTAGTGTGTGCAAACCTTTCCTCCTTCACGGTTCCCTCCCACTGGTGCAGGTCCCGTGCCTATTCTTTGGTCTCTGTTTATTCTTTTTTCTTTTGCCGTACCCAGGTACGTGGGGAGTTTCTTGCCTTTTGGGAGGTCAGAGGTCTTCTGCCAGCGTTCAGTAGGTGTTCTGTAGGAGCTGTTCCACATGTAGATGTATTTCTGATGTATTTGTGGGGAGGAAGGTGATCTCCGCCTTTTACTCTTCTGCCATCTTGAAGCTCCTCCGGTCATGAGTCACTTTAATTGGAGATTCATGAATCTATCCTCCTTGAAAGATCACTGTCCCACAGTTGGCCTTAAAGTTTTTTTGTTTTTGTTTTTATTTTCTGGAAAAGCATATTAATGATGAAATCTTGAGCTTGTCCACAACTGAGAGTGTATTTGTTGGCTTCACATATACATGGCAGCCCTAGTATACATAGGTAGATATAGATATCTTGAATTATACCATATTATTTTCAAAAATTGGTGTTGTTATTAAATTGCTTTTTGATATTTGGCATGGTTGAAGTCTTATGGCCAGCTTGAATTTTTGTTACTTTGTGAGTAATATATTTTTTTCTCAACAGTTTTCGCCTTTTTTTAAAATTCTTGGAGATAAAAAATTACAACTGCATATGTTGGATTTCTTTTTCTGGTTTTATTTGATCCCTTTTCATCTGCTTATAAAGGTTTTTCTTCAGTCTAGGAAAACTTATTTGATTAAAGCTGCTTCTGTTTGTTTATTTCTTATTTCCCTTTTGTAGGAAGATAGAATCATCTGGTTCTTACTTCTGTTAGTCTTGTAGTTTCCGTCATCATTTTTTATGTTTTGTCTTCTCCTCTCAGGTTTTGAGAGCTGAGATGGGTCCTATTAGGGATTCATGTCAATTCCTGGTAGAATCTTTAAGCCCCAAATCAAGGGAGAACATTTTTAGGAAGTTTAAACTTACCCTCATTTTTCCTTGCCAGTGGAGAGTCAAAACAGGCTGGGGGTAGTTGGGCTTCTGGAGGTGAGAGTCAGAATTGGAGGCAGACTTAGCCAGGAATGTGTTTTGCTAAAGAGCTTCCATTTCTTATTTGGAACAGCTCTCAGGGCTTGCTTCTGCAGTCTCCCCATTGTTTGGCAGGCTGGCTGTCCACTGTGTGTGAGGGACTTGATAAACCCTTCCATGCCAACTCCCTGTCTCGCACTGCCTTTGAAACCAGAACACTTCCTAGTGCTGCTACTGGGATCCACAGGCTAACCCTCACCTCCAAGCCTGCAGAGGCCTCTGCTGATTTCCTTTGCATATTTCCCTTTTGCATGTTGGAGATTCACAAGTCAGGTAGCCACTACCCTCAGTCTAATTTCCTCTGTATTTTACATCACTGAAATTCCTGGGAATTTATTTTGTATGGCTGACCCTCTTGCCTACTTTTTAAGGGTGATCCTGAGTTTTTCCTCTTTCCTTATTGTTGATCATTTTCATGTAGATCTGGAGGGGAATAGTTTATGCCTTGCAGAGATGTTGACCTGTGCTCTCTTATAAATGCAAATCTGAGGATATTTTGAAGTCAGGAAAGTGGGAGCACCCTTGGGAAATGGAGACTTGATAATAATCTTAAGTATCCTGATAGCATGTTTCTCTCTGGTTACCTCTGATGACCAAGGTCACTGAATAACAACAATGACAATAATGATAACAAATGCCTTTTTAAAAAACAACGGGGAAATGGGGGAAGTTGTTCAGAGTACAGACTTACAGTTGTAAGATAAATGAATTCTGGGGATCTAATGTACAACCTGGTGGTTATAGTTAGCAAGTACTGGTTTTAAGTATTGTATACGAAAGTTGCTAGAATAGTAAATCCTAAATGTTCTCACCAGGAAAAGAAATTAAATTTATGAGGTTTTGGCTGTATTAACTAGCCTTATGTGGTAGTCATTTTGCAACATATATGTGTATCAAATCATCATGTTGTATAAGGACACAATGTTATATATCAATTATATTCAGTAAAGCTGAAAAAAATTACCAATCGTAGGTCACATGGTTGATGTGACTACATCAATATCAATTTGATTGAATCTTTATATCAACCTAGGAAATTTGGTGGTTGCTTCTTCATTTTATAGCTGACATTCAGCTATTGCCTGGGATTGCAGAGCTAATACTATGTGATGTACAATTCAAACTGAAGGTTGTCCTCAAAGTTTCTGTTCTTTGCTGGCTGTCAAAGAGCCTGAAGAGTTGTCCAATCTCCATATCTCTGTGGTATTTACAGTGTTCCCAGTTGCTGGTCTTTGATAATCTGTTGGCATTTTATTGCTCTCATATGTACTGAGTCCTTCTCTGTGGGGATAGTGTTCATATACATAAGAAGAGAGCATGTTTTATTGTTTCTCTTTTACTGTCTGGAACTCTTGACTAGCAGTGGGAAAGGTCTTGTCCTCAGTACCTTGGTTTGTCATCCATCCTCCTTAAAAAAAACAAAAAACAAAACTAGGGTATTTATCTGCTCCTAGAGGAATTCTTCCTGTCCAGTAAAAGTTTGCCTTCATGTATTCCTTATGGAGCCCTCTGTGGTTATTTTGGTGGTCTAAGTCTCCTCATCTGTCTTGGAACATGTGTGGGCCATGGGACTGCTATTCTCTATGGTCACAGCTGAACGAAGTACCTGCAACATAGCAGGATCTCAAGCAGTGTTTGGTGATGTTGTTGCTGGTCATGCTTTACTACATACAGTTAGGACCAAAAAATACGAAAATCAGAAGAGAAGCAAAATCACTGATAATTTAGGAAACTCTTAGCAAGATAAAAGGTAGTTAGAAAGTGTTGGGGGCTGTCAGTGCCTGGTAGATGAGAATATTTTTGTTCTTGATTTAGAGTGGAAAAAATGTGTGTATTTATTTTATAACTTGCTTCTTTGAGAAATACTGGTCAGTTCCATCATTAGAATTATATTTTCCTTTCAGATATATTGGGATAAATAAAAATATTTAATGGCTGTAAACTGTGTCCCTCTAATTGTAGGATTATCTTTGGCTTCCTCTAATTGTTTTTCCTCTATTCTAATTGAATCATGTCTTTTCCCCCCAGGTTACGGTCTTTGGTCAAACAATTAGAAAGAGGGGAGGCTTCAGTGGTAGATCTTAAGAAGAATTTGGAATATGCAGCCACAGTGCTTGAATCTGTATACATTGATGAAACCAGGTAAGCTAAAATGACAAGTTGATGTGGTAATATAAATTTTCTGTTATATGGCTTTTCTGAAATGTCCACCATGGCATGTAGGAGGTAGCATTCAAATGATTGGTCTTGGAGCTTTAGTTTTCACAAACAAATGGGGTAGATTTGGATATCACACATCCTCTGTACATGCTCATTTATAAAAAGGAGCTAATAGAACTTACCTCTCACATGCCCATTATGACAGTGAAGTAAGAAAATGTAAGAGGAAAAAAAGTGATTTTAAAAAATCTTACCAGATTTTTAATCAAATGTAAAGTTCAACTGGAATTATTGAATATTATTCATCTCAGCCTAAAAATTATGTTCATGTTTTAATTCACGTTATCTATCTGTACATGGAAGCTCCTGAAGGGATGGAGAAGCATTTGTTCTCTTAAACACCCAGTATTCCTCCCTTAATCCTTAGGTTTGTTATTGATTTACTTAGCAGACCCTCTCCACTTGAATTATCCGTAAATACTAAAGCACTTCCGGTTACTATTGTAAAATGAATTTGAAAGTAACAAAATTGCTTTTCTTTAGAAAAATGTGGAAATGGTAAACATGAAAGGCTTTTCTTCTTTTTTCTACTTCAGACAAGCTTCTCTGTTAGTATTTGTGTTGTATTACTTTGCTATGCCAAATTCCAATCCAAAAGGATTTCCCAGTAATCTAAGAATCGTGTGGCTTGGTTTTCGGTGATATGCTTGGTTCCTAATTTAAGGAAATTTGATACCGTAGTTTTTTCCCAGATGTTACATTTTTCTCCCCTACCTCTCAATTGATGGGTCTAAAGAGAAAAAAAACAAAACAAAATTTTCCATTGACACCTGTTTTTACTGCTTATTTTTAGTAGTGCTTAGTATAAGTATAAAATACAATATTCAAAGTTTTATTGTAATTTATTACTACTTCTGTTCTAGCCTGACCTATGAACACATTTGAAAAATCTGCTGAGCACACCTGACAGATGACTTAAATCACTGTGCTCAAATAAAGAACTGCATTGTTTTGGAAATTTTGCTTAAATTTAGACATTTAAGTTTCTGTAATGTCCTAACAAACTAGAGAGAATAGCAGTTGATATTATTTGGGTTCATTACTTCAGAGGACTGGGTTGATGTGATTTGGATAATACTTTGCAAAATCTTTCTTTTTCTTTTTTAAAATTTATTTTTATTGAGATGTAATTGACATGTAACACTGTATAAGTTTAAGGTGTACAGTGTGTTGACTTGATATATTTATATATTACAATATGATTACTACTGTAGCGTTAACTGACACCTAATTATTATTTTTTGTGATGGGAACTATTAAGATCTAGGCTCTTAGCAAGTGTGAAGTTTATAATACAGTATTGTTGTCTATAGTTTTTAAGTGCCATTATTTTTAAGACAAAATAATGCCACATGGCCATCTATGAAATAAACCTCCTGGTGAATGCATTTTAAAATGGAAGGTTTAGATTCCCTTCAAATTCCACAAATCATCTAGGAATAAAGATACTGGGTGCTCCTGAGTGCAATGTGTCTCAGACCTACGAAGCCTGAGATAAAGTATCTTTGACTTTCTCTGATTCCTTTGTTCCTTTGTCCAGCCTGAAACAAACAAAGGGTGGGCTTTCACAAGCCTTGTCTAAAAGGTGCTGGATTTTTTTGTGGCCAATTTATTTTGGTTTCTTTGCACCTGTGTATGCAGGTGGGGTGGAGAGTAGGAACAGCTGCTTTGAACAGAGAGCTCTAAATTCAGATTTAATCTGTGTCCTGGTTCTGTTTCTTGGGTTCAGGAGACTCCTGGATACGGAGGATGAGCTCAGTGACATTCAGTCAGATGCGGTGCCTTCTGAGGTCCGAGACTGGCTGGCCTCCACCTTTACACGGCAGATGGGGATGATACTCAGAAGGAGCGAGGAGAAGCCGCGGTTCAAGAGCATCGTCCACGCAGTGCAAGCTGGGATATTTGTGGAGAGGTAAAGATGGCTGTCATTCAGTGACCAAAGCAGCAAAAGGGACACCAGTTTCTAACAACCAAAGGCTTTGCTTTGATGTAGTTTTGGTATCTTTATAAATGCTGAAAATTCTGGGTGGAAACAGACAGTCTTGAATGAGAGATGGCAAAAACATATCTCCGCAGCATCGTTAGGACAAGCTTTTGCCTTCGCTTTGAATTCTTTTTGTTAATGTTAACTAGAGAAGATTTAGTTTGAGTTGAGTCTCTAATGTTTAAAGAAGGACGTCTCATCCGTCATCATTTGACACATATGGGTGATGTCTACATTTGGAACAGGTCAGGGATGCTTTGTTGAGGGTATTGAGCCAGGGAGGAGTTCATTCAAGGTGTTTGAGTTCCCCATGACACTTTCCAATTTTGTAAGTCACTTTGCTCTCTGAAATTAAATTGCCCCCCTTCCCCAGAAATGGATTCCAGAAATCGATTTATTCTTCCTACAACCCTTATCACACAATTACACATTTTAGAAATGCCATGGTCAGCTCGAAGTTCTCTCTAGTTTTTGACAGTTCTAAAGAACAAGCTCTTCGAAATAGGTTGCCCATAGGAGTTCTTTTTCAGGTTAAAGTACTACACTACATACTGTCCGTGCTATACTACAATTCACTTCCAGCAGAACAGGAGACCCATTTTAATAATTTAATTTCCAATTTGGGGCACATAGACTTAATTTTTTTTATTTCCAATGCTGTACATGTTTGGGATTGCTTTCATTTCATTTCATAGGCCACTTGAATGACTATGAAAAAGGTTATAAAAGAAATTTTAGGTTCCGTGGGTCCATCAGATGACATGACTTCTTGTTAATTGTCAATACTGGTATAAGTCTGTGGCCTGCTAATTCTTCTTTGTAAGACATAATATTGCATTTTTCCCTTCTGACTTTGCCAGAATGTATAGACGAACATCAAACATGGTTGGACTGAGCTACCCACCAGCTGTTATTGAAGCATTAAAGGTAATACCAAGGAAAAGGTCTTACAATGTTCAAGGTACCTTATAAAAAGTACAGTTAAATTTCTTGTTAGAAAATAAGAAATTTTCATTTACAATTCTATTTACAGTTTTCCTAGTCATTCCTGATTTTTTTCCTTCATTATCTTTTTGCTATTCATTCTAACAGTATCACTCTCTTTTCAGCCTTTGTACTGCCAAATTTTTAAAAAATTGAACTCTGTTTGGTTTCATTTCTTTCTGCTCTCTTGGAGTGGTTTAGTGATCTGTATAGCGATCTGGCATTATGAGACTCAGTCTGACTTTGGCCGTAGGAGATCAAATTTGTCCTGGTTATAAATATTCAACATTAAGAGGATCTTTGGTGATTATAATTCTACCATTATCTGCTTACCTGCTCTATATCCATTTTATAGATGAAGAAACTAAGACTCAGTGAGACTAAAAAAAAAAAAAGACACAGAGACAGAACTGAGGTTTGATACCAGAGTTCCAGGCACGTAGTAAGCTAAGCTCTCAGTAACATATTACTGTATGAAAGTATGTCCTCCAGAGCCCTTGTCCTCTTCATATATCCTACTGTTTTCCCAAGCCCCTCACTGAGCCCAGAAGTTCCATGGGAAGTCACACAGATGCTTGAGTTTAAAGGGGCTAAATACTGCAAGATGACTCCCAATCAGACAAGCTCTTGGAATTGTATAGAGTATCTCTAAGAGCCCCCAAGTAGATGTATTCCTGTAGAAGTGTGTTCATTCAGACCCACTGGTCTGAGGATATCCCAGCTGTGCTGAAGCTGATTTGACTTCTGGATTTGAAGGAGGGGCCGTGCTAAGGTTCAGGACCACAGAACTGGTTGACATTGCCTGGTGCCTACACAGGGAGTTGTGTCAACTTGCTCAGGGGCATCCCAGCATTCCGACTCTTCTTAAAGCTATTTTAGTCTTTCTCTGAAACCTGAAAAGTGTATTCCTGATGAAATTTTCAGAAGATAATTTAAATTCCCTTTTTACAGAATCAGAGGTGGGAGTGCTTCATGATCAATTTAATGTCAAGTGAGGGCCCTTGAGGGTCTTTTTGCTTTTATATTTCATAGTCCCTTTCTCTTGACTCAGAGACATTCACTAGCTGAATTTGGGAGACCCTATATATTCAGATCCTCAGTTCTCCATTTTATGTTTCTTCTTAAGTCATCTAGCACAGCAGTCCCCAAACTTTTTGGCACCAGGGACCAGTTTCATGGAAGACATTTTTACATGGACGGGGGGGTAGGGTGGGGAGGGTGGTAATGCGAGCGACGGGGAGCGGCAGATGAAGCTTCGCTCACTCTCCTGCTGCTCAACTCCTGCTGTGCGGCCTGGTTCCTAACAAGACGCAGACTGGTACCAGTCAGAGGCTGGGGGTTGGAGACCCCTGATCTAGGACAGGTAGGATGCTCAGGAAGGAAACAGCAAGAAGACACATGTTTTCCTCCCCTTCTTTGACCCCCACTCTAATGCCGAATAAATTATTGTGTAATTTACAGCAATGTTTCCCATTTAATCTGTGAAATCACTTCATGAGATTTGATGTTTCATAACACCCACTATGAAGTTGCATTGATTTTCATAATTGAACCGGAAACATTCAATGAAAGTCTTGGGAACATTAAAAGCATCTTTTTTTTTTTTTTTTTCCGGTACGCGGGCCTCTCACTGCTGTGGCCTCTCCCGTTGCGGAGCACAGGCTCCAGACGTGCAGGCTCAGCAGCCATGGCTCACGGGCCTAGCTGCTCCGCAGCATGTGGGGTCTTCCTGGACCGGGGCACGAACCCGTGTCCCCTGCATCGGCAGGTGGACTCTCAACCACTGAGCCACCAGGGAAGCCCTAAAAGCATCTTTTATCCTTAATTTCTTCCTTTATCATGAACATAAATACAGGTGGTTATACCAGTACTAAGAAATTTATGAAAATATTTCTTCCAAATTGGAGCATCTTTTCTATGCAGAATAATTGAAGAAATGTGGAACAACCTGTGATGTGCATGAATTGTTGTTTTATGTTTAGGGAAAAGTAATTCTCAGAGGCACGCATGTTGTCTTTCTGAGGGGAATGTTACCTTGATGATTCAGACAAAAAGTAAATACTAACTCTCTGAATTGCTATCCTTCTCCACACTATTGCTGATATGTACAGAAGGCTAAAGCTGTCGTTTCTCTTGGTTGTATGCTCTGTTTACTGCAGAAGTTCAAGACCTTTTTACAATGTAATATTTTTCTGCATCCCTAGACTCCAGTTTTATTTTCAGTGGATTGGAGGTGAATTGGAGATATGACGTAGATTCTTTTTTTATGTAGTGCCTGTTAGAAAAAGGTTATTTTCACTCCAGTGCCAGCAATTTATATGGAATCACTATCGTTTTCTTCTATTACAGAAAATTTCCCTAAAGCCTGAGAGAATACAAGTCAATAAAATAATCATCATGCTACTGTCATGTTAACCTTTGTGATTAATGTAAGAACATGGCATAAAATAACATTTAAGTAAAGAGAATACTTTACCACCACCAATTCCTAAATTTTAAATATGTTGCAGTTTTGTTCTTTTTATTTGTTTCCATGCAATGAATACTCACTTCTAATTTGGGGTGTTTTATCTCTCACCTTCTAAGGTGGGGTTATTGGAAATGTAGAATTGTGCTGTTCTTTAGAAGGGCATCTGTTGTGTGACTCAGGAAGAGACACTCTGGACAGACTCCAGGTTTAAAGAGGAAATGAGGAGGTTCAGGCTTTCTTCACTTTAGACTAATAGGAAATTCATGCAGTGTTTCCACAGGAATGGTGCTTGGGCCAAATTTGCTAAGAAAGGAAGAATGGTTTAAGGTGCTTGTTAAAATGCAGATTCCAGGCCACAAGCCAGGATTCTGCAGAGCCCTCCACCAGATTATCGGCATTTTTTTCTGAGTACCCCAGGTGGTTCTAAAGAACACTGAAATTTGAGAATCACAGCTAGGCCTTTTCAAAAATGAGGGGCTGGAGTGAATGTCTATCTCATTGTCTGTAGTTACTCATCCTTCTGTTTCTCTAAGACTTAATATTCAGATAAGTCTTGACTTTTTACTATGATAATCTCTTGATTTCCAGTGTTAGAGAGCTTTTCTCTTTTTCATTCATTCCAGTGAAGAGGATTAAAAATTGTCAGATATGACAAAGCGTTTTCCTATCTACTGAGCTGTCAGTGGACTTTTCTTTAGGACTATTGGCTAGACAGTGGCTGTCATGACAATGCCAATTACAGTAGCCAAGATGAAGCTTTAGGTCTTGGATTAATCTTAAATGACCCCACTGTCTATGGCCTAGGCCCTATTGGGGTATTTAGGGCATGAGGCTTGGGTCACAGCATGTATTCATTGAGTTTACAATGTCATTTGTCAGTAATGGTATCACCAAGGGGTGTCAGTGGGGTTATTACGCGGTTCTGCTACCAGTTGGCATTAGACACTTCATCTCTCTGAGGTTGCCATCTGTGAAACTGGCGAAAGTGATACCCGTTTCTAGAGTTGTGAGGATTTGCAAATGTGTATCAACACTTCCCACTGTGCCTGGCACAGAAAATGTCCTTAGTATTGTAGCTATTTCTTTAGTTATTATAATGGAGGAGAAATTATTGAAGGCTGAGGTGAGGTTACCACCAAGTGTGAATTGAAACAATCTATTTGAAACCCTTTTGGAAATGTTTGGTTTCACCTATATACCCTGGCATCCATGAGAGAGACTGTTCATGGTCTTGGGGTGATCTTGATGGTTGGGATATTTGGAGAGGGACAGGATTGGGATGGATAGATGATGTTGGAATGCAGTGAGGGCTGAGGTGGGAGTCACTGGATCCAGCAGTTCCTGAGAGCCAAGGTCTCTTCCTGGGGACCATCTGACACGTAGCCTGAACTCAATGTGGTCTCATATGGGTCCTTATTGTCACACTCATGGCAGCACACTTTTCTTAACCACTGAAAGGGAGACTCTTGGTACACTGAGAAACCAAATGACTATTGCTTAAACACATCTTTGTTCATAACACCCACAAGTAGCTAGTTATAAGTCAAAGACACATCAGACAGTGTTTTGGAGTCGCTATTTATGGACAAATAAGGCTTTGAACTTCAGGAGCAGTGTGTGAGGAGTGTGTTCAGCTTAGCTCTTAGTTTTACTTTTTCAGTAAAGTGACTTACAGATTTGAGGGCTCAGTCCCCAGATTAGTGACTCCGGAAGTGGTAGCGTTTTTCCATCCCGTGAAATGAGGGCTCTCTCCTCGGTTTCAGCTCAGCAGTTTGGATTGTTGAGGTGACACATTATTTTGTGATCTATATGCATGTTTCTGAACACTTTTAAGTGGGTTAGCATTCTCAATGGTAGACTAAGAGGAAGTCAGTAGATAGTATCATGGGGCTTGGGAGAAGTTTAGAGTAGGGAACACCCTGGGTTATTGTGAAATCAATTAAAATTTTGGAATTCGGCAGAGATAGTAGAAGGTTAATGGAAAGAGCCTGAGTTTAGGCATCAGTTGAACATGTGTTCATGTTTTGTCCTTAGCACTTGCTTGCCATGGGTCTTAGGGAAATTAGGTAACTTCTCAGTTTTCTCATCTGTAAGATGTGACTGATCATACCTACCACTTAGAGTTGTCTTCAGGAAAGATTACATGTTTATCACTGATCAGAATGGTAGGTACCCAATAACTTATAGCTATTGTTATTACTAATAAAACTATTGAATATTTTATCAGTAAATGCTATTTAGGACTGCCATATTGGAAACAGTTTGAGAGTGGAAAGGGTATTAGAGTCTTAGGCTGTGAATACCCAGGTGAGTGCTGTGGGCTAACTCCAAAGTAGGGAGATTAGTAGCTGTGTAAGTGGCTACCAACTAATGAATTATTTCTCTCCATCCTCTCCTGTAGGATGTGGACAAGTGGTCCTTCGATGTCTTTTCCCTCAATGAAGCGAGCGGGGATCATGCCCTGAAATTCATTTTCTATGAATTACTCACACGCTATGATCTGATCAGCCGTTTCAAGGTCAGTGTCTAATTAAAAAAAAAAGAACTGCACACATTTGTCCATACTTGCATGATTTGGGGGCTAAGACCAAGAGGATCCTTTTAATGTAGACTGAAAACTCTCTGGGGTGACTTGGGAAGCATCATCTGGACAGCCACTGCCATGAACTCCTCTGTGGTGGGAACTTTTCATTACTCCCTTGTCTGGTGGGCTCATCAGCAGGGGAGAGGCTGGAGCTGCCCATTTAGATCCCAGTCGTCCTAGAAGTATGGCTGGAAGCCTGAACCAGCAGAGCTCCCCTGCCAGCTCTGCCCACAGATCTCATTTCAGCGAGGCTTCGTGTGCTAATGACCACCACCAGCAAGGAGACAGGAATGGAGACAGAGTGCACGTCTGTTATCTCCAAAAACTTCTCTTTCGGCCACTTGGCTCAAATTCACACAGATATTCTCAGTTATCATCTGTGACAGATCATTGGTATTTCCCAGCCATTCATGCTTCAAATTAATTCTTCACCTTTAAGTAAAGAGCATGAATCGATTCCAGTGTTGCACCTCCTCGGCCTTCTAATTCCACAGACTCTGGAGGTGGCGTCCGGCTCTCCAGGGAACTTGAGCATCATCTGCTGGCGTCTGTCATATCACGCCAATTACATTTCTCTCATCATGTGGATGAGTCTCCGTAAAAGGCAGGTCTTTTTCTGTATAACATATTGATTTCTCTGGGCAGCATGATTCTTTATCACTTTTCTGAGGACTGCACATTTCAGGATATCTTTCTTACATAGCCATAAGCATTTTATGGCAATGGTCCTTAATTTCTTTTGCATCAGAAACCTGCTTGAAGAGCTGATGGCTCCTCAAGACCTCAGAAGAAAGTTCCCGTGCACATGCACACACCTTTACGTAGCATTTCAGTGGCTCATAGAGCTCCAAAGAACAGCCCAAAGAACCGAGGTTCATTGGATCTTCATTTTTTAAAATGATAAAGAATTAATCTCTCACATCTAAAAGGCTATATTTAAATTTAAAAAATCCACAAATAGTAAATATGGAACAGTGTGCCCAAGGGAGAACATGGTATGGATTCTCATGAAGCACTCTAATAGTATTTTCCTCATTTTTTTCTTATGAATGTGATTTCTAGTCTCCTGGAACATACACTCTCTCCTTTTCCCCCAGTCTTGTAATTGATAATTTACCCCAAACCAAGGAATTAATCCAGGAAACTATACAATGAATGTTTTCCGAGTCTCCTTATTTTGTACAGGCATTCTGCACTTGCTCACTTTCTGCCAAATAGGAAACGAAGGTGTGTGTTATACATATTTGAGACAGAAAGCGGCTAGGATAACTGGAAGTATTTTTCCAAATTGCAAGGCACCAATAATAAATTGCCAAGTAATAAACACAAGAACACAGCTTGTTTCTGTTGTAGAACAGACTATCACTTGTGTTATGGGTTTTTTTCTCACCTGTCCAGCGTACTCATCACTCCTTCTAAAGTGTGCAGTTTTCAGAAGGCGGCAGCTTGTGTTTGTTTGCAATCATTTTATAGCTTAAGATCTTTGTGTACTTCTGTTTTCCCACAAGTAAATGAGATGCTGCATAGTATGTGTTCATTTATTTCTCAGGAAATAAAGACTTGAGCCTTTGCCTGAGGAATAAATGAGCACCTACCTTTTTGCCCTCAATGTCCTTGAGATGATCCTGTGTCATTACCCTGGGCCTCTGAACTGGAGAACAAAGAACAATTTGCAGGGTGGACCAGGGACGTCCTGTTAGATTTTCAGATTATCCAATACTTTGTTCAGTGACTTTTATTAACTTAGAAAAGTTCTAATGTCCTCATATGATATCTTACGCCTTCAGAAAGAGGCAGCTAGAGTACCTTAGACTTTTGCACCGTCACTCAAAGCTGCTAAATCACTAGCTAATTAACCTTGCCGCTCTCTTTCAGATCCCCATTTCTGCACTTGTCTCATTTGTGGAGGCCCTGGAAGTAGGATACAGCAAGCACAAAAACCCTTACCACAATTTGATGCACGCTGCCGACGTTACACAGACTGTGCATTACCTCCTCTATAAGACAGGAGTAGCAGTAAGTACAGATAGAAACTCTTGGATTACACAAAAGATGTGATAATGATTTATTTTGAATTGGAGGCTGTTTCTATTCTGATGAGGTTGAACCCACAAGAAGTGCATTGTTTCATGGACTTCCTGTTCCCCAATAATTATCTAACCAATCGTGGAAAGTCTTGGGGTTCCTTATTAACTTTGAATTTTTCTCCATCTTGGACTTGATGAAAGAAATATCTGGTAGTGCCTTGTATCCTTACTAGGCTATGGCCAAACTAAATGTAATTTCTATAACTAAACATGTATTTCCAGATATGGAGAGTGGTACTATTAATCTCTTGCTATGGTCAGTTACAATGATATCCATGCATATTGAAATCGTATTGCGTATACTTGGGAACCACGCTGTACACAGTTAGCTTTTGGTTTAAACCAGTAGATCTTTTTCACAAGGACTCTGTTTATTCTCATTTATGTGCATTTGATTTTTTTGAACCTAAGGATTAGTCTTTACCTCTAACCATTTGGAATTTTCATGCTTGTTTTGAATGTTTTAGCTCTTTAGATATTTTTGAATCTCTGTTCTGTAATTCATTGCATTAACAGACCTACTCAACTTGGTTATCTGTGCCTTTGCCCTCTTTACCTTAATTTAAGCCATTCATTTTAAACGTATAACTGTTAGTGACAAACAGCTGGGTCTCTATAGTAAATAGAGACTGTGACTTTTTACTTTGAAATCTTCTGAATTGACATGGAGATAGACATTTTTCGGGGGTGTGGTTATTAATTAACCCATAAACCCAGCACACATTTGTTATCTCTTTCTGCTAGGGCGTGTTGAGAGGCTTGGTCTAATATCTCATATTAAATATGGAATAAAGTGGGAGGTGTGTGGGCTCTAGAGCTAGATATAGTTGCATATAAATCCTTGCATAATTACTTATTAGATTTTGTGACCTATGATAAATTGCTTGAATCTCTGAGTCAGGATTTCCTCATTTCTAAGATAGTGAAAAATATTCTGTCTGTAAAAGTACTGTGATGGTTAGGAATAAAGTATCAAAAGTGTGAAGTGCTCTGTCTCATAAAGGAAGCTCAACAGTTAGGAATTGTTGTTATTAAAGATTTCCCCCAAACCTCTCAGCAGTTTTCATTTTTTCCTTATTGTAAAGCTGATTTCTTAAAAATATTGCTTAAAGAGCTGTTTTTTAAATTTTATAAACACTACATAGGAAACCTGTTTAATATGATAGTTTTTGCCCAAAATTTAGAGCAAACGTCATAGTTAATGGTGGTTCAATAAAAGCACGGAGCAAAACAGGGATGCTGATATTAATATTGCTAGTGAGCATTTTTCTGGAGATCTCAGTCAGTGCAATATGGTATCTACAAAAGTTGAAGAAGCATCCTATGAAAATAATTTGATCATCTCTTTTAAAAAAACAACAAAAAAAGCCAACTATAAATTATTAGATCATATAAAAGGCCTCAATAAGATATGGATAAAATAGCTGTCTTATACACTGGAAATTAACAAGTATAGTAGAAAAACATACATTCCCAACAGTTATTAAAAAACCTATAAATTACCCATGAAGAACTTCAAAATTAATGAAAAGGAGACTGTAAAACTAAATTAAGGGTACAAAAATAATGTTTAAATAAGTGAAGAAATACACCATGTTTTTAATGGAAAGCCTCAGTATTAAATAGAAGTCGATTTTCCTCAAACTAATGTTTATAGATTCAAAGCAATACCAATAAAAATTCCAGTAAGGTTTAACATGAAACATGATAAGCTGAGTCTAAAATTTATGTAAAATAGATATTTAACAACCTTAGGAAAAACAGTTTTGAAAAAGACAATGTGTGTGGTGGAGTAGTTCTTACTCTACTAGATGTTAAAATATCTGCTGAAGCTATAGTAATAAAAACAGTGTGGCATTTGTGCAAAAATAGACAAATATATCAGTGGAATTGATTGGAATTTTAAAAACTGAACCCAAATATTTATTGAACACTTTTTATGTGCCAGGTACTTCCTTACAGGATGAAGATACATTGGTGCTCTTACAGAACGTGCATTTTAGTGAGAGGTTACAGATAGAAGACAAACGAAAAAGTAAACAAGAAAATATCACTAGTGTTCTGCAGAGTATTAAAATAGGGCACCCGCATAGGGAAAACTGGGAGTTTTATTAGGTAGTCAGGAAAGGCATCTTTCCAGAAGTAATGTTTAATCTGAGACAGTTGTGATTTTAGGCTTGAGCCATGCTAAGAACCAAAGAAGGTATGCCAGCAGAATTAGTGCAGGATTAATACAACGTCCCTCATGACTAGAGGGAGTCAAAATGTATACACTTTCATTTATAAAATAGACAAGCCATGGGGATGTAATGTATAGTATAGTGACTATAGTTAATAATACTGTATTGTGGATTTGAAAGTTGCGTAGAGAGTAGATCTTAAAAGTTCTCATCACAAGAAAAAAAATTCTATAACTATGTGTGGTGTGGAGACTTACTGTGGTGATCATCTTGCAATATGTACAAATATTGAATCACTGTGTTGTACACCTGAAACTAATGTAATGTTGTACGTCAGTTATACCGCAACTTAAAAAAAAAAAAAGTCCCTCGTGAGAGAACAGCTTTTCTACATTCAAGGAGCAGTAATAAAGTTGGAGGAGAAAACGGGAGTCAGACCAAGTCAGCTTTGTAGGCCTGGGTAATGAGTTCCAGTGTTATTCTAAGTACAGTGTGAGGCAACTAAAGGGTTTTGACAATGGAATGAGATGATCTGATAAAGACTAGACAAGGATTACTGTGGAGAATGGATCTTGAGGTGGCTTGTTAGAAGAGATACTGGTGAGATAATGGTAGTTTGGAATAGGAAGGACATTGCTGGGATATAGAGACCAAAAGTTCTGTTTCTGAGGTAGAGTTAAAAGAATTGGGTGGTGAATAGGATTTGGAACACTAAGGAGAGGAATCAAGAGGACATCTTAGATTTTGGGTTTGATAAACAGGGTTGATGAGAGAACCTGGTAGCAAAGCAAGCTTTAGGGGAAGGGAAGTCAAGAGTTTTGATTCAGACATGTTGAGTTTAAGATCCTTATTAGATATCATTGTGGAGATGTCAAGCAGGAAGAAAACTAAGGAGTCTAGAGTTCTGGAGGAGGGTCAGGGATGGACATGGAGATTAAGCATTCGGGGCATATCAATATTAATTTAAGAACATGGAACCAGATGACGTGATATAAAGAGAGGGCATAAATAGAAAAGTAGAGGGGCTCTGAAGTGAGTCTTGGAGCAGTTCTAAAGTTTAAAATGAGGGTAAAGAATTAGAGCCAACAATAATAACTAAAAAAGTATGGCCAGTAACATTGTACAAAACCCAAGAGAGTGTGGGGTTGTGGACACCAAGGAAAGAAAGTGCTCCAAAAACAACTGTGACTTATGTGCAACATGCTGAAAGGTCTAATGGGATGAGGACAGAGAAGTGACCACTGCCTTTGGTAACATGGAAGTCATTGGTGCCCTTGTCATGACCAGTCCCAGTGGTTTGGTGGGGATGGAACATGGACTGGAGTATAAGGACAGAATCGCAGGTGAGAAGGTGAGGACATGTCTATAGAAAACAATATTAGAGGGAAAATTTACTCAGTTCAAAAAATGTTTGGGGGACAGTTCATTTGGAAAAAACATACTGTTTTTGTCCTACTTGAAATCATTCACCAAGTATCAGACAAATGAATTAAAGATGTGAGCATAAAAATTTGATTATATTAGAAGAAATTATGAGGATATGTGTATAGCCTTGAAAAAGGAAATCCTTAAATAAGCCTCAAAACATGAGTTATATAACAAAATATTGATTATTTTGAGTACATGGAAATTAAAACCTTCTGTAGAATAAAAAAAATCACCATAATGAAGTAAGTACTTGAAGAAAATACATAGAGAGCAAGGATTAAGATCCAGATTATATAAATAAATCAAAAAGAAAATGGCACAAATTCCGTGGAAAAATAGGAGGAAACACATTGATAGAGTTGAGATTCTCCTATCGTAAAGTCTCTGGCATGGGCTGAATTTTGTTCCCCCTCCCTCAAGTTTATGTGGTGAAGTCCTAATCTCCAGTGCCTCAGAATGTGACTGTATTTGGAGATAGAGCTTTTAAAGAGATAATTCAGGTAAAATCAGGTCATATGGGTGGGCCCTAAACCAATATGATTGGTGTCCTTCTAAGAAGAAGGGATTAGGACACAGACATGCATGTGTACTGAGGAAAGACCTTGTGAGGATACAGAGAAAAGGTGGCCCTCTGCATGCTGGGAAGTGAGCTGTCACCACAAACCAACCCTCCTAAAACCTTGATCTTGGACTACTAGCCTCCAGAACTCTGAGAAAATAAATTTCTGTTGTTTAAGCTGCCTAGTCTGTGTCATTTTGTTATGGCAGTTCTAGCAAACTAATACAGTAGCAGAGCCAGGATTTGGTTTCAGTCTAATATTTAAATACAAAATATAAAAATTTAAATATTTAGCCATGCTTCTGCAATGCTGGTGGCAAAAAAGAACCCCTTGTATTCTTACACCTCAGTATCCTCATGTGGTACTTCAAAGTACTGTGGTGAGGATCAAAATGGATGTGAAAATGTACTTTGAAATCATCTGTTTGACATATCTTTAGTTAACACCTACTGTGTACAGTGTACTATGGAGATATAAAGGTGAATCATACACAGCCTTTTTACCCCCTAGAAAAACTCTCAAGTCTTTATACTAATGCAAGTTATCATTACATAGATGTTATATCATAACAGCCAATGATCATGATGTACTGCATACTATTCTTAAATGAGCTCATTTGCCATTTGCCATTGAATTTTCATTATCAATTCAGGCTGTATTCAGAATAATTCTTAAATATAGAAACTACTTCCCGCCCACTCTCTCTTGGAAACGCAGCTCAAAACAAGCTTCTTTCATTGCAAGCTTACGAAAACAGTAGGAAGCATTCTGATGAATGGAGAACATATTGTTACGCTAACCTTTCATTACAAACCAAGCGGGGGAAAATGCTCGAAACCATTTCAGCTTTATAAACTGTAAGACACGTAGGGAATGAAAATATCCCATTGATAAAGTGATGCCTGGGCTTCAACATCAACAGTATTACTCATTGTAATCTGTTTATATTACTCATTATTGCTTAGCTAAGATGCCTAGGAGATGCTTGAATCTTTTCATAATGATTTTGCTCACATCTAAGAGAAAATCCTTGAACAGAATTAGATTGAAGAGTTGTTGATTGAATAGATATGAATCAGACTCTGAGCTCCAGTCTGCTTTTGAGTTAGGTCAAAAGATTCCAGACTCCAAACCTGTCCTCTGGCCCTTTCATTGCTTTCATCAGGCAAGGTGCTGTTAATTTTCCCTTTGCTTATTTCTTTTTAGAAGGGAGAAGCTATGTATCTTATTCTTTTGATCATATATGACATCATTGTATTTACAAGGGAAACACTAAGGACATTTATCTAAATGGCATCCTGGTGCTAAGTAATTTTATAAAGGTTGTGGTCAGTAGAATTTTGGCCCCCATGACCTTTGCCCTCTGATGTCACACTTGTGAATAGGTTACATTAGATGGCAAAAGGGATTCTGCAGATACAGAAGGTTGCTAATCAGAGGGCCTTAAACTAGGGAGATTATGCTGGATTCTTCAGGTGGGCCCAGGATAATCACGTGAGTCCTTAAAAGTCAAGAGATGTGACAGAAGAAGGGTGAGCAGGACTCAATCAGCTGTTGCTTGAAGATGGAGGACCCAAGTGGAAAGCATGAGAAGGAAATGAATTCTGCCAGTACCCTGAATGCACCTGGAAGCGGATTTTCCACAGCGCTTCCGGGAGGAACACAGCCTGCCAACACCTTGGTTTCAGCCTTGTGAGGTCTTCACCAGAAAATCCAGCCTCATGGTGCTGGCTTCTGACCTATAAACCGTGTGCCAGTAAATGGGAGTGTGTGCCTTACGTTTATGGTAATCTGTTAAGAGAGCAATAGAAAACCAATAAGAGTTGGAAACAGATTACTAAAGAAACTCTATCATTTACCCATCGAAGTCAGAACTTGCTAATAATGTCTCCACTAGCAATGGGGAATTATCCGTGTCTTTTCCTTCAGGTTTTCACTGCCCACCACGTGTCCCCCCACAACCCACATACATGCACAGCTTGCTCTCCTGAGTCATACACAGCAGAATTCAAAGTCTACCTTTACCAGTTGTCAAGGTATCCCTGTCATTGAATTAGTTGTGACACTCATATTTTGTAGGTAGGGAAATTCTGGATAGGATCTGTGACTTGTACTTGTCACAGTTTGATAAATCTTGAATAAAATTCTCACAGGACTTAGATTTCTGACATTTTATGGATGGTCATAAAACCTTCGGGGTTCATAGTAATAATGAATTTGGAAAAGGCAAGGAAATCTGAGCTATATTAAAATATTAAATCCCATTTCCCTCAAAATAGCTTCTCCCACTTTCTCTGTTTCTATTAATCCTGCCATCTAATGCCACCCACCATTTTTTCTTTCCGCTTAGGCTAGGAATGTCACAGTCATCTTGAATGCATTGTTTTCTTTGACTGCAACCTCTTCCTGCCCCTCTGCATTCAGTGAACTGCTCAGCTGTAAGGATTCTACCTCCGTACCGTCTGTACATTCTATAAGGACTTTCCAGTCCAAAAGTTCAGCTCTTATTTCTTTCCTTTGTGCTCTCTGCTCTTCTTTCTCCCTTTCAGTGGCATGCTGACCATATTACTCTCTTGCATGTAAACTTCACTGCCTAATGAACCTGGTTTGTGTTCCTTTGGCTTTTAATGCCTGTCATCATAGGGCCCTAATCAACCCTCATTCCTGCTCCACTAAAGGGAATCATTTCCTTACTGGTGATGAATCAGCTTTTGCCACTGGGACTTGCTTCATTGTTCATTCTGAAAATGCCCAATTCCATTCTTGCTCAGTCCAATCTTCATTATGGTTTTATTGTTTGTTGTATGTTCATTTAATCATCTGTTGGCTTTGGTTTGTTAGAAGTAAGTTACTTAAGATAGGACTTTGTCAGTATATTTGGATAAGGACAGGAGTGACAGTGCTGTTTGTGAGAACTGTGATTATGTAGTTACTTAGACACTTTCTGCGGGCTGGGCTGATGCTCTGTGATTCAGATTTATTTAGATGGTACACTGTCCCCCATTCATGATCTTATTTTAACATGTTAAATTAACTTGGCATGAACTTGGAAAAAGAGATACATTGGTACTTGGGAGTGGGTAGAGGGAGTTGGGGCAGCTGGGTGGGGACAGGGTGTTGGGGAAGAAAAGCAAAACATTGCCAAAATGAGAAAAGTACATATGAATGGAAAATATCAAGAAAACTTGTAATATAAAATCATACCTATGTAATTTTATGAAGAATTGAGTAAACGCATGAACAATGACCCAAAGGAAACGTGACTTAAAAATTTTAAGTAAGAATTCTGGAGTCAGAAGGTGTGGCTTGTCTCAGGACTAGCTCTGAGACCTTGGGTAAGTTACTGAACGTCTCCCAGCCTCAGTTTTCTCATCTATGAAATGTGGATGACAGAGTACCTACCTTTATGGAGTTGTATATATTGTATGAGTTTCTATGTATAAATAAGTGAGCTCCCATAAGTGTTATCCCTGATGAGGATGATGCCCTTTGCTGCTTTCAGAAGAGTTTTTCAGTTTTCTTGCAATCTGCACTTATTTACCCATCTCTTTTTAATTTAATTCTGTTGATTTTTTTCATCTTATTCTGTTTTCTCCTTGTGTCTTTCTGCTCCTAGTAATACATCAATTTGTATTTTGTGACATATTATCAAGGATTCCAAAACGTTTCCTGACATTTCATGCTAGACTCTGCTAGAAATCTTTTTTGTTTGTTTGTTTGTTTTTGTTTTACATTTTCATAACATTTTAACACTTAATAGAAGCTATGTACAATAATTTTTTTTATTGTATCTTACATAAGATAGCCACTACAGAAATTTACATAGGTAAGAAGTAAGATGGATGGTTAGGGAGGACCCAGTCCTGTGAGCTATTTTCTCAGAGGCTATAGGTCAGAGTTCATTGAGGGGAGGGGCTTCAGATTACCCAATTAGGTGAGAGGTGAGGAAAGGCTAAAACACAGGCTGCTAGACAGAGTTATCCAGCCATTGGGTCCATCAATATCCCAAGACTTGGGAAATAGCGTTACACAAATCTCTCTCCCCTTAAGTAAGCACAGTGCCAAATACTCTCAATCCCAGCAGCTCTGACAGGAATCACCTATCTCTCTTCCTTGCCTAGAGTGGGAAGACATCTACAACTTTTAGACACTATTGGTCCCTTCCCCCAACATTTAGTTTTGACTGTAGCACTTGATAACCCAGAAGAAAAACAAGGTAGTCTGGGTTGTCCTTTAGTGAGAGACGGTCAGAAATACTTGTTTATAGAATTTGAAATACAAATCCTCCAAAGTCAACTGGCTGCCAAAACAAGCTATCAACTGACAGAAGTGGGTTCTGGCTTCCCATCTGCAGTAGCCACTCCACTTTGAGGCAATGGCACAGAGGCGTTCTCAGAATGGAAATCACTTCTTTAAATGTAGTTTTCTTCCTGAGTTATTTCTGTGCTCATTCTTTCCTTAACTCTGAAGTCTTTTTTTCATAGGTTGTATGTAGTTTATTTATTTTTCCCTTAGCCATCTTCAAAGAAGGTAATAATTTCAGTAAGTTTCTTAGATGAAGATGAAGTTTAGTAATAATTGGAAAAAAGTTAAAGTGAGAATTATTAAAAATGGACCTGTTCATTTTTAAATCATTTTGTTAACTTAAATCAAATAAATATATTTTATTCACTAATCTTTAATTCAGTACCCAGGCTGCTTCCTGAATTCTTCCAATTTAGGTACCCATGTTTGTCTTGCATTACCCCTGCTCCTGTCTAAGACTTCTAGTTTCATTTCTTTAAAAGGAAATGGGAACTTAAAGATTCTCATGAAGAAAACTGTGTGCAGAATCTCCCTAAATTTTTATAATTGTTTTCTACTGTTTCCCAGTTGTCACACCTGTTATGATACCAGTTCTTTTAGTGACTGTGCAAAGCATTGAACTTCTATGGACATAACTTTTTGTATTCACATTTTATTGGTTTAGGTTATATTTTATTACATAATTATAATAATAACTGCAATTTGTTAAAATTGGGTTTGGGATAAACCACACTGAAACTTGGAATCATTAACTCAACTAGTACAAAAGTAAGCAGGGATACCAAAGGGTGAGGTGAGAGTGTGGAAGCTCCATCCTGTGGGCATTGAGCAGTGTGGTTTACAGAAGGGAGGGGAGGCATCAATGAATCCATAGTCTCTGAAATGGAAGTCGGTTGAGGGAGCTTCAAACACAGCCGTGGTTCTCAAACTCCAGCGGTATCAGAATTATCTGGATGGCTTGGTAAAACAGATTTGTGTGCTGCAACCCACAGTTTCTGATCCAGTGGGACTGGAGTGGGGTTTTGCATTTCTAACAACTTTCCAGGTGATAACTAACACTGCGGTTCCAGGGAACACAATTTGAGGACCACTGAGCTACAGCCAGTTTTGGTGATGTGGATGGGGACAGGTCTCTTCAAACGTCAGCTTGCACAAGGCAGAAGACCAGATGTTATCTTTCCATCTGTCTCTACCTATCCTCCTTCTAGTGGATAGGCATTAGGTTTTCTGTTACTCTTAGTTTTTGGTATTGTGTTGAAGCAAATTCTTTTTTTTTCTCTGTCTACTCAGGAACTTCATTTGGAATTTGGGAGAGGATGCAATGAGGGCTGTTAAAGTTTTCATGTTCATTGTTTTTTGCTTCTTTGAAAAAATAAAATAAAAACTACTAGTTAGCTCTTTCAACTGTGCTGGGCATGCTGTTTTCAAATCACACATCCTCCGGTCTCCCTACAGAAGGAAAAAAACCCATTTCTGTCTGTCAGAAAATGTGTGTTTGGCAATAGCTTGCCAGCTGCAGAGAGGAAAGGCAGCAATGTGGGTGTGTTGTCAGCAAGCTGAAGACTTTGAGAAGGAGACAGATTATCTGATTGCTCTGTAATCTCCCTTTCAGAACTGGCTGACAGAGCTGGAGATCTTTGCTATAATCTTCTCAGCTGCCATCCATGACTATGAGCACACCGGAACCACCAACAATTTCCACATTCAGACCCGGTGAGGATGTTGAAACCTTTGGAGAAGAGGCGAGAGGGGGCAGGGATAGAGTGTTGAAGTCAGAGGGGTGCAGTCACCTTTCTTTTGCATGGTGGCTCTATTTTGAGTTTCTGAAAAACTGAAATTATAAATAAGAGATTAGCCCAGTCAGCTTCAATCACAACTTAAAGAAGCCATTTGCTCCTAATTCTCCTATGTTATTCACATTAAATATGGATATCCTTTTCTTCTCTATTATAATGCTAGCTATTTATGTATGTACGTACTATGCATACTCTACCCATTTCTAATAGGAGGTGGAGCAGTTTCCATAAAGGTGCAGATACCATGTAGACTAAATCACTGAGGACAGGCAAGGATTGGAGTGAGTCTGTTGACATTAACAATGGCAGAACCATCTTACCATCTTACCTCTGGAATTCTGGTGATGCTCTTCTCATCCTCCCTGATTTCATCTCTGCTCTGTTCAGTGCATTTGTTATTCCCTTGCACAGGGCTTGGGGAGCTAGGTTGTCTCATGTAGGCCACTTTGCACCCTCCGTAAGGAACTTCACAGGTAGACACAAACCTCTGTGGGGGTATTAAATACAGGTCCAGTTGCCTGCCTCTGAACCTCTTGACTGTAACAGGCATCACTAATTGATTTTGGTATTTTTTTTCTTAACAAACTGCAGATTTATCCTTAGTATTCCTCTCAGCACAGAATTCCAGGCAAGCAGTACAGTCAGCTGTCATTTCCATTCAGGATGAAACCTTATATGTCTTCTCCGGGTCTAAGAACTTAGCTTCTCTTAAGACAATGATGTGGAACTGGAGAGACTCTGACAGTAGGATTAATTGGGTCTTGAGGTAGGAATCAAAAGAAGCTAGAATTGGAAAAAGGTGGTGAGACACAGAGAAAGAATATAATGGGGAGGGTTGAGAGGCTAAATAAATACTTGCTGATTTCACTTGAAAAAAGCAGGTGCGCACTCCAGATAGATTTGTGTTCGTTAAGTCATTCCGTACATTATTTAAGGAAGCCAGCACTTAATTATGGGGTACACGAAACAAGACGATATCGACAACATCGTCTGATCTCTGCTCAGAAGGGGATTTCAGCAGAATGGAAGCAGACAAAAGGACCTAAGCCACATACTTCATCTTCTGCCTCCTCCTTCCTCACAGAGTAGTTTTGGCTGCTGTGAAGCAGCCTTCTGTAGTTCTGTTGCAAGGTCTTTGAATACAGGGATTCCACAGAGCATCTCTGTTTAATGGATATCTGCCAGTGGAACCTTTGCTCTGAGGAAGAGACAGCCGTGAATAGCACCTGCTGAAGGAAGAGAGGTGGCTGGAACAGAGTTGTACATGGATCTTGGCTGGAGACCAGTGTCAAAAGTAGTCACAACTCAGGGGAAAATGGCTTAATTACAGGAGTTGGAAAATAGCTTAATGTCACAAAATACACATCAGTTGGTGCCTTACTTACTCAGCGGATATAAGATTAGATCCTTCACCTCGGGATTTGCTTGTTTTGTGTTACGTCCATTGGAATGGAAAAATGCCAGAGGGTTCAGTTGAGCTTGCTTTGGAATGAAATTTAAACATTCGCCTTCTTTAAACTGAATTTTATCCAAAGCATCTCAGCCTGTGAGATCCCTGTTTAGGAAACTAAATCTGTGACCTAGTTCTTTGCCCTTTGATGGACAGACTGTTAAGCCTAACACTTTAAAGGTATGCTAAATATATCCCAAAGTTTGGCCGATGACAGGTGGAAGTTATCTTGGGGAGAAATGGCTCAACTGTCAGAAGACATTACCTTCATCCCAACGCTGCCACTTAGCCACTGTGGGGCTCTGTGAACTCTCACTTTATATCTCTGGGATTTAGCCTTCTTGATGAGAAATGAATAAGCTCTAACAATCTAAGGTTTCATTAAATTAAATATATTAAAATAGTATACTTCCCTATGTTTGGTGTCATTCAGCTGTTTGAGAAAGCGACTAACAATTATCATATAACCCTTCCTCAATTTCCCATGTATGGCTTCTGCATGGCAAAATTTTAAGGTCAAGCCACTAACGGAAGAACTTGAAAACTGTACCTGCCAGGTGGTATGTGTTCAGAGAATTACAACTAAAACAACTATAAACACATTCCCTCATTGAATAAAATAAAAAGTCATTCCAGAAAATATAAGGACGTTTGACATGACCCACATTTTTTAAATAATCACCTTTGCTACTACTGCAGGTAGTTGAGATCTGCTTGCAGAATAGTTTTTAGAGAGTTCTCAAGTTGGATATCACATGTGAAATAACATCCACATATTGACATTAAAATACTCTACGTACATCTATTGATAATTTGTAGTGTTGATGTTAGCTTTTTGGTCGATATAAATGGCATGGGGGCAAAGTTAATTGCTAAAATAGGATAAAGAGATGATGTATTCTACCTTTAGGAGAGTTACCTGAAAAATCTCAGCTGTTCAACATCCTAAATTATTTTGTTTGGCTTTCCTCTCAGGTCTGACCCAGCGATTCTGTACAACGATAGGTCTGTTTTGGAAAATCACCATTTAAGTGCAGCCTATCGCCTTCTACAGGAGGATGAGGAAATGAATATTTTGATTAACCTCTCAAAGGATGACTGGAGGTAAGGAGGAGCTAAGAGAGAGATTAGGAGGCTAGGAAAGGAGCCGTGAGGATGGACGGAGCATGCATCTTTTGAAGAAATAATACTCTGTTTGAAATTGTTATTGCTGTTTCTTTCTTTCTCTATCTCTCTTCTCTTGCTTGACACAGATACTCAAATATATTGTAGGCACCTTGGGAATATTTGCTGTTGGTTACCTTAGGAAACTTGTGTTCTTTTTATCTTACCTTCTTAAACGTAAATTTCATCAATTAACTTTTTTTTCACCTTATATTGGATTGGACTTCTTAAAAAAATCTTTCAAAATTTGCTAAGGAAATTGACACTTTAAAATAATCATAGGCACTTAATTCTGTCGCCTAAGTGGCACTATGTGTCTTTGAATTTGGGCAGACCTGAGTTTGAATGTGAACACAATCATTTACTAGCTGTATGATATTTAGGAAGTTACTCAACCCCTTTACACCTTTTTAAAATTTAATTTCTAGAAAATAGATAACATTTAGCTTGTAATTTGGTTAGGGTAATAATACATGATATAATATAGGATATATAGGGTAATAATACATGATATAATCCATTTAAAATGCTTAGCACAGTTTGTGACACAGATCCTTGTAGCCTGCAGATCCGTAATATAGGTGAAGGTGTTTCAAAACTTGTAGGCAAAATCACTTAAATGCTTAAAAACTTCTGAATCTACTGTGATGCAAATAATACTTATATTTTAATTAAATGATCAGCTGTTTATTGAGTATCTCTGTACCATTATGCAAGGATTCAGAGAAATAAGCCATTCTGAACAACAAATCTGAAACTGATTTTCAGTAAGAGTTGGCTATTAGTTTCCATGCAACTCTAGTTCATTAAAACAGAGAGGACTATTTGGCTTGAATTTTGTTGGAAAATGTTAGATTTAAGCAGCATCTAAAAAATGAGAGCATTTCAGTTAATCAATGCAAATCTTGTAGAAAAAGGAGCCCTCTATCCAATTTAAATGTTTGTAAAAGTATAATAAAAGATTTGAATATGGCAGAGAACAGCTTTACACATATTCAGATATATCCCTTTGATCCCAGAGGAAGGAGAGAGAGAGGGAAAATTGGGTAGAAGCATCCTAGATCTCCGTGTATCCTAAAAAATGTTCAGCAAGGCTGTCAGGAAATTCTTGAGACAAAGTCGGCCATCAGAGGAGTCCCATGTCTCCCAGGAAGGGATGCCCTCAGTCATTGGCTTGGAGCAGCCCATGGGAAGCATGGCTTTGGGCAAAAATGGCAATAGTTTTCAGAATATAGTAGCTGAGGCCCATAGCCAATTAAATTCCAATTAAAATATGATATTAAATGGCTGTATAATTCTCCATCTATGGAAGTCCCATAATTACTTTTGAGTGTGTGAGTATGGGTGTGTTCGTGTGTTTTGGTTATTATAAAGAATCCTGTAATGAACATCTCTTTAATGTATTTTTATGTGTAGAATTAATGGATCAAAGAAATTTTGTTGTTTTAAGGCTCTTGTTGAACTTTGTCAAATTGCTTTCAGGTAATGCACTAATATTGCTGGCCTGTGGGATTTGTGAGCACATGGGATTTATGGCTGGATGGGCATAATTGCCTCTTAATCTATTTTGAAAGCATAGATATGCAACCTCTGTTATCTATATTTTTGTTAAGGGTTTTCTATTTCTGCTTAAGTATACATTTGTCAAAATTTAGCTTAGATGACTTGTGTTTCCACTCTGCTATGATCATAAGCCTTGTTCAGTCTGCTACTGTGTTAGTGAGGCTGGTTTCGGCAATATCTAAACCCAGAATCATTGCAACAGACCAGAGTATATCAGTTCACACTGGAATACACTGATATTCACCAGTGCAACCATCCTAATTATGTCTCATTAGCTCTGCATTCTTATTGGTGGGTATTTGTGAAGTACTAGTTTGAATAATTTGAATACTACCTCTGACCAAAGCAAGTTGTAAAACTGAGTGATCCAGCAAAACTTAAGTGAATTTAATGTTAAAAAAGTCAAACTAGTTACTTGAAAAATATAGTTTAATGAAATCTGTTTATGTACTAGCCTTATATATTTGTGTTTTTTATTCAGCACTATCTTTACTATCTCAAAGAGAGAGTGAAATGTAATTGATTTAGAATCATGGAACATCTCAGGTACAGGAACATTCTGATTCAGTGGAAACTTTATAATTATAGCCCATAGTGCCATGCTTTTTTGCTACTCCTGTTTTTGAGGATTCTGTAGGTTAAAGAAAAGATTGTAGTTGATGTAGGTTAAGTTACATAGATTTAGTGTTCTATTATATTTTCATTTAAGGACAGTTTTTAAAATATTGTTTTATTATTTTATCATATTTTATTAATGTTGAGATACATTGCTCTAAGACAGTGGTATTATCTCACAAATAAAATATTAACTTATTATTAAGGGCTCTCAGTTAAGCCCATCAACCCAAAGACAACATATGTTTAGTATCCTATGTCTTTCTAGGAAAGCAATTTAATATCTGATAGATTCTATTTGGATACATAAGTGCATTAGACTTTTAGGACCTTTATAAATGAATGTATTACCAGGTATTTACTGCATTTCAAAGTGGAAAAATATGGAATTCCACTTTGGGCAGGCCAAATCAGCTACTGATAAAGCAATTCTCCTTCAAATAAAGCTATAAACTATGGACAAAATACAAAGACACAAATAAGCACAACCTCCAATGACGTGAGAGCTGTAGAGAGTAAACAAAATCACACAAACTTTGGAGATGTGTTAAAATTTGGAGAATCTGACAGGATGAGGTGAGTGAGACGTTTTGTGTCTTTACTCTGAAGGCAGTCTCAGTCAAGGCAACACTAGATGGATAAAGCTATATTTATACAAAAACCTCCACTATGTTTCTGGCTAGAGAAACCAGTGTAGGAACTACCAGAGCTGCTAGCAAGTGAATTAGAACTCCATAAAAGAGATTGCCAAATAAGGGAAAACTTAAATTCTGCGACAGTCTCAATGACAATACAAAGAGCAGGAAAATGTGACTTGTCTGCAAGGGAAAAGACAATCAACAGATGCAATCTCCAAGATGAACTATTGTTGGAATTATCAGACAAGAACTTTTAAAGCAGTTATTATATTTATGCTCAGTGAGGTAAAGGAAAATATGCTTGTAATAAATAAAATACAGTAAAATTTAACCAGTGAACTGACAATATAAGCAAGAGCACACAGAAATCTTAGAACTGAAAAAGTAAAATATCTATATTGAAAATTCACTGTATTGGCTTAGTAGCAAGTTGGAGAGGACAGAAGAAAGAATTCAGTGAGCTTGAAAAGATCAATCCAAATTATCCATATTGAAGAAGGAGGAGAAAAAAAAGATTTTAAAAAATGAGCAGTTTTAGGGACCTATGGGACACTTTCAGGTGGTCAAACATAGGGACAACTACAGTCTCAGAAAGACAGGAGAGAGAGAGAGAGAGAATGAGACACAAAAAATGTTTGAAGAAATAATGGCTGAAAACTTTCCAAACATGGTGAATGAGATAAATTTATAGATTCAAGAAACTCAGCAAACTTAAACAGGATAAATTCAAAGAAAAACATACCTGCATGCATATTATAGTCAAACTGCTAAGAGTCAAAGATAAAATTAGAGAAAAAGGACACATTACATTCAAGGGAACAATTTGATTGACTTTGGACTTTTCATCAGAAACCATGGAGGCCAGAAGGCAATGGAATAAGGTCCTTAAAGTGTTAAAAGACACAACAACAAAAAAGTTGACACAGAATGCTATGTCCCATGAAAATATCCTTTAAAATTGAAGATGGGGCTTCCCTGATGGTGCAGTGGTTGAGAGTCCGCCTGCCGATGCAGGGGACACGGGTTTGTGCCCTGGTCTGGGAGGATCCCGCATGCCACAGAGCGGCTGGGCCCGTGAGCCATGGCTGCTGCGCCTGCGCATCCGGAGCCTGTGCTCCGCAACGGGAGAGGCCACAACAGTGAGAGGCCCGCGTACTGCAAATTAAAAAAAAAAAAAAAAGCTCTGCTTCATTTAAAAAAGTGAAGATGACATAACATTATTTTGAGATGATGGAAAACTACAGAAATTTGTCACCAACAGAGCTGCATTTTAAGAAATGCTAAAGAGCTACATGATGACAGTATTTCGCTTAATTTATTTAGGTCCTCTTTAATCAGCAGTGTTCTGTAGTTTTCAGTGAACAGGAGTTACACTTACTTTTTAAAGTTACTATTAAGTGTTTTATATTTATTTTATTTATTTTCCAATGGTTTGCTGCTAGTCTGTGTGTGTGTGTGTGTGTGTGTGTGTGTATATGTATAGATATATATCTATATATCTGTATCTCCATCCAAGGCATTCAGTGGGGAAAGGAAAAGCTTTTCAACAAGTGGTGTTGGAACAAATGGATATCAATATGAAAAAAAGTTTGAGTATTACCTCACGCCATACTAAAAATTTACCTTGAAATTGATCATAGACCAAATATAAAAGATTAAAATGGTAAGACTTCCAGAGGAAAACAAAGTCCTTGGGGTAGTTGGAGGTTTCTCAGATAGGACCCCAAAGAGCATGAAGCATTAAAAAAATTGTATTAAAATTTAGATTAACATACAGACACTATTATATATAAAATAGATAACCAACAAGGACCTGCTGTATAGCACAGGGAACTCTACTCAATATTCTGCAGTAACCTACATGGGTAAAGAATCTGAAAAAAATGAATATATGAATAAGTATAACTGAATCACTTTGCTGTACACCTGAAACTAACACAACATTGTAAATCAATATACTCCAATGAAATTTTTAAAAATTATATTAAAATTTAAAACTTTTGCTCTTTGAAAGACACTGTTAAAAAAAAAAAGCAAGGTAGGAAGTAGAAGTTATTCACAACTCATATATCTTACATATGATTTGTATCCAGAATGTATAGTGTACTTCTACCACTCAATAAGAAGAACACAAACAACTCAAGTTTAAAAAGGGTAAGGTCCGTGAATAGACATTTTTGCAAAGAAGACATACAGATGGCCAGCAAGCATATGGAAAGATGCTCAACATCGCTAATCATCAGAGATGCAAGTCAAAACCACAATGAGATATCACCTCACACCTGTCAGAATGGCTATCATCAAAAAGACCACAAATAACAAATCTTGGGGAGGATGTGGAGAAAGGGAATCTTTGTACACTGTTTGTGGGAATGTAAATCGGCGCTGCCACTGTGGAACGCTGTATGGAGGTTCCTCAAAAAACTAAAAGTAGAATTACTATATGACCTAGCAATTCCACTCCTGTGTATATATCCAAAGAAAATGAAAACACTAATTAGAAAAGATACATTCTTCCCAATGTTCATAGCAACATTATTTATAATAGCCAAAATATGGAAGCAACTTAAGTGTGTATCAACAGACAAATGGATAAAGAAGATGTGGTATATGTATATAATACTACTCAGACATGAAAAAGAATGAAATCTTGCCATTTGCGACAACATGGATGGACCTGGAGGGTCTTATGTGTAGTGAAATAAGTCAGACAGAGAAAGACAAATACTGTATGATATCACTTATATGATAGAGGTAGGAGATTAAGAAGTACAAGCTACTATGTATAAAATAAATAAGTTACAAGACTATATTGTACAACATAGGGAATATAGCCAATATTTTATAATAGCTTTAAATGGAATAAAAATTTTGAATCCTTATGTTTTACACCTAAAACTAATGTAATATTGTAAATCAATCATAGCTCAATTAAAAAAAAGGGGGGGAAGGGTCTGAAAGAGGCATTTCCCTAAATAAAGATATACAAATGGCCTATAAGTACATGAAAAAGTGTCTGACATCATTAGTCATCAAAGAAATACAAATGAAAAACACACTGAGATACCACTACATATCTCTTAGAATGGCTGAGATACAGAAAATCTGGAACTTTCATACACTGATTGTCAAAACATAAAGTGATACAAACCACTTTGAAAAATTTCGGTAGTTTTTTAAATAAAGTTAAACACTCATCTATCTTATAAACAAGCCATTCTACTCCTAGGTATTTACTCAAAAGAAATGAAAACGTATCTACACAGTGACTAGTACATAAACACTCATAGTTTTATTCATAAGGGCTCCAAACTAGAATCGAATAACCCAAATGTCCATCAGCTGGTGAATGGATAAATTAATTGTGGTGTCCTCGTATGATGGAATACCATTCAGTAGTAAAAACAAATGAACTGTTGATGAACAACTATGTGGATGAATTGCAAATCATTATGCTGAGTAAAGAAGGCTAGAAAAATAAGAGTACATGTTGTATTTTATATGTGTGTGTGTGTGTGTGTGTGCGCGTAGGCAGATACATATAAGTGTGTATACCTACTGTCTAGTTTAATATATATGTGCATGTACCTATGTACTCTACATATATGTGTATATACACATGCACATATATATCTGCTTTATGCCTCTCTAGTTTGCATTTTCTAGTTATATATATGTATGAGTACATACACACACACATATATAATAAAACCAGAAAGACATAAAGCAAACTATCTAGACATAAAGCAGATCAAACGTTGCCTGGGGCCTGTGGGTAGAGGAAGAGGTGAGCTGCAAAGAGGTTTGAGGGCCATGGAAATGTTCAGAACCACGACTGTGGTGGTCCTTCCAAAAGTTTTACTCAACTGTTAAAACTAATTGAAATGTGCAACTTTTAGGGAAGCAGTTTATTCTATGCGAATTCTACTTTAATAAAGTTCTTAGAGAGAATAAAAAGATCGTGTTTGGCAGGGGTTCAGGAGCAAGAGGAATGAATAGGTGGAGCACAGGGGATTTTAGGGTGTTGAAACTATTCTGTCTGATACTGTTAATGGTGGGAACAGGCGAGTATGCATTTGCCAAACCTCATAGAACTGTGCAACATGAGAGTGGACCCTCAGGTAAACTATGGACTGGAGTGAATGTAAGGTATCGATACTGGTTATCATTTGTAACACATGTACCGCATTAATGTAAGAGGTTAATATTGAGGGAAACTGCAGTAGGGGAGAGCGTATATGGGAGCTCTCTTATACTATCTTCTCAGTTTTTCTGTAAACCTAAAACTGCTCTAAAAAAGTCTATTAAAAAAAGTGAAATACCTATATCCAACATGTACTTTGGATTATCAGTCCCCCTCCTAGGATTAATTTCAAATTAATTTTTTCATAAAACTTGAATTCTTAGAGAAAGGAATGCTTTACTACACTTTCAGTTTCTTTGGAATTTTTCCTGTGAGTTAATTTTCCAAATGATATATGCATTCCACATATTATATTCCTAATAAATGATATCCTTAATCTTTAAGCTTCCTTTATTCCTCATAAAAAAGTCCGCCTAAAAGACTCAAGATAGATTCGAAATGTCACAACCAATTAACTAATTTTGGTTAGAAATGGCAAAGAATAAACTAATTTTTCTTCCCATTTTTCACTTCTATCCTTTTTTCTCCATGGGGTGTCCCTGAAAGGGAGTTTCGGACCTTGGTAATTGAGATGGTGATGGCTACGGATATGTCCTGTCATTTCCAGCAAATCAAAGCGATGAAGACTGCTCTGCAGCAGCCAGAAGCGTGAGTGGGCCTATGACATCATGTGTTTTCATAGGTGTTTGACCTTGTCTTTGTCCATGTCACTGTACCTTTAAATTTTATCTCCTTCAATATGACTTTATTGAGTGATCTCATAAAATAATGATGCTTGGAGGAGAAAGCATGAGAATTGTACCTATCAAAGATATCTTCTCATTACGGTTGAAATAACAATTTGCCCCAGTAACAATTTGCCCCAATTAGAATTTAAAATATTTCCGTCAGAAACGAAATTTTGGAAGGTCCACTCAATGCAGAGGCAACAAATAAAGGTCAGTGAGTGACTCTTGGATTCTTGTTGTCTGTTTAATGGTGGCAGTCATTCCAGAAACGGTTTTGAGTCAGTTTCTGAGGTGTCCAGTTCAATAAACATGGAGACCTTGCTGATGAAAATCCCAGTTGTAGGATGAATTGATGGTTTTCCCCTAGTTCAGCTGCAGTGGGGTTTGAGATGGGAGAATGGAAGGGATTTTATGTTTTTATTTTATTTTTTTTAATTTTGAATTTTATTTTATTTACTTTTTATACAGCAGGCTCTTATTAGTCATTGATTTTACACACATCAGTGTATACATGTCAATCCCAATCGCCCAGTTCATCCCACCACCACCACCACCACCACCTGCGGCTTTCCCCCCTTTGGTGTCCATACGTTTGTTCTCTACATCTGTGTCTCTATTTCTGCCCTGCAAACTGGTTCATCTGTACCATTTTTCTAGGTTCCACATACATGCGTTAATATATGATATTTGTTTTTCTCTTTCTGACTTACTTCACTCTGTATGACAATCTCTAGATCCATCCACGTCTCTACAAATGACCCAATTTCATTCCATTTTATGGCTGAGTAATATTCCATGGTATATATGTGCCACATCTTCTTTATCCATTCGTCTGTCGATGGGCATTTAGGTTGCTTCCATGACCTGGCTATTGTAAATAGTGCTGCAGTGAACATTGGGGTGCATGTGTCTTTTTGAATTATGGTTTTCTCTGGGTATATGCCCAGTAGTGGGATATATATACCCAGTATGGTAGTTCTATTTTTAGTTTTTTAAGGAACCTCCATACTGTTCTCCATAGTGGCTGTATCAATTTACATTCCCACCAACAGTGCAAGAGGGTTCCCTTTTCTCCACACCCTCTCCAGCATTTGTTGTTTGTAGATTTTCTGATAATGCCCATTCTAACTGATGTGAGATGATACCTCATTATAGTTTTGATTTGCATTTCTCTAACAATTAGTGATGTTGAGCAGCTTTTCATGTGCCTCTTGGCCATCTGTATGTCTTCTTTGGAAAAATGTCTATTTAGGTCTTCTGCCCATTTTTGGACTGGGTTGTTTGTTGTTTTAATATTGAGCTGCATGAGCTGTTTATATATTTTGGAGATTAATCCTTTGTCCATTGATTCATTCACAAATATTTTCTCCCATTCTGAGAGTTGTCTTTTCGTCTTGTTTATGGTTTCCTTTGCTGTGCAAAAGCTTTTAAGTTTCATTAGGTCCCATTTGTTTATTTTTGTTTTTATTTCCATAACTCAAGGAGGTGGATCAAAAAAGATCTTGCTATGATTTATGTCAAAGAGTGTTCTGGAAGGGATTTTAAAAAATGGTGATTTGTTAAAAACTCTTATTGAGGTTCTGTAAGTTGGTCATCATGTGTTTGGATCCTTTGGGTTTACAGAGTTGAAAAGCCGAAAGCATTATCCCTGATGTTGCACACGGCAGACATTAGCCATCCAGCAAAAGCCTGGGAGCTCCACCATCGCTGGACGATGTCACTCCTGGAGGAGTTCTTCAGACAGGTACCTTGTTGCTCTGCTAACCACGCCCCCACTGCTGTCATCCATGGACATATCCTGAATTTTATATTTCAGCAACATTGTGATAAAGACTATTGTGATTACAGTCATCTTCTTTGTGGAGGGAGGGTTCACAGCTTTTTTTTTTTGGTCTTCTGGTCATGTGATATTTGAATCTCACCTAAATTCTGATTCTCGGACTGTTATGGTATTTCTATCCTATGCAAAAAAAAAAAAAAAAAAAAAAATGCATTTCCTTGTGGCAGTCTTTTGTCAAAATGTCAGCTAATGAATGCTTTTACTTTTTGAGGGGGTGAATGACCAAATGGCAGTCGCTTTAACTCGCTTCTCTGTTATAATTGGCTGGATTGTTCCTTTCTAGCAGACAAACCCATGTTGTCAAGTTCCAAAGCTGGGTGGGGCAATTTGAGGTCAAGAAATCACTAGAAGCTACTGTTCCAATTATATTTAAACTTAGTACATCCTAAGACACAGGGTTGTGTTTTCTACAAGAATAGTGAGAGTCTTTAATGAGGATACATTGCTTTGAATTTTTTTAAAAAAAAGGTGCATAGAAGTAGAGAAATAAAAAGGTAAATAAATGCATAGCCCAAGACTGCTGTCTTCTCAAACCCAGACATGTGTGCTAAGCTCATCTCAAGAAGAGCTGCCATTAAATATCTGCTTTGAGATGTGAGGTTCTGAGGTTGAAGGCAAGATGACATGTAGATTATGGGACCTGAATTACAGTTAATTCATATTAATACAGTTAATTCATTAATTCTTGTTAATTTACTGAGGGCGGTTACAGTATGGATTCAGAGACCTCTGAGATTCCATAAAACACTACATATTAACACCAGTCTCAACTTTGTCCTCTAAACTGACAAGACATGTACTCTTTCACTGGTTACTCAGATTTTTGGAAGCAAATTACTCTTATGATTACTCTTATTCTTATGATTCTAGTTTGAATGGAGAAATTATAGAAGGCATTTCTGTGTTTGTTTTTTTCCTTCTGAAGCTGCACACAATATCCAGTAACAATGTGGGACTAGAGTTAACAGCATATTAGGCAAAGTTCAGAAGGCCCTTTATTGGAATTTTTATTCCAACGGTTTGTGGTCTGGAACTAATGAAATCACTCCTCTGGTTCCCAGTGGTCTCATCTGTGATTTGTCTTTTGGAAGATGGGAGGATTTAAAGGAAGGTTGAACCAGATTTTTTCCTTAGTGTCCTTCCCACATTAAATGTTCTACAATTCCTTCATTCTGTCCAAGAGTGCACATCAACACGGGCACACACGTGTGCCCCCTTAAGCTGTTCTATGAATACGCCAGCAGGTACCTTATTCAGCATATGGCTGTTTCCCTTACATGGTCATTGCTTGGCCTCACAGAGTAGTTCTCAAGGGGAACCGAAGGGCGTGAGAGGAACTAGAGCTGTACACGTGTGGCCATGCTGTATATACAAGAATGACTGCAAAATCATCCTTAATCGAGGGCTAATTTTGAGCCATTTTTCCAGAGGTTACTTTTCTAATATTAATGAAAGAATTTTCTCCAAATCTCCACTTCCCTTATCATATGCTTTTTTTGATTATTGCTTTTGTAATAATATTGCCTATAACTAGGAATATTTAATCTATAGCCAGAGGTAAATCATCACTAACTCATATAAGTTTGAGGTATTGAAGTGATTCCTTTTTTTAATTGTGAGAGAGTGAATATGAGAAATTACTTAAATATGTGAACTTTTTTTCCCATTAAAGGAAAGCTTGTTTGCACAAACATAAGCGTGAACTGAAAGAAAATGTACCAGAGGCAATGTGAAAATAAGCATATTGAATTTCTTGCCAATTGGGAATGGAATGTTATCTCACTGGACTGGAACTATTTTTTAGCAATTATGATTCAGTAAATTATTTTTATTGACTTAATGTTTTAACCCAGATGCCATAAGCCATGGTAAGTAACCCAAGTAGGAGAAATGTTGCCTGAGTTCTTAACTATAGATTTTAAATTGGACAGTTCAAATGGGAAATTTCAATGGGACTGTAGAATCGTTGAAAAAATTACATTTAGAAATTGGGTTATATTTCAGAATAAGGGCATATAGCCTCAGTGCTGATAGACCAGACCTTCTATGCTTTGCTAAAAGAGTAAGTTACATCTTCAGTTTTACAACCATTTTTTACAAAATCCAAGCCACTGCCTAAAGTCTTTTACAATGAAATATTGACTTTAAGGAAGTATAAGTTTGCCTCTTTGGTGAATACATTTTGAGATTCATTTCCTTAGTATTGCTGTATATTTTTCAAACATCTCCTATAATTCTTTTAATTTCCTCTGTGTTTGTGGTTGTTTCCCCGCTTTTATTTCCTATATCAGTGTCTTTTTCCTTTCTTCTGTATGAAATTAGCTAATCATTTGATTATTTGCTAATCTTTAGCTAATCTTTTTTATTTTATGATGTCAGTTACTGTTTTCATTTTTATTAATTCATTTCTTCTGCTTGAGTTTATTTTGTTCTTTTGCTAATTCCCTGAGTTGGATGCTCAATTCAATTATTTTCGTTCTGCCTGTTTGATATTAGAAAATATAAGGCTAGGAGTTTGTGTTATCATGAATCTCGTAGGTTCTAATATGCAGATGTTCACAATCCTTCTTTTCTAAATATTCTGTAATTTGGGTTTTGATTTCTCTTTTGCCCAAAAGTTGCTTCAGATGGAGATGTTTGTTTATGTAATTTTCCAGTGGTAGTTTCCTTTGCTTTCTACTTTTGCAGTTAATTTGTGGCTTATTGAAATTTGATCAAAGGATTGTTTTCATTGTTTGGATCTTACTGTGAAACTCGTTTGACACCTACTTTATAATCAATTTTTGTGAATGTTCATGGCTCTTGAAAAGTAGGTTTATTTTCTACTTACAGGGTATAAAATTCAAAGAACACCAAGCACATCCACCTTATTAATTATGTCATTTAGGTATTTTATATATTATTTTAAAATTTTTGATCTGTCATGGGCTGACAGGTGTTTCTATTATTTTCATATTCTATGTGGTATAGTTTTTGCTTCATGCATGTTGATTCTGTGTTATTTGTGTTCTTGGATATTCATAACTCTTAGATTTTCATAGTTTACTGTACCTTTATCATTATAAAGCCCGCTTCTTTGTCTTATCTAATGCTTTTACCTAGAATTCAAATTCGGCTCATTTTAAGAAGAGACTCTTGTCTTTGCACAACTTTCTACACTAACCTTTTCAGAGACGCTTTGATTTGGGTGTGTCTTTTAAACACTGTATATAATTGAGGTTTTTCTATGAGTCAATCTAAGATTCTTTTATTATTTGAAACCAGCCATATTAACATCTATTGAAATGACAGGCATCTTTGCTCTTAGGTGCTGTCATATTTTATATTATGATTTCTGTTTTTGTGGCTTCTTTTTAAATCTTTCACTATATTGGTGGTACCTTCTGCTTTGTTATGTTTTTATTTCTTCTGATGACTTGAAAGTTTTATATTATGTTCTAGTGGCTAACGTGATAATGAGAACTTTACATCCTCTATTTATTTAGATAGTATCTATTGCCTCCCTGCAATAGTAAACTTCTACGTCCTCTTGCTGCTTCCCCAACACATCATTCTAACTTGCTTAACTCTTGTAGTCTGTTCCTTTGTTATTTAAATAGAGCTCTGTTCCTTTATATATCAGGTTTAAATGGTATATTTGCACCCCCATTTTTAACGCATAAGAAGGACAGCACTTATTCATAACTCCCAACACCTTTCCCATTTTCCTTTCGTAATATAACTAATTCCTTGTTACTGTTTGTTGGCTATATTATTTCTAAATTCTTAATATTTTCTAAGTGAGCATTCTGTCTCATGTACTATATGCTGTTTACAAAACACACACCCAAAACAGTGTGACCCAGAAAAGTGGAAAATAAACAAATTTGGCAAAGGCATAATTCTCCAGTTGTTCTTGTCCTGGCTCTACTCAGTGCTGCCACTTCGGCCATGGTTGATCCATTCACCTATTGGTTGGTCAAAGTTGTTCCTTGAGTGGTTTCTTCTAGAAGTGCTAAAAACCACATTTTTGTGTGTTTGCAAGTTTTTCTACTGCTGTTATAGTTGGGTCACAGTTTGTCCGGGTAAGACATTTTTTTGAATCAAACCTTCTTTCCCTGAGGTCTTTTTTAGATTTTGTTCAAATGTCTTCCACCTATGAATGTTGTTATGGGGAGGTTGGAGGCCATCCTAGAATTATTTCCACGTCTAGGTGATATGTCTTTTTGCTTATGTGCCCTAAGGATAATTTCTTTACCTGTGAAGCCCGGTGACATTACTAGGATATATTTCAATAACGAGTGTTCTATAATAGCTTTTCTTGGGACCTGGCGTGCTCTTTTTCTGTATAGATTCAAGTTACATTCATTAAATTTTTAATGATTTCCTTTTCCATTTGTTTTTGTTTCCTTCTTTAGGAAGAACAGTTATTCATATGTGGCCTCTCTTGTTTTTCTTCCATGTCTGTTATTTTCCTTTAAATCTTTAACTCTCTGATCAGTGGTATTTTGTTCAGTCCTGAACTCCATGTCCCTTACTGTGTTTTTATCCAGAATAACTCTCCTTTGTTTGGCTTCCAACACAATCTTCATTTATATGATGGTTCTGTTTTTCTTTTCCATAGCTTCCCTGAGCTCTGCTAGCTCCTGGTTCCCTAAGCCCTGGTTCTTGATAATTTCAGGAGTTTCTTTCGGATCATGGCAGTATGTTTGGTCATCACTTGGTGGCACTGTTTTTTCTGGTGAATGTTCGCTATCTGTTATTTTTATTTTTCTGTTCCTTTATTTATTTTTTTTCTTTTCATGTGAAGTAACTTTTCATAAGTTTTTTTTCCTGGTAGTGGTGATAGTGCTGCCTCCTCTTTCTCTCCCCTCTCTTTCTCCCCCCCCTCTTTCTATCCCCCCTCTTTCTCCTACCCCTTTTTCTCCCCCTGCTCTTTCTACCCCCCTCTTTCTCCTCCCCCTCTTCTCATTCTCCTCCCTTCTTCCTTCTTCTTCTTCTTCATTTTATTATTATTTACCATCTTTGAGTGAAATGCATTATTTTTTGACCAACTATTTGCAGGAGATATGTGCCAGGGAGAAACTGGAACAGCAATATTCTAAGTTCCATGGTTTATTATAAGGCTTCTATGACATGGGGTGTGTGCGTGTGTGTGTGTTAGCCTTTACTTCTTCCTGGTCAAACAGTAGTCAACAGTTGTAGGACGGCTCACAGTTCAGTCTCTGTCATCCACCCACTTTCTTGCCATGCTTGTGTGTTTTCTCATTCAACATTTTCTTCTCTACTATTCCTTGGAGCTAAATAGGGTGCAGAGTAGCTCCTCACACCAGTGCTTACTGTCTCTCTGGTTTTCCCATGTAATGGATGTGGGGTACTTTTCCTGTCTGAGTGAACTTTGGAAACCTCTATTCTTCAAGCTTTATCTGAGATCTGCAGCCATAGGCCTCTTATCTGGGCATCTTACCTCACCCCTCCCGGATATTCACAGCATTTTGCAGCCGTTCCTCACGTAGTTTTGATTTGAGATTACAGATTTCTCCTAATATTCATTTGTGTTTCTGTTGTTCGTCATTCTCCTGTTTTGAGAAGATAATTTCTGAGAGGGAAGGGCAAAGATGTCTTTACTATACTTATCTTAAATCCAAAATCATAATAATTTTCTCATACCTCATATTTGTAACTTCTTCCTCTGGGAAAGAAGAATGTACATTGCTGCATTTTGTTCAACTTGATGCTTTTGTTGCCTCCCCAATCAAATACCTTTTCTTCAGTCTACCTGGAAACACTCGCTTGAGATATCACCTAACAGTCTTTTGAAGCTCTTGCATTGAGAGATGCCCTCTGCCCTGTGAACTTCCAATACAGAAAGAACCTTTGTTTCTCTTAATTGGCTTGCTGCTTACAGATAGCTGCTGTAACAAACAAACACCCACATGTATAACAGTACACATAAAATGGAATTTTATCACCCACTCATGTGAAGTACCCACAAGTGTTTCTGGATTGGCAGGTGGTTTACAATAAACAGTGATTTTAGATCCAGACTCTACCATCTACATGGCTTCCATGGTGCTTATCTACATCAAGCAAGCAGAAGAAGGGAGGACATAAAAACATAGGCATAGGTGATTTTATAGGCCAGAACTGTGGTGGAAATACATCCCCTCTCCTCCTGTTTTATTATCTAGCACGAAGTGGCACAGATTCTGGGAATCGTAGTCTAGCTACATGTGGACCGGAAATGGAGGCGGGGGGAGGGGGGGGGTTTGTGAACAACTAACTACCTAATTGCTCTCCCAGCTTGCTTGTGATAAATGTCCAAGTGACCAAAGGAACTTGAGTGTTTCTAACCAAATTCATCTTTTCATTCGTTCAACTAACATTCCTTGTGTTCCTTTTGTAGATTGATTCTGTGACCTTATCCGTCAGTTATCTTAACCCCTACCACAAGAATGATAGTTATTTATTTTCTGGCACTGTCCTGGAAGAAAAAAAAATGAGTTCCTTTAAAAAAAATCCTTTGTGCTGACTGAGACTTTCCCCCTTTTTTGAAAATATTGACCTCTTTGACAAAGAGGAAGGTGTATGAATAATTCCACAAGGGCCAGTAGTTAAAGAGTTGTACAGTATTTTATCAGTCAAGCTGGATTTGCCTGTAGAAGTACATTCTTCTGTATTACTTGCCGCATATTTTTTCCAATTTATAAATGTATCTGTCCTCCAGAGGGAATTCAGGGACCACTATCTTAAAATAGGTTTTTAGTAGTTGGTAGTAATAGTTAATTAAACCCAAAAGATGTATGTGATGTGTGAATGTGGGTATGGACAAGTCCATGGGATAAGAAGTTGCTTAATATCATGTACTTTTTCAGTAATAAAATCCAAATTAATGCATACATCTTAATAGTCAAGTGGTTAGTGTTCTTCTAAGCCACACCCATTAAAATGCACCAACAAAACAACTTACATTCCTGCTTCATAAGGAATAAGAGTGGGTTTTATTTGTGTTAGCTGAGCTAGCCCACTAAACCAGCTACACAACAACAATTTATGTTATAAATACTCTTCCTTCTCGTCATACTGCCCAAGTAGAAATAGCTTTGGAGTAAGTTATTTTCATCATGCCACTTGAGAGATAGAGCAGCCCTCAGCAAGGCATACTCAGAAACAGAGGGACGATTGTGTCCCATGGGCTGTTCATACAGAAAAGAGTACAGAAGGAACTAAGCCACTTCAGGACTGTTCCTGAGACCCTTGGATGTCCCCAGCGCCCATTGTGACCCCCACTGTTCAGCTTCCTCAGACGCCCATTCCTTTTCCTTCTTTTCAATAGATCTTAAATGTGCATGTGAACTAGCATCCTTTCTCTTTGGTAACATGCCTTAGAAAGAAAAAGCATTCCGTTTTTGAACTTTGATTGTCGAATTAGGTTATTACTCTTTATTTACTATAGGTTCATTGGCGATATTTATTATAATCAGAGTGTAACAATTAGATGTAACAAGTTCACTAAAAGTTTCTCAGATCTTCACTTAGATGGTAGAAATATCTACTGGGAAACAATAATTGTTCTTTTAATTTATTTATATACATTTTGTCACTTAATCTTCATCGTTACTTGATGACATAGGGATTATTATCCCACATTTGAATTGAATGTGTGGGGCTTCCCTGGTGGTGCAGTGGTTAAGAATCTGCCTGCCAATGCAGGGGACACGGGTTCGAGCCCTGGTCCAGGAAGGTCCCACATACCGCGGAGCAGCAAAGCCCGTGCACCACAACTACTGAGCCTGAACTCCAGAGCCCGCGAGCCATAACTGCTGAGCCCGTGCACCTAGAGCCCGTACTCCACAACAAAAGAAGCCACCGCAATGAGAACCCCGCGCACTGCACCGCACCGCATCGCATCGAAGTAGCCCCGCTTGCCACAACTAGAGAAAGCCTGTGTGCAGCAACGAAGACCCAACACAGCCAAATAAATAAATAAATAAATTTATTTTTAAAAAAATTGAAATGTGGAGAGGGAATATAAATTTCCTGTGATCACACATGTGGCGAGAGCAAGGCCAGATTCAAGCCCAAGTCAGTAGCCATTAACCTGGGCAGATTCTTTTCTGTTAAATTGAATCAGCACAACTTTGCGGCTCTCAGAAGGGTGACACATTTTCCCTTTCCTCTGGGCGTGTGACTGAAGTATTGCGCTCTGGTTCAGAATGGTTTTTAAAAATCATCTCCATCACTATTTAGACTTTCCATAGCACTTGCTTATTATAGTCTTGTTTTTTGGTGAGATTGAGAACATATTGGCCAGAGAATCATGTTTTATTATTGTCTAACTTGATAAACACAAACAATTACTTACTTTGCTTATTTTTCATTCTACTTTTCATCATCACTGAGCCCTGCAGTGAAGACCCCAGAAGCACTTACTCCAGCTGTTTATGGCTTTAGGTAGCACTTGGAGAATGAGTCCAAATCAGTCCAATTAGAATTGGTGTCTTAGACACTCCCCACAACTGGGAGGGGCTTGCTGGCTCAAGAAAGGCCAGCACAGGGCAGGTCAGCACAGGGCAACTGGAGAGCACACAAGAATTCTGACTGCTGTGCTGGCTCTAGGCCACAGGACACATTGCTGTTCTTATTTTCCTTGGGGGACCTGTTGCTGTCTGGTGAGGCTTTCTATACGACAGCATGCACCTTTGCAGTTGGATGGAATGATTGGATCCCGGAGGGCTTCAGCCTCTGGGTGTCTTTTATGCAGAGGAGCAGGTCCCAAAAGGACATATTACATAATGTAACGGGAATAATTAAAATAAAGACCAGTGGCCTTTGTGGCAGCTGGAGTTGTGAAATAAAATCTGGGCAGCTCAGCCTGTTGTTGTTAATTTACTTTGACTTCCTGTTTTTCTAGGGTGATAGAGAAGCCGAGCTGGGGCTACCTTTTTCTCCTCTGTGTGACCGAAAGTCCACCATGGTTGCCCAGTCACAAGTAGGTACGTGTTTGCCAATCCATTGGATGGAACGAGAAACCAGAAAGGAGTGTCTGGAAGTAAGCACAGATGCTCCCAGTGATTCTTCAGCTGGGAACCTGGCTCCATTCTGCTTGCTGTGCTCATGGCTTTGGCTGGTTGAGCTGATGGAGCAGCTCTCCCCATCCTTCTCCCGGAGTGTAGCTGGTTCCCAGGAAGATTAGACAGTGACACTCTGCTGTCTCCATCATTCCCTGCCAAGAGAAAAATGGACCTTAACACTAAGGCAATGACAAGAATTAGTGGTGGGAAGCCCATGCTATTTCAGTCTCTCCATTCTGCATGCAATACCAGAAGTTTCCTCAGTGATGCTTCCTCTAGCCCTGTTTCCAGGACAGCACCATTTCCTGGATGACCCTACTTCCAGGAATGGCTCTTTTAAAATGTTTCCTTCCCCTTCCTCTTTCCTCCCTTCCTTCTTCCTCTCTCCCTCCCTCCCTGCTCCCTCCCTTCCTTCCTTCCTTAAAAAAAAAATTTAGCACTTTTTTTTTTTTTGGTAAAGATAACTTTTACACTGCTAATAACCATAATATATGGGCATTACAGAATTCTTCAGGTGTGAGGGAGGGTACCAGTGCCAAACATAAATTAAATGTCATCAGTGATCTCCACCTTGGAAGAGTCTGAAATCATTCAAAAATAAATTCAACAAAGATTTATTGATTTTTTTCTACTTGTGTTTTGGGGACTTATTAATTTTTTTCATATTAATATACTGAGTTCCTGTTAGGTGTAGGGCACTGCTAGGCACTGTAACAGATGTTATAAAAAAAAAAACAAAGACAAATTGTACATGGTGTCTGCTCCCAAAGACATTGAACCAGTATTGGGTGGTAGGCAAGAGATTGAGAAAACAAAATCTATTAGATTGTTACAATGCTAAGGTAGAGATTGTACATGGTACAATGAGATACAGAACAGAGTGTGTGAACATTAGACCCAGAAAGACTTGTTTAAAGGTAATGTTTGAGTTGAGTCCTAGGAGATAAGTAGGCAGTGTCTAGGCAAATGGTGATATGTGTTAGAGGTGGATAGGGGTGGGTGGAAGGAAATTGCAGACAAGAATCAGCATATACTAAAAGAGGAAATTTAAAACAGTATAGTATTGTCAGGGAATTAATTACAAATAGTTCCATTTGGCTGGAGCAGTAGGTAGGGAGTAGGATATGGTGAGGGACATGTTTGGAGAGAAAATCAGGTCCAGGTTAGGAATAGCGTGTGCTTATACTTTCCTGTAGGAAATGAGGGCACAGCTAAAGAATTTTAAGTAAGGTTAAAACTATATATAAATTGATGTTTTAGAGTAAGAATCAGCAAACTATAGCCTGTGGGCCAAATCTGTCCAACTGCTTGGTCTTGTGAATAAAGATTTATTACAACACAGTTAAGCTCATTCATTTGCATATTGTCTATGGCCGCTTTTGCACTACAGTGGCAGAGTTAAGCAGTTGTATGACAAACTCCTTGGTTTAGGTTTTGTATGTGGCCCACAAAACCTAAAATATTACTATCTGGCCCTTTACAGAAAAGGTTTGCCAGTCCCTGCTTTAGAAAGATTTCTCTCTCAGTAGTATGGAGGGTTAATTGGAGGGTTTTGAGTAAGACTAGAGGCAAGGGCTCCAGCTGGTGCTTTCTGCAATGTTACAGGGAGGAGATGTTGAGTATCAGAACTAAGGCAATACAGGAGAGAGGTAGCATATAAAACATTAAGGATTCAGCTGGATGCAAGGCTAAGATAAAGGCAGCAATCTAGGTTGAGTGGTTGAGCCATGTCCTATTTACAAGGACTGGAGGGAAAGCTGATGAGTTTGTTTGGGTTTGGACATGTTGAATGAATTTAACTTGTGAGAAAAAAAAAGGTGAAAATACTGTCATCAAACACTTCACTTTCTGCTTAAAATTATACTGCAATTAACTGCAATTCAAATTTGGCTATCAGTGTTTCTTTATCAGGACACTCTTGGTATTTGCTTGGGACAATTCTTGTCTTGCCAATTACGTTACAGGATTTTTAGCATCCTTCACTGCTGGGCATTGAATGCCAGTATCACTTCCACCTTGGTCACTTTAAAAACCAAATAAGCATTTGTATGTTTCCAAACACTATATTTCCTTTGACTGGTGTCTAGTTTCATGTGGCTGTGTAATGAGTTATCACCCTTAGTTCCAGATTCTGTATTTTCTCCTGATGTGTCACAGAACACTGGGGTATTTTTGAACTGTTGAGACAGTCAGTCTAGCCCAGCATCAATTATCTCCCCAGCATGGTGATCTCTCAAAGGTATAGTTCCAGATCTGACCCTTCTCCTAGTTTCCAACCCTGTTTCTTCCAATTCTTCTGACCCTCTTCCATCTGGATAGGTCCCTGGTACCTCAAGTCAGCAAATCTAAGACCAAGCCCACCATCTTCCTCCCCAGTCACATTCTCCCCCGTTGTCCCTGTTCTCTCTGCCTTCCTGTTGGAAGTCTCTGACAGATCCCACCTAGAGGCAGGACCGCCTCCCACTGTGCATGTATCTGTGCCTCCACCACACTCTCACCTTAAAATGGCACTGGATCCTGCCTTCCTTACCTTGCCTTTGAGCTATTGCAACAACTTCTAAAATGAGGCTCTAAAATGAGCCTCAGCCCCTATGGCTCTCTCCCTTCCCATCCATCTTGCCAGATTAACTCTCCCAAATAACATCAGAAAAAAATCTTATTACAATGCTGCCCAGACATCTCAAGGGGCTCCTAGTGCCTATCTAAATCCTAACCTTTAGCCTGATACGTAAGAACCTCCCTCCTGAGCTGATAATGACCTGCCTCCCCAGGCTTTCCCTTTCTGACTTCAAAAGAATCCCTAAGCCCCAGTCATTCTCCAGACACATCCTGCACTTTTCCCTATCCTTGTCACTTTGCTTATTTCACCCCCTGCATCTAGAATGAATACCCTTAAGGGCTCAGCTCAAACATCACAACCTCCATGATGCTGTTTGCAGCCTTCTCAGTGCAAGGGAAAATATCCTCCCTCCCTTACCTTCTCAGGAGCCTTTATTTGGCCTTCTCCTTTAGCCCTTTCCATTTTTGTGCTCATTTAATTCCTCCTATAACCTTCCTAGGGCAGGCAGGTTGTGTTACACAGCTTAGTCTTTTATGCAGCACCTATTACATCGTTTTTTTACATAGTAGATGTTGAACTTGCATTTTTAAGCATTTTATTGAACTGTCTCCTAAAAAGTTATAGGAAGGTTATGTAGGAGAAATGGAACTGACTCCTGATATTCAAAGCAAGGAATATATTAAATGATTAAGACCAACCTAGTCTCTCCTAATCTGATCTGGCACTCCTATGAAGATGAATTTTAAAAGAAAGATACAACCCATCAGTTGGCATGGGAACATATGGAAAGGCCCAAGTTAATATGCAGTTCCTCTGAAGTTTTGCTGTTTCTCTTCAGGCTTCATTGATTTCATTGTGGAACCCACCTTCACTGTGCTCACGGACATGACAGAAAAGATCTTGAGTCCACTAATTGATGAAACCTCTCAAACTGGTGGGACAGGACAGAGGCGTTCAAGGTCAGTGCTGAATCTTGAAAGCTGGGGGTCAGGGTGGCCTGTCCATGGGGATAGACTTCTTCTGGAAGGGATGGGGGTGGTACTTCATAATTATGTTCATCCTACCTCCTCCTTATAAAAGATAAAAGGAGGGGCTTCCCTGGTGGCGCAGTGGTTGAGAGTCCGCCTGCCGATGCAGGGGACGCGGGTTCATGCCCCGGTCCGGGAGGATCCCACATACCACGGAGCGGCTCGGCCCGTGAGCCGTGGCCGCTGGGCCTGCGCGTCTGGAGCCTGGGCTCTGCAACGGGAGAGGCCACAACAGTGAGAGGCCCGCGTACCGCAAAAAAAAAGATAAAAGGAAGACTCAAAGTTGTACTCTCTGTACTCTCCAGGCTGGCCTGTAAGGGGATGACCAGGATCTAGGTGATGACCAGCAGGTTCCCAGTACCAACCCCCCACCCCGCATTCTCTCTTTTGGCAGCTTTGCTCTCAACAGCATCAGTCACTGCACTTTACCTGCTGGGCCCAGAGGGTCCTTGCTCCCCATACTCCAAAAGGAAAGTACCACTGATCAGAGTTATCACAAGAAATGAAACTGACTTTCATTTCTAGGTTCAGGAAGAAAATAGAAAGAAACTGAAATTTTAAATCACCTTCTGCCACAACTTCACTATATTGAGGGTAGTTTAGTAGTCAAAGAGCACAGCCTCTGGAGTCGCAATCCTGGCTTAAACATCCTGATTCCATTACTTATTAGCTGTGCCACATCTCAGGCAAGTTGCCTCAGTTTCCCCATCTGAGAAAGCATGGATTCTACTCATAGGTTACTGGGAGGATTAAATGAATTATTTAATCTCTGTAAAGCCCTTATAACAGGGTCCAGCACAAGGGAAGTGTCAGCTACAATAAAGCTAACGCTCGGTCTTTACTAGTCGTATTACCAGTAGTACAACTCTCCCCTCCTCCTCGTCCATGCAAAACCTTGGGCTTTGTCATAAAGGAGAGAAATGTAATGAAGAAAAAGAAGAAAAGAGCAAGAGGAGGAGTAAATAAGAGGAAGAAAGGCAAGAAGAATATTAGGACAGTGGGACCCCAGGGATGCTTAAGATGGAGGGACCCAGTCAAGGCTGCTAACAAGGAGGACAGAAGCCCCCTGCCAGAGTCCCACAGCTCCACAGCTCTGCCAGCGCTGGGCTGAGACCTGCCCTACTTATCTAGTCAGTCTTGGTTGTCATTCAGTGGATTTGCATTTGCGTCAGTCACTACTGTAGCTCCTTGGGAGTGTGTGATACTTTAAAGTTTCCCAGAAGGATGGTACTTTCTATATTATAACGTTATATATATTACTGTATTCCCTATGTTCAAAGCTTAAAATGATACCATCTTTAAAAAGGTCTCCTGCATGACCGATCTCCCACAATCTCCATGCTGTCTGTGCCTCTCCACCTTCCCCAGGAACATAAGGAAATCACCTTACTCGGGCCTTGGGGATCCTGAGATCAGAGGATCTTGACTTCAGGGGGAGGGAGAGCTGGAAAGAAAGAGGACCAAGTGACTGGGTAACTTGGAAAAGTGGTCAGTGTGGAGGCAGGTGGGTGAACTGTGGAACCAAGTAGAAGTCAAGTTTAAATGCATTGATTTCCGAAAGTCAAAGGCAGAGAATTCTTGTGTGGGGGAACCTAGTCATATGGAAAAAGAACATCTGAACTATGGGGACTGTGGGGACGATCAACAGTCATGAGGCTGAAATCTTGGGGTTTTGTTTTCCTGCTGAATATGGAGACTTTCCCAGCTGTTGAATATGGAAAATAGGAATTACAAAGCTCAGGCCCCAGGAATTTCACACAGCGAAATTGAGTGTTAACTGAGTGTTAACCACTCTTCTCTTAGGCTTCTTTATCGGCACACATTTTCCAAACACTAACCCTCCTCTTCCATATGTTGTGGGGGTTTTTTGAATTTTTTATTTTATTTTTCATACAGAGGTTCTTATTAGTTATCTATTTTATACATATTAGTGTATGTATGTCAATCCCAATCTCCCAATTCTTCCGTATGGTTTTTTTTTGTCCTCCAGTTTGAACAACATCAGTTCGGCAGATGCAAAACGATCAGGTGTCAAGAGCTCTGGCTCAGAAGGAAGTGCCCCAATCAACAATTCGGTCATCCCTGTTGACTGTAAGAGTTTTAAAGCCACTTGGACTGAGGTGGTGCACGTCAATCGGGAGAGATGGAGGGCCAAGGTGCCCAAAGGTAACGTGCTGCTGGGGAATATTATCCAGACCACTCAGACCCGCTTACAAAGCAAGGCACTGCCGCCCCTGATTTATAGGTGTTGCACATGAAGCACAAACTCAGGATATAAATTCAAATTGCTGAATGTTAGGATCGACCATCTTTTGATCGTCATTATATCGAACACTCAGTGCACGAGAGAATGAGGCTGGCCACCAAGCTTCCTGACAGCGTGACCTTTGTGCTATATGACCAGACTCTTCTCGAAATAAAGATTCTACAGAGAATGGGTGTTGCTATTTCTTGGTTTCTGCTAGGCCATTTTGTCATTCTTATTTCATGTCATGCGGCACATTTATGAGGCCTTTATTCCTTCTTTTATCTAAATGAAGCCTAGCCAGTAGCCACTTCGGCCATTATGTTGGGATAGAAGGGGCTTTAATCTCCTTACATGCATTTTTATCTTTCATGTTCTCAATTTCCCTTCAGCCATTACTCAGGCTAACCTTCTAAGATGAAGGTAATGTGCAGGTTAACAGAAATTTGAAGACAGAGAAGTCATCACTCTTGATACTAGAAACAAACAAACAAAAAAACCCTGAAATCTGTTTTTCTGAAATTCATTTGCTCATATGCATGTTTGTGTTTATTGAGCATGTGCTACATGATTCGTACATACTGCATGCTCATGCTATAGTCTAGGTAGGAACACATCCCTGAGGTAAGTCTTAGGAAGCTGTGATGCCTGATTCCAGAGAGGGCACAGACGTGGATGGCTCTAGAGCCCAGCAAGGAGACTGATCTCAATGGGGTTTGTGGAAGTGAGCCTTCAATAACAGTCAGTTTTCGCCAACGTCTATTGAATGCCTACCGTATGCCAGGCTCTGTACTCTGTGTTATTCACAGAGGTGAATAACAGACATCCTTGTCCTCAAAGCTCACGGTCTCCTGGGTGGGGTGGGGAGGCATTTGTACAGAGTTTCTTTCAAAGTAAGAATGGGAGTTCAGTTGAAGCTTTGCACTCATCGCCAGCACCTACTGGCCCCGAGCCCCAGACACTCATTATAGGCAAGGAAAGTTTTATCTCCGATCACAGCATCCCACACTTGTATCCACCCAGTGTCTGCACAAGTGAGAAGAAGAGTAGGAGTAGACAGGCACAGCACGTTCTGGCAGTCTTGGTCCTCAAACATTGGGGGCAGGGGGCTGCTTCTAGTGTGGAAGAGATAAGACCTCACTGCTGGAATTATTCAAAGGCCAGCACTGTGTCCTGTCCAAGTGGCTGTTCAGTTCAGGTGGGGCAAAGGGTTTATCTTTACGACTCTTTTAAGGCATAATTGAGCCCTTATCATTTGGGGACAGAGGTTGCATCCTGAGCTCTGGAGGGAGCCAACGCCTCTTCCATATTTTAGGTGTGGCCTCTCACAGTCTATTCAGATGCTTTAAACATTGAAATCCTCCCTGTTGGCAGGCACTGCAAGCAGCAATGGTAGCTACTGCATCATTTCAAAGAAGCACTCGTCTTTTTTGTTTTGTTTTGTGTTTTTTGCGGTACGCTGGCCTCTCACTGCTGTGGCCTCTCCCGTTGCGGAGCACAGGCTCTGGACGCACGGGCTCAGCGGCCATGGCTCACGGGCCCAGCCGCTCCGTGGCACGTGGGATCTTCCCGGACGGGGGCATGAACCCGTGTCCCCTGCATCGGCAGGCGGACTCCCAACCGCTGCGCCACCAAGGAAGCCCCCCAAAGAAGCACTCTCTTATAATCAATTACACTCGTTACACTTGAAAATTCAGTTCCTGACAGCACGCAATTGAAAGTGGTACTTCAAAATAATTTGTCTGCAATTGTGTGGCTTACTAAAATTACCTTCTGAAACTAACCACCTGGGGGAGCATTAGACAGTTTCTTTTCTAGGAGAAAATTGGCCCTTTAAAAAGAACAGATAAATAAGCACTAATAGTTTTTAAATATGTGAGGTGTGCTGATAGAGATAGTCTTAAGCTAACTTGTCCCTAACCTTGGTTGGGGTGCTTGAGAAGGCATCTTGTAGCTAGGATTTGAAGGATGCCTGGGGTTGAGCCATGAATTTGGAAAGGGAGAACAAGGAAAAAGGGGTAGACAAAGGCACACATATATTTCGTGGGAGGATAGTTTGGGTATCAAAGCAAAAGTTGGGAAAAGAGAGAGTTGAATCCCTACTTGCCCTGTGCTCTTTGGCAATTCAGACAGAGTCTTTGAGAAAAATTCCCTTTGGGGGATGATAATAGACATCGCAGAGTTGATGAAAAGAACAGAAATTACATATGTAAAGCACTGAGAACAGAGCCTGCACACGGTTAGTGCCTGATAAGTAGTAGCTGTTATTTTGAAAAACTGGAAAAGAAAGTTAGAAGTTTGAATGCAAAGTTAAGAAGGTGGTGGTCAAAATGCCCACCTATAATGAATATTTTATAACATTTTCAGCTTCCCAATAATGCCGTTGGCTGGTTGGCTGGTATTAAGAAATTCAGTTTGCATCTGTTTTTCCATTGGTGGTTGGTTTATGCTATACTATTCCAGGCTGTTTTGCTCATGATTCTTTTTTACCAGAAAACCCTGATTTCAGCAAAGGCTGCCCTGCATGGGGCACTTAAATATATGTTGTTATTAAATTGATCAGAAATGGAATTGGATCTAAAGTTTTAGTTTTATTAATCAAACTGATTTACAAAGCTAGCTAGGCCAGAACGCATAGTTGTTAGGAAAAATTGAATCAGTATTTTTTTTACAGCTCTTAGGGCTGAAAATCATTATTCCCAAACAAAGATGTGTAGGTATAACAGTTTGCAAGTCTGATAAATATTGATCAGTTTCCATTCAGGATTTAATACTTTTTAAACATTTTTTTCTGGTGTAAGAATAGTAGGTGTTTAGGTTACCATGCTGAAATATAAACAAAATATATAAAGAAGAAAATAAAAATCACTCATAACCTCTCCAGCCAAATATAACTACTGTTGAAATTCTGATGTAATTCTTTTTAATTCGATTTTCAATGCATATTTATAAGTAAAAATTTCCCCTTGAGTTGAGATTATAGTGTATGTAATATAGTATTTTCCTTCTCTGTTTCTATTTTGAAGATTTTATTCTGATACTGAATATTCTTAGAAAATATGATGTAAATGGCTACATTGTTTGGAATACCATAGTTGAACCATTTCTCTGTTACTGAGCATTTTGGTTTCTAGTTCTTCATTATTGTATATAACATGGTTATGAACATACAAGTTCAGCAGTCTTTGAGCCTACATCTGATTATTTAGGGTAAATTTCTAGATATGGAATTCCTCTGTCAAAGTAGATGAAAAATTCTAAAGCTCTTGATGTATATCATCAAATTTCTTTCAGGAAAGTTTTTTTTTTAAACCGTGTTCTCTTTCAGTGGAAGTGTAGTGAGAGTGCCATTTCCCTATATTTTCCCCCTTTATTTTTCTCATTGGGATGTTTATATTTTTATTGCTGATTAATAATAACTTTTTATATGTTAAGAATAGTAACTCTTCAGTTGACAAACTGTCTTGCAGTTTCTGCCCTGCCTCTGTCCAGTTAGTTTGTCATATATTATACCTTTTAACTTTGTTTGTTTTTTTAAAATATATCCTATTTTTATTTTACTACAGATTATCTTCATATTTTTTATTGAATTATGTCTCTATCAAGGTAAATATGAAATAGTATATAATGATACTCCTTTGCAAGTGCTGAGAAGTTTATTGAGTTTTTAAAAATTTCCTCCATTGTCACTCAGTTTTTATTGAAACAATAAAAGATTTTCAACCTAGGTGATTGTAAGTAAATTGCTATTTTACAATTAACTTATTCTTTAATATTATTTTAAATATTTGCATCAAGTTTTATATCTAGCTTAACAATTATTTTTATTTAACACTATGATGTACTGGTTTTACTGTGCATCAATAACATATTTTCCTCATTCTGAGGTTTTTTTTCTTTTTTTTTTTTGGCCACGCTGCGTGGCTTGCAGAGTCTTAGTTCCCCAACCAGCGATTGAACCTGCCTGCTCCCTCGGCAGTGAAAGTGCAGAGTCCTAACCACTGGACTGCCAGGGAATTCCCTCATTCTGAGTTTTTAATGTTGATTGAATTTTTTTGTCAGCTGAAGCACTTTTGCTAAAATTTTTAGAAAGGTCCAATGGGAACATCTTCTGAGTCCTGAATTAGCTAGGAGTACCTTTCTGTTGTTCTTGTATATAATCAAAACTTGACTACTCAGAATTCACATAGTGCTTGGTTGTCTTTATTAAGTTAGTTTCTCTCCTTTTCTTTCTTTCTCTCTCTGTTTGTAGGTGGTTTAGGTAGGCATTTCAGAGAATTATATTAAGGAATACTTAGCCCAATATCATTTTTAACCAAGAGCCTATAGTATCATTATTCAGAAAGGCAAATGAAATGAAGAAATCAATGTGTTTCTCCAAGACTGCACAGACATTCAGTGTGGGATAGAACCAGCTCTCAGGAGGAATGTAATTTATAGATCATGAGGGCTGTGCTCTACCTTAAGTCTTTAGCTCCTTGCTTTTGGCCATTTTCATAATGATCACATCACTACAGATGGTATGAAATGGAAAGCAGAAGGAAATGAGATTGAACTACAGTGTTTGCTTTCTACTAGTCTAGGAGCCTAGGAGTTCCATGGATGTTAAATCTAAAACCTGAAAAGTTCATTCTTTGTATATATGGAACTGTTACCATATACAAATTAATTGTTCTATCACCTACTTTGTCTCATAGTAGGAAAGATTTTATGTATATTAATATTTCACCTTGAAAATGTAAGAGGATTGGATTACAGTGGAACAGATGTTCCTTCTGTCAATTTATTTCTCTTTTCTTATTTATGTGTTTGCTTGTTTTTGTCTACTTATTTTGAGTAGTAGCACTGGATGCTGATGGCTGATCACACTAATATCAGATATTTCAGAGATACAAAGAAGAGATAGGAGTAGAGTAGAGAAGTTGTAGAACATTTCAGAGCCATCCATTGGAACATGACTGCTGCAGAGAAAGGAATCATGTCGGATCTGATTATGATGTCATAAGAGCTACCATTCACTAATTTAAACACTAATTGCCTACTGTCAACTGTAGTTGAGCCCAAACAGACTTGTTTCTGAAATGTACCCCCCGGTTTTTGGGGGGGAGTTGCTAGATTTTCCATAGAAAATTGGTCTGACTCAGTTGTCAAATGAATTTTTCTTGCTTAGATAATATGTTGCACTCTTGTAGCAAAGCAGAATTTAATACCTTCAGCTTTCATCAAAATTACTTTTAACGGGGATATTTTGAATGTTGAAAGTTTGCAGTAGATTCAGTGGGGATTCTGTGAGAGGATTATACATTATTTTACCTGATATCTGAGTATAAATGAATTCTCTTCCCCCTTGGCCCTCTTCCCCTCTCTGTGTAGTAAGTACAGTCATCTTTTTACTTACCTATAGTCAAATACAGTCAAATGGCTGATTTTTTTCAGGATAGGACTTTAGGGTGTGTATAGTTCCTGTATTTTATACTGGTCTGGATTGCTGATGATGGAATATGGGTCAGGTTCATTGGCAGATAGGGTGAATCACACCCTCTGTGTACATTTCATTTAGTCAACAAATACTCCATGAGCATCTGCTAGGTGCTAGGCGTTATACCAAGCACTGGGAATTCAGTGATGGAGATGACATTTGTCCTCGGGGCATTACAGAAGGATAAGAGGAAGTCTGGACAAACATTCTAGGGAGCCTTCTGTGGGCCTGCAGCCTACCTGAGAATGCCATCTCCCTATCTTCTGCAAGGGCATTCTTTTACTCTTTAGTTGTACCTTTCTGTAGGAGTCAGAAGACATATTATACTATATATGCACATAATTATGCAGTTTTGTTAAGAAATTTTTCCTTACCTCTTCACTGTAAATTATAAATACATCCTGTTGGGAAGTAGAATATCATGAAATATTGAATGGCAAACATTTAAAATTTAAATCAGTGCTTATCAATCCTTATTGCATGTTAGACTCATCTGGAGAGCATTAAAAATATCCTATTTTTGCCTCTCTCCCTCCAGAGTCTGATTTAATTTGTCAGGGGTGAGGCCAGGGTATTGGTTTGGATAGGTGGTTGGATGAATCGATGAAAGGATGAATGAAAACTTCATAAAATATTAAGGAGGACATCTGAGCCAGGCAAATGTAAGGGCAGGAAGAGTAAAATGAAGCCAGGGGTCATAGACATGCACAAAATACAACGCCATAAAGCCCGGCGAACGTGTGAACCTGGAACCAAATCTGGGCTTTGTGCTCTTTAGCAGCTGAAACAAAGGGAAACGTGATCACATGCATAACCACTCTGGTGCCCATTAGATTAACATTTCACCTGTCATCTATGAAAGCCATCTGTTTTCAGGACCAGGGCTAACCAAGGGAAGTAAAGAAGACCCCTGGTAATGAGGTGTGGGGCATTTGTAACACATCTAGAGAAAAAAATGCAATAATGCTTTTCATAGTGGAGGTTGGAAGCCCTTTTGAGTGAAGTGAATGCTAGACAGTGAGTCTGTAGACCTTAAGGGAGGATTGGTTTCTGTTAGGTGCCTTCTGTTGGTCTCTGTAGGTTACTTCCTACAATCCAGCTCCACTTCATTGCCTCCAAGGCTCTGCATGATCTCAACCTTGCATGTCCTTGGTCATTTGACCACATCATCTGTCACTAACCCCTTACTAAATTTGCTTTAGCCATACTGGCTGACTCATTGTCCCTAGAACATACCAAGCTTATTCCAGTCTTACGGCCTTACACTTTTTATTTCCTCTGCCTGGAATGCTCTTTTTTCTTGATTATTGCATGATCAGCAATTCATCATTCAAGATTTGGTCAAATGTCACCTACTTCACCTCCTTACCTAATGCCACCTCCTTCCCTTATGCCCATCGCGTTCCATCATATTACTTTGCTTTACTTTTTTGTAAAACTCCTTTCACCATCTGAAATTATCCTAGTGATTTGTTTGCTTAATTATGGTATTTTCTACTCTATAAGTCTTCTTGCTTGCTGCTGTATTCCCAGTGCCTAAAACAGTACTTGACACTGTAGCTGCTCAATAAATATTAGTTGAATGAATGTATCCATTTTTTCATGAATCCTTGACCATAGGCAATTACACTATGTTTTTGATTAAACACAGAGCCAGACCCTTTCACAGTCAACCAAATTGGAAATAAGTCTGACATCCTCTCATTAAAGAGGAAGACACAGACCAGCATCCCTGGCCAAACTAAAGGCCACCTCTCACCCTGTGGACAGTTTGAAGACCATGTTTTTTGTGAGGCCCAATTACACTCCTCCTACTTTTAAATTCACAGACAGTGGCCTGCAACAGTATTATTCTAGTGGTGGTTATTTTCCCTGTATTTTGGTTTTGTAATCCGTTTTTTTATGTTTGAACTCCAGTTCCTAAGCAAATCTACATGAAACTTCAGTTTTTACTGGGCTGTGGGGGAGCTTTGTAATGTCTTTGAGCCTCAATTCCACGTTTGTAAAATAGGGTTACAATATTAGTAGCTGCCGTACGAGGTTGAGAATGAGAGGAGGTAATCCTTGGAAAGCACTTAGTGTAATACCTGGCATAGAGGACACACTCAAGAGAACTTATTGATGGTAATATTAATAATGCCAATTACAGTATCGGTTTATTAATTATTATTATCCTTATTATTACTTTCTCCCCATCCCCTTCTTCTAACCCACTGTTTTCAGAAATGACATCACCATGAACAGATTTTATTGGTTTCCCGAATATACATACCAATCTGACTTGAATTAACCAAAATTATACCCCAAACACACAGTAAACACCTTAGGTCATTTTAATGCATTAATTCCCAATGCAAACTCTTGCTTTTGTTCAAAGAGGCAATTCTCCTAATGGCATGACCTCTTTTTATATTTTCTCCACCTTTCCTGGTTTGTTCTGGATGCAGAGGAGAAGGCCAAGAAGGAAGCAGAAGAAAAGGCTCGCCTGGCCGCAGAGGAGAAGCAAAAGGAAATGGAAGCCAAAAGCCAGGCTGAAGAAGGTGCATCTGGTAAAGCCGAGAAAAAGGCATCTGGGGAAGCTAAGAATCAAGTCAATGGAACAGGAACAAACCAAAGTGACAGCCCTCGTGGGAAAAATTCCAAAGCTGAGAAGTCATCAGGAGAAAAGCAACAGAATGGTGAGTAGGATTGCGCCAGTGAAAGGCTCTTTTCAGGGTGCTAATGATGTGATGAATGGACGCTGGCAAAGAACTGCCCCTGTGAGGACAGGTCACAGAGCAGGGCTGCCCTGGCCATCCAGCTGCTGCTGATCATACCTCCCTAGGCTGTGGATTCTATTAGGATCCCATCAAAAGCAGCCAGAAGCTTGCTTAGGCCATGCTCTCTGGGGAGATTTATATCTTTTGGGCCTTTTCCAGCTGGGTCGTTTTGGAGACTCTGGCCAGCACCTGCCTATCAGCAGGGGAAATTCCTATTAGCAATCCCAGCACATTCCTGAGTGCTTAACGCAGGAATGAATGAATAGAAAGGCAGTCTTCTGTAGGTACCATCCCCCTGGCAGGGCCGGCACTCATGTCTGCCTAAGGTCTATTTCCATAGTATTGTCTATATATCTGTAGGTGAACAAGTATATACATTAGGATGACCAGTCATCCCAGTTAGCCTGGGAATGAACGGTTTCCTGGGATTCAGGGCTTTCAGTAGTAAAACCAGAAAAGTTCCAGAGAAGCCAGGATGAGCTGGTCACTGTCGTATGCATACAGTTGATGATTTCTTATATTTAATGCAGCAAATATTTATTGGTTAACAACTCCATGCCAAGCACTGCTCTTGGCACTGAGAATTTAGAAATGAAAAGGCCACAAGAAGTCCACAATCTCCTAGGGGATATGGACACCCTCAGAATTAATTCTGAGCCAGTAACAGTAGTGGTATGGCAGATAAAATACCCAAGGGCCATATGCAGAAAAGAGTAGCTTTGTTGGGTCTGGGGATTGCAAGATGTAGTAAATGTCAAAGAAAGCTTCAAGAAGAGGTGATGTCTAAGCTGCGTTTCAAATGCTGAAATTTGGGGGTACACAGGGACTTCTCAGCCAGAGAGAGAATACGATGAGCTAATGCATAGGGGCATGGAATTGCTTACCTTGTTATGGAAGAGCAGGAAGTTCAGAGTCACTGGAGCTTTCAAGTGCCAGGTTGTGGCATGGTCATCTGGCAGTCAGACAGACCTGGATTCAAGTCACAGCTGTGCCTCTCACTTCTTGCTGGCCTTGGCCAGGTTACTTAACCTTCATTGTCTCTGTAAAATGTGCATAATAATAACTGCTCACAGCTTGGGCCACTTGTGAGCTTCCAATAATAATAATGGTAGCAAAAGCAGCAATGACAATAAAACAACTAGCATTTATTGATTATACACCAGATGCTGTTTAAAATTCCCTCTTGGGAATTTCCTGGTGGTTCAGTGTTTAGGACTTGGCACTTCCACTGCAGAGGGCCCGGGTTCGATCCCTGGTTGGGGAACTAAGATACGGCAAGCCACGTGGTGTAGCCAAAAAATAAATTAAAAAAAGAATAAAAATAAATAAATAAATAGATAAATAAATAAATAAATTCTCTCTTTACATATTCACTCTCTCACCTGCCTGGTAGGTCCAGGTGATCTCCTCTGAACCATGGTCTAGCTATTATGCTACACAGCCCAAGTAAATGAGAAATACGTAGAAAGTGCTTAGCACGACACTCTCCAATTATTTTTGCAATTGACATATATAACATGTAGAACAGAAAACAATGTTTTAATACATGTAATAATGATAAGAGCTCATGTTAGGACTTCCCTGGTGGTGCACTGGTTAAGAATCTGCCTGCCAATGCAGGGGACACGAGTTCGATCCCTGCTCCCGGAAGATCCCACGTGCCGCGGAGCAACTAGTCCTGTGTGCCGCAACTACTGAACCTACACTCTAGAGCCCGTGAAGCACAATTACTGAGCCCACGTGCCACAGATCCTGAAGTCCTCGCGCCTGGAGCTCATGCTCCGCAACAAGAGAAGCCACCGCAGTGAGAAGCCCGCGCACCGCAACGAAGAGTAGCCCCCGCTCGCCGCAGCTAGAGAAAGCCCGCGCGCAGCAACGAAGACCCGACGCAGCCAAATAGATAAATTAAATAAATAAATAAATAAAATGAAAAGGTGTTTAAAAAAAAAAAAAAGCTCATGTCGTGTTCCAAGAGCTTTGCCTAAATTCCTTCAGGTAAGCCCCACGAACACCCCAGGAGGCAGGGAAGGCCATCATCCGACTTGCCCAGCCTCTCAGCAGCCAGGTTCTGGAGACAGCTCGTAACTAGTCTGCTTTGTATTCAAGCGCATCATAGGTCAGAAAATATGTTCAATTCAATAAGAATTTCTAATACAACTGTTGGAGTTTTAGAGAGCAATGCAAAACACCCCTGTTTTCCCCTACTGAGGGTGGAACCAACTGAGAGGGAGATACCAGAATCAGAAAGTGATCACAATGTTAGCTCCACTGCAACTGGAGCTGAACTGGAAAACACAGACTTGATCTGCTGAGCACATGGGCTTCTGCACACATCTGCCCTGAACTGGGCATGGCCCACGGGACACTGGCAGAGCAGGTGGGATCAGGCCTCGTCCCTCACCCCCCACTCTGCACCTAAGCAGGCTGCTTCTGCAGTAACAGAAAAGGTGTGTGTCTCATGGAAAATGCATCTCAGAGGGGGCTGGGGGCTGGAGAAATGGGTGGCTGAGCTGAGCTGTGCATACTCAACTCTTCCTTCTAGATGAGTCTCTCCTTCCCAGAGAGGGAATATGTAAGGACTGGTGAGAAAGGCAAGATGTGTTTCTTCCCTACTTTTTTTTCTGTTAGGGAAGTGGGTTTAAAATGTCTTTCTCTTAATAAAAACAGCCATTATTATGTCAGTAACAGTTATGGAATGTTTAATATGTGCTGGACACCATACGTGGGATTTTACATACACTAAATCATTTAAAAATCCTAGCAACTGTATGAGGTAGATAGACTCATTTCCATTTTGCAGATGAGGAAACCGAGACTCAGAAAGATTAAATCACTTGCTTAAGGCCAAGCAAACATTAAGTAGAGATTTCAGGTCAAATAGGAATATGTGAGTCCAAATTCTGTATTCCTTAACCAGCATGCCCTTATTTGCGCAGTTCAGTGCTGTTGGTGAGAGTAGGAAGTAGGAGGAATATTGAGACCCAGCTACTGTCCACAAGAAGCTTATAATCTGTTTATTCCAGGGGTTGGCACACTCTTTCTATAAAGGACCAGACAGTAAATTTTATGCTTTGCAGCCCTACAGTTTCTGTTGCAACTACTTAACACGCCTGTTTTAGTACAAAAACAGCCACAGATAACATGTAAACAAGTGAGCATGGCTATGTTGCAATAAAATTTTATTTATGAAAATTTAAATTTTCACATGTCGTTAAATATCCTTCTCTTTTTTCAACCATTTAATAATATTAAAAACTGTTTTCAGGTTGTGGGACCTATATGACCAGGCATTGGGGCCACGTTTGGCTCATGGGCCATAGTTTGCCAACCCCTGGTCTGGTCAGGGAGAGAAGCCAATGAATACAAACATGCTGGTCACAAAGGAGGTTATACATTCTACGAGACAGGTATAAACAAATACCCAGAGAGGGCAGAGGTGGCAATAATTTATTTTGAAGATGGTTAGGGGAGTGCCTGAAAGAAAACAGGAGCCTGAACCTCCAGCTAGGCTGGATTGACTCACAACTGCATTCATTTCCCAAAGTAAGCAGTAGTTTACCATTTCCCTTAAAAATTAAGCATTAAATGAGAGGTGGGAAAAGAAATCAATTTTGAGCAATAATAATAAAGGCTAATGGTGGTTCGGGACTTGGTTGCAGCAGCCTAATTAAAATGATTTATAACTGCACAGAAAGGCTCTTTTGTTTCCCCCTGTTTATTGAATAACAGCTCACATCAGCCGTTAGTCCATATTCAACCCATGGGAAATTACCTAATGGATTCTGTTCAAGGAACATCATCAAACAAACATGTGTCACTTTCCCGGCACCCTTCTTTGTGGTCGCTCAAGATAACTTCCAGGATGGAGCTGAAGGATATTGGCTAATTGTGGTTCTAGACATTTGGTCCCCTATCAGCAGTCATGGGAACCCCTAAGCTTTGGTCTCCGTCAAGGTACTTTCCCCTTTAGCCTCCCCAACCCTGACTGAGGAGAAGGCAGGCTTCCACAGGCTGCTGGACATCAGACGACTCCTCCTGACCTCTGGAAGACACCCTGGCCCTGCTGCAGCTGTGGGTAAAGCTCCAGTCCAGGGCAACCCTGAAGCCTTAAAGTATTGTGCATTAGAGGTGTGAAGTCTCATTGAGGAAAGAAAGACCATTTTTCTGTAGGGAATTAGTTTGACTACAAGACTCAGGATCATCCTTGAGTTCATTTCTGGCATCCTTAAAATAGGGAAGAGCCAGTGCTTGAACTGTTCCATGAGGTTTCCAAAGGAATCCATCTATTTTGGCCATTGGTGGTGGTAACGTGCAATGACCATGTGCTTCACTCACACTCCTCCTGCTGGCACTGTGGCCAGAGTTGACTCCCCTTCCCTCAAGCTTAAAATTAGTCAAATTCCATTAAAACTACTTATTTTGTAGAATGTAACCTAAAATGGTCTTGAATTATCCTTGGGTAACCATTTCTATATAAATCTATAGGCCAAAGGCATTTAAAAATGGCAACAGTAAATGAAAGTCTGAAATCTAGAACTTAAGCTTCATAGGGAAGTTGCAAAATACAGTACTTGAGAGCTTGGCCTCTAGAATCAGACCTATCTGTGTATGTTATGGTAAATTACTTTATCTGTGCTTTAGGTTCCAGAGCTATAAGATAGAGATGATTCTGTGGGTTTTTGCTTAAGACTATTTAATATTTAAGCAAAATCACTTTGTAGAAAGATCAGTTGGTCATTTGTCAGATCAATGGCTTAAACCAGATCTAAAGTAGCCAACAGGAGCAGTTTTGCTATAGCAGCAGACACTCTTGCAAAGTTTGGGGCAGAGATGCAGCCTGAGAGTGTGTGAAACACATTCAGGAGAGCAGTCCACTGCACTCAACACAGCTGGCCCGACCAGCGTGTGACAGAGTGTCCGCAGTGAAGTCAAGGAAAAACTCAAACTTGGAAAACATCCTCAATCATTTGGTGATTCAGCAAATTGATCACTTAGTGAATTAATCTTTGACGAATTTGTCTACTTTCAATAATAGTACCTTCATAATGGGGTTGCTATGAGAATTTAATGAAATGATGCATGTAAAGCATTTAGCACACTGCCTGGCACAAAGAAAGTAGAAAAGATAAATGTACCCTTCCCGCCTTGGGCCCTGCTGCCCGCTTCCTGGCTGCAATAATTATTAGGGTCTTTTTGCTTTATTAATGCCAGTAATTTAGTAGTAATCTGTTCTTGGTTTTATGCAGGCTAAAAAGAAAGCCGCCATCAGTAAGATGTGTAAGAAAAATATCCGAAACTTGAGAAGAAATCTGAGAGAAGAAATACCATGTCCTTTCAATGTCACACTGGCATATTGTCAAAAAAGACCTGCCCAAGGATTATTTAACTGTCTTAGGCAGGGGTCAGCAAACTTTTTCTGTGTAGGCCCAGATAATAAATATTCCTGGCTTTGCATGTCTCTACTGCAACTATTCAACTCTACCATTGCAGCAGGAAAGCAACTACAGACATTATATAAATGAATGGATATGGCTATGTTCCAGTAAAACTTTATTTCCAAAAATGATAACAAGCCAGATTGGCCCACGGACAATAATTTGCTGACCCCTTGTTTTAGAAGAACATGACTATGTTTAACTTTGTCATTTACTATTTGCTCAAGCCTAGGTACTGTGAGGTTATGTACTAACGTGTAGATTTTTGACTACTAGAGGAGATAACCCCAACAGTTATAGTTTTATTGCCCTGTAGGACATAACCAGTTTCGTCTCTAACCTAGCAATCTTATTTTAATATATTTCTAAAATACTTAGAAATATCCATTTCCTTTTTTTTTTTTTTTTTTTTTTTTGCGGTACGCGGGCCTCTCACTGCTGTGGCCTCTCCCGTTGCGGAGCACAGGCTCCGGAAGTGCAGGCTCAGCGGCCATGGCTCACGGGCCCAGCCGCTCCGCGGCACGTGGGATCTTCCCGGACCAGGGCACGAACCCGCGTCCCCTGCATCGGCAGGTGGACTCTCAACCACTGCGCCGCCAGGGAAGCCCCTATCCATTTCCTTAAATGCTCTTGGAACCATCCTTACTGTCTTCCTGGTTCCTTCATAAATGAATTAAATAAATTTTTGACACATGTTCACTCTACACTGGTGTGCATAGTGTTTTTTAACTTTTACATATTACATTTCAACAAGCTCATTAATTAAAGTACCATTTACAGCTCAGTTTTAGAATAACAGCTGTCATTGAGTGACGTGCCAGATAGCACATTCAATACCTTAAATGCATTTATCCTTATATTATGCCTATAAAGTAGGTATTATTATCACCATTTTGCAGATAAGGAAAAGCACATAGAAGTTAAATAGTAGCTATTAATTGATATAATTTACAGGAACGCAGGTTTTTCCTCACTCCACAGCCTAATAGTAAAGCTGAACTGCCTTCCTTGGAAAATAACACCATTGACTTAAGTACAATCCTGTTTAACATGAACTGTCAGTCTTAATTTCCAGATCATAATCCAATTTCCAGGGCCTAATCCAGTTTCCTGATATTTACACTCAGACATGTAACCCCTCACGACTAAAATTATGTGGTTTTTTTCTTTTTTTACCTTGACAGGTTTAAAGATATTTATAACTTCCCCGTTAGCTTTATACATGTACTGTTTGTCACGTTTATTACTTTCAGGTGACTTGAAAGATGATAAAAATAAGACAGACAAGAAGGATCAATCCAATGTCAGAAATGATTCAAAGAAAACAAATGGTAAGAGCATAATTCCCATTATATTTTTCCATAAATTGTGCAATTTAATGCAAGCTTGTTAGATTTACACATAAAGTTGCAATTGTGTGGAATTGTTAATATAGTCTTATACCCTGAAAAAAAACATTCACTGCATTTAAAGAGTACTATTATCCCCTTTTCAATAATTTACAAATTATTGTTGTATCTTTTCCCTTCCACCATACTTTCTCCATCACAAATGAGTTCTATACTCTTTCTTTTCCCACTTGCCATTTTTCATTTTAAACTTTATGAAAAGGTGATTCTGGGCTTGCTGATTATAATGGAATGGAATATAAGTCTCTGTGAATTATGCAGCGTAAATGGGAAATGTTCCATGTTTTCAGTTTTCAATTTTTTATACCTTTAATGAGTTATTATTTTGGGGAAGAACAAAAACAGAAATCTGTTCAGTGTTATCAGTATGTTGGGAGGCCCACATACTGCAGAATGTGCATAGCTGTAGAATACAGTTTGGTCAGCAAGAGTACATCTTAAAGGCAAGCTTTGGATGACAATCCCAGACCAGTTAGAATGAACCTACATTGTGATGGGCTTCATGAGCACTGCTTTTACTTTGCATAAATAGCATTCCATTCTTTGTAAAATCTGAAAGTTCAGATTATATTGCCCTCCAAACTTTGGACCATCAGATTGAGAAAACTACTCTCACCTTTTATATAATCCTCCTGTTTCAATTATAACATGGGCTTATTCCTAGTTATCCCCCCATACATATAAGTGATATTAAACTAAAAATGAAAGTTTTAGGAAGTGGTTTTTGTTAGGGTCTGAGACTCTTTGAACCATACCTCCCTGCAGACATTGTATTAGATGCTAAGCTATTCTTTGAGAAGTTTGGTTAGTCAGAGAAGAACAAATGCAGGGTAATCAGGTCGAGGAGTAAGAAGAAATTTGAATACAACTCATACATCTGTTAAAAAGAGAGAATTGCCTTTAGTTTTCATCTCTAAGCCATTGTGATATGCTCTCTTTACCCATATGCATGAAATCAGTTCTTTCTTTGAAGATCATTCAAATAACTCACCCCAGGTGTCTTATCACATAATATCTGGGGAACACACATGTCCAATTTTTTTACCAAATTGTTTATGCAAATGGAAACCACTTGCTTAATACATACCCTCCTTGAATAATTGTGACTAAGACATGAATTACATGGAGATAAAATAGGATTCAGAATGACAGTCTCTTAGCCAGACTCTGTTATGGGTAAGGTTTGTTCAAGTCCCAGACATCATTAGACCCAAGTTAAGGTAACACAAGCCAGAATATGTACAGTAGAGGAGAATGCTGTTAGTTATAAACCCAGCACCTGGACACCTGACCCATCCTATATCCAGTGACTGACCCGTCTGAATTCCTACAGCATAAAAGCCCAGAATAAACCAATTCCCAGATCTTTAACATGGGGTCTTGAATCTTGTTGTATGTTTGTATTGTGCTATAAATAACTGTTGTAATGTATTCATGTGAGCATTGTAGGTTAAATTTTATCACCTTCATTACGCCCTTTTATTTTACCTGTGTCTTTTTTAACTGAATTATCACCAGTATTTTAAATAATTAAACTGTTTTTTTTTTTTTGGTGGGGTGAAGTGATGAAATAGATAATTTGTTCTATTGTACAAATAAGCATAAAGCTTGATTATTTAATAAATAGGATTCTTGATCCCATAGGGCAGTGAACAGGATGCAGTAAATAAAGAAGGGACATTTTCTGATGTCTATCCTTTTTCCCTCCATAACTCCAACCTTCCACTGATTCAAACTAAGTCTGGTGTGTCCATATACTTGTAAGTCTGGGCATGAAAAACTTTGTATTTTAATTTCATTGATGGGCTAACATGACATCAGTCATTATCATTGCTTTGGTGTCATCAGGACTTAGATCATTGGGCTTTAGTTACTTGTGTTATCTTAGCCCAAAATCCTATCAGGACTAAAGTTATTTCTTAGTGGCATGAAGTGGAAAAGAATTTGATCAGCTTCATATACCCCTTCTCCATTGCATTAAAACTCTCTACTTTAGAAAAAATTTTAAATGATATGCATATCAGTAGATATATTGATTTTTAGAAACTATCTAGTAACAAACAGATACTTTTTGAACATTTCTTTTTAACGGATCTTATTACATCTGATGACCAGAGGGAGTCAATTTAACTATTTTTAATGCTCCTACCCTTAATCCAACCCCTGGGAACCAGCTCTAATTTTTGAAAGGGAGTATCCAAGCACAATTTGGTGCCCAGTGTGATCAAACCCACTATGTTATGAAGTTTAATATTCTATGCATTCAGAAAGAAACTCAATGGAAACTAGACTACAGTTGGCTATTCCCAAACTCCAATAAGCTGAGGCACACACAGAAGGAAGGAACATGTGCTGAAAGGGTAAATTACATCCTGGCAAAATGAACACATTGCAGTTGTACATTATCTCTGTCAGGCTACTAAAGTACTGTTTAGTACCCTGCAGCACTAATTTTCTAACTGACTTCAAAGAATGAATGCTCTTTGAAAATACCTTGTTTCTTAGGGAGAAATGTACTAACATAAAAAGATCTAGGTTTCTGAGCCAAGATTCTCTCAGAGGCTGTTTTTTACACTGTCATTGGGAGACTTGTGGGGTGCCACATGAATGAATTATTTTCAGTGTGTTTTTAGTCATGTTTGAAACAGCATAGCTATAATTTTTATAGTTGCCCAGAAATATGAATTTGCCCTTAACTTTATGTGACTGCATTAACAGAGATATAAGAGATAGCCACTGTTTGTGTCTCTCAAATGATTCTCTATAATTAGGCCCTGCAAGGTTATTTACCAAGTCCCAGGGAGGGAGTTCAGCAGGAATTTTTCCTTTATTGAATGTTCTGGGAATTGGGATGTTAAAGATGTCAGTTCATGAAATGTAAGTCAGTTGTGGAGAGTGGAGTGGACAAAATACAATCCATGGACATCTGCTTCTGCAAAGAGCGCTACCAAGAATTAGGTTTACCCTTCCACCTGAAACAGTTTTTTAAAAAAGACAACATATGTGGAAGAATGGTTTTTCAAGAAATGAAGACATCAAGAAATATTGGGCATCAAGAAATGAAGACAGTGCTCTCTAAGAAACAAATGAAGTAAGCCCGACGATTGCCTCAGCTTACTGCATTGAGAGGGTTTCCAGGCAGACCTGTTGGATTCCTTGTGTTGAGGAGTTGACTAAGGATCCAAGGATACCAAGGCAGCTATAATTAATGGGATAAAACACAAGAGAGGATAGAACTGAAGAGAGATAGAACTCTAGAAATCTGAAGAGTATTCATCAGAGTACTAATTGACTCTCAATGAGGAAACCACCTGAGACCAGGAAAGAACCATTCAAGAGGTTTAGAAAGAACAGTCCTGATGTTCACACTTCACACAGAGCAATAAAAGTGCCTATTCCTACTAGCCAGACTAGAATACCTCATAATTTAAAGGGAATTGGAATTTAAAGGGAATTGGGTAGAATACTCATAACTGTCTTGCCTTAGCAGGGGAATAATTAGTTGTAGGCTAAATGTTGCTTTAGGCTCACCTAACAAATCTTAAAATCAAGATATAAGAGGATCAAAGTGTTTCCAAGTAACTGCATCCCAGGATAAAGCATGCGTGTGTGTGTGTGTGTGTGTGTGTGTGTGTATACACACTCCCAGCAAGCTAAAATTCACAATATCTAACATCCAATCAAAATTTACTGGACATGCAAAGAAGGAAGAAAACACTACCAATAATAAGAGGAAAATAACAACCAATTGAAATCAACCCAGAACTGAAACAGATGTTAGAATTAGCAGACAAGAGCATTAAAGTAGTTCTTACAATTCTTACAACTGTAGCCCATATGTTTAAGTAGAGACATGAAAGATATAAAAAAGATCAAATGTCTAGAGATGAAAACTACAGTGTCTGATATGAAAAATATACTGGATGGTATTAACTAAATAATATTGTATGGGATTAATGATAAACACACTGGATATGATTAGATATTTTGGAAGAAAAGAGTAGTGAGAATTAGCAATAGAAACTATCTGAAATGAAGCACAGAAAACAAGAATAGAAATTGTAAAGAGCATCAATGAGTTGTAAGACACCTTCAGACAGCCTAATGTATGTGTAATTGGAGTCCCTAAAGTAAAGAAGAGGGAAAGGAGGAAAGAATATTTGATGAAATGATGGCTAATATTTTGCCAAATGATGAAAACTATAAGTCCATAGACTTAAGAAGCTCAATAAAACACAAGCACAAGGAATATAAAGAAAATTACACCAAAAACATATTATAATCAAATTACTCCAAACCATTAATGAAGAGAAAAATTTAAAAAACAGCTAGAGAAAAAAAAAAGATACATATGGAGAGATGAACAAAGATAAGGATAACACTGGATACAATGCAAGTGAGAAAACAGTGGAGCAACATCTTTAAAGTGCTAAGGGGAAAAATTCAACCAAGAATTTTATACCCAGCAGCAATATCTTTCAGATATTAAAAACTGAAAGAATTCATTACTGGTAGACCTACACTACAAAAAAATGTTAAAGAACAGCAGAAGGATGGATATGCCAGATGGAAATATGGATCCACACAAAGAAATGAGGAGCACTAAAAATGGTAACTAGATGGATAAATATACAATATTTTTTCTTATCATTTAAATATCTTGACTATTTAAATAATTGACTATTTGAACAGAATAATAATATATTACTGAGTTTATAGCATATATAAAACTAAAATGTATGACAGCAATAGCATAAAAGTGAGAAGGGGAGAAATGTAAATATGCTATTGTAAAGTTCTACTATCGTACATGAAGTGATATAATATCAATTGAAGGTATTGCATTGGCCAAAAAGTTCATTCAGGTTTTTGGCCAACCCAATAGATTGAGATAAATTAAGAGCATATACTGTAAACTCTAAAGCAATTACTAAAATAACAAGATAATGACATATAGCTAATAAGCCAAAAGAGATAAAATGGAATCATAAGAATAATTAATCCAAAAAAGGTAGAAAAAAAATAAGAAGAGAACAAAGAATAGATGAGACAAATAGGAAACAAATAGCAAGAATATAGACTTAACACTAAGCATATCAGTTATCACATTAAATGTAAATAGCCTAAACAGCCCAAATAAAAGGCAGAAATTTTCAGATTGTAAGACCCAAGTATATTCTGCCTTTATATTAAAAGACACAAAAACCCAAAAATAAAAGGATGGAAATTGGTGTGCCAAGCTAACAGTAATCAAAAGAAAGCTTGCATGATTATATTAATACCTGATAAAGTAGATTTCATAGCAAACACTATCACCGGAGAAAGGAGGTTCATTTCATGATAAAGTCTATTTATCAAGAGGATATAATAATCCTTTACATTTATGTACCAAAATGCATGAAATGAAGTGTAAAAAAATTTTAATACACAATTCTATTTGGAAGCATTAACATCCCTCTCTCAATCATCGACAGGCTAAGTATGTATAAAATCAGTGAGGAAAAGAAGACTTGAATGACATTATCAACCAACTTGACTTAATTGGCCTTCCCAGAACACCCACAGTATGAGAATACATATTCTTTTCAAGTGCACATAGGACATTTATAAATATAGATTACATTTTGGGATGTAAAGCAAGTCCCAATAAATGTAAAATGATTCAAGTCATACAAAGAATGTTCACAGGTCACAATGGAATTACATTGTCATAGGATGTTCACATTGTTTTATTTTCTTTTTAATAGCTATAGAATTTATAGTGATGTTGTCTTTATCATTTTTTATATTGGTGATTTGTGTATTCTCTCTTTTTTTCCTGACCAGTCTGGCTAGAGGTTAATAAATTTTATTAATCATTGTCATTAATATTTTCCATTGTTTTTCTGTTTCTATTTCATTGATTCTGACCTGATCTGTATTATTTCCTCTCTTCTGCTTGCTTTTGGGTTTGGTTTGCCTTATTTTTCTAGTTTCTTAAAGTGGAAGTTAATGTCATTGATTTGAGATATTTTTCCTTTTCTAATATAGGCCTTTAATGCTGTATATTTCCCTCTAAATACTATTTTAGTAACATGCCACAAACTGATTTGTTGCCTTTTTATTCACATTCATTTCAAAATATTTTCTAATTTTATTTTAATTTCTACATTGATCTAAGGATTATTTAGAAATATATTCTTAGTTTCCAAATATTTGGGAATTTTCCAGAGGTAGTTGAAATTTAAGTTCTTTCTAAATTGATCTATAGATTCCATGCAATCCCAGTTAAAATCCTAGCGGGCTTTTTGGGTAGAAACTGACATGCTGGTTTTAAAATGTATATGGAAATGCAAATCACTCAGAATAGACAAAGCAACTTGGGAAAAGAAGGAAAAAATTGGAGGACTAAACAGGTAGGCCTGATTTCAAGACTTATAAAGCTATAATAATCAAGGCAGTATAGTATTGGCATTGAGATAGACAAATGGGTCAGTGGAGTGGAATAGAGGGTCTAGAAATAGATCCACATGTATATGGACTTCTTATTTTTGACATCCTCAGATGAAGGAATTCCACATTGACAGTAAATGAAGGGTGGATTATGCTGTAGAAGACTTGTTGACACTAAAATGAATACTTGTGACCAATGTGTGGTTTTGATTGCTAGTTTACTGTGAAATATATCCTTCATGTACACTGGAATGCTCACATCTACTGGCCAGTCAGCGGTTTCTTTCTCCCAAAGGAAAACCTACTGGGGAAGTCAAATCACATCAGAAAGTTGCCTACTAAGCTGATAATGTAGGGGAAGTTAGTTGATGAATTGTGACTTCAAGGTAGAATATCCTGAAATGTCTGTCTCTACCCTTGGGATGGATCTGCCAAGAAGAGTGAATAGGGACCATCTTGTGTACACTAGATACAGACAGTGCAAGAGGTGGCCTTCCATGGCACCCCTTTTACGTCTAGTCTCCTTTTGGATCTCACATTCAGTATCAGATATGTTGATATCTTGGGGTAGATTCTCATTCTTGTTCATTTTCAGTCATCCTTGATGGCATGTCTGGACCTTGATCTTGATGAAACTTCTTTGTTTTTAAGGCAACAGTCCTCAAACTTTTTCTCTCTTATTTTCTTTTCCTAACATATTATCATAAGCTTTGCATACCTCCCAAAATTATGCCCAGATCATGAACTCTGGTGGGTAAAATAGGCCAAAGATGGTGAACAGTTCTGGGGATACTAGCTGGTACCCTGCCCTTTTCTCTCATACCCAAGATGGTGCTACACTATAACAATAACCTTGAGTCCTTTCTAGTTTACTTTAAAAATTAAACCTGTAAGACTGTAGGGCTTAACTGTTTTTAGCAATGATTGATTTGCAACACACTTCACCATTGATTATGCCACTGATGTCAACACTACTGTCTTGAGGTAGTTTCTACAAATAGTTAATCCCGTCCTTTGGATTTTTTACTCGCTTCCTTCTCAGAGGATAACATTATTTCTTAGTTCTGGGAAGATATCTCACTGTAGCCTTCTATGTATTGACAAAAGTAGGTCTATTTCTTTAATGAAGGAATTGCCTTCCACATGAGAATCTAGGATCCTTATGGGTTATTTTTCATGAGTGTACAGGGACCAAACATCTGGAGTGCCCTGGGTCCCAGTTAAGATAAGTCATCATAACAACACATGTTCTGATTAATATCCCATTTCCCTTAGCCATTTGTCCATGGAAACTCTTGTGACCCATTTACTTAACATATTTATATGTATCAACACATGGAGCATCAACAGTGAGTACATGCTGTGGTTTAGCAAGAAAGAGGCATGAAATATTTGCTTTTAAAAATATTTTATGCCTTATTTTCTCAAGTAGTGTGATAACCCAAGTGTCTTAACCCTCCACTGCAATGTCCCTGTCAAAGGAAAACAACAAAAAGTTGATAAATGTATGAGAGAATTGCAATATTGTTTTTAGATGCCTGTTATTCTTATGCATCTAGATAAGATCCCCTAATTAGATTCTAAAAGGTTTTGTTGCTTAAAGTTGTTGATTTATATACTTCAGTGCCATTTTCTAATTGATTTTTGAAGCCATGCTGTAGGTTGACCCAACAAGGGTTGTTGTGAGTGCAGCAATACTGAAACCCAATATAATTTTTTTGGATGGATTTTGGGGAAAACTATTAGCCAATCCATTATACGTGGGTTGGAAGTGGTCAAATGGAGTGAACTCAGAAAATCTCTTTGTTCCTTTTTGCTGCGGATGATACACTTGAGAGCATGGAGGTACAGAAGCCATTGACATCCACATGGTTCTAGCATTGATGAGTCACAGTGAATCAGAACAGTTAGCTCTTTTGGTTACGATCATCCATTTCAAACCAATGTGTTTTTAGTATAGTTTTAGGTTCAGTGAATATCCTTGCGTTTTTTAAGGAGGGTATATAATACATAGCCTCATGGTGGATTATAAAGGAACAAGGTGACATGCAACAATTATTATCTTCCTGTAGGTTTTGTGTTATTGAAATTCACATTTGTAGTATCAAACAGCAACTGAAATTGTGTGTGTGTATATACATATATATGTATGTATGTATATTGTGTATATATATATATGTATTGTGTGTGTATCTATGTATATATACATATATATAATACAATGTAAGATTGGGGGGTTTAAAATAATTAAATTGTGTTCTACTAAAGAAAACTTCTAAAGTCAATTCATGCTTTTCACGTAGCTGTTTAGATTCCAGTCTCTTACCAAATAACTACATAGTAGAAATGTCACATAAAACTATATTGTGTACTCTTTGTTAATGACGAAATTAATATTTTTAAACAACTTTTCCCTTGCAATTATTGGTGTATAAGCTTTCATTGTTTCAGTCTATCTTCTAGACATTTCGTTACACTCTTAATGTACCATTGTATTTTTTTTTTTTTTTTTTTTTTGCGGTACACGGGCCTCTCACTGTTGCGGCCTCTCCTGTTGTGGAGCACAGGCTCCGGACGCGCAGGCTCAGCGGCCATGGCTCACGGGCCCAGCCGCTCCGCGGCATGTGGGATCCTCCCGGACCGGGGAAAGAACCCGTGTCCCCTGCATCGGCAGGCGGACTCTCATCCACTGCGCCACCAGGGAAGCCCCCCATTGTATTTTTAAAGGAACCTGGTTTGACAGAGAGGATTACAATTTTTGAACTACTGGGGAAATGTGATTTGTCTTTTTTTTCTTAATACTGATGTTCAGGATTAAAATTAACTTTTTAGTATTCATGAAATAGTTATCTGTTCTCCCCCTAGAAAAATTGTATTTTGTCAGATTCTTTGCAAGTGATTGGAGAAACACAAGTAACGATACACTTGTCAGAAGAAACTCTATTAACACTATAAAAAAATTCTTTAAAATAACAGCCGCCTTTGAAATATGTGCCAAAACCAGGAGCTAGAGATGTCTCCATTGTTAAAGCCATTTTTTTTCAGTCGCCCACAAGCTAGGAGAGCTGTTAAAAATGCAAGGTCAAGCAAGTATTGAAGCTTCTTCTTTGTGTTTATTCTTAGCCTTTTCCACCAAAGGACAGCCTGATCTCCACGTGATGATATCTGTATTTCATAAGTATTAGCCCTCTACAATATATGCCATTTTTATTCTATACCCTGGAGCTGCAGTGAAAACATGAGAATAAATGTTTGTTTTTTTCTTTCATTCATTTTGAATCTTTTATTGTTTTTCCTGAACTAATAAAATAGAGAAGAACACGAAGAGCAGTCAGAATGTTTCAGACCTAAAATCCCAGCCTCACTTAACTTTCTCAGAAGGACTTCCTTAATCTCTGGTTTCTTGTTAGCTTCAAAAATAGCAGATTCAGGGCTTCCCTGGTGGCGCAGTGGTTGCGAGTCTGCCTGCCGATGCAGGGGACACAGGTTCGTGCCCCGGTCTGGGAAGATCCCACATGCTGCGGAGCGGCTGGGCCCGTGAGCCATGGCTGCTGAGCCTGCGCATCCGGAGCCTGTGCTCCACAACGGGAGAGACCACAACAGTGAGAGGCCCAAGTACCGCAAAAAAAAAAAAAAAAAAAAGTACTAGGTTCTTAATACAGAGAGGAATGGCAGTAAAATACCTTTGGACAATGTAGGACAGAAGAATGGAAACATTCACATATTTTAAGTTTGGAAAGAAAAGCCATGCTACATAAAGGAAGAGAGGAGCCAGCAAAGTTAAAGAATAAAAGTTAAGAGGATCATTATTCTCAGTGATAGCACAGATTCCAAGGATCAAAAGAAAAGATGAAGAAAAATCACAAAGGTTGAACCTAAGAACTACTACCCTTTGTACAGTACTTATTCTTTATATTTGGATCCAGTGGGCAAATTTTAGGAAATGATGGCATAGGCAAGGTTTCAGGAAGTTATATTCCTGCAAATTTATCTATCATCTATTTATTCTATCCATCCATCATCCATCCATTCATCCATCCAACAGTCCACCCATCTTAGCAGGGCTATAGCGTCAGTATTATATGCAGTAAAATTAATAGAGAATAATCCTAATATAATCATATCCTCTGTCATTTGGGGCAAGGAGAAAGCATGGATGCATATGTTGGGCTATTTGGTGGTAACCATTTAAAATACCTGTCTTGCACTTATGACCTAGAAGAGTGAAAACAATGCCTGGGTAAATCTTAACAGCTATCTCTCAGACAATGTTTGTTTTTTTGTTTTTAGTATTTCCTCATTATTAAGAAACAAAACCAAACCAAGACCTGCTGATAAGCCCCACAGAAATCCTACTACTCAACATTTAAAATTGGGTTTGGTTTTACCACATTTATTCTTCCCTGGGTTTTTTTTGTTTTGTTTTTTTCCTCTTTAGCCTTTTACAACTCTTTCTGTTGCTTACAGTATTCACTTTGTTGTTTTCGTCGAAAGTTGACTCCATAGAGAGGCAGCTCTGGAAGGGTTTCTGGGACTTGAAAATCTGATTTAAATCCCAGCTCTGTGCTCAGCCAAGTCAGCTTACTTTTGAGCTTGGGTGATAGTTGAATCAGACTGTAAAAATATCAAACCCAAGACAATGAAAAATTAAAAGTGTTTACAGATGTTTTTAAAACCCAGTGCCAGACTCTATGAGGCCTGCCTCACAGATGGTCAGCTTGTGATGTAGTAATAAACATTATGATTGCTAAACACATTTTTAGAGTCAAATCAAACTCGAACTTTAAGCCTCTTTTTAAAACAACTATCTTTAAACCGAATGGTTTTCTGTAGCATCTCCACTTACCTTCAGGAGTAGCCTGAGAAGGGAGGAGTAAGGCCACATTGTTGTAAGTCTCCATCTCCTATTTTCTAAATTAAGTTGCTGGAACATTCTTGGCTATTCATTCCCTTAGAGTAAATACATTTCTGTGAATTCATACACCACACACTTCAGGCTTCAGAGCCCCCATGGCTACCCCTCTATGAGATGTGAGAAGTCTTTCTTCCAGGGGTGGGTGAGGAGGTGGCGCTTATTTAGATATTTTCTTGAATTTTCTCAAGTTGGGTGAAGATAGTTTCCATTTCAGTTCATCAGTCACTCTTAAAAAGATGAGGGAGTTTAACCACTTTTTGTGGCCAAGCCAACATAGACTTACAATCAGTGGAATTCAAAGCCGCTGTAACAAAAATAGTCGCGTAAATCGGATCAATACAGAGTGACTTCTCACATTTTGTTTTTAGATCCTCATTTTTATATACTTCGTAGTCTTACCCAATTTTTGTTTTAAATGCTTATGCAATTTTAGTTTACATTGAAAACATATACACAAAACCAAAACACAGCAGAGCAAGTCTATGCCATTTGAAGTTGAGGAGAGGAAGTGTGGAGTGAGGAGATTTACAAACCATGTCAAAGCCACCTGGGTGGCAGGTGCTCTTTTCTCTGGGAGCTTAGTCCCACAAAGAGCCATGCACAGTGGGGCTATTTCTTCATAAGGAGTATACATTTTGGACATATCATAATTTGCTGTTGAATAAATTATAAAATCAATGTAATTATGATTTCCTTTTTACGTCACACTATGAAAGTCAGGATTAGAAAAAGGTTGGAGAGAGACTTCCTATTCATCATTACACCTTTATCTGTCCCATCCACTTCATGCTTATTCAATTCACTTCCTTTCAATGAAAAACTAATGATTTGTTGCGCATATGCTGTGTGTCAGGTATTGTACTACATTCAAGAGGAGTTATCAAGATAAATAAGATATTTTCCCTGCCCTCAAGGAGTCTGCGGTCTGAGGTAGAATATCTTCCTGCAGATAGATATGATACTAGCCACCATAGGGGTGAGTGCCCTAAGAGGAAGTTTTTTAGAGAAAGCATGTGTTTGGGAAGGCTGGGAACAGTCACTCAGGTCACAGACCCAGCTGCAGAGTATCTGCCTCTTGTTCTTTTATGGTGGTCGTATTTAATGACAGTGAACACAGGCACAGCTTAAACATACAGGCTGCCTTTATTTACCCCTTTTTGCCACTCCTTGACCAACTCCTTTCCTCTGTCCCTTGACCAGAAGGCAGAGGAGGGGCGGGTAGAGACCCATAGCCGGCCACTCCACCGTCTCACCCATAAGCAATGACTAGCAAGGGAGGAAGATCTCCTCTCAGAGGCCTTTGGGTTCCATTCACACACCCTGGATGTACCTCTTCCACCTCTGGGACACAACAGTCTGGACAGCGGGCCTCTGCTAACCCAGGCTGTATGACACAGGAGGTGTGTCACTTTCCTTCTTGGCAAATTGGAGCTCATTGGGTGTAACAGTGGTCCTTGTCAGCCATCTCCAGCTATCCGTCCTCACATCCTTCCGACCAATCTATCATTTAATAAAAGATTAACCTTATATCATCATAACAATATATTGGGTTTTATATGTGAGGACCTGGGGACATCTCTTAAAGTGATTAATACTATAATGACCATCTAAGAGGAGTCTCATTACCTATGACCCCAAATTGATAATGACAGGGCCAGAGCACTAAGAGGCCCTGTCTTGCAATTCCCTTGTGGCCCAAACTACATAGAGACAATCAGAAACAATGGAAAATTTCTAATCCATGATTTCAGCTTTTGTTTCACCTCTTTCCCTCCCTGGCAAGTTCCAATGAGGCAACTGGCAACTTCCCTCACCGATCCTACTAGAATCAGAGTAAAGTGATTGGCCAGAAGTTTTTCTTTTTTCTGTTATTTCTCCCAAATGGGTGAAGGTGCTAATGGAGAGTAAACACTCACAAGACCAGAATGAAGAAAGAGGAACCGCAGGAGGTCTGGGTCAGTGGCCCCTGAAAATTTGAGAATTGACCGTAATTACAATAGATCGGAAAGGGCTCTCCTGTCTCCCAACTGGTTTGTACCTAATTTCGACCAAGTCTTATTTAGGAGAGTGTTAGTCTTTAAAGTTGAATGGAAATTTTCCTTGTCCTCTAATGACTCCTAACATTTCTGGAGATGATGATGTTATTCTTTTTAAAGTCTCCTGTCCCTCTGGAACCTTGCGTAGGAGGGAATCCTCTCTCACTCTGAGGCATGCTGACTTGGAGAGCACACAGCACTTAGGGGAAGCAACCGTAATCATAATAATTTATGTTTGTTTGCTTTTTAAAAATCCTGTGCAAGTCTGTTGAGGTTACATGTTATCGAATAAGCCAGGTGAAAAGAAAATCCAAGGTGGTTTATTTCCATTCATGAGTCCTGTTTCAATCTTGGTCCTCCACCACCTCACTCCAGGCCCCGTAGAGACTTCAGGTGACTTATCCATTCGCACAGTGATTTCAGCTGGGGCGCATCTTGCCTTGAATCTTTTGGGGAAGCATTTGTTAAGCATATGCTGTGTGTCAGGCATTGCACTACATGCAAAAAGAGTTATAAAGATAAGATATTTTCCCTGCCTTCGAGGAGTCTATAGTCTGGGGCAGAACATCTTCCTGCAGATAGCTATGAATCCTGATAGAGGAACGTTGCTTTGGTATGGAAATGATTGGGATTAGATGAATCCAATCCCACTGACCCCAGAGGCAAATTGACCAGATCAGATCTGGCAGTCACTGTCATCCTGATTGCAAAATAAGACGTCGTAAAACCCATACTGCATGAACCAAATATTTGATGCTTTAGTTTAAAGCAACTATTAAGGCTTCCAATGTAACCAGTGTTTAAAATTCTCCACTGAGATTTCCCCTTTATGAATAGAAGGATTGTGTTACAAAGGAGACAGCAGTGACTAGCATTGAAATGTGTAATTGATCCCTCTTTTTTTTGTCCCTCAGATTTTCTTCTCAGACCTGGAGGGTTGAGAAGCGGGGGGGGAAAGGCAGCATTGACACTTTTCTTTTTCTTTTTCTTTTTTTCAGATTCAGAAGAGTAAAACACACCTCATAGACAATAAGAGAGGCTGCCAATGTCTTGCATCATTTTAGCTGAGCTTCTTCATTCTCTTCTCCTTCCACAAAGACCTGTATCTGGGGAAGGTGTACAACTTTCAGAAACAAGCCCCACCCCTGCACTTGGCCTTCTCTCATGCCATCTCCTCCCAGGAGATGACTTTCTTGGAGCTGGTTTGAGGTCTTAGAACTCTGGGGGAATCCCCCCAGCCCAAGCAAACAACACAACTTCCGATTTTTGCACAAACAGAAACAACACATGAAGGGACTTCCTCAAAATCCTTTGCTAATGCCCTGGCTTTCAAGGCACCTGTCTGGCCTGATGGGAACGGACATCCTGGAAACGCCGAGAGAGGCCTGAGAAAGCCACACACACACAGGAATTGCCACTGTATTTCTTTATGTGTTGTTATTTTTGCACTGGTTGCTGATGGTGGATGCAGCCAAGCTGGCCTTCATCGCAGCTAAGATGATGATTTCAGTCTCTGGTTGTTCCTTTCCTGAGTCAGGAATGTTCTTTCTCTCCAGTTTTCTTTCAGACTTAGAAATTGTTCCCATGCTTTTCTTTCCATTTATATAATATGAAATACTTTCTGTTTTATAAGAAAGGAGATTTTCCTCTTCTTTATTTGATGCTTAATTTACCTGTGCATTCATTAATACAAACCTGAATGTTTCAGCTCGTGACCATATCGTTCAGGTGGGATACCCAGTGTTTTCACTGAGTAGCATCCATGACTAAATGGTTACTGAAATTTTTACCACTGGCTGGTCCTCTTCTTTTGAATATTTATGGTTTGACCTAATTGTTCTTCTTTCTATTCAGGGAAGTGCTAAGGGAATTAGTATCAGGAAGATATGTCCAATAATTTCTTTTTCATTTTAATGAGCCTTTAGAAATGCCAGGCACGAATCAAAAATAAGAATAGTGGATGTCACAGGGAAAGAGACAAAAAATACAGCCCCCTAAAACCAAGTCAAGAATGGGATCCAGCGGAGTGCAAGTCAAGGAATTTTGTGGATCTAAGTGGTGTGATTTGAATGAAACTGATTCTTAAAATGGAATTGTGGTTCACAGAGGAATCTTTGAGTCCTTCCTAAGGGTAAATCACATGAATAGGCTGGTGATGGAAGAGGAATACAAATAGGAAGAGAGAGAGAGCTGGACGGTAGGCTTAACTGTATTCCTCGTTGCAGATTTAATTTCCACGTGGAAAACACAAAAGCAAACATTTAAAAACTCCTCTCAGTACTAAGGCAACATGTTGGTATTTCTTTAGACAGAAAGGAGACTGTGTATGTCGTCTACCAGGCCTTTTGTCTCACTGAAATATTCCCCAACAGAAAGATCTGGAGAACTCTGTGGTGTGGAATGCACAGTCGTGTACTGATATTTGAGCAGGGTTCTTAGATCAGATTTCCATTTTGCTTGGTAATAACAGATTTTTCTGTTGCTTCTCCTGTTTTCCTAACAGTGACCACAGTAAGTCATGTGGTCACAAATTCAAAACAGGAGCTCAGCAGCTCAAGTAAATGAGTACAGCAAGCTGTAATATCAGAATGATTGCGATAAATGGTAATTCATCGTGGGCCTGGGTATCAGAGAGCCAGTGAGGAGCAGTAGGGGGGAAGTGGGGAGGGCATGCACTGCCCCAAGGGGGCAGTGGCTGGCAGCTACGGGATCAGTGCTATGTGGGAATGAGGGTCCTAGATACCTAAGATTTTATGTAAACCCGCTCCAAATTTTTTAATATTGGCAACTAATTCAGAAACTTACAAACACAGTGCTGGCCAAAGAAAACATCCCTATGAACTAACTGCATTCAATGCATGGGCCATCGATTTGCAAACTATGCTCTTTGAGGTGGTTTTAAATAGAAGTGAAATACAACCAGTGCATGTCAGTTCTTGACCTTGGAACCTGAACTTTTGACCTCACTTCAATTCTGTATTTTTCTATGTAGAGCTTTGCAACCAATCAAACTAGAAAGGTGCAGCTTCCCTTTTATACTCAATCAAGACTAAACAATATTTGAAAAAGAAATAGGAATATAGCCGTTTTTTCTAGCACCAATAAAGATGGAAATGTTTTACATTTGCTTTAAGTCATTAATTTAGCTGGAAAAAGATGGGAAGAGAATTTTATTCAGGATAGCACTCTGCTTGGAACTCTCAGCGTGGAAAAACAAAAGCATCATGTAACTCTTATTTTTAAATCCTTAGAAAGTGTTTTGAAGGGACACTGAGTAAAAAAGCAAAATTATCTATTTTTTTAAATAAAAAACAATGTATTACTGTGCTATAAATTGATACTGGAGCTGGTAAGACAACAGTATTGACTGGAAGAACAGTATTTCCAGAGCTCTAGCTCACTTGCTGTGGTCTTTCCATTCTCTTGAAACAGCTTCCTCCAAGTTGAGCAGTGAAGTGGAAGACACATTCTTCCATTGCACGGATTGTGACACCTTACTCTGTGTTCCACTGTCACTTAAAAAGCAAAGGCTTACACACCTGAGTTAAGAATTAACTGGTATGTGGGGAAAGTACTAGGGATATTCCCACCATTGACAAACCACCAGTTCTACATGTCCCTGAGTAGAAAGTGACAAATGGAGTTAGCCCTTGAGTTTGGGCCCCCATGTCACCAACTAGCTCTACAGCCAAGTTTTGTTGATGCAGTATGTTTTGCTGCCATAATGACCGAACCATAGGCGGGTCTTTGTTCCAGCTTTTATTCACGCCCACCTTTCTTAGGTTATGAGCCCTAGTTGTTTATGGCAGCAGGCAAGAGACTCATTTCTAACCCATTAAATTCAAATGGATTTTCTTCCTATGTCCATTTCATTCCTGGAGCTTTTAAAAAGCATCGAAGACATCTGACAGTATCCCATTTAGGACCTGATATACTTAAACAATAAAATGATATCTAGACATCTGAGAGCCAAAGAACAATCTAGTGCATCTGTTCATTTCATTTGCAGAATTAAAGCCATTATATTATATTTTCCACCTGAAGTGATGCCTCTAGTAAATATGAAAAATAGAAAGTAAAGAGCATTATTATCACAAGATGTGAGACAGCAAATAAAAAGATGGAGACCAATTTTGTAATCCATATTTTAGGAGTAAGGTTGCTGGTCTTTTAATGTCACTTCTGTCATGGATCAATTGTCTTTAGATAGATAGGAAGAATATGTAATATGTTTTCTTCTATTCTTAACCTTTCAGCAGAGACTTACATGGTAGAAATGACTTCATAACATTCCCAATGGAATAAGGAGGAAAACAAAAGAAAAAAGGCACAAAATCTTTTTCTCATAACGAGATAGAGAAGATTCTGAGATTAAAACCTATGTATGTAGCATTATGTCCCCCATAAAGGGGATTTTAGGAAATAAACTTCATTCTTATTGCAAGATTCCCACACATCCCAACAGGATTTGCACCACTGGCCCACCACAGGGCCTGGCATACAGTCAGCGTTCAGGAAACACATGCAGAACCGTCCAGCTGAATTCCACTAGCCACCTGTGAGTGCAAAGTTCAAGTTTACCTGAAAACGCACTCAACGTCTTCTGTATGTCAAGTGTATTGCTAAAGGCTTATCTTCTAAGTATGTGCAGACATACCCTAGTGACACAGATAGCTTATTATAAGGGACAGGAAATTGCAAGTAGTATGGGGGAAATTAGCAGTGCCAAGTTTATGAAAATAAAACTTCTCTATGGTTTTTGGGTTTAAGAAAAACAAACAAATGAAAAAAAACAGAAACAAACCAAAACAGGATTTATATGAAAATTCACTTCCAAAAGGAATGATGACACGATTACCAGTGGATTGATTTATAATCCAAGTTGTAACATTTAAAATCCAAAATAGACTTTCTTGAAGCGAGTAAAAGCATCTATATGTGCAGCCTGGGGAATCAGTGCTCTGCCAACATTATGGTCGGTATAGTACTGAACCACAGCAAAGTTGGATATTAAAGAGATAGCGTTGCAATAATGATGTTATATTGGCTCTTTGTGAATAAGTGGAAAGTAGTATTTGTAATTCATTGATAGTGATCCATGATTAAAGGCCTCGTTATCATTTAGAAAATGAACTTGAAAAAATTGTAATGAACAGCACAATATTTGTATAAAATATCCCTCTGAGAACCAAGAGACACATTATCTGCCAAGACCAGATGTCCGTTGTTAAGGTTTCCTCTCATCAAACACACTGGTGGGCACAGAGATGATGGCAGAATTAGAATGGTAACAGCCTGTAGGACATTAGACAGGGTTCATCTGATAAGTGAATTTGGGTCCAGGGAAGTTTAGAAAATGGGAAGAAGTCCTCTGGATGTTTTCATTGGACATTTGCAAAAGCCTGGATGCTCCTCCAGGAAATCTGCAATAAACAACAATTGTTTCATCAAAAGAATATCTTGTTTTTACATTGAACAAGAGTGGGGTGCAGTGGGAGACCTGGACTGAAAAGTTCAGGAAAGTCGATTTCAACGTTATTAAGTCCTGATTATTTTAACTAATGCCCCTCCACCTCATCCATTTTTTTCTTTAAAATATTGGCAGACATATTTGAAATGAATTGACATTTATTCTGGCTTCTGTTCTCAAGCAGAAATGGATTGACACTGACAATGGCTGGCTTCACTAAATGAACTTGAACCCAGCCTAGATAGCCATCCACTGAACCAAGGGGTGGTGTGTGGGCCCTTCACCTCACTCAGAGCACACTTAGCCTCCATTGGGGAGATCTCACCATTTCTGGGGCTTAATGCTTGCTGTAGTAGGCCAGTCATTGCCATCTTGGAGGCTGTCAGCTTTGGTCAGCTTCAGTCATGTTTGCTGAACCTCACCCACGTATCTTCATGGAAGCTGGCTTTTGGACAACAGAAGCATTTCTCTGTGAGGTTACAGTGCAGGAGAACTCATTTAAAATAAAGCCCATTAAAACCCAATGGCTGTGAAATGGCTTTTCAATAGATTGCCCTGGAGGCATACCCTTGTACAGTTTTTGCTTCTCTGTGGTGATCTGTCTTGGGGTAGGTATTTGTGTACTAGTGTCCTTGCTTTGAGTGGATATATGTGTGATGGCACAGAATATAGTCGCACACCAATAAGCATAGATTTATAGTAAAAATCTACAGCCATAGGTATTGTCCAGTAACTGATTCTAGAGATAGAACTGTATAAATTTTCCTTTTTTCTTGCTTTGATGATATTTTTATAAAATTTTATATGCTGTAAAAAATTTTTTAAATATTTGCTATTTTCATTTGTAGAGCTCGGTTAGGTTTTTATCAACTCTGGTGCCCGCTGTACAGCCAGATTCCTCCCTCCACCTAATCTCAGCATTCTCTCGCTTTTTCATACTTTTTCTCTCTCCTTATTTTCTTCGCTCATTTTTATACCTTTTGCAAATTCCTTCTTTTGCCTCTGTCCAGGCAAGCCATTCTGCTTGCAGCATCTTTTTAGCACATGGAAACACAAAATAATGGAAAGAACAAAATTATCTTGTTCCAGTGTGATCCACATGAGGAAAGGTTGTGGGCCAGGGATGGGGTATGAATAGATGGGGAGGAGGAAATAGTTTGGGGAAAGGAAGCAGGAAAAAGGAAATCCTCATGGGATATCCATTACCCAAAGTAAGGTGACTCACTTTGAGCCTAACATAATGCTCTTATTATCTCTTCTCAGTCTACGGCACAATTTTTGTACAGGGTTTTTCTCCTTAGGATGTTAAGCCCTCACCGTGGGCCTCTAGACCTTTCCTTACTAGGGCACTGGCCACCAACTCAGCTCATCTCCTCAGCCTGAGATCTTGCTGCTGTTCAGCTGGATTTCGGGGAGATGTCTGGATTAAAATCAAGAATGTTTAACAGGACTCAAAAGAGGGAGGCAAGCAGAATTAAAACCCCAAACCTCAATCCAAATCATGCCGAATAAATAGTTCTTTTCAGGAATAAGGAAGGTATTTCTAGATATGTTCTGAGAAAGCTCTTCCAAAAGGGAAGATGATAAAAGGGACTTTGTATTTTATGGCAGTGATAGAATGTACTTCCATGATGTGAAATATGTTTTTAGCAGATAAAATGCAGGTTGCAATTTGCAAGAGAATGACCATCCATTTTAAGAAAAGTGTTTTGTTCCCTGTGATGCTGGTCTGTACTAAAAGAAACTATTCAAATGCCATAGCCTCACATCTCTAAATGCAAAAATAAATCATAGGGATTCATGTAAAACAGAATATGCTAAACTGCTCTCAATAAATTATGTGTTTATTGTAAATCTTTTTTGCACAGATGAGGCAGACAGTCCCTCAATGTATAATTTTCCGCCAGCATCTAGTAATGAATAAGTACTTGTATGTTCTTCTGATTACCAAATAAAAACAATGAGTTAACCTCTCTGTTGAAATTTGAAAAATGAAAAGGCTGTTTTTCTTCACTTTAATGTTTTTCATTGTTGTCAATGTTCTGTCCCAGATGGGAGGCTGTCCAGACTCACTCAGCCATCTGTCTCTTTTGTACTCTTCCAAATGCCAAGCAATATCCAGGTACCAAGTGCTTTTGCCTGCACACTGAAGATATACACAGTGTATCGCGTCTCATATAATCTTTTTTGAGGGATGAGTGGATGGGCTATCAGAAGCTCCTTGGAGGCATAAGAAATGTCAGTGTTCCAGGAATTAGGCTGGCTTCCATATGTTCAGTTTTCTTCTGGGTACCACGATACGGTTTTACATTCCTACGATGCTAGTTTTTGAATTCCAAACATTTTTTCCTTTTCCTTCTCCCTCAGGTAGAAAGGGCTACCTGGCAATATTTTCTTTCTCTCCAGCTACAAACATAGGGAGTCTGACGAGGGACTAGTCATTACCCCTATTTGTGAGCATACATACATGGTTTAATATAGTGAATGGCGTCCAGCCTTCAAACCAGCCACTAAGAGGCACCCCTAGTGGTGATGGTGCATATTACACAAGTACCACCCCCTTATCTGGACCACCTCTGTATGTTGTTCCTCTGCAGTAACTCCACTGGGTTATTACTGACTAAAGAGCCTGGGATGTTCCTCCCAAGCGGCCATGCATTGAAACACTTTTTTTTCAATTCCTTTTTTTTTTTCCTGAGAGCCAAAAACAGAACTTATGTTGAAAAATATAGAGAAGTATAATAAAATTAAAATCACTTGTAATACCCCATTCAGTGTCAGTTCTTTACTTCCCAATGGTCTTTTGCTATGTGTTTTTACACAGTTGAGGCCATACAGTACAATATATTTAATTTTGTATTATGGTTTGTTCTCATAACATTGGATTGTAAGCATTACCCATTTAAAAAAACTCTTTACTAATATAATTTCAATTGCAACATAATTTTTCATTTTGTGGCTCTAGTGAAGTTTACTTAACTGCCTATCTGCTGTTGGACAATTAAGTTATATGCTTTTATTTTCTGAAGTTGTAAATAACAGCAGCGGGACTCTTTGTACATAAGGGTTTGTCGCATTTCTGAATATCTCCATTGGAAGAATTCTTAGAATACTGGGTCAAAGGTCGTGGACCTTTTTTCAGACTCCTCATTCATATACCCAATCCCAAGGCATATTCAGATATTTAAACGGCCATATTTAAATAGCATATAACGTTGCATGTCTGAATAGCTCTTATGTTTTTGATCATTGTTCTTTGTGATGAATAGAGATCAGGTCACACAAAAGAAAGCATGGTATTCATGTATTGTGGAGGAGAAATGTTATCAAACACTCTGCCTATGCTGCTCTAGCTTATACACTGTTGGAAAACAACTCTTAGGAAAGTACAGGAGGTGGGCTTGAAGCCCTCCAAACTTTCAGAGATTCCACAGCCCTAAGCAGAACGTGGACTTCTCTTGATGCCCTTTTGTCAAGGCTGCAAAGGGGCAAAGATAACGATTCATTTAGCTCGTTGATCTCTGCCACCCCCTAAACGGAACACAGAGAAAATGTTGGTGGATGTGCTCAGCAACGGTTATCAAATGTTGTGGGTGTCTAAAGGCAGACACTGCAATAGGCTAAAAGAAAGAAAGTGAAAATGCACAGTAGACTGACAGACACTTTTCCTACTTTAGTCCTTCAGCACCCACTTCTGCCTTGGGACCTGCTTGTGTTGTAACAACATTGCTATTGTTGGACCGTTACTAAGGATGACGCTAGGTCTCAAGGGCTTTTAAATCACCTTTTCCGGCAGGCTTGGGCCTGGCCGTGCTAATCTTACGTTGCAGAGGGAAATTAATTGAGGTCAAGTTGCCGATCGTTGGGTTTAGTGCTACCCTCACGTCCTGAGTCTTAGGTGTGTGTATTTGCCCCAAGGCAGGCAGCCTTGGTTGTCACTTTCATCCTCTTCTCCAGACTCCTGATGAATTGGATTTGTTGCCCTTTAGCTGAACCAACCAAGGACATTAATTTGAAATATCTGAAAGCTATTCATTTGTCAAAAGATACTTCCAGTCACACAAGCTGCTGTGTTGACATCTCTGCCCCGAGCTGACTGATTGGGTTGTTTACTCCTTGAACATTCACATGCTCTGGGTCAAGGACAATGTAATGCGTGACCTTAAAGTGCTTCTCTCCCAAAGATGACATATTAGCTACTGTACACACACACACACACACACACACACACACACACCTTTCTCACACACTCTAGCGCACTTCAGTTTGCTAAGTTCTCTCACTTTGTCCTCACAATGACATCCTGAAATTGATGTTTTTCAATTTTTATAGATGAGGAAAATGGAACTTAGCACAATGTCAGCACTGATGTAGTTGTTTATTCATGTTTTTATTTTCCTTACCTCATTTACAAAATATTTCAGAAGTCTAAAATCACATAAATATAACCAATTTGCTTTTAAAAAATGAAGGCTGCAGAATAAAACCAGAGGCAGGAAGTCAAGCTAGTGTAGATTGAGTCAAACAGGGCAAACGTTAGTGTACGGTCATGCAGGCTGAATAGGCCTCCCCGTTCCCAGCATTAGATCATAAATTGGGTCTGAGTTTCCGGGAAACCTAAATAACAATGAAAAGAAACCATTTACAAGATTCACATCATTCATGAGGATAAAGCACGCCAGTTCCTCAGAAGAAAGAACACTTCCCTTACAGCTGAAAGAAATGTCTTCCACAGGTATTCACTGGGTACACTGCTTCTCACTCCCGGCTGCAGACAGGCTCACCCGGGCCCCATCCCAGATCAGTGAAACAGCATGTCTAGGGGGAGGCCCAGGTATCAGCATATTTTCTTTAGAACTCCCCAGACCGTCCTAATGTGGAACCAGGATTGAAAAGCACTTACAGAGTGAATTCTGAGTCACTCACAGAGCAGCATCCCAGGTAGATTTCTATAATAAATCCCAGAGTGAGGTTTATGTGTCCACCAGCCTGGAACAGTAGGGGTCAGTTTGAAAGCTGATGTGAACATGGATCTTCCAGCTCAATTTCTGATGTGTTCCCTGGGAATGGGAGGAAGGGAGGGTGAAGGGTTTTAGAAAATGAAACTTAGATAAGCTGAGTGTTATTCCCACGAACGGAACTTTGAGTAAAGTGATAGGTTATTTGGTGGCTATGGAGTGGAAGATGATTTCAGGGACACAAGCTGACTTAACAGGGAGCCCATGGGAGGCTGACTCAGAGCCTAACCACCCCCAGTGGTCCATGGAGCCACCTGATGGTCTGGAGAAATTGCCAACAGGTTTATTTTATGCGTCTCTGCCTGCTACCTGTTTGTGACTCACGATTAGGAGAGGCGCACGTGGTTTCTCCCTTTTCCTGATATATTGGGCATTTCGTCAAGCATACAGAGAAAGTAACCGCATTGGTAGAGGGCTTGCAGCTCTGCTTTTCCACTGACCCACGGCCCCCAGACTTTTCTGTCTCATTCACTATCTGCAAAGGAGACACCAAGGGAATGAAAAGCTGCCCCAGGAAAAATCCATCAAGCTTCAGGCTTTGGGAAGCTCATGATAGGTCATTAAAAAAAAAATTATTTATTTTACTTTTATTTATTTTTGGCTGCGTTAGGTAGGTCTTCATTGCTGCATGCGGGCTTTTCTTTAGCTGCGGTGAGCGGGGCTACTCTTCGTTGCTGTGCACGGGCTTCTCATTGCGGTGGCTTCTCTTGTTGCAGAGCACGGGCTCTAGAGCGCAGGCTCAGTAGTGGTGGCGCATGGGCTTAGTTGCTCCACGGCATATGGGATCTTCCCGGCCCAGAGATCGAACCCGTGTCCCTTGCATTGGAAGGTGGATTCTTAAGCAGTGCGCTACAAGGGAAGTCCCTTGATAGGTGACTTTAATTGCGCCAAGCATTTCTATGAAATAACCTGGCATTAGTGAATATTTCTACAGGTAACACCATTAAAAGCTTGTCGTCATTCAGTGCTTTGCAGTTTTTTAAGTGCTCATTTAGGTCACATTACATTTGATCTCTCAGCTTCATGAGGGTATCTGTGGAAAGCAGAGTGCCCTATTTTCCAGCAGTTAAAGAAGGAAATTTCTATCACATAAGGTTTTCCAAGCCTCCCTGAAGATCAGAATCACCTGGGACACTTGTGAAAGATCCACGCCCCTCCAGAAATGCTGGCTCACTAGTGCTTGGCTGGGCTGGGGAATCTGGGGTTTTCTTCCTTTTTGTTAATAATCCCAGGTAGTTCTTATGTGTAGGCAAATTTAGGAAGACGGCACCTGAAGGAAACCTGGATAACGGATTGGTCAAGAAATAGCAAGAGTCATTGGGAAAAGTTTCTCTAGGTTTAAACTCTGAAGGATCTTGGCTTAAATTTTGCCTCCCAACATTCAGTAACTTTGTGAAAATTACTTACACTTTGTCTCCAAATTCCATAAATTAGGAATCATTCTATCTTCAGAGAGTTAGTATCAGAAAAGATAACTAACGTACGTTTAATTGTCCGTTACTAATATGGTGCCTAGAACATGGTAGCTGCCTGATACGTGACAGCGACTGATGCTAATGACCAAGTGGCCAAATTGTGAGTCACACCTCTGAATAAAAAACCCTAAACTCTGCCTCCTTCCTAAAGCAGTGGTTCTTAACGGAGGGCAATTTTGTTCCTAGGGGACATTTGTCAGTGTCTGGAGGACATTTTTGATTATCACGACAGTGGGGGGCTTGGTGGGGGGGTGAGGAGAGGGTTTGCTGCTGACACCTAGCGGTAGAGGCCGGGGATGCTGCACAACATCCTACCATGCACAGGACAGCAAAGAACGATGTGACAAAATATCAGTGTGCATCTGTCGAGAGAAACCCTATCCGAAAGGGACAGTGAGACAAGTGAAACATCCCGTGAGTGGAGGGATAAACACTTTGAATCATTGGCTTCCCCACCGTGGAGGTGGATCCAGTGGGACACAGGTTGTTTCTGGTGGGTCAGGAACGGCTATGGATCTGCACCCTGGTAGTGCCCTTGATCGGGGCTGGCTTGGTACATACTCAGGTCCACCATTCTTCCTGTAGGATACAGTGTGAGTGGCACCCCCTGGAGCTGGGCAGTGAGGCAGCCCTGGCCCAGACCCCACTTATCACTTTGGGTAAATCTTTTTTTTTTTTTTTTGCAGTATGTGGGCCTCTCACTGTTGTGGCCTCTCCCGTTGCGGAGCACAGGCTCCGGACGCGCAGGCTCAGCGGCCATGGCTCACGGGCCCAGCCGCTCCGCGGCATGTGGGATCTTCCCGGACCGGGGCACGAACCCACGTCCCCTGCATCGGCAGGCGGACTCCCAACCACTGCGCCACCAGGGAAGCCCTGGGTAAATCTCTTTACCTCTAGTGTCTGAGCACCCCGTCTGATGGATGATCATTAGACTCACCTGGGGTACGTGTTGACCTGCAAACTTGTGGCTCCATTCCCTGGAGGTTCCCCTTCAGTGGGTCAGCAAAGGACCCTGGAAGCCATATTTATAAAAATCACCCAACTCTTACATTCAGGGCATCTACAAGATCTGGAAAATGAAGACCTAAAAGTTCTGCCAGATATCACTTCTCTCACCTCGTGCAAATTAACAGTTTTTGTGGGTCTGAGGTGTTTGGATTAATTTCGTGTTCTCTATTTTTACTATTATTACTACTATGACTAACACTATTAACGGTACTTCCACTGCTAATAATAATGATAATAATAATAATAATTAACAGTAACACAGAATGTCAAGGGTAGTACCCTGTTCTTTAAGACTAAAATGGAACAGTCTCAAACACCATCCCTAGTGTATATCTTCACATCTCACCAGGTATTCCGGGGTTGGGAAAGCTTATCGCTCGCCTGGACCCCAAGTTCCTGCTTCATCTGATGCCGAGATCAGTCAGTGTGTCCTCTTGTTATCTTTACCCATGACTGTGTTCACTCAGACTAGCACAACCTCCACTCACGCCAGGCCTCTGCATGGAAAGTAGACTTTACAAAAAGTTTGCGTAGGTTCAGGGGACTTGTGACAAATAACTTGACGTTAAATCATGCCTACCCTCTGCCTGAGAATTCTGTCTGCTTTTCTGCCAGCTCAGACTCCAGGCATTTGTCATGTTGCTGGATTCTGGCCTTCAGGCCTCTTTTGCCCCACCCTGTATGGCCAAATAAACAAAGAAACGAATGAATAAACAAATAATATTTGCATTTATAGATAAAATATATATGTATATATGTGTATGTGCATTTTATGTGTATACATATATTGATGTATAAAATAATATATACGTGTATGTGTGTATAGGCATATATTATATATATACAAACATAAACACACACACATATGTGTAAATGTTCTTTTGCAGAACAATTCACCTCGCTTCCTTTATTTCTCGCCAGAACACTTGGATGTAGTTGTTGTCATTTCCCTCGTTTTGCAGATGAAGACTTCATCTTCACAGCTCTTCAGAGGTTCCAGAGAAACCAAGTTTGTTGCTTGAGGTCCAATAGGGAGTAAAGGCTATAGGGACAAAGCAGAGACAAACCCCTGACTTCTCCCTTCTAAATCCAGAACTTTCCCTTTCACAGCAGCAGTTCTCCACTCTGAATGCACATTAGCATCACCTGGGGTGGGCTTTGAAAATCCGGATGCCAGAGCTCCAGCCCGGTACAATAAACACAGAATCTCTGGGTGTGGCGCTCAGGTAACTGCATATTTAGAACGCTTCCCTGGTGATCCTAAAGTGCACGCCTGCTCAGACCAGTCTGGAGACCGAGAACCATCACACGCACAGAGGTGAAGGCTGTGCTCCTGGCTTTTCTGGACCATGGACTATGCCCTGCTTTGCTCCCACACCCTCACCCAACCTTCTTCTCAATGTTGTCTTCAGACCCAAACTTTTGGATCATTTGATAACATTGCACGTGAGCATTTACTGGTCTGAAAAGTCTGTCCACAATCCTATTCTTTCTCATCCTCTCTTTCCTCTTTACAGGCACAAAGAAGCATTCTCATGGCTCACCAGCCCCAAGCACTAGCTCCACTAGTCGCCTTACCTTGCCAGGTGGGTAAATATCGTTGCTTCGTAATCTTAGTTGATCACAGACAGCAGAGAGGACCCGTTACTCAGGAGTTGAGTTTAGCAGTTGATAAGTGGGGAATCTGGCCCCTTGTGTATCCTGTTGACCCCATGTTATCAGAGGGCTTTGTCTCTGTCATCCACATTTGTAAGGTTCTCCCAAGAATGGACATAATATATTCATAGTTGGTTCACAATCTCTCCTGCTCACTGATGGAAGGAGTAGAATCTTGATCTTCCTTAAGGTTCATCGGGACATGCTGTGCAAGTATTTCTTTGAGAGGCAGGTGGCACAGGGGAAGAATGAATTTTTGGTGAGAGAGAGAGACTTGGGTTCAAATCTCAGCTTTGCCGTGTTCACACTGTGCAGGCTCACTACACTTATTCAGCTTCTTGGAGCTTCTGTTTTCTCATCTGTCTGCATGATAATAAGAATCAGAAACAATACTCATCAATTTGACATAGTACTGACTCATACAGGGTGCTCATGGCGAGTATCTACTATTGAGAAATAAGGAGGTCATGGACGATCTGTACTGGATCCTATCTAACATTTACTAGAAAATTTTAAGCATTCATGACAATCCTGTGTAATCACTATTTAATATGAGAGGTACCTATTGGTCACTGTCTCCATGCATAGGCTTACATTCTCTATGCAAATTAGGTTCCAAGTAAAACTTGGAAAAACACATTTATTTGGAGGGAAGGAGAGATTATAACAGGTAAATATGGACATTGTAGAAAAATCGAAAAATAATACAAATTAAAAGAAGGAAAGATGTTGCCAAAATGCTACCACTCAGAGCTAATCAAGATTACCTCTCCTTCCAGTGTTTCTTAAATACCTTTTTTTTCCTAGATTGAGATTATACTCTACATGGAGTTTTGTTTCCTCCCTTTTAAAATTTACTATTACATTATGAGCTTCCCCCATGTTAAATATTTTAAAAATATTTCAGCTATTGACTAACATTTCATATGATTATGCCACAATTTATTTATATACAGCATCCATGGAATTGGTTTCAGGACTACCCACAAATACCAGAATCCATGCTCAAGTCACCCACAGTTAACCCTCCATCACTGCAGGTTCCACATCTGTAGATACAAGGGGCCGACTGTATTCATTAATAATCTGACATTTATATAGCTTGCCTTTTTATCATTAATAACTTTATGTTCTTGTACATAAGTCTTCTTCTGAGTCCGTAAGTATGGATTTAGGACAGATTCCTGCAGGTACAATTACTGACTCAAAGAGTATGTACATACTTAGGTTCTTGACCCATTATTGTCAAAGTGATTTCCAGAAAAGTAGTATTATTTTATACTTTTAGCAATGAGTTTGCCATTTCACTTTGCTCTTGTACTGCTAACATTGATACTTCACTAATTTGATAAGAAAAATTATATTCATATTTTGTTTGCATTTAGTTTATCTTTAAAAGACTATGTTTTCTAATGTTAATTTATCTTTTACATTGTTTCTTTGGGGAATTTCCATGTTTCATCCATTCAAAGAGGGACAGTGACTTGCATTGTAGCTACTCTGAAATAGGAATGTTTTGCAAGCAATGGGGTGTTATAATTGAATTAACAGCATTTTTTTCTTGGTTGTACATGAAATAATAGTTCACTTTATAATCAGTGGCATCTTAGATTAGCTGAAATATAATCTATGTCCATCTGCCTTTTCAGCCTCAACTTAATGCAGTGTCCCTACCCCAGTCCAACAGCTGGACTCAGTGTCCACTGAGTAGCCCCTGAACTTACTTGCCTCTCACTCTGCCTAGAACAGTCTTTACCCTTTTCTCCCCTGGTTAATTTCTCTTTGCAGTCTCTCCAAACTATCTAGGTAGAATTAATGCTGACGTATAATTATTTGCTTATAAGTCCTTTAACCATTGATCGGTGGCTTTTTCAAGGGTAGGGACTGTCTTATTCTTTTTTGTCCCAGTGCCTGCTTAGGTGACGAGCACATATTTTGTGCTCATAAATGTTTATGAGGCCGGGTGCCCTGGTGTGTGAGTGAGCATTATCCAATTTAATTTATGACTAGATAGAAAGCAGCCATCCTCAGAAGAAGGCTCATCTTGGAAATTGGATTTGTATCAACTATACTAACTTACAGCTATACAACTATAACTATACAACTATACTGACTGTTTTTTAGTACTGAGTAGACCTTGCTCTGTAGTCTCTGGAAGCCCATTTCATCTTGTCCTTGTTTGTGGTTAACAATCTTAGGATTATAGTCATTATGAGGAAAACATTTCTAAACCCAACAACTTCAGTGTGTAGTGATGGTGTTTGCTCTTCTTTGTAAAGTCATAACATTCCTGGGTCAGGTGGGACCTCTGACATACTGGACATCTGCACGAACATGCAGACCTAACCTGGTTCCCACCTGCTATGCCAGGGACCTATTGCTGGCCTACTGGGATTCTAAGACCTCTGAGTCAGAGTCTCAGCCACCCTGTCTTTGGCCTTAGTTTTGCAGTCTAAAGTGGTCCCAAATTGGGTGTCAGGATCTGAGTTCCAACCACTGGAAAGCCTGTGGAGGTGGAGTGGGTCGTTCTCAAAACACTTGACATAATAAACCATGCTTTGTTTAGCAGACGCCCTCCACGTCATTCTTAATGACAGCCAGCCGGCTGTTTCTCCTTGTGACCTCACGAATGCCACACGTTACCTCCCACAGTGCACATGCCTCTACCACAAGCTCTTGGTGCAGGCTGTCAGGCAACTTAAAATATGTTTTAGGATACTCAAAGAGCCAAACGGAGGAATAAAAATCCTTTAAAACCAATAAAGGAAAATTATGCTGAAGCCAAACAAGAACAGAGATATGCAAAAGAAGCAATCCAAAATCTGAAATGTTAAAAAGCAAAAAAACAGGGCTTCCCTGGTGGCGCAGTGGTTAAGAACTCGCCTGCCAATGCAGGGGACATGGGTTCGAGCCCTGGTCCGGGAAGATCCCACATGCTGCAGAGCAACTAAGCATGCAAGCCACAACTACTGAAGCCTGTGCGCCTAGAGCCCGTGCTCCACAACAAGAGAAGCCACCGCAATGAGAAGCCCGTGCACCGCAACAAAGACCCAATGCAGCCAAAAATAAATAATAAATTAATTAATAATAATTTTAAAAAAGGAAACAAACATATAGTCATTGGGATTTTTTAAAAACAAAGAAAAACACAGTTGGTGGTATAAACTCAAGGTAGAACACAGCTGAAAAGAGAATTAATGTTGGAAGATAGTCCTTAGGACTTTATACCAAACATATTGTACAGATGGAACCATATAAAAAAAGAAAAGAAAGAGCTTGAACCATAAAACTCTTAGAAGAAAATATCCTTATGACCTTGAATTAGACAACGGTTTCTTAGATATGATACTGAAAGCCCAAGCTGCCAAAGAAAAATTAATAATACAACTTCATCAAAATTAAAAATGTTCCATTATCAAGAAAACTAAAAGAAAATTCATGAATGAAAGAAAATATTTGCAAACCATAAATCTGATAAGGATTTAGTATCCAGAATATGTAAAGAATTCTTATAACTCAACAATAAAAAGACAAACAAGACAATTAAAAAGTGGGCAAAAGATTTGAAGAAACATTTCTCCAAAGAAGATAGGCAAATGGAACGTGAAAAGATGCTCAACATCATTAGTCATTAGGGAAATGCAAATCAAAACCAGAGTGAGATACCACTTCATATGCACTAGAAAGGCAAGAATAAAAAAGATGGATAATAACAAGTGTTGACAATGATGTGGAAACATTAGTACCACCATACATTGCTGATGGGAATGTAAATGGTGCAACTACTTTGGAAAACAGTTTGGCAGTTCCTTAAAATGTTAATCATAGAGTGACCATAACACCCAGCAGTTCTGCTCCTAGGTATGTTCTCAAGAGAACTGAAAACATAGGTTCACACAAAACCTTGTCTACAAATATTCATAGCAACATTACTCATAATAGCCAAAAAACTGGAGACAACCTAAATGCCCATCAACTGATGAATATATAAACAAAATGTGGTATATCCATACAATAGCTTATTATTTGACCGTACTAAAGGAAGAAAGTACTGATATGGTCTACAACATGAAAGAACCTTGAAAACATTTTGCCAAGTGAAAGGAGCCAGACACAAATGGCCACATATTGTATGATTCCATTTATGTGAAATATGCAGAATAGACAAATCTATAGAGACAGAATGTAGACTAGTGGTTACTAGAGCCTGGGGAGGGAGAAGAATGGAGAGTGAGTTCTCATGGGTATGGGATTTTTTTTATTGGTGAAGAAAATGTTTTGTAAACTGTCACTGTTTGCCGATGACATGATACTATACATAGAAAATCCTAAAGATGCCACCAGAAAACTACTAGAACTAATCAATGAATTTGGTAAGGTTGCAGGATACAAAATTAATGCACAGAAATCTCTTGCATTCCTGCACACTAACAACGAAAGATCAGAAAGAGAAATTAAGGAAACAATCCCATTTACCATTGCAACAAAAAGAATAAAATACCTAGGAATAAACCTACCTAAGGAGACAAAAGACCTGTATGCAGAAAACTATAAAACACTGATGGGAGAAATCAAAGATGACATATACAGATGGAGAGATATACCATGCTCCTGGATTAGAAGAATCAACATTGTGAAAATGACTATACTACCCAAAGCAATTTACAGGTTCAATGCAATCCCTATCAAATTACCAAGGGCATTTTTCACAGAACTAGAACAAAAATTTTTACAATTTGTATGGAAACACAAAAGATCCTGAATAGCCAAAGCAATCTTGAGAAAGAAAAACAGAGCTGGAGGAATCAGGCTCCCTGACTTCAGACTATACTACAAAGCTACAGTAGTCAAGACAGTATGGTACTGGCACAAAATATAGGTGACACCTATGGTCACCTTATCTTTGACAAAGGAGGCAAGAATATCCAATGGAGAAAAGACAGCCTCTTCAATAAGTGGTGCTGGGAAAACTGGACAGGTACATGTAAAAGAATGAAATTAGAACACTTCCTAACACCATACACAAAAATAAATTCAAAATGGATTAAAGACCTAAATGTAAGGCCAGACACTGTAAAACTCTTAGAGGAAAACATAGGCAGAACACTCTGTGACATAAATCACAGCAAGATCTTTTTTGACCCACCTCCTAGAGAAATGGAAATAAAAACAAAAATAAACAAATGGGACCTAATGAAAGTCAAAAGCTTTCCCACAGCAAAGGAAACCATAAATAAGACAAAAAGACAACCCTCAGAATGTGAGAAAATATTTACAAACAAAGCAACTAACAAAGGATTAATCTCCAAAATATACAAGCAGCTCATGCAGCACAATATCAAAAAAACCAACAACCTAGTCCAAAAATAGGCAGAAGACCTAAATAGACATTTCTCCCAAGTAGACATACAGATGGCCAAGAAACACATGAAAAGATGCTCAACATCACTAATCATTAGAGAAATGCAAATCAAAACCACAATGAGGTATCACCTCACACCAGTCAGAATGGCCATCATCAAAAAATCTAGAAACAATAAATGCTGGAGAGGACATGGAGAAAAGGGAACCCTCTTGCACTGTTGGTGGGAATGTAAATTGATACCCCACTATGGAGAACAGTATGGAGTTTCCTTAAAAAACTAAAAATAGAACTACCATACGACCCAGTAATCCCACTACTGGGCATATACCCTGAGAAAACCATAATTCAAAAAGATACATGTGGACTTCCCTGGTGGTGCAGTGGTTAAGAATCCACCTGCCAATGCAGGGGACACGGGTTCGAGCCCTAGTCCAGGAAGATCCCACATGCCGTGGAGCAACTAAGCCTGTGAGCCACAACTACTGAGTCCACACACCACAACCACTGAAGCCCGCATGCCTAGAGCTTGTGCTCTGCAACAAGAAAAGCCACCGCAATGAGAAGCCTGTGCACCACAACAAAGAGTAGCCCACTCACCACAACTAGAGAAAGCCTGTGCACAGCAATGAAGACCCAACGCAGCCAAAAATAAAATATAAATAAATAAATTTATATCAAAAAAATGGTCAACTTAAAAAAAAAAAGATACATGTACCACACTGTTCATTGCAGCACTATATACAACAGCCAGGACATGGAAGCAACCTAAATGTCTATCAACAGATGAATGGATAAAGAAGATGTGGCACATATATAAAATAGACTATTACTCAACCATAAAAAGAAACGAAACTGAGTTATTTGTAGTGAAGTGGATGGACCTAGAGTCTGTCATACAGAGTGAAGTAAGTCAGAAAGAGAAAAACAAATACTGTATGCTAACGCATATATATGGAAACTAAAAAAGCTGTACTGATGAACCTAGTGGCAGGGCAGGAATAAAGACACAGACGTAGAGATGGACTTGAGGACACAGGGGTTGAAGGGAAAGCTGGGATGAAGTGAGAGAGTAGCATGGACATATATACACTACCTAATGTAAAATGGATGGCTAGTGGGAAGCTGCTACATAGCACAGGGAGATCAGCTCAGTGCTGTGTGATGACCTAGAGGGATGGTATGGGGGGGGTGGGGTGGGAGGGAGGCTCAAGAGGGAGGGGATGTGGGGATATATGTATACATACAGCTGATTCACTTTGTTGTACAGCAGAAACTGACACAACATTGTGAAGCAATTATACTCCAATAAAGATGTGGAAAAAAAAATAAAATGTTTTGTAATTAAATATTGGTGATGGGGCTTCCCTGGTGGCGCAGTGGTTGAGAGTCTGCCTGCCGATGCAGGGGACACGGGTTGGTGCCCCGGTCCGGGAAGATCCCACATGCCGTGGAGCGGCTGGGCCCGTGAGCCATGGCCGCTGAGCCTGCGCGTCCGGAGCCTGTGCTCCACAACGCAAGAGGCCACAACAGTGAGAGGCCCGCGTACCGCAAAAAAAAAAAAAAAAAATTGGTGATGATTGCACAACCTTGTGAATAAAATAAAAAGCACTGAACTGTACACTTCAAATGGTGAATTATATGGTATGTGAATTATATCTCAATTTTTAAAATGAAAGAGCATGGAAGATAGATAACCAGCTCTAAAGGCTCAAATTCCTAGACAGTAAATGCACCTCACTTGCCATACCTAAGTAATACCAAACACATACCTAAATGCATTGTGTGAGATTGTTCCAAATTATGTCAAGGGTGAGAAAATATTAAATGCTATAAGAAGCTGGTTATGTTCAAGGGAGCTGCGAGCAGGTTGCCTGTAATAAAATGACAACCAACTGACAGCAAAATTTGCGTTAGCGACAGCAGATGCCAAAAGACAATGAAGATATATCTTTCATAGGCTGAGGGAAAATAAAGCATTATATAATAGCTAAAATAGCTAAATTATTAGTTATGAATGAAGGCAAAGTAAAAACATTTTAGGTTTACCATGACATAATTTAGCACTCCAGACTTCACTAACAGAAGTATAAGGGACATACCTCAAGAGGAAGAAAAGTGAACCCAAAAGCAAAGTGTGAGAGACAGGAATTAATGGTGAGCACACAAGTAAATAAAGCATGTTGGTAAATGTGAGTAACTAGTCACCATAAAAATGATGTCCATATTTTTTGCGTTAAAATAGGAAACAGAAGCTATAGATGGAAGAGGCGATATTTAAGAGCGAGTTAAGGAATGCTAAGATCTATTCTGTCTTCGGGCAGAGCTTTGTAATTTTGTAACTTTTTTTGCAACACAAAGGATCATCAGTAAAAATAATAGAAATATAACCTATAGCATCTAAGTCAGCAAATGAACAACAACAAAGAAAGGGAATACAGAAAATGTATCTACTTGATAGAAGGCAGAAAGGAAAAAAAAGAAGCAAGGAATAAAGAATGATTATAAAATTAGAGAGCAGAATCAAGTCCAAAACTATCAGTAATAAGAATAATTGCAAATGGCTCAAACTCTGCTCTTAAAATACAGAAATTTGGATTAAAAAAAACAAAATCCAGCCCTGTCCTTCTTTTAAAAGAAACACTTTTAAGAAAAACTCCCAGAAAATCTGCTAATGTGTGGCAGAAGAAATTCCATGCAAAGTATAAAGCTAGTTCTTTGAAAAGCATCATCCGTTTTAACATCTGTACAATATCCTATTATATAAATGTGCCACAGGATGTTTAATCATTTTTCTGTTGATGGTGGTTTTCCTCTTTTTTGCTATTGCAAACAATGCTCAACATAATGTTGGGCAAGAAAAGCAAGTTTCAATAAGATTTATACCATCTAACACAATTTGTATTATCTTTTAAAAACAAGCAAAAATAAAAGTAGATATTTTATGGTTGCATAGAGATGCAATAATTGAACGACTATATGCACAGGAATAATAAACATCAAATTCTGGATGTTTTTTTGTGGGGGGAAGGGAAGGGTATATTAGGTACTTAAATTCTACCTTGATATTTAATCTCTTTAAACAAATTTTTGAACAAATATGCAAAATGTTAAGATCTACTTAAACTGTATTGAGAGAGTACCTGGGTATTTGTTATATTATTAATTATAGTTTCTGTATGCTCAAATATTATATATTAAAGAATTTCCTAGTGAAAAATCTGTGACTGTCTTCCAAGACAGTTTTGTTTGTCACATGTGTCAGTCCTGAAGCCACCAGAGACCACTTCATTAAAGAACTGCTTGTGTGGTTTCCAAAATTATCAAAGCTTTCTCCTGACACGCCAGCACCAGGAAACTGCTCTGAGGACATCACCTTGATTCCTTGCATGCCCGTAGCAAAGTGACTCTTAGATGGTAAAGTAATAGCACCTGCAGACAATTTTTTTCTAGTGCCAACTTCAAGTGTGCCCCATGAGGTTTGTGAACGCAGTCAAGCTCATGGGCGGGCCGTAAATGATGGAGAGCTGAGCCAATGTTGGCTCTCGCTGGAGGAGTGGCCCAGAGCTTCACTTCCAATCATGACTGCTAACGCTGGAGACTAGTCAGTGGCTTCTGAGCAGATGCCCCCAGCGCCTCGGTCACATCACTTTTCCGAAGTGATCAATAGATGGAAAGGTACAGTACCATAGTCATTTGCTGATGCAGATAGCTGATTGCTCCTGTGTGTGCAGCTTCTGGCTTGCACGGTAGTGTTGGCAATAGATGCAGCTCTGCTTCTAATCTCCGTTGCCTGATGTAGAAAGAGTTGGTGCGTTGAGATGCCAGCTGGCTTGCAATGACATTTTTTGTGTGTCCTGTTCTAGGGGACTACGGATAAAACATCCATTCAGAGGATTCCTCAGAAGAGAACTGACCAGCCCTGAGGTCTGAAGACATTTTAGGAAGCTTATGTTGCTTTTACAAAAACAAAATATTATGTGTATTGTAAGTTACTGAGTGATTAACTTCAAAAATGGTAACTTCTGATCTTCCTAATACAGGTTTTTAACAGTAAATACTTTGGTATGTATTGCACATCTATCAAATATCAGGGACAATGCTAGCTTCTTCACACGTATTATCTCATTTAATCTTCACAACAACCCTCTAAGGAAGGTACTGTTATCTCCATTTCACAAATTAGGAAACTGAGGCATACTCAGATAAATAGCTTGCCCAAAGTTAGCAGGTGACAATCCTGTACTCTTTGCTCGAGTTTCATTGTCAGGGGTAAAGACTGATGTCAAACAGTCCACACTGGAACAGCCTTTCTTTCACAGTTGTACTCTGCCTGGGGTAGAATACAATTATGCAGGTACCGATTTCAGGCACAACTGTGGGGTGTGGAGGGATCCTGCATTGTCTTAATTTTAAGTAAAGATTCCCACGAGTGGTCTCTTTGCAATTGCCTTCTATCTTGAGTTCAGTTTAAGGGATGCCAGTTGTCATTCTTACTATGGACTAGAGCAAAACACATTTGTTATACGTGATTTAGCACTTCAGAGCTCTAGAACCCTAAAGAAATTTAACTTTACAGGCTTCTTCTGGCAGAGGTCATAGTTGGTGTGAGCAAAGGACAGAGCTACTGATTTGGCCTTACACTCCCCATCTTCAGATGCACATGCGGAAAAAGGCACACACTGATGAAAAACAATCGAACAAAAGACTTAGCTTGCGTAATCTCCCAAATATTTTTCTCCTTTGAAAGAGCATGCCTCATGTTCTTTGTGCTTGCCAGGAGAAACAAAATGAAAACAAAGAACTCAATTGAAGATGATCATCTCCTTGAGGGAGGGCTTTCTTATTCTTTTTTATTAATTAAAATAATATTTTTATTAAGTTAAACGATTAATCATTAAATCATAAGGTCGCAGGGCATTTAATGGCTAGCAGTTGTTTGAATAAGAAAAGAGCTTATTTTCCAGCCTTACCTAATTGCTCCTGCTCTTTCACCTGTTTGTCAGAGAGACTTGAAAACTGTGCCTCAGCCTCTCCAGACGATAGTAAGACCTGAGTTGAGGTTATAGCTTTGGTGTAAAACAAAAGTGCTCAGGCCCCAAATTTGAAACTTCAAAGGAAAGGAGCTTGCCGACATTCTTCTTTGAGCAAACACAGGCAACAAATCTAGGTATCAAGGCATTGCTGATGCAAAGGAGAAGTATTAGGTTTTGTAGATTCTAGTCAACTGTGTCAGCTGGTGTGTATTCTAAGTGATTCCCCTCTTCTTTAGTAAATGAGAGATTTATGAAGGTTACTGAGTATGATGCCGAGTAGTTTACTCATTCATTAAATATTTTTCAGCACCAACTGTTATCAGTACTGGGATTAAATTCTGGGGATGCAAATGTGTATAACACCCTGTCCCGTCCTAATGAAGTTTATAGCCAGGATCAGTGGTCTGTAGGGTGAAGCATAAGGAAGAGGTATCTCAAAGGCCAGGGAATCAGTGGTTCGAGAATGGCTTCCAATGAAGGTGACTCAAAGAATTATTATGGCTCAGCATAGTAAATGCAAAGAGTCTTAAGAATCAAAAGTCATTTGTTTGTCATTTTCCTAATTACGTCAAGATTAGAGTTCAGGGACTGAAACGCCTTCCATCCTGGTTGGGTATCTAAGCCACCCTTCCCATCTGGGGGTTCCAGCTCATGGTCAGGAATAGCCCAAAGTGATGGAATGAGGCTCAGTATTTGTACATGGTATAAATAGTTTAGAATGTGGGGTAGATGATTCTGCTTTGCTTAAAATGGCACTGGGTTTCAGCAAAGTGTAGGTAGCTGAATGGAAAAACAAACATATATATATATATATATATATATATGTAATTTTTCCCCACAAATGCCCATTTTGGATAGTTAGCCTTTTGTGAATCACAGTGGTGTGTTCTCTGCCAAATAGTCACAAATAAATTCATTAAGTTCATCTCTTCGTTGTGTGCTGAGGTCTTTCATGTGGTAAAATCCATTTGTATGGGGAATGACATGACTTTTCTATACTATAATAAGAAATCCACCGGGGGGCCACCATTAAAAGGCTCCTTGTGATGACCTTTCATCTCCTGCGCTGTGTAATGATGGTAGCCACATACCAAGCACCTACGACATACTGGCGCTCTGCGAGGTTGCAAGGTACCATACCTACATTATCTCAGTTATAGCCCCTTTAAAATCCTCACAACCACCATGCAAAGAAGTTACCATTTTCCCCATTTTACAGAAAAAAACAAAAACAAACCCAAAACCCTGAATCCCAAAACAGATTATCTCCTTAGGATCTCACAGCTGGTAATAGTTTAATCCAGTTCTGTGACACCCCAAACCCACGCTTCTCTCACAATACCACACCACCTCTCCCAAAAGTAGATCTTCATGGATTTGATTCTTGTCACAGATCTTAGCATGTGGCCAAGGGTTGGCCACTCCTGTGTGCAATGACCAGACCCTGTCAGCTGCCCCAAGCATCCCTCGAAACGTAAGGATAAGCCGACATATTCTCAAAACAAACTCGGCACCTAAGCCAGTGCTTCTCAACCTGGCTACGAGTTAGAACCACTGGGCGTTACAAACATACTTGCTTGGGCTTCACCTTAAAATAACAGATTACTTTCAAGACTCTTGGAGGTGGGGCTTAGGAATCAGTAAATTTGAAGCTTTCCAGGTGATCTGATGGGCATCCAGGGTTGAGAAATGCAGGTGGAAGCAAACAGCTTCAGGTTGGATGAAGGGCAATAAAACTATGTGGTTTATTTTTTTCCCTGTGGCCGTGTATTCCTCTGGGGACCTGGAAATGCTGGTCAGGTGATCTTTCCACACTAGGGAGTGGTTTGGTTCAGGCAGTGTCAACTGGCCTTTTTCTGGATAGCTTCTCAGACAGCAAGCTTCCTGTCTCCTGTGCTCTTTGCTCTGTAAGCTTCAGATATGGAACCAGTAGATTAGTTAGTATTCCCATTTTCTTGAGGAAGACTCCTTGGAGAACCAGAGTGTTTTCCAATGTAGATGCTGGGTTTAAGTATTCTAGTTTTAATATAAACTACACCTTGAAGAGTTTAAGAATAGACCCTCACCTTAGACAGCACTACATCTAATGTGCATGGTTTAAGAGTAATTTTCTGGCTGGGTTCATGTCGCTAGATTGTATTTCTGCAAAAGGAAGGAAGACCTATCATTGTGGCCTTCATGTAATGCTTTCATGTCTTGAGGAGACAAAGCAATTCCCTAGCTGGGAAAGTATTCTGCTGCTGAGTTTTCCTGGCAATTGCAAATCTTCCAGATAATTCCTGAAATGTAGGATCTGCCTCTGAGGAGAGGGATGGAAACTGATACTGGGTGAACGCCTACTACGTGTCTGCGCTGTGCTGGCTGTTTCTAATACGTTGCTTTCTTGTCATTCTCAGGCCTCTGCAGTGAGTGTTACTATCTGTTTTTTCCTTTTTATGGGAAACTGAAATTATGTGTCCCAGTCATATGGGGACAGAGAAAGAACTGAATCTGACTCCCTTCCAAGGATGGGTGAGGGGCGACTACAAATGAGATAATGGATATAAAGACACTGAACTGCACAGAAGACAGGCCATGCTACTGGGCTCCTTAAACAGCAAAACCCCGGGTTCACAAAAAGTTGTTATACTTCACTTTCATTTTTAAAACTGTTTGCTGGGAAGCCTAGATATTGAACAAGGACCAAGTCTCCTGTTCTGGTGAGACAAATTAACATCTTCCACTTGCCCTTTAAGGAAAAGACCAGCTATGAAAACCAATTCAGCCAAACTGCTAATTTTAAAGGGTGTGTTTCTTCCTTTGGGACTGGGATGAACCCGTCTTGATTCCACTCTCTGTGGAGCTGATGTTAGTGAGAGGAGTCTTTTGGCTGATTGCGTGTCTTCCCACGAGCTTATCTTCAGAACGCAGTTAATTCATACCAAATGTGCTAGTGTGGCTGCCTCAATCAGAAACAGGTATAAGTCGGGTTTGGAGTTCCAGATGCTCTGAGAAGTTGTCCCAGAAAGAAGCTAGAAAGAGTCCAGAGAGAAGACAAATCCAGAGGGCGAAACTGATGTCAGGCCGATTCTCTGAAAAGGGCAGAAGGAGTGAGCAACACCCTTTCCACCAGCCCAAGATCGGCGCTGCCAGGGATGGTGGTGCCTGTCCCAGAGTCTTTCCAGAGCTCCCCTTACCCACCAGCAGTTCCCCTGGACATGGTCACTGTCACTACAATAATAATAAAAGTTGCCCTTAACTGAAGGCCTTCTTTATGCCAGTCACTGTGGTTCACATGGTTCACAAGCCCCATCTCGCTGAGTCCTCCCAAGAAGCCCTGTTAAGTGTGTAACATTGTTATTCAGAGGGGAAAAGTGACACTTAGAGAGGGGGGGTGTTTGCCTAAGACTAAACAGCTGGGGGAGGTGAAGGAGGCTTTAAAACCAGGTCTCTCCGACTTCAAAGCACCCACTCTTGCTCTCACGCCTTAGTCAGACACCAGGAACATCCTCTTGGTCTTACTCTTTGCTTTTCCAACTGCTCAATATATTTAGGAAGGATCGCTGACTCTGAGTGTTGCAGATTTCCTCACAATCCTCAGGTAATAGCATCAAAGTTGTTTTTTCCAACAAAAAGAACATTTGTTTCTTCATTTCTCAGAGCTTTTGTCTTCATGTTAGACCCAACAGGAAGAACAAACTATGCGGGTAGGAGAGAAAAAAAAAAAAGCCTAATTTTGAAGACCACAGGTAACTTTAATTGATGCATAAAGGTCTCCTCACCAGCCAGGCAGTTCGTTGTGATCAAACTATAGCAAGAGCCCTGGCTAGCTCTTTACAATTTATAGAACACTTGCAGTGTGTGCAAAATATTATCACTGTCGTTCCCTTTGTGAAGATAAGGAGGGGGAAGATTGGCGAGACTGAAATGGTAGTTTGCAAACTCGGCACAGTGGAATTATCTGAAGGGCTTTAGAAACTTCTGAGGCCTCAGCCTAACCCCACACAGATTCTGCTTTCATGGGTCTGGGGTACCCAGGATTTTTAAAAGCTCCCCAGGTGGTTCTCATATGCAGTGAGGGGTGAGAACCACCAAGTTAAAAATTTCACCCAAGACCCTGGGGCTCCCCTGACTTGTTTGCTTGTCTCTGGTGCTTAGACCTCTGGAACACCTGTTCCATCCCAAACCCACGTAGGTGAGGGAAGAGACAAAAGCAGTTATTTAAGAGACCTGTTAGCCACGATTTTTATGCAATTCCTTCCTGAGCCATTACCACACAGATTGTATTAAGGAGGAATGATTTGCTTTTGCTTTGGGGGAAGTATGATTATGGCTACGAACAATGGTATTCAAGAATCCCATATATCACAGATATATACTCAAATTATTGATAGTATAAATGAATTACTATTTTAACTTATTATGGTAGTTATTAAAACGTACTCTGAACTTTGGTCCCGGGTTATTTTAAATATGTGAGGTCTGAGGCTAGACCACTTGGATGTGAACCCAGAATCCAGACTTCCTGCAATGCTGGCTGTGTAAACTTTGGCAAGTTACTTAAGCTCAGTTTCCTCACTCAAACTTTGGCAAGTTACTTAAAAGCCTCAGTTTCCTCACTCAGAAAGGGGGTGATCGGGGCTTCCCTGGTGGCGCAGTGGTTGAGAGTCCGCCTGCCGATGCAGGGGACACAGGTTTGTGCCCCGATCCGGGAAGATCCCACATGCCGCGGAGTGGCTGGGCCCGTGAGCCATGGCCGCTGAGCCTGCGCGTCCGGAGCCTGTGCTCCGCAACGGGAGAGGCCACAACAGTGAGAGGCCCGCGTACCGCAAAAAAAAAAAAAAAAGGGGGGGGGTGATAACAGTGCTTGCCTGTTGAATTGTAGTGAAGATTAAAGGCTGGTTCACATTAAATTCTTAGCATTGTGCCTAGTACACGATGTATGTCAGATATTATCATTATTTTACCATCACGGATCCTGAAATGAAAATCACAGGCTGAGTTCTTGTATCATTTTATCCTCGTGGAACGGATGTTGACACATCAATCCCTTGCAATTCAAAACTCATGGATGATTTTTGAGCATTTTTATAAGGACTTTGCATCAAATTTCAGACAGATATCAATAGACACTATTTTAGAAATAGAATGTATGGCAGTGGGATTTTGTTCTTCATGGAAAGCAACATTTATGAGGCAATAAATGATTGTTTTTTATCTTATTAGTGTCTGTGTTTTGTGTGTGTGTGTGTGTGTGTGTGTGTAAATGCAGTTAGAAAATGTCTACATGTGGAAATGTTTTTTCCAAAGGTCATGTTATGGCATTATCTTTGAAAGAGAAGAAAACACATGCAGAACACTTTTGTTTTTTTTTTAAAGGTGCCAATATTAGAATTTATTCAGAAGCTACGAGTAAATTAAGTTTCTGCCTTTGGAGGCAGTCCTCTACAGCAGAGATTCAGAAATTTCCCCAGTTGCTGCTGCTGTGCAGTGGCCCTGCAAGATCACACTGAAGCCGTGGGGGATTGAAGACACAGATTTGGGTTCTAATGCAGATCATGGTTTACCGCACGGGAATTAGGGTGCACGTAGATTAGACGAGCACTAGTGACCATTCCTTCTGCCTGCTGTCAGTGCAAACAACAGGGCATACCGAATTAATAAGATACAACATGTTATGACATGAGAACGACAGTGATAATGAATTAACCAGTCTTTCCGAAAGTGTGACATGCTCCTGATAAAGGGGGCGCCTTGGCCTAATCAAAATGAGAAAAACACATGCTGTTGGCTGTTCTTAGGGATTCATGATACATGTCGCCATCCTTTAGGTCTCTGAGAAGTCCTGCCATGGACATACTAGTTTAACTTTAACACAGTTACATTTGATATATGAATAAATCGCAGTCTATTTTCTGAAGAAGAATAAGTCTATGCATTATTTTCCTATGGGGAAAAAAAAGTCGCCACCAAGCAAAGTGCCTCAGAGAGAGAGAATTAAAGGTTGGTGATGGCAGACGAAAGGGCGAAAGTCAGAGACACCTTTGGGAGAAATTGCGTTTATGAAAAAGATAAGATCGAAACAAATGAGGATTAAAACTCCTAAAAGAGCGTTAACGTCTATGAAAAACAAACATTGTAATTGTATAATAAAGGATGATGATGTGTCAGCTTTTGTCTTGAACTTTTCTTTTCCTAAGCACATTTGAAAGTAATATAGAGAATGACTTTCCCAAGTTCAGGCTCTGTGCAGAGAAACGTGTCTTTGTCAAATCTTCATTAGCCAATGAGATCGTTTTCTCCAAGTAAATTGCTCTAGGAGACAAGAGCAGACTTTGTGAACGTGTCTCCAAGAGGAAAAGGGTCCAACTTGTTGATAAGCATATGAAGGGGAGGGGATTCTGTTCCCAATTTGGTTCTTCTCTGCTTGGGGCGGGGAGGGGCTTGGGTTGAGGGAGCAGAAGAGGATTGTAACACTACTGCCTGGGTTCAGCTGTGGGAGGTACCCAGTCATCGAAAGGGAAAGGGCCAGATCTCCTTCCAGAAATATCTCAGGAATCGCCAAAAGACAAAGGAAAGGGTCCTTAAGCGGCCACAGCACCACCCCGGAAGAAAGGTCCTCATTAAATTCAAAACCGTGCCCTCATCCCAGGTGCCGCTCTTTTGCCCTGTCATCATTTCATGTTCCCCTGTAGAGGGGAAAGGCAGTCAATGCGTACAAACAGCACTGTGTGAATTTTTATTTTTTCCCACATTTTGAGTGAGGGTGACAGCAGGCATATAAGTATTTCCACAATCTCGGTGGGGAGCCGATCTCTATCAGCGGATTCAACTCTATTTGCAGCGACTCCAGTGGCAAGGAGAGCTTTCGTTCTGACGATCAGAATTCTAGCAAACGGTAAATGTTTCTTCATGCTGAGAAGTGGGAAATTCAATAATACTTTGGCTGGATTCATGCTGAGTCGTGAAAATAGAATGAATATGGAGAGGGACTGTGACTTAAAGAGCAGTAAATCAGCTAGCCCAGGAGTGTGGGGACCATCAGCTTTTAATTCGAAGCCCTGGCCTGTTTCTACTCCATTCTCCAGGGTAACGGACTGTTTTTATATTTGTTCCTAGAGTGTTTTGTGCTGCAATCCCTTGTTTACCCCAAGAAACAGAATTAAACATTCTGAGATATTTTTTTAAATCTGCATATACATTATCATGGCACTATAGGACCATTTGCTGAAAATATTAACTTATGTGTTAGCCTAACTCCAAGGACAAAGTAGGTGTGGATAGTGTAGAGCTTGTAGTAATAGCATTACTTATTATGATTGAACACTTTTTCTTCTGTAAGCAAGTCACAGGTTTCAGAGGGGGTTACTGGAATGGAAGCCCCATGAGGGTAGAGGTTTCTGCCTGTTTTGTTCATTGTTGTATCAGCAGGACACACAGTTAAGTGCTTTAACAAGTCGGTGAATGAATATTGATCTCTAGGCTGCGAAAAGTATACTCAGCTGTGAGTGCTCTGAAAGGTCTCGGACTAAAGTGCAGAGTAAACTCAGTTTTCCTGACTTTCCATTATGTATAGTTTTGTAGAATAGCTTTGATACTTGATTCTATGGAAGAAATTTTTAGTAGTATGTTTCTTTTTAAAAAGTTACATCACTAAAACTTGATCATCATAGAAAAAATAGAAAGTGTAAACAATTAAAAAGAAATTAAATTGCCATGTTTATACTACTCAGAGATAATCACGGCCATGGTTTAAATGTATGTTCTTCCAGATTTTCCTATGCACACAGTTATATGTTTTTATAATATTAAGATTAGATGTATATATGCTTTTTTTCATTCAGCAGTACTACATCCTAATAGGTGTGTAGTATATATCACTGTTGTTTTAATTTTCAGTTCCTGAGTGACAAAAATTGTTGAGCATCTTTGCCTATGCTTTTTGGCCATATGTATATCTTCTTTGGCAAGGAGTCTGTTCAGATCTTTGCATATATTTAAATTGGGTTGTTTGTTTCCTTTTGTTAGATTTTAAGAGTTCTTTCCATATTTTGGGTACAAGACCTTTATACATGTGGTTTGCAAATATTTTCTCAATGATGTGCTTCTTATTAGCACTCCGGGATTGTGTGCCACTTTGCAACCCTAAAAGCTTACATACAGTGCTAAGTGCTGATTAATGAGATGGCTGTGCTCACCTGTGTTTGCTTTGTTATTTTTTCCCAAAGTGACGTCACTGCTCCCTCTCACTTCCTTAACCCCATCCATTCATTGTCAAAGAAACTTTGTATTCTGGGGTCATCATTGTCTATCTGTAGGAATTTTTTTTTCCTAGGCATTTGTCTTTATTTATTTTTGTTTGGTTTTTTTTGCGGTACACGGGCTTCTCACTGTTGTGGCCTCTCCCGCTGCAGAGCACAGGCTCCAGATGCGCAGGCTCAGCGGCCATGGCTCACGGGCCCAGCCGCTCCACAGCATGTGGGATCTTCCCGGACCAGGGCACAAACCCGCGTCCCCTGTATCGGCAGGCAGACTCTCAACCACTGCGCCACCAGGGAAGCCCTATCTTTATTTATTTTAAGTGAATGACCAAAGTGATGATGTGCTTATTCATCTATTTGCAATAAGATTTCTAGTGAGAGTTCAACCCTGTTTGTTTCCTGGTTTTAAAGAAAACAAACAGGTCTGGGGGCCAGGAAGTCACCCCCAGGATTTAGGAGCACTGTGTAGTTGGTGAGGCTAACCGTTGTCTGTCTTCCTTTGCATGGCCTGCAGTCACCAAGCCTCCTCTGCGTCATTTTAAACATCCTGCTTATGCATCTAGCCCCTATGCACCTGCGGTCCCAAAGAAAACTGATGAGCATCCTGCAAGGTACAAGATGCTGGATCAGAGGATCAAAATGCAAAAGATTCAGAACATCTCACATAACTGGAACAGAAAATAAATCAAGGGGAAGAGGGAGTGAGGGAGAGGCCCACCCCTCTGCCTCTGGGCACTAACCAGCCACAGTGGGATATGTCTCCAGAATGAAGCCTTCAGGGCTGGTGCTATCATTGTTGACTCCACCAAGGCACGGTGAAGCCTATACGTGAGTTTCCCCTTTGCTGTTCTGTTATAGAGCCATCAGTCACAGGATTTGGAAGTCCATGCAGCCTCTAGCAGCAAACCAGTAAGAGGGTTGTCTCATGCGGCTTTTATTGGTATAGATCTTTCAGAGTCTACATTGGACCCAAGTTAAAATGATGCTACTCGTTCAGAAAAAAATGAAATTCTTCCCATTGACACTTTTTTCATCCCTGGAAATTGACTTGCCCCGATGAGAATATCGGTTTAATAATAATCATTATATTTAAGAAATGCACTTCTAAAAACATCTTTTCCAATTTTTAATACAAATATTTACAATTGAAGTAAACATGGAACTTTCAAAGTCATTGCATTCCCAACAAAAGTTGTACTTCTTTTTTTTTTTTTTTTTGCGGTACGCGGGCCTCTCACTGTTGTGGCCTCTCCCGTTGCGGAGCACAGGCTCCGGACGCGCAGGCTCAGCGGCCATGGCTCACGGGCCCAGCCGCTCCGCGGCATGTGGGATCTTCCCGGACCGGGGCACGAACCCGTGTCCCCTGCATCGGCAGGCGGACTCTCAACCACTGCGCCACGAGGGAAGCCCAGCTGTGCTTTCTTGACTGTGCTCCTTGGTATTGGAAGCCATGATCCTGAGGAAGAAAGTTGACTCCTTCTGTATTCTTTTATCCCAAGCTGTTACTCTTCAGCCTTTGCTAATTTTTAATTGAGCACATGTACAAGTATTGAAATTCTGCATTGCTTGTAAAATGCCTACCATGATTTTTTGCATGATGGGTTGTATGGACGGGCCAGATTATATTCTTATAGCAAATAAAGTGATGCTTTTAAGGAACTTTCTTGTATGTGAGTCATCTTTATCTTCTGCAAAATTCTGGGATTCATAGGAAAAGAGTTAGATTTCCCTTATGCTTGGCACTGTTCCATCCTGAATATCTTGTCAAGATGAATAGGCTAACTTACCCTTTTCAGCTTGCTTCCTGATAGTATAGGCGAAAGATTTTTTTTTAAAAAAAAAAAACCTCCTCCTCCCTACACCACAAACCCAATAAGTTAATTTGTTGAGTAATAATAGCAGCTAGTCCATAGGTAAACATCTGTGTTAGCAACTCAGTTTATATCATTTCAGACGAAGGTGTATAGCTTAGTCTGAAATCTCAGTGGATTCAGAAAAAGGAATATATGTTTGAAGATGAAAGTGCCACTATACTTTTCTTTAAAAAAAGAAAAAGCGACTTTGCTCTTCATATGTGTCTCTGTTTTATCTTTGGATTCAAAATTCCTAGAGGAGAAAAGAATACAGCTTTAGCCCTTAGAGCCTCACCCTTAAAAGTAGGTAGTTTGCCTAAGCCATTCTGCCCCACAAACATTTACCCGTGGAGGGCCCATATGACCCAGAGTTGTGGACACAAGTATCAAGGTGTGAACTCATCATTTCCTAAAATGCCTTGGGTGATGTTGCATTAGACAACGCAGTTGTGTTTCCAGTAAACAATCTCCCATCTGAAGAGAATTTTTATGTTAATAAGCCAAATGAAATGTGTGTCACCCAAAGGGCATCATGCATAGCTCATTTCTGGAAAGGAGGTTGAAACCATGACGAACTGGTGGCACAAGGATCTGGATAAGGCACACACTTAAAAATTATATTTATTTATTCAATTTGATGGAATCAAGGTATGGATACAACTAGATCCACTCACTTCTTACGCTGCACTGCCACCTGCTGTCTCTTAGAGGCATGAAATGTTTGCTGAGTTCCCCGGGATCTTTTTTTTTTTTTTCCCTTTATAAAAGGAAGTTTTATTGTTAATGATGATAGTTTTTAGCTGGATGAATCTTGGAATGTAAAAGGGCAGGTGGCTGTGGAGAAAACCATTCTCATTCTCATAACAGTGTTGCTCCATTTCTGAATAGGTTTACTCTGCTTGCAAACCCAGGTCCTTGAAGAGTCCTATTGTTTAAAAAAAGTAATAATACACACATGAACACACTAAGAAATCTTAATCTATGGAGAAAATAAAATAAAATCGGGGGACATATTGGGAGACAAATTGCAGAAGTCCTGGTAAATGTAATAGTGACAGAATGCTAAATAAAAGACAATACCTGTGACATTTAAAATATGGAAATAAACTATTTACAACACCATTTAATTAATTAATTACCATTTAATTACAGTACCATTACTTTACTAGCCCTAGTATGCTCATAGGCTCACACAATCTCCATTTCTAAACCCTTTTCTTTTCACCTGTCTCTCCTGGAGAAGCTGTAAAAGTTAACATTCAATTGCCCAGTTTCCTTACATGTAGGGGCAGCCATGTGACACAGTTTCAGCTAATGAGCTATAAGCTGCCTTTTCCAGTTCTCCTTCTTGCCTTCTTGCCTCTATTCTTCTTGGAATAGAGACTGTAGCCTGGATGTGCAGCAGCCATCTTGGGTCTGTGAGGTGTTGATGAGCATGGAAATAAAGTCCAACATACTGAATGTAAATGGAGCAGAAAGCTAGAAAGAGCCCATGACTCTGATTATATCACCGAACTACTATACCATTCCTAGACTGACTCCTTGAGACTTAGTGTTGTGTGAGAAGAATAAACTTATATTTCTTTGAGTAACTGTTATTATTTCTCTTGCTACCTCTGAAGCCTATTCCTAAGTAAAAGACCTTGTTTCCCTAAAGTTCCATTAAGATGCTTACATTTTAGTTTTTAAAAAAAAACAAACAGAATTTGTGTGTGTGTGTGTGTGTGCGCGCGCGCGCGTGCGTGCGTGTGCGCACACTGCGTTCTCTGGGCAATTATCCAGCGCTGATGTGATCTTATGATTTCAGTTTGTTGACACCATTGAAACTACAAGCTACTGTTTTTTCTTATGTTCCTGTTTGCTTCCCTTTATCTTAATTGCTGTAGGGGGGCAGTTCTCAGGCATCTGAAGGACAGGTAGAAATTAAGAAACTAAAAAGTGGGTAGAAGAACATTCTAACGAGGAGAAAGAGCATGAACAAAAAGCATACACAATCTGAAGAAAGGCCCATATTATAGGAGCATTGTGACCAATCGGGAGGCTGGCGTGAGGTGAACCTCTCTGGACAAGCAAGAGCTAAATCCTGGAACGCTTGTAGAGGCACATTGAGGATCCTGGACTTGATTTTAAGTGTAAGGGGAAGGTTCCAGAAAAATTTAGCAAGTTTCCAGTGGGATAAAATTTGTATTTTTACAAAAATCATCATGGCTGCCCAAAGGAGAATGGATTAGAAGGGGTAAACAGAGAAAACTAAGAAGCCAACAAGGAGACCACAGCGGTTGGGAGGAGTCGAGGCTGATTAGGAGTGGCACTAGAAATAGCGAGGGATGTGGAGTTGATAAGAACTTGGAAAGTACAATCAGCAGAACTTGGAGGGGGCTGAGGGAGGAGTGTGTGCATGAGTGAGGGTAGATTAAGGCAGCGGGTCCAGAGATGGAGAGCACAGGGGCAGGGGGTGGTGCAGGATGGAGCAGGTGGAGAGGGAGGGTACTGGGGACAGAATGGAAACCAATTATTCTGCTCCACACGTGTAGAGTTTGTAAGACACACAATTAGCCCTTTGATTTGCTGGTCAGGAACTCAGAAGAAGGTTCCAATTTGAGTTAGACATTTCAAGAGGACCACACCCCAAAATTTCCACATGTTCAGAGGCTACCTGCCCTTATCCCCAACTGCACTTTGCATTACTTTTGGTGGTCTGGGTGGATTCAGTGAAAAGAAGCTTTGAGAATCTGGAAAGCCAAGATCTCAGAGGGGACCAATGCCGTGTTTCAGTGAAAGGAGACTGGGGAGTGAGTCTTGAATCCAATTCAGTAGTAACCCTAAAGCCCCAATGCATAGGAAACTTGTAGTTATTAAAAGAACAGAAACTGTAGAGTCTAGAGTACTCTCATCAAATAAGACCTTAGGAAGGTGTTGTCTTATTAGTTTATGTTAAGAACCGATTAATAGCAGGAGAGAACAGGGCCTCGGGATTTTTTGAGCAAACAGAAGTCCTGTGACAAGACTGTTCTTTGTTTTCTTAGTTGAATATGTAGGACGTGTGTTATTGTCCATGAAGTTACATACATGCTATGCCATTTTCATTTTCTTTGCTTATGCCTCGTTCCTGGCTTTGAGTACCATTCATTCACTGTTTTATTGACCACTGGTGGTTGAATCACTTCACTGTGCTGTGTGCTGGGAACATGCAACAGTGATTAAGATGCAACCTTTGGTCTCCAGGAGCTCTCATCCAGTGGGGAGGTAACTTTATGAACAAACAACATGATGAGGGCTGTGCCTGAGCTGTAAGTAGAAAGAGAAAAGGCAGAAAGTGTTGTTAAATCTGGGGATGCTTTAGGCAGAGAATCAGAGCGTATATGATCTGGCCCCTCTATCTCTCCAATATCGCCTGCAGCCATTTCCCACCCCAGATCCCTTCCATTCCGGTCCTAACAAGTTTCCTGTCATCCCTAGCTCAGCTCATTCCTCCTTGGCCCTACGATGAGCCACATGCCAGGCGAATATATGCATGACCTCCGAGAAGGAAGATAAACAATTCTGGTTACAGTCAGGTAGAATGTAAACTGGTATAAAACCAGCCACCTGGTGAGAAGAATCTTAAAGAAGATGAAAATGGGTGAAAATAACTGAAGATACACTTGAAGCTACTAATTAAGAATAAGATATGAAGTAGTTAAAAACAGAGTAGAATACAATTTAGAGAAAAATAAGAACTCGAGAGACCTTATTAATAAAGGAATAAAGAAGCTAATAATATTGAAAATAACTAAAGTTTCAATAACTAATATTGAAAATAACTAAAGTTAATTTCAATATTGAAAATAACTAAAACTAAATAACTTATAAGGTAAGATATATATTATAAACTTAAAAGAGATGTAAAATTAAGATAAAACCAGTTAATCTAGTTACTATCACCTCATGTAAACTCTCCGAATTTCTCATAATTAATGCCCAGGAAAGATAAAACATAAAGAAATATAAAAACAAGAGATAGGGACTTCCCTGGTGGTGCAGTGGTTAGGAATCCGCCTGCCATTGCAGGGGACACGGGTTCGATCCCTGGTCCAGGAAGATCCCACATGCCACGGAGCAACTAAGCCCTTGCGCCACAACTACTGAGCCTGTGCTCTATAGCCCGCGAGCCACAACTACTGAAACCCGCACACCTAGAGCCTGTGCTCCGCAACAAGAGAAGCCACCGCAAAGAGGAGTCAGCGCACTGCAACGAAGAGCAGCTCCCACTCACTGCAATTAGAGAAAGCCCGCACGTAGCAGCGAAGACCCAACGCAGCCAAAAATAAATAAATAAAATAAATAAAATTTCTAAAAAAAACCCAAAAGATAAAAAGTCACAGCACCACACAATCCGAGACTAAAAGATATTTAATCACAGAATCTAGTAGAGACTGTCCTTAATTACAAGGATTTTATAAAACTGGGACTAGAATAGATCAAAACAACATGATTATATTAGTAAACAAATTATTGACCTTTTAATGTACAATTATGATGGAAATGCATTTTTTTTTTTTTTATTTGCAGTACGCGGGCCTCTCACTGTTATGGCCTCTCCCGTTGCGGAGCACAGGCTCCGGACGCGCAGGCTCAGCGGCCATGGCTCACGGGCCCAGCCGCTCCGCGCCATGTGGGATCTTCCCGGACCAGGGCACGAACCCTGTTCCCTGCATGGGCAGGCGGACTCTCAACCACTGCGCCACCAGGAAAGCCCAACTCTATTACATTTTTATCTCTGATAAAAAAAAAAAACTTCACAGAGCAAAAAATAAACCTCAGTCTTGTCTAAAGGATCACAAAAATCTGAGTATTGCAAATCGACGTTTGCTGAGTATTAAAGGCACTAACAATAGACAGGAAACTGCAATGTGACAATTTTTCCAGCAGGTGGCGATGCTGTGCAGGAAGAAAAGCTACCCTCAGGCTAGAGGAGAATGGAGGCTGGCTGGGGACAACCGTCAGCCAACACTAATTGAACATTTCTAGTTTCCAGGCACTGCCCTAGGTGTGCAGTGAATCCAGTGGGAGTGAGGCAGTGTCCCTCAGCTTTGGGAGCTCACAGTCTTAGGGGAGAATGTGTCTGTCAGGCAAGGTCATTCATTCATGCTGCTCGGAAAAGAACTTAAAAACAAACCCCACACCTTGTGCATTGTTGGTAGGAATGTGAAGTGGTGAAAAACAGTAAGGTGGTTCCTCAAAAAATTATAAACAGAATTACCGTATTATCCAGCAATTCCACTTCTGGGTATATACCTAAAATAATCAAAAGCAGGGTCTGGAAGAGATATCTGTACACCGTGTTCATAGTACCACTAATCACAATAGCTAAAATGTGGAAACAGCCGAAGTGTCTATAGATGGATGAATGGATAAACAAAATGTGGTATATTATACAATGGACTACTTATTATTTAGCCTTAAAAAGGAGGAGAATTCTGATACATGCTACAACATGGATGAAGCTTGAGGGCATTATGCTGAGTGAAATAAGCCATTCACAAAAGACAAATACTGTGTGATTGCACTTTTATGAAGTACTTGGAGTAGTTGAATCCATAGAGACAGAAAGTAGAATGGTGGTTGCCAGGGGCTGGAGGGAGGGGAGTTAGTGTTTAGTTACAGAGTTTCAGTTTTACAAGATGAAAAGGGTCCCGGGGATAGATGGTTATACAATATGAATATATTTAGCGCCATTGAACTGTACACTTAAACATGGTTAAGATGGTAGATGCTATGTTATGTGTACTTTACCACATATGCACCACCACCCCCGAAGCAAATTCTTCTCTGCCTGTTAGCCTGTCTGCAGTGTTTCCCCATATTGTAGGGACACAGGGAAATCCCTAAGGCAAACCTACACACATTTCCAGGCTGCACTCCTTGGTTCAAGACCTGGAAAGAGAGGGTGTGTTTACGTTTGCTTGGCTATCATAGTAGGTGTGGTCATCAATCCAACGACTGAATATGAAATTTGATGTCTCCCTCCCGCAGTTGTGACCTTTCAAAGGTGTAGAAAAAGAAGATGGTCACCTGTCCTAGAGCTGCAGACCCAGGAAGCAAAAAGAAACCATAGTTTATTGTTCTACTCTGGGCCAGGCATTCTACTTTGTAAGCATTATCTCGCTTAACCTTTATTTAATCACCTCAAAGAGACAGGATCAGCCATCCTTCTCCCTTGGCAAGTAAGGAAATTGTGGCTCAAAGTTCACAATGTTGCCCAAGCTCCATAGCTAGTGAGCGTCAGGGGGGCAGGATCTGAGTTCTGACTGCTCAAATGGAGGCTCTCTGTGTGGTCTGATGAGGAGATGACAGGTGTGGGCCGTTTGCTTATACTGCCCTTATGATGCTAAAATGCGGTGCTTTCCAAATGTGAATCAAGTGTTAGGGATCACCGGTGTCCCTTGTAAAAAATGAAATTCTGATTTGGCTTCGGCAGGGGACTCTGCACTTCTAATGAGCTCTTAGGGGATACCAAAGGCGCTGGTATCACTTTGAGTAGCAAGACGTTAATTTGCAGACGTTCCCAAACTTTCTCATCGTCTCAGCAGCTTTTGCTCAGGACTTTGGTTCAAAAGAAATTCCTATTCTGTTTTTTAAGTTGTTAGTTCCAAACAACTTACTAAGTATTATGTTCTAACAGCTTAGTAGCCATTAAACAATTATGTATATGTAAATTGAAGAAAACTGTAATGTTTTGATTTTATTCTTGGATAAGCACAATTACTTGCTAGTAGTGAGGCTGGAGCTAGATGGGCCCCAGGCTGAGCAGCTGGAGTTTGTCCTCTGTGGACGGAAACTACAAAATAGCAGGAGGGGGGAGAAGCCGTGCCCTGCCTAGATAAGAGATAGAAGACCACGTATTCCTCATTCTCAAAGTCCAGGAGACCTTCCCAGCTACACACATGCAGAAAGGTTCCTTGAAGGTCAAAAAGAGAGGAGGCACCACCGCATAGTAGAAGATGTCAACCTACCCATAGGCTTCTTTGCTAGAATCCATCTTGGCTAAGAGATACACACGTACACATGGGAGGACACTGAGATATACCAAATATGGACTCAGAACCAGGCAAAGCAAGATGATTTGCCAAAGGAAACCCTAAGGAAATGCGCCATAAAAGTGATTCAAACTACCACGAAGGCGCGACTCTCTGAGCCCGCCTGTGCATCTATCCACATTGTACCCTTTCTCCCCCTAATAAACATTTTCCTTGTTTCACTACTTTCTGTCTCTATGTGGAAATTCATTTCTACACAGTTGATGGGCCAGGTCCTCGTCACTGGCCACTGGTCCCTGGTGGTCTGGGGGCTAGGATTCAGCGCTCTCATGGCCACAGCCTGACTTCCATTTCTGGCTGGGGAACCAAAATCCTGCTTCAAGCCTCTGCCGGCTGAGGCCACCCGAGATCAGTAAGATATATGCATACCCCGCCCCTGCACAGTTTCTCAAACCTTGGAATCAGCTTGGACGCCACCACCCTCCTCTCCTGTTCCATATTGATCTTTTATGATACTTGCTGCTTAGGACAGAAATTGTCAAAAATCCAGCTTCCAAAAGCTATGACATCCTCAAAAGAAATTCAGTGCGTACTGAAACTGTGAACTACCTGGAACTCACCTTTCACACAGAGGCTCACAGATATCAAGAATTGCTGGATTTCCCTCTGAAACTTAAAACATCCTGAGGCACCCCAGAGCTCCTCGGTGCACAGTTTGGGAACCGTGGCTTTGAAGCACTCTGGCTTGTGTTAGAGAACAGCTGTGTGCAGACGCAGACTAGGAGCCAAGAGACCCTTTCACTAAATCACTCTGGGACTTCAGCAGGTTGCCAAGGTCTTGAGGCCCTTTTCTGACTCGAGAGGGGACCATGTGAACTGACCTTTAACATTCAGATATAATATCTGTGATTCTAATGATCTGTACACATGTCTCAACTCCCCCATAAGATTAAGCTCTTAGAGGGTGGGGGCTAAGTCTCATTCAGCATCAAATCCCACAGCATCTTCCTCATAGTAGCTGTTCAGTAAAGACTTGTGCGATAGGGGGCTTCCCTGGTGGCGCAGTGGTTGAGAATCTGCCTGCTAATGCAGGGGACACAGGTTCGAGCCCTGGTCTGGGAAGATTCCACATGCCGCGGAGCAACTAGGCCCGTGAGCCACAACTACTGAGCCTGTGCGTCTGGAGCCCGTGCTCCGCAACAAGAGAGGCCGCGATAGTGAGAGGCCTGAGCACCGCGATGAAGAGTGGCCCCCGCTTGCCACAACTAGAGAAAGCCCTCGCACAGAAACTGAGACCCAACACAGCAAAAATAAATTAATTAATTAATAAACTCCTACCCCCAACATCTTCAAAAAAAAAAAAAAAGTTGCATATTCTATTAAAAAAATAAAAAGACTTGTGCGATAAATGCCTTTCGAAAACATCTTAATCAGTTTCCAGGGCTACGGGGTGGCGTGGGGTGGAGGGAGATTTTATCAATTCTTTAATATCCAAAACATTTTTATGTACAATAGAAGCATTTTAGCGGCCAGTGTTTTAGCAGTAATTTTAAAAGGATACATGCATAGGGGAGACATTTATACCATGGAATTCCAGAAGGGCAGGAACAGAAATAGCAATTGAGGAGAACTCAATTCAAAAGCCTGGACTCCAGTTCTAGAACACCTGCTTACTACCTGTGAGGATTTAGGCAAGTGACTTGATTCCCTGTACCTCAGTCTCTTTATCTGTTTAATCTGAATCATAACATCTCTGCCTATAGGGTAATTAAGACTATTTTAAAAGGTGCCGCGAGTGAGTGTGCTTGGTGAGTTAGGCATCCTTGTCATCCCACCACAGTGGGATCCCACCCCTCTCACCATCCCTGCCACAGAGGGGTGACTACAACTGTCCACTATGTCCAGCAAATGACAGCAACTTCCAAAAACCATAACCAGGAGTAGAGATCCCTGCCCAGCATCACTACTTGAATTATGGGGCTCAGATGTGATCCAGGTAATCGGAGAAGAGCCGAAAGGAGAAGACAAAGAGGCACTCAATCTCTATCCTTGTGAGAGGTGACAAATGAGGCATCGTAAGTCAATTTATTTCATAAATATTTATGTGTCCTTTGAGACAGACACTTTCATCTTCATCTAAGGAATAAAAGAAAATGGACATCAGCAGAATGCCAATCATTCTTATTCTTTCCTTGGGACAAATCAAGCTATGGAATAGCTTTCCCTTAAAAATGGAAATTCCAAGCTCAGAACCCGATACTTCTCCCTAAAACGATAGAACCATCTTCCAATCTCACCTCAGTATCAAGATGAATCACTTTTTCCACCCACCTAAGCCGTCCTCCTGTCCCCTAACTGATGAGACCTCAGGGTTCTACTAACCCTTTCTTTTGAGAATCAGATCCAAGAACACCCACCAATTAATCCAAAAGGTGTCCCTTGGGTTTACAGTTCATCATTATTGATTTTAGCCACATTAGCTATTAAACCTAAAATAGACCAAACATATTTTGTGGGAATGAAGAACTCTATGTGTGTGGGTTTATTCATCAGAGTTATTCAGAGAAACAGAACCAATAACACACACACACACACACACACAATGAGAAAGAGAGAAAGAGAGAGAGAGAGAGAGGTTTTGAGGAGTTAGCTCATGCAGTTGTGGGGTTCGGCAAGTCTGAAACCTGTAGGGCAGGCTGGAAGCCTGGAAACACAGACAGGGTTTCTGTTTTGCAGTCTCGAGCCCAAATTTCTTGCTCTTTGGGAAATCTCTGTCTTTGTTCTCAAGGCCATCAACTACTAGATGAGGCCCAATGCTTTACTCAAAAGTCTACTGATTTCAATTAATCACATCTAAAAATGACCTCACAGCAATATCTAGACTGGTGCCTGACAAAACCACTGACTATGTTAGCCTACCCGAGTTGACACATAAAATGAAGCCTCAGAGTTGGTGCCTAAAAAATGACTGAGTCCATCCAAAGCAGCCTAAAATCGGCTGCTATTGTAATTCAACTGGTACCACCATAAGGTGAATAAAACCACGCGGGAGTAGAGACTCAGGATGGAGAAACTTTCCCAGGTAAATGTCTTAGGAAAATGAAACACCAAAGTCCCTCCTCCAACAGCCTGTGTCTGGGCTTCCTGGCTCTACACAGTGAAAGGGAACATCTGGGTGGGTGTGGAAACACCTGCACAGGTGTGTTCACTGCAAGGCAATCAATCTTTGGGTTGATGTACCCTTTTCATCAATAATTTCTCCTCCACTGGGGCGAGTCCTTTCTGAGTAACTCTCCGCTTTATCAGATCCAGAGGAGGGGTGGAGCTCTGGGAAAATAAACAATGCAAAATCGTCACTCAGGGAAAGTAATGTCCTCCTACCCATCTCCTCCCTCTCCCTCGGCCAGAACGTGAGTCAGATCAGCCTGGTGGCAAGAGGTTAACGTGTTGGAAGGTTGGCCCATGCCTGGAGTATTGTGAAAAATGTATTCCTAGAAATATTTTGTCTACTTATTAAAAAGTGTAATTCCCTCCCTCCCACCCCCCAAATGATGTTGTGTTTAGTTGTATTAGGAGGTGATTTCTAGCCAGTGATTGGCTGGAGCTTCCGAAAAGAGCTAAACTCACTCACCCATTGATCCTCAGGCTCCCTTTCCATACTTAGGGTCCTGCAGGTGTCCGTGATCTTGGCTTGCTGAGCTATGGTTCCTGATTCCCTTACCTGCCTCCCTCAGGGACCAACTCCCAATCCACACCCACCCCCAACCCCCATGCAGCGAAACACAAACCACAGTGTCACCCCTTCCTGTAATGCCCACTCCATGGCTGACTGTTGATGGGACGATGAAGGTCCACATCCTGTGCATGTCCTGCAAGGCCCTCCGTGGTCTGCCTCCCTGTAATTTTCTCATCTTATTTTCCCTAATCTCCTTGCATTTTCTGATCTAGTCATTAGATTTTCTGACCTACCAGGAGATTTTGGGTCTCCTTTACTTGTTGCTTCCTTCTTCCCTCTGCAGTGTCATTTTCTTTTCTTGTCCATCCTTCATATTCTTTTTTGCCCGGTGAAGGGGCTGAGGAGGAAGTAGAGTGAAGGGAGCAGAACTGAGATTGGAGATCAGTGATCCTGAATTGTTTTGATTGAGCTGAAAGGATGACATCAGTGTGTGTGTGTGCGTGCATGTATGTGTTGAATGTGCACTTTGTGCAGCACAGTATCTGTTGGTGAACCACCTAAATGATGTAAACAAGGTCTCAGACACCAAGAGGAAAGTGATGGGAAAGAGAGGTGAACTAAGATTGAATTAATGTCTAGGGAACCAGAGGCTTTCAATGCATGATCTCAATTATTTGTCACATGAACCTGGAAAGGCGGTATAACCAAACGGGTTTTACAGATGAAGACATCGAAGCTAAGAGAGGTTCAGTAACTTGCCACAGAGGCATAGCTAGCAAACGACTGAGCTGTTAGTGGTACCCCACGGGTCTGGCTCCAAAGCTCCTCGTCGTACCACATATCCTTCTCAGTGTGTATTTGTGTTCTCAAATTATGTTTGCATGCTCTCTATACAGAATTGTCCTGAGGACAGTTTAAAATTGTTTGCATCCCAAAGGTGGCTCAATCAGAAAAACGTGTCTTACGTAGCTATATGGATCCCGGATTATAGGGAGAAGAGCTTTCGAGATCCTTTTTTGAGCCCAGGCATCCTTCGCTTGCCAGACCCTGTTTTCCTTACTGGACTGAGCTTAAGATTTGGACGTGGCCTCTCGTCAACAATCTGGGTGGGAATTAACTGGGTGGTCACCCTCCCTTTCTCTAATACGCTTGGTGTGAGCCATTCTTCCCCAGTGGTAACAGGTGTGTCACCTGCTGGGTGCTTTAGATTCAAAATCCGCAGGTATTGCTGAGATTAAATTTACTGCTATTGTTCAATTTTAAAAGTATCATGCAACAGAGAAAATCTTCAAAAATGCAAAACATATCACACTCTTTTCTCCCACTGGTTCCTCACCAAGTGTCTACCCTGTGAAGACTTGCGGTGTATCAGGAGTTGAGTTTTTACGAAATTTTTCATTCCTGCCAGAGCAAATCCTTCGAGAAGGAACAAATGGAATTCATTCAACCCAAGGTAACCCCAGACAAGGCCTGTCAAGTGGTTCTCTGGGCCGGGGCAGCTGTTTCCAAGAAAGGCCCACATGGAAGATGAGCTGTCCAGTGGAATGAAGACAGAAAATTAACTTTTGTCCCTCCTTCTTGCCAGGATGAGGACTAGAACATTTCACAAGCGTTTTTACATTTAATCCTCACAAAAACCTAACAAAATCTACATGTATCATTTGTTTTTGCCAATGAGAAAGCAAGACTCTAAGGAGGTAAAGATGCAGGTCTAAGGTCAAGTCCCAAGTCAGTGGTGTGAAGCCTGAAACCAAACCAAGTCCACCTGATCACAAGGTACAAAACTCAGGTTCTAGGCAGATTTATCCCCACAGGAGGTGGAATAGATTCTTTTGCTTCCGCCCTGCTTTGCTTTCATTCAGGTGTCCTTAGGTCTGAAATACTCCCTCCTTTCCATTCTTTTTCAAAGCAAGCCCAAATTTCACCTCCTCTGTGAATTCTCCTAAGACCTGCCTGACAGCACTGAGCATCCCCTGCCCCACAGCTCTTCCGGGCTCCCGGACTGACATTTGTTCAGCACTGAACATAGTGGGTCATCGATATTTGCTGGCTCCCTCCAGGATGGTGTGAGCTCAGGGAAGTCTGGGACTGTGTCTGATTTTATCTCTGAACCTCAGTGCTCAGAAGACAGTGGATGATCCATAAACACTTGAGGAATGAGAGGACACATACATGAATGAATTAACATAAATTCCAGAACTTCAGAACAGAAAATTGACTACAAGGACTGTGAAATAACTTCCAAAACAAGACAGTCAAAAACAGCTAAAACAAATGCTGCATCTCTCATACTTTGGGGATTTTGTTGGCCTAGAATGACCCTTATTAGCAAATGGGAGAAACAGGCTGGTGGCCTGTGGGCTGGTGGGTTGTGCCTTGGGAGATCTGATTGTCTTCACCCCAGAGAGAAGTGCTGGCTTATTTTCTTTCCTAGAGGACAGGTGGCAGCTCCAGGCTCCCCTGGGCCCCATGTCCTCCATCAGACTGCTTGGATGGTTGATTCTATTGCCAACCACAGCCTCCTGAAGTAGAGAGGTTAACATTCCAAACCTGCATTGCCCAATACAGTAGCCACTACCCACATGTGACTGTTTAAATTCTTCAAAATTAAGTAAAATTAAACATTGAGTTCCATAGTTCATTAGCCACATTTCAAGTATTCAGTTGGCACAAGGTGCCTACCATATTGGACAGCACAGACCTAGAACATTTCCATCATTACAGGGAGTTCTATGGTCAGCGCCGTTCCAAATAATTTGGTGTTGTTTCCTAATTTCAGCACCGTCATAAATGAGCCCTGTAGTTGGGATTCTATCATCTCTGAATGACAAACATAATCTTTGCTCTAGAATTCTCTTTCTGTTGACTTCTTCCTCTACTCCTCTCAGTCAGGGTTGAGATTGAAATGAAATGGACCCCAGAATGTTCTGCCTCTTGACAAGCCATCGTGTGCTTGGCTTTGGTTGGAAAGAACATTTGGGGTTGAGACTTATATGTGTACACTCAGATACACATACAAGCATTCTACTGGGGATTTGGTGATGGAGCCTGTGTCTTTAAACCTCTTGGGAGAAACTAAGAATACTCTTTTCTCGCTAAGATTAATATCTCATAGACGGATAGGAATTTTTTTCAGAGGCAGGGTTTGGTCAAATCAGGTATTGATTCTCTGGAACTCCACTACACCTGAAATAATGCTTTTAAAGTACTAAAAAATATATAAATATTTGTACTGTTGGCAAATGTACATTGCTCTGTCACCACATACCCAAATGCAGAAGAAAATAAAGGCTTCCTTTCTGTTCTGGGTCATTAGAGCAAAGCCCTAGGAGGGGATTTATAACTACACAATTACAAATTATGAATGTGCATTTGTTCAAGAACTACACCCTGTTGATTTGCTATTTAGTTTTCTTATTGCTGGCTTTTTGCTTTGCTCTGTAGGACAGCGACTGCAAATTTGGCTTCTGCTCAGACTGAGGAATCGCCAAGGATGTTGGTCCTATTCAGAAATGCACAGGGTATATCAAAGACGGAGCTTGCAAACGTACATATTAAAACCCATACATTACCCACACAATGAAAACCCTCATCCCACTGGACACGGGAATCTTGGGGCTGAGTGTGAACGGAGGCCTCTCATGCTGGAGGCAGCTGAAGGAATGCTTGGCCTCCTTAATTATCTAGTTACAGGGCTTCTGACCCTGCCTGGCAAAGTCCTAGTGTTTCCTTAAAGGCCACCAAAGGAGGTGATGGGAGGAAGAGGGAAGGAAGGGGTGACCATGGGGCTTCCTACTGTACTCCCACTCAGTTCTTCAGATTCGATGTGTTCTACATACTAGCCTTTTCAGTATGATTTCCCTTCAACAAAAGGATCCCCCAAACACTGGGTAATGGAAGCAAGGAGCTTTCCTATGGGATTAAGGGGCTTAGGGAGGAGCGGGATTGGCCATGGTACTTGTTTTCTTTCTGGGTAGAAGCCTTAGAGCAATGGGTATTGGCTGGTATGCCTCAAACTTTCCTATGTGTGATGGCTTATTTCAATGAATGTGTGGGATTCATTCTTGTTCCAGCTACTGCCTTTCAGATGGAACACAGAGCCATGTGGTCATGCAGTGGGATGGGGAGGGAAGGTAATGTGCGGCTGGGGAAAGGATGGAGGGATCAAGGAAAGAGCTATGTTTCCCGGGACAAGTGAGAACTCAATACCAAGAAATTATAATAGCATTGACCAGGGCAGTAAAGAGCTGTATCGGTCACTCAGCATTGAAGGACAACCTCGTCAACCCTACAAGAACTCTGGGAAGTCTTCTTTTTTGAATTTCCTGAAACGGGTACTCTTATGTTATTAATATTCACCTTTTAATTCCAGCAATCATCCTGCTAAAAAATCTGGTTAATGAAATTGTGTGGTGAATATATACTGTTTGAGAAACACTGCAAAAAAGGGTGAAGGAAACAGGTGGCCAGACTTGCTGAGACTCATAGTACGGGCAGACAGCTGTCTCTTTCCTGCTAGGGGCAGATTTATCAAGGAGTTAATAAAGCTTAAACTCCAGGGCCCCTCACTAGCATGTGCCCTCCTGAGTTCTGGGGGTAGCTGGGAACCACAGAGTGTTCAGGGAGGAGGGAAAGCCAGGGAGCCATCAGAAAATATTTCTGGTAAGTTGCTAAAGAAATTGCAGAAGAAAAGCACCCAGATATTCAAGATTCCAGAACCTGGATCTACCACTGGGCTCAACCTCTCCCCAATCCCACATCCTCCCCACCCCGTCTCCAGGTTTCACACACCTTTCAAACTCCTATCTCTTAACCTGACTTTGTCTGTATCGCTGCTGCTGTTTGGCGGCCCCGTGCTGGTAACTGAGGGTCAGTTTGGTATAAAGGCTCTAGTTATATAACCCCAGGAGGGGCACAACCTTGACTCTACCAGAGGATGTTTCAGACACTTTCCCCCTAAGGCGATCCCAGGACCCGTGACAAGCGGGTAGGAACTACCCTGGGTGCCCAGCAGCTAGGAGCTGCAGAAGGTTGTACACAGCGGTCATTCCTCCACACCCAGCTGCCAGGATCACAGCACTCATGAATTCGGAGGCCTGAGTTTCCATCCTGGCTTCTCCTCCAAGTCAGTTTCCTTGGCTATTTAGTTGTCTTACAATTGCTTTCGAGGATCAAACGAGGCGATAGAGGAAAAGGATTGAACAAATGCAAGGACTGAGAGCACGCTGTTCTTTTCATGAAGGGCATTATTTAAGTAGTGATTAAACAATACATTTTAAATATAGATTATACATGATTTGATGGATAAATATTGTTTTTCTGGAGCACTAACACATAATCGTAAGGATGTGAGGATCTGTGGTTCGCTGTTTTTATGCAACTCTCAAAATTCCCATTTGGCGCCAGACGGGAAGAGTGACGTTGGTTCAGAGGAGCTCAGTTATCTTCCATTTTCTGCTGCTTCTTCTCAGCAAGTCTCCTGAAGACGAGGAGTCTTGCGTTGTTGGAAGGACCTGCTACTGTAGGTTAAGAAATACCTATCCTTTCTTCTTGAGAAAAATAAACTGATATCTTGGATTTTTCCAGGGCAGACCACATTTCAAATACTGCATTGTTTTCCCTGTAAATACACTTATCTGGGGAGAGTCTCCTGCCCTGATTTTTGGGGGTCAGGAATTACGGGCATTATTGTGTTCTGAACTTCTGTGAAGATGATACCTTAAGGCCAGTTCAAAGGCAATCCTGTGTCCAGGAGACCAGGAGGAGGAGATTTTCAGTCCATCTATTTTCTCTGCATTCATTCACTGCCTTGGGGAGTTTTCTGAGTCTTCCACACTTAGAAATTACAAGTGACAAGGGAGTCTCATTTACACAAGATGACACAGAGTCTACACAATCCATCATGTAACTAGGAAACGTAAGTGCTCGATCAACCTATTTTCACAACCACATGTCATCTAAGTCTATCCTTGTTTTAAGAAAACAATGTGGACAACACAGGCTTGGGAAGCCTGCAATTCATTTAATTGCATTTAAAAGGAAACGCTGCTTGAGTCCTTTCCCAGCACTGGCTCCGGCCTCTCCAGGTGATAATTAAGCATTAGAAGCTGGCGGTGTGATCTCAGGCAGCAGCTTTTAAGGAGGATCTGGATTTAAATGAAGCCACCAGTGCTACGTGCAGCTAAGAGTCTCATGTCTAGCGCCTCCTCTTCTCAGGCAGCCTGGGCTTGGGGTAGATGCCATCAGAATGAACAGATGGCCAACCGATTTGCCAGTTCTGTTGGGATGCCTTTAGTTGGGGCCTTCTTTCTGAATGGACTACCATGTAATGCTCTTTAGTTTCTTAATATGATGATTATTTAGTTGGAGGGAAGTTATTCACAATGTATTGAAAACTGCTTTAATCCGAATGTAATCCTAATCATTAAATGTCTAATTTACCTGCCTAGAAAAGGGCTACATGCGTCAAGGGAGGTGAGGGAGACTTGGCTTCAATCCAAATCGCCCAGTGACATCCAGCGTTGGTTAGATATTCTGACTGGCTTAGTCCCTCACCATTTCTGTGAGTGCTTCTTTGAGGCTGGGAGAATTACAAAGACCGTCTTCCTGGAAAGAGGAGGGCTGGTCTTTCAGTTAAGGCTATGCAAGTGACTCCCTACTTGAAGTATTTCTTCAGAGGCTCTGATTCAATTCCACATAATTGCTACTGATTTAATACCCAGGCAATGGGGATTTGGCAATAGAAAAGGCACAGTCCTCACTCTGAAAATGTCTTAAAATAATCCTGTTACAGACGAACAAGGCTTTTAAGCTTACTACACCCTTTGCTTTATATTATCTCATTTAATTCTCAGACTGTGAAGGCAAGGTGGGGATTACTAACCTCATTTTCAAGATAAAGAAACAGACTCAGAGGAATCCAGGGACTTGCTCAGTGTTGCACAGTTGGGGCAAGAACCCGAGACCTTTGTCTCTTCAACAGCCTGTCTACTTTCCACCCCACCCCAGGAATCAGAAATGAGGAGAGCTTTTCTGAGCACCTGCGAGTTTATTGAGAACAACCGGTGGGCATGGCTGCAGGTACACCACGCTTGTACGGCAAAGCTGATAGAACGAGAGTTCATCTGTGTTTTCTTACTGAGAATCCCTTGGTGGTGAGGTAATCCTATTTTCCACATACGTGTAATTGCATTTGGCTTCTTAAAGACTTTCTGGTGGCCAATTTCACCACTTAGGCTTCAACCAGCAGCCTGGCCACAATCTTTCTCCCCTCTTCCCAAAGCTGTGATTGGGGCCACCGCTAGTAAAAGTGGAGTGGGATCAAGGAGGGAGAGATCATTAGGGACGCAAAGTATGGGTCTTCAACAGAGGTTCCAGACTCCAACGTGAAGGCTGGATGGTGAAGTCAGTGGGTGAAATACGCCAGGGGGGGCAGATGGAGCGCTGGAGAATGTATATTTCTCCTAAAAGGGCATCTGGTACTCAGTGCCCGCTCATGGTCGCCACGCTTCTAAATCAGGCTCAGGTTGCCAGACCTTGAGATGGTTTCTCAAGAGAATCTGGAAATCTAGGATTTTATGTAAATTCTCCTGATTAGATTATTAAATATTAATGTTGATTCAAACATTTTTAAACCTCTGTGGGTCAAAAACAAACAAAACAGTCCTTGAGTCTCTTTTGCAACCTCTTCTCTTTATAAGTGTAATATAGGGTATTTATAAGTGTAAAATAGGGTATTTTTAGGAGAAATGCACCCAGACATAGCGATGCGTCTTATTACCAGAAGCATCTTTATTACTAGCAGGGTCCTGTATCTTTTCCACATTTGTGAGAAGGACAGAAAGACAGAAGGGATTAACAAACTATTGGAGTCAGGGTGTATACAGAGCTTCCAAATTATCACTTAGGCAGGATCTGTTTGAATATCCACCTTTATACCTTTGAACGACAGCTTTCGTTTTTCCCCATGTCCATCACCTGATAGATGAGGCCTTCGTGCAAAACCTTCTCATGGCACTCACAGACGGCAGGCTGGGGCAGGGGTCATACGCAGACTCCTGCTCACTAGCTAATGTCACATCTTTCCCTCGCATCCAGGAAAGCATATTGGGGTCTAAATAAGTGAGATTGCTAAAAGTAGAGGAATGGCCATCCATTGATCTTAATTAAGTTTTTTAAAAGTAAATTAATCACAAACATCGGTATTATACCTATCATTAGTAATGGTCATTTGTGACACAACTCACAAAATTTCAGGACAACATAGTTAAGAAACATTTAAAAAAATAAATAGGGTATTTGCTAAGCTTCCCAGATAGACGAGCACCCTCCACCTGTGGTGTTTTCAGTCAAGGCATGGTTGGTTGGGTTGACTCCCCCAGCTCACATATTCGCTTTTAGGGTATCAGTTACAAGGGTCTTACTTAGGTATGTCACAAGAGACACTTGGACTCTTAAGAAAGGATAAAAGAGATAAAAGACCATGTTGTCCAAAGCAATCAGTGAGTTAGAACCCAAACATTCTCATTTCCCTAACTGGCAACAGGGAGCCCCACGTTATCCATGCTCTTTGCTCCACGAATTGATCCAGAAGCTGAGCACTAAAGCTTTCCCTGTTATCTCCCAAGTTAGGATGATCTGCTTCCTTTCCACTGCATCAGAAAATGAAAATTCAAGAAGTGGGAATAGAAACCCGATTCAAAAAAGAAGAGGAAGACAGAGAGGTGACTGGCAATCTGATATAGTATGCCTCCTGGGGAAAACGTGTCTGGATCTTAAAGGCGGACTATGACAAAATGAGAGCAGAAACAAGTCTATGTTTTCTAGGTCGCCATAGGGAACCAATCTAACCTATTTACAGGTGGTCTTAGGGGAAATATCTTTAAATAGCTATTTGTCACCATCTTTTTCATCATCTTCCATGATCACTTTGGGTCTCTCGTCCCTGAGCAGTGTCACACCTGCAAAACAAAGCACAGATCTGCAATTAAGTGCCTCTAAGTAAAATATTAGACGACCTTACAGCATAGACAGTACACAGGAGCATGGCAACGCAGAAACGTTTTAATGTCTGCAAAGCTAAAGGTGCCAACAGAGAGAGAGGGAACTGAGGGGCCTTATTTGGCCTTCCCAGAGGAGCTGTGGCTCAGTGAGAACACCGTTATGGTTATAAGAGATGCTCAACCTAGGTGTCAGAGGCAACTCTCACCCCCTTCTCTACATTCTACATTTAAGCTTACAGCAGTAGGATGGAAGCATATGGATTTTGGAGTCTAACTGCTTTGGACCCAGTCTGCCACTCACTTAATCTGTGTTGGGCCAGATAGCACCTTCAGACCTAAGTTTTCTTGTATGTAAAATGAGGGCATTAATATTTATATAAAGGGTTATTGTGACAACTAAATGAGAAGTATGTAATAATTCTTAGCACAGTGCTACAGCCATGAGCAACTTAGTTCTTCCTTTCCTTTCACAATTTGCTAGTTTATTTTCCCTTTGAAAAGAACTGGTAAGCCTCATGAAGTCAAACTAAACATATTTTACTAACATCTGGGAAAATATTGAGCTGAGACTCTGAACATGCTGCTTCTGAATGTCAGTGCTGGTAGATGATAAATTTTATGTGGTTTAGAACAAAACGAGAAAATAAGGAAAATGCAGTGAATTTTTTTCATACAGCTATATGGCTACAATTCTGTCCTTTATTTTGAGATGATTCTTTTGCTTATCTTGGGGATTAAAATATCCTTTCTTCTATGAAATTTTAGGGGTGTTAGATGGTTGTTTTGTCAGTATCCTTACTAGGAAAAATTCGAAGTTGCTATCCCTATGTTAGGCTCACAATATCTTGTTTTTAAAAGTTTACTAGTCGGTGGAATTCAGAAGCCTGAGCACCATTTTCTGGACTGATCAGCCCAGAAAAAACTATCCAAGGAGGTCTGGACGGTTCTGCTTATCCTGTGAATTGTGAAATCGGTCGTTTTAATAAAAGGAAAGGGAGCTGTGATTCAGGGCCAGTCCTCCATGGTTTCTGTCATCCCACTCCAGTCAGTCAGCCTTGTTTACCCACCTCTGCCTTGAATCACTCCCCACCCTTCTCAGAATCAGAGACCTTTCTGTTCATGAAGCATTTCATAAAGATCTAAACTTGAGGGAGGAAAGCTGTGCACCCCAAGAGGCCTTTCTACAACGCTGGAGTCCATTCAACAGTGGCAAATTGACGAATACTATGTGTTGAGCTTAATGACTATTCCTTTGATTCAGTCCCTCGTTGGTTCATATGGGTTCTTTACCAATTAGCTGATATTTATTGGAGGAGAAAAACAATTTCAAGAGTCTGGCTGAAAATAAGGCTTTTGCATAAATCACTTATGAAGCAGAGTGGGAGATATTTTCTCTTATACCAGTTGCACAGAGGTTTGGATTTTAATTTAGAATTAAGGCTATCTTGATAGAAGAACACAGAGTTAGCTATGCTGAGCCCCCAAGCATACCATCCTTCCTTCCTTGATATTTCTTCACATTACACCAAATTTGGGTGGATTCAATGTGGACAGGAGCCTTTAAATTCCCAGATCCTAGTCAACTTTCTGGTTATTTTAAGTATCCTTGACACCTAGTTGTACAAGTATCTGGGCCAAGAAAAAAAAAAAAAATCCTGGGATTTCAGGGAAGGGAGGAGGCTGTTAAATCATCAAGGTCAGCCCTTCCCAAAGTGGGCTAGGTTTCCACAGCGACACAGGAGATACTTTCAAGTGGAGGTGAGCTAGTATATTAGTATACTATTATACTATTATATAATAGTATATAATATAATATATATAATAATAATATATATTATATATAATATATAATAATAGTATACTATTATATTAGTATAATTAAGCATTAGTATAATCAAGCATTCATTTTAATGTCTTATAATTTAAAAATACATGGTAGTTTATCAAAATCCTGATTTCATGGATATCATTGCTTAGGATGATATCAGCAGCATCTCTATGTCGTCACTGTGTGCTTATCCTTGACGCTTCATATCATTGCCTTTGGTTATTCGAAGATGAACGAGATTTAACAAACACTCGTCTATCTGATTTAACCCAGTCTTGATCCTCACATTTTCCTGTATAAGCGGAGGTGTATTATTGGAGAAATGTGCTCTAGAGCCAGAAAGCTTTCCCTTCATTGGCCACTGAACTTGGAGCAGGTCACTTAACCTGTCTGAGCCTCAGTTTATTCGTCTGTAAAACGGGAGGAAACATAATTTGTATCTCCCACAGGGGGTGATCCCGCCAAGATAGATTTAGCCCAACATTCTTTTATGCTTCAATCACACCTTACATGAACCTCTGTTAAAGTACTTGACACGTTGTAGGAATCATTGGACAAGACATCGTCTCCTTACCAAACTATGAGATTCTCAAAGGATATCCTAACGTCTAGCCCAGGACTTGGAATGTAGTAGGGATTTAGAAAAATGTCACTTCGTTCCCTTTCCCTCTCTATGTAGAAGAGTTTAGGGCACTCGGTTGCTTCTTAGAGCTTGATGTGTTTTTAAGGCCGAAGCTGTTAGTCCAAGGTCTCTAAAGGGTCAATTAGCCTTGCAGCAAGCTGTTTTAGGCCATGATCCCCGCCAGAGCACCATCTAAAGCCAGTCACCTGCATTACAGATGTGTGCAGATCTAAGGCAGCCAGAGCTAAGACACCACCCCTCCTGGTAAACCACACCAGAGAGCGCGCTCTATTCCCGGCAGGACAGAAGAGGTGTCACTTTCAAAGGACACATCAGGCTCCTTTCTACAAGTACCATATAGAGCTTTGACCTCCAAGTGTTCACAGCTCATAGGCCAATTTTTCAGGAAGTTTCTCTTCAACGCTTGCAGCCTCATTATTCATTACTTTCTCCAGTTCCTTTTGCCACAGACCTCAACTGAAGACTTCGCTTCCTCTTAAGCAGGTCTCGGCTACGCAAATCTGACCAATCCCAAACCAGTTCTCCCTGCCCTGCAGTTCCTTGGCCCTGGCAACTGTGGGTCACATTGAGAGCAAAGCTTGGGCTGGCAAGGAAGCCTGAGATGACTCCTCACTGCTCAGAGGAGTTGTCTGATGGTTGGAAGCTGTCAGAGAAGCTCATTAACCTCAGGGAATGAAGGTAGCTAGCTAGAGATTTAAAGAAGAGAGTGAATCCCTGTCCAGCCTTCACTTGCCAAGGGCTAATGAGAGGAGATGTCTCCAGAGTGCATTTTCCCGTGAGTTCCTCTCAAGACCCTTATTAGAATCAGTGTGTCTCTCTGAACCTCTGCTGAAGGCTCCATTCTTATCAGCCTAACTAGCATTTCGATTACTGCCAAATCTTTAGATACTAAAAGGCTCTTCAAAAATAAAGTACTTCAGCTAATATGCTAATGAAAGCTAGAATCATAGAACACTATCTATAATTGCAAATACTTGCAACCCAAAGATTTGCTGATTCAATGAATTCCATAATGTATACAGGCCACTGCTCCAACTCTTGTGTACTTTGCACTGTTTGATAAACATTTTTTATTTGTCCGGGAAGCTGCTCTCTTAGGATGTCGATATTGAGACGTAAGCAGCCTCCATTCCCAGAGAAATAGAGCTTAACAGTTTAGGAAGTTCCTTGAATCAGCAGGGTTCTATGGAGAGGTAAAACACTGTGACTAGAAAAATTCTTACCTTTAGAAATGATTTAACTTATCTCAAAGAATATAAGGTTCTTGAGGACACGGGGAGGGGGAAGGGTAAGCTGGGACAAAGTGAGAGAGCGGCATGGACATATATACACTACCAAGCGTAAAATAGATAGCTAGTGGGAAGCAGCCGCATAGCACAGGGAGATCAGCTCGGTGCTTTGTGACCACCTAGAGGGGTGGGATAGGGAGGGTGGGAGCGAGATGCAAGAGGGAGGAGTTATGGGGATATATGTATATGTATAGCTGATTCACTTTGTTATAAAGCAGAAACTAATACACTACTGTAAAGCAATTATACTCCAATAAAGATGTTAAAAAAAAGAAAAGAATATAAGTTTGAAAAGAGATACAGGTGAACTAACATTTATTGAGGACTTTCAACAAGCCAGGAACTGTGCCAGGTGCTTTATATACTTTATTTAATTGTGTTAACAACCTTGAGAGACAGATTTTATGGTTCTCCTTTCAGAGATGGATGAAATGAAGGAGGCCCTTATGGTCTGTTTCCCAAGGTCACAAATCTAGAATGGAGCAGAACCAGAGATCAAACCTACACCTGTCTGATTCCAAAGCCCATGTTCAGTGCTGTGTACTAAGGTAACTCTCTGACCGTCAGTATTTTTGTTCCTCTACTAAGTCTTCCCCTAGAAGGACTTCAATAAAAACAAATACAAGAATGAGCAGAAAATAATCAGTCTCCTAACGGAGAACTTGAAACTGCTAAATCATGATTGCCGAATGGAATATCTAATGAACAGATACTTATTGAGCACGGCTATAGAGGAGGGACTGGACCAGATATCAAGGTGAATACCAGCAACGCAGGGCAATCCCAGGCCAATTCTCATCGAAAAAGTCTTTGATGTAAGTCAATTTAAATAACAACTACAACAACAGCAACAAAAACAATAAGGATAATACTAAAAGAGAGGGCAAAGTCTTGGTATTTGCATGCCCAGCTCTAATACAGAGTTAGTTCAGAATAAAAAATATGCATTTGGCCTTGGAGGGGTCTGTTGGCAGAGACTTTAAGCTGGCTGAGTCTTAAAAGGTGACTAGAATTTGGACAGAGGCAGAGCTTGGAGGAAATGTGTGATGGGTTGAAGGATCAGTATAGGTAGGGATGCATGTAACCTATGAGAAACATGGCCGAGGCAGGTTCAGACCCTCCCAACTGGTCCTTGGTCCATTTCTCCAGACAAGTGCTTCCTCATGCTCCATTCCTCCTTGCCTGGCTCTTCTCAGAGGTCAGTAACCCTGTCTGCTCCCCTGACTGTCTTTCCATGATGTATTCTGAGCCGTCTTTCAATTTTGTTATTAGATGCAATCATGGGAAAATACAGTTTTATAATAATGACTAAATCTCATCTCCTCCCAAGTGTCCCTTCTGGATTGCTAAAATGCTACCAGTCCAAACCATAGCATGGTGCAATGAAAAACTGCTCACAGATGAGACAGACCTGGACAGCAGCCCCAGCTCTGTCATGTAACAGTGTTTGAACGTGAGCATAATTTGACCCATTCATCAATCGTTCTAATCATCCCACCATCAATTAGCCAATCAGCCATCCATCCATCAGTTTCATCAACAGAAGACTTTAGAGTAGCTAAGTTACTTAAATTCTCTCTCAATTTCTTTATCTGTAAAGGGAGATAATAGTTACTGTGTTATTCAGTTGATTTTTGAAAATCCACAAGACATGTAAACTCAGGAGCTAACGTTAAGTAGGGTTTCAATAAACATTAGCATATTTTCTCTTCTGCCATTCTCCCACCCCCAACTACTATATAAAACAAACACGCACTCCGTCTTATACTCTAACCGTGATTGTGTATGTCTTTCTCCCCACCTTGTACATAAAATTCTCAGGGACAAGGCTATACCTCACACGCTGACTGCCCTGCCCTGTAACGTGGGGTTGTGCACATAGTTCAGCAAGATTTTTTGGTTTGATTTGACACATATTAAGAGAGCTATCATTATTTCTGCAGCTCTCTTTCTCTCCCTTTCGCTCTCTCTTTCTCTTCTTTTGAGGATTTGGTAAATATATACAGGTGTCTTGGGAGACTCAGCTGTCAGCCATAGAATGCAAGATTCCTGGAAGACTGGGGAGGAGGGTATTTAAACTCTTTTCAAGGACCCACTGACATTTCTAGTTCATTGGCTCAGTGAATTCGACCAGTTCTGCTGAAGCATGAGTTATGCTCTGATCATCACCCAGCTCCAAGTCAGCCCCAGGGGAGCGGCCAATGAAGGTAAGCCTGAAAGGCAGCAGTAAATGCTGTTCTTCCCCTGGGCCCTTCTTTGAGACACAGATTGCTGGGCCAGGACAAAGGCCGTGCCTCTGGCATGTCCAGATGTTAAGCCTGTTGACCTGTTTCCATCACCCCCTGAAAATGCCGTGCACCAGCTCTTTTACCTGCTGCAAAGGGGGACACGTGCAGGGCAGGTGTGTCTTTTCTCCGTGGCTTTTTCTGATCCAGGTCAGTGTTATGAAGAGCTGGACTCATTTTGCCTTTTGGATGTCTCTCTTGGACATCGTATCTTTTAATTAAATGTTCTGAAAGCACACCTGCATAATTAGGGGAACAGAGGGAGAAACAGGGTCAAATACATGCATCTATATTTGCACATACACCTGGTGATGGTAGTCAGCAGATCTTTTCAAACATCTTAATAAAAGCAGTTTCTTTAAAATAAGAATTAGTATTTACTGAGGCTACACTAGAGAACATCATTTGTGCAAAGGATTTTACATGTCTGCTTTCATTTTAGCCTCACAAAACCCTGAGCAATTTAATATTACTACCACCGTCCACTCGCTGAGCAAAGTGAGGCAAAGGCATGTGCCTGAGGAATGGAGTCCAGGTCTGTCTGCTGTCAAAGTCCACCCGCATTAGAGCGATGGGGCCTTTGCTGTTCAGTAAGCCACGGGCTACACTCTTCACTGGCTTAATTAGTCCTCTACTTCCACCTACCTGCCTACTCTTCTCTCTTCTACGCGTGAAAGTTCTCTCCATCTGTAGAATGGAGAAAACTCTCTAAAAACAGCCTCCTCTATAAAACTGTCCACAATTCACTGCCCACACTGAGCTCCCAGGGTCCTTATCTGAGGACCTCCGTTATGATGTTACTTCTTGCTGTATATTTCAGCTGTTTATGTGTTTCTCTTATTTCTTATAAAACTGAAAGAAAGTTCCTTTTCAGAATGCTCTGTGTTCTATTTGTTTTGTATTCCCCTGAGTGGGTTGTGAATAGAGAGGACACTAAATAAATGGCCTGGAGGGAAGGGGTAAAGGAAATAAGACAAAACAAAACGTTTGGAAACAAGAGAGTGTCACATGCCACACGCAGGGTTGTTATAGAGACGCGTTAGCTGTTCACCAGACTGTTTCGCTCTTCTGGGCACACAGCTGGGCTGCATTTCTCTGCCTCCCTTGCAGTCGGGTGAGGGTTGTGACGGAAGGAAGTGTGTGTGCCACTTGCAGGCTTGCCAGTCCTCCACTCTGTCTGCCCTGGGCCTGCTGGATGCCTACAGTGACTTTAGAAGCCGTGTAGTGTTGATGTCCATTGACTCAAGTCCCTGCGGGACTGTTTGAAGCACAGCCTGCCTCCCCCGTCCCCAACTTCCACTGATGAGGGAAAAGTAAACCTGTATTGTGTTATCCACTAATATTTTGGACCATACATATATATGGTATATATATATATATATATGTTATAATGGCTGGCCTTATCGTAACTAAGACAAATGTAGAGATTGCAACAATGATTTAAAAACATCCAAATATTTAAGGAAAAAATTGTAAGACCAATGTGATCTAGAGGCGAGCAGTTCCCTTTTACAGATGTGCAAACTGACCTCACCGTCCGTTACCTGGTATGAAAGGTGGGATGTGCAGGGCCGGTGTATCTTTTCTCCTTGGTTTTTTCTGGTCTGACTCAACATTCAGGGTGACTTGTACATTTTTCCCTTTTCTTGGCTTCTTTTTGAGCTCACAGTCCTTAATAAACTGGTCTGAAAGGTCATCTGATTTTGACAAGACGCAAAGAAAAAAAGAATATTACATAAGTGTCCAGTCATGGACTGGTTGGATTCCAATTATACCTGATGATAGGAGTAGAAGTCGTTTGGTCTGAAAAAGAAAAGTATTTATTTATTGTGGCCTCTTCTACAGCGGACTTTACATGCATAAATCATGTAATAAAACTAGAATTCTGTAAAATTCCAAATGGAGAGAGCTTAAATGGGATGGATAATCAAGGCAAAGAGGAATTTTAAAATATAGTTAAGCAAGGCACAGAGTGGGTTTAAGTTACATTTCTGATGGGAGAACAGGTGTCAAATGCTCCTTCCCAATTTCCTTTGCTCAAGCCTTATTCTCTTTGGAGAGCCCAAGGGCTGGTACGGCGCCTTATGCTCTCTTTGGTCTTGTAGTTGGGTTCTGTCTGTTCCTCACTGCCTTCATTTCTATGACTGGCCAAGTCACACCAGTGATTCACACTTACACTTCAGCACTGCTCTTTTAAAAAAAATTTATTTTATATTCAAGTATAGTTGATTTACAATGTTGTGTTAGTTTCAGGTGTCCAGCAAAGTGATTCAGTTATACATATACATATATCTATTCTTTTTCAGATTCTTTCCCCATATAGGTTATTACAGAGTAGTGAGTAGAGTTCCCTGTGCTATACAGTAGGTCCTTGTTGATTATCTATTTTATACATAGTAGTGTGTATATCAGCATTGGTCTTTACCCTGCCCCCTGGCTTTGCAATTCTCCTATTTGCCTATCCTAACCCCAGGTCCTCGCGTCTTCTTATTCATCTCTTTATTTTCCTCAGTCCCCTGCATTACCTCACCAGAGCTTTTTTTTTTTTTTTTTTGCGGTACGCGGGCCTCTCACTGTTGTGGCCTCCCACGTTGCGGAGCACAGGCTCCGGACGCGCAGGCTCAGCGGCCATGGCTCAGGGGCCCAGCCGCTCCGCGGCATGTGGGATCTTCCCGGACCGGGGCACGAACCCGTGTCCCCTGCATCGGCAGGCGGACTCTCAACCACTGCGCCACCAGGGAAGCCCTCACCAGAGCTTTTGAAGCCTCGATTCTACATCATGTCCGTCAGATGTCATTGTATGTAATTAATTCGATCCGATCACCCCTTGCCCATTAAAGTATTCTCTCTGTTCCATTTTACTCCTCTGTGCTTTGGTTTACGTTGCTGTCCTTTGAGCTCCTCTGCCACTGTTCTAGCATTTGTTCATTCCGTAATGATTTATCTCCTGCTCTAGATAGAGCCTTCTTGGAGATTAAAGATTATATATCCTTTTGATAATTTTATTCTTAATTGCCTCTCCCACCAATAAATGCTTGCTGAATGGATAAATAAGTAGAGGTAGACTGATCTAAGTTCAAATCCTGACTCAGTTTCTTGTTAGTTCTGAGAACTTGGGCCATAGTTTCTTTTTTTTCCCTTTTTTTTGGGGAGGGCTTAATTTCTAGGAACTTTAATATTCTCTCAAATGTTAAGGTGAGGATAATATTAAATATGTGTGTGTGTGTGTGAGAGAGAGAGAAGAGAGAGAAAGGGAGAGAGAGAGAGAACTAAATTTGTTAAGGATGGTAAAGCATTTGATACATTTGATATATTTCATACCCTCAAAAAATGTTCACTCTAGCCATTGCTTACCCCCAATACTTTCCCCAAGGCTCAGAGGAAAGTCAAACCCTCCCACTCCCACCCCATCATTGTCTTTTCTTACTAACCCGAGTCCTGGGTGTCCTTTCTCATTTTCTAAGTATCCACAGCATTTTTACTCATGTTAACACCTTTAAAGGGTGATCTGATGATTACTTATGCATATCTTCTTGGCCCTCTTTTATGACAGGTGTCTTGTATTTTATCTCCTTAGCAACAATGAATAAATATTTGTTGAATGTATGCTTGAATGGATGAACTCAAACAGATTATGGATAAGGAGCTATCCCGTTAGGATTCAAAGAAGGTGCAAGGCAGGGAAGCTATTTGTCTCTCTGGAAACTCACTATGGCCTGGATACTGTCCAGCTAGATTTACAACTATGAATGATGTTGGGGAAATTCAGAGAGTAATTGGATTTTTTTAATCCCTCCCTCCCTCCCTCCCTCCCTCCATTCCTTCCTTCCTCCCTTTTGTTTTTCCTCTCTTTCTCTTTCTTTTGTTTATGAAAATATTCAGGTCACTTTTTTAAAAATATAGTGGATTAAATGTGCCAGACCTTTTCACTTCACTTTTGTGGGTCTAGACATAACCTGCGTCATTCATTCATTTATTTATTCAACAAACATTGATTAAACCTCTACTGTATATGCCAGCATTGAGCTAGGACTAAAAAGAAAAGTAAGAAATGGACCTTGCTTCCAAGTTACTTATGGCCTATTGGACGTTATATCTGGATGATCCTTTGTTTTAGAAAACCCAATACATGTGAGGAACCAACTATCAGAAATATTTAGTAACTATCATTATGCCTGCCTCATCAGAAGATCATAACCAAAAAATCAAACAGCATCATTCTTCAGCCATATTTAATAGTAATAAATATTTCCTTTTATCTGGGAGATTTTAATAATTTCATCCAATCATTTCAATTTAATAAGCATTGATTGAAATTGTACTATGTGTAAGGCATTGGACTATATGAGTTTATGTTTACATGCATGCAAAAAAGGAGATGAGAAGGGGACTTTATTGAGTACTACTTATGTGCTAGGTGATTTCACCTCATTTTAGTGTGTGGGATGGACCAACATCTTTTCTGATTCGTCAATGCCTGTGTTCTACCAGACGTTAAATATTCACACCATCCTGAATATATTATCTCATTTAGTTCTCACACCACACCCACGAGGAAAGGTACAGTTATCCCTAACTTGCAGATGAGGGGACTGAGGTTTAAAAGGCTGAAGATTCCACTGCTGTCAGGTTATGGCATCAGGATTAAACCCAGGCTCTTGAGTCTATGTATCTTAATGCCGGGCGGAAAATGTAATTTTAAAAATGTATTACCACAGAGCACAGTTCATTTCCCCCCATATTATCCATACCATAGACATTTGTTGAATGAATTAAAGTGGCTCAGAATGAGTGCTGCCCAGCTGTGGGGGGAAGTACAGGCTGGCTATGGACCAGCCATGCGTCACCGTTCAACCCCAAGAAGCGATTCAGGGCACCGTACAAAGAGCAAGACATTTCCTTCAATTTTGACTTTTACTTCAATTGCCTTTTCTCCCATGTTTGGAGAAATCCTGAATATAAAATATCTTGATGGTAAATGGGGAGAGGGGAGAGGCAAAGGGAGTCATAACCAAGTGAGGCATAAACAAAGGCTATGAATATGCAAAAGGCCCACCCATCAAAAGTCTGAGTGTCTCATTTTTAGAAATGGGTAGAGGCAGAAATGTTTCTGGTATTTTCATTACAAATGTTATGCAAAAAGTCAGTTCTGGAAAGGAAACAGATTGACAATAAAGCAGAAAAAGGCTATTTAAAATTCTGTCTTGATAGGCAAAGAGAGATATTTGAAATATTTTATTGGCACTGCACGTGGGGTGTAAGTGTGCCGGGAAGGACTGGAAACAAGCTATAGTGTCACATTCCATTTATTGCCTCAAAAATGCTCTGCCTGGGACTCTGTCAGACCCAAAGAAGAGGACAATGCCTTTCCCCTCTTTTTTTAATTCTAATGAACTTCTCTACAGTGCTTCAGCTAATATTTACGTGGCAGACCCCACAGACCCACGGCTATTTGCCCATCCATCTGGTGTTGGCTGTCATCAAAAGTCACAAACTATCAGGTTTCAGGGGGCCTCCCTCTGACTTGCTTGCAAACTGAATGGCAGGGATGCCCCCTTTCTGACTTTCACCATTGACATTCACACTGAAGCATTTACCTAAGTGGCCACAACGAGGGTCAAGCTTGTCCAGTCTGTCTTCTGAGAGCTCCAGCGGCTGCATTTGCTCAGTGGACATCATCAAAGGAGGGCCCGTGTGTGGATTTCTTCTCCAGCACCACCAAAGTATAGAAACAAGTCCATTAGTACCTCTTTTGTTTATTTACTCACTTGTTAAATAAGTATATCTACTGAGCACTTACTACTATGTTCTCCATTCAATCCTATTTTTAAAGTCTGCTTCTTCTACTTAGCTACTAGAAGCTCCAAACTTAAGATTTAAGCCAAAATAAATGAATCACACACACACACACACACACACACACACACACACACACACAGATTATCAGTAATTGTCACGTATCAAATGTTCAGTATTTGCTGTCTTTCAGAAGCACTGTGGGAGTTTCAAGAATGAACACTTGTAAAGTCTGAGAATTAGAAAAGAGTTAGCTGGGAGTTACAGAAAATCTTGATTAAACCTTGCCTGTATTTTTTTCTGTTGAGTTCTGCAAAGTAAGATTATGCCTATTTCACAGGTGAGGAAACTGAGGATCAGAACATCTAATTAAGTTATTTAGTCACACATCTATTAAATAGCCAAGCTTGGATCCATCTCCATGTCTGAAGACTCTCACTAGAGACCCAAGACTCTTAAAACAGCGGCTCCTTTGAATCGAAATTGAAACAGGCTTCTGGTTTCTACCATTACATGCTTATAACTATGAAGTAGTGAGACTTCTTCCCTATCCATATTACAACAGTCGTAGAGACGTGGTAGGAAAAAATCTAGGTCTTGAAATGGATCTTTATTATTTTCTCCCTAGAGATTTCTGACATTATAGCAAATCTGTTTCCTCTTCCTCCTCCCACCATAGCCCATTTTTCCTAAACCGCAAATCCATTGAATTTTTCAGAGCTATTAGTTGTAGCCATGGTCCAGAAGGAGTAGAGATTCAGAATGGACATGTGTCAGGTCTGAATGAGAAATGCATTCGTTGAGATTTATAGGAAATCTTCATTAGAGTCTGCCTATATTCTGTTTCTTTTAGATAATTTATTACTCGTGTCCTACCATAGCAAGAATGGTTGGAGAGCAGTAAGATTAAAATGACCCAACTGGTCGTTTCTTCTTGAGATTCTTGGATACTGGCATGCAGAGGAACACACAGACCAATTGTGTTAACATTTCAAGCTCACAGAATTAGTTCAACTCAGTTGTCTTCTGAGGAATAAGCCAATGTTCTCTGGGAAGGCTAGAGGGCCTCTCCTCCTCCAAGCTGAGATCATTGTGTAGCAGATGGAGACATTAACGGATTACTTGAGCCAGCTTTTAGTGTCATTCTGAGCAGACTGACTTCACTGAGTGACTTCGGCAGAGATCAATTCAGACCATTGCTTTTAGTGTTTGTATAGAGACTGCCAACTCCCTGGGACCATAGGAAGTATGCTGTTAACTTGGGTGGCCGGCCCCTACCTGCTTGCGTGAAGAGGAAAGCTATGGGACCATCATTCAGGATGAGTGGGCTCAGTGTTGGGGTCTGGAGGCAGAGTCATTCAGATATGGCCTGTGTACCTACTCAATCTTTCATCTCTTTGGGCAGAAAGTCATGGGCCCTGTCATAGACTTTGTGCTGAACACCACCCCATGCAGGAACTAGTTAAAATATTCCTTCTCTAGAAGAAGAGGCTGAGACTCAAAGAGCTTAACGTGACCTACAATTAGTTACATATTTAGAGTCAGTCAGCGTTTGAACTCAGGCCTCTTACCTTCTCCTCTAGGTCCTCTCTGGCAGGAGTACCCCTCTCCTTCTCTCCAACCTAATGTAAGCTGGTTTTTGTAGTTGGATTATATGGCTGCTCCTATGTGCTCCATAGCTGGTTTATTTAATTTGAATCTGAGCTTTCAAGTCAAAGAGATCTAGGTTAAATTTCAGCCCTTTACCTAAAAGCAGTAAGACTTTGATGAAGTGGCTACATCGTCATGAGGTAGTGAGGATAGATGGAACCCAAGTGCAATATAATCGTTTTTGCTCTTTCTGCCTACAGTCTATTGCTGCTGTGGTAAAATTTGCCCAGGCGAGCATCTTCCTGGTGCACCCACAGACTGGTACCCGGGGACATAGGGTCTTCTCTGCCCCCATTCTTAGCCTCAGTTTTCTTATCTGTAAAATGGACTTAATAATAACTATCCCAGAGTTACTATGACGATTAAATAGTAGCTATGTGCTTTGCACATTGTAGGTATCGAGTAAATGTCAGTCATGTAACATTGTCTATACCTTACTAGCTAGCTAGCTAATGAAGACCAGCTAACGAACTGAACAATTCTAAAAATCATTGACTCTTTCATTTTCATCTAGATGCTGACCCATGGGACAGCCAGCCACCATCCGAGCAAATTGGCTTTCACAGTATTGGACTTGAGAGAAAGGAGGCTGCCCTTGAGAGACGAGCTGTGCAAGTGTCAGAAGTCCACGGACAAGGTAAGGGTACCTGGTGACTAGTCACAAAACTGACACATGCCTCCTCCCCAAGGTAGCACCTAGTGTCTATGGGGGACACATCACTATTTTAAATCAGTGTGAGGGAAAAAATGATGGTAAGCCTCTGTTTACTAGGAGGCTGAGAGATGATTTTCACATTTGGGATTTTACTTTACAAAAATACTCCATGCTGGGCAGGGATGCATTTTGCCCATGGGATTAGAAGCTACGTTTACTATGGATGATGTCACTACAGTATTCTTGGCTGTAAAAAAAAAAAAAAACCTTCACACAAAGAAAGGAACGGGTACACGGAGGAGAGAGGTATTTGGAGTTTAGCATCACCTTATTAATGACCGTCATTTTATCTGCCTGTTGAATCTTAGTACAAGATGACCCCGTCTCCCTACCCCCTCTGCATTTCTACCCTCAGTGAGAAGGGTTGCTCAGGATAATTGAGCCACTGTAAGTCAGCAGCTAGTCTAATTCTTGAACTAGGAAATGGAATATTTCTACTTCGTATTCCTGACTCTGCCCATGCGTTTCTCTCTTTAATTCAGTCTCCACCCCAAGCACAGCATATGGGTGTTGCTTTTGTCATGCTGCCAGGGAGTGTTTCATCATCTCCCTCAGCAGCTCGCTGTAATCAGGGAAATTTCTGAAGAATCAGCTCTTTCTTTCGTACCTCAACACCTGGTACCCTGGGTCTTCAGATTCCAACCAAAGGGCTAGGGACTGAAGAGATGCTTTGCGGGTATTTTATAAACTATTTTCTAGTCAAAGATTTGTGATCCTTTAGCATTCTCTTGCCGTTTATTGGTTCAGTGTGGTCTCTGAATTTGAATACTCACACAGTGACGGCTGGGACCACCACTGTGACTGTCAGTATTGGCCCTCCCAACCTCTCCTGAAAAGCCTGGGGCCACATGTATGGTGGAAATCAGGATATTTTTATTATGTAACGCCTCCAGAAGAGTCTCAGGAAGCTCCACAATCACAGGCATTACTTCTGTAGCAAAAATATGAATATTCACACTAAATCACATAAATAAAGCCTACAAAATGATTCACATCTTTCACGTCAGGTTTAGCTACCAAATGAATTTATGTTGAACCTAACAACAACAAAAACTTTTGGTTTTCAGATTTTTCCATTAGAGAAGAAAGAGCTGTGGGTCTGCATTACTTTTCTCATTGTTGTTTGAAAGAATGTGGGTGTTTTGCTGTAGCACGTACAAGAGACCAGGTGATGGCATATCAGGGGTTTGAGGAGGTTTTCAGGATTGTGACGCTAAACTCTCGTAATTCCTCTCGGTAATTCTTACATTCCTTTTCTCAGAGAGACACTTGTAGACACAAGTACCACTGAGAGAGGAGATACATTAACTGATGTCACAACACACAGGGGTTATTAATGATAAAGGTCTCTTTCTCTTTTGAGAACAGGAGAGGAAAGGTCCAGGGAGCTGGGTGCCGGGGAAGGAAGCTGGCTAGGTTGCAGGGCAGGAAGGCCAGAGCAGCCTGCTGAAGCCGAGGACACCTTTGAGGGAGCCTGTCTCCACTAGCTCAGAGCTGGTTCCTATTTCAGGAGGATAGTAATGCTATTTCTGCTGCTAAAAAAGATTGGTCAGTTCACTTTAAGGTCAGAAACTGCTCTGGGCATGTGGTCCTTTCTCTTAACACTGAGTAGATTTCTCAGTTGGGTGTTAGCATATGTAGTTTAATTCATAGAAAATTCCTCACTGACTGTAAGCATTTGGTGCTGTGAGGTGATATAAGGTAGAAACAAATGCTTGGTTGCTTGTCCCACTCTCCAGCTGGGTGAACTTGGGAAAGTTATATGTCCTCTTGGAAACTTAGTTTCCACATCTGTGAAATGGGCACGATAGTGGCTCTTCTCCAGGGTTGTTGAGAGTATTAACAGTACCATGTGTGTCAAGCTCCCAGCCCAGATCCCAGCACATGCTACCATTTTAAGAATGTCAGTTGCTTTCTTGGCTCTTTTAGTCCTCTGCTTGGAATTACAACATGTACATCTAAATTGAACCATTGGAACCATTTCCTTGTCCCATCTCTGGCCTTTTCTGAAGCTAATGATGAGATAAGAACAATCCAACGTACAAACCAGCTGCAGAACACCCATTTCCAGGCCTTGGGAACATGCTAATACCGATTCTCAGGAGCCAGCTGACACTTAGCCGAGTCACGTGGTATTCTAAAGAATTTCCCCAAATTAGTCAGACCTGGATTTACTTGATGGAATAAAAAGTTAGAAGGTTATGTCCACAGCCCAAGGCGGTGTCTGGTTAAAGTAGCCTCTGCTTATGTAAAAATTCACATCTTTTGTCAAATCTTTTTTTAACCTGAGGACTGAATTCAGGTTAAAAGTACCGCGTTTTTAAATCAAATTTATTCATTTAGAAGGCCTAAATTTGCAGTATTCCTCGAGGAATGACTCTTCCTCGAAGTAGGACAGAGAGGGGATTTTTTTGATTAGGACACTCTCCTCAACCTTGGAAGAGAAGCCTCCCTACGCTGCTGTGTGAATACGCAGATATTCCTGTGTTCATCATGAAACTTTGCAATTTAATTTGCGGGGACTCTGGTTCTTACAGAACTCAGGAGTCCGCCTCCCTTGGAAAAAATGACTTGCAAGTGGTGACTTTCCCAGCTCCGCATCTAATTCCGGCTTAGTCTCACTCCAGAAAGCATCGCCATCTCCCACGCCCCCTGTACCACCAGCTGCAACCTTCTTTGTCCCAGCAACCACAAAAGAGCTGTAACTTATTGGAAGCTTGCTTTTCTCACCATAAAAGTTCTCAGAGTAAAAATCCGAAGCACTTACCAGTCAGTGCAGGTGCTGAGATGAGAAGGCAAGTGATGGGGAGGAAGTGTTTCCTCTCTGAAGCTGGGCCGGCTCCTCAGTGGCAGTGGCTGCTGCTGCCCGGCTTCAGCTCCTCTTATCAAGGGACCAGCTGCCGCTGTTGCCATGGGGATGCTCTGTTTCTCAGGCGCCAGGGCAAGGGGGATGGAGAGGGAAAGAGGACTCATCTCGCGGCCACTGCTCCCTACCGTAATAATTGTCCATTACAAAAACAATGCACAGAGTAGTGCTTTGAGGGCCTGGTGTGCAAGGCTGGAGTAGTCCAGACAAACAAGCTAGGTCCTTTAATCCCCATAACAACCTTATGCAGTAGGATTTTTTTGGCCTGGCTTTGCAAATATGGAAGTTTAGGCACAGAGAGATTAAGTGACTTGCCCCAAAGGTGCCACAGCTAATTCTGACCCTCAAATCCATTTGAATTTAAATTCAGAGTACTCTCACTCACCACTGTTCCCTCTTGGAGTAGTATGCTGATGAGAAGACGAATTATAGTAGCAATCGCTGACATTTACATAAGGTTTCCCACATGCCAGGCGCTCCTCTTTACACATATCAACTCTTCAACCCTCATAACAGCTTTGCAGGATAAGCTGCTGTCATCATGCCCATCCCACTGATGTGAAATTTGGGGCCCAAGTTCTCACTGCTAGTAAATGGTGAGGGCAGGGTTTGAACTGGGCATTGAATGTTAGAGTCCATGCTCTTAACCACTTTACAGTCCTGTTCACCAGTGAGAGCATTTTAGAAAGAAATAAAGCATAACAAAGAATGCAGCCCTCACCGTATAGGTGGGGTATGGAGGGCAGGAAAAATTTGCTCCTTCAAAGGAACTAAACCAGATGTTCTACTATTAGGAATGCACGTGCACTCCAAGAAACGCTTAGTGTCAAAGGGTATTTAAACAAGTTGTGCCGGAGGTGACATGCTGTCAGATGGAGAGGAAGGGTCCATGTTTCCCGTTTGCTCACTGGAGGAAATGTCCTGTGTTGATTGGAGGAACAGACGTTTGTAGTCACTGGTTTGGGCATCAAGAGCAGGGAGGTCAGTCTGGGAGATCAGGTAGGGATCAGTATAGGCTGGAAGGACTTGAGATCCCTGAGGGTAATCAGGAGGCTACCCACCAATCCTGCCCAAGAAATGGGTTCTCCCAGAAGAGGTCTGAGCGCTTTCCATGCATGTTGTTTTCTTTCTTCCCTGAAGATGCAGGCTGTGCAGTCCTAAGAAGCTCCTCATTGACCTCAACTACCAGTTAGTTCCCGGTATTGAGTTGGTCGATGCCTCCTTGACATTTGCCAGCATCTCAGTAATAGAGCAAGAACTCATAATAACAAGCTCATCCTGAGGTTGACCCCAAGGGTTAGAATTTCTTCAAATGCCGTGGTAGTGAATCAGTAGAGAGTAGGCTTCCCTGTTTGATCCACCTTGTCTTGGTCCTTATTGGAAGCTCTAGGACAGAGATGAAGGCTGCCAAATGGTAATGCTCCTGGCTAGGAAGGGAAACGCCTGCATGCTGAGGCAAAGTCCCTAAAAGCGGCTCTCAGTTCCAAACTGCCTGCTTTATCCTCTTACCAGCAGCCTTGTTGGCCAACAGGTTAGCAGCATCTTCATCTCCAAACTTAGGTGGAAAGAATATACTTTCTTCCTAGACTTCTCAATTCTTTTTTAAAATTAAACCTTATTTTTTTTGTATAACTGTAGACTCACTTGCAGTTATAAAAAATAATACAGAGAAATCACCTGTAGCCTTTAAGTAATTCCTTCAGTGTTACCATCTTGCAAAACTATAGTAAAATATCTCAACCAGTGTACTGATATGGATACAGTCAAGATACAGAGCAGTCCCGTCATCGCGAGCCTGCCTCACGTTAGCCCTCCCCCCTACCCAACTCTTCCTGCCCTTACCCACTCCTTAACCACAGCAACCACTAGCCTGCTCTCTATTTCTATAGTTTTGTCATTCCAAAAATGTTATGTAGCTGGAACTGTACAGTATGTAACTTTTTGAGTTTTATTTTTGTTTGTTTGTTTGTTTTTAACTCGGCATTGTTCCTGGTGATTCATCCAAGTTTTTTCATGTATCAATAATTTGTTCCTTTTCATCACTGAGTAGCCGTTCCACGGTATGCAGCAAAGCTTAACCATTCATCTGTTGTAGGACATCGGGATTGTACCTGGTGTTTGGCTATTACAAATAAATCTGTTATGAAAATTGATGTTCAGGCTTTTGTGTGAACATAAGTGTTCATTTATCTGGAATAAAGCCCAGGAGTGAAATTCCTGGCTCCTATGGCAATTGCAAGTTTAATTTTATAAGGAACAGCCAAACTGTCTTCCAAAGTGGCTACACCGTTTCATATCTCCACCAGCCATTTATGAGTGATTCAGTTTCTCCACATACTTGTCAGCATTCGGTGTTTAATTTTTTTAAAGTCATTCTCATAGGTGTGTAGCATTATCTCATTATGGTTTTGCTTGCATTCCCCCGTTGAGTAACAATGTTGAACGTCTTTCCATGTGCTTGTTTGCCACCTGTATGTTTCTTTGGTGAGATGTGTTTTCTAATTAGGTTGTTTGCTTTTTGTTTTTACTGTCGAGTTTTGAAAATTCTTTGTATATTCTAGATACTAATCCTTCTTTACCAGAAATACATTTTTGCAAACGTTTTCTCCCAGTCTATAGCTTATCTTTTCAAACTTTTAGCAGAGTCTTTTGTAGAGCAAAAGTTTAAAATTTTTATCGTCTCATGTATCATTAAATTAACTTTAAAGCATAGAATGTTGAGATTATTTCTGGGGCCCTTCAGAGAAGCTGAACAGTGTTAGGAATTTTAAAACACTCTTCGTCACAATTTCCCAAGTTCAAAGGGAACATTTTCAAAGAGAGAAGAGAGTATGAATTCTTTATTTCCCCTTTGGATAGACATGTACTTCTCCGAAGTTCAGGTTGTTGTGGTGGTGTTTTTTCCAGGGCTTTCTATGCGCACTTTAATTGATTATGCCCAACCCCCCTTTTAAGACAGATGTAAACAGCAACTGTGATGGCAGATGGTAATGTAAACCTATACCTCAGAGAGTTCTAAGTAACAGCCACATATGTGCAGAGTTGAAGTCATGGACCCTTGGCCTACAGTGTTCCCAGTGTAAGAGCAAGGAGCCATTGTGTACGTGACATGATTTGTAGGTCCAAGAGCCCTCTGATGAGTGGCTGAATTGGCTTCCGGCTTCATTCCTGATGGATGCCTAATGGTAACTAGCTTTAAATGAACGTATTTTCATTTTAATCACAAATATTCAATCTTTATGAATAAGAATGATCACAGTGATAGACATTTTCAGACAATTTATTTCAGTCAGTAATCGATAAAATGTGCACTTGAAATATTTGCCTTCCAAAATCAATCTAAGGCAGTTTCTGTGTTGATGGGTGATGGGGCTCCAGCTTTTCAATTAAGAAAGAGAGAGAGAGAGAGAGAGAGCACTGAATATTTGTAGGCTGGTTCTTATCCCAGACATCTTGCTGGATCACTTTGGTTACTTGCTTCAACACTCAGAGAGGAGAATTACGGTTTCAGATCAATATCTTCTGGTAAATAAGTGTCTCTGTTTTGCTTTGGGAAGCTTTGAAAACAATTTTAGCTCTTTATAACAGAGGACTGTTTGACTTTATCTATAGGAAATTCTGATATCATTTATTCACATCTAATTGAAATAAAATATAGAATACATTTAACCTTCCAGAAATTGTCAAATACTTAAAAAGTGCTTATGGAAATAGGAAGTAATATTAATTCACTTCAGATAATTGTAGATTCACATGTAATTATAAGAAATAATATAGTGAGATAGAACCTTTTCTGTATTGTGCTCAGTTTCCCCCAGTGGTGACATTTTTTAAGACTATAGCACGATATCACAACCGGTTATTGATATCCATACAATTCACCTATCTTATTCTGATTTCTCCTGCTGTGTGTGTGTGTATTGTTTCATACAATTTTATCACCTGTGTAGGTTAGTGTATCTACCACCACTGTCAAGGTACTGAACATTTCCACCACCAGAAGGATCCCTCATGTTGTTCTCTTATTTATTTATTTGTTTATTTATTTATTTATGGCTGTGTTGGGTCTTTGTTGCTGTGCGCAGGTTTTCTCTAGTTGCAGCAAGCAGGGGCTACTCTTCGTTGTGGTGCACGGGCTTCTCATTGCGGTGGCTTCTCTTGTTGCAGAGCATGGGCTCTAGGCTCGCAGGCTTCAGTAGTTGTGGCATGTGGGCTCAGTAGTTGTGGTGCACGAGCTTAGTTGCTCCGTGGCATGTGAGATCTTCCTGGACCAGGGCTTGAACCTGTGTCCCCTGCATTGGCAGTTGGATTCTTAAGCACTGTGCCACCAGAGAAGCCCCCACGTTGTTCTTTTTTTTTTTTTTTTTTTGTGGTACGCGGGCCTCTCACTGTTGTGGCCTCTCCCGTTGCAGAGCACAGGTTCCAGACGAGGAGGCTCAGTGGCCATGGCTCATGGGCCCAGCCGCTCAGTGGCATGTGGGATCATCCCAGACCGGGGCATGAACCCGCGTCCCCTGCATCAGCAGGGGAACTCTCAACCACTGCATCACCAGGGAAGCCCCATGTTGTTCTTTTTTAATCACAGCCACCTCCCCACCTCCCACTCCTGTATTCTTTGCCCCATCATAACCTCTGGCCCTCTGGCAGTCACTAATCTATTCTCCATTTCTATAATTTTGTCATTTCCAGAATGTTATGTGAATGGGGTCATACAGCATGTAACCTTTGGTATTGGCTTTTTCCACTCAGCATAATTCTCTGGAGATTGTTGCCTGTATGTTCTTTTTTCTTGCCAAGAAGTTTTCTATGGTACAGATATACCCCAGCTCGCCTAACCATTCACCTGTTGAAAGATATTTGGGCTACTTTCAGTTGTCATTTATTACAAATAAAGCTGCTATGTACATTTATGTACAGGCTTTTGTGTGAGCATAAGTTTTCATTTCTCTGGGATAAATGCCAAGGGGTACAATTGCTGTTCTGTATGGCATTTGAATGTCTAATTTTTTAATATGCAACACCTTTTATTCCAATCACCTCTCAAAACAGGTTTCAATATGGTGACAACTAAGAGAACACATACACGGGAATGAGGCAGTGGGTTGTTTAATTTTATAAAAAATTACCAACCTAGTTTCTAGAGTGGTTATATCAGCTTACATTCCTGCTAGCAACGTGTGAGTGACCTAGTTTCTCTGCATCCTCACCAGCATTTGATGTTGTCACTATTTTTTATTTTAGCTGTCCTAACAGGTTTGCAGTGATATCTCACTGAAGTCTTAGTTTGCATTTTGCTGAAGGCTAATGATGTTGAACATCTTTTCATGTACTTAGTTTGCTATCTTTATATCCTCTTCAGTGAAGCGCCTCTCCATGTCTTTTGCTCATTGTCTAATTAGATTGTCCAATTTTTACTGTTAAGTTTTGAGAGTTATTTATATATCCTAGATATTAGTCTTTTGTTGGATATGTGGTTTGAAAAGATATTCTCATAGTATGTAACTTACCTTTTCATCTCCTTCACATGGGTTTTACAGAAGAAAATTTTTAAATTTCATGAGTCTTATTTAATAGAGATTCTCCATTGAAACCATCTGGGCATAGACATTTCTTTTGAGAGCTTTCAAATTACACATTCAATTTCTTTACTGGTTCTAGGTCTACACAGATGACTTATTTCCTGTGGGTTAAATTTTGGTAGTTGCTGGTTTTCAAGGATTGGTCCATTTCTTCTAAGTTATTAAGTTATGAGCATAAAGTTGTTTCCTTATTATCTTTTAAGTGGCTGCAGGATACATAGTAATATCTCTTACTTCATTCTTGATATTGGTGATTTGTATCTTCTCTCTATTTTTGTAAGTCTTGCTAGTGGTTTATCAATTTTACTGATTTTTTTCCCAAACAACCAGCTTTTTGTTTCATTGATTTTGCTCTACAGTTTTCCTATTTTCAGTTTCCTTGATTTCTGCTCTTATCTGTATTATTTCCTTTCTTCTGCTTGCTTTGGATTTATTTTGTCCTTCTTTTATTAGTTTCTTGAGGTAGGAAATTCGGTTATTCATTTGAGACCTCTCTTCATTTCTAAGGTAAGCATTAATGACATAAGTTCCCCTCTCAGAACTGCTTTCCACATATTTTGATGTGTTATATTTTCATTTTCATTTAATTTTAGGTATTTTCAAATTTCCTTTGAGACTTCCTTTTGACACGTGTTAGGTACAGCAGATACAATAGTGAATAACATACAGTGTCAAAGTCCTTTGCATGGAATATGCCACGGGCAGATGGCCAAGGACAGTCACATTTTGAAAGTTGGAAGATTGCAGCAACTATTTACCTACCCTTCTGAAAAAGAACAAAACATTACAATCTTTCTGGAGGGACAGTGTTATATCATTTCGAGAACTGTCAAATTTTAAATGAAACTTTGGATTATTCCTGATATTTTGGTCTCAATGATAACATCTACCCAGGAATGGGGGTGACTTGGCTTTAAACGGCATGGGTGTCCCTACTTTGTGATGTCAGCTGACCCGCCTGAATGTCTCAGGGGATGCGCCACTTGCCTGTCAGGACCTGACATTGCAGCTTTCCTACGGCTCTTGACTGGATATTTGATCTGTGATACATCCTTGTTTTCCACACATACCTCACCTTTTATCTCACCTTCATCTCTACCTTGATTTTCTCTCATTTCCTACAGCTGATTCAATTCCAAGGCTTGCCCCACCTACATGCATTTCTATCTAGTTTCCAGGTCCTGGCCTATAATGGTTTGTCTTATCCAGTAGAGATCTAGAACCATGAGGTCTTTGAGCATCATTCTCACCAAAGGGGCCATAGTCCCACTGGCCTCAAGTGCATTTTTGACCCAGAGAGTCCCAATCACACTGACTGACCTTGAGCACCATTCTGACCCAAACAGCCATAGTCACCCTGACCTAACTACCTTTTGTTAAGTTCCCACTTCAGTCTAAGTATGTTCTGGTGAATTCTCATCATAACCTATCAGGTATATGTTATTTTGTGTTACAGGTTTAAAACTTGATTTTCAGAAACCTAGATCACTTGTCAATGTTGAATAGCTGCTAAAGAGCAAGGGAGTGGTTTGAACCCACAATCTATCTTCTCCAGAGTCAATGTTCTTCCCTTTATCTTGCTCTGTGATGCATGTGACACTTTCCCAGTTGTCTCTGCATTGGTGGTCTTCCCAGGCTTCATGCTCTTCTATTCTCTTGCATCAGTGAAGCAGACAGATCCGACCCATCTTTGCTCCCTCATGGAAGCCAAGCTGACTTTATTCTTTTTGAGTAACGTGCTCTCAAAGCTGGACATCTGGCTACTGTATAAAATGGTGATCACCACTCAGCAGAATAGCAAGGGAGCCTTGTGGCTTTTCTTCGGTTACTAATCCAAAGCTTTGCTTCAATATTAATTCTATCATGGCTTCTCTGATGCCCTATTAAGTAAGTGTCCTAAAGATGAGAAACATGCTGAAAATATGCTGACTAATGCAGCTCTAAGTCATTAAGGACACCCAAATGCTCTCTGGTCACTGGTTACCTCTCCAGCATGCGAGTTTGAATACACCTGTGGAGAATGAATTCATTGCCCTTTCCCATGCATGCTGCCTTCTAGCTAAGCTATTAGAATTTTCCAAATCTGAGACTTGCCTGGATTCTGAGAGATCTCCACCAGAGGCAACACAATAAGGGAACTGAGCCTAACCCCCACGGCGTCACCAAAGCCTATCAAATGTTACTGTAAGCGTTCATATAAGGCTGCCTTGTTGGAGGAAACCAGCGAGGGAATTGATGTGAGCTACCAGATGGTAATAGTGGCAGACACGACACATTGTTTATGGGGGCTTCTAAACACAGAGGGAGCAAGCACATATATTTTCCCAAAAGGCACACAGACTTTTAAGGTATATGCAATGCAGTTTAAAGCTTTTGTTGCTCAGAGAGAAGTAGTTAAATGAGGGGTTGTCACATTTGAATCGTGCTACGAAAATATTAAGTAAGTTCATTAACATAAAAAGTGTTGACTAAGGTTTTTATGCTATGGAAAAAAATCTTATAAAGTTTTAGGACTTTGCCTCTTTGGTTTCAACTGCATGAAAAATGACACACAATTTAGGAATATGTGAAAGCAAATTTTAAACTCAGCATGTGTTTAAAAGAGCGGCTGTAACTTCTGCACTTGATTTCAAGGAAATTACATGCCTCATATTACTACACGCATAAAGCCCGGAGGGAAACTCTCTTGCCGTTTGCCAGTGAGAAGGTCAGCTCCCCAGTTTCTGGCAGAGCCTCCATGCAGAATTTTGGCTTCTCCTTCTGTCTGGTACACCCTGGCCTGGAAGTGGCAGCTCTAGAATGCCTACATAGGAGCAGCCCCGGGGTGCACTCTGGTTGGAAGGGGAGGTTAGAGGGTCTGCACCAAAGCTGCATTTGCAAAGCAAGCACATGGTTATTACTAGATTGTATATTCATTTGTGTTTGGATTGGTGGTACACACTATGGGGAGGCTAAGTCTACCAGCCCTTGTCTCTGCCAGTGCTTCCAGAGAGTTTTTCTTACATTCCCATCACAATCCAGGAAGTTGAAATGATACCAATTGCCTTTAAGATCAATTTTAAACATCTATACCTAGAATCAAGGCTCACTTGATTTGATCTTTTCTTACCTCTCCAACCTGGTCATCCACGACTGCCTAAATGATTTCCTCCCTGTTCTCCAACATTCTTGTCTCAAGCATATAATATACTGGAAAAGAAAGCACAAGGTTTGAAATCATAGAGAACTGGGGTTAAATCTGTATCATGTCTAGTTACACTCTGGGTGATCACAGACAATTTAATCTCTGAGACCTCATTTTCCCACCTATAAATGGTGATAGTAATACTTGTCTTATACAGTTCGGATAAGTATTAAGAGCGATAATACCATAAAAGTATCTGAGGCAGTGCCTTGGCTCAGAGCTGTCGCCTAAGAAATACTCATCCTCTTCCATTGTCCTTTGCTTCATTTTTTAAATTCTCCCAACCCCCAAAATGATAAAATCAAATTTAATTTTGTCCAATAAGAACCTCCTGGATCAACTTAGACAAAATCTCTATTCGGAGGGTCAGTAGAACTTGGAAAATCATGTATGAGAACAACTAGTAAGAGGTAATACCTCCATGACCATTCAAAACTATGTTCATTAAAATCAAATCTGGGGAGAGACTTCTGCTACCAGTTAGAATATAGAGACTTCTGCTACCAGTTAGAATACAGAAAATTGGAAGATCCTCACAAGATCTTAAGCAAGATAAGCAAGATATCTTATACAAGCAAGATAAACCACAAAAATCAGAGTTTTTTAAAAAAAACCAATCGGAGAGTTGAGGATTCATAGAAAGCTAAATGAGCTAAAAGTCAGAGAGAGTGACTATTTTTTCCAGGATAAAATAGGCTTATGGCTGCCTTTATAGCTGGTGAGGTAAAGGAAGAAAAAGAATTCACTGTAGATAAAGATAAAAAATAATCTTAATGGCTGGGTATGAGCTGGAATATGGATTAAAATCCTCAAGAACCCTGGCCAGAGTGAATCTACACCTACTTGCTATTACTTTCCTAAGGGTTTTCGTTGAGTGCAAGAAGTTAGGTAGTATGCTGAGGCTGGGACAAAGCAGGAGGGCTGAAGGAAAGCAGAGATATCCTCCTCAAGACTCTTAATGCCTTCTCCGAGTTAAGCGTAGTGGTGCATTTCACTGAAAACTGCGCGCAGGGCAGGAGAACTAAAGGAGAATCCCCTTGAGGCATTTCAGGTCTTCACTGAATGCAGGGTGGGAACCCATTGAATGCAAGGATTAGAGAAGAAAGCCAAGGGAAATCACTCCAAGGCACTCTGGGCCATCACTAAGTACACTTTAGAGATGGTCAAAGGCTAGAATCTGGGCAAAAGGATGGAGAAAGATCTCCCAGAAATGCACAGAAGAGGGACTAAAGAGCAAAGGGAACACCTCAATGATCAAAAAACTGAAAGCAGGGCTGTCAAGCAGAGAAAGATACCCTATGGTGCTGAAAACAGCTGCTGGAGAGTGAATCTTAAAGAGATCTTGAAATCCCTAATATATGGAGTCTAAGCCCTGCTGAAGGGGAAGTCCTTATCCCACCCTGAAAATATTTGGAGCCAGTGGTGAAGTGAATCTAATGAAAGCTATAACAAAACCCCAACCCAGCTTAACTTCAGATTAGACTTATTCAGTCTCTCATGCTAGTGCCTGACAGAAGAATCAAAGTGCCCTTTTCTGGGGGTAAATATTATTCTCCTCAGTCTCTACCGTTCTTTTGCCCATGTCTGCATACAATAAAACATTCTGAGACACGCAAAAAAGCAAGAAAATATGATCTGTGGAAATGGTAACTGTGAATACACATAAAATACTTTTATTTTTCTCATTTCTTAATTTTTAAATGATAATTGGATGCTGAAAACAAAAAAATATTAACAATTTATTGCGGAGATTATAGACAATATAAGACAACAAAAGTTGGAAGGGAGGTAAAGGGAAGCAAACTGTTGAAAGGTTCTTAAGTTATATGTAAAGTGACATAATATCACTTGAAGCTAGACTGTAATATGTTAAAGTTGCATACCATAAGCCATACATAGAGCAACAACTTAAAAAAGAAAACACATTAGTATGTCTAATAAATCAAGAGTGGTGATGAGATGGAATCCTAAGAAATACTTGATTAATTCAAAAGAAGACAGGAATTGAGGGAAAATGGAGCAAAGAACATATGGCATAGAAAATATTAAGATTGTAGAAGTAAAACAAACAATATCTGTGATTACAGTAAATGTGATGGAATGAATATTAAAATTAAAAGACAGAGATTGTCCAATTGCATAAGAAAGAAAAGCCAGACTATATACTATTTATAAGATACACACTTTAAGTATAAAGACACAAATAGGATAAAAGCAAGAAAATGGGAAAAATATGTCAGGCAAATAGTTTAAGAAGGCTCAAGTTACAATATTAATATCAGACAAAGTAGACTTCAGTATAAGAAACATTACCAGAGATAAAGAGGGACATTTCATAATAACAAAAGGGTCAGTTAATCAAGAATGCATAAATCATTAGTGTATAGGTACGTAATAACAGAGTTTAATAAAACAATAACTGACAGAACTAAAGGAAGAAATAGAGAAGTTCACCATTATAGTTAAAGATTTTAACACTCCTCTCCGTAATTGATAGTACATGTAGAGAAACAATCAGTAGCAATATAGAAGATTTGAAAAACAATATCAACCAAATTGAATTAACTGATATTGTAGAACATTCAACTCAACAGCACAGAGTTTTCGAGGGCATATGGAAAGTTACCAATATAGACCATATGCTGGACCACACACACACACACACACACACACACACACACTCAATTTTTAAGGACTGAAATAATACAGAGTATATTTTCTGGCCTCAGTGGAATAAAATTAGACATAAAAAAACAGAATGTTTGGAAACTCCTCAAGTAGTTGATAGTTAAGACATACTTCAAAATTTTCCGTTAATCAAGAAGTGAGAATCAAGGAGGGCTTCCCTGGTGGCGCAGTGGTTGAGAGTCCGCCTGCCTATGCAGGGGACACGGGTTCGTGCCCCAGTCTGGGAGGATCCCACATGCCGCGGAGTGGCTGGGCCCGTGAGCCATGGCCGCTGAGCCTGCGCGTCCGGAGCCTGTGCTCCGCAACGGGAAAGGCCACAACAGTGAGAGGCCCGCGTACAGCAAAAAAAAAAAAAAAAAAAAAATCCATTCATGGTTCAAAAGAAGGTACAGGGTACAAGGCCAGTACAACTGAGTTATATTTCTGTAATAGGAATGCACATTTGGGAAATAAAATTAAAAATACCATTTACATAGAATCAAATAATGTGAAATAATTTGAGGTAAATTTAACAAAATATGTGTGAGACTTCTACCCTGAAATCTGCAAAGCATTGCTGAGAGAAATTAAAGAAGTCCTAAATAAGTGGATGGTTCTAGCATGTTCATGGATTGGATGACAGTATTGTTAAGAAGTCCATTTTCACTATTTATTTAAAGATTTACCTGAAGGCAAGTCTCATTCAAAATTTCAAAATTTGAATAGCAAAAGCAATCTTGAAAAAGAAGAACAAAGTTGGAGGACTTACACTACCTGATTTCAAGACTTACTATAAAGCTACCATAATCAAGGCAGAGTTATATTGACGTAAAGTGGGGTTTCACACCTTGGCACTACTGATATTTTGAGCTAGATGATTCTTTGTTGTGAAGGTTGTCCTGTACACTGTAGAGTGTTAAGCAGTACCCCTGGTCACTATCCGTTAGATGCCAACAGCAGCCCCCTCTAGGAGTTGTAACAAACCAAACATGTCTCCAACCATTGCCAAATACACCCCCTCAGGGATGGGGCAAAATCACCTTGGTTGAGGACCACTGGTATAGAGATAGTAGAGATAGATAAACTGAACAAGGAAACAGACCGGAGAGACCTACACTTATATCACTGGTTGATTTTTGACAAAGCTGCCAAAGCAATTCAATCGGGAAAGAAAAGTCTTTTCAGCAAATAATGCTGGAACAACTGGCTATTTACACAGAAAAAAAGCAAACTTTGATCTCTACCTCACACCACACAAAAGCATTAATTTATGATGTATCATAGACCTAAACAAAAAATGCTTAATCAATAAAGATCCTAGAAGAAAACAAAATAGTTCCTTCCAGAAACTTGAGGCAGAGAAATATTTTCTAGAAAAGATCCAAAAAGTATTAGCCATAAAATCGGTATTTGATAAACCATACTTCATCCAAAGTAAAATCTTTTGCTCATCAAAAGATAACATCAAGATGGGACTTCCCTGGTGGCACAGTGGTTAAGAATCCGCCTGCCAATGCAGGGGGCATAGGTTCAATGCCTGGTCCGGGAAGATCCCACATGCTGCGGGGCAACTAAGCCCGTGCGCCACAACTACTGAGCCTGTGCTCTGGAGCCTGTGAGCCACAACTACTGAGCCCATGTGCCACAACTACTGAAGCCCACATGCCTAGAGTCCATGCTCCGCAACAAGAGAAGCCACTTCAGTGAGAAGACTGCGCACTGCAACAAAGAGTAGCCCCCGCTCGCTGCAACTAGAGAAAGCCTGCACACAGCAAGAAAGACCCAATGCAGCCAAAAATAAATAAATTTATATATAAAAAAGATAACATCAAGAAAATGAACAGGCAGACCACTAACTTGGAAAATATATTCACAAGATTTACCTATGACAAAGGACTCATATCCAGATAATAAAAAGATCTTCTATAAATCAATAAAATGACAACTCAATAAATTGGGCAAAGGACTTGAGTAGAACCTTTACCCAAAAAGGTAGGCAAATGGCTAATGAGTATATAAAAATGTACATACTCAACAATGAAATATCACTACACATATTAGAATGGCTAAAATTTAAAAAAAGATGAATGACAGAGATGGCAATGAGCGGGGGCCAATGGAATGCTCATATCCTATTGGTGGGAGTAGAAAATAAAACATCCATCTTGAAGAATATTTGTTAGTTTCTTATTAAGTTAAATACTCATCTATCCTTTGACTGTAGAATTCCATTTCTAAATATTTACCTTAAAAGCAAAACTAAAACAAGAAATTTCAAGCAGAAGAAAAAATTTCAAACTAGAAACAACCCAAATGTCCATCAACAGGAAAATGGATGAAAAAAATTGTGGCATCCTTACACAGTGGAATGCTATATACTACAATGAAAAGGAATAAACAACTATAACACCAACAATGTAAATGAATCTCAAAACATTTTGTTGAGTGAAAAAAATCCAGATAATTATTGCATGATTATATTTACATGAAATTCAAGAACAGAAAAATATAATTTAATGTGAAAGAAATCAGAAGAGTAGTTGCTTGTGCTAGATAGTTAACTAAAAATAGGCACAAGGGAACTTTCTTGGAGTGATGTAAATATTCCTACATCATATTTGGGAAGAGATTCTCAGAAGTGGCATAATTAAATTAAAGGGAGAAAACATATGTCATTGTGCACTTTTATATTCACACTGGTAGTGTTAAAAGACTGTTTTCTAATAGCCAATAACAGAATAGTTGACAAACTTAACAGATATTGCCAAAATGGTATCTCAATATATTTCTAATTTCTTTCGTTTAAGTGAGGTTGAAGATTCTTTCATATGGTTAAGAGCCAACTGCGTTTCTTTTCTGTGAACAACATTCATATATCTGATCCTTTTCTCAATAGCTCTTATATGTTAGAGTTATTTCTTTGTCTATGATAGAAGTTACACATACTTTTCCCAAGCTTGCTATTTATTTTAAAATTTCCTTCATATTTTGCTATGCAGAAATTTTTTAAAAGTTATATAGTCAAATATATCATTTTTCCCTATCGCGTCTGGAATTTATATCATAGAAAAGATTCCTCCACTGCCACATTACAGGGGAATTCGACCATGTTTTCTACTATTTTTATGGTTGCATTTTCTGACATTTAAGCATCCGATTCATTTAGAAACTGGTATATCCTAAAAGAAACAGATTGAATTTCATCTTTTTCCATACGACTATCTAGTTATTTCACTTATTTAAAAGTCCACTCCTTCCCTTCACTCTGTATTTTGAGATGTCACTTTTATCCTATTCCAAATTTCTATTTGCTTTTGGGTCTATTTCTGCACTTTCTATTCTGTTCCATTGGTCTGTTCTGTCTATTCAGGCACTAATACCACACTGATTTAATAATAGAGGACTTATAATATGCTACAATATATGGTAAGACTATTCCCTTCTCTCATTGTTTTTATTTTTCAGGGATTTTCTGGCTATCTTTGCTTCAAATCTGCTTATTTTTTTTGTCCTTCAGGACTGCCTTATAGTTTTTCTCACTCAGCTTTTGAATATTCCTTGTTAAGTTTGTGCCTAGGTTTGTGACATTATCTTATTTTTCCTATTGTAAATGAGACCTTTTCTTTCGTTATGTTTTCTAGCTAGTTTTTGTTTATACGATGAGAGCTATGATTTTTACACATTGATTTTATAATCTGCTATTTTATTAAACTCTTGTGGTTTTTAGCAGTTTTTCATGATTCTTTGCATTTCTCATATATATATATATATAATTATCTCATCTATAAGTAGAGCTAGTTCTACCTCTTTCCTTTCATGTATCTCTGTTTTCTCTTTATTAATAGCGTCGGCTGATACAATATGATAATGCTTAAGAGTTGAGGAGACACTGGGCATTCTTGCTCCTGACTAGAGGGAAAGTCTAGAAGTTTTCCAGTATGTAGGGTACTATACTGGCTATTGGGTTGAGTTATTAAGAAGGTATCCATTAATTCTTTTATTATCTAGTTTTTTATATAGGATGGCTTCTGAATTTTATCAAATACCACTTCTGCATCTATGGAGGTAAAAATATAATCTTTCTCCTTATTTTTATTAGTATGCTGAATTAATTTTAAAGCCTTTCTAATATTTAACAAATGTTACATTCCTGGGGGGGCACTTAGTGTATATTATTTTTCATTGTGCCATTGCATTCTATTTGCTAATAATTTAAGATCTTTGTATTGATGTTCATAAGTGAGAATAGTTGTATAGTTTTCTTTTTGGTGTTATCTATTTCAAATTTTGGTGTCAATCTACTCTGTTTGCAAACTGAATTTGGAAGGTTTTTTTTTTGCTGTGCTCTGGAGTAGTTTAAGTAATATTAGTATTATTTGATTTGTAAAAAGTTTGGTAGAATTTCCCTGAAACTTCCTGGTCCTGGTGCTTATTTTGTCGGGAATCCATAAAACTATTTTCTTTTTATCTTCTATGGTAATTGTCCTGTTTAGACTTTCTGTCTCTGCTGTGGTTAATTTTGCTTCTACATTTTTCTACAAAATTATTCATTTTAATTTGTTTCCAAATTTATATACAGACTTGTGCAAAATTAGGGTAACATTAAAAATCATTTTCCAGTTGAGAGCTGGAGCATGTGTTAACTGGATGGGATGCTGGGACCACAGGCATAAACTGGCCTGGATAAGGTGGGACTAATGGTCGATCACCCTCTGCAAAGTTGTTTCTTATGATTTGTTAAAAGTCCCTGACTGAGGTTATTTCTCCTTCATTATTTCCCTATCTTGTCCTTTTATTCCCTTTAATTAGTTGGCTTATGGTTTGTCTATTTCATTTATTTTATTGAAAGAAACAGCTTTTGTATTGATCTAATTCTAGTATTTTTCTGTTTTTTAACTCATTAAATTCTGCTTTTGTCTTATTAGTTCCTTCCTTTGGCTTTATTTTGGTTTACTTTATTCTTTATTCTAGTTTTTGGAGTTGGCACTTAGTATACACACACATTTGTATACATATGTGCATATTTACTTATGTCATATATATATTTATATATATATATATAATTTCCCTCTCATTAGTACCTTATCACAGCTTCTGATGTGTAATATTTTCATTTTTGCTATTTTTAAGAAATTCTGTAATTTTGTTTTGTATTTCCCTCTTGACCTAGGAGTTGTTTAATAGTATCGTGTGAGTACATTTCTTAAAACTATTATGATTTAAAATTTACCTAGTTTTATTCCATTGGAGTCAGGGAATGCTCTTTGCACTATTTCTATCCTTGGGAATTTATTGAGGTTTTCTTTGTGTCCTAAAAAACTGTGGCCAATTTTCCTGAATGTTCCACGTGCACTTGAAAAGAAAACATACTTCCTGTTGTCAGTTTTCAGAGTTTGCGCTGGGTGTGTCTCGGACTCTGGTTCACAGTCCCTATTTCCACCCTTTTTCTCTGACCATTTCTGACAGCCCTTGGCTCTGTGCACTGGTTGTCTCTGGTGCTCTGCCCTTCGCTTCTCTGCCACTGCCCTGTGGAGCATCACAGGGGCCTCCTCAGCTGCTCCGGTGCACATGCTGACCTGAAAGCGTTATGGTATTAACAAGGCATTAATATCTTCTGAGGCAACTCTGGGAGACGGTAACCAGCGGTTCAATACTCTCTTCCATGTCTCAGGTAGTAGATTCTGAGATATATTGAACATGGCTCTTCAGATGGATACCTCATACCTGTTTTGTTTTGATGTAGATGTTATCAGTGGGTTTTGGTTTTGTTATCCTGTTGCCCTGTCTGGTCTTCTTTTTTTTTTTTTAATTGGTCATTTAGTGAGATTACACTTCCACTGCTGACATTTTCCCACAGTTTTTCTTTATAAATTTAGCATGTTTGTATCCTTAACCAGTATATTGTTTTTGTGTATTTGTGAGACTTACATACGTGTGATTATAATGCTGCAATTTGCCTTCAAAAAAAATTTTTTTTGAGATCCACTTGTGAGGTATGTAGTTGTGGGTATCAATTAAGGACCAGTCAGGAAAACAAACACCACTCTGGGTACATACAAAAGAAATTTAATACAAGGCAGTGCTTCCATGGAGAATGAAAGATCGGAGAAGTCAGGTAGAGGAGGATGAAGCAAGCTAGCCATTAGCAACAGCACAAGGCACTGCTACCATTAGGGCTGAAAGGACATAGGAGGTAGTCTAACCAGAGACCTAGCCGGGCCATCTGATGTGACCTAGAACCACAGCAGGAACTGGATTCATAGAGAAGGAATTGTCTGGTGGAGAATGGCAGAGATGTGGCCTACACTGGGAGAAGTCCACGAAAGCAGAGAAAAAAAGGGAGAAATACCCTGGATTCTCCCTTCCTCCAACTCCTCAGTCTTCAGGCTGTGTGTCTGATTGTCCAGGATGCATATCTAGCCAGAAGTCAGTTGTCAAGGGAACCCAGAAAATGTAGTTTGCATGAGAAGGATAAGGAATAGATCTGAATAGATCTGAGCGCAAACAAACGAGGATTAGCTGTAGTTCGTTCATTTTTCACTGCTGTAGAGTATTCCATTGAATGAGTACCCCAGGGTTCATTTTTCTATTCTACTACTGATAAACATTGAATTATTTCTGATTTTTTCCTATAGAAGTAATGCTCCCAGAAACATTCTTTATTCTTATCTCCTGATGCATATGTATAAGATTCTCCCAAAGATTTACTCCTGGCAGCTGAATATCTGTGGTAGAGTATGTCCATGTTGAATTATTCTAGGTAATACCAGACTCTTTTCCAAAGTGGCTGTAGCAGAATATATTCTCATTAGGGGTGTTTCAGAATTGTGTTTTTTCCATATCCTAATATAATTTTGTATTATCTGCTTTTTAAAAATATTTACCAATCTGATGGGTATAGAATTTTATCTTGTTGTTTTAATTTGGATTTTATTGATTGCCAGTGAGGTAAAATACACTTTCATGTGTATATGGGATATTAGCCCTTCCTCTTGTTTGTATACTTTGCCATATTTTAAATCCTCCTCCTTTCTATTATTGATTCATCTTAGTTAAAAAAAATCTATTTCCGATCCTAATATGTACTAAGTATATGTGTACCAAATATCATCAACTATTTTGTGAATTTTTTCCTCTACTTCTCGTGTCTTTTGTTGAACAGAAATTCAATGTGAATTACTTTGGTTTATGGATGTTCAATATGTGTTCTGTTTAAGAAATGCTTTCCCACAAAAAAGACCATAAGGATATTTTCTAATATTAGAAAATATATTTTCTAATATTAGAAAATATATTTTCTAATATTAGAAAATATATTTTCTAATATTAGAAAATATATTTTCTAATATTAGAAAATATATTTTCTAATATGCTAGGGTTGAACGTAGGCAACATAATCTAGGTATTTTAATGGAAAGGAGTTCAAAAGAGGGAGTTCTAACAAAATCTGGAGGCAGGATCAAAATAAAATCTATGATCTAGGGTGAAAAAGCCATAATGAGAAAGCTGCCATGGTCACAAGTCAAGCACAGCTTGTCTGCTCTGAAGCTGGTGACTGAAGGCTGCAACAGAGCCCAGCTACTGCTACCATCGCAACTGCCCTTCACGTCAGATGGGCAGGATGCTTGCTGCATTTTCCATCGTCTTGCTTGAAGCAGAAAACAGCCTAAAGCAGCAGGTGGGTGGCCTTGGCCTCATTGCCACCTTCTAAATCCCATGTGAGCACACCTATTTGATGAAACCTAATTTGTATCCTGGGCCTTAGCTACTGGGAGTTTGAGAAATGTCTTTTTTTTTTTTTTTTTTTAAGATTTCTGCAGTGTAGGGATACACATCAGAAGAAAGTAGAAATGGATTCTGAGCATTGGTCGACTGCATCTCACACCTCCTCTAAAACTTTCCCAGCTCTGCCTTCCCATTTAAGTCCTTAATTCATCTGGTTTTATGTTGTCAGGAAGGAATCTTATTTTATTTTATTTTTTCCACACGGATAACTGATTGTCCAAGTACTATTTCTTGAAAAGGTTGTTGCTCCTCCACTGATATGAGATGCTGTTTCCATCATAAGTGCAGTTTCTGCATACTTATGGGTTTGTTTTGGAGTTCTTTATTCTGTTTTTTGGGTCAGTTTTTCCATCTCTGTAACACCACGTTGTATTGATTAGTATATCTTTATATTTTTCTTGATATCTAGCAATATTCCCCTGATCTTGATCTTCTGCAGAAGTGTTTTAGATCTTCTTTGGGTTTTTGCTTTTTTTTTTTCATTCTAACATTTTGTTATGTAAATTTCCAAACATAAAAATTTGAAAGCATTTTACAGGGAATAAACATATAACTACAACCCAGGTTTTATCATTAACATTTTACTATACTTGCTTAGTGTATACCTATCCATCTACTCATCCCTCTAACTTTTATTTTTGATGTATTTCAAAGTATGTTGTAGACGATAACAGCCAAAACTGATGAATGATGGAAAAAAATCAAAACAGTGATTGCTTCTGTGCAGGCTGGGGCAGGGTTGACTGGGAAGGAACATGAGGGAACTTCTGAAATGATTGTGATATTCATTATCTTGAGATTATCTTGAAAATATCTTGAGTTGCACAGGTGTACCCATTTGTCAAAAGTTGTTGAATGGTATATTTAAGATTGATACATTTCATGATATGTTTAAAGGAAAAAGACTGAACACAGCTCTTGTGAATGAGATGCATACTCCTACAATTCGTTCTGGATTTTCTTCTAACTGCCCACAATGGTGTTTACTCCCTGCCCTTCGGCACATCAGACTCTTACCTTTTAAAGCTCGGTGAGGCACTTCACAAGCTGAGAGTGTAATTAAAACTTCAGAGCCTGATATTATTATTTAATCAAAACCAAAACTACTGGTGGGAATGTACTGATGTACTGAATGTACTTACACCAACATAAATTCCAAGTACATTAAATGTTTAAAAAGTACAAACATTAGAAGAAAATGCTGGTGAATATTTTGTAATATTTGAATGTGAAAAATCCTTCCAAGCTAACTAAAGCAGAGGCTATGAAAATAAAGGTTTATATAAAATTTAAAAACTGATGTAACATAAAAACTCACAATCAATTTGCAACATTTATGTCAAAGATTGAATCTCCTTAACCCTATAAAGAGTTCTTACATATTAAAGAGAAAGAGATATTTTCCCCTCCCCAAACACTGAATATACAAACAAACAACATACATTAGAAATGAAAAAAGAACTCTGACCCACAGTCTCTGCAGCACTCAGCACAAAATGGCTGTAAGTTGATAATTACTGTCAGCTTTCCTAATTTTTACCCCCGTCCCAACTCAGGACCAACCAGAGAAAGTTAACTATTCTCCCCAAACCAATCATATGAACTAGCTCCCTTCCAGTTAGTTCATTTCCAGCTTCCCCATGGCAGCAACTTGCAATCACGGCATTCTTGAAGCCTTCCATTCATTTCACTATAAAGCTTTCCCACTCCCCTGCTTGCCCTAGAGTCGGCCAAACACAAGCACTGCTAGCTGACTCCACTGTTACAGCAAGCTCTGAAATGAATAGTCTCTGCTTGTTCTCAGTTGAGTGCTCCTCACTTACTTCCGCACTCCCAAACATGTGCAAAGAATATGGATAGGCAATTAAAAACCAAGAAAGAAAAAAGAATAAAAGAAAAAAAGTCAGAAGTATATGTAAATACGTTTGATCTCACTAATATTCAAATACATGCAAACCAAATTCATTTATCAGGTTGGTAGAGTTAAATGAATGATAATGATTTGTGAAGAGTATGGAATAAGGGTCATTGTTGATGAGTTTACCTTTATGTTGAAACTGGGATAGTTTGGCAATATGTATCTAAATCTTTAAAAATGTTCACATTTTGACCCTGAAATCCCACTTTTATTAATTTAATCTACCAAAACTGTCTGACCTGTGTAGATACCTGACAAAGATATCTTTTCATTGTTAATAAAAAGGAAACAGGAGAAGCTATCGATGTATCAACATGGGGAATTAGCAGTATTGGAAAACAATTATAATAGGCTGTGATGCAGTCATGAAACAATGTTCATGTTTGCAATTGTGTAATTTTTTGAAAGATCATACAATGTATTTCCCTTCTTGGTAAAGTATACCTCCTGCCCCCTTGCCAAGCAGTTTTTTTGACATGAACACTTGGTCCTGAGTCTGAGGCTTCTGGCCCCAGGAGAGGGGAGGACTGATAAAGCTTAGAACATAGAAGTCATAGCTCAGCTTTGAGCATTTTAAAGTCCCTATCAAGAGAAAAAACATAAAAGCAGGGCTTTAGGAAAGAAAAATAATAATTTTCTAGAAAATTCCAAAATTTTTCACAAATCAAGGATCAATCCTCGGAACATGAAAAAATGGAGGTTATGATAAAAGGAACATTCTTATCACACGAGCACAAAAGCCCTTGTGGAGTCAGGGGTAGGAGAAGCTAAGAAAGAGATAGAAGGAGGGAAATATTTTAGTTTTAGTGTGGGTTTTGTGGCCTAGTTCTGCGTGCTGCTAGATCCTTGTTAGATCTCTGGGATTCCCTGACAGAGGTATGGGAATCCCAGAGCGAAGGGGAGTCATAGCATGCTTCCCACCCGAGCTTCTGGTTGAGCATCTCTGTGTCTGTCCCATGGCTCTATGGGGTGGGCATAATAGAAATGCCAGCATGGTGGACTTAGGTGGAGAGAGGGTCTGAGACAGGGTCCCATGATTCCCCACAGCCTGGGCACGATGTTGAGGAGAGCTAGATATTCCAGTGGGCCCCAGTCTGGCGATGAGGGTGGTGGTGTGGAGTGGGGAATGCACAGCAGATAGCTGACTGTTGAGAGCCAGTGGACCTGTGAGGCTATCACCATGGCACAAGGCAATGAGTGACCAGTGAGGTACAATAAGATTTTGTAACAGAGGTAGTTGGATAGTTTCATAGCAGTTTATAGACAGGGCTTGAGCCTGAACTTCTAAAGTTACCTGTGAGTCTACTTTAAAGCATAACTTGAATTTTCTAGAATCTAAGCTGTAATGGGACAACAGTTACCAGTTAGAGAGATTAGGAGCAAAATATCACAGGGAGATATGCAGGATCGTAAAGGAGAGAACATGGAAGAAAATTGCACTGAAGCGGGGGCAGGTTTAGAATTGATAAACAGCCTCTGAAATGATCGTTACAGTCACCAGTGCATGGGTATGGCTCAATTTTACGGAGAAGTGGGCATGTGGTATATGAATGTTTGGAGCTGCCTGAAAGACAAGGTGTCAAATCACTTTCAAGGTTGATTGGCTCCTGACATAGAAATATCTGGGTCAAGCGAAAGAGATACCTTGGGACCTGTCACGGGATGGGAGGAGGGCTGGAGGAGTCCCAGATGAGAGTTACACATTCCAAGGTTGAGCACAGTTCTCTGCTGAGCAAATCTCTTCTTTGAGAAAAACTGATGAATTTGAAAGGATGGGGGCTGGAGAAAAGAAGGGGCGTTTTTAGGCTTTTATTTTTAAATTATATTTGCTAATCAAAATTATATTTGCTAATCTGTAGGCTGCAATTTAGCCCCGAGGAAAGTGCCCATTGAAAATTGTGTTGAATAGCAGACCTCAAATCTCATTTTGTGAGTAATGGTCTAACAAAGCCTGCCTATTCTTTACCACCCACTTGAGCTTGCACGAGGGAAACAACCCCTAAGGCAAGAAGAGGAGTCTAATACAAATGCTGTTTTTCTACAGATGCCTTATTGTTCCTTTGCCAAATATATCACTGAAGACTAGTTTGTTTGTGATGTAGGAAAATCATTTGGCTGCTGTGAGCTAGAAAATTGGTGTGGAAAGAGTTGTCATGGACAAATTAAGTGGCCTATGTTTTACTTTGACAGTGCTATTTGGAGTGAAAAGCAGGTTTCCATACTAAATTGGGATAATGCCTTCTTTATAAGGATTAATTATATAAGAGTTTAAATTTTTCATTATTAATAGATTGCTCTCTTGTGAGCAGTGACCGTATAGCTTGTTTGAGGTACTAAAGGTTAACAGTGGGTCAAATATTCTGGATAGTAGTCATTTTCTGGGGCAACTCATGAAAATTGTTCTGCTAAATATAAAGCGACCTTGCTGTTTATGATAAAGAGAAAAGAAAGGAAGGGAAGGGAAGGGAAGGGAAGGGGGGGAAGGGAAGGGAAGGGAAAGGAAGGGAAGGGAGGGGGAAGGGAAGGGAAGGTGGGGAAGGGAAGGGAAGGGAAGGAATCTGACGTTTCTGAGTGTTGCTCAAACTGCTATGATAGGTCCTGGCAGGTCTACCTGCTTCCTTTCGCTCCCCCTGAGTCAATAACCCACAAGATAGCCAGACTAATCTTCTTAGTATGTTTTGCATCCTGTCACTATCCTACTTTAAACCCTTTGATGGCTTTTCATTACATTCAAAACAAAATTTAGAAAGATCCTACCATGGCTTGAGACCCTTCTGACCTGATCCCTGCTTCTCCCTCCTGGACTGGCTCCAACCTTACTTTCTCTCTGTCCCCTAAACAGCGCAAATTCATTCCCAGCCACCGTGGTGTACTTGCTGTTGCCTCCCTGGAAACACTGCCTCAGGTGTTCATGATTACTTTGTTTTTATTTATTTATTTTGCTTTGCTACCTTTTTAACACTTCATTGAGTAATAATTTACATACAGTTAAAGTGAACAATTTAATGGTTGTTAGTATATTTACAGAATTGTGCAACCATCACCATAATTTCAGAATAGTTTCGTCACCCCAAAAGAAATTTCGTTCGCATTGGCAGTCACTTTCATTCCCCTCCCCTGCCACCTCATTCTCCAGCTCTAGACGACCACTAATCTACGTTCTGTCTCTATAGATTTGACAATTCTGGGCATTTTATATATACAAGATCATATTGTAAAATATATGGTCTCTTGTGACTGGCCTCTTTCCCTTAGTGCGATGTTTTGGAGGTTTATCCTTGTTGCAGCAGGTATCAGTACTTCATTCTCATATTGTTTTATTGATTGATTACATAAATGCACTTATTTGAAATTTCATTGTTTCTACATATTTGTTTACTAGTCCACTGTCTATTTAAAGGGCACATACTCCCACTCAAGAAACCCTTTCATTTGATGTATATAGATAAACATACTCAGCAATCCCAGGGGGGTGAGTAGGTGGAGAAGTGAAAATTTGACAAATAATTTATCTCTGTGGAGGACTCAGGCATATGTGAGCAAACTCAGATGAGAAGCCTTCCCCACCTCCTCCACTATTATATCTAGGGAAAAAACCTGAAGGTTAGGGAAAAACAAACACTTGGATAGGGTGCCCCTTGTTTGTAGTTGTTAGGACCTTCTTTGTCATGCTGTGGGGGGGGGGGTTGCTCACCCAACCCAGGTGAGGGTCATTTGACTCTTTGGTAGAAAGTACATAGAAAGTATGCTTGTTGGACTTATATCGATTAGGGCCATGGGATTTAACAACTCTCTCAGTTAGATGTAAGTTTATCAGAATCTGATAAAATACAAATTATTTTATATCCGATAACAAATTCAAATAATACTTATCCAGTAGAGGGACTTCCCTGGTGGTCCAGTGGTTAAGACTTCGCCTTCCAATGCAGCGGGTGGAGGTTCAATCCCTGGTCAGGGAGCTAAGATCCCACATGCCTCGGGGCCAAAAAACCAAAACATAAAGCAGGAGCAATATTGTAAGAAATTCAATAAACACTTTAAAAATGGTCCACATCAAAAAAAAAAAAATTATCCAGTAGAGAAAATAACCCCCCAAAATATGATTTATTGCTCTGTAAGACATTACCAGTCTTTTACTTAAAGTAGAAATTTTATCAAGTATTTATTTGTCTTACACTCATTATATAAACAAACCTTTCTCGTGTTACTATTTATTGTTTTTTGTTTTTTTTGGCGGCACTGGGTGGCATGCGGGATCTTAGTTCCCGGACCAGGTATCACACCCACACCCCCTGCAGTGGAAGCACGGATTCTTAACCACTGGACCACCAGGGAAATCCTCGTGTCGTCCTTTAAATAAACTCTGTCATCTTCCTAGTTCCCTCCTTAATGAGTTCAACAAAACTTCCACAAATTTTCATTATGTATTTGAATGTAATGTCTTTTTTCTATAATCTTTTGGAAAATGACACAATTAACTTAAGACTGTAGTTTGTATGGATACGTTTGATTGCACTAAGAGAAAATCCAGTTTGGCATACAGACCTGATTTTGTTCTTTGGAAGGACACTAACTGCTTTTTAAAGTACGGTTATTAAGGTATAATTTACATACAGTAAATTCACCATAGTGTGGTGTGCAATTCTATAAATTTTGAAAAATACATCGTCATATTCCATCACTACAAGTCAAGATAATAGAACATTTCCATCACCCCCAAATTCCCCACTTAGCCTTTTTGGTAGTCAATGCCCAGCTTTCAATCTAGCCCCTGATAACCACTGGTCAGTTTTCTCTCCCTATAGTTTTGCCTTTTCTATAATGTTATATGACTGGAGTCATAAGAGTATATAACTTTTTCAGTCTGGCTTCTTTCAGAAGCATAATGTGTTTGAGATTCACTCCTGTTCCTTTTTATCACTGAGTGATATTCCATTGTATATATTTATAGTAATTTGCTTTTCCATTTACCGACTGATGGACATGTGGCTTTTTTTTTCTGGTTTTGAGAGATTATTAATAAAGCTGCTATAAACATTAATGTGTAGGCTTTTGTTTGTATATTTGTTTTCATTTCTCTTGGGTAAATACCTAAAAGTAGTAATTTCTGGGTTGTATCATAAGTGTATGTTTAATGTTCAAAAAACTGCTACACTGTTTTCAAAGTGGCTGTACTAGTTTGCATTCCCATCAGGAATGCATGAGATTTTCAGTCGCTCTGCATCCTTTCCAGTACTTGGTAGAGTCAGTTTATTATTAGTATCATTGTTATTATTATTAACACCATCCTAATAGGTGTGTTATAGTATGTCATGTGGTTTTAATTTTTTCATTGCAGTTTGAATTTGTCTTTCTCAATACTTTTTTTTCATGTGCTTATTTGCATTCATATGTTATTTCACTGAGGTATCTGTCTAAATATTACATCTTTTTGAAAAATTAGGCTGTTTGTTTTCTTATTATTGAGTGATGACAGTGCTTTATATATTCTGGATGCCGGTTCTTTATCAGATATGTGTTTTCTAAGTATTTTCTCCCAGTCTATGGCATGTCTTTTCATTTTCTTTCTTTTTCTTCTTATTCCTCTTATTTTTATTTGTTTATTTTAAAATTTTATTCTGGTTGGGTGCTAGTATTATTCTTTTTTTAAAAAAAATAAACTTTATTTTTAAGAAACATTTTAGATTTATAGAAAAATTGTGAAGATAGTACAGAAAGTTCCTATATGCCAGAACCCAGTTTCCCCTATTATTAACAGCTTACGTTAACATGGTATACTTCTTAAAATTAATGAACCAAAGTTGATACATGATTATTAACTGAAGTCCATACTTTATTCAAATTTCCTTAATGTTTACCTGATGTTCCTTTTCTGTTCCAGCATCTCATCCAGTATACCATGTTTACACAGTCATCATATTTCCATAGGCTCCTTTTGGCTGTGATAGTTTCTGAGACTTTGTTTTGATATTCTTGACAGTTTTGAGAAACACTGATCATACATTTTGTAGAATCTCCTTAAACTAGCATTTTTCTGATGTTTTCCTCATGATTAGATTGGGTTTATAGGTGGAAGGAAGACCACAGAAGTAAACTGTCATTTCCATCACATCATTTAAGGCTATACAATACCAACTTGCCTTATCACTGTTGAAGTTGATCTTGATCACTTGGCTGGGGCAGAGTTTGTCTGATTTTTCCACTGTAGAGTTATGTATTTTCCCTCCTTTCTGTACTGTGCTATTTGGAAAGATTTTATTATGCACAGTCCATACTTGAGCATGGGGGAATTACAGTCCACTTCTCTGAGGATGGAGTATCTACAGACATTATTTGAAACTCTTCTACATGGGAGATTTGTCTCTTCTCCCCATGTACTTACGTTTTAATCATCCACTTATATCAATGAGGACTCATGGAAATTTAGTTCATACCTTGAATAATAATCCAAGATGACTTTATTTTGTTGCTTAAATCGTTCCATCTTTTGCCATTGAGAGCTCTTACACTTGGCTCCTGTGTCCCTTTGTCATAATCCCTACTGGATTGTTTTTGAACTTCCTTTCTGGCATTACAAGTTAAGCCAGGCTAAGCTTGTATATTTCCTACCCCAGTCCTAGAATCAGCCATTTTTCCAAGCAGTCCTATTTTCTTTTATTTGAGGGTGATGTTAGAAACTAAGGTCTAAGTGCTAGGTGTGATTGATGCTACTGCAGTGTCCTTACTTCTAAGTCTGTTCAGCTGATAGGGAAAGAAAATATGTATATTTTCATGTACATTTGTAAGGTATATTAATTGGTAGTTTTTCTCTTGGAATATCTTTTAAAAATTTTGATATCAGGTTATAAAGTCAATACATAAACATTAATAGCCTTCAATATATATAAACAAAAATAATTTTTCTCCCAAGCTCTGTCACAGGGAGACATTCCTGTCTCTCCTTGGGGTGAGGTGAGAGGTTCTCTCTCCTCAAATTTCAAGTTACCTGGTTGCCCTGTGATCTCAGCTGTATGATAGATTTACAAAAATTATGATTTTTATCTAGCTTTCCTCATTGTTCATTAAGAGTGGTCCAACTTTATACAGTCTAAGAAGAAAGGGATCTCTCAAAAGTTAATCTATAATGTAGTTAGTTATTTTTGAATTCAGACATTTCATAGGAAAATGAGTTACAAGCCAGGGAATAAATTCCTCCACATCCCATTCTCTACTGCATCCACAAGACTAGAGCAGAGGTCTGCAGGATTTGGGGGAACACCAGGGTACAGGTCAAGACTGAATAATGCAGACTTGGAGGGGAGAGAGGATCCTTAGGTGATATCAACATCTGTAAGTAAGATATGTGATTTCTTGGAAAAAGGTACTGCAAATTCTCATGAAGAAGGTTTGAATGAGGCTCTACGTGAGAAAAAAATCAAAGCCTATGGGCAGGTGGGCAAGGATACCACCTGGAAGGCATCCGATGAAGGGACCTTCTAAGAAGTGCCTAACTTATGAGGTGCTTCTCCTCTGGGCTAGAAGAAAAGTTAAATTCAGCATGCATGTTATAATTATTTTCCTACAAATATAATTCTCTATAGATTACTTATACTAGTAGTTCCCAACCCTGTGTGCCTATTAAAATTACTTGAAGCACTTTTATAAAATGTCAGTGCCCAGGCCCCATCCTATACCAATTATATAAAAATTTTGGTGGGGACTTCTCTGGCAGTCCAGTGGTTAAGACTCTGCACTTCCACTGTAGGGGATGCGTGTTCGATCCCTGGTCAGGGAACTAAGATCCCACATGCTGAGTGGTGTGGCCAAAAAAAAAAAAAAATTCTGTGTTTTTTCCTAGGCAATGGCAACTTTTCGAAAATTCTTAGGTTATTTTAATGGGCCTCCAGATTTGAGAATCACTGAACTAGATGATTTACTATAATCTGAAAATCTCATACAGGCATGGGATTCAAAAGTAAAGGAAACCTGTCCATACGAAATCCTGATTCAAAGGAGGCCCTTGGGAGGAAGTAGCTTTACAATAAGGTAATGAATTCCATGTGCTGGTGAAGCAAGCAGGGGCTTGGGGTGGAGGAGAAATCTTTTTTTTTTTTTTTTTTTTTGCGGTACGCGGGCCTCTCACTGTTGTGGCCTCTCCCGTTGCGGAGCACAGGCTCAGGCCGTGAAGGCTCAGCGGCCATGGCTCACGGGCCCAGCTGCTCCGCGGCATGTGGGATCTTCCCGGACCGGGGCACAAACCTGTGTCCCCTGCATCAGCAGGCGGACTCTCAACCACTGCGCCACCAAGGGAGCCCGAGGAGAAATCTTTGAGGCGGATTATATAATTTGGATCCAGGTTTGTGATTCTCCAACCAAGAGGCAACTCCTCTAATTTAAAAGGAGATGTAACACTGAAGTAAGAGGAAGAACACTGTTACTTGGGTTGCATTAAAGACTTGCCTTGTTGTCCTAATATTTTTTTCTCAATTTCCCCACTGTCTGGTACAAATGATGATCCCAGGCCCAGAAACCCTGCTGTTAATAGGGAATTTTTGAAAAGTATAAATAAATAACATAGACAGGTTGTTAGCTATATGTTTTTTCCTCCCCAAACCAAAAATTCCTTGACGGATTAGACTGTGTCTCGTCTTTGTTTATCCAATGTTTATTAGTGTTGATATATTGATTAGTTAATTAGCTAATCAACTTTCTTGTCTATTCACTCATCAACTTCTTTTATGAACTGATATCACACCAGGCAGTGTTTTAGACCTGGAGATAGGATATGGAAAGGTGACAGACAAGTCTCTTCCTTATGAAGCTTACATTCTAATAAGGGAGATAGCCACTAAACAAATAAAGTAATAAAAATCCAGGTAATAAATGCCATGAAGAAAACAAAGAGGATAAGTGGATAGAGAATATACAGAGATGTGTGTAGGAAGAAGCTCTATTTTGGATAGGGTTGTCATGGGAAACCTTTCTGTAGAGTTTGCATTTGAACAGAGATTTAAATGGGAAGGCACCAGCCATATGAATATCTGGGGAAAGTGGACTAGAAAATGCAAAGGGGGAACAGCAAGGGAAATGCCCTTGAAGTGAGAATGACCTTAATGTGTTCAGGAATTAGCAAAAAGATCCATGAAGTTGGATCATAGTGAGAGAGGCAGAGAGTGGTATGAAATGAGGTCATAAAGGTATGCAGGGCTGGGTCGTGTAGAGCTTTGTATATATTGGTAAGGAGTTAGGGATTTAATTATAAATATACTGAAAGCCATTGGGGATTCTTATGCAGAGAAGCAATCCATCTGATTTATGTTTTTAAAAGACGACTCTGGTTATTGGGTGGTAAGTGGATAACTTCAAGAAGGAATTAGATATTATTATGATGTTCCATTATGAGAATAAATGTCTTGGTTAGGTGAGGTAAATTGAGTGTTCCAAGACCCAGAATGGAAAAATATTCCATTCAACTGTAGCTCTGGGATACCATCATGATCTAAAAGGACTCAATTAGTCTCTTTGAAAGGAAAGGTTCCTTTGAGAGACAATTCCTGTTGGATGATGTCCCATGTTATTGGCAAGAGTTTATAAAACATCTTTCCTTCAAACCATCTCAGACATGGTAATCCAGGAGGATTCAGGTACTGCATCTTAATTGATGTCATCATAAACAGTTGCATCTGGTTGCTGCAGAGGCAGACACATGAGTCTGTGTTCCATACCTATGGTAACTGGAACATCATTTTCTATTATGTTCTATTTTGTTCTGACAGACAAATGATTAATTAGCACAATCAGCATCTCTCCTTGAAAAGGGCCATGGATCAGCGTGTTCCCCTCCATCATGTAATTGAATCAGGGCCCACACACCTGTTTCCACTTCCTTTAAACAAACACCTGTCCAATAACCAACACAAAGCAATATTAAATCTCAACCTGCCTTGTGCATAAGTACATCTTTCAACTTGACCTAATCAATGCTGAAAGCTAGGAAAACATGGGTCTCAGAGAAGACTGCTGCCTGATCCTCACATGTAATCAGAGCATCTGCAGCTCTGGCCCCACTCATAACTACTTTGCGGAGTGATTCTGGAATCAGACCAGCCTAGGATCATACCTGGTTTTCCAGTTGTGTGACACTGAGCGATTCAGTTAACCCCTGTTAAGTCTCTATTTCCTCATCTTTAAAATGGGGTTAATGACGTTTATCACAAATGTTTGTCGTTTTTCTATACGTAAGTCATGCAAGTAAAAGGTTTAGCACAGTATTTAGCACATAGAAAGCAAGTGTTAGCATTTTTTACTATAATAAGATAATATTAAAAGAAATTAGGTTGAAAATTTTCAGTTCTGGTTAAGATAGGGTAAATGCATGCCACCTTCTCTTTTCCACTGATTACAACTAAAAGTCCTGGACAGAATATATGAAGCAACTATCTGAGGACTCTGAAAAGTATACAACAGCAAGTTAACTGGGGAGGAGAAAAAAGCCACGAAGAACAACAGCTATTAAGATGAGTTCCTGCTTCTTCTTTCCTCCCATACTTCCAGGCATAGATTCAAGGACTGCTTGAATCTTGAGACTGTACAACAGGTACTAACAGAAAAAGTTGCATGAAAATTCGTCTCTCTTGGGCCAGAGGGCTGGGAATGGGGCCCATGGGAAAGAAAGATTTTTTACCTCTCTAAGCCCTACTTCAGTAATGAGGTGGCATTCCCATGGGAGTGGGAATTGCAGCCGCAGTGGAGGTGGCATCATGGGTAGCAGCTACAGCAGCAGGATTTCTGCAGGGTCCTTTGCCCTGAGGTAGATCCAGTTTCAGGAAGTTCATTATAGTACATGGATGCTAAAACCATGGTTTTCTAGGCAGAGCCATGAAAAGGAGTCCATAGGAGTCAGAGAATGTGGGGGGGATTCATAAGGAGGAGGTAGCAGGAGAAAGGGATCCTTTAAATCTGTGTATAACGTTTGGGCTCATCATGAGTTGTGCATGTATAGAACTTGATCATAAGCAACATAGCAAAGTCTTTGAGAACTGAACTACAGTGTAGACCACCACCCTGGTCTCAGACTGAACCTGGATGGTGCATGCACAGGTAGACCGGATAGTACAGAAAGGCTATGAAAACCGAATTCACAATAGAGCTACAGCCTGCAGGTGGGTCAGGACTGTGGTCTGAATCTAACTAGGTTAATTGCCTACTAAAGAAAACAAACAAAAAAATAACACTCCTCAGAAATTTTTTAACATATCCTATATTCTCATAGCATAATATTAAAATGTCCAGGATACAGTCCAAAATTATTTGACACACAAAACACCAGGAAAATGTTAACAATCTTCAAGGGAAAAAGTGATCAACAAATGCAAACTCCAAAATGACCCAGATGTAGGAATTATCAAATATTTCAAAACACCTCTTATAGCGAAGATTCATGCAGTAAGGGTGAACATTCTCAAAATGAACAAAAAGAAATAGAAGGTATGCCAAAGAACCAAATGGAAACTTTTGAACTGATAGATACAATAACAGAACTAGAAAGTCCACTGGAGCACCTCAAAAGCAGAATAGAGATGAGAAAAAAAAAGAACCAATGAGCTTGAAGTTCGATCAATAAGAATTATCCAATCTGGAAAACACAGAAGAAAAAAAAATGTTTGATAAAAAATGAACGGATCCTCAAAGAACTGTGGTGCAATATCATAAGTTCTTATATACTGTGATTACAGTCCTGGAAGGAGAGGAGAAATAAATTGGTGCAGAAACATATGTGAAGAAATAATGGCTAAAAAATTTCCAAATTTGGTAAAGGCCATATATTTGCAGATGCAAGTTCAGCAAACTTCAAAAAGAATAAACTCAAAGAAAACCTGCTCTTACTCATCATAATCAAAGGGCAAAAAACCAAAACAAAGCAAGAAATCTTAAAAAGACCATAGAAAAACAATACATTAAAAAGGGATCAGTGACTCAAATGATGGCAGATTTCTCATCAGAAACCATGGAGGCAAAACAAAAAACAATAACAAAACACCAGTGGAATAACATTTTTTAAGTGCTGAAAGAAAAATACTGTCAATGCAGATTTTCATGCCCAGTGCAAATAGCACTCAGTAATTTAGGTCTGAGAACAGGTCTGGTACTTAAAATAATTTTTTTTCACCAAATATTCCTACTATGTTCTAGGTATAGTGCTCAGTACAAGTGATTTCAGAAAGATCAACACTCAGCTACGCCATCAAGAAACTTACTCTGAAGTCCAAGATAAGGTGGAAATGTGAGCAGTTAAGTGCTGTGTAAACACTGGAGTTAAGGATGAAGTCCATATAATTTACTCTGGTGACACAAAGGAGGAGGTAGTTGTTTCTATTCAGGTAAAAAGAAGGAACCAGGGGCTTCCCTGGTGGCGCAGTGGTTGAGAGTCCGCCTGCCGATGCAGGGGACACGGGTTCGTGCCCCGGTCCGGGAAGATCCCACATGCCGCGGAGAGGCTGGGCCCGTGAGCCATGGCCGCTGAGCCTGCGCGTCCGAAGCCTGTGCTCCGCAACGGGAGAGTCCATAACAGTGAGAGGCCCGTGTACCACACACACACACACAAAATAATAATAAAAAAATAATAATAATAAAAAAAGGAACCAGGCATAGTTTCAAGAGGAGATTATATTTGACTTGAATATTCAAAGGTATATCCCAATGGGTAGAGAAATTAGTGCAGTATAGTAGGTACTCTGTAACAGGGAGAAACATGAATACACCCTGCAGTGGTTTGTTGGTATATTTGGGCAACTTTAAGTTTTTTAGTTGTTATAGCACATATATCTCTGAACACTTATTTTTCACTTTCACCAAATTTCCAACTTCCAGTTCCTACAGCACGTTGATTGAGGGCTGGATCCAATTCTTCTTGCACACAGAGCAATCTGACTATACTGGGGAATTAATGCTCCAGGGGCAGCTTTCAACCGATGACTGATGGGAGTTGATGAATAAATACCCCAGCTCCCATATCCCTTGGACAGGATAATTCTGAAGCACTGGGGGGTCTCAGATTTCCCAGTGGAATTTAGTCCTGTTTGCCCACTCTTGTTAACTTGCTTGACAATGCATACATTATTGATTTTCATCCATTCCCTCTCCTACTTCCCCACTTGCCTTAGTAGTGTTTTTAGGGATAACTTCTCAAAGAAACTCTTTGAACTTGTATCCTTGTTTCAGGATCTAACTCTGAGATAACTCAAACTAAAAGAGTTTCACAGATTAGGTTTCCAAGGAAGCAGATTCTGAAATGGAGATTTAGAATTTATTAAGAGGTACTCTTGTAATTAACATCTGTGAGATAAGAAAGCAGGATTGGACAGAGGGAGGAGTTGGGCTGTAGTTACAACAAAAGTCTCAAGTAACCCCATGGAGAGCTCTGAAGCTGGAGTGACTCTTTTTTTTTTTTTTTTTTTGCGGTACGCGGGCCTCTCACTGTTGTGGCCTCTCCCGTTGCGGAGCACAGGCTCCGGACGCGCAGGCTCAGCGGCCATGGCTCACGGGCCCAGCCGCTCCGCGGCATGTGGGATCTTCCCGGACCGGGGCACGAACCTGTGTCCCCTGCATCGGCAGGCGGACTCGCAACCACTGCGCCACCAGGGAAGCCCATGGAGTGACTCTTGAGAGTTGTCCCAAGTTGAGGTGAGGGGGCTTGGCTTACATTCCTTCATTTCAACCAGTCATTAGATGCACGTTTAACCTTAATTACCTCCTGTAACATCCTATCTCCAAATACAGTCACACTGCAGGTTAGGGCTTCAAGATATGAATTTTGGGGGATACAATTCATCTTATAATGTGTGTCTTTATGAAGAGAGTGTTATATGATGTAGTGGACTGTGACTTTACATAGACATATGTATAAGTATGCCTCACCTTGAGCATAAGTGAAGAGAAATCCCTAAACCTTGTTTTATACAAAGCAAGGCAGTGCTCCTTAATTTATTTCGGTAAGCATTTATAGAGAAGTGACTATGAGCAAGACACTGTTATCAGATGTGAAAGATACAAAAGTGAATAAGATTATGTTAGAAGTTCTTACTGTAATTTTAAATGTCTTGGATATTTTACAAAAGGACACACAAAATATTCTTGCAAACTAAAGCTTTTCAGAAAGCAGACCACTCAACCAGAAGAAAGGGAACCTATTACTTTTCTAAATTTCAAAGAGCATCCCTATTTAAATAAAGAGTTTTCAGGGGAAGCAAATGTATCATTCATTGCTCTACAGTTATTCAGATTAAATGAATAGTAGAGAGTTGTTTTCTGAAACAAAATACATACACATAAAGTGACCAAGTGCCAGACAGATATCCTACTCTACCACTTGTATACCCAGCTTTGGAGCCTCCACTGTGGACTGAAGAAGAAGCAGAGGGGTTTCTGGAGGTTGAGGCTGTAGAGAACAGATAAGTGGTAAGACTGGGCAGGAATGAGAGTTGAACAGGGCAGGGAACCTCCCCCTGTAACGCATCAATGTTATGCCTCATTAAAGCAATGGGAAGTTCACAAGATTCAACAGTTTTCAACAGTTCAAGAAAACTGTGTCAGTGGATAATAAAAAATAAAAGTAAGTTTTATTTTATTCATAGGAATTGCCAACAGAGCAATGCAGTTGACAAATGCCTACCCATTTCCATAGAAGAATATAGATGGTCCAAAGCAGAAATGTGTAACTTTTTTTGAATGGGTAAATACTTGGCTTTTGGGAAAGAAAATGCTGGACACCTATTATATTCCTTAAGTCTTAGAAATTATATACTTATAAAATATCCCAAAATATTTATTTTAAAAAAGAAAAATATAGATGTTCTATGACTCTGGTACACTGTCATTAGCAAATAAGCAATTATTGAGTGATAATGGGAATGAAGAAAATGTAGGTGCATTTAGGAAGTAGGTGATTTCTTTCACTTCTATTTTCCTGGTGAATGAATTCAGAGAAGGACTGGCTCTGACTGTTAGAGTGGATTACCAACATTGGATAGCACTGGACTCTTGAAGTACCCAAATGGGAAAAGTCTTCAATTTGATTCTAATGATTAGAAATCATTCGTGACATGGAAGTCTCTTTCTTTACATAATTAGGTTGACTCAGAGAGGGAGCATCTCATACTAAACTTGGGGTCTACTAATGTTTGAAAATTAGACTATTAGAACCTGCGTCTTGGGTTAGAGAAAGGTGCTACCAATATTTTGGCTTCTGTTCACATTCTCTCATTTTCAAGAAAGACAATTTGACATCATTTCAAATAATCTACAGTCCCTACAAATTATGGCTGTTCTTTGTTGTTCAAATTAAAATTTGAAATTAGATATGCAACCCACTATCACACAATTAAACATTTTGAAACTTTTCTTCTCAAAAAACCTTTAACCTTTAATCTCTGCACAAATGTCCTATTTTATGACCTCTGTTATACCACAGAAATTATTTCTCAACAAGAAGAAACAGTTATATTAGACCAGATTTTCAAGTCATTAGAACATATTGTGACTTTATTTTTTCTACTTTAGCAAAATTATTTTCTTTTGAAGAAAAGATGATTCTGGACCTGCAGACAAAAATGCATATATAAGGGAATATCTGTTAAACAAAATCTAATGGGATTCTGTGGAAATGTTTTCCTGTGGACTGAAAGATGGATATCCTTATATAAATCTACATAGCCTATGCATATGCTGTGGTTCAGAGCAACCTTCAAGGTTTTATCCTTTTGTCTCCATCGTGAGTGAAACCTGGGTCTTCACTCATGCATAATGAAACCAAGGAAAATATATAACCCGAGTTTCCAAGTGTTGTTTCTCAACTCAGTTTTCTCTATTCACACCTTTGGCTTTGAATATTGAAATGAAATCTGGATGGAATAAAATTAATACAGGAAGGGACCCCTGTCCTTCGATGTAAAAGAGGTTAAATTGTTCCCTTGCCAACTTGTAAATTTGAAAATGATCAGGTGGTGTGATTTTTATTTTTTTTCTTCTTTTTCATTGAAATGGAATGACTCTAACCCCGAGCTGGGTTTCACAATTAAAAGGTTTTCTATGTTATTAACTTTGTACAAATATTTATTGCAATGATCTCTGATTTCAGATATGTAGTCTGGATTTTCCTGAATAAAGTCAACTTGGATAAGTTAACTTTGAAAAAAAGAGAATGCAGGATCTTGGAACCTGAAGATAGAACAAAGAGATTCCCCAGAAAATCATTCAGGGACTGCAAAGGAACTCTTGCCATTATTCTTGGGCAATGGGACAAGCAGTAGTAAGCTAAGAGTTGCTAGGATGGTAGGTTCCTGAGGAGTCTTTGCGGGAGAAGTCATCTCTTTACATGAAAGCAACGCAGAACCTGCCTTTGACTGCAAGAGTCATTTGTCATTAACATAGTACAGTGCTTTTCAAACTTTTATATAGAGTGAGATTTTTTTAAAGGAAAATCTCTGCTAAAGCTAACTAGATAATGCAGACAGAAGCAGGGTTACTTTGGTTGATTTGGACCTATCAGTGGGCCGCACATAAGCCCCAAGGCTTGGCAGAGCCATAATGGTGAACCACTGGCAAAACATGGAATCAGAGAGTCAACTCAATCCCTGACTAGTTGTTGGAACTTAGACAATTTATAGTCTTTTTGAGCATGTGTGTGCACATGCATGCATGTGTGTGTGTATTGATTTTTGCCTCTCAGGATTGTTGTGAAGATGTGATAATGCATATAAAGTGCTTAGCCCAGTACCTTGCATGTAAGTAGATATTCAAAAAGGCCCATACTCTTATTATCATCATCATCATAATCATAATGAGCTGTACTCCATATGAAATCATACAGGAACCATGTTCCAGGCTTGCTCTAAAGGGCTATATACGCATTAACCCTTGTAATGTACAGATGATGACACCGAGGCTTAGAAAGGTTAAGTAGTTTATCCGACACAGATGGTGCAGTTGGATTTAAGCTTCTGGATTTAACTCTAGAGCTTGAGTCCTTAACCCCACTGTACAGTTGCTTCTCATTAATAATACAGCACAGGACTCAGTGTCTACCTGTGGAGATCATTCTCTCCATCTTAGCTTCCTCCTATTCAAATGGGGAATTACTTCCCTTAGCACTGAGAGGCTCAAATGAGGGAAAGTCTGTCGTGTCACATGCAAAAGACTTCTATTTTTATATGGCAACTTACATGGTCAGTTCTTTTTATGCAGTTTGATTATATGAAATAACAACCATCAAATCTTCATTTGCATCTGTTTTGTGTGGAAGCAACTCAGGTCAAAAACAGGTTTGAACTTTATCCACACTCCAAACTCCAAAATGGAACTTATTTAGCTTTAAGCTAGGTTCTCAGAAAGAAAAAAGTTTTCCATGTCTAATGAACAGTTTTGCTGTGGGCTGCTTTTGAGAATAAGAGATTGTCATATAAGTACTTGGCATGGGGCACTGTGTATCACACAGAAATAAAAAGATAGATACTGAGTGAGATTTGGAAGCAAGTCTTCCAGCTGAAACTATCTTGTGGAGAGTAGAAAATGCTGGATGGGAATTCTGGAGAGAGCTGGGAACTGGGCTTCTAGAGTGAGTGTGTATATTGAGAAAGATGGTGTGGGGAGAGAAAAAGAAGAGAATTGAGGACAGAAGAGGGATGTCCACACTCTAAGGAAGTATAGTCAACAGAGGGAACTGCAGGGTGGTCTGAAAGGTAGGAGGGCTCCCATGAAGTCAAAGGGTTTCCGCAAAGCAAGGAGGATGAAGAACGGAAATAGGCTATGAGATGGGTTCTAGTAATGGGTAGCTTCAAAAGAAATAGCTTCTTAGTTTCCTTGCTGGAAAGTAACCACCACTGGCCCATCTTACATAAATTATGCACTTCCCTCAAGGAGTTACTTTTCCATGAAGTTTTTCTGACTGTTCCATTCTTCATGCATCCCCCGCTCCTGAGAATTCCTGTAGCACTTAGAGACCGCCAGTGCACTCAGCCCTGGTGTACACGACCCCGCATTTCACTGGCAAAGGCGGGTGGAGGGCTCACAAGCCTCCCCAGCTGGGTGGAAGCAACTTGACAGTTTTGCTTCTCCCTTCAGGGATTACACCAACTGCCTTCTGAGCTCCTGCACAGCTGTCAGTCCCCAGTGGTACCTTTTCCACAAGGCAGTCAGCGTGACTTTTAAATGTAAAGCAGATCACAGGACAACCCTGCTTAAAACCTACAATGACTTTCCATCACACTTGGGAAAAACTCAGGCTCTCGGACTCCAGCCTACAGTTATCTCAAAGCCCCACCTCTCAGACTTCCACTCCCTCCACTCCCCTATCACTCACCCACTCAGCAATGCTGGCTGTTTCTGTCTCAGAGCCTTTAAACTTCTCATTCCTTCTGCTTTATTTTTATTTTATTTTATTATTTTTTTAGAGACGGGCTCTTTTTTTTTAAATAATTAATTAATTAATTAATTTTTGGCTGTGTTGGGTCTTCGTTGCTGTGTGCGGGCTTTCTTTAGCTACGGTGAGCAGGGGCTGCTCTTCGTTGCAGTGCGCAGGCTCCTCATTGTCATGGCTTCTCTTGTTGTGGAGCACGGGCTCTAGGCATGCAGGCTTCAGTAGTTGTGGCACGTGGACTCAGTAGTTGTGGCTTGAGGGCTCTAGAGCGCAGGTTCGGTAGTTGTGGCGCTCGGGCTTGGTTGCTCTGCGGCATGTGGCATCTTCCCAGGCCAGGGCTCGAACCCGTGTCCCTTGCATTGGCAGGCGGGTTCTTAACCACTGTGCCACCAGGGAAGCCCCCTTCTGCTTTAAATGTTCTTTCCCCAGAATTTCACATGGCTCCCTCTTCCTCACCATTCGTGTCTTGCCCAAATAGCTTCCCTTTCGCAAGGCCAACCACTCTGATGAATGTGGTGAGCTTTTCACCCCACGTCACTCTCTACAGTATTATCACACGGTCTTCGCCATGGTGAGGAACTGACGTGATCTTATATACTTGTTTGTTGGTGCGGTGGTTGTTTCTCACTCTTCGTCCGATGCTTTGTTGAGTAGGAGCTCTGTCTCGTTCACAGCTCTGTCTCCAGCACAAGAGGAGCTGCTGACACCTAGTGGGTGCTTCTTCAATAAGTCTGGCTTGCCGACCCACTCAAGGCTTTTGGACAGTCTGCTACCTCTCAAGCCTGGATCTTCCTTCCTCCTTCTGTTGTCACTCCTTCAACCAGGCCCTTCTGATACCCTGACCTAAATCAGCCTCCCTGTTATTCTCTCTTTCATAAAACCCTGTTATTTCCTTCGAAGCCCTTTCACAGTTTTCAAATTCATACCTATTTATGTGTTTACATTCTGTCTCCCCCAACAGACTGTAAGTTTCAGCAGGGCAAAGACTGTACACCATATATACCTTGAGAGATATATATTATATACATCTTGGCCACTGCACCCTATGCCTGGCACATAGTAGGTGCTCACTTATTCTGTATCGACTGAGTATTAAAATATTCCTCCCAGGTTTAACCATAGAGTAGAATATTAAAAAATAGCTGAGGAAGGATTGATACATACTTCTCCTTGGGGAAAATTTAGATATTCTTTTTTTTTTTTTTTTTGCGGTACGCGGGCCTCTCACTGTTGTGGCCTCTCCTGTTGCGGTGCACAGGCTCCGGACGTGCAGGCTCAGTGGCCATGGCTCACGGGCCCAGCCGCTCCGTGGCACGTGGGATCTTCCCAGGCCGGGGCACGAACCCGTGTCCCCTGCATCGGCAGGCGGACTCTCAACCACTGCGCCACCAGGGAAGCCCTAGATATTCTTGCTCTGGCTAGAATGTGCTTTTACATCTTGTAGAAAGGTCAACAAACCTGCCCTGATCTAGAGGAAGACATCTGTATCCTTTTCTCCAACTGGACAATTTGACAGAGAGGCTGGATCTGATTCTGCCCAAGCTGGAGGAGACATCCTGGTGCTTCTCCCGAAGGTGGATGGAGGAAAGGCAGCTAAATGGGTCACACTGCAGCATGGAGCCCGCTGGCCATCACTGGGAGGAAAGGCAGCCCCAGGGGCCATGGAGGGGTGGATCTTAGCACATGAAGTCTGGCTATTCTTTTCTTCGGTCCACTTATACTGATGCAGTGGTGTTCAGGTGGTTTCCCTGTGAGAAGCTCAAGCTACTAAAAGGAAAACAGGAACAAAAAGTGTGGACAACTTCCCGTATTTACACCAAGCAGCAAACTCAGACTGGTGGGAAAGGCACTGATGGGTGTGAATTCTCTAGACTGGGCTCTGTGCGATGGCAACAGATCCTGGCAGTGACTTAGCCCATATTAGGTCAAAAGCCGTGTTTCTTGTTCTCATTTGGAAAATCGGCTACTAATACTTATCTCTTGTTTACAGGGCAGAGGAAAAGATTGGCATGAGGGTGAGGTGACCCAAGTTCTAGTCCTGAATCACTATCAGCTAGCTGTGTGGCCTTAGCAAACCAATGTGCTTTTCTGGGCTTCAATTTCTTTATACTTAAAATGAACGTGTTGGCACCTAATCTTAGAATCTGGAATGACTGTACAATCAGGTTTCTCACTTAACGCACCCCTGCTACGATGGGCAGGATCTAGTGAAACCCCACACCCCATCGCCAGTACCGACAGCATCCCTTCTTGAATTTGCTGAGCCTGGTCTCCCAGTTGAAACTCTAGCTCCTCCAACTACTGCTGCAGGGCTTCCAGTAAAGTTTGCAGTTGTTCAGTCTCCTCCCTGCAGGTAAATAATAGAAAACAACCAAATTTCACAAGCACCTCCAGGTGCAATCTTCCATTGTCCCTCTCAAAATGTAGGTCACTCCTTTGACAGGTCTTAAAAGAGACAGTCACCATCTTTATTTGTATCAGTTGCAGGCATAGGTTTATTAGGAGGGCAGGTTTCCTTTTTTCTTTTTTTTAAACAACTCTGTGGCAGAATAATTTACATACCATAAAGTTTACCTATTCTAAGAGTACAATTCAATGATTGTTAGTAAATCTGCCAAGTGTGTAACTACCACCACCATTCAATTTTGGAACACTTCCATCTCACCAGTATGAAACCTTGTACTCCTTTATAAATTAATCCCTATTCCTACTCCCAGCTCCAGGCAATGACTAATCCACTTTTGGGACAAATACTTTTAATCTATGTGAAAATAGTGCAGATTTCCAAAACTCTAACAACCGCCAATATTCGCATTTGCTGAGCCCCGTTCACATTGATTAAAGATATCCTGCTGGGTAGCCCCCTCTTCCCTGCTGCTGCCTATTTCCTGACCTCAAATAGCCCTGGCCTTGAAGAGTTAAAGTGTTGCTATCCGGCAAATGGCTCTCACAGACTCCCACTGAGAAAGTAAGAATGGGAACTGGAAAGCAAAGGGAAAGCTGGTCAATTTCTCGTTAGCCCTACTCCGTGGTGCTCATCTGTCCCTCCCTGAATACCTTTTCTTGCTCCAGATGTGTGGGCTGGTACTTACTTTTATGGCTCCCTTAATTATCTTTTCTCCTCTGACATGCCCCTGGAAAAGAGTGCCTGTTGTTTTCTAAGGTGCTGCTCAATTTCTTCTAAATGCTTCCGGAAACTCTGGCAGACCGTCCTCATTGTTTCCATCTCAGGGACTGTGCACTGAGAACAATTAGAAAGAGCTGAGAAGGAAGGTCTTTCTGAATCACTGCAAGAGTTCACCACAGTGGCACCTGCCTTCCCACCTGGGCTTACCTGTTCGCGACGAAGCCCTGCTGCTAATGTGTCAGAAAGAGAATAGAGAAGGCCCAGCCTTTGGCTTCGTCAAGCAAGTAGAGGCAGTATGTGGCTGGGACAGGAGGGCAGCCATTGTTGGATGGCCCTTGGAGACATTATGTCCCAGAGACAAGAAGGCGCTCTGGAAGACTAGGGGGAGGTAGGGTGCGAGGATGTAGACAGGAGAGGAGGAGGGAAGGGCCAGAATAGTGCGAGCCTGTGCTTAGAATTGTTGAGTTTTGTTTAATCTTGTTTCACTTTGGTGCTGAGTACTGCCTCACTCTGAATCTCAGTAACACTGAACATGTTTGTTCGGATGGTACGTATTTGATTAGAGAAAGTCTGCTTAGAATAATTTTTATTAGCCTTAGCTTTGCTTAACCACAGTCTCTGGTGGTTGAAATCTGTAGGATCAGCCCCACCCAGCTGACAAGCCCATTCAGAGTGAGGTAGGCATAGATTAGGCATCCCATCCTCCATGGACTGGAATTGAAAATTGAACTCTGTCCTTCCAATCCTGCTTCCCATTGTTCCTGATGTGAATCAATCTTTAAATCTTACTTTCTCTGTACGACGATGCTGTTGCCTTGGTTTCCTTATTTAAATATCTTCTTGCAGCCACCAAGCCTGGTCTATTTGTCAGGCACTCTGCTGATTTGCTGAGTTCTTACCAGCTATCCTCTTTGTTTTCTAGCCCTGGTTGGATCATGCTTTGAATAGATCCATGATCCAGAACCCCAGAATCTCTACCCATCTGACTTTGAGTAATATTAATGCTAGCTGGACCCTAATGCTAGATCTACCAGGTCCTCCATTTTAAACTCCTCCCTGATTAGTGTGTAGTGTCTGGTCGTTGCCTACTCACCATCTCTCCCTCCTGTATTCATAATTACAGAATTCTAATATCTTAGGGGCACTGAGCATTTAACTAAAAACCTACATTTCCCAGTATCCCTTGCAGATAGGATGGCAATGAGATGGAAGTGGAGATGGTGGAGTGGGGCTTCTGGGAAACTCTTTTTTTTTTTTTTTTGGGAAACTCTTTAAAGGAAAAATTTCAATGGCAGGATGCTTTTAACCTTTTCTTCTTCTTCCTCCTTCAGTGGAGACCAGCCTTTCAGCTATGTTAATTCCTCCCACCCCTTTTTCTAGGAAGTCCCAGATTTCTTACCTTTCACCCCCAAACCACATGGCCATGCTCTTAGCAACCAGATGGCTATTTTTACTGGTATTGTCATAATGGAAATACTGTCCTGAGTGATATTCTGATATTGAAACTCTCCATCATTTTGCTTTGAGAGTTCGGTTTTGATTCTATCCTCATTTTTATACATGAACAACATTTTACAGAGCAAAACTCTCCAATTATTGTTGCTTCGGTGTGAGTCCATTTGAACCAGTTAGAGGAGTATTTGAAGGTTATTGATGTCGGCAAGAGTGCTTGAAAGGTGACTACAGTTACGGTTCTTAAAACTAGAAAAGATCATACAGACCATGGAGGACTTCTTTTTATAGATAAGTGTTCTGACACAAAGAGTTAACTAACTTGTCCCAGGTCAAAACATGGTAGATTTCAGACCCAATTCTCCTGATTCATTTCTTTTCTTCTCAAGATCTAGCTGAGTCACAGCAGGGACTACAGTGTAGCTAGTCATACGGAGAAGTTATTTGTCCCTAAGGAATGAGCCGATTGGTCTTAGTAGGTTCTTACAAGGTGACCAAGTTCTAGGGACTGTGAGGCCAGGGCCATGGAAATATGGTGCTCAAGTAGGCTGAACGTTACAAACGTTGAAATTTATGCTTCATCTAGATATTTTGGGATAACCCTTTGTGATTGGAAGGCATGAGGGCTGGGATTTAGGAATAACTGACGGTGTATAGCTCCCTGTGAAGGGAGCGATGTGGAAGATTCTGAAATGCTGCCATCTCCCGGTCACTTGGAAACACTGAAACTATCAATACATTTCTGCTTTAGAACAGATACAGAAGTTTCAGAAAAAAGGAAACCTTAGTCAAGCAAACAAAAAAAGAGGCTGTTTTGAACTCTTTTTTTTCCAATATAAGGGCTAGGTTATAACTCAAATACAATGCAAGGTCTACTCTACTGACCCAACCTGGGCCTTAAAACAAACTTTATCTTCAATAGTGAGAGCAACAATATTGACCCTTCACTTTTGAATTGGTTCATATTACTTTTCAGTGGCCATAGCTCACGGGCCCAGCCGCTCCGCGGCATGTGGGATCTTCCTGGACCAGGGCACGAACCCGTGTCCCCTGCATCGGCAGGCGGACTCTCAACCACTGCACCACCAGGGAAGCCCGGCTCATATTACTTTTTAAAATTTGTATGATTTTCTTTTTCTTTAAATCTAAATAATAAACATTATAGATGGATCTTCTAATATCCAAAACTCTTATTTCATATACAACTCATTTTCTTTTCTGGAAAGATTTTATTTCGAATTAACAAATTATTGTGAAGAAATCACTTATTTATAAGAAATTAATCATATCAGCAAACCATTATCATAGATAACCCACGAGAGCACACCCTCTGTGTGACTTTCTTCTGAAGTTTTAAACACAGTTTTGGTTTTTTATACTTTATTATTTTAAACAAAATATAAAACCAACTATGGTTTAATTTATATTTCCGTATGAAATTTATCTTAAAAATGTAAATTAGAAAAATAATATTTTTTCAGGATATGTTAGATCAATAATCTGGTTTTCTTCATGGAAACTGGAGTACCTAACTGTAGGATTTAATATTTTTCCCCTTATAGCCTCTTAAAATGTCACCTTCTCCAGCTGTCTTTCATCCCTAACATCTGCCTACATGAACGATATGGTCAAGTAGATGTTTATTCCCTTAGAGCTGAGTTTTTCAACTTTGACATTGTTGACATTTTAGGTCCGAGAATCCTTTGTTGTGAGGGATGTCCTATGTATTGTAGGATGTTTAGCACCATCCCTGACCTCCACCCGCTAAATGCCAACAGCACCTACCCCAGTTATGACAGCCGAACATGTCTCCAAACATTGCCGAATGTCGCCATGGCTGGGGTAGAATTACCCCCAATTGAAAACCACTGCATTTACAATCTCTCTACTAACATCAATGATGATGATGACTCCTACCATTCTCCAGGATTTGAACCTCGGTCTTTTTACTCCAAAGGACCCCAGCTATACATTAGCTTTTGTTCTTTTCTCTCACTGAAACTTAGCATAATATTATACCTAGAATTGATCTCAACACCTTCTTTTACTAGTTCAACCCTTATTTTATCTTTCATATAATCACTTTCTATATTCATATTACATTTGTATAGATTTCTATATCTTGAAGGACCATGTAGTAATTTGCCTTATCTTTCAAGGAATCACTTTCTCATGTTACTATTACACTTACATAGATGTAGATATTTTAAAGGTGGACACATCTTTGGGGTGGATTGTCCAAGGATTTGGTGTCAGCTAAGCTTGAATGTGACTCTGGACTTAGGAGTTGTGGGAAGTTGGAAAATTAAACTCTCTCAGTTCTTGTTTCCTCATCTGTGAAAGAGGGAGGACTTGGCACATTTATGGCATGGATGAAAATGGGGGGTATTTGACACAGCATAAATAAAGCGCTTGGTATAGCACTCAGTAAATATTTGTGGAATTAACAGAATGGGAAGGTAACACAGAAGGCACCATATAGTAGGCACCCAGGAAATCGTAGTTGCCTTTCATTCTCCTTTGAACAGCTATAGTCCTACGTTATATGTGCTACCTTGTTTTTCCACCCTGTCTATACACGTAGTTTCATGTTTGATACTCTTTAATTTTTTAAAGCAATGGCTAGCCTTGATAGCCTAGATTATTTCTGACCTTGAGAACTGCTGAAGAGCGTTCATTGGAAGGACTCACTAAATGCTTGTTGATTTACCAGGAGCTGAGACTCACAGTGGTGGCTTTGTACATATACTGCCCCAGCTCGCTCAGGCCTCAGGAACCCATCCTTCACTTCTGTGATGTGCATCACCATAAGACCCAGAGGGCAATCAGTGTAAAATTGAGTCACTGGTTTCCTGTTACAAGGAGTAAAATTGAGTCACTGGTTTCCTGTTACAAGGAGTAAAACATGAAACAAAGGAAGAGGAATGAACATCTCTTAAAACGAAATAACAATCTGATTGTGAGATGCATCTTCACTAAGGGGAAGAAAATCCAGAAGGGAATGCATATGCCTTAAATGCCACACTAAGAAAACAATAAACACCACAATTTATACATCTGTGTATATGTACTGCAATGGACAGAATGTTACATTCCCCTTCCACCATGCTATGTAAACATTAGGAGACCCAAAGATTCAACAGAAGGGTTGAAACTCGCTGAAGATGGACAAAACAGACTTTGCAACCTCTCACTTTTTCTATATTTGTTTTGGTGCAAGATTTGTGCCACAAGCTGTGAAGGACTCCCAGTACATCATTATTCTTTACAATTTCCAGATAATGTCTAAGCAATTACTATTCTGGAATGTAAGCTTCATATAAAATGGTTGCTATTCCCTTTCTTATAACTCTGGAATGAAATTATACGTTAGAGCACTAGAACAAAATTATCGGTTAAAGCCCATTTATTCGTATGCTGGTAGGTTCAAATGAAAATAAACAACCACCAACATAAAGGGTCCCTAAAAAGTAGAGAGAGTGATTTCCTCTAAAAGGGATATAGTTGTATTATAACTGTTACCTTTAGTTAACTGTACTTTGTAAAGTACAAAAAAACCAAAAATAAACAAAAATAACCTCTGAAACTCATTTAAATGAATTTGTGAAGAAACCAGATTATGAAAACTTCTCTTTGATGGTGAGATCAAATGGTGGAATTGGGCATATTTCTCTCAGGAGTAGAGCCTTATTTATCTAGTGTTTTAAAAGCCAAATACATGCATCTGAATCATTTTGAGCGAGTCGCCAAGAAAATGTGGTCCAATTTACAGATGGTTTCGTTTCTTCAGGAGGCTAAAAATCTTTCCTGCCTATAAACCACCTTTTTGACAACTCGATAATAGACTCTCAAAATTGAGTTTGCAAATTCTCTTTTTAAAATAATTAATTAATTAATTAATTTTGGGCTGCGTTGGGTCTTCGTTGCTGTGCGCAGGCTTTCTCTAGTTGCGGTGAGCAGGGGCTAGTTTTCTTTGTGGTGCACAGACTTATTGCGGTGGCTTCTCTTGTTTCAGAGCACGGGCTCTAGAGCTCAGGCTCAGCAGTTGTGGCACACGGGCTTAGTTGCTCCATGGTATGTGGGATCTTCCCAGACCAGGGCTCGAATCCGTGGCCCCTGCATTGGCAGGCAGATTCTTAATCACTGCGCCACCAGGGAAGTCCCGGGTTTGCACATTCTAACCATTCTCTTAGGGTTGTAGGAATTACATGATACAAAGGATGAGACATTGCCTAGTCCAGGATGGCTATGATAGATGATTAAGCAAATAGACAAATACAAAGGTGCATCGTTTAGCACTCCCACACCCTCACACCTAATATGTAATATGAAGGTTGGCATGACTTAGGGGAAGACAATATGGCCTCTGGCAAGAGTAATGGACTTAGTACCTGCACCCCCAGGCCAACCCAACCCAGTTCCTGAAACTATCGAGGCCAAGACAGGTAGAACTTCAGAAGCCTCATCACCTCCAATAGGATCTTCCCTATGCACTTAATATGCACAAGGAGCCATAGCTCTTCCTTACTCCACTAGATTGGGGCCTTGGCTTACCCCTACCTTACCCCTTACCCCTACCAGTCCCTTTCCCCTAGCTATATCTTATTATTCAAACCCTTGCCTACTGGGTGGCTCCTGTACCAAACCACCATGAATCCCCTCGTGAGTTTGTCATGCCCCTTAGACTGCTGATTCCCTCATTTTGCCAATCCTGTAGCTCGGGGTGGGGGGTTAATCTCTCTAGAATGTATGCTACTAAGATCCAGTTTGCTCCCATAGCTGAGTCATCTAGAAAATCTGGAGCCAAGACTACTGGGTTAAGATTCTGACTCTCCTACTTACTAGTTGTGTGGTCTTGGGCATGCCACTTACACTCTCTGTGTCTGTTTCCTCATGGGGAAAAGAATAAATATGCTGATGATATTGTTTGTGGGGTTGCGAAGAGGATAATATCCAATAATACATACGTGAAGAATTTATGTACATGGAAAAGATGATGTAATTATATATACATTTTTACTGCAGAACATCATCTTAATATTATATTATCTTTCAGAATTCAATCATTACTAATGTTATTAAATATCATTAATGAGTATCATTATTAATATTAATATTTACTAGAAATTACCTTTCCTAGCACAGGACTGTCCTCACAGAGTTAAGATTTTACCCTCCCAATTAGGTAGACCCTGCCCCGGGGAGGTTTGCTTCACCGTCTCACGGGTGTGAAACATTTCTGCCTGGGAGGAGAGTGATGCTGCGGGCACTTTGTCCAAACAGTCACCAGGTGGCAGCATTACACCAACCACAGCACAGAGGAGTCAGGGCCCTGACAAGAGTCTCTGGAATGGCTGAAAGCAGTAAGAGAAGTCAACCTGAAGGGTTGCTCTTCTAAGCTGAGTTAGTGATAAAAGCTCTGAATCCTAAGTGGAAAGTTTTTACTTAATGTAGTCTGAGTTCCTAGAGGCTCAGGAAAAAAAAAAAGCCTGTGGAATTGAAACATAAATGAGGGGAGGGAGAAAAAGAAAAGGAATCTTTAAGGGTGTGATGTATGCTGGAGTTGTGCAGAACAAAAGAAATGGTTCAACCTTAGGCTGTTTGGGGTTCCCATCTTCCCTGAGCTATTCTACTCTACCTCTTTGCCAAGTTCTTCTCTCTTCCATCCTCCAATGGCAGAAAATTCTGTGACAGCTCCGTGGTGAAGTTACATCTCAGGGGCAAATTATCTTCGAATTGGACTGGACATTACAGATTATGCCAACTCGAATGCCTTTAGGAGCTGGGCAGGTCACATAGTTATGTGAAGCAGCAAGATTCAAGACGATAGGGAGCCGTGTGAATAGTTTGGACTCCAGAGTGTGTGTTCCCCTAAAGGCATTTAAAAAAAATTCATTTGTAGGGCTTCCCTGGTGGCACAGTGGTTGGGAGTCCGCCTGCCGATGCAGGGGACGTGGGTTCGTGCCCCGGTCCGGGAAGATCCCACATGCCACGGAGTGGCTGGGCCTGTGAGCCATGGCCCCTGAGCCTGCGCGTCCGGATCCTGTGCTCCGCAATGGGAGAGGCCACAACAGTGAGAAGCCCGCGTAAGGCAAAAAAAAAAAAAAAAATTAATTTGTAGAACAAACAAAACCTCTCTATGGGCCAGTCAGTCCCTCATGTTGGAAGCCTGCATGGTGCATCCTACCATCCAGTGCAGGAGTACCTTCCAGAACATTCCTTATAGATGGTCATCTAGCTGGTGTTTGCCCACTTGTGGTGACACAGACCTACTCTTGTGTACTCAGAGGGTATCATACCTTGTAGAAAATGCCTTTTCGTATTGAGCCAAATCTACTTTAGCACTTTCCATCTGTTGCTCATACTTCACTCCGTGGAGTAATACTGGACATGTCTAACCCATTTTCCCCCAGACAGCTCTCTTGTACTCTCCAGGCCCTTTCTCCTCACCTTAAATCTCCCCAGATCCCCTTAAATCAGCCCTCAGAGGGCAGGGTCTCCAGGCCATTTCTGTTTTGTATTTTGGAATAAGCACTTAATAATGTTTGCTGTAAAACTGGGCGCCCAGAATTCGATTCCGTGATTGAGACATGGTCTGACCAGCATGGAGTGGAGCAGGACTGCCTTCTTCCTTCTTCTCGATATTTCTCTTCTGTACACACAGCCTAAGGTTAGTCTAGTCAGAGGCTGTGTTTGCAGTGTTGGGTTGTACTGAGATCAGTCTCTATTTTGTATTCTCACAGATTGACCTAGCTAGCTTGGGATCATGTTTTCATCCAGTCAAGGATGATTCTGACCTTCATTCTGAAAGCTATTTGTGTTATCTATGGCTTTGAAACACATTCTTGCTGTGGGCCAAGTCACAGTTAATATTCTGAAGAGAACAGGCCATGAGACAGAGCCAGGCAGGGTGCTCTACTGCAAAGCCCCCTTCTTCCATTGAATGCATGTTCACTGGCCCTGCAGGGCCCTGTGCTGCTCCAGAAACTCCATGGACACAGCAACAAAAGTACCTGGCCTCACACAGCTTATATATATATATATATTTTTTTTTTTTTTGCAGTACGCGGGCCTCTCACTGTTGTGGCCTCTCCCGTTGCGGAGCACAGGCTCGGGACGCGCAGGCTCAGGGGCCATGGCTCACGGGCCCAGCCTCTCCGCGGCATGTGGGATCTTCCCGGACCGGGGCACGAACCCGTGTCCCCTGCAAAGGCAGGCGGACTCTCAACCACTGCACCACCAGGGTGGTGCAGCTTATATTTTATCTTGACTGAATTCTATAACTCAAGAAAGGCTGACAATATTTGTGACTGTGGCAGGTACACCTGAAGAGATTTAATTTTTCCTTCTATGCCAGCAGGCTGGAAGCAGAGGAGTTTCTATCCCATAAAGATTTCTACATAAGGGTTTGATAACTTCCATTAGCACCCTGCTGACATTTTTGTTTCAATCTCTTTCTTACAGCCTGGGAATCCTTACTTTTCCTTTTTCCTTTTTCCTCCTACTCCCCTCCCTCTCCCTCACCTCCTCCCTCTTTTGTTTTTTGTTTATTAGTCCAGGTTTAGCAATTTCTCCTTTGTTCTTTAGTCAGAATAATCTTCCTTCATCATTCCAAAAATAAAATAGCTGCATCTCTAAAATCAGCTTCTTTTTGGCTTAATACCATTAGTTATTTTTTAGCATTATAGAAGTAATATATAGCAGTGAAAAAAATTTGGAAAGTGAAAAAACATAAAAAAGAAAAGAAAAAATACGTATAATCTAACCATACAGGAAAGTTACTATAATATATATCTACTTCAATCCAGTACATTTTCTTTGTGCACATGTATATGTATGTTTTATAAAATAATCATCCTAACATACATAGTGTATATTCTGCTTCTTTTCACATAATATATTGTGAATTTTTCTCTATCAAAAATTCCTTATAATTTGTGTGTGTGTTCATATGTGTGTATTTGTAAGCACATGAATTTCTTTTTCAGATTTTGATATAATGATTGTGCTACTTGTATAAAAAAATAAGTAGATAGGTTTCTCTTTTTTTTTCCCTATGCTCTCAAGCAATGTAGAAAGCTTAGGTAGTATCACGTCCTTAAACTTTTTTTTTTTTTTAAGAAGATGTTGGGGGTAGGAGTTTATTAATTAATTAATTATTTTTGCTGTGTTGGGTCTTCGTTTCTGTGCGAGGGCTTTCTCTAGTTGTGGCAAGTGGGGGCCACTCTTCATCGCAGTGCGCGGGCCTCTCACTATCGCGGCCTCTCTTGTTGCGGAGCACAGGCTCCAGACGCGCAGGCTCAGCAGCTGTGGCTCACGGGCCCAGTTGTTCCGTGCCATGTGGGATCCTCCCAGACCAGGGATCGAACCCGTGTCCCCTGCATTAGCAGGCAGACTCTCAACCACTGCGCCACCAGGGAAGCCTGTCCTTGAACTTTTTAAAGTGCTCAGCCATAAAACCACTGATTGTGGTGCATCTTAAAAGATGAAATTCTTTGACAACTTTTAATTTCTACAATAGTTATTGACATTTTTGGATTCCTACTTCTTGAATTAATGGAAATACTTTCTTTTCTTACTTATTTTCTAACGTTGTCAGTCAAATAAATCATTTGTTTTCATCCTACAGTCTCTAAAAAGAACAAAGACTAAGTTTCTGCCTCTTGTCATAGCTTTGGCTTTATTTCATAAATTTTTGTATGTACTTTCTTTTCTTGAATTCTACTCTATCTAATAATAATAATGTTGGAATTCTTGTTTTCTTTTTGTTTACTTTAGCATACTTTTTGGTATATTTTGCCCATTCATTTTTCTTTTAACTTTTCTGTGATTCTTTATTTTAAATATTTTAAAATATTTTAAAAGGTTTTATTTTATTTAAAACGTTTGAGTCTTTTCCTTTGTTAGATCCATTTATTATATCTATAACCATTTTCATAAAATATGATCTTGGTCTTATTGTTCGTAATTTTATGTTATCTACTTTTATAATTGTGATTGATGTAGTAAGCATATGGCATACTTGATGCAAATCTTCTCTCTCTTTTTTTTTTTTTTTCACGGTATGCGGGCCTCTCCCTGATGTGGCCTCTCCCGTTGCGGAGCACAGGCTCTGGACGCGCAGGCTCAGTGGCCATGGCTCACGGGCCCAGCCGCTCTGCGGCATGTGGGATCTTCCCGGACTGGGGCACGAACCCGTGTCCCCTGCATCGGCAGGCAGACTCCCAACCACTGCGCCACCAGGGAAGCCCTCTCTCTTTTTTTAAAAATAGGCTCACTAATAGTCCATGCTGGTCTTTTCTGCTGAGCTGGGATTCAGCCTCAGAATATTTATCAGTTCAACATTACTAAAGGTTAATACTAATCAATGAGAATTGGGACATAAGTTATAATCTATTTGCTATTCTTATTGTATTAATAAAGACCATAACTTCACATTTAAGCTGACCTGATTTCAAACTGCATCATAAATAGCTATCTCAGAGACTTAATCGAGGATTAAAAGAGATAATGTAAAACACTTAGCCTAGTGCCTGGCACTCAATATTTGTTAGTATCATTAGTATGATTAATTTCCAATGATTATTCTTTTGCCAGGTGGACTATATTTTCTTAGGTTGCTTTTTTACTCTGGTAATTCATAAGGCATATAGTGTGTTTTTAAATTTAATTAGTGGTAACTTAAAAAGTTCAAACATATTTCACACTGCGATTTTCAACATCAAGAATTATACATGTCTATTGACTGCCCAATTAATCAGTATTTGTTGATAATTTTATTTTCTTCTGCATTCAGCTTTCTTTGATATGATCTAGGATTTTAGATCTAGAATGTTGTTGTTAAATTATTTTTTTCATGTGCCTTCTTTTTAAGAATTTTCATGACATTTGGATTCCGTCTGTATAATTTACACTTCCTTCTACTTTGCCTTGCTCGTCCTCTTAAACAGGATTTCCTCATTCGGTAGGCTGGTGTACATCTTTGAGAAAGAAAATGTGAGTGCTCTACTTCCTGAGAGTTTGCTTATCTGAAATGTTGCTTCACAATTATATGACAACTTAAAAAGGTATAAAATTCTTGAGTTGCAAAATATCTACTTTAAAATGAAAATGATGTGCTCTTATCCTCTGGTTTCTGCTGAGAGGTGAGTGTGAAAAACCTCTGTTGGTCTCATGGTCTGACCATATTTTAAAATATACATTGCTTCCTCTGGCATCTTTTCATACCATTTTTTTAGAAGCTGTCATGTAACACACCACCTAAACAATAGTTGAAAAGGACATTTTAGAGTGAATAATCAGAGGGAGTGACTTATGTTTCTGCGCTCCCTCCTCCCCCTACAAGCTATGTTTCTACCCATAAGGAGAAGAGGCCAGTGTGCCTGGAGCTAAGTGGCATAAAGTAATCAGGGGATTGATCATGAAGAATCTTGGAATGAAACAAAGTAATTTTAATCAATTAAATTATTTCTGAAACAGAACATTTATATGAATCTATAAAGATTATATTGTTTCAATACACATATCTTCTTTGTCTACATAGATACTTGTTTATTAGATATTCTTGAGAAAAAAGGAAGGGGCACAGAGGCAGTTTTGAATTGTAAACCTGCATTCATCATTCGGGAAGAATGTAATGAAAATTTTTCATTCGGAACCGGTGCTTGTCTCATATTTGAAAATAGGAGAATAGAAGTTTCCAGGGCTAAATGAACAACGTTGCCATGACCATTTGAGACAATAGGTGGATTACAAATTTTGTGATACCAATTTATATGAAGCTTTTAATTTCTGTACTGATTCAACTACCATAGTTGTGAAGACCACTGGTCCAAATGTTTTTTCTCTTGCGAAGCTGTCTGGGAGCAACATTATCCTTGCTTGACTTAACCAGCTGATGGGCGGCTGATTATCCCAACTGCTCAGACAGCAAGAGGCAACAGTCCGTTTACACGGTAGCCTACTTCATCAAAAGTAACAATTTAAGTATCCAAACTGCATCTATTTTTCTTACAATTATAAGTAAAAACTGTTTCTTAAAAATACAATTCTTAAAAATGTAATAATCCAGGATGAAAAAGGAAAAAAAGTTTGGAGACACCAAGCTGGAGAACTAAAATTTTCATCAAGAATCAGGCTTATGATTTTCATCTACGTACATTCTAGGGGACAGATGTAGGAGTGGTGGCTACATCGGGGGCAAAGGGGAAGCTCTCTGGGAAGCCACTTGTGTGTTGGTTAGTCTCCATTTGCCCTTCCTTACTTTCACTGCTGCTACTCCAGTCATTTTTTGCCCTGTCTTTCCTCCACGTTTTCACTTGTGTTCAGTCAATGGGAGGAACTGGTAGAGATTGAAGGGCAGGAGAAAGAACACTGAGTACTTACTTACCACCACTTCCTTCGGGGTACTATTTGAAAATAGCTGCACTCCTTTATGGTGAGATCTCCAGGTAAAGTGTTTTCCTTCTAAAGCTTCCACTTTTACCAGGCTCCAGTAACATGATTCTTTCCCACTGTTTTTTCAGACTTAGGAGTGGTAATGGCTTTCTTCTCTTCCTAGCCTAGGGGTGCTTCCCCACCTCTTATTTGTTCCTTGAATTCAGCCCACCTCAGTAAATAGTTCCTTTTCAAACCTCTCTTCAGTTAAACATTTTTGAATATGGTATTGCTTTTCTGAGTGAAACATCCAGGACAATCACCCAGATAACTAAAAATGCTTTGCCATGGCTAATCTAGTATTCTCATAGCATTGAATCTTTTTATTTTATTTAAAATTAAAAAAATTATTTATATATTTATCTGGCCATACTGTGTGTGCAATCTTAGTTCCCTGACCAGATATCAAACCTGGGCCCTCGGCAGTGAGAGCACAGAGCCCTAACCACTGGGCCACCAGGGAATTCCCAGTATCTTTAAATTTTAATCCTAATTAATCTTTATTTATTTATTTTTTTTAAAAAAAGGAGGTTTGTGTTTTTAGGGACCTTAACCCACTGAAGCTTGTTGGAAAGATGGACAGAGGATTGAGACCCTGCCCTCCGTATCTGTCATATTTAATCCCTTTCACCTCTTTGCCTTGCTCATTTTGATTTTTCTCTAAAGAATGTCTTTCATGTCACTCTTTGTTTTTTGCACTACCAATGTATTTTTTACTACTTCAAAATCATTTTAAATTCTGGTAAAAATTATTTTATATATTCTCATTCATTTACTTGACAACTATATTACTAGTTGGCTACTCTGTGCCAGGCATTGGATGAATAATGGAGAGACCTGAAAGACACAGACCAGGCTTTGAGGAACTTGTCTAGTCGACAAGGCACAGATTATGGGTAAAATAGATGGTAAAAAAAAATGCTAAAAGTGCCTTTTAATTTAATTTGATAGCAATAAAAAATACCCCCAGAAGATCTTTTTCAACATATGTTTTAGAAACACATAATTTATAAGACGTGCCTCCTAAGCAATGAAATAAAATAATTTGAAAGCTGATGACTAGCCACCATCTAGAAAATAGCTTGCTATATTTATTTATTCATTTCCAGAAATATTTATCTGTTGAGTGCTTACTGTGAGTTAGGCAGTGTTCTAGATTCAGGGGATACAGTGGTGAATAAGATTGTGTCTCTCCTCGGCAGAAGTTCAGTCAAATGTTCTGAGAATGAACTCTGAGGACGTTGGTAGCGCTTACAGAGAGTAAAATGGCCTTATAACAGTCTTTGTGCACTTTAAAGACTAAGTCCTTTTATCTGCGGCTCCAGCAGCACTGGCTCCTCTTTAAAGCATGGTTTCACTGACACGTGTAAACTATTTGGATTCAAATGCTAAAAACTATTCAGAAGAGAAATCCTGAATACCTACTACAGGGGGAAAAATCAAGTGAAGATGCTGTATGCAGTTTTGTGATATTCATGATAGCAAAGGGAAGCATGATAACAAATGAGAAATATAATCATGGATCTATAAATAGTGAAATGCAAACACAAGTATATTAGCAAAACTTATTTCTACCTAGTATCACCAGATTAGTGACGGCAACTGAAGTATGATTAATGGTGGTGCTCAGAACGAGGTTACACACCCAAACTTAAAGCATGATTGTGGTCACAAGGTGGCCTATTTCAAATTGACTTTTCTAAAGGAATTATATATCTGGCTTAATTTCAAGCAAGCAATTTTAATATCTTTTGTCACACAAAGTATATTCCATTGCTTTATGTGATGTTATCATTCTTTTTTCTGGTCTTTGCTCTTACAAAAGGAAAACCAGAAGATGCACAGCAGTAACAGATTTTGAGGCTGAATTCTTTTTTTCTTAGAAGGACATGTTTTTGCCAAGTTTGCAACCCACTTGAACTTCTGTTTGTTCTTTGATTTTAGAATAAACTTGGGTTCCTTTTAACATTGGGAAAATTACAGATTTTGCCATAGATAAAGAAGTCTAACAAAGTTTACTCAAGATTTTTATCATCACCAAGTATCTGTACGTAAAGAACCTTCTTAATACAATCATTGTAGCTGAATCTGAAATATAGTGTCTTAATTTAAGGTGAAACCATTTTATTTTCAATTAAGCATTCATAAAATAACTTTGTAAAGGAAATATTTTTTAAAAGATATTCTAAGAAAAGCTTACTCTAATTTTTAACGGTTTGAAGAAGAGCTTGCTTTATTTAAAAAACTACTTGATCATTTGTTTCCCCAGCAAACATGAGTGTTTGCTCTGTGCTAGGCACTGAGGTAAATTCTGGGGATTGAAAAGAAATCAGACATTATTCATGCCATCAAAATGCTATTACCTGCTTAAATTTACATTTACACATATCGTTTAAACAAAGAATAATTTGGGAACATGTTACACAGAGAACTGGTTAATCATAAAATAATCAGAATTGAAGATTCAGAACTGAGAGTCTTGGGTCTGGATTTGTCACTAATCATCACTGGCATTGGAACAAGTCACTAACCTCGTGGGCCTTTCTTTCCTCATATGTAAAGTATGAGGATTGGCCTAGAAATGGAGTTATTAAGCCTTCCATTTTATAATGACAACAATTTGATTGCCTGAAATAACCATAACCTCACGCCCACCCCTGAATGTCTGAGCATGCATATTGGCTCAACACGGTCCACCAAAGCCTACCAAGACATGGAGAGGGTAACTTGCATGTATTTATAGACAAAGAAAAGGAGGGAAGACTAAATCTATTTTTAAAAATAAATAGGTTATTATGGTTAATATATACAGATTACAGGTAACATGGGCATATTTTAGAAATGATAAGAAGATGAAGGTGAACAGGGAGTCAGAGAGGAGAGCAGAGAGGATTTCCTCTCTCAGACATACTACAAGGTGGTGAGCAATCAGGTTTCACAGAGTGAATCCTGAAAGGCTTTGTGTTACCCACTCCCTTATGACACGTGTGATAAAACATTTTATCTGCTTTGGCTTCTAATGAAATGCAATCTGCACTAGCAAAACTCATTTTGTAATAAAGTTACATCCCAATAGGTTATTTGCAGCACAGAATTTGGACAGGACATTCCAACCGGAGTCAGAGAAATCTGGGTTTCGTCCTGAGGCCAACACTTGCCAGTTGGGTGAACTTGAGCAAGTGACTTAACTTTTATGAGTCTTGGTTTCCTCATTCACAAATTAGAAATAATTGTAGATAAGTCTTTATACTCAACTATAATTATGGGGTACTACGTTGTAACCAAATTAAGGAAGGGAAGTTTCTGAAATCTGCCTTTGGCCTTTCTTGACTCCCTTTTACTTTCTTGCCTCAAAGCCTTTTCTAACATCATCTCTACCTTCTCCAAGGAAAAAGGAGGACCCCACTTAGAAGCATTTTGTCTCGGAATTAGGCTATGGAACAGCGAAGAAACAAATATTTGTGAAACTTGGGTACAAAGAGTTGGCAAGACCCAGATGCCTCTAGCAGTGTTGTGTATCAGAAGCAAAAGGCACGAGAGGGATCCCCCAAAGAATAATGTAAACTTGCCTTCTTTCCATTTCCCCATAAACGGCCCTATTATTTGTTATGGGATACTGGTCATACTGGGGAGAGGGGCAAATTGGGTGGTGATTGGAGAGATACACATAAAACAGAAAAGTTCTTACGTTTGAGGAAATGGTTACACCTTTGGTCTGGATACAGACTTCAGCGTCCTTGCTTCCATAACACTAATGGGTACCAAAAAGGCATATGAGTCCTAAGGGTCTGCGAGCCAGATGTCTTCTGTCTTCTCCAGGCTTCCTTAGGATCCCAGGGAGGCCACAAGTACAGCAACTGTCAGAAGAGCGTGTACAATTTCTCTAGCAACAGTAAATATGGTGTTTCTGAAATTATTTCCCTACCATTTCCCTTGCTACAAATAGAAAAGGAACTTTATTTTCTTTCCCTACAGTGATTTGTGCTAGAAATAAATTTAAGCACCTTTCTTCTGAAGTTAAATATTCTTTTCTGAAATTCAAATATTTTATCTTCGCTCTGTCAACCAAGTTTACTGAATTTATTTTAGGTCCCTAAAGTACTGTGGGAGCAGGAATAGGGCACAAACATAAACCAGAAAATTACAAGAGAATATGGTGATTGTTTTCCTTAGAAGATGGGACATTGAATTATTTGTAAGGTAAGGGACTTGTCTAAAGAGTGACTGTTAATGGAGTCCAATCAGAATATGTTTCCTCTGAAATAAGTTTGTCTAAACTCTGTTCTTTCCACTTACAGTGAAGTTTTCTTCACAAAAAGCAAGACGATTTAGATTTTATACTGATACACATTTTCTTTTAAGTAAACTGTTGGAGATATTTGGTTATATCTCAATGCCCCCTCTTGTGTAACTTAGAAATGCTTAATATTGCATGGAGGTATGATACCTTGGCACTCTGAAACTTAAGGCTAATTTTATTATAGGTTATCAATGAAATACTTGCTATTGAGAAACTCCTTTACGTAAATCATCCTCTCTGCACGGGTCTATCACTTTTTAATTGTTGGTGTTGTCTCCATTCTAATTAGAGCAGTGCTTCAAATCTACTGTGGTTATAGGAGTAATAATAGGATTTTCCCTTCTCTAGGTTTTTCTTCCTGAAGGATGCCAAGTGCTTTAAAAATTGAATAAGTTGATAGACAAATTATACTGGGATGAGCACACCTACCAAGGATGTGCAACCATCTCCAGGGTAGCTCCCTGTAGCTGTTTACTACCTCACAGTGGTGCCTAGGAGCAGTTGATTAAAAAGGAAAGAAGAATGCCACTTGGAATATAAGCAACAGGGGGTTTGAGGGAGAGGAAATATAATTATCTAGATTGGAATGTGACCAGGACAACCACACCATATATGCAAACTACTAAGCTTAAAATAATTCCTTTTATTGATGGAGTAATCAGATTTGGAAAGGCAAAAAGTAGGCAGGAGAGGTCTGGGAGTCCGACAGTTGTTTGAAAGACAAGCTAGTGTTTTTACACTGCCAACGTATGCATTTTAGAAACCTTTTTGGTCTTGTGTTTTTTGTCTTATTCACTTGTACTAATCCTCACGCTGTTTCTTGCTTTGGGCACAGAGGAAATCAGAAAAAAGCCCATTGAAAACTACTCTCCCAGCTATCTAGGGAATCTACTATGTGATTTAAGGCACTAGCTATTTTCAAAGCTAAAATAACAGATAGTGCCTGTGGAATCAGAGAAGATGAAAAATTGGACCTTTGTCAGTGTGTGGAAGGGGTATGTTAAAAAGTGTATTACCTCCTTCAGTTCCTAGACCCACTCCACATTCCCCTGCTGTTTTTCCTTGGAACACTTCCTAATAAATCACTTTAACATGAACCTTTTACCAAGGACTGTTTCTGGGGAACACAGTCTAAGATAAATGGTAGGGATGATTCATAAGTGAACTCTCGAACATAATGTTAAAAAAATCTAATTATTGAAAGTCCAGTATATGTAAATATTCATCACAGGCCCTGAAGGGCTTATCGTAAATAGAATAAATGAAAAAGAAGTAAATTAACAATAATTTACATTAAAGAAACCAAGAAAGAGCCACAATTGAAAACCATGATCGATTAAAGGTAATGTTACTAATATGTTGATAACAAACCATAATTCTTGAAAATTGTAAAAATTCCAAAAATTTACATGTTTGTATGTACAGTAGGCATCTTATAACGTTGTCAAAGCATTGTGTAGCATCCAGGCCTCTTTACAGAAAACTGAATTAGAATTCTCAGTAAACTCGAATGTACCACTTGTATGAGCCCCTAATTAGTCACTTAGTATGTTACTAGTAACAGTCTGGATCATATCTGAAAATGAAAGTCTGTGTAATTACACATACTTTCCTTTTAAGAATCAAAGAAAAGACTTCCATTTTTTTAATCAGTTAATGTCTCATTTTTCTTAAGAGAGTACTAAGGACTATCTATTGATAATCACTTATCATGTCTTCATATCTTTCCATAGAGATGACAGAAGAGGATTTACAAATGATTTTCAAGATGAATCCACAGTAATAACTACAGTACTAATAGCCACTATTTATTGCTCACCACTACTGTTTGTGATATTCTGTACACATTGTTTCTGATCCTTACAACTGCCCAGTTGGGTAGGTTTCATCAGGCCCATCATAAAAATGGAAACATTGGGGTTTGCAGGCCTCAAATAACTTACCATAGGTCACACAAACAATGTGACCTGCCCTTATGTTCGTGCTTTTTCCATTAAAGCACACATATCAAATCTTTGGTATTTCACCAGTCAGTCCTGTATCCATGTCCAAAGAAGGAAGGAGAAAATATTGGCATTTATTTTCTAAGGGCTAAATTCTGGATTATGGTGATTTCTAGAGTTTTGCTAATCAATATATACTTTCCAGAAGCCACTCTTATGCTCCTTAAGGAAATTAATATAAAATCAAGCTGAACTAAGTAACATTCTCAAGCTTACAGCTTAGAGTTTAAAAAGAAATAGCTGTTTAGTCACTTGGCTGATGGTGATACAAAACGTCAGCAGTGGACCTGAAGTGAGGTCCAGTGTTTATTCCTGCCATTCTACTTCAGGGAATAAGAAACGACATTCCAGGGTTCCTTGTGATTTGAAAGTATAAATGGAATTTCTGAGTCAGGAGTTTTCTCAGTGGTTGTTTCTGAAATAGGTTTCAAAAAAAACGAGCAATGAATATTCTAAAATCAGATGACAAGGGTGTCCAATCCCTTCTCCTCAGAGAATCTTTCCTACCCATCTAACCAAATATAACTCCCTGTGCCAGGACATTCTATACTCCATTGCTCCATTTTATTTTTTCATAACCTTTAAAAACATCTAAGATTACCTTATTAGTTAATTAATTAATTACATAAATGTATATTTATTGAACACCCATTATGTATCAGGATCTGGGTATGTCCTAAGGAACTGGGCATACAGTATTGTGCAAAACAGAGAAAATAACTCTATGCATGAGATGTGTACACCTATTAATTGTATGTCATCTCTTCCTTTTGTGGAGACTTTGTTATTTATAGCTCTGGACACATAATAGGTACTCAATAAATATTTGTTAAATTACTAGAAAAAGTATAAATCTGCAAACTTGCATGCAGTTATTTTTTAAAATAAGCTATTGAGCTAAAGTTGAGTCTCTCTTCCCTTCCATACCCTGCTCCCCACCAAAAACAACTAGCCCTGCTCTTCTCTTATAAAGCATAATTTTATTGGAAATATTTATGAACTGACCTCTCCATCCCCCTTACTTTAGATGCTTAAGAAAATATTGGAGGTTATGTAGGTATTTTAAGCATTTGATGGTTTGGACTAAATAACAATCTGAAAGTCCATGGTACCTGGAGTCGAGGACACTGGATGGTTATAACGAAGAGGTCTCTAAATTTTAATACAGATGACCTGAATTCAACTTCCAACCTTGGTGCATACTAATTGGTTGTTTTGTGGCAAATCACTTAACTCCTCTGAGCCAAAGTTTAGCATCTGAAAAATGGGGATAAGCCTGACTGCTTAAACTACTATACTGGTGACTGTAAGGAAAAAACTTATGAGCTAGAAAAATATGAAGCTCTTATTAATGGCAAGAGTAACACAAATGTAACTTAATGTCATAAGAAGCCAACTCTCAAATTCAGGAAGGTTGAGAATGCTGTCTGGCATACAACATAAATATAAACATAACCACTGAATCTAGCTTTACATGGAAACAAAACAGACTGCTGATCATATGGGGATTTAAAAGAAGGATGGCCTTAACCAAGAATATCTTTGCTTCTGGTGTGTCTTACTACCTGATATTCTACTAGTAGAAATGTTTCAATCCATTGTTACTGAATAATAAAACAAATGTAGACTCTGGACTAAAATGGTAGAATGAACACATATAATTTTTTTCTTTGCAAATATCTTGCTAAAACTGTAGTGAAGAAATTTGTTCATATAGTAGCATCTCGGACATGGAATTGTTAAACCATCTTTGAGAAATGTACACCAGGACTTGTTCATTAGGTTGGCAGCAGAGGGGCAGAAGGAAGTATAAAGGGGAGGGAAGTATGTGGATGTGTTCCTATTTATAAATATATATATATTTAAATGTTGAGCCTTCTTTTAATTTATTTATTTTTATTTTTGGCTGTGTTGGTTCTTCGTTTCTGTGCGAGGGTTGTCTCTAGTTGTGGCAAGTAGGGGCCACTCTTCATCGCGATGCGCGGGCCTCTCACTGTCGCGGTCTCTCTTGTTGCTGAGCACAGGCTCCAGACGCGCAGGTTCAGTAGTTGTGGCTCACGGGCCTAGTTGCTCTGCGCCATGTGGGATCCTCCCAGACCAGGGCTCGAACCCATGTCCCCCGCATTAGCAGGCAGATTCTCAACCACTGCGCCACCAGGGAAGCCCCCTATTTATATTTTGATGATAACCATTGATGTGTGTGCATCTCTTAGCTGTACTATAGGAATATATTGTTAAGTAATTCAAGGGAAACATACCTCCTTGCTAATACTTTAATAGTTTAGATCAGATAATGAATCCTCTTTAAAAAAAAAAGAAATTTGTTTTATTACAAAGACATAAAAGGAGAGAAGTACTTCTGGAATAATGGAAAAATAGCCTGCCAAACCCCATTTCTACATAAAAGCAACAAGAACACTGGCAAAAATGGTCAATATTAACTTTTTCAGAACTCTAGAAATTAACTCAAGGCTTGCAACAACCTAAGGAGCATTTATTCAAGGAAAAAAAAAAAGCTGGATATAAATAAGAACAGTGAACTCTGTGGCATTTTAACTTACCCTAATCCCATCATCCTTTCCCCAGCTCTGCATGAGCCTTGAAAACCAGCAACCTTGGAACAACAATAGCTGTGAAAATCAGAAGACTTAGCAGTGAGTGGTAGAAGCAGAAAAAGGGTGAACCTCCCAGAAAAGCCCATCCCTGGAGAACTGTCACTAGTTGACCTGGCTGGCAGCTCTCTGACAAAACCCCATTCACTAAGCTTGTCTTTATTTGATTTGACTCACAGGTCCTTAAGTGAGGAAAGCCACATCTTCAGGGCATTTGTCAAAAGCAACCAAAGATAATTGTTTAACATTGCAGCTACCTGAGATGGCGATACCACTTGGGGCAAACATGAAGCGGACTAATGCCCACAGAAGACTCTGAAAAGCTCCAATATATTCCTATGGATCTAGAAGGTTGTACACATGTGCAAGGTTGTGTGCATGACAGGAAAGATCTGAGGAGACCCCAATCTTTCACCTCGGGCTGACCTTGAGACTCTGAACAAGGAGGAAGTGAAGACTAGGCTGAGTTGTATATAGTTGGAGCATTGAAGCTGTGCTCCAACATATGCACAGAAACCATCAGCAGTGCGTGGGAGATTTATTTGTTCAAGGCACTTAAAAAAAAAATCTGCCCAATCATTAACTGACCACTAAGCTGAGTAGAGACTTCAGTGACTGCACATGACAAAGAAGACAGACGTCACAGAATTAATCCAGGGAAGTCACTTTAAAACAAACCAAGCAACCAGAAACAACAACAAACTATCATAACAATAAACCATAGGGAAACTCAATAAGATTAACAGTTAACTTCCCATCAGAGACCATGAAGACCAGAGGCTGTGGGATGACATTGCAAAGCACTGAAAGAGAAAAGAATGCCAACCGAGAAATTCTATATTCAGCAAAACTGTCCTTCAAAAATAAAAGACAGTTTAAGACATTCCCAGATAAACAAAATTGAGAGAATTTATCACTAGCAGACCTGCCCAATGAAAAAAACTAATGGAAGTCCTTCAAGTTGAAGTGAAAAAACACTAGAGGGTTGGTGATGCTAAGATATCCTAAAGTGACAACTGTGCATCAGGCATTAAGCACCACCATCTTGTTGATTAGAAAGGCACACTAAGAACAGAGTTTTGTTTTCTGATTATATATCTTTTTAATCTAATGAAATCACTGGAGGATGTTTTCTGAAAAAAAAAAAGGGGTACCCAAAGAAATAAATGAGTTCTAGGAAAAGGATAATCCAACCCAAAAAGATGTAGGAAAAAGAAGGTGAAGGAAAATCCCTGAGGATGACAGTTTCATAGCAGGCTTAGAAATCATTCTATCTAGAGAAAAAAAAAAAGGATGGAAATTACCATAAGAGTATATGCCAAGAGTAAATTTAAATGATTAGATTTGTTAGTTTACCTGGCGTAAAAATTTATTTTATGAAAAAATATATTGAGAAGGTATTGGAAAGTGTAGGAAGAGCTGGTAAGGTACATAAAAGAAAATAAACAAAAATACCTTGCCCAAAATATCTTGGTCCATTCTTCTATTCAATATCTCCATGTAAACTTTCAATTTCTCTGATAAAATCCCAGTTGATATATTATTTGATATTAATGCTTGAAAATAATAGTCTGATGGGCATAAAATTTTTTTATTCTTCTAAATTCAAAGCTTTTTTATCATTATCAAGTCAACAGAAGTCCATACTACTGCACTACATTATCTTTGCAAAAATTCATTTAAGTGACATTGATTTTATTTAAGCCTTTAGAGCCTGGCCATCATAAGTTTCTCCATCTCTCTCTTTCTCTAGCTCTCTCTTTCTCTCTCATATCATTGCTCTATGAAAACATTTAGATAGGGGCTTGATTTTGCCTTTTTATCAAAGGCAGGGATACAGCTCCTGAGAAATCTTTGTTGTCTCATTCATCCATTGAAGAATACTTTCTGAGCTTTGAATAGGTGTCAGATCTCCCACTAGATTACCAAGGTATGCATGTCAGTGTCTTTGGACTGCTAGGAAATCACAATTTATTCACGTTATCATTAACAAAGAGCAAATACTGGTTTTTGAAATAGTCATATTTCTCAGGAGGCAAGAATTTATACTAATAATATTGCCTATTAATACAATAGGAACAATAATGATAGAAACAGAACTTTGAATTTCCCTGTAGACTGCATATTTTTAAAAGAAGGTCATTTAATGAAAATAGAATATTTACAAGTTCATATCATGTTATATTTTATTAAATAAATTTTATATCCTATTGGTTAGTGCATCAGACCATGACCAAGGTGAAACCTGTGCAATTGCCATGCAGGTGGGCAAACTGCACCTGCTGAAGGAAACAGACCATGTCAGATATCATCCTTGAAGTCTGTGTGGGCACCAGAAGCAGACTACAGTTGGCAGCAGAAGAAACCAATCAAATTCTCAGCTGCTCTAGCTCTGAGCCACTCTCTAACCTCTCTTCCCAGGGAGAAGAACCAGCCTCACCTCTGGTTTCAACTTTCCCAGGGAAGCCTAAGAGGGGGAAATGCCAACTCTCTTTCCAAAGTGAGGAGAACAGCCAGAATAAGATCAGATATGGAAGGAAAAGCCCTAATATTCAAAGCCTCTTCTAGTACCAGTTTCCTTCTCATTTGCTCAAACTTTTCTAGAGCCTTGTGCTTACCATACAGGATAATGTTTGCTACACAAGACAAGTACTGGGATCTTTCTTCCAACAGATTCCTGAAAAGAAGGTGGGAAGCTATGATTTTCCCCTTGCACTCCCCTAAGCCATCGATCTTCACATCGATTTCATACTGCCTGGGACTTTTGGCAAAACACAAACTCCCTTATGAATGGCCTAGTTTCTTGATGCAATATTCACCTTGAATGGTTTTATACTAGCACTTGGCCAGTAATTAAAGGAACCTAGAAAGCAGTGGGGGAAAAGTGGTGGGGCTGAGCTGGGGCAAGAATAGGGGATAAACTGTATGATTAAAAACATCTGAAACACCTCCTGTCCTCTTTACCTTCCCTTTCTTCCTCTTTTCTTGCCGTACGCTGGCCTCTCACTGTTGTGGCCTCTCCCGTTGCGGAGCACAGGCTCCGGACGCGCAGACTCAGCGGCCATGGCTCACGGGCCCAGCCGCTCCGCAGCATGTGGGATCTTCCCGGACCAGAGCACGAACCCGTGTCCCCTGCATCGGCAGGCGAACTCTCAACCACTGCGCCACCAGGGAAGCCCCCCTTTCTTCTTCTTTGGTGGCTTCTATCAACCACCCTTGGCCACACCCTTCATTCCTTCCATAATCACCTCTCCAGGCTCAAAAAAGGGCCTGTGAGAGACCGATTTTCTAATCCTCTTCCAAAACAACCTGTTAGGCTAAAACAAAATAAGGGATTCCTGGTTTCATATCTGATATAAGCTATCCTCTGAACAAACCCTGAAACACATCTCGTTAAACAAAAAGTTAATTTTTCTAAGGGGCATAGAAGAGCATGCTCTTGTTCATTTCCATCTAGCATAGTTCTGTGGGGATTTATATAATAATAATAATAACTGTTATTATTAAGCCTGAATTTAAATAAACTGAACCCCTAGTTAAATCATAAACTTTGGTTTGCTCCCCCTTTTTTGGTGTGGTTTATTTCAACCATATTAATATACTTTGATTTTAATATTCCCTTAGAAGTACAACAGTGTTTTCTCTGTTGAATTATAAATCTAATTCTACCTACATTTTAACATTAGGGTGGTATCTTGACTATTCTAACATAACATTAACATTTTTGTTAGGGAAATAGAGGAATGTTTTGGCAAGAATAGAAGTTTTTGCATCAGACAGATCTGTGAATCCTAGCTCAGTCACTCAATAGCTGGGTTACCTGGATCCAATTATTTATCCTCTCTCAGCCTCAGTGTCCTCTTCTGTAAAATGGGGGTAAAATTCACTAATTCCTGTGGTTGTTTTAAGGATGAGTTAAGAATGTAAAGTGCTGTGTGTGATGCCTGGCCTATAGAATACTCAGTACAGGTTTATCCCCATTCTTTAAGCCCATTTTCCATGCTAAGTGCTCCACGGATGTGATGCCAACCCCTAATCAAGACATGGCTACAAAGACGTATGCAAAGAATCCGTAAAAGAAATACCAATTTAGTTAGAGACATATGTTTTGCACCAGCTAATTATAATTCAAGGCAAACTGTGTTCAGGCCTATAGTAAAGGCATATCAAAATTTATGGGAGCACTGAAGAAGGGGTACTCCAGGGAAGAGGGTTCTTGGAGGAGATGATAGAAGAGGCAATAGCTGAACTGAGACCTTGAGGATGGATGACTTTTGGCATGTAGAGAAAGAAATTGGAAGTGGATTCCATGAAAAGGCAGCAAGGCAACTACAAAGATGTAAAAGTGGGAAGTGCTGAGGGATGCAAAGCAACCCAAATACATGCAGTTTGGGCTGTGGGAAAGGAAGTGAGACCGTCAGGATGTACTGAGGCCAGAATGGGAAAGACCTTGAATTCAATCCTAAGGATATATCCAAGTATAGACAATTAGGAGAAATGAAATTCAAAAAACAATCATGAACGAACAGTAGAGCATTCTTATGGAAGCAAAAGCTCCCAAACAAGTGTAGGGTTGTAGCTATAGAACTTAGCATCAAGCAACTGCCCCTTTTATTCGATAGTGGATAATACCAGCCTTCATGCTAATGGAACATACTCAGTCAATTAAGAAAAGTACTGATTGCCGGCTGCAAAACATCCCCATGGTGCCAAAATGTCTGTGGAGTGGGTGGGGAGGGGGAGGGAAGGTGTGATAATTAAAAGAATTGTTACTTGCAATGTCACAGGAGCCAATGTGTTAACTCTGCATGCTGGAAGCTAGACTGCTCCCAGCTGCCACGGGGAGGGAGGATGTGGTTTGATCCCTGGCACCACTCCTTGGGACAAGATGAATCACAAATGTGTTAATAGTGAGGTTCCATGTCATAATGTGCCAGATGGAGGTGGTTACATCTCTGATTGATTGCCTCCTGGCCAAGACAGGGGTTTTCCAGAAGGCGAACGTCTCCAAATTGGTGTTGGAGCTCTAGGGATCAGCAGGTCTTTATTTTGGTCAACGTGGACCTGACATTCTTGACTTTATGAAGTGTGGCTTCCCCAGGACACAGGCAGCCAGAAACAGTACGTGGATGAGGAAAGATGTGATGAGGGTGTGATATATGGAAGAAAGTTTTGCGCTGGACTAAGCGTGGCTGTTAGTGAATCTATGTATGCACTGGAAATAAGGGGGTGGCGTGGGGGTGAGGAGATGCACTAGACACCCCGCCCGTGAACGAATTAAATAACTAGAGAGAGGAAAGGAAAGAAAAAGAAGAGAAAGAACGGGGAGGAAATGCTTCCCAGCCCCAGACACCAAATCCCCACAGCAGATGAACCCAGATGCCAGGCTGAGGCCACCAGGCAGAACTACAGAGCAGAGTAATGCTGGGTGACCTTCCCGCCTGTTCCGTTCCTTTCCATTCACCCCAACTATAACCACCCAGACCTTTGTTGTTGTTGAGTTTTCTCCCCAACGCAAGCTTCCGACTATAAACAGCCAACTACAAGGGCAATAACTGTGGCATCCTACTGGGAGCTAACGCAGCCTCTCGTGCAGGCGCTGGGTCCTAATACAGGACAGTGAATAAAGCTTCATTACAGAACAATGGAGTTAGCTGCCAGGGCCTACAGATTTGAATAAACAACAAATAAGCAACATCTGCTCCAGCATATGTGTATGGTAAAAAAAAAAGTCACAAAATAAAAGAATTTGTAAATGCCAAAAGCAACATGAAACTGGCAGTGCTACTGTAGAGTGAATTTTTAATTGCACATGCAAAGAGGCAGGCTGTGGGTATTAGTCTCACATATGTCTTGTTGCTGCCAACCTGGGAGTATAGATGAATTTAATTAAATAAGGATTATCCCTTCTCCCCAGTACAATTACTTATTTATAACAATGATAAAATTGCCTAATAAAAATTGTAATATTTCAAAAACAAGCCTAGAAAACACCCTGCTTTCTGTAAGTCGTTCAGGGCTGTTTGAGTTGGAGTGTGTCTTTTATAATGAAGTCTTTGCCTACTGCCAACGAAGAAAACAACAAACAGTAACCCTTATCATAAAGCCCGCTGCAGTTAAACAGCCAGAGATGGTATTATGGAGAAATATAAAGAAGACGCAGAGCAGCATGGGAATTGGCTTTCGTGGGGTGTGCAGAAAATTAAGCAATTGGACTCAAATTGAGGCCAGGCGACTTAGACAAGGGACAGAGCCACTGAGACTTGTGCTCCACCAGTGTACTGGTCCTAATCTGTCTTGTGAACAGGCAGTCTCAAGTGATCAGTTCCCCTCATTCTGGCTATCCTTTTCCCTGTGCACTAATTCCCCCCAAACAAGTAACACTACCTAGGCCGAGCAAACAACCGAAGAGGTGGGCACTTCTGCCCCTCTTCTCATTGCCAATGGAGTCCATTTTTACCTTCAAGTTAGCAAATCACACCATCGGGGAGGTCGGTGGTAATAATCCAGGTATGAAGCCATAAACACCAAAGTAGATTCATGTGTAGGAGGTTATTATAGAAATCAGTATCTTCTGAGTCTCATGATCTATGTTTGTTTTATATTTGAGCAATGTTGTTGTTTCAATAGACTTTCTGCACTAGGGTTTAAGGCAAGCGCTAAGAGCTCGTCACCACAGGGATTCTGTCAATGCCAATTTAGAAGGCAACCAGAAACAAAAGACAGTGAGGGGCTCTGAGATGTGTGGCCATGGGCAACCACACAATCTCTGTACATCAGTTTCCTCATCTGTGCACTGGGAATGATAATGATAGAATCCACCTCCAAGGGAGGATTCAATGAATTAATAGATGGAAAGTGTCTGGAAGTGTGCCTGACACAGAGTGAGCACTCAGATGTTGCCAGGAAGTTAAAATGATGCTTTATCAAGGCACTTAATTCTGTACTTGGCTCTTTCCGGGATGTTAGCAGCTTTCAATTCATCTTTTGCTTTTTCCTCTTGAGCCTTATCACAATTGTACATTAATAATTAATTAGTTTCTCCTAAATCTTGTAAGCTCCATGAGACTAGGCTCTGTTTGGCTTCCATCTGTAACCCCAGCACCTAGAACAGGTTCTTGTATGTATAAGTGCTCACTGAATATTTGTTGAATGAATTAATTCAGTATGGAAGGAGGACAAGATCCTGGCTTGAATTTTGGTCCTTCCCTTGGCCAGCTGTGTAAACTTAGTCAAGTTAATTTATTGATGTCTTATCTCTAAAGAGGAAAGAATAGTGTGATCATTACATTAAGTAATATAATTAAAATTGCTTGGGACACTACAGATCTGTGTATTGATGTAAATTGTTAATTGACAAGGAAATGCTCCTTCATAATAATTGTAATTGATTGGAGTATAAAGTTCAGCAACAGATTTCACATATATTCTGATAAGCCAGCTTTCTGAGAGATGTTGCTGAAATGTGTATAAAAGTGAAGTAAATTGTCTACATTACTTAGTACTAAATGCAACATGAATAAAATGAAGGAGCAATTCACAGATTTGAAAGGTATGTACAAATTGGATAAATTCCTAATTTACATATATTGAAATCTATGACAGTAAAACCATTAAAAAAAAACATGTACTACATCTTAAGCTAGTCATTATACTCTGCCCATAATGCACTGTTGCAACATGAAATCACTACTGATGAATTAGAATTGGGAACTCTTTTGGTTAAGACAAGAGAAGCCCAGAAGGCGACATGACCAATGTGGGGAGGCAACATGTATGTATGGGATTGCCTGATGGGTCAGGCACTGTGCTAGGCTTACTGGGTAAATAGGACAAGATTCCTACCCCTAAAAGGAGCACTGTTTGGCACAAGAGAGCCAGGTTACAGTTTCTCCAGTAAGTCCTGTGGAGATGTCATTCACCAAGGGCAATAATAGCAAAAGGAAGCGGGTATAGGTAGAGAAAATAAAGGAGGAAGAATAGCAGGGACTACGGAATTTGTCTGCCTAACAAAGGAAATAGGCCATTTTTGGTGTTTTCTAAATTCGAATACCAGCCTCTCTGAAATAACAAAGAAAGAAGAAGAGAGAGGAAGAGGGAGAGGGAGAGGGAGAGAAAGAGGAGGGGAGGGGAGGGGAGGGAAGAGAAAGGAAGGGAAGGGAAAAATTGAGAGAGAATAAACAATTCTAGTTTAGTGGTAACTGATGAGGAAGAAGACCAACCAGGAGACAGGATATAAAAGTTATCTCTTCAAAGTTCTCTAGGTCCCCAAATATACTCAAATTGTAAAAATTAACATTTAGGATTATCTTCATTGAATGATTATTCTGTGTAGACAAATTAGAAAATACAGATAAGCAAAAGGAGGAAAAACCAGATGTAATCCTATCATCTGGAGATTGCCATTGTTAATACTGTGACCTCTCCCTCTTTCTCTCTCTTGATTGATTGATCAAAGGATTGATTTTTGTTGTTGTTGTTGAAAATGTTTGAAACTTGTTTCAAACATTTTCATTTGTACTGTATAAAATGTAAGAAGGGGAAAGACAAAATATTACCTGAAACTCATCACCATGAGATGGTCACCAAACTATTATCTGTAGTTTATCTCATATGTAATTTTTATGTGTATTATATAGATTAAATATGTAATTTTATATAAGCAAATTGAGATGTTTTTCTGTAGGAACATGAGTTTTATTTTGACTTGTTTTTATCTCCTAACTCTAAGTCTTTAACCACTGTGGTGTAAAATACCAGTTGTGTTCTCATTAATCACTGAGTGATATGCAGCATTATTTATTTAAACAACCTTTTACGTTGGATATCTAGGCTAGTTCTGATTTTTTTTTAATTTAATTTTTTTGGATTATTTTTAGTTTTCACACCTCTTTTATAACTGTTTTAGGATAACTTTCTAGAGGGTGCGCACAGCTCAGAAGGTAAACCATTTGCAATATTTCTGATACATGTTGTTATATTGCCTTTGGAAAACAATGTGTATACTTGACAACATTAGATTATATGATTTCTTAACCCTCCATCACTTTGGTAACTCATTTGTCTATTTTAGTGTAATTTAAATTTATATTTCTTAGATTACTACTGAGGTTGAAATTTGCTTCATTTACATTATTTTGAATTTATAGTGTTAACTTTGCATTTTCTGCACTTTTCTATAAGGTGGAGGACTCAGTCCCCAGGTCTTGGATTTGGTATTTTGCTTTGTTTGGAGGAGGAAAGTGTCACTTATACTTATACTTTTTTATTGAATTCAAACATTACTGCATTTATATCTATGGCAAAGTAGCCTATACATTATGTGTGAGTGTGTGTATGTGTATAAGATATAAATGAAATAATCTTTGCATTACAGTTTGTTAGATATTTTAATAAATATTCCAAGAACACCAGCAAGGAATACTTATTTCAATATTCTTCTATTAAAGACATATTATCAATTATAATATTAATATCTTTTCTATCATATTTTATTATTTCATGTTTGACCTGTAAAAGATGAGAGGAATAATAAAATCTCTCAATTTGAGTGGAGATGTTGGTCAAAGGGTACAAAGTTGCAGTTATTCAGGATGAGTAAGTCTAGAGATCTAAGGTACTGCATGATGACTATAGTTGGTAATACTGTATTGAATATTAGAAATTTGCTGAGAGATTTCGGGTTCATTCGTTACACACACACAAAAAGTTAACTATGTGAAGAGACGGCATGTTAATTAGCTTGAGTAGTCATCATCATAGTAATTATTTCACTGTGTATATGTACATCAAATTATCACATTGTACACCTTAACATACATAATTTTTATTAAAACAAAATCTCCCGTTTTCATTGTGTCAATTTCCTATAGTATCACAGAGTTTATTTTGCTAAGTAGTGTTATGAAAATAACATATACACATGGTTACATAATAAAAAGATGCCAATTAATTTAAAACATGTGAGTTTCCCTTCTGTTAAGGTACTGCCATTAACAGTCCCTTATACATTCTTTCAGAAGCATCCTGCACATACTTTCCTCTCTCAATATACTCTTTCAACACAAAGAGGTATGTATATAGACTCTTTTGCACGTATCTTTTTCCCCCTCCTTTAGCAGGTGTATATCTTAGAGACCTTTCCGTATCAACATATAAATATCTGCCTCATTTAAAAAAATAGATTTTAATGTCAGAATGTACAATAATTATTTGAAGCAAACATATTTTTGGCACTTAGGCTGCCTCTAGTTGCTTGTTATTACAAACATTTTTATAGTAAAAACTCCTTGCGTGTACATTTGAGTCTATTGGTAGGTCAAGTTTCAGAACTATAATAGTTGCACTAAAGTTACATACATTTAAAATTGTGCAACATCAACAGATTATACTCCAAATAATTATGACAATTTAGCTTCCAACCAACATTGGGTGTTTGTTTTAAATTTTTATTATCACTGGGTATTATATAAATCTTTAAATATTTGCTAATATGGTAGGTGAAACACATGTTATCATTATTGTTTAAGTTTGTATTTCTTTAGTTACAGGAGACATTGATCATGTTTTACCATTTTTATGGAGCTTGTATATTTCTTCCCTGGACTTTGTATCTATTTCCTTTCCTCATTAATCTAATAAGGTTTTGTTGTTGTTCTAATTGATTTCTAGAGGCTTTTTACAAATTCATAAAATCAGTCTTTATATATTAGATGTTAATTATTTGGTATGTAATGATTCATAATTTTTAAATCTTAAATGTGGTTTATAATTTTGATTAAATTTTTAAAGTCTTCTTTTTAAGTTTTTTTACTTTGAAGTATATTTTATTAGATTTTAATATGATAAACCCTAATTAGTTTTTGTCTTTATTTCTCTTTTATCCTATTTCCAATCTTTCACAGTAGTTTGTTATAATAAAATAGAATTTAAACAAATTATTATTGTAAATTTTATTTTTATCCCAAGTTACTTTGTAATATTTTGTTTCAAAAAATTTGACAATAATTAACTTTGTATGTTTAGTTGGTTTTTACTTGAATTCACTTTTTCCATACCCTATTTGAATTATTCTAGAGTACTTTTTTTTTTTTTTTTTTTTTTGCGGTACGCGGGCCTCTCACTGTTGTGGCCTCTCCCGTTGCGGAGCACAGGCTCCGGACGCGCAGGCTCAGCGGCCATGGCTCACGGGCCCAGCCTCTCCGCGGCATGTGGGATCTTCCCGGACCGGGGCACGAACCCGTGTACCCTGCATCGGCAGGCAGACTCTCAACCACTGCGCCACCAGGGAAGCCCCTAGAGTACTTTTTTTTTTTTTTTTTTTTTCTTGCAGGATCTTAGTTCCCTGACCAGGGATTGAACCTAGGCAGTGACAGCTTGGAGTCCTACCACTGGACTGCCAGGGAATTCCCAGGACTATGTTATTTTGAGTAACATCTTAATCAGTCAGGACATTGTCCTAGAAGGGTAGTGAAGGGAATACTTCATGAATCTTCCTTTGAGAATGACTTTAAGCTGCCCTTGCATATAGAAAAAATATGAATGGGTATAAAATCATTGGTTCACATTTTCCCACTTCTAAATTATGTGTACATCAGTTTACTCCCATCTGCCATTTAGTGTTCCTAATGACATGTTGGAACGTTTTCACTTGTAAGTAATCTGTACTTTTCTGTCTGGAAATTTGTGGATTACCCCTTTCCCCACCTTATCATTGTATCTCATACATTTTACTGTGATATTTAGGTGTTCTCATTTCCTTCAGGTACCTAGACTTAATAAAAACTATTTTTGTTGCAATATTTATTTATCAAAGGTAAGATTTAGCTAATTTACACTGCTACTGTACTCCCTTTGTCCTTGTATTTCTATCATCTATCTATCATTATCTATCATCTATCTGAACATTTCTTACTTTCGCAGTCTATCAGCTTTAATCATTATCTTGCCAACCTTCTATCTAAGGTAAAGACATTAGTGTACTGTACTGAATGTTTTCTGTTTGCTCCTCCAGATCTCCTTTCTTCTCTACTCTATGTGTCCCTTATTGACCATGTCAATGAGCTTCCTTGATCTCTGGCATCATCTTGGGTTTGGCCATTGGAGATTGGAGGATAGCGAGAGAGGGAGTTTGGAGTATTTATTTTCCCACCTGCCTCCTTGCTGGGTCATCCACAGCTTGGCTGCCTCACTCTACAAAAAGCCACAGCTTTCCGTACAGCTGTTTACCCCCCGGTTTCAGCCACTACTCCTTCCCCTGCGCCTGCAGTCCTAAGAGTGGTAATTTCTCCCTAATATTTCCAAACCTAGGATTTGGCACCATTCATTGCTGGGTTTAAGCTTGTTCATACGTTTATGGAGACTACTTCTCAGTCGCCCAGGTTGGGTGCTATCTGTTTTCTTCTTGGATGAAAGTCCCTGTTCTTTCCTCCACCTTTCTTCCAACGTTTCATCTACCACTTCCCAACAGCTATAATTCTACCTTCAAAATGTTTATGTGACCAGAATTAAGTCTCTGTGTTTGCCTATTTGTTGATTCTCGAAGCTGAAAACCAATCAACAGCGTTCACATTGTTATAGCTGTGTAAATATGATTCAATGCAGAGTCTGTAGTTTGGTCAGGTGGCATTCCCTTTTCTTTATGCCCATTGCCATCAATTGGTATTAGATACCATTAATTTAAAGATTTCTATTATTTATGTACCACTAAAAAAGGAAAAAACCCTCTGCCAATTAAATTATGACCTGCCATCAATTGTAAGATGTATCTTGATTTCAAGGAAAAACGGTTCATCTTATAATTGATGAAATACAGTGGTCAACTCTTCCCTTGCCCTCTTGACTTGTCCTTGAGCAGTTCTCAGCCTGGAGTCACAATCGATTTCACAGCCTGCATTATTTTTCTCATTCACCAACCACATGTCTTCCAACTGCAGAGGAGTCATTTCAAAGTTGTATGGTGTAGTATTTAAGAGTACAGACTCTGGTGCTAGATGACCTGAATTTGAAACCTGGAACCACTTTCTACTATCTGTGAGGCCATGGAAAGTTACTTAACCTCTCTGTGCTTCAGTTTCTTCATCTAATAATGAGAAATAATAATAGTGCCTAACTTAATGGTTTATTTTGAGGATTAAAAGGTGTAATGCATGTGAAGTACCCAGAACATGTGAAGTACCGGTTACACTGTGACTGTCCTTGTTAAATATAATGAAATTGCTCTGTGAGTGGTCTCCTTTAAATGCCCCTTACTGCTTGGGCCCCAAAGTAGCAACCCCAGTCCTCCTCCAAATGGTAGAAAGGCACACAACAGGGCATTACTTTTCCCCAATTAAATATCTTCACCAGTCTTTTCTTTCTCTCTGCAACTTGTCCCCTCTTTAAATCCACAATGAGCTCAAGAGTTGTGGAACTGAGTCCTACAATTTCCTTAGAAAAGTTGCATATACGGATTTGTCACATGTTGACTTTGTATCTGATATCTTTTTTAGAACCTCAGTCAAAACTAAGACGGGAAGAGTCCAACTCTAACCACCTGTTAGGACTATGTAATATACTCCTTGGATCTGTCTTCCTTGACATTTTATTATATCCATTTCATTTTTCTACTTGATTCTTAAATAATTTCTCACACATGTCTCCTACTTTTTAAATTCAGTTATTTTTCTGCAGTATTCAATCTGTCACTTACTGCCTTCATTGTACTTTTTTAAATTATAATTTAATTTTTCTATCAGCTTTTTGCTATACCTCTGTGATTTTTTTAAACTTTTTTTTTATACAGCAGGTTCTTATTAGTTATCTATTTTATACACATCAGTGTATACATGTCAATCCCTATCTCCCAAGTCATCCCACCCCCCCACCCCGCTTTCCCCCCTTGGTGTCCATACGTTTGTTCTCTACATCTATGTATCTATTCCTACCTTGCAAACTGGTTCATCTGTACTATTTTTCTAGATTCCACATATATGCATTAATATCTGATTTTTATTTTTCTCTTTCTGACTTACTTCACTCAGTATGACAGTCTCTAGATCCATCCACATCTCTACAAATGACCCAGTTTCATTCCTTTTTATGGCTGAGTAATATTCCATTGTATATATGTACCACATCTTCTTTATCCATTTGTCTGTTGATGGGCATTGAGGTTGTTTCCATGACCTGGCTATTGTAAACAGCGCTACAGTGAACATTGGGGCGCATGTGTCTTTTTGAATTATGGTTTTCTCTGGATATATGCCCAGTAGTGGGATTATTGGATCATATGTAATTCTATTTTCAGTTTTTTAAGGAACCTCCATACTGTTCTCCATAGTGGCTGTATCAATTTACATTCCCACGAACAGTGCAAGAGGGTTCCCTTTTCTCCACTTCCTCTCCAGCATTTGTTGTTTGTAGATTTTCTAATGATGCCCATCCTAATTGGTGTGAGGTGATACCTCATTGTAGTTTTGATTTGCATTTCTCTACTAATTAATGATGTTGAGCAGCTTTTCATGTGCCTCTTGGCCATCTGTATGTCTTCTTTGGAGAAATGTCTATTTAGGTCTTCTGCCCATTTTTTTTTTAACATCTTTATTGGAGTATAATTGCTTTACAATTGTGTGTTAGTTTCTGCTTTATAACAAAGTGAATCAGCTATACATATACATATATCCCCATATCTCCTCCCTCTTGCATGTCCCTCCCACCCTCCCTATCCCACCTCTCTAGGTGATCACAAAGCACTGAGCTGATCTCCCTGTGCTATGCGGCTGCTTCCTACTAGCTATCTATTGATTTGTTAATGGTTGCTTTAAATCCTCAAAATTTCACAGTGTACTTTATTTTCTTTTATTAAATTTTATTTATTTATTTTTATTTTTATTTTTTGGCTGCATTGGGTCTTCGTTGCTGCACATGGGCTTTCTCTAGTTGCGGCGAGCGGGGGCTTCTCTTGTTGTGGAGCACAGGCTCTAGGTGCGTGGGTTTCAGTAGTTGTGGCACGCATGCTAGTAGTTGTGGCTCGCGGGCTCTAGAGTGCAAGCTCAGTAGTTGTGGCTCACGGGCTTAGTTGCTCCACGCATGTGGGATCTTCCTGGACCAGGGATCGAACCTGTGTCCCCTGCATTGGCAGGTGGATTTTTAACCACTGTGCCACCAGGGAAGTCCCTCGTGGTGTACTTTAATATTGTACCATTTCACATAAGATGTAAAAACTTTGAGCTATATTGATCCATTTACCAACCTCCCCTTCCTCCATGCTGAAAATGTCATATGTATTACATTTATGTATGGTATAAACATCACAGTTCACTGTCTATCATTAGTCTGAAGAGCTTCCTTTAGCATTGTCAGCGCACTGTAGAACTATACTAATGAGTTATGGTCATAATTTCCAAATGAATCTAAGTTAACTCTCAGATTAGTCAAGGCATACCTTTCCTGTCACTGTAATATCAGCAAACACAGAAAAATTACCACAGTATCTAGCAGTTCACAATTAGAGGCTATTCCAAAAATGCCCACCAATAAAAGAATGACTACAAAGAATCATTTGGAATCCTCAGAAATGAATATTTTCAGTGAGATGAGAATTGTTATATGTTTCCTTCTTATATTTATATTCCCTCGTCATTCCAGTGATAATTTTTCAGTGATAAAGGGAGGATGGTACATTTGTGGCCTTGGGTCCCCATCTTTCATAAGAAGATATTTTGCTCAAATTCACTTAGGGAAATGCTTAAATACACTTTTTCTGCTAATATTCAGAGTATTGTGCTTGAGTAGATGAAATAGTCTTTAGAATATCTTCAAGTTTTAGAGGTATTTGAAGTGTTCATCACATGCCTTCATCTATTTGTATGTATATATGTGGCTTAAAACTACAATTCATTATTACTTCCATGGTTCTGTGGATTGATTCAGCTCAGCTATGTGGTTGTCGCTTGGATTCTCTCAGGCAGTTGCAGTCTGATGGCATCTGGGCTGGAGTCATTTGAAAGTTTGACCGAACTGGGTAACTAAGATTCACAGGTGAGCTCATTCAAGGCTGTCCCACCAGAGTGATCACATGTGGCATACCCACATGGTGCACTTTTCACACAGAATGAGCTAGGGCTAGGTTCCCAGAAGGAATGTTCCAAGAGCAGGTATCTCAAGAAACAGGAAGCAGCCAGGTGGGTTAAAGGATAAGTTTGAAAGTGGCACAACATCATTTCTGCCATATCCTATTGGTCAAACAGTCCATGTGCTTTCATCTTTTGAGTAAAGTCATCTTTTGAACTTTGTGTAAACATTCATTCATATGTGTATATATTTAATATGTACATATATAATTCATATATAATCCATTCATATATATCAATCAAAGTAATAATTTTCCCTTTCCCTATTAGTCAAACTAGTTTTACTTATTTTTTCTCAGTCCTATTTTTTCTTGGGTTAACAACACTGTTTTTGAAAGTAATAAAATCGCATTTGCTTTACTATAATTCAGATTTTCTCCATTAGGCCAACCTTCACCCATCTTAATTTGTTCTATGAATTTGAGATTAAATGTAAATTAGTGCTTTTGCCTAACTTCCCAAATCATTTTTGGAATGACTGGGGAGACTTACATGGTATCAGCAGACCTCTTAATTGAATGTCAAGGAAGGCAATTCCTATTGGCAAGGGGACCTCCAGCTTCACTGAGAAGCGTTCAATTAGATGGAAAACAGATGCTTATTTTTGTCTTATAAACCTCAGTGCAGGTTAGTGGTAATTACTTCGAAGAGCAGGATAACAATTTATGTAATCAGCAGGACCCTATAATTACTAATGCATAATTTTTAAACAGCGTTTAGCAAAATGAGGCCCGTACATACACTTTGTAATGAAAAAAATGTGTTTGACACCACACTAAATTAAATTTTAAATTTGCATATTTTCTTCTAGGAAGCACGCGAGCTTCATCTGCTTTATTTTGCTTCACTAACCCCTGTCTACTTCTAGCTCTTTTATAGCATCATGGAAATGCTGAATCACAATGATGGCTGAATGGCAGCCTAAGAACCAGTAGTGGAGAAAGACTTCCTTCTCTGTTTTCTAGGGTAATATAACACCAGTCTAAGAGATGATTTGGAATGTTACATCTAAGCAACTTGTTTCCACTGTGAGATTAATATGATGGTCATAGAATCACTTAATGTAGACTATAAGTGCCAGCAGAGAACTTAAAAATTATCTGTACTTATCTCTTTATTACAGACGGAAAAACTGAGGTCCAGTAAAATATGACTTGTGAAACAGCAAGCAGTTGGCAGTAGGAGTAAGAAAGTATTCACTCAGTTAGTCCCAGGTCTGTGTAAAATCCATTTCATTAGCCTATTTGGGCCATATAGAGTTTTTTTTTTTTTTTTGCGGTACGCGGGCCTCTCACCGTTGTGGCCTCTCCCGTTGCGGAGCACAGGCTCCGGACGCGCAGGCTCAGCGGCCGTGGCTCACGGGCCCAGCCGCTCCGCGGCATGTGGGATCTTCCCGGACCGGGGCACAAACCTGTGTCCCCTGCACCGGCAGGCAGACTGTCAACCACTGCGCCACCAGGGAAGCCCCATATAGAGTTTTTGTTAGACAATAACACATACTACATTAGCCCCAGGGATACTGGACATTTCTGTAGTAAGTATTTTGAAATTTACATGTACATATGCATTGCTAGCAGGTGTTTAATAATAGTAGGTCGAAGTAATAGTAATAGTAGGTATAGCATCTCTTGAAGATAATTTAAGTTCTACATATTAAGAAAATTGAGCACTAGTTATTGACATTTTCTTTGTGAAAGACCATTGATGAAATTGTACACCTTGATGAATTCTTACCTACAGTTCCTGAGGTCATGTCGAGAGGATTACCAGCCTCTTCTTCAAAGCTCTGGACCTGAGACACCAAAGTGCATCAGTCTCATTAGAAACGCTTTCATAATAAATTCACTTCATTTATTTAATCAACATATAATGAATACCTACTGGCTACTGCCAAGAGGATTAAACATGATTTCTGAACTCAGAGAGCTAACAGTCTGTGGCAGGCAGGTGGTATGTACAAGGCACTCATAACAAAGATTCAAAGAACTAAGGGAGTTAAGAAGAGGGAAAGGGAAATATCACTTCTGGGTGGAAGGAATAGAGGCCCTGCCTGGAAAATGTGGCATTTGAACTAAACTTAAATAATATTATTACTATTAACCTAGAAATATTTCTTTTGTTCCTAAAGAGCTTTAACTATATTTGGAGCAAGCAAGTTATTTCCCATATTTAATTTTAGCTCTCTAAGGGATTTATTTACAACTTGGTAAATTTGTGGAGAGCAATTCAGGAAATTTCATAACTCAGTTGCTATATAAAGTTTAGAAAGCTCAAAGAAAATTTGATTTTCAAATTGAGAGAGTAGAATTTATTTAAAAAATTCTTTTAAGGAATTAATATTACCCTATTAATGAGAATAAAATTGTTAAAACAAAATAATGATTATTTCTTTAAAAATGATAACAGCTTTCTATAGAAACTTGATAAATATAAAAAGTTAAAGAAGGTAGGAAAATGGTTACTGTTATTATTTTGGAGCATGTCTTTGCAGGTTTTCTTTTAATACATTAATTCTGGATATAGTAACGTAGTCAAATTTTCATCTCAAAATTTGGAGGGACCTTTTTTCCCCATATCATAAAATTTCTTTGAAAACACCATCTTCAATGAGTGCACAATAGGCTATATTTTGAAGGTACATTAATTTACTTAATGATTCTCCTAATGTTGGGAAGTTTTCTAAATTTTGCAAATAGAAATGATGCTGAGATGAGTATCTTTGTACATAAATCTATTTCTACATGTCATATTATTTATTTGGGATTCATGTCTGAATATTGAAGGCTGAATCAAAGGATGAAAACATTTTAAGCATTGTGGTACATACGGCCAAAAATTACCTTTAACCCAGGAATAAACAGAGGACTATGAGGATATAGCTCAGCAATGTAAGAAGAAATATTTATTCCCTCTTTTTAATCCTTCATCTCTTTTTTCACAGAAGGTACGTTATACTTGTAATTGATTAGACATACTTCTTAACATTATTTTTACTGGTTTTGTAACTCAAACCAGTGTGCACCATATAAATTTTTCAGTATAATAAGTAAATTTTTTCTCTGTGACTGTTATCCTGGAGAAAAATCCACTTAGTGCAATGTGAAGTACCTATTCATCTATTAAAAAAAAGAAAAACAAAAAATTCCCAATAATGTAAAATGGAAACCAGGTGTATTCCTGGGTTATTCTACCTGGGCCCAAGTTATTAAAAAAAAAAAAATAATTATAATGTTTGAAACATTTCTCACCTAAACAAGATGCTGACTGGCATTGTTTAATACTATGGGTAACATTCTTACATAGGAGTTCCAGAGAGCAGGGTCCTTGTATGTAAGCCAGAGGGAAGGTTAAAGATGTTATATTGTAGATACAAAGAAGCATCCTAAGAGAGTCTACAGTTACAGAAGTTTCATAAGTATTAAATTCTCATAATATATTTGGGAATTAAAAAAAGAAAGGAACAGACTCAGTTTAACTCAGTAAAATTAAACACAAAAATGTTGATTTTTGCATTAAAAATCTATGTACAACTTGGTTGGAATCATAATTTTGAGAAGTGAGCCAAATATTACCATATTCAGCCTTTAGTAGGACTTTAGGGAAAACATCATAGAGTGATCTGGAGGCAGAATTTGGCCAATCAGAGTTGAAATTCTGATAGGTAGATATTTAAGTACATTGGTTTATGTTTTAACTGCCATGAAAATCTGCCAATTTCACACATAGTTTTCATTTCTTATATTTTTAAATTTGCCATTAAAAAATGACTATTAAATCTGGCATTAGCTCCTGTTTAAGCTACAACCTACCCAAGTTTCATTTACTCATACATTGGTATTGAGTGAAAGAAATATTTTTCTCCCAGTCTGTGTGATGAAGATTTAATATTTTAAATATACATTTTTAAGAAAACAAAGTTCGGGACTTCCCTGGTGGTACAGTGGTTAAGAATTTAACGAGATCTCGTCTGGGAAGATCCCACATGCCGCGGAGCAACTAAGCCCGTGCGCCACAACTACTGAGGCCCCCGCGCCTAGAGCCCGTGCTCTGCAACAAGAGAAGCCACCACAATGAGAAGCCCGCGCCCACAATGAAGAGCAGCCCCCGCTCGCTACAATTAGAGAAAGCCCACGTGCAGCAACAAAGACCCAATGCAGCCAAAAATAAATACATAAGTAAATAAATTCATTTAAAAAAAAAGAAAACAAAATTCAAATAGTGAGTTTTTAAATATCATTTTGAAGGCTCTCTCTGCCTTATATATACATATAGCCTCTTACACAAATCTGGGCAAATATTAAAGAAACACCACAAAGAAAGTTGGCTTCAAAGTTCAACAGAATATTTTGTTTTTATATGGAAGCCACTCACAGATTAAATTATCAAATACTTCTAATATTAATTTACTCGTTTATGAATATTTACCAAGTTCCCACTATATGCCACAAAACGTGAGGTTTTTATTTTTATTTTTATTTTATTTTTGGTGTCTGAGTGTGTTCTCCCTTACCACACCTATATATACTAATACGTATTGCTTTTCCTTGAATAATTGTCATATAAGAATATTTGAAAGTTTGCCATGCAAGGACTAACATTCTTTTCTTAGCTCTTTATGTTGAATATGATGATATTTATCTCTCCCTGTACTCTTACATATAGATGACATACAAGGAACTTTGCTCTCCTCTAAGTCAGTATAGTTTGATGCAGAAGAAGCTTAGCAAGGGGACCGTGGAGTCTAATGAGGCTTGTCAACAGGCTGGAGTTGGGTGAATTTCCTGTTTGGATCCTAGGAAATAGACACAGACTGAAGAATGACTTGCAGATTGTCTTTATAGTCTTTACAGTAATTTAACTATTAGTTTGGTAATTAAATAATTTTTACAAGATTGAATAAAAGAAAATACTCTTTTTTAGTGCCACCTGCGATTGTATTCAAATCACGGCACTTGACCAAAGCTCTGTTTTTTCTCCATTTATAATTCTTATTCATTTTTATGCTACTGTTTTAAAGTCAGATTAATATTTTAAGGTTCTTAAAATAATTTTTGACATAATACATATGCATACAAAAACATATACACATAGCTATTAGGATCATTAACAGCTATATATTTTGAGGCAATTTTTATCTCTTTGTGGGATGGGGAGACCTACCAATAGGCATTCTTAGACTTCTTTTCAAGTTATTGTTAAGCTTTAACATCCTACGATTTCCTTGATTGTCTCAGCCCCCTGGCTGATTAAGAGCCCCTTTTCTTACTCCCCAGATATCCAAACTTGTCTCTTTAGTGACATGAAAGTTTATCAGCATAGCTGTCACTCTCCCTACCATGTTATTGGTTTTTGTGCTTATCCCTGCCACTACACTGTGGTTACCTTGAGGGCAGAGTCTGTGTCCCAGAGCCTCACATGTAGTGGGCTCACGTGTAGAGTGTCTCACATGTAGTGGGCTCACATGTAGAGTGTCTCACCTGTAGAGGGCTCGAAAGAGTGGCCTGACCTTGGGACTGGCATATAAATATCCTACCCGACTTCTAAACAATTTACATGAAAAGGGGGAAAAAGCCTTGCTCTTCTATACTTTCTCTGTAATTAAAGAATAAAGAGATGAGTGGAAATGTGTATATATTTTTAAAGACTTTGAAGTACAGTTGGGTATGCCATCTAAATGACAATGAAAATTAGCACGTGTGAATGAAGGTGGGATGAAGAGGCAAAGAGTATGTGTGAAATGGAGGTCAAGCTATGTGAGTATCACTAAATCCCAAAGCAAGCAGGCAAATAAAATGCTATCAAACCCAAGTCCCTACTTTTTTTGTCCAAGGCCCTGCATTAGGTGTTGCAAGGGAAATATTCCCAAGACATATTCCCTTGAGGATAAAATCTAATCCTCAAGGAGCTGAGAGTCCAGCGGGGGAGGTGTAATCAACACACACACACAATCTTTACTGTAACAAGCTCTCCATGCCAAGGCTATGAGAATACAGAGGAAGAGTGGTGCGCTAGCTTCACTTAGTGGGAAGTAGCTGAACTGACCCTCAAAGAAGGTGAAACATGAAAAGTTAGAGAGTAGATGAAAGTATACTGAGATGCATAATAAAACATTGAGGAAAAGCAAAGAAAAATAACCTGTGGATTCAGTTGTGAGCAAAAAAAGGAAAAGAAAAGGGAGAAAGCAAAGGCTGGCTTCATACTAGTTTAGTTCTGACTGAAGTAACTAGAATGACCTTAAATGTCCTAGATTAAACAGAAGTTTGGAATAAGATGTAATGCTGAAGGGCTGAAACATGAAGGGGTTAAATGAGGGGTGGAAGGCAAAAGACGCCTTGGTGGGAGATACTTCCCTTAGAAGTTGAGTACACTGACCTCTTCCATTTCGAAGGAGTCTGGTGCTTTGCCTGCAAGACAAGACAAGCTCTTGAGTTTGTTAGTCTGAAGTGAGTTCTCCTTTTGAGTTCTGTCCTTGACTAACCCCTCAGACACACAGGAAGGAGGAGCCTGCTTGGCCCGCATGGATGAGTGAGGACACTGCTTGCTCAGAAGAGCTTGGGGAGGATCACAAGCTGTCAAGTCATCACAGGCCTGAAGAGACCAGTGCTCTGCTGAAAGAGACAAATGACTTTGGTCATGTTTGTTTGTCACGGCAACTCTGCTCCACACCCTGCTTCTGCAGAGACGATGGAAAATTTGTTTCTCATCTTCAATGACTGTGGTACTCCCAGGCTACAATCCCTTCTAGTGTTCTGCTCTGAACCTATCCGAAAGAAGTTCACCCATTCTTCTTCGATGCTCTTTGGCTTCACTCACTGAGGTTCTTTGCATGCTTTTCCCTTCATCTTCCTCTTTAGCTTTGTTCTGCAGGATGTTGACATCATTCAGCAAAGATGAGAAAGCACTGGCCACATGATCCAATATTTCCAGCTGTTAGAAACAGCCTGAACAATACAAGCAACACACAATTTTTAGTTTCAACGAAACTGCATGCATGTGGTAAAAACTGAAGAGATTTGTTAACTCATGTGATTTTCAAGATGGGAAGGACTTTAAGTTTCTGAAACTCAAGTTTTCCTTAGTGTGTGCCATTGATTATCAAGGAGGAGATTCCCCTACATAACAAGGTATCACTGTATCATAGGGAAAGAGAATGCCTTTTATATTTAGTTGAATATGCATGACTATATAGATTCATATAGTCTTTATGTGTTAATCTATAAAAACTATAGGCAAGGCTGAATCTTGAGATTAATGTCATGTGTTAAAGTAAATGTCAAAGAGTGAACCCAGCTCTTTCATATGAAGTGAGCTTGGAGATTCTTCCATTCTTCCATAGCTTGAGGCAGTCATCGTCCTCATCATCACCTCCATCATATCCATCTATACCCTTCACCTGAGAGTGTGGAAAGATCATGACATATGGAATCAGAAGGCCTGGATCCAAATCCCAGGTCAACCAGTCACTGAAAGTGTGACCACAAAGTAAATGAATTGATAGATTCATGGTGCTTAATCTTGTGCCTGGCACATAGTAAATGGCCCGTTTCTTCATCTGGAGAATAAGATAATAATACCAGTCTTACATATCTCTCACATCTGTTGTGAAAAACACAATGCTACATACATATCAGTTAAAATAAATGTGCACAGCTCAGGAAGGGAAGGTATTGTCTTCAGTCTTCCAAGAGGTGATAGTCATTAATGTGAAAACCCATTTACCTTTCCAAACAAACCAGCTCCTCAACTTGTAAGTAAGTCTTTCTGAACCACCTGGCCTCACTCATTCGGGCAATATGCAAGAATTGGCTTAATTAGTATGTGGGAGAGATCTAATGTAGTAAGGGCTATTTTGGGGATGCATTGCCACTTTGAAAAAATTGTAAAAAATATTTTTGGTATCTCCAGACAGTATAACCACAGTAATGGAAACAGAACATTTTGTTTTTATTACACAGCCTTCTTTCAACCCCAGTGATAGCATGAAGGGTTGCATAGCTCATCAACGGCCAAAGGCCCATTGGTGTGGAAGGAAGGATGCTGTCCTCTGTTCTGTTGTTTGCACCATCATAGCAATGCTACAGACTCCTCCATGAGCAAATCATTATGCCTACCTGTTTTCTTCACCTGAAAGTGGAAGATATTAACCATTCATAATTCTACTCCAAAAAAATGTGATGGGTGTCTTATGGAGGACTGTGATATTCTGTCAAGACCTAGAGGAACTCTTGGGTTCCAGATGTTTTCAGAAATATTCTGATTACGCTTCTCCCTTAAATTTAGTTGTAAGCTCAAGAGCATGATTGAATCGTAATTCCACTTTTACGATTGTCTTAGTATCCTTTCTATAGCAGATTTTTATACTTAGACTAACATAAAACCTATCAATTTAATTGGTTCAGGCAATTCAGAGAATATAATAGTGTGAAGTGTTGGATGGGGGGTTTTGTCTGTTTGTTTTGCTTTGAGGTACACTGAACAATGAACCAACTGATTCTCATCCCTTCAAGTTGGAACGTTTTGTACTGACTTTGAAGGAGACATACTTTTCCATTCTGTCTATGGGACAACCAACTAATTTTACTATTGCTTCTTTTACATTTGACTTTCTCAGTTTTCTCGAGTTGAAGGTGTACTGTAAGTGTTGAGTCAGAATAGTTACCGTGCTCTATTAGCACAGGTCTAAGTGGTGGAAATTAGAGGGAGCCAGCAGTCACTGGATCAGGGGCCAACTCCTGGTTTCCCTATAATCCATGTGTCAATTTCATCTGTGAAATGTTTACTTCACAGATCTGCTCAATCACTCCTCAAATATTGGTAAGTGTTATTATTCTCCCCAAATAAATAACTGATCAAAGATTTTGCATCTCTGTGGGGCCTGGAGGAGGAGACCACAAAGAACGGTATTAATTTCTTCTAAAGGTAAAGAAACATTACATTGCAACACCTTCCGTTTTGCATACTCTTTTTAAAAAATGTCATTGCTGAGATTTCTGAGACCCATTTCACCCATATGAAAGCAGGGGAAACAGAAACTGAAATGAAAAATCTAAGTAAAACCTCTGTTCCTGATATTTGTTTGAGAGAAACACTTCATCTCACTTGACCTTCCTTTCAGGGAATTTATTTATTTAGAAGAATTTATTTAACAGAATTTTGGCATGTTCCGCAGTCCAGAATTCTGCAAACTCTATTCCACGGAGGAGATGTTCTTTAATGCTCCTCTAAGAGAGGTTCTGTACTGAAATGATTTTGAAAACGCTGCACTGCATCCCCTCTAGAAGACTGAGAGTGCACCTCAGCATATTAAACAAATCCTGCAGTAAATAAACCTGTTTAACTGTAAGCCATCTTTCTCTCAAATTATTTGAGCACAGTACACATACTCGAAGAATATCCTCAGTAGTGTCCTAGAGAAAAGTATTCCATTGACCATCAGTTGGAGAAAAATTGCAGCATGCATGATAACTATAAGATTTAAGCACAGTTAATCCACAAATCTGAAGATATGACAGATTTATAACTACCAATTACAGCTTGGGGTGGAAATAAGCAGTGTTCTAAGCCTCACAGATGAGAAAGTTAAGGTGTCACTTAGTGACTCATGAGCCAGATCCTGGTTGCTCTGACCTCTGGGTCTGTGGCTATGGTATGTATCAGTGCTGTTCACCAGTATTGTCTTCCTTCTGGGCATGCGGTACGATTGCACATTGTCACCCCTTTGGAGTTAAATGTGGCCACATGATTTATTTTGGACAATGAAATGAGCACACTCGATATGTGTAAGTTCTGAGCAGGAGGCTTTAAGACCCAAGTATCGTTCTCTATTTCCACCTTTTCCCTGTCATTACAACCAGTGATGTTCCAGATAGTTGAGCCAAGTCCATGGATAAGGAAAACATCATGGAACAGATCTTTCTTCCTCCCAAAATATACACCAATCTGCAGTGGGCATGGAGAGTGATCATGACATAAACTTGTTTCTGTTTGAAGCCACTGAGATATTGGGGTTGACTGCTATTGTACAGATCTCCTGGCCCATCCCTCCTAATACTGTGGCTCATCTGACTGTTCATTGCCATTGCTGAGGTTCTGACGCCACGTGGTCCTCACTTACTGTACGAGTCAGGGTTCTCAATGTCCATTCGCTGCTTTTGAGCTTCGAGGAAAACACGGATGTTGATTCCTCTGGCTGCTGAGTCACAACCCAGGAATCTGGCTGGGATTCGTGTGTAGATGTCTGGCTCGTCAGCACCAAACCCCAGATCCAAGAGAATCTCCACTGGATCTTTTTCCCAAAATTCCAGCCATTCAGGAATGCTGCAGTAAAAATATGAATATCTTTATCCAGTAACAGTTCACTTAACCAAAAGCCATTTTTTTTCCTAGTCACCTCACCCACCCAATCTTCCAGAAATTGAGTAAAGGAGGAATCTGAATAGACAAACAGATGGTGCATTTCCTAGAGCTCATATATACTTCCTAAAAGGACAGTCCTTCACCCCCGCTCAGGGACCGCTTGTCTGTACTTTAAAATGAGTTTACTTAACAGGTTTTCCATTTCACAACAAGCAGGTGTTAAATTAGATATGGCAGGGAGATTGTGGGACAAAAACCAGAGGCAGTGAAGTGATAACCACAAAAAATGGTAGTTGATGGCAATATGAAACAGAAGAAAAAAAAAATCAACCCTGAAAACAGTAGACTAAAAAAAAGAATATTTAAAAAGAGTATCAGTCTGGGGCATCCCCGGTCACGCAGATTTGTTGAGGATATCACTAAATGGAGACTACAGGACTAATGTTCACAAATAATGACTTTAAGCCCCTAGGTGAGGTTAAAATATGTTCTGTATTTTTTTGGACTTGGCTGAGAAACAAGAAGTACTTTTTTCAACTTGTTTTATTCAGTGCTGGCACTTAAAATGATACCCTGCAGTTATGTGGAAATTATATTTATATATACCAGCTCACTTCCCCTCACTGACGACCCATTTACACAAATATTTATTGAACGTCTGTCATGTTCTAGGCTCTCTGGTAGGCACCTAAGGCACAAAAAAGAACAAAAATAATATAGTCCTGCTTTCTAATGGCTCACATTCTCACGGCCAAGAATATAATTACTGATTGATTTGTCATTAAAAATACTTTCAATATTATTTACTTTTTTAAATCTATATTTAATCAGGTAAGAAAGACAAAATACACTCACTTTGTTAAAAATTGTAATGTCCTACATAAGGGTCTCTCTCCCCTTGGCCATTACCCCTGCAAATCCTGACTGCCTTCCTACTGAATTTATGTGTATCCTTCCAGACATTTTTTTTTTATGTAGTTACATATATGCTTTATAGTTTTCACTTGTTGGCTTTATAAGCAGTAACACATTCTATGTATCTTTCTGCATCTTGATTTTTTTCCTCTTAAAATATGACTTAAAGATCATTGCAAGTTAGTATAGTTATCTCTGCCTATTCCTTTTATCACTGTATAGAATTCCATAAAGTGGGTGGGCCAATAGTTTAACTGGCCATTTCCCCATTGACAGATATTTAGTCCACCTTCACTGAATCTTTTACATCGTTCTTGCAAGTTGGGGTTCTGAAATCCTTTATTCATTCTCTCATCCATCCATTCAACAAGTATTTCTCAAGTGCCTATTTGTAATTTCATGAAATCCATCATTGAAGAGAATGATTTTTCTGGATGAAAAGTGCCCGGAAATCACGTACCTTTGTGGTATACTTGCAGCAGAATGGCCAGAGTTGAAACTGGTCCCTCTGGAGAGAGTGGGAGTTTCTAAACACTGATGCAGAGATCTGCAGTCGGGGGAGGGGGGGAAATACCAACGATGAGATGTGTTGATTTAGATAGTGCCCTGGGAGGTCACTGTGACTCCCTTCCAGAGCAAACATTTGCATTTCCTCTTTATTTCTAATAATCTCGTAATGGCCGCACCTTTGAAGAAGAGAGAGTGTGCAGCAGAAGAACTGCTCCTCTCTTCAAGAGCGTTGTGTTACAGAAGGTGTAGGAATTTAAGTGTTAGGTGCCCACAAGTACTCATTATAAAGGTGACAGAATGTCTCACTTTGGACAGATGGCAAATCATTGGGGAACCTTTCAGGAATACAGCTTTGCTAGGCACCAACTTTCAGGAACAAGTTAAAATTATGTGATGAAAGAGGTAGAGCAAGCAACCACTGAAGCAACTCTGCATGAATTCTCGTAGTGCTGGAGGGTTTCATACTGCATGGTTACCACTCTCTAAGTGCTGTCTCCTGTGGTCATCCATATGCAACACTAACAAACTCCTTTCTTATGGCAAAGGCAAAAAAAAACACGAGCATCTCTCCCTGCAAATAGGCCTGCAATGCAAGTCATCTGAAAGGGTTTCCAAACAGAATGGAACCCTGTTATAATATAGTTCAGTTTTATATGGCTCAGATATACCATAACATATCTAGCCTCGTCAAATATAACAGCAAGTGGGCACAAAATTGGAATTTATCAAAGAATACAATGTTGATATCAATTCTCCCAAGGAGACCAAGTTATTTTACATGGGCTCCTGAATTTGCCTTAGCCTGGTCCACATTTGGTAAGAAGAGCTGGGCCCCGCCTCTTCTTTGTTTAATTGCTTCTCTGTATTAAGGCTAAGAAAATGCATGTTTCTCAATAATAAAGATTCTGTTTTAGCAGATGACTGAGCTGGCTGAGAGCCTTGGAAGGCAGGAAGAAGATACCTTTCACTTACTGCCTCCCCTCCGTTTGCATTAGGTTTGCCATAATTTTTGTTTCACTCTGTGTTTGAGATTCACACTTTATTTTATAATGTTCAGCAGAGCTACCCAGAAACTGCCCTGACCTTGGATCCAGGAGAGTCCACGTACAGTCACAATTCCAATCAAGCTGTAGGAGCATGGGTGAGTCACTGACCTTAACTTGTCATTTTCCTCTTCAACAAAACGAGTTGCCTGAGAGATTTCTGTGGTCCCCACGCCTCTATGATTCTGTGAGTAGCAAAAACATCTAATCTTCTAAGAGGGAAAAACTATGCCAAAGTAGCATTTTAGGTGTGAATCGGTAGGAGGTAGAGGGATACAGTGTTGAACGTTTGGTTTTCGACAAGTTCGAATTATCCGGAGAAGGCAAGAGTGACTAGAGCATGGGAAGCAGAGTTCCCAAGCCCCAAAAGCACACTGTCTGTTCCGGTGGTTCTTATACTAGAGTGGGCCTCAGAATATTTGGAGGGCTTGCAAAAACATAGATTTCTGATCCCTACGTCCAGATTTTCTGATGTGATGTAACTGGGGTGAGGCTTGGAAACTTGCAGTTCTACTAAGTTGCCAGGTGATGTTCCTGCTGCTGTTGAGACCCCTTTGGGACCTAGTCTCTCTCCTCATATTAGGGACACTCAAAATGCTTTCTACCTAACAGTGGAAACCGTAGGCATTCTTGTCCAGCAAATATGGTGATAATAATGGACAATATGGAAACACAGATGTAACTACTTTATGAACAGGTCCTCATGAATAGCTGAATTTTAGTAGAATACCATTTACACAGATGCTTTAATTAAACTCCTAACATTGGAAACTGTAGGCATTCTTGTCCAGCAAACAGCGTGATAATAACGGACAATATGAAAATAATGAATGTAACTACTTCATGCACAGGTCCTCATGAATAGCTGAATTTTAGTAGAATACCATTTACGTGGATGCTTTAATTAAACTCCCCCCAAGCCAGCATTTGCTGAGTTAATCTGCACACTCCTTTATGACAATTAAAGAACCTCTATCTCTCTCGAGGCTGGTACAAATGGTTTAGGCACTGTGGCTAAAACAGGGACAAGATCCCAAGATCCATGGCATTATAAAGAGACCTCCTCACTTCCACTTCATTTATGAAAGACGTGGCTGTAACATCCTGCAGTGACATAACAGTGACTCTGTCACCCACCTCCTGTAGTCTTTCATAGGCATTTGAACCATTCCTTGTTCATGAAAAGGAACTGCAACAAAAAAGAGGAGATGAGCTTAATTTCCTTTTTTTCTAAAGGAAGGTTTTCTCACCTTCCAACAAACCAACATGGCATTGATTTCCATATCCAAGACTGTATCAGCCTGAGATAAAAGGCATCTCTGTAGTGAACAAGACAGAATGTAATTAATGGCTAAATTGTGTGACAAGCACTTGAAGAAATGTGGTGCTTGCTCAGTGAAGGGGGAAGTCAGTGGCAAATGACGTAGTCAGCAAAGATTTCATGGAGGAAATAGTACTTGTCTTGGATTTTTAAGAATGGGGAGAATTTGATAAATGGAAAAGAGGTGTCATTATGAAAGAAGAGTGTCTAAAGCAAGTGCCAAGCACAGTGATAGGGCTATAGGCTGATTAGATCACAAGGCATTTTGGAATACTCTCTCCTGGTACAAAAGGTTGAGGAGCAAGGATGGGGACAGGCAAAAGAATACATGAAGAACCCAGCATTCACGGAGCAGTTTCCATTAATTTGTATCACCTAATCCTTACAACAGTCTTATAATTTAGGACCTATTCTTATTTTTCAGATAAGGAAACTGAGGCTCACAGAAGTTGAGTAATGAGCCCATGACCACACAGTCAGAAGTAGCAGATCCAGGAATTTATCATTACATTTATTATTGATTATAACAATAATAGTTACTATTTATTTAACATTAAGTTTGTGTGAGGCAATGTGCTAAGCATGTTACATGCACAATCTGTTTATCCGTGAAATAGGTATCATTCATGCCCACTTAAGAGAAATAAATTGAGGCTCAGAGTAAATAAATTTCCCATGGCCAGTAGGGTGCCACAGCTTATTTTTATTTGTTGCTGTTGTTTCTTTTCAAGACACTACGCTGTCAACAGATTGTCTTGTTGCTTATTCGAAAGCTGGAAAGGAGAGTTTATTATGTACGTGTTAGGACATGGAAAACAATAAAAAGTTTTTGAGCAAACAAGTAAATGTGAGAAGGACGATGCTGAAAGTCCATTTGCCTGGTTAGTGGTGCTGAGGACAGAATAGAAGAGCTACATATTGGATGTCAGAGAGGCCTATTCAGGGACCGAAGCGGTACTCAGAACCTGTGTTGTGAGGTAACACTGCGGTAGACATCTGCAGAAGGAAGTGTTCAGAAGACAGGCAGTTCCTCAGAAGTCCCCCACTCCATCCCCAGGGCTTCCAATTTCCTCTCACTGTGGCTCTCCTGGGCGCAAATGTGTGACATGTATCAAACTGGAAGTATTACCACCCAGCACTTCTATGAGAATGTAAAGTTCTTCACCATAAGAAATATAACACAGGTTGGGAGAGATTTTGGAAAAACAAGCTTAAATGATTGAAACCTACATAAAAAAGGAAAATAATAAAAGGCTCTTCAGTCTGGAGCCAGAGTTCCTCTCTGGGTAGGGGGTCTCCGAATAGATCTCAAGGTATCTGGGAACTTGTCTCTGAATACCAAATTTTGAGGGTGAAGATAAGAATACTCATAGTTTTCAGCCATTTTTTTTTAAGGTTCAGTGACCCTGCCGAATGGAAAAGGGCAACTGGTCTAGAAAGATAAAGACTAGAGATATATTACTGAGGTGTGAGCAAATAGTGGATTCTTAATTAAGTCCGAAATACATAACTACAATTTTAAAAGGTAATGAGAAAACAGATACAGTAAGTTCTGCCCTAGAAAACAAATGGAATTCTGTCACCACAAGAGCTATATAGGGTGAAAAATATTAATCTATGATAAAGGTTTAAAAATAAAGTATATATATCTCCATGCTACCACTCTCAATCTCACTCTCATAGCAGACATCATTAATCAATGACACCACTTTCTCATAGAGCCTAGGTAGGCTCTCAAAATTGTCAGGAATTGAATGAGATGAAGCTTTTATGCCATTCTTTGTGTAGAGTAAACTTCATGAGTGGTTTTTTTTTTTTTTTGAATAAACAAACTTCACCCTTTGTTTAGAATAAACTATGAGTTTAGAATAAACTGCTTCATAGAACATTATAGGAGCCACTACCAAGGATGGAGTATCAAGGTGAATGATCATTATTATGATACAAATGTGACATTTACTAAATGTGCTATGTGATATCTGGTGACAGTCATTCATGTAAGTTAAAATATCTGACTCAAACTTACGCACCAATTTAGAAGTTAGCTTAGAATCCAAACTCCAGTCTTTTGCCCATTACCTCAGTAGTTTTAAAACTATGGGTTTTAGTGTGGAATTCTTTTGCAAATTTCTAGTAATTTAAATAGATAAAAGGAGTGCTGTTCTGGGCAGAGTGGTCTCCCATTTAGCTCTTCCTTCACTCTGTCAGTCACCTCCACAATCCAGAGTTTGAAAAACTCATCTATTCAACACCAAATCGCTCACTTAGGCAGGCATTGCTAATCCACTGCAGCACTCTTGCTCACTGAACTCAGTCTCAAACCTTCTCAAATCATAAAGCCAATGCCAACTGATTAAAGTTGTCACATGGGAGAAAGCCTATTTGCCACCTTATTAATCATGTTATAGATGCCAGCACGGTATAATATTTTGGCAGTCACGTTGTAATGACTTGATGAATTAAATAATAGGTTGCCCAAAATGGAAGGTTAAAATAAATATTTATCATTTTCAGCAACCTTTTGTCTATTTCTCCCTGCCCCCACCATCTCCATCTATTGCTCTGCATGTATCTCACAAAGGCGGGCTCCATTTGTGCCTAGTTAGCTCATCCAGAGAATTCTGGAATTTCTGAGCAGCTCTTGCATAAAATACTCTGGGGTTCTAGGACATTTGGCTTCATATTCTGCCAGTACCGCCACTCTTGCCACTGCCTCAGTCTTTTCTGGTTGTCTGCTATTGCTCTGGATTTCCTAGAACATGTGAACGGATGTGTACGTCCAGGCCAGGGGTCTGGCATTGTGGCCACAGTGAATTGCTCAAACTGTCAGACAGGAAATGAACCATTTTCAGATACTGATGAAAAGAGTTAGCTCAGCCTTGTTGAGTTTTCAAAAACCCTAGCCCCACAGAACATCCAAGTCATCCATAAAATTCCACATCCCTTCAGTCAGGGCTTCTTCATGAGATTCTAGTGCCCACACAGATCTAGGAGCCATATTCCACGGATCACACACACTGCAGCTCTGCAGTCCAGGTTCAGGAGCAATCTGGTCGCCAAGAAACCAAGGGCAGCCCCAAAGGGGAAGGAAGCCCCTGAAAGAAACATATTTTCTAAGGAACGTGCAAAGTGGACCTGGCTAGTTCACCGAAGTGTTGTTTTCTGGTCTGATGACACACATGAAAGCCTTACACAGTTTTAGCATCAGCGGGCCCTGTAAGGCCCAGCCGTCGCTGACAGCTAGGGGCTGGGCAGGATGTTTGACCCCCCTCACCTGAATCTCGCACTTACTGATATACAGATATAGCTTTTACATCTTTTGTTAGACTCTATACTCTTTCTTTTTGATCTTGTTTAAAATGACACAAATGTCTATCTCTATCCAATATATTCAGACACATAGCCTTCTCTGCTGCCAAGCTTAGATTCTGGAGAAAATGAAGCCAGGGAAAATCGATATAATTTTTGAAACTCACAAGACAAGCCTGATTTTTAAAATTGTAACATAATTATCAAAAATCAATTAGCTTCACTGCTTCATTTCCATTTTTCACTCCCTGGACACCCTGAGTCCTGGGAGACCAAGGGGCATTTTTAGCATTACTACGTGTTTACTTCCTGATGACTGTGGAAACAGGAACTGGCCTTCCCAGTGTTGGACGCTGACAGTTCAGTCTTGCACAGGACAGTGTGAAACTATTATTCCTTGCCTGTTTGAGTTTTCTTTGGTTTTACTTTAGCTTTTTTTTTTTTCCACTTTGTTAATTTGTAAGGTAAACTTCCTGGAACCTGAGGACAACCTAGTCAGGGTCAGGCCCTTGCTTCTTTGCCTGCTTTCAATAATGAACCTGAAGCTGGTAGCCCAGTTCTCAGCATTGGTATTCCTAGGCTTTTGTTAAAACCCAGAAGATCCAGCAGCCCTGGCTCAGGTCTCTTCAGGGCAACATCTGCTGGAGGTGATGCGCCCTGCAATTCTCTGCAGTCTCCCCGCCTGCCTGGTTCATTAGCATTCACCTGCCTGGCTCACAGAAGCATTTAAGTCTGTGACCTCTGATCAGAGCACAAATTTGACACCTAGGGAATGCCATCATGGGACAAACAAGCTGCTCCTGTTACCCCAGATTTCCCCAAGCTTCTTCAGGTAGAAGGTGGGACCCTTACAGATGCACCTGTGTTCACCACATAAGCCTGCCTGCTAAGCCTGCTCAAATCCACACTGGCTTCTCTGGGTGCTTGACTCTGATATTTTCTCCATTTCTTTGTCCTCCCAAGATAGCACTCTTATTAGGTTTTTAGAGCCAGATTTTACTCTCTAAAAGCATTGAGAGAACAAAGGAAGAAAGAAAAAATTCAAGTTCTCCTATCCTCAAGATTCCTAAGGGTTGGTCTGAAGGAAAATTAAAGTGAGAAAAAAAAAATTCCCTGCTCTACTCAATACATCCCATTGCATGGGTTAAAACGCCAGCTCTGATTCCCTTTTAGATACTTGAGTCTCCAGCCACCCTCCCTACTGTTAGGTGGACTTCTGCCATCTGAAGCAGCAGACACTGCACTTAACCCTGCAAAATGTATTACTGGAGAAGATGTAGTGAGATATGCAGAAGGCACTAATTAGCACCTTTATTGGCTTGGAAAGCATTTTTTATTTTGGTTTTCCTAAGCATTTCTGACTGATTCATGGAAGACATTTGGTTCTTTGGAATATCGTCCAATAGACTAATCAAATTGCATTTTCACAGGCCTCTAAAATAATAGCATTCTGCAGCTTTCTGTATATTTAACTCCTGCATGACCAAGACACTTAGTAGAGGCAGTCATCAGGGTTTGTTTGTCTCAGTTGGCAACTTATTAAACTATATTCTTACAAGAAAAAGAGACTCTGACATTCTCCCTGACCCTCATGCTCAGAACTTTAAAGCCAGTTGTGATGCTTTGCTCTTCTTAACCCAGATAGCTGTTTATTTTCCAGATGCTGTGGACTCTTCTCTATTCCTCTGCTGACACCCAGCCCAAGCTCTCATCACCCCAAGCCTGAGGTCATAATAGCTTCTTCCCAAAGGGTGCACCTTCTTCCCATTGCCAGGATAAACACTGGAATCTGTCATCTCTCTTCTTAGAAACCATTCATAACTCATTACAATAGAGATGGCAAATGTGAAACACACCTGCTTCAATTCCCCAACGCTGCACCTGTGGAGTTATTACTTATTATTCATGACCCTCTATCCAGGTGAACAAAGATATGGCTTCACAGTTCTACTCAACACAGACCCCAGCTGTAACTACCCATCCTTTGGCTGGTACTTGAGATGACACTTCTTTGCCATCCCTGTCCTAAGACGTCAAGCGTGATTCCCTCTTTCTGAATTTTAAGGCATTTATAACCTGACCACACCCTATTTAACAGAAACATGTCTCCCTTTGCTCCTTAGCGTGAAACCTTTTCTCTAGTCTTATCACCCTATATGCTTTCCTGCACACATTCAGTTTGCTTCTCACTCTGTGCCTTTATTCAAGCTCCTATTGCTTCCAGGAAATGACATCGACTTGCTTTGTCTCTTTGTTTTTTCAAAACCATGTCTCTCTTTGATTGACTAGCTCAGGTCTCACCTTTTTTTGAAGATTGCCCAATCTGACTAAATCATGTTTATTATGGACCAGTTTTACTAAGATCTTTTTGTTGACTAGTTTTAGGGAAACCAGATGTGTGAGAGAGAATTCTTGCCTCAGTGGCCTTTACAATTTTGTTAATGAGGCTGATCATATACTAATAATTTGAGGCAGCACAGACCAAGTGTCATATGGGTAGAACCCATGATGGATGTCACTGATGTTCAGAAGAGAGACTGAGTCTCTTAGTGCAGATGTCAGGAAGGGCCTTACAGAGAATATGGGACTTGGGTAAAGTCTCAAAAGAAGGGCAAGAGGTAAACGGAACAGGAAAGACTTTAAGACAGGAGGAACTGGATGAAGAAAGAGAAAGAACTAGGTATAATGAGAGGAGATGAGACTAGACAGTCTTGTAGAAAACTGGAACAGGTTATATTCACATTGTAATGGTCCTGGAAAGTCAGAGTGACACACTTGAGGGCAGGAGTCATATATTCTACATCTTTGCATCCTCCACCTTGCATAGTTCTCTGCTTTGAATGTTTTCATTTGATAAACATTACGCTTTCATATTATACACATTCTTATAATATAGACAACAAATTTAGAAATTGATCTTGTAAGTTCTTATTATTTAATAGTTTTTTTAAAAATTAATTTATTGATTGATTGATTTTTGGCTGCGTTGGGTCTTTGTTGTTGTGCGTGGGCATTCTCTAATTGTGGCGAGCGGGGACTACTCTTGGTTGTGGTACTCGGGCTTCTCGTTGCGGTGGCTTCTCTTGTTGTGGAGCACGGGCTCTAGATGCGTGGGCTTCAGTAGTTGTGGCATGTGGGCTAAGTAGTTGTGGCTCACGGGCTCTAGAGCACAGGCTCAGTAGTTGTGACGCACTGGCTTAGTTGCTCCGTGGCATGTGGGATCTTCCCGGACCAGGACTTGAACCTATGTCCCCTGCATTGGCAGGCACTTTCAGTCTGTATGTGTCCCTAGGTCTGAAGTGGGTCTCTTGTAGACAGCATATATATGGGTCTTGTTTTAGTATCCATTCAGCAAGCCTGTGTCTTTTGTTTGGAGCATTTAATCCATTCACGTTTAAGGTAATTATTGATATGTATGTTCCTATGATCATTTTATTAATTGTTTTGGGTTTATTATTGTAGGTTCTTTTCCTCTCTTGTGTTTCCTGCCTAGAGAAGTTCCTTTAGCATTTGTTGTAGAGCTGGTTTGGTGGTGCTGAATTCTCTTAGCTTTTGCTTGTCCGTAAAGCTTTTGATTTCTCCATCGAATCTGAATGAGATCCTTGCTGGGTAGAGTAATCTTGGTTGTAGGTTCTTCCCTTTCATCACTTTATCATGCCACTCCCTTCTGGATTGTAGAGTTTCTGCTGAGAAATCAGCTGTTAACCTTATGGGTGTTCCCTTGTATGTTATTTGTCGTTTTTCCCTTGCTGCTTTGAATAATTTTTCTTTGTCTTTAATTTTTGCCAATTTGATTACTATGTGTCTCGGCATGTTTCTCCTTGGGTTTATCCTGTATGGGACTCTCTGCGCTTCCTGGACTTGGGTGGCTATTTCCTTTTCCATGTTAGTTAAGAAATTGTAAGACTACAATTTCTTCAAACATTTTCTTGGGTCCTTTCTCTCTCTCTTCTTGTTCTGGGACCCCTATAACATGAATGTTGTTGCGTTTAATGTTGTCCCAGAGGTCTCTTAGGCTGTCTTCCTTTCTTTTCGTTCTTTTTTCTTTATCCTGTTCCGCAGCAGTAAATTCCATCATTCTGTCTTTCAGTTCACTTATCCGTTCTTCTGCCTCAGTTATTCTGCTATTGATTCCTTCTAGTGTATTTTTCATTTCAGTTATTGTATTGTTCATCTCTGTTTGTTTGTTCTTTAATTCTTGTAGATCTTTGTTAAACATTTCTTGCATCGTCTCGATCTTTGCCTCCATTCTTTTTCTGAGGTCCTGGAGAATCTTCCCTATCGTTGTTCTGAATTCTCTTTCTGGAAGATTGCTCATCTCCATTTCATTTAGTTGTTTTTCGGGGGATTTATCTTGTTCTTTCATCTGGTACGTAGCCCTTTGCTTTTTCATCTTGTCTGTCTTTCTGTGAATGTGGTTTTTGTTCCACAGGCTGCAGGATTGTAGTACTTCTTGCTTCTGCTTTCTTCCCTCTCTACAATTATTTTTAATTAATAATATTTAAATCTTCATTATGTACCTCAAGTGTAAATGAAATAAGGTTTTATCAATACAAGAACGCCCTTAAATGGAAGTGTCCCTTTTTGCCATCCAAGCTTGGCTCACAGAAATAAGGAAAAGCTAGGGATAAAATTAATGGCCATGGATTTACACCAGTATGCAGTATACTGGTTTCTGGTAAAAAGAGCATGAACTTTGAAATCAAACAGAATTCAAATCATGTGTCCACCTCTTTGGCTTTATGTGGTTTTAGGTACATCTCTTAACTTTACCGAGTCTCTGTTTCTTCAATATTTAATGAGGTTAATCAATCACCTTGTTTGAGAAATACTTCACGATATTTTTAAAATATGCAACAGGCACTCAATATATGATAATTACGAATTATTACTAATTATAAGTTTGAGACTGAAATGTATAGGGATCAGAAACCTCAGGAAAAACCTGAGTGAACCTCAGGAAAAAAAAACAATAACCATGGAATTTTCCAACTCTTAAGGGCTAGTACCTCACTCATGTCGATTTTCCAAGAGTTTAGTTTCTTATAATTTAAAATTTCTGGAGTTAAGGTGGAATGGGCTTCTTATGACTTTCTAGAAAACTAATTTGATGCATCTTTTTTATTTTAAGATCCAGATGTGGCCATTTTTCATTTCTACGCATACTTGACTGACATTTAAAAAATTAGCATTGTCCTACTTCAAAACATTTAAATTCATGAGGACTGAGTTGTGGCTGTAAAAGCTGGTACACAAGAGTCAGAAGACCTGGAGGGAGAAGTAGATGCCAGTGAACTGACCCACATTGTTCATGCTTTGACTTTTCTAGCAGGGACACTGATGCAGAGCTTTCCTCCCAGGATACTTCCAGGAGTGTCCATGCATAACACGGATGGTAAATTATACTATAGTCCTCTAGAGAGGAAACGTGGCTGCAGAGTCAGACAGACCCGTGTTCAAATCTCAACTCACTTATCTACTAACTGGGTTACTTTGGGCAAGTTACTTAACGTTTCTGAGTCTCATTTTCCTCTTTGCAAAAGTTACTAATGATAATATCCACCACAGAAGATGGTTCTGGTAAATGAGATAATATACACAAAAAGTACCTAGACTGTGTGCCCTCCACATGTACTAATTTCATTCCCCTCTGGGAGCTCTACCTGGCATAATGGTGGTGAACAAGATAGGCCAACCAGATTCCAGTTTAATAAAAATTAGACTTAAAAAAAAATTAGACTTTAGGTAGCTGCAGAGCAGCATGAAAGCCAAAAAATCGCCATTAGAAGCCAAGACCTGACCTTGGCCATCTCAAGACATAGGAGGAAATCAGCAATAGGGCCACTGAAGCCTTATTCCACCTCTTCATTTTAGTTGAGGTCCACTAGAATGCTTTCCATGGGAGGTACTGGGTCCCCTGGAAGATGAGCAGGCACTTGGATATTGTTACACTTTAATGTATAAAGCCTCAGAATGATCACTGAGGGAAACCAGCCTCAGAGTGGTTTCTACTTGTCGTCAGTTGAATAGTATCCCCCTCCAATTTCATTTCAGTATCTGAAATTTCATATCAGAATGTATCCTTTATCTGGAAATAGGGTCTCTGCAGATATAATTAGTAAAGGTGAGGTCATACTGGATAAGGGTGAGCCATAAATCCTAAAGCCAATGACTGGGGTCCTTAAGAGAATAGAGAAGACTCACAGGGAAAAGACAGCCATGTGAAAACAGAAGCAGAGCATGCAATGATGTAGCTACCAGTCAAGGAATGCTAGGGTTTGAAGGGAACCACAAGAAAGAGGCCAGGAAAGATTCTTCCCTTAGAACTTTCAGAGAGAGAATAACCTTGCTGTCACTTTTTTTTGTTGTTGTTCTTTTAAGGTTTTATTCTCTCCATTTTCCCCTTTACTTATACTACAGACAGCATTTAAAATCTTGTTGCCATAGTTACTGATATTAAAGCACATACAAGAGAATCAAACCTGAAACTCTAAGAAAATATACTTGAAATAAAAGAAAAATCACTACAGTGAAACGTACTTATATATAATAATTTCCCACCTGACACTGTATTATTTTTCTTCCCTTAGAAGATACAATGATTGAACTATATAGTGCCCCCAAAAGGTTGCAGGATTTAAAGAACTTTAAAATGTTTCCCTAAAAGAGAACCTTGCTGACACTTTGATTTCAGACTTTCAGCTTTCACAACTGTGAGACAACAAATTTCCGTTTTAAGCCACCAAGTTTGTGGTAATTGGCTATGGCTTACCTAGGAACGAATGCACCACTCTACATCATACTGAGATTGTGGGAGCTTTCACAGGATTTTCCCTCCAGCAGAGAATACTTTTCTTTCTCTCCTTCAGTTCCTTTTTGTTTCACCACAATTTTCTCTCTGACACACCCCTCATGACCTTCAGGTCTCCGGTTTCTGCTACTACTGTTATAGTTTCCACTTCCTGGTGCGGGCTTCCCTAAATTCAGGGTGCCTTGAGCTCATTGCAGCAAAACCAGCACACAGAGGGGCTGAGAGCATGCCCAGCCACAGGTCCCTCCACCCACCTCCAACCAGCTGTAACTAAAAATCGTGGCACTTGACCACCCAGATTCTCCACCTGCAAACACAGATGAACACCAGCCTTGCTACCATACAGGTTACTGAGTTTAAAATATGATAGATGAGGAAGGGCCTTGTAAAAGTGAAGGCTCAATTGAACTTGTAAGAAGCTATTCCATTACTATTAAAAACTTCAGTAAAGACAAAGGACCTGGCAAATAGAAACTGCGCATGTCTGATCTCAGAGTCATCTTGTTACCCTTCTTTCCTCCAACTCTTCACCTCATGCTTTTACTTCATTGGCTTGATTCAAAGGAGGAAGGGCCATGATTTGTCTTAATTTCTGGGAAGTGAAGCTTTTAATATAGTTACTGACAACCCCAGAACTGGTGCCAGGCCTCCTACTATAATCTGGGCAAGATGAAGTATCAGAGGGATATGAAATGCTGGCTATATTTCTTAACTTCCTGCCTTTTCATGAGAATAAACTGTCAGGAACAAAGGTACTTAAATTCAATTTATTGGCAAACATCTTCAGAGATTTTTGGCATCATGGAACTTTTATATTTAAAAAAAATAAAGAAGCTTGGCAAAGGAGGAAATTTGAACAATATACCTAAATTTTTAAAGTAAAAATTCCTAAATTTAAACTGGTTTGTAGCCAATGGTCAATCTTAATTTAAGTGGCAGTGAAGGAAGTGAAATAATTAAAACCAGCCAAGTAAGTAGCAATTAGACTAATAATTTTCCCTCTAATCATTAAACTCCTATTTATGTCATTTTTTACATGCATTATTTAGGGCATTACATCAATTTTAAAACACACTGTTTTCACATTTTAACATCTATGAAATCAGGATGTGTCTAGTAGTCAGTTGCCTACTATAATGCCTAGTTATAATTGACAGGGATGACAAGGATGGTTGTTTTATTTTCCTATTGGAGTGGTACTTAAAATGTGGGTGCATTTTATGATTGAGGAGTCTTACATTCTATGAAATACCGTATTTGACTTAATGAAGATGTAAACTGTGAGACCTGTAGTTAAATTTCTTTTTCTTCTTGTAATGTTCTTATCAAATCTCAGTGTAACAAGTGTGATACATTTTCTGCCTCGGAAATACATATTTGTACTGTTTGCTATAGAATTCAGTCATTTGTTGTTTTTGAGAACAAGTGCATCATTAGAAAGAGAGGATATAATTTTAAGACTGAAGAATAGAAAGAAACTAGATTTAGAAATAAAAGTACAATACAGTGTCAGGAAAAATTAAACAATTTCATTTTCATTTCCATCATTACATCCTTGCAAAATGTCTTCACAGACCCAGTGAGTTTTCTGTTAGAGTCTGAGCTAATGATATGGCAAGAGTCCTTGTTTCTAGCCCCCAACCTGCTGCTGGATAACACCTATCTGTTCTGAGCTTGCCTTAAGTATTAAAGAAAGTGACTGAGCTGAATGGTTTCTGAGATTTTTTTTCCATTTCTAGGAACCTCTGATAATTCTCATTTTTAGATTTATTCACACAAACATTTTAATACATCTCCTACTCAGGTCCACAAGCATAACTGCTCTGGGTTCTCTGGTCTTACCAATGTGGTCGATGGCTGGCTGAAGGTTTTCATTTACAGAGACACTATAAAGAAACGAAAGTATTGTGAGTCAAACAATGTGTATAAATAAATTATGCTAAATTGCTCCTTAATTAAACAGAGTTATGCAGTTAGGCTTTATTATAAGAGGACTTTTGGAAACCAATGAACAGCTGGGGGCTGAAATAATATTATTCTATTTTGTATTTTTTTTTTTTTTTTTTTTTTTTGCGGTACGCAGGTCTCTCACCGCTGCGGCCCCTCCTGCTGCGGAGCACAGGCTCCGGACGCGCAGGCCCAGCGGCCATGGCTCACGTGCCCAGCCGCCCCGTGGCATGTGGGATTCTCTCAGACCGGTGCACCAACCCGTGTCCCCTGCATCGGCAGGTGGACTCCCAACCACTGTGCCACCAGGGAAGCCCCTCTATTTTGTAGTTTTAAACCGATATATAACTTTTGCAATAACAGAGTTATCCTTCAAACACCCAGTTAAAATGAAAATCCCTACATGTCACACCTGTCCCAGAAGGATTACCCATACTGTTTTCATGGATCTTTGCAAGAAGGATGTGTAAGGGCATAAAGAAACACTTACAAGAATCCAGAGTCCAGCCAGTGCTGAATACTTTCTTGTTTGGAATCTTCTACTAATGAGAAACAGACCAGTTAGTCAAAGCATAACCAGCTAAAGTGATCCCACCCTGTTATTCAGCCACCACCTAATAGGTCTGGTTCCTAGTATTTAGTCACATGTTTCTATAAGCATATTCATTTTTTCCCCAAGGCAAAACTTCCGGTTTTCCCTAATCAGCTTTTCCTGAAAATGAAGTGTAAACTTGCCAAAGGACTAACTTAAAAAAAAGAGAGAAAGAAAAAAATGTGAAAAGGAAAAAAAAAAAATCACCAAAGAGCAAGAGATGTTAGAATAATTATTAAATTACCTGGTGTGAATACAAAGGGTGAAAAAGCATAGGAGACTTTTGCCTTTCTCTAGTTGGACATAAATCACATGGAGCCTCTCCTTACTGAATCACATTTCCATAAGGCAGCTAGCCAGTGATGTTCATTTGCAAGGAGTTCTCTGCCAGGTTAGGAACCAAATTTGCATTCATTCCAGGGGCAAATTGCACTACAGTCCCAGAATTGCCACAGGCACCCTGTGTTAAAAAGGCATCCAGTCTTTAAAGGTGGATCTTTACCACTAGCTCAACAAATAGTCAACAGGCAAAAAGGAAAGGATAAAAAAGCAGTTTTCCTGTAAATATTTGTTTCCATTCTAGTTGGTTACAGGTTCCTCTGGGCTTATTTTCTTTGACTTTATCCTACGAAGCAGTGAGGTACCTGAATTACCCCCTCACAAGGTGTCTGGTGAACCAAAAAGGCCAAGTGGACATGGGAGGTGCTTAGTTTTCAACTGAGATACTGTGAAGGGATAGAATAAATTGGTGGTGGGCAAAGAAGAAAAGCCATCAGTTACATCATAAAAAATCAAACAAACAAAAAAATCACAGTGAAGGGAGAAGTGTTTTCTTACTTATTACTCTTTAAACAATTAAAATTATTATCAACACCTTGTGCAAGACCCAGCAAATAAAAGCCTTTCAATAAAATGTTTGATGTCCTATGAAGCTTCATGTCTCTGGCATGGACTCCACATAGCTTTATGATCCTGGGGACTTAGGATGAGGGGATCTTGGAGTGGAAAGGAAGCAGAGTTCATTCGTTAGTTGGTCTGTTTCCATCAAGAAGGTCTGTGTCTTAGGTGTCTGTAGGGGAAGTCAGATGTGCCCATTTCATAGAAGTTTCTGGTATCATGCCAGGAATACTGGTATCTTCAAAGTCAAATCTTTGTTCCAAAATCATTTGCCCCCAGCCCAAAACCCCCATATCCCTCACCACTCACAGTAGGTTGGATTCAAATATCCCTGGGGGCCCGTTCTCACCCAGCATGGGGGAGGTGAGACTGCGGCTCTCCTCCTCAGAGCCAGGGGGCGGCTGCTCATCCAGGGGAGCCCATGTCCTCTTGGTGGACCTCAGGATGTCTCTCCTGCTCTTTTCCTGGTCTCCTTGAGACTTCTCCGCCATCTTTAAGAGAGTAATTCAACAAGCTAATTAAAAACACACACACAAACAGATTAGACACAAAGAGCTCAGCTTTCAGGTTTAGCTCAGTGAGAGGGAGAGGACGACAGGATTCACAATTCAATGAGTGGACCCAGCTTTACAATTTTTGGGAGCCTGGCTCACCTACCCAAGCAAGGTCCCTGTCTCAATGAGATAACTGTTTCTTTCTCAATGGAGAGGCAGCTGGAGACTAAGGACTAACGTGGTCTCACCCTTCACCAGGCCACATCCACACTCTGGAGGATTCAATCTGGTGGTCTGGGATGTGGATGGCAAGCAAAGAAACTGGACTGGAGGACCTACCCAGCCAAGGAGAAAGTTTAAAAGCATTGATTAACATAATATAAGTATCTTTCAAATTCATCCAACAGTTACATCTATGACAATATGTTTAGAGACCCAAAATGTAAAAAATAAGGGCTTTGGCTGAGTCTCATCTCTGCAATTTATTGTGTGGCCCTGAATAAATTATATAACCTCTCTGCACTCCCTTATTTTTAATTGGGGATCAATTGCACTGAATTTTAATAACTGTTAACCTCAGCAGAATACTTATTATGTGCTAGATTCTATGCTGAATTCTATAATCCGTTATTTAATTTAATTGTCAATGAAGGAAGTAATCTAATTGCTTTTTTTAATGAATTTATTTATTTATTTTTGGCTGCATTGGGTCTTTGTTGCTGCGCGCGGGCTTTCTCTAATTGCCGCGAGCAGGGGCTACTCTTCGTTGCAGTGCGTGGGCTTCTCATTGTGGTGGCTTCTCTTGTTGTGGAGCATGGGCTCTAGGTGTGCAGACTTCAGTAGTTGCGGCGCGTGGGCTCAGTAGTTGTGGCTCACGGACCCTAGAGCACAGGCTCAGTAGTTGTGGCGCACGGGGTTAGTTGTGCTGCAGCATGTGGGATCTTCCCGGACCAGGGCTCAAACCCGTGTCCCCTGCATTGGCAGGCGGATTCTTAACCACTGCACCACCAGGGAAGTCCGGAAGTAATCTAATTGTCACAATTTTGTAGTAAATCTAAGAGCAGTGGGGTTAAATTGCTTACCCAAAGTCACACAACAACCAGGATTCAAACCCAGGCTCTGGACTCTAAGCATGTTCCCATGACAATTAAGCTGCACTACCTGCCCTGTATGATGGTTGGGACAATTGGGATGTTAATAAATACGTTATTTACATGGCACAAGAAATACAGGCTGTCCCCATCATCTCATTTGACATTTATTAATATAGTTGTGAGGCTCACAGAGTAGGAAAGGAGACAGAAGTTTAGAGAAGCTGTGTAAATTGTGTAAACTCCCCAGACTATCAGCACATAGAGAACAAAGGCCTCTTTCTTACTGGTTGATGTGTCAGTATTTGATTGAATTCTCAGCATAGAGTAGGTGCTAAATAAATATGTACAAAACTAAAGTAGCAAAGCTAGAGTTCAAAACCACTAAACCGTGACTGAATTCCTTCCATGGCATCTACTTGAAATTGCATTAGTTTATTCTTCAAGTTTAGAGAAATGACCAAATAGTCAAATACCTACTTCAGCAGCATGTCTTGCATCCCTAAACTTATGCATAATCACTGATCACATGACATGTAGACACTCATTTCTAATCAGCATTTTAACAAGTCAAGTTGTTCAGATTTATTATAAACATTTGAATATTTTCATTTAATTACAGATGAGCATTCCAGGTGCAATTGTCAATAAGGGTCTTCCTATATGATTTATATATTAAAATTCTGTCATTCAGTTGAACTATAAATATACAATTACTGTTGCAATAATAAATTACTGCAAAAATTAATTGTAATGACTGTTAATTTTATGTTTAAAACAGCAATTATTAAGAAATCTCAATTAATTAAAATTTAAGGCAAAGGGTGGATAGTTAATATCTATACTAATGGTAGGTCTTTTAGCCAGCTAACTTTAGAAAGTTAACTTTAGGAATATCTTCTGGGAGCAAATAAATGTTTATAAAAATTTCTATGATAACATAAGACAAAAATCATACAGAGATGATTATATTTCTAAAATTTACAGAATTATTTCATATGCTAGAATTCATAACATGGCAAAATAAAGTTTAGAAACTACATTTAATTTTTAGTTGTTTAATTTTTGAGTAAAAAAATAGTCTCTTTGGTAATGCCTTGTATCTTTATGTGTGAATTATAATAAAAGCATCAACTCTGACAGTACAAAATCTCACAAGGAGGAAACCTCCAAAATGCTCAACAACATTCATGAAATATCAGACTCCATAAAGGATCAGGGCTTGAAGGAAAGAATAATGTATTACAAAAAAATAAGATTCCCCCAGTAATCTTGCTCCTCCACTGACCTCAGCTGAAAGTCAGTTTCTGTTTAGCACGAAGATTTTGCTTTGTAGTGGCAGCAAGGACTGTCAAGCAGTTCAGTCCTCAAATTGCTGCTTCTGTACTATAATGTTGAATTTTCACCTAGCTACCACTTTCTCAAACACAACACTGTAAAAGTCATCCAGATTTTAGATAATGGTGCTGCTTTATTCATATATCCCCAAACTTCCATTCTACAATGGCATGTGTGACCTCAGCCACCAGCCTTGCACAGCCAGTGAGGATACGCTCCCTGCCTGCTCAGCTGTACTTGGCTTTAGAGCAGGAAAAAGCTTGCCAAGGAAAGTGGGAACCCTTGCTAAAAGCAAGGGTCAGGGACAGGTTTGTAAAGAAAAACTCATTTGTTCCCTCTGTTATAGTGGATGCCTTCCCAGTTAGTAAACAAATCTGCTTCTGGAAATGTATTCTCTGATGCTTGAATGACCTTGCTTTGGCATCCACTGGCTTGACCCACAGAGAGTCCTTTGGAAAGGGACACAAATCAGGTGGCAGGCCCAAATAGTCCAGTGGACTGACAGGGCAGAAGTTATGTCAAGTGGCCTCTGCTGACTCATCTAGTTAACCCCTCCCCAGGACCGCTTGGAACCTAAGTCTTGCCAGCTCTGACTTGGCCCAAAGTGAATCCTCATTCTGGATTGCGTTGCCTCCTGTGCCTGAGAGGCCCTCCTCTCTCTTCAGTTCCCTTGTATTATGATTACTATGTCATTAATCGTTATGTGTATAAAGAACTGCCATTAACACGGGAAATTTCTTATATTATCTAGTTTAACTGAAAAAAACAAGAGGATGTGAAACTATATACGCATCAAGAACTCAATTTTGCAAGAACAAAACAAAACGAGACTGAAACCAATGTATTGAAGAGACAAAAAGTAACGTACTGAAATGTTACCAGAGTTTCAAAATTTTTTAAATAGTCAAAACGAGAAAAAATTGGCTTTGTTACATTAATATTACATCACATTTTCTTTCACTTGAGCAAATTCAACCATACATGATACTCAGAGCAATGGTAATGATTCCACCTTTGTCCTCTGGAATTATTTAACTTTTTGCACCTCTACGCAAACAGGTTGTCTTGCCAAATTGGTAGTTCGTACTGCGGAATAGAGATTGTGCTTTATTTACCTCTGTATTTCTCATAGATCCCAGCACAGCATTTTACCCAGAGTAAATAATCTTTAACTATTAGTTGCTTGCTTGGTTATTTGGGAAAGGAACGTGCAGTTGGCTTAGCTAGTATTCTTGGTTGGTATGTGGTTAAAAGAGCAAGTGTTTTCAGATCAGATAACTCCAGGTTTTAATCAGCTCTGCTGCTTTTCTGACATCTCCTTGGGGAAAATTTCAAATTCCTCTGATAATCTGTCTCCTCATCTCTGTAACGAGTATGAAATAGTAACTTCATAGGGTTGTTGGGAAAATTTAATGAAAAATGTATATAGAACAATCAATACCCATATTGGTCAGTTTTTTTTTTTCTTTTTTCTTCTCTTCTTTATGTTGCCTCTGATTGTTCTGGCAAGAACTGTCAAGTAAAGAAGATGAATCAACAACCAATGCAATAGTTTTTCTCATAGGAGATAAATTTGACACTTATTTTGTAGATAACCCATGTCATCTTGAGATTACTTAGTCTGGGTAATTGAGAAGTAGATATATTTGGGGAGTATGAGAATAAAATAATTCTGTGACCATGAGAATGCAGGTTTCCCTGAGACTAGTTAGAGGTTCATATCAGAGTTTGGAAATTCCCTTAACTATGGACTTAATTTCAAGGTTATAACTACAGGCTGTAGCTCTAGCCTTGGCTACCACTTCTGAATGAGCCCTGTGGTCAAGAAGAGAACTTCATAATGAAAGAACAGCTCCAAGGCATTCTGGGTCCACAAGGGATCTCACGATCTCTATGTCTCCCTCTGGATTCTTGTTATCACAGCCTTTGTTCAAGCCTTCGTAAGATCTCACATAGTATCCAGGCTTGCCTTTCTCCCCTCCATCTTCCATGTGTAATGCCTTCCCTAGTAGCAGGATTTAAGAGAAGTCTACATAGAGCCATGGGCTCCAGGAAGACCTGTCCCTTTTCCAGCTGTGATGCCATTCACAGACATTTGAAAAGGAAGCCCCCAGAGCTCCTTATATTCTCAAAAAGATAATTACCATGAGCCTCAGTACCACTCACCTCTCTTCACAAACTAAGAGATCAGTACTCAGAGGCTGACACTCAAAGAGAACTGATTTACACTTCTTGCCCTAGGAGACCACAGGATTAATCCCATCATGCCCTAGAGCCATGTTCATATGGCAGTGAATGTTGCCTCATCTGGTCCAATCTCCCACCCTTTCAGGACTCTCCTAACCCTTGTGCCCTCTGGAATTCATGGATTAGAACCCACCAAATCCCCTTTATCTGAAGCTCTTCAATGAATGTCCCTTCAATTCTTTCTCTAATTGAAACCTGGACACAGCTTCCTTTCTCACTGTCTCAAGTTGTGGCTTTTTCTTTTTTGCCCATTGAATTAGGAACATAGTCTTGAAGATGGTGTAAATTTCCTTCATGTTCTTCATTGCTGCTTTCAGTTCTTGTTTCCTCTGTCCTCTGAAGAGCATGCTATCAGACTATGTAGGACATCAACATCTAGGACATTTGCCCCATTTACTGAAACTTTTAAGATGGTATTTCTGTCATCTTTCTGGAAGATTTCATTATCAATCTAGATGACTTATCAACAACTGAGCACTCAGTTTAATAATCTGTCCACTTTTCATATCTGGAGAAAACCACAATTTGAAAAGAGAATGCACCCCAATGTTCACTGCAGCACTATTTACAATAGCCAAGACATGGAAGCAACCTAAATGTTCATTGACAGATGAATGGCTAAAGAAGATGTGGTGTATATACATACAATGGAATACTACTCAGCCATAAAAAAGAATGAAATAATGCCATTTGCAGCAACATGGATGGACCTAGGGATTATCATACTAAGTGAAGTAAGCCAGACAAAGACAAACATCATATGATATCACTTATATGTGGAATCCAAAAAAAAAAAAAGATAGAAGTAAACTTATATGCAACACAGAAACAGACCCACAGACACAGAAAACAAACTTATGGTTACCAAAGGGGAAAGGAGGGGAGGGATAAATTAGGAGTTTGGGATTAAACATATACACTACTATATATAGAATAGATAACCAACAAGGACCTACTGTATAGCATAGGGAACTATATTCACTATTTTATAATAAACTATAAGGGAAAAGAATCTGAAAAAAATACATATATATATTATATATATATGCATGTATAACAATCACTTTGCAGTACACCTGACTAACAATATTGTAAATCAACTATACTCCAATTAAAAAAAATCTGCCCAATCTCAACAATCCTTCACTCTACTTGATTCTCATACTTCAACATTGTAAATGAACATCCTTTTAAATCCCAGTTTCAAGCATCCCCTGTCACCACTATTCTGCTCACATCTTTGCCTGGGCACAATCACCGGGTCATTCCCTTCAGCTTACAATATGGTATAATGTTTCCCATCTTAAAATAATCCTCCATTGACCCTTTCAATTCAACCGATTATGATTCCCAAATTCACATTTCCAAATCTGGTCCACAGCTTCAGAATAAGGTCCCTGAGACTCAGAATGGGGTATTCCCAGTTACGTGACATCTCCACTTAGATACTTATAGACAGCTTTAATTTAATATGTACCGCACTGAATTCTTCATTCTTTCCTTGACTTCTACATGACCCTCCCACGTACCTGCATCTATTACAGTGTCTGTCTCAATAAATAGCACCGCTACTCAAGTAGTTGCTCAGGCCAAGAACTTGTGAGTCTTCCTTGATTCCTCTGTTCCTTTCACATCGCACATCAAGCCATTAAATTGAGAGAGAGAGGCAGACAGACAGACAGACAAAGGAGCCCTTGCAGTATATCTTAGACCAACCACCTTCACTGGTATCAACCTGATGTGAATCAGAACTTGTAGTTTCACGTGGATCATAGCAAAGATTCCCATCCACACCTCCCATTCTCTTTATAACCCACTCAAATCAGCATAATAATGGTCAACTATCAGTTCTTATCATTTTAGAATTTTCAGCAGCATTTGATATAGCTGACCCCTTCCTCTTAATGGAAACAGTCTTTTCATTTGTTTCTTAATACCACAATTTCCCAGGTTTCCTCCTATCTCACTCAAAGCTGTTTTTTGTTTCAAGCTCTTTTGCTGCTTTTCTCCTTTCCAACCTCTAAATTATGAATGGTCTATACCACAGTCCTCAGCCGTCTCTTATCCTCTCTATCTACTTGCTCTCCCTACATGAGTGCGGCTTTAACTGCTCTCTAATTCCATAGTTCAGTGTAAATCACTATTAAAGTATTTTTACATTGTTTTATAAGTCTGCTTAATGTCTGTTTAACAACTCTGCTTAACTATCTCTGTTTTTCAGGACAGAGATCTTAGCTCTCATATCATAATTATGTGGAAAAGATAATGTATGTTTGTTGACTGAATGAATGAATGCCAACAAGGGATTGAGAATATCAAAGAAAATCTGGTTATGAAATGATTAAGAATGGTTTGGTATTTAGCAGTTAAACAACTTATCAGAAGGTGCAACTTGCCAGGAATAGGTATACAGAATCAGGGAATAGTGCACTGTGGATCTGAATTTTAAAAGTGATAAGATTTTATATATATATTCATATATACACACACACATGCATATATATATATATAACATCACCATTTTGAAGCAGAATTTTCTGTCATCACTTGATGCCCACTTCTGCCATTTTGACCAAAACTATCTAAGTAGATAACTTTTTCTACTCTTCTCTTATGAGCCTTCCAACAGCTAACAAGCAGATGAAAGATATTAATTCATCACCAGGGAAATTAATCAACAAATAGTTAATTGGTATATGACATTGGGCATGTAGTTTCAAGTTGTCTTGGGATGTAATTTCTTCTTGCATGATATGAGAGAATTGGATGAGATGAGATAATTCCATCAGTTGATTATTCAATTTCTAGCCTCCACACAAACTGTTTAATATTTGACCAATGGAGCTCATATTTAAAAAATATTTTAAAGCTATATTCATCAAAACTATAAAAGTGAGAAGAATAAAACATTGTTCCTATTACTCACAAGTTTGGAAGACCACTCAAAAACTCAAGCAACAAACCCAAGCCAGGAATGCCCTTCTGCTCTTCCTACCTATCCAAGTATCAAAGTCCCACAAATACTTGTAAATGTTCCCAAATGATTCAGTGAAGTAGAGGGAATAGAGTGTTCTGTCATCACTCTGCTGGGAGGAACAAGCAGTCTGTGATGACTTGTTCTGTGGGTGGTTTCCTCCCACCAGGAAATATGTGAAGGGTGCTCACTCCTGCCATTTAGGAGCAAGCTGGATCTAAAGACAAGGCAGTTGTGCCCAAGTTGGAACCCAAAGTCAGTTCTCTTGGACTTGGAGTTTTCCTCTTTTGCTGGGGAAAATATGCAAAAGATTATTATTTCAAGAACCTTATATACAGCTTCCTGGAAACTTGAAATGACTCTGAGGCTGGTAAAGTTGGATCGAATGATCCATCTACTGCTAGCTCTGTTCCAATCCCTTTCCAGCTTTAAAAAGATTTTTATTTCTCAATGATCCCCTCCTTTGTCATCATTTCTACTCTTGTCTTCTAAACATTTGCTTTGCTTCATGCTGGGGGGGGAGGATGAAAGGATGTGGGGGCATCTACGCACTACTTCTGGTCTCCCATTTCAACATAATTGCAGCCTAGGTTCCTTCATGTACATCATATTCTGGATACACAGAACTACTTGTTCCCAAATGTGCCCTCCTCTCTGAGCCCACTGGGTACAGATCCTTCTATAGTGCTGCCCCTTCTCCTCACTGGATACCATCTCACTGAGTTCAAACAGAACTTACTCTGTAGAACTTTTTCTCCTTATCACTCTCCACTCCTGCCCCAGCCTCCTTCTGGAACTCACAGCAAACTGTGTGACCCCTTATTGTAGCACTCTTCACACTCAAGTTAAGTAGTTTTTTTACACTTCTGCCTTTCTCACTCATCTAAATGGACTTGTTGGGGACAAGGACCATGACTTCTCATTTTTGTATCCATGATACTTAGTCTAGGACATGGATAATGATAGGTGATTAGCAATAACTGCTTAATGAATGTATAATTACTTCTGACCCTGGACTCTGTCTTTGCTTAAAATTGTGGGAATTGTGAGTTACTCATCTTTGTAGTCTTCATCATTTTAGGCAAGGTACTGTATACCTGTAGTTGCTCATAAAAGCACATGGTATAAATGAACTATAAGTTAAATAAATTCAATAATGATATCTACTAATTCAATTCAGTTCAGTATTTTACTGTCTACTGTGTACAGAGAAACTTTGAGGAGCTTACAGTATAAGAAATAGCATTTATTAACTACATATTGTGAAGCAGAATATGCATTTTAAAAGAAGTACAACTGTTCTCAAAAATTAAGAGAGGAAAACGTTCTTTTAGGGGCATAAGAAAAGGCTTCTTGGAAGCGAAAGTATTCATTCTGGCTCCTGAAGATGGGATAATGGGTAGGCAAGCATTCGAGACAAGGGGTTCAAAATACATGTAAGCAGTGATAGCATAAATTTTACCAAAGGGCTATTAACCGGTGACTTTGCAACAATTAAACAGATGTTCTTCAGTGTTAACTTACTGAAATCTTGCGTCATCTTATATGATGGTGTGATGATTAATTTTATGTGTTCACTTCACTGGGCCACAGGGTGCCCAAACAGCTGGCTAATTATTATTTCTGGGCGTGTCTGTGAGGGTGTTTCCGGAAGAGATTAGCATTTGACTCAGTAGATTGAGTAATGCAGATTGTTCTCCCCACTGTGGATGAGTATCATTCAATCTGCTGAGGGCCTGAATAGAAGAAAAACGTGAAGGAAAGTTCTTTTTCTCTGCCTGATTGATTGAGTTGGGACATGAGTCTCCTCCTGCTTGGAAGTCGGATTTATACTATTGACGCTCCTGGTTCTCGAGTTTTGGACTCAGATGGGAACCTCACCACCAGCTTTCCTGGGTCTCCAGCTGGCAGATGACATATCATGGAACTTCTCAAGTTCCGTTATTGTGTGAGGCAATTCCTTATAATAAATCTCTCGACAAATAGACAGACACATAGATAGGTAGGTAGAGATATTTTTTCTCTGCATATATCTATGTCTGTATCTATCTACATACCTATGTATCTATGTTCTGTTTCATTTCTCTGGAGAAAGCTGACCAATGCAGATGTTTATTTCTCTCTCTTTTTAAAAACATCTTTTATTTATTAAAAAAGATTTTTTAATAGATCTTTATTGGAGTATAATTGCTTCACAATACTGTGTTAGTTTCTATTGTACAACAAAGTGAATCAGCCATATAGTTGGGCTCTATCACACTTTCCTTCCATCTACCTTTCCTAATAACCTTTGCAAATGACTGGCCCAGCAATTTGCTTTAAGATCTTTAGGTGCATACACCTCAAGTTTAAAAGTATACTGTTACACAATAAAAACTGCATCATATTTCAGTTCAATAGGAAACTAACACGACGGTAAAGATCTTAATTATATAAATGAGAAAGTATTCACAAAGAAATAGCTGATAGTGAAGAGAAGAGATCAAGATTTAAGCCAACTCTTGTCCCTAAACACGCTTTCCTCCTAGACTTCTTACAGAGGCAAATTCTAGCAGTATTCTTTACTCCTTTGGTATCAGAGATGCCATCATTGTTCCCTTCCCACTGTGATCATAACCATAAAATCTCAGGGAATGTAGCAAAGGGAACAGATCTTATTCATTATAAATGATCTTAAGAAACTGTCATGATATTACAGCTTCGTACCCACTGACTGTGTTGGGAAGACAAACTCTTCCCGGATAAAATCTGCATATGCAGAAATAAGTTATGTATGCATTGTGAAAAAGATTCCTGCATTAAGGCAGGAAGACTTTGTACTATTTCTTACAACCAACAGTATGTGAATTTACAATTATTTCTAAATTAAATGTTAATTAAAAAACAAAAAATAAAACAAAAGAAAAAGAGTCCTAAACAATTCATCAGAATAAATTTCAATAGTGTTAATGATTTAATGTGAAAAAATGAAATACAAATAGTCCTAGAATAAAATATTGTGAGTATTTTTTCTAATCTTGAGGTTGTAAAAGCCTGCAGAGAAATGACACCAAAGGCAATGAAGGGAAATCACGATGGATTTCACCAGATAAAATTTTTAAATTTACTGTGGCAAAAATAGTAAACATGTCAAAATGTTTTAAAAAAAGTAAAAATATTTGCAGTATATGTGACATTAAAAGTTTTCATATCCTTAATGTATGACATGCAATTACAAATCAAAAAGAAAAAGATACATGGAAGTAGAAGCAGTGTAATGATCAGGCAATCCAAAAATAGAAAATCTATGAATGACTAAAAAATGTAAATGTAATGTCATTATTATTTAAGAACAGGAAAACTGAAAAGAGAATGAGTTATCATATTAGATTTTCAGATAGAAATTCATTAGCGTGAGAACAGCTGACTCATTATGATTATTTTTGACCATTGCTTCCTCCTTTTAAGGTTTGAGTCCCACTATTAAATCATTTCCTAACATAATAAGACTGATAAGTAGGTGATCTTTTGACGGAACTTTATAATGAAAGGTTGTTTTTTATTTCAATTAATTAATTTATTTACTTATGGCTGTGTTGGGTCTTTGTTTCTGTGCGTGGGCTTTCTCTAGTTGTGGCAAGCGGGGGCCACTCTTCATCGTGGTGCGCGGGCCTCTCACTATCGCGGCCTCTGTTGTTGCGGAGCACAGGCTCCGGATGCACAGCCTCAGCGGCCATGGCTCACGGGCCCAGCTGCTCCACAGCATGTGGGATCTTCCCAGACCAGGGCTCGAACCCGTGTGCCCTGCATTGGCAGGCAGATTCTCAACCACTGCGTCACCAGGGAAGCCCCGTGAAAGGTTTATAGTGAGAAAAATGCATACTCTTTTTTTTTTCCCTTACAATTCTTCACTTTTCATCCCTGGATCAAATTGCCTGGCTTGTCAACTAAAAAATACAGGGTGTTCTGTTACATTTAAATTTCAGGTAAAAAATAAAGAGTTTAGCATAAGTATGGGTCATACATTATTTGGGACCTATTCATACCAAAAAATTTTGCTGTCTGTTTAAAATTCAAATGTAACTGGGTGTCTTGTATTTATCTGGCAAGCCTATCCTTGAATCAGCTTTCTCTACTCTTGCAAAAGAAGTTTTCACTTCTACAGCAGTTTCCACTTGTACCGGAAAGCCCACATGGCCTGAGCACATCAAGCTCAGTTTTCATATTTAGTGAATTAACTGATTAGTTAAAAGCCAAAGAGTGTAACTCTTTTACTTCATCTTAATAAATTAGACTTCCTTCAGATAGTAAGGGAAAAGTGACACAAATGATCCAAGATACAAACAATAGATACAAAAGGATGGAAATATAATTTCTGCATCTCAGAAACATTGCTTGAAATAATATTCACAACATAGAAGAAATAAGCTAACCATTTGGAGCCTAGAGCATTCCCATTCCCTGTGTTTTAGACCTCTCTGTGTTAATGGCAGCCACCCAGGCAGTCACAGGGATGCTGAAATCATCCAGGCCAGAACCCATGACGATTAGATTTCTTACCTTACTGCTAATAGTCTCTCTTCCTAGGAATCACTCCGTCACACAGCTGCAGGTAAAAAAAAAAGTTTCAGAACATGCCACAGCTGCCCTTTCATTCCAACTGAGAGAAAATGAGAACAGAGAACTAATATCCCCTCCCCCACAACAAACAAACAAACAAATGATAAAAGTTACTCTACCAGAAGAAAGGAATCTCAGCAGAGAAGTGGCCCTTGTAGTTAGTTTGCTGTAGTTGTTCTCAAAAAGTGTTTGTAGTGGTCTTGGATGCTTTCCTGTCTCCTTGAGCATCACAGCTGCTAACATTAAAAAGCCTTTGTGACAGAACTGTGATCTAGGTTTTTATTTGTGCCTATTTAAAAGTTAGTCATAGAAAGCCAGGACAGTCTGCTTGCAAAGATCCGTGGTCAAGTTGGGGATAAAGATATGTAGTGATTCCCTTTACCCTCCCTTTTAAGGAAAGAAAGCAGCAAGAAAGTACTAGTTAGAAATAGCAGAAGTTATTAGTACGAAGTCCTGGACTCAGAGGAATGCGTAGAGAATGGATACAATGGTCCCAGTTGTGTTTTTATTTCTATGAATCCTCTTGCTGTCCCTTTAATGCCCTCTGACCTGTTGGCAGTAGCAACAGGTCTGAATGCAAGACTGGGAAGCACTTCACTGAGGAAGTAAAGCAAACCTGTCTTCATTTGGTTACCATGGTTATGGTACTGTGTGTTACCAACCTGATGATTTGCATTGCAAACCATCACTGGAAATGAGGACAGTGGAACTTGATATTCCAGGTGGAGAGGTTCAATTCACAGGAACTTCTACTGGAAAGTTCAGAGCAAAGAGAACATAAATATACACACATACTCCCAAACCCATGAAGAAGAGGACCAGGGCTTCCCTGGTGGCGCAGTGGTTGAGAGTCCGCCTGCCGATGCAGGGGACACGGGTTCGTGCCCGGTTCCGGGAAGATCCCACGTGCCGCGGAGCGGCTGGGTCCGTGAGCCATGGCTGCTGGGCCTGCGCATCCGGAGCCTGTGCTCCGCAGCGGGAGAGGCCACAGCAGTGAAAGGCCCGCGTACCGCAAAAAAAAAAAAAAAAAAAAAAAAAAAAAGAAGAGGACCAAACTGTAAGGGCTAACAGTCAGTCTTATCCTCCATGGAATTTCAGTATCTATGAAGTATTTTAGTTGAAAGATCAGACAATTTCATTTTAGAAAGGTAAATAAGCACATTATTGGACTCATTAAAAAAAATTAAATTTCACAGTCACATTCAGCATGCATTCTCGTGAAAGACATAATGCTAAAGCACTCCCTAAAAATTATTCTATCCTGAGTCATTCATGCCAACAAATAGCCTTCATTTTGAAAAGCTTCATTAGCAGAGTTTGAAATGATGGAAAAGATCGTGTGCATTTCAACTTATATTTAACTTCAAACAAACAGGAACCCCAATATATAAAAGGAGAGTGCTGAGGTTGTCTTCAAGAGGAATGAGTGGAAAGGGCCTCATCAAATCTTCCCTCTCCCTCTATGACAGCTAGTGAGGTTCCTCTTCAGAGCTCCTAATATTAGTGGGTAGAATGCTAATGGCCCTATAAACTGGCCTGAAACCTATCCTGGGAGAAACTCTTGTCTTTTAGGCTTCTCTCACCTCTTCACCACCAGGTTCTAAGACCCTTACTCTCGGAAGCCCAGGAGTCTCTCGAGGCCTGAGATAAGACCACAGCCACCTTATCCTCCTGTGGCATCCACAACCCACTCAGCCCTAGGAAGAGCAGAACTTTTGTCTTGGACAAAGACTAACTGGCAAAGCATACTTTAACTGAAGTATCACGTGCAGAACTACACTTGGAAAATGGAGTCCATAGTTTAACAGTTTTCATTTTAATAAAAGTGATTTTTTTAATGCAAATAGACATTCAATTGCACCCACAAAGAAATCCTCAACTAGCCATATTTTAGTTGCCTATTAGTTATACATGTATTATTTATGTAGATCACTTATTGGGAAGTTGCAGTACACGATGGATTGAAATCTGCATTAGAAATTAGGAGAATAGGACCCTATCTTAACTCAGTTCCTACTAGAATGGTCTTGGGAAAATAAATTCCTCTTCAGAGACATAGCTAATTTGGAAAAATAATGTGTACATTGCTGAATTTTTAAAAAAGCTCTCTGCATGAAAATTAAAGATATCATATTGTATCAAAGTCTGTGAAACAAGGGAAATTGATAGCCAATACATTGTTATTCTATGAACAGTCTTCCAAATAAAACACCTTCCTTCTAGTTCTGTGCCCTAGCATGCAGAATAATTTCTTCCTTAGTAATAAAGAAATACTTAAAGTTGAATGAGTTCACTCCCTATGGGAGAGGTAATAAAGTAAATCAAAGTGACAATAGAGTTGCTAAATTTTGGGGGGTAAAAGGAGAGGGTTCTATGGAATCTCATAGTTAGAGTCCTCAGCCCAGGTTTGAGGGTTTGGAAAAAGCATCCTGGAAAACATGGAGTCTAAGCTTGATCCTAAGGGAGATCAGAAGTTAGTCAAGGAGGTGAAGAAGAAGGGAAATAAGCTAAAGGGGGTGCTCCAATTAGTAGGGAGATGAGGGTAGGGCAAACATGCGACTGGAAAACCCATATATTTTCCATATTTTCAATAAGTGTATCATTCTCATAACCTTGATCTCTTTGGAAATTCTGTAATACAATGGCAGGGATAAGGAAAGTGAGACCCAGAAAAGCTAAGTGATTTGAGAATATCACAAAATGAATTTTTGGTATATTACGCCCTGGAATTAAGGTCTCAGGAATCCCTTTCCTAATGCTTCTACCATTAATGGGTCGTCCTGGGAAAACAGGCTAAAAGAAGAGGCACAAGTTTAATGTCTTTCCAATTAACTGAGTTTACTTGTGGTTCCATTTGTCTGGGGCAGCCTTCTTAAGAATGCCAGTAAGTAAACATAAGTTCCTATCCTCTGCATGGGGTGGGGAGAAGGAGGGCGATCCAGGCAGAGGGAACAGCATGTGCAAAGGTCTGGGGGCCAGAGAGAGAATGGTGCACTTGAAGAATTGCAAGAGTCTAAGTATGGCTACTGCATAATATATGAAGAGTCAATGTCAAGTGATATAGCTGGTGAGAAAAGGAGTAAGCAGATCATAAAGGCTTTGCATTCCATTAAGAGATTTGAACTTTATTCTGAGGGTAGTGAGAAGTGACATTATCAGATTTATATGCTAAAAAAGATCCTCTTGCTTTAATATGGAGAATTCAATGAGTGGAAGGAACATGACTAAAGACAGGAGGCTGGGGACCAGGTGAGATGCAATACTGGCTGCAGCCATAGCCCCACGGTTAAAGACATGAGTTACTTTAGAACCTGTGTGAGAAAAAATCAGCAGGTCTTATTAACTGATCCACTCTGTGGGGAAAGACAGTGGTCAAAGATTCTTCTCAAGTATAGGTTTATAAAGGGATCTAGTGTGTTTTGTTTACAAATATAGAGTTTGGGGTTCCCATGGAAACACCAAGGGGAAGTATCAGTATGCAGTTTGGATACATGAGTGTGTTCAGTAATGAAGTCTGGGTTTACATGCATGTCCAGTAACAAAATAGCTTCTAATTGAAGCCAAGGTGACAGGTGAGTTCACTACAGGAAGGACTGTGGAGTAAAAGTAGGTCCTAGACCAACATGGAGAACAAGATGAAGGGAAGAATTAAGAGTGCCAAAATCAGAAGCGGGCTTGTAAGCTCGGGAGAACTGAAACCTTTGATCTACATGAGAAGCCAAGTTACAATCATCAGGCAGCTTGATGAATCTACAATAGAGTCAATTGTATTGCTGAAATGTCTAATGGGTTCAAACTATCAGAAGGAGACACAACAGACAGTTGAAACTTTTGATTCAAAGTTTCTCAAACCTAAATGTGCATGGAAGTCCCTAGTGCTAGAGATTTTAGTCAGTAGGTCTGGGGTGGGATGAGAAAATATGCATTGTTATTGATAAGTTCTCCAAAGCAACTCTGATGTAGCGTGTCCCAAGGGAAGAATTTCAGAATCATTGTTTCTGGTTAGTGCATCCTTTCTCCTGATTGGCCAGTTTTGCTTCTTGACATTGTTCTTCTACACACAAATACTCACCTTCTACTCTTAAGCATTTAAAAGATATATTGATTGTTGAGCTATACATGGAGCTTGTGGTTTCTAGTACATTTCCAGCTCATTGGGAATGTTCCCACTTTTACTCTTCTCACTTTTACCCTGTGAAAACTTCACTTACAGAGAACATGTGAATGATGATGGTGGTGGTGGTTTTTAATGATCAGAGGCAGAGCCTGGGGGAGGGAGACAGACCTTCAGCCTCCCTAGAATCTCATCAGACCCACATTCTTTAGTAAGATCAATTGAAGTGTTTTCCAAATAGCTCTTAATGTCCAATAGATGGACATTAAGATGGTGTTTCACTTTAGTAAAACCTTTAATGATGCTTATTACTGTTTTTTACCCCTTTGAGTTAGATTTGTCATATCATGCATGCTATTGGGTATTCATTCTTATCACAATAAGTCCTGCTAGGTCAATTTAATCTTTCTACAGTAAAGATCCAAATCAAATGCTGTCTCCACCGGGAATGGGACTCCCCTATTTTACTCTCATTTTCCTTATGCTTGTCACGGAGCACTTACCACATTGTGCCTGCTATTAGACCACTGATTCTTAAATGGAATTTATTTTGCCCCCAAGGGGACCTTTGCCAATGTCCGAAGACATTTTTGGTTGTCACAGTGGGATGCATGATGTTACTAGTGTCTTATGGGTAGAGGCCAAGGATAGTGTTAAGCATGCTATAATACACAGAGCACTCCCCCCGTCACAAAGAACTTTTCAGTCCCAAATATCAAGAGCATTGAGATTGAAAAAGAACTCTGTATTAGACAAAGGAAAGACATAAATTGCTTAGGACTTAGAGCCACAGGTGCTTAGTTCCAGCTCTGGCTCCAATGTTTACTACCTGTGAGACAATGGGCAGGTCTCAATTTCTGAATCTGAGAATTCTCATCAGTAAAATGTAGATACTTATTTTACAGATGCTCCTTTCACAGAAATATTGTAGGGTTCATGGCAATAATGCATAAAAGTGGCCTGTAAACGTAATACAATCATCATTGGATGCTTTGAGATTGTATGTATAATGATGACTATAATGATAATAATTATGCAGGGAGTTTGGATATATAGGTCTAGAACTCAGTAATGAAATCTAGGCCGGATTTCAAATTAAACTAGAATCTTACTCATTTTAATTTCATCTCAGTGAGTGTTTATTGAGCAGGCTCTCTGGGCTGGCATTCTTCTAGGTACTATAGATATAAAAATGAGACATTCCCCTTGAATTAAGGGCTCTTTTTTAGGATGGAGATAGAGATATAAACAAAAATTAAAATATCATGTAAAATAGCCTAAGATAACAGAGAATAGATGAATGAAGTTTTTTTAGAAAAATAGCAATTCAAGATATATTTTAAAAGTTTATGGGTTGCATTATTACTGGCAAAAAAAAACTTTCTTTACTACCTCTCTTTACTGATCCCCACGGGGAAAAATATACATTCTAATGACTTAGATTACCCACTCTTCAGAGTAGATGAAAGTCAGTGAGGAACTGAAATTGCTTTTTAACAATGAATATGTTAAATCTGACCATATAGAAAAGTAACAAAATGGAGGCAGCTCTCTAGTCTTTAATCCTAAAATGGGACCACTAGTCATGACTCAAAACAGTGGTGTATGCTGTGCATTGCTCATTGCTCTAACTGAGGCATGAAATGCCCTCAGAATGCAAACTAATGGTATTTGGGGAATGCAAACTAATGGTATACTTGAAGTTTTCGAGAACACACCAGGCAGCTGGACACTATTCCCAGTTATCTTGCTCACAGGAAATAAATAACTGCTCAGTAAATGTCCAAAAAACTGAACAGGATTACTTGACAGTAATAGAGGAAGTGGGCACTGATTTTGCTCCTTTCTCTACAAAGCCCCACAATGTTTGGTTGTAAGGGAGAGTACCAAATACCCAGGGATATCTCATTGAAAAGAGTGAGTGGACTCATCTTGTCTCTACACTGTCTTGGGTACTCAACAATTTCAGCATAACTGAATAGTTGATATATTACTAACATGTACTTCCTACACTGTCCATTGTCATATTCCCTTCGTGGATCTCCTAACCTAGAATGTACTCAGTATTGCCTAGGCTAATAGCTCCAAGCCATTTTAATCCAAAGGGCTACTCAGTGGCTCAAGAAGAACCAACACCCTTACAACTACCATTTACATCAACAAACCTTATAGAGTTAGTAAGTAAAAAACCCTACTATTCCACACCATGAGCACAGTGAATATGGCACAGTTGGACAGCACCTAAGATCTCTAAGGGATGCGGTCCAAGAGAATCTCTCCCATTTTTGTGAACTTTACCTTCAGGAAACCCAACAGGTTCTCACAGTGAGGATGCAAGAAAGAGACTCTCATGGCTCTGGGAGCAGTAGGGGAAGAGTAATCATTGTGAAATATGCTCAGATCCTTCTCCATAACAAAGGCCTGTTCTCCAAGAGAAAATATTTTGCCAGAACCTCACCCCAGTTGTGGAAAAGCATTCCTCCTACTCTAGACCACTTTAGATTTCTTGTCTCACCTAAGAAAAAACATAGTCAATAGGGGTCAGGGCTTCAAGGAAATAGATTGGGAATGCTGCTGCCAGGTATGGCAATAGGAGCAGGAAGGAAGAAGCTATACTATTGGAGAAACACTTGTGAAAGTCTCAGCCCCAACACAGAGACCCACTAAAACACTGAGATCTAATCAGAAGATTGCAGAATGCATCCTCTCCCCCACATTCTACTAACATACCAACAGAGTTCTGATATAATCATAGTGGATTACAACTTAAAAATCTACAATCTCTCTCTCTCTTTCTCCCTCTCCTCTCTTTCTCTCTCTCTGAGGAGTACTTGGGGAAAATCAAAGTCAAGATGGGAGACAAAAAACCAAGACACTAGAGGAATTTGAAAGTCTCTGGCATCTATAGCCATAGCTAACATTAAATACAGCCCAATCTCTGGTCAAATAACATAAATTCTTACACTAAAGGCTATTTACTTCAGTTCTTATTACCTGATACAACATGTATTACTTTCAACAAAAAATTACAAGGGAAGAAAAAACACGGTCTAAAGAGGTAAAACAATTATCAGAACCAAAATCAATGATACAAATGTTGGAATTATCAGACAAGAAATGTAAAATAACTATGATTAATATGTTAAGGGTCTAATGGAAAAAGTATATAGCATGCAAGGAAAGATGGGTAATATAAGCAGAGAGATGGAAACTCTAAGAAAAAAATCTAAAGGAAAGTCTAGAAATCAAAAATGCTATAACAAAAATGAAGAAGACTCACACAGCCATGAAAAGAATCAGTGACCTTAAAAATAGGTCAGTAGTGGGGCTTCCCTGGTGGCTCAGTGGTTGAGAGTCCGCCTGCTGATGCAGGGGACACGGGTTCGTGCCCCGGTCTGGGAAGATCCCACATGCCGTGGAGTGGCTGGGCCTGTGAGCCATGGCCACTGGGCCTGCGTGTCTCGAGCCTGTGCTCCGCAATGGGAGAGGCCACAACAGTGAGACGCCCGTGTACCGCAAAAAAAAAAAAAGGTCAGTAGAAACTTCCCAAACTGAAAATCAAATGAAATAATGACAGACTCCACAGATTTACGACATTTAGAAAGCACTAAGTAGGATAAATACTAGAAAACCATAACTAGGCATATTATTTTCAAATTATAGAAAACCAAAAACAAAGAGAAAAGTTTGCAAGAAGCTGGGGGGCTTGGGGAGATGTACTTATAAAGAAACAAGGATAAGAATTACAGTGGACTTCTCACCAGCCATAAAAGCAAGAAGAGAGTGAAGTAAAATATTTCAAATATTGAATGAAAACCTCCCATCAAATTAGAATTTTATAACCAATGAAATTATCCTTCAAATGTGAAGAAGAAATAAACGTATTCTCAGAAACACAAAAATTAAGAGAATCACTAGCAGGACCACCCTACAAGATATGTTAAAAATTTTTCTTCAGGTAGAAGGAAAATGCAACAGGTCAGAAATTTAGATCTACAAAAGAAAGGAGAAACATTGAAGAAGGAATATATACATGTAAAATAAAATTTTTTATTTTCCCTATTTGTAATTTATGTAAACTATAACTGCTTGCAGTAATAGCAGTAGCAATGTATTGGATGATTCAAGTATATGAATAAGTGAAATAAAATATAATATCAAAGGATGGGAGAGAGGAAGTGGGAATACCCCATTATAAGTTACCTGCATTGCATGAGAGGTGGCATAATGTTATTTAAAGGTGACTTTAGATTAGTTAAACATGAGTAGTGTAAACTCTAAGGAAACCACTAAGTATGTTTTAAAATAAGTATACAACACGCTAAAAGAGAAAATAGAATAGTCATATAAAATGCTCAATAAAACCAGAGGAAGCAGAAAAAAAGAGGGGAAAAAATTAACAAAGAACAAATGCAACAAATAGAAAACAATTACATAGTAGGCATAACATAGACACATTATGCCAATTATATCAATAATCACTTTAAATGTGAATGTTCAAAATACAGCAATTAAAAGACAGAGATTGGGCTTCCCTGGTGGCGCAGTGGTTGAGAGTCCGCCTGCCGATGCAGGGGACACGGGTTCGTGCCCCTGTTCGGGAAGTTCCCACATGCCACGGAGCGGCTGGGCCCGTGAGCCATGGCCACTGAGGCTGTGTATCCGGAGCCTGTGCTCCGCAACGGGAGAGGCCACAACAGTGAGAGGCCCGCGTACCGCAAAAAAAAAAAAAAAAAAGATAGAGATTGTCAGAGTGGGTTAAAAAACAACAACCCCCAATTTGATGTTATCTACAAGAAATCCATTTTAAATATAAACACTCAGATAGATTAAAAGTAAAAGGGATGGAGAAAGATACACCACACTAATCAAAAGAAAGCTGGATTAGCTGTATTCACTTCAAACAAAGCAGACTTTAGAACAAGGAAGATTATCAGGGGTAAATACCGGCATCATGTAATGATAAAGGTATAAATTCTCCAGAAGACATAACAATTCTAAATGTGTATGTGTAACAGAGAACAAATCTGACTCCATATTGGCTCAATTCCTTTAGTTCTAACCTTTGTGCTCTGTTGCCTGTGCTTAGTCATGATGGCTCTGCACCTTTCTCTCTTCAAACAGTAAAAAAATGTTGCCTATAGCCTGGAATATACATAATAACCCTTTCTCAAGGCTCTGCCTCCCAGGCTTGACCTTTAAAGGCGTAACACTTTTCATTCATATAGAGATAAAAAGTTGCAGAACAGAAAATAACATTTGTCTTTTTGAAGGTTTTTAGGAACATTGTGATCAGACCTATGTGGGCAGCTGTAAGAACAAAGAATTATCACATCCCCTCCAGAGTCTGGCTGGCACCAAGATATCTGAAACAACCAGCCACACCCTCTCCTCTTTTAGTATAAAAGAAGCCTCACTTCTAACTCAGGTGAGATGGTTCACTAGTCCACCACTTTCTTGGTCTGCTGCCGTCCTAAATAAAATCGCTATCCTTTGCCCCAACAACTTGTCTCTTGATTTATTGGCCTGTCATGCAGTGAGCAGTAGAGCTTGGACCAGGTAACATATGCCCTTAACACAAGAGCATAAACATACACGAGGTGAAAACTGATATAACTCAAAGGAGAAATAGGCAAATCCACTATTATAGTTGGAGATTTCACCACCCCTCTTTCAGTAATTGATACACAAAGCAGGCAGAAAATCAGTGAGGGTACTGATGACCTGAACAGCACTATTAACCAACTTGATCCTGTTGAAATGTACAGAAAATTTCATTCAACTATAGGAGAATACATATTCTTCTCAAGCTCACATAGAACATTCAACAAAGTTGACCACATTCCGGGTCATAAAATGTACCTTAATAAATTTATAAGACTAGAAATCACATGAAGTGTGTTTTCACGCCACAATAGAATCAAACTAGAAATCAGTAACAGAAACATAACTATAAAATCTCAAAATATTTGAAGATTAAACAACATAATTCTAAATAACACCTGGGTTAAAGAAGAAATCTTAGATTTAAAAATATTTTGAACTAAATGAAAATGAAAATACAACTTACCACAATTATCAAAATTTGTAAGACGTAGCAAAAGCAGTGCTTAGAAGGAAATTTATAGTATTAAATACATATTTTAGAAAATAATAAAGATCTATAATCTAAGCAACGTAAGCTTAAAGCAAGCAGAAGAAAAGAAATAATAAAAATAAGAGCAAAAATCAATGAAATTGAAAAACAGGAAAACAATAGAGAAAAATCAATGAAACCAAAAACTGGTTATTTGAAAAGATCAATAAAAGGGATAACTTTTTAGCCAGGCTAAGTGAAAATAAAAGGGAAAAGAAACAAACAATGTGAGAGCCAGGTTTCTCACAGTTGGAGTGGAAATTTACAAATAAACAAGGGGAAGAGGCTAGAACAACCCAGGTGGTAATGGATTAGAGTTGAGGACAACAGTATTAACTCATGGTTAGCTTAATATACATACAGATAGTTACATATGGAAATATTTATACATATGTTTATATAGATGAGTTAGCATACACATATATATTTCCTCCCTCTGTCAGCTGAGAGGGCCTAGAAGCAAAACACCCAGTAGTAATAAGCATGTATAGTTCCCAGATCTTGGTTTCTAATATATCATTCTCCTGTAAAAGGAACCAATGCACCTTGAGAGATTGTTGAACTATAAATGATAATCTCGTAACATCTTAAAGTAATGAAGTGCTAAACATGCACACACACACACACACACACACGCACGCACGCGCACACACACACACACACACACAATGATGTGGTATGTCAAAGAGATACAAAAGCCAGCTGAAAAAGCTCCTAACGGCCCAAGCTGGTACAATTTGAGCACACAATACACAAAGCAGTATTGGATTATAACCCAAAATTTAAAATAAATATCCACGAGTCCATACTCATATAAATAAGTGATTTATATAAATAAATAACTGTGGGAGAATAGACAAATCTCCTGTGCAGAAGAATTCCAAATAATTTATTTAGATACTACACTTTCTAACTTCTTACTCCTTGAGTGTGGGCTTAGCATAGTGACTCTCTTCCAAATAATAAAGTATGGAAAGGTGGGAGGGAGTAACTTTACAGATAAGAAACCTGACAAACAATACCTGAACCAGGTGATCGAGGCTAACATCAACAGTCATGTCATGTTGATAGTTTGCACCCTTGATACAATGCGATGAGAATGCTATTTTACCTCTGTGACCTTCCTCCCTCACGCCCATAACTCCAGTCTGATTATAAGAAAAATACCAGACAAATCCCAGCTGAAGGACACTCTACAAAATATTTGATCAATATTCTTCAAAAATGTCAAGGTTACCAAAAACAAGGAAAGTCTCAGAAACTATAACAGTTAAGAGGAACCCTAAGAAGATGTGAAAACTAAATGCAGTGTGGTATCTTGGATGGGATCATGGAACAGAAAAAGAACAGTAAGTAAAAACTAAGGAAACAAAGGTACAGACTGTAGTTAATAATGATGTATCAATATTGATTTATTAATTGTAATAAATTACCATACTAATGTAAGATGTTAATAATAGAGGAAAGTGGATATGGGGAACTCTGTACTATCTTTGCAATTTTTCTGTAAATCTTAAACTATTCAAAAATTTCTAAAAATTATTTATTTGGCAGTTGGACAAGATGGTATTTAGTATATCTATTCTAACTCTGATATTCAATGATTTTAAAATAAGATATTTGTGATTTGCTAAGTGACAAATAGCAGCAGCATGCATATATATATACATTAAAATTATACACGTATTGAGAGAGACTAGAAATATATACATATATGTATGATTGTGTGTATATATCTATGTAGATGTAATATTACTATATTAGGATACATAAGACAATGTTAAGAATAGTTATCTCTGGATGATATGATTATGGACAATTTTTACTTTCTTCATTTTATTGACAGTATTTTAAAAACAACTGACTAAGGACACAATTACTTTTGTAAAATAAAAACAAGTCAGTAAAAGGTTTTGTTTTACAAATCGATGAGTATCCATGATGGGTGTTGCCCGTCTGGACTATGTGCCCCTCCTCCAAGCCTAACCAATTCTTCATGCTTACTTCTATCATTGTATTTACAAAATAAATTATATATGTACGTTATTTGTCTGTCTTTCTTCCTAGATTATAAAATTCTTAAGGACAAAAAAATCTGTCACTTCTGCACCACTACTGTCTAGTCCAGAGCCCAGTATGTTGTGCATTTAGGGGCACAGGCAGAGGGCAATGCAATGTGAAATCTTGGGCAAGCAACTGAAGTAACTAATCCAGTTTTCTCATACATAAAATGAGAAATCTGGGCTACTTCCATCTCTGGGGTTCCTTCCAGATTTAAGATTCAACATTCTCTGCCTGTCTCAATGAATTAGGCATAATTTCACAAAATAAGAACTCCAGGGAAATTATGTGACTTGCCCAACTTCTTCTTTTGCATCTTCTGGAAGATGATGGAAGATTGAGATTCAGGAAATGTCTGCTCCGTGGGAATTTGTTCAGAAAGCCTTTTTCTGTAGGTTTTAAATAATTTATTATTTGCAGTTAAATCTGTCCTTGAAAATTTACAAAGGTTTGAGCAAATCAGAGTGCTTAAAATACGGAAGGATTAAATACAAGGATAATAATTTCATTAAGGCCTTACTGAAATTATTCTTTAAAAAATTTCTGCAATATGCAGAAAATACTCTGTGTGATAAAGTGAACATATTGCTACATGTGTGTCATTCTGATTACACTGCTTTTTCCTTGGGCCTGAGATTAAGGAAGAATGATGAAAAAGGACAAGTCACCATCCATACATCTTGAAGTCAAACTCTGAGACCCTTCCACCATCAGTGGTTCTGCCATCTCTTAATCAGCAACATTTTCCAGTTTTCCTACTCCTATTCTCCACTGACACTGATCCCTTGAAACATCAAGTTCACCTAGAAGAGCCTATTACAATTTGTTTTAGTTTTCTATCAAGCTGCAACAAAGTTGCTACAAATTTAGTAGCTTAAGACAACACAAACTATATTATAGTTCTAGAGGTCAGAAATCCAAAATTCGTCTCACTGGACTAAATTAAGGAGTTAGCAAGTCTGCACTCCTTTCTGAGGGCTCTTGGGAAGAATCCATTTCCTGCCTTTTCCAGCTTCTAGAGGCTGCCCACATTCTTCAGATCCTGGCCCCTCCTCCAGCTTCAATACCAGCAGTACAGCATAGTCCAATCTCTTGGACATTGATATTCTACTCCTGCTATCACATCTCCTTTTCCGACTCTGATTCTCCTCCTTCCCTCCAATAAGGACACTTACAGTCACGTTGGGCCCACCCAGATAATCCAGGATAGTCTCCCCATCTCAAGATCCTTAATTTATTCATATCTACAAAGTCCCTTTTGATATGTAAGGTAGCATATCGACATCTTTGGTATGGGGGCCATGTTTCTGTCTACCATGTATCTGTCTTTCTCTCAATATCCAACAGAGTGGACACCTCTATTTTCGTGGCAATCTCTGAGTTAGGCACTTTTTGGTACCAGTCACATCTTGTCACAGAGAAGTCACTACTTTGTCAGTTCTATAAGGTGACCCTTTTAGAAAGTGTAAATGGATATGTGAGGCTCTAATTAAAGCATGCAATACTTTTCTATTCAGATAAAATTTGTTTTTTCTTAAGAGTATAGCTTTGGTGAGATAGACTCAGATTTAAATCTGGGCTATATCATCAATTATCTGTGTCACTAAGAATAAACTGCTTTCTTTTTCTGAGTTTGCCATCTCTAATTCAGCCACATTTTCTACCACCCAATTAAAGACCCCACCATCCCTGAGATTTTTTCTTTGATGTGAGATTTGAAGGATATTCAGGGTGTCTTAAATTATACAGTAACAGTCATAATTGAGCTTCATAGACTTATTAGAAATAAATGAGTAGAAAATAAGTAAGATCTTATAATTTGGGTGGGCTTTTTACTTGAAACATCTAAGGTTTGATATATTCATTCTCTTCTCTGAAAATGTTTTCAATATCTATACTCTAGAACCTATAAACACATGCCAAAAAATCTTAGAAAAACCACCTAAGTGTCTAACAAGACACCCAGGTGATGAAGTATTATGCAGATTATAAGATATGATGTTTATAAAAAGAGTTTTATTTTTAATCTCCTGGTCCCTTCCTCTCCTAGCCCAACCCTTGTGTCTCTGTGATTCTCTGAAACTTGTCCAAGTTTCTCTGCATGCCCTATGGTTCTGCGAGTCCAGCTCTTTTTTCCTTTTTAAAAAATTAAACTAAGTTCCCAAATGTACCCTCCTTCCTTCCCCAGTGCCCCTCTTTAATAAAATTATATTAAACCTGCTAAAAGTTCAATGTTTAACTAGAAACCTAGTATATTATTAGCAACATAACTTATTCAGGATGACTCAAAATATATAGACTATTTATTTCCCTAGCACAATATCAATGGCATCTTCAAACATGACAGAGAAAATCATTAGTCCTACCTGTAAAGGGTGTCACACCTTGATCATATTCTTGGGATCTGTGTCCTGCTTCCTTCATTCTCTTTTCTCATTCTCTCATTTACATTCCCACCTTCAGTCATTCTTTCTTTAAAAATGTATCAGTCTGGCTCATTGCAAACATTTTAAACAATACATATTAAACAATATAATGTGTATAAAATGAAGTAAGAAATGTTTCCCACCTTCTCAATCTTGTGAGGTAATTATTATAAAAAGTGTTGCCAATCATTGTCCTCCATAATTTTTCACTTATGAACACCTGCTGGACATCACACCACGTCCAAGTGCATAGATCTGACTTATTTTTGGTGGCCACATAGCAGTCATTGAATGGACATACCATGATTTGTTTCTCTCTAATGCTCTCTTTATTGCTGCTGCAGAAAGCAGGATGTGTCCCTTGTTGCATTTATCACTGCATGTAATTTTCAGTGGAGAAATACCAAAAAATAATGAAAAAAGCCATCCTTAAAAATATCTTTCCCCCTGAAATTTCTCACTTCTGGATCTTTGGCCTTGGAGGAGTTTGGGGAGTGGTCTGGTAAAGTTATTATTTAGCTGCACATTATTAAACATGAATAGACAATTACTAGAGCCCAATTCCCCCTCTCTTGCCAGTTCCTTAGTGATAGTGATTGAAATGGGCCATTCTCATGTCAGAACCAGAAGTGAGAGGGAGTCCTGTGCTGACTTAATAAACGTATCTGCCGAAAATACAATTGTTTTTATTCTACAGGGGGGCAGACAGACAGACACATATATGTGTGTGTATATATAAACACAGATATAGCAATTATATTTATATATGTTGATATACAAATATATATCTTTAAATATGTTCTACTGTCTGACTGGAACATTCAATTTCATCAGTATTTAGTATGTTTCATTAATTAACAACTTATATTAAAGATGAGGTACTAAAATACCATTCTGATTATGGCATTTTGAACATTCTTCTGAATGACATCCTCACACAGAAATATCACTATCTGGAAACCACAAATGGAACATCATGCTTATAAGCAGTTCTCACCTCCTGGATTTTCGCTCTCTCGCTCTCTCTCCCTCTCTCTCTCTCTCTCTCTCTCTCTCTCCCCCCCCCGCCACACACACCCCTCTCCTTCCCTGGAATTAGCTATCTCTCATGACCACACATTTATGTGTCAATTCTCAGCTGCAACTCTAGATTATCATTTTGATTTACACCCATCCACAGAGAATTACTTCTCCTTCTGTCTCTTTCCCAGTGAACTCTTCAATCCCCTCATCATCAATGGCATTTAACATCATTCTATTTGTTTCTAACAGCTGAAGTCCCCTCAATTTCACCTGCATTCAACTCAAGTCTGTTAGCTTAGTTTCAATCAAAAGATTCTTACAAATAGGAAGGAGAAAGGAAGCTGATTTCCTGTGTCTCTCCTTTTAAGGATCAGGGAGAGCAATTAGGTTGCTATGGCACAAAGAAAAGGTCCTGATAAACAGTCTTACCTCCTCCAGTTGGAGTGAAGCTCAGGGACGAGCAAAGTTCATCCCCTAAAGAAGCTGACTGTCATAGTCCCATCCACCAGCCCCATCCACCTGCAACAAAAGCTTCACTGCTGAACTGTCTGAAAGTTGTATACGTGGACAGTTCCTGCAGGAAACAGCGTAGCATTTGCCTAATATTGCATAACATTTTCATAATCCATGCCCATTTGTCTTAAGAAAAAACCTGTTTTCCTGATATTTTATATCAGGAAGCATTTGAAACAGGGGACTGAGACAGTGAGGCTCCTTCACGCAAATGAACCAGACTAGAGGAGACTTCTTGCATTCCTTGGTCCCACAAGGTTTTTCGAGGTCTACTTTGTGCCAGACCACGGGCTAGGAGAAGGAAATGTGAACGTGAACAAATCATTCTTCTCTCCCCCCAGAAGCTTGTAGCCATTTGAGGGCCACAGCCAGTAACTCCCAGGGAGGAACAGTGAGGGCAGAGAGGGAGAGGGCATGTACTATCTAATGGAAATTTGGGAAGGCTTCACCAAGGACATAATGCATGCCATGAGTTTTGAAGCATGAGTAGGAGCTTCCCTGATGAACAAAGATTGAACTAGGCTTGAAGCTGTGGGGAGGATGCATATACAAAGGCACAAAATTATTGAACGGATGATACCTTTGGGGAACTGCAAATCGTCTGCATGGCTGAAGCACAGAGTATGTGGTGGCAAAGGGGAGAAATGAGGCTGAAGAAGAAGGAAGCCTCACCTGGTGGGCTGACTTATGACTTAGAAAACTGTGAATGTAGCTAATTATAATGATTCTACACTTTAGTGTCTGAACTTAGCATATGATTTGTAATTGTGAGAGAGAAGCATTGAAGGCAAGAGTTCAATATATATTTAGTTACTCAGTATACTCAGAAAATGAGTGATTTGTTTGGGCAAATGATGTAGTTTGAATTAGGGCACTGAATACCAACTTCCAATTAATTAGAATAATTAAAGTACATTAAATATTAAAGCTGTCATTAGTTCATAGGAATATTCCTTTGACATTTCAGAAGGTTCTTCAAGGCTTTAGAAAGGGCCGGGCCTGTGATCAGGATGAGTACCACTCTGTGCGAGGGCCAAGGTGATCGCCCCCAAGATCTGCTGGGGAGGAGGTGAGCTTAGTGTTCTCCTATTCTAAAAATCACTTGCATTTAGAGTATTTTTACACTTTTGTGTTCTGTGAAGCCTCCTGACAGATTGAATTTGGGTCAGCATAATAAATGAAGCACTGCACTAATAATGTTAATACAAACAAATAATCAGAATAAACCACATTTACCCACATGATCTAACAAACATATAGTCTTGTGGTTGAAACTTGGCAAGTTAATTGTCATAAGAACCCTGAAAGGAAGGTGGAATGAATTGGCAATTTTATCCCTAGGTCAGACCTCCGTTCTTGATATTTCCCTGTTCCCACAGAACGGCAAACCCCTGAAATAGCAAGCACATTCTATTGTTAACATTTCTTCCTCTGTGAAATCGAATTAATGATTATAATTTGCTCCATTAATATTGGCTTTACAGCTTCATTAAGTGCTTTCACATGCATTATTTTACTTTGTTTCTAAAGATTTGTTGGATACCCAGGGCAGGAAAGTTGTTGTTTTTTATTGTTTTTTTTTTCCCCTCCTACATTTAACATGTAAGAAGCTAAGACTCAGAAAGGTGACCTGCTTTGTTCAAGGTCACATGACCTGAACCACAATGCTTGCTTCTGTCTCCAAGTCTGAATACCCTTTTGCAATCATACTGCCTCGAGGACATTTCCTTAAAAGGGAGTTGCGCACGGTTAGTAACTTCTACTGCTTGGATGGTCGCCAGGACTCCCGACCATTTTCCAGAGCTCCCAAGTGATTTTACATGGCACAGTGTCCATCTTCCCTAGCCGCCTTCAATGTCCTGACCAGGACATCGCCTCATAAAAATTCACTTGTTTCCTTCCACCTTGTCTTTGACCACTCTTGTACTCACATGGTTTTCCCAGGTTCTGTCTCCTGCCTCTACTTGGACTCTCTCTCTCTGTCTAGCATCTTAGAGTTTCACATCTCTTTTGAATGCCTGACTGTCCTCAATTTATTTCTTTTATCAATACTGCTCTTTTATTGTTTCTATGAGGATGCAGGGCTGCAGATGATAAAACAAGTACTGTCTCAATTTTATGTCTGTCCCAGTTCCATGCTCAGCATCTCAGACTTCCAATTACCTGTCAGGGAGGATGAGTCACTGAGGGGTATAGGCACGAAATTAACTGCCCCCAGAGAACAAGGGCGGGTGAAAGCCTCCTCCATTCCTCAGCGGAACCAAAATAGGCGTTCTGGGACAGGTCAGTCCAAAAGGGTTACTTACTCAAGATAGATTGGGTGGATGGCGTAAGAATATAAATTTGGTCAAGAGGAAACCAAGGCCATGTCTAGAAATATAATGCAGAAGTTCAAGTCTGAGGATCAATGAGTTTTCAAGACTAAGATTCTGAGGAATGAGGGAGTCCTATGGTAGAGGTGAGATTTGCTACTACAAGGTATGTTGGATAGGAGATGTTTAAGCAACAAGGATTAACTTGATTTTGCCTTTGGGATTAGTTACAGGATGCAGGCATGAATACAGAGGGGCAAAGTCTTAACAAAATACACAGATCCATGAATAGCCATCAGCAAGATAAAGACAGCAAGCAGAAAAAGGAAAGGACTTGCAAGAGAGAAAAGGTGATAGGCAGTGGAAAGAAGGATGACGAAGAGTAACAGAGTCTGATTTAATAAACCAGAGCTTCATAGGGCTCCAGTCCCTTTCCAGCACTGTCTACCTCTAATACGAGACATAAATAGAAACTACATGGAGCTAGTCAAATCTCCCCAGACCCTCAACTTTATCTTGCCTCCATGACTTTGCATATGCTTTCCCTTCTCCCTGACATCCTCCTGGTTAGTCCACTTGAAAAACACCTAAGCACTTATCAGGGCTTGACTTACAGATGACCTCCTTTATAAACCTCTCCCTGATGCCTTACTCACCAATTTATTTAAGCACTGTTTGTGTTCCCAACATTGTTCTAATGAAAACCTCACAATTAACCCTATGGCATAGATGCTAATGTTATTCCCATTTTGCAGATGAGAAACCTGACATGAAAAGGTTAAGGAACACATTATCTCAAAGGAAGAATTAGGAGTCAAACCCTGGTGGTAGTGGGTTCCAGAGTCTGTACTGTTAACTACTATTGATACGCCTCTCCAAGGCTGCTAATCTCCCCTTTCTGATGCCATTACTGTACCTTGAATATATTACTATAATATCCTTGTCTATGTGGCTTTCTTACCCACTAAACTTGAAGATTCTGTACAGCTGAGCCAATGACTTATCTTTGTTCATAGCCTCGCACTTGTTAACTCCAGAAAATATTCCTCTGTATTTCTTTTTTTAAAAAGATAGATCTTTATTGGAGCATAATTGCTTCACAATACTGTGTTAGTTTCTGCTGCACAACAAAGCGAATCAGCCATATGCACACACGTGTCCCCATATCCCCTCCCTCTTGAGCCTCCCTCCCATCCTCCCTAGCCCACCCCTCTAGGTCATCGCAAAGCACCAAGCTGGAGCTGATCTCCCTGTGCTATGCAGCTGCTTCCCACCAGCCAGCTATTTTACATTTGGTAGTGTATATATGCTGATGCTATTCTCACTTCGCTCCAGCTTAGCCCCCCCACCCCATGTCCTCAAGTCCATTATCTATGTCTACCTCTTAATTCCTGCCCTGCAACTAGGCTCATCAGTACCATTTTTTTTTTGATTCCATATATATGTGTTAGCATATGGTATTTCCTCTTTATGACTTACTTCACTCTATATGACAGACTTTAGGTCCATCCACCTCACTACAAATAGCTCAGACCCAAGTAGAAGCTGCTTCCTCTTTTGGCATAAACTTCCCCTACTTCTTTGCCTATACAGTTCCAACTCATCATATAAGACACAATACAATCAATTTATTTTACTTATCCATTCCACCATTGATAGAACCTCAATTGAGCTCCAATGCTACCTAATCACCTACAATTAAATTATGTGCTTTCTTATGGAAAACAAAAATAAGCAAATGGGACCTAATTAAACTCAAAAGCTTTTGCACAGCAAAGGAAACCATAAACAAAATGAAAAGACAGCCCACAGAATGGGAGAAAATATTTGCAAGTGATGCAACTGACAAAGGATTAGTGTCCAAAATTTACAAAGAGCTCATGTGGCTCAATACCATAAAAACAAAAAAACATAAAAAAATGGGCAGAAAACCTAAATAGACATTTCTCCAAAGAAGACATACACGTGGTCAAGAGGCACATGAAAAGATGTTCAACATCGCTAATTATTAGAGAATTGAAAATCAAAACTATAATGAGATATCAACTCATACCAGTCAGAATGGCCATCATCAAAAAACTTTACAAACAATAAAAGCTGGAGAGGGTATGGAAAAAAGGGAATTCTCTTATACTGTTGGTGGGAATGTAAATTGGTACAGCCACTGTGGAGAACAGGGAGGTTCCTTAAAAAACTGAAAATAGAGCTACCATATGATCCAGCAATCCCACTCCTGGGCATATATCCAGAGAAAAACTTGGTTTGAAAGTATACAGGCACCCTAATGTTCACTGCAGCACTGTTTACAATGGCCAAGACATGGAAGCAACCTAAATGTCCATTGACAGAGGAATGGATAAAGAAGATGTGGTACATATATACAATGGAATATTACTCAGCCACTAAAAAGAATGAAATAATGCCACTTGCAGCAAAATGGATGGACATGGAGATTATCATACTAAGTGAAGTAAGTCAGGCTGAGAAAGACAAATATCACATGATATTGCTTATATGCAGAATCTAAAAAAAAAATGATACAAATGAACTTATTTACAAAACAGAAACAGACTCTTTTACAATAGCTCTTTCACTCATTTGTCATCACCTAACCAACCTCTTGGGGTGGGGGAGCTTGGTTATTAAGGAATAAAAGTCCAATTACGGAATGATCCAGCTGTCATGTATCTGTTGGTACTGGCTCTGACTGTGGTCTCCTCTAGCCCTGCCCTGACTAGGTATCCCCTAGCCTCCCTGGGCTGGCTGCTAATCTTGACTTTCAGAAATAATAGGGTGGGTAGCAGTCTGCTCAGGGTAATGTGGGGAGAAAAAAAGAGCACATGTAAAATCCCTTCCCTACCCAGTCACTCATCTGTGGTGCTTGTCCTTCTGCTGTCTAGGAATGTCTTGTGTTTTATGTAGGTTGGTTGGGGCTATCTTTGTTTTCCTTTATCATCTGTGGTAGCTCCAGGGTTGGACCTCAGAAAGGGGGCCACAGGCCATGTTAGCTTTTCATCTTGTCTAGTGTTTTTATGAGGATTAAATGAAATAACTATACAAAAGCATCAGGAGGACAGTATGTCACCGGTAAATGTCACCACACTAGGATTATTATATGATTATTTTGCTATCATTAATTATAACTTTTTCATTTCTCATCATAATAAATATTCTCATAAGTATATATTAAGCCTCTTCTACACCTTAGACTCCATTCTGGATGAAAAGCTATAAAATGTATTCCACACAGACCTTGCTCTGTAGGTGACACAAACTACTGAGTATTTTCAATGTGCACAGCAAGGGGGGCCCTTGTCCACATGGGAGAGAGAGGGTGTTCATAGAGCCTCAGAAAGGAAAGAACTTATAAAATCCCTGTGAGTTTTCCAATAGCTCTTACTATGTTTGGCAGAGACACAGTCATGGACATCAGTCTCAAGGAAATGCAGGGCCAGAGAGCCCGATGGACACTCAAAGTTTCACTGATGTTGGGCCTGAGGATAACACATTGTGATATTTTGGGAAGAGCGCTGTAAAAAGAGGCTGTTCCAGGGCTTTCATTATCACAGAATTTTACTTGTGAAAGGTTTTCCCGTACGCAACAGGCTTTCTTTCTCTCCTTTCCTGCTCCTACCAAACTGGAATGAATTTGCAACCTTTGCACAGAACAGTGGTGTTGAGTAAAATATTTCTTTACAACTTAAGAAATGTAAACCACTCTGCAAATATCCTCCTGGGTCTGTTGACCTAGCAGGAGTGGCAGTAAACCTCCTAGCTAAAACGTATTAAGACATTTCTGGATTCCCTTCCCCCTTCTAATTGTTTTAGGAACAAAACTTTTGGCAACCTGACCCTTTCATGGAAGTAGGGCTGGAGGCACAGAGCTGACTATGAAGATCATGTATGCAGGATTAGGGAAATGAAGGCTTTCTGACCTTCAGTCCCAGGAAATACGACCTCATAGTACTCTCCCTCTCCACTCTGCAAATTTTTTTCCCATGACTATGGCTATGGGAACATCAACTCTCCCTAGCACAATACGTAACCTAATTTTATGACAATGTTTCCCATGACCAAACAAGTGATACGTGGTGAAGGTGGAGTGCAAACCTAGGTCTTTATTACTCCAAAGCTGAGAGACTTTCCATGATGTGTTAGGTGTTTAACATGTGTTGCTTCACACAGGTCCACACCAGGCCCACAGCTTATCTTCCTTTAACTATCTGAAGCCCAGACTAAAGGGACCATAATTCTTCAATCAATAATCAAGGCAAAATTACACCTCTATGCATAATGAGATAGAACGTTTAAAACAAAGAAGGTTCTGGAAAAATCTAGTAAGCATGGTCACCACACTCCTTGCTCTTGGGCTCCGACATTTTCTGTAAATATTTACTAAATGTCTGCTCTCTTCCTTAGTCTCTGTTAGAAGATAAGTAAGTTCAAAACATGAGCAATTAGAGCCAGCCATAGGCCAAAATTGTGGTTTTCACTTCCTGCTTTAGGAGTTCCAGCACCCATCTTACCAAGTCCTAGCATAGGGGCCCAGAAACAGGACCTGCACTATAATTCAAACCCAACTTAAGGTATTCTTTTTCACTCTATGAGTCACTAAGTATTACGGTTCAACAAAGCCAAATCTCTAGAACTTTCAAGAGCAGGGATGTATCAGCATTGTGTTCAAGAGAAGTTTAAGAATCAAATACATTTTTGTTTTGAAAAACTCAGTGGAATTATTCCCTTTAGGCTTCTAAAGCTATGGAGCAACACACCAAGACCACAGCACAAAGCTGATGGACACCTGAGCCATGGAAGGAAGCAAAGTCATCCCAAACCAGTGGGCCTGAGCACAGCAAAGTGGTCCTCAGTGGCACTGTCAGGTCCCACAGGCCTGTGACCCACATGGCTGGCATCTTCACTGTGCAGGGCTTGGAGAAAAGTCAGGAATCAGGGCCTGAACTTCTGGGGAAATTCTACAGTCTTCATAGGACTGGTTTTTCAAATAAAGCAAAGAACAATAAATAATTCAGATAAGCTTGTTACAGGTAGGCCAAGGAGGGGGAACAAAGGAGACTGGTAATATGTATATCCCTTATTAGTGAAGGCTCACCCTCTGGGGGCAGGCGGAATGTTCATAAGAGCGATGGTAGGTGACGGAGCACATATACAACCTGGCAAATATTTTCTGTTTCTCTCATTCTCTATAGGACACTTTAGGCTTGTTTGGAGTCAAATTTCCTCTCAGGTTTGTGAAATAGTTTACATTTCTTACAAAAGCAATTTGATCTGAAGGGTGAGGTACCACTTGGTAATAAAAGCTCCTAAGAAAAAAATTCAATCTTCTTTAAATTTCATAACTGACCTTTCCTTAAGCTGGTAATATGACATCCTCTTTAATACCTACCCATATCTGACACTAGAACAAACAAAAATGGTCATCTTCCAAAGACTTCCAACATTTAGCACTTTAGCTGGAAGCTAAAATCCAAAAACTCAACCTGGTTTATTTGGAAATTTTGCTCTTAATTTGCTAATGCTTTCATAGATTAACCATTTGTTATTAAATTCTAGTATTGCATTAGGCCAGAGATCAAGACATTACGGCCTGTACTACTGCTTTTTTGGAATTTTTGATGCTGTCTATACGAATTAGCTCATATAGATTGATTTGTGTACATGTTTTATGGGCACTGATATTTTAGATCCTCAGTTTTGTAAGAATGTAAGTGTGAGATTATATATACATATAAAATCATCCATTAATTATATTATTCACTTCATATATAACCTTGCTAATCATTTTATATATATAAAATATTAAATTATATATCTACAATATATAAAATATTTTGCATGTCAGTTCTACTCTCTTCCAGTGTAAAGTTTAATGGTACTATTGCCTTTTTTTATTTTTATTTATTTATTTTTTTGCGGTACGCGGGCCTCTCACTGTTGTGGCGTCTCCCATTGCGGAGCACAGGCTCCGGACGCGCAGGCTCAGCGGCCATGGCTCAGGGGCCCAGCCGCTCCGCGGCATGTGGGATCTTCCTGGACCGGGGCACGAACCCGTGTCCCCTGCATTGGCAGGCGGACTCTAAACCACTGCGCCACCAGGGAAGCCCCTATTGTCTTTTAAGATTCCTTGGAATGCTATAGTATCTCAGTTAAGTATATAAATATATATAATATATATACATATATGTATATTGTGCATTTGTTCTGACGAAGAATTGTGTAAACAGGCCAGCAAGTACTCAGAATCACTCCTTTTATATTATGACTTCTTCATTCTTGAGCCCTTGAGCTCTGAAGTTTGCTTTACTTCCTGGCTAATTGGAGTGGATCTGCAAATAATTTTATTAGGTAGGGTAGGTACATCATTGGTATATTTTATGAGCTTCTGTTTATCAGAAAATACATTTACATTGCCTTCTCACAATTGTCTGAGTCTAAAATTCTTGGGTCTAAAAACTCTTCATTGAGAGAGAAAAAACATTGCTTTATTGTATACTGACATTTAAGGTTATAAATGAGGAACTGAGCTAAATTAATGTTTGTTTCTTTGCAGAAAATCTGTTTTTCTTATTTGGATCACAATTGATTTTTATCTTTATCCTAGTTGTTTGTCTTTATCCAAATGTCTAGATGTATGTGTCATTTCTTTGACTTCACATGGAATTTGCAGAAAATGTTCTATTATTATAAATTTATGTCTTTTCTACTTTGTCCAAGGTTTCATTCAGAAATAATACTTATTTGCAAGTTGGCCACCTACGTTTGCCCTTAGCAGTTATAATCTTTTTTCCCCAGCACTGTACTCTTCTTTTTGTATATTGTCTCTTCATTCTGGAAGAATTTTACAAACTTGTCATTCATACCACTGATAATTCTTTTACACATCAGTTCTACTCTCTTCCAATGTAAGCTTTAATGCTGCTATTGTCTTTTAAGATTCCTTGAAATTCTATATTATTTCATTTAAGTCTATTTTCATCCCACACTCCAGACTTTTAATCTCAATCTGCTCTCTTAATGGCTGCGTCTGCTTGTGTTTCACACAGTATATGTCTTTTTGTTCTGTACTGAATATTCCAAATCTCTTCTCCCAATTTTCTTTGGGATCATGAATAGATGATTTGTAGAAATACCTTCCTTTTCTTGTTTTCTCCAGCAGTACACCAAATGTCCTATTTGGAGGTTATTTTCTATCATAGTCCCCATGTTGTTTCCTTACTATTATTGTCTACCCTTAAAGTAAGGTGAGATCTAGTAATTCCCCATATTTATTTTCAGACAGGATGAAAGGATAGGCTTTTTCTTGTTCAGATTTCCCTTCTCAAATCTAAAATGTGAGGGCAGGTTAATGGGCACATCTTCCAGATCCATGACCAGTCTCTAGGAAGCTTTTAACTAGTGTCTAATTTTCCTGCCTTGGGTCTCTCATGCTATGAACCCGAACAATAGGTGAAAATTGACCATGCCAAGCTTGCTGTGCTCTGTAAGTTCGTCCTTCTCAGCCTTGGGCTTCACTGTTTTCTTCATAGGATGGAATTTTCCAGAATGCACTCTACCCAACCCTGCCCTCTACATCTCCTAGTTGAGTTCTAAGATTTATAGTCTCTGCTTGAGGTTTTAAAAAGTGGGAGGGAAGGACTGGGGGATAAACACATTCCCAATCTGGTGGGTACAGGTCCTGGTTCTTAAGTCTACAGGAGATTATATAGAAGGAAGACAACATCTATTATTTCTTTAATGATACTGTTTCATGACATTGAACCAGGTCATGACACAAACTGATAGTTTTTTTCCTAAAATAATTGCATTTGTGTTTTATTGACAAGGCATTCCAAATCCTGATATGTTGTCTATAAATTTCAGTTTCTAATGCTTTGGATTTCCTCTTATTCTACTTCTTCATGAGTATTTTAGAAGACTCTTGGAGAGCCTATACTGGGGGCTACTTGCCAAGCAGCATTCTGAGCAAGAATGCCATAATGATCAATCTTTAGTAACACTTATGTAAAGATGGTTAAAATCATCAAGTCATGGGGCATTATTCTGTTAGCAACCTTAAATATCATCCAGTATAGTCTTATCTATCTGAGATATGGAACCGTGGTAGAAGAACTTACACCCAAGCAGACTCTTCAAAGTCTGCAATTCCATCAGAGGAGATCCTAAAATTTTCCTATCAGCCTCTCTCTCTACCTGTAGGTCAGGGGTATATATGCAGTGGCTCAGAAAAGCTGGGCCCTAATTGCCCTGCCAACTTTCCTAAGAGAAGCTGGTACATTCTGTCATTTCCCAGACTTTAGCATCATCTGTCCACACCAGGAAATGGATTCATCTTTACCTTCCTTTCTTCCTCCCACCCTTGCCTATTCCCACCACTCCCAGCAAAACATGCTAATCCCTGACAAAATTACTTCCCATTAAATTCCCATTTGCAATATTCATATGACAATGGGTAAGAAGAAAATTTGGGGCAATTGTTGAGCCTACTTGTAGGGAAAAGCAAGTGAAGTGACAGAACTTATCTGTATTCACCTGCTCCCTCTTCCCAATTAGGCATGGTGATAGGACTCAGGCTCTCTCTCTCTGGTTCTCTTATGCACACACACACACATACAACACACACATGTGTGCAACACACATACACACACATATACACACAAAGAGAGTATTAATGATTGTCTGTCCCTGCCATGACTTTGATTTCATCCTAAGAGCAGAATAAACCAGGGTTTCACAAATCATAATCCAAGGTCCATGGAATGTTAACATATATTACATGGAAACAAAGAAAACCACCTGAACAGCAACAACAACAATGAATGGTGGTAGAGAGCGGCTTGGTGGTCAAATACCTTTGGGAAATGCTGATTAGGCACAAACAGTCCTCGTAGCAGGAATTCTTAGGATCTCTACTGAGTTCATGTGCTCGCTGAGAATATCCAAATTCAGTGTGGAATAAGCAGTGTTTCCCACCTTACTGAATCATGATTATCTCACGGGGATCAAAGCTTTTACCCAGAGAAAGTTTTAGGAGTAATAAGCTAAATACCTTCCCCAGTCTTCCCCAAACCTTCCAGATATGGGGGCTCTGGAATTACAAAGACCTGTATTTAAAACCAGATTCTAGGACTTCCCTGGTGGTGCAGTGGTTAAGAATCTGCCTGCCAGTACAGGGGACACGGGTTCGAGCCCTGGTCCGGGAAGATCCCATATGACGCAGGGCAACTAAGCCCCTGTGCCACAACTACTGAGCCTGCGAGCCACAACTACCGAAGCCCACGCACTTAGAGCCCATGCTCCGCAACAAGAGAAGCCACCGCAATGAGAAGCCTGAGCACTGCAACGAAGAGTAGCCCCCTCTCACCACAACTAGAGAAAGCCTGTGTGCAGCAAGGAAGACCTAACGCAGCCAAAAATAAATAAAGTAAATTTATAAAACAAACAAACAAAAAAACCCCAAACATATTCTGCTACTTGCTATGTGGCCTCTGTTAAGTTGGTAAACCATTCTGAGCTTTGGTTTCATCTTCTATAGGAATTTAAATAATAATATGTGTTTCACTGCATCATTTAGAGGATTAAATAATAATTCCACTCAAATGCCTAGCAGAGGGTCTGTCTCCTTTTTCCTGAAGATGCATTGCTCATAAAACATTTTCAAGTATGGTAATGAACATGGTTAGACCCCACCCAAAATGCATAGATCTCCAACAAGTGGCTAGTCACTGAGGAAAATCTCCCATGCTCCCTCAAACCTCTATGAGGTTGCCAAGGTGCCCAAACACTTCACATACTATACGTTTGTGTTAAAGCACTGAAGACACTGCTAAAATATAGCCGCCCCTGGGAAGCCAATAACAGCATTTAGAACTACTGTGTGAGTCAGCTTCTCAGATTAACATTTACTAACCAACTAGGCCCCTAAAAAGAGCAGTGGCTGAGAGATACTATGTGCAAGGACCAACATTAGGGGGACAGGTTTTGAATACCTGATCTACAACTCACTGGGTGGGGATAAGACTGAATGATGTGTGAATCTCTTAGCATAATACCTAGTACATTGCGGGAACTTGATTGGAAAAGCATGCATGTATGTATGTATTATTATTACCTCACTCATTAATTGAGTTTCTCTGTGCCAGGCACTGGGGATACAATTCTTGCTCTCATTATATGGATGTGTTCACTGAGAAGACCATGCACAGTTTAAATAACATTAAATCATCCAAGCCACTTTAATCCACTCCCTACCATCCAGTAGTTAAATCCACTCCAAATATTCACCTAACAGTCACCTGGGTTCTGCTGGACACGTGAATGGAAATGGGGAGCTCTCTGTTTTCCAAGGCAGCTGATTCCAATTTCAGAGTCTCTGGTAGTGGATCACCTCTCTCAGTGAATCCAGGTCTCCCACACTGCCCATTTTACTTCACAAGAATAACTTCCATGCACATTTCAAATAACCTTGACCCACATTAAAATCATAGCCAGCATCTTTTCCCCCTTTCTTTTAGAAACAGTAAGTCATAGCTAAAACATTCCTCTTTACCTGCCATTCGTTTTACCTGGTACTGCTAGTGACCCCTGCCCTTCTTTTGTTTCAAATAGAGCTGATGCTACAATATCTGACATGATTAACTACGATGTCTCCTCGAAGGCTTGATTAACTGCAAAGTCCACTTGCCCTCCTGAGCAGCAAGGACTCCCTTTCCATTGTCGCCACGGGATGCAGCCCTGGCAGACCGGGCAGTTTATGCTCACATCAGCGGTGAGGTCCACCTCCCCTGGGGACAGGTGGCTGTTTATTGCTGTGGAGCAGAAGGAGAGCTGTTTGTCCTTGGCTTCATCTGGGTCCCCATGGCCTACATCTGAAGGAGCCACAGAATTTCTATTTCCCGCTTAGTGAGAGCCCTGGAAAGTGAAGGTAGGGGAGATGATCCCATGCTAAAGATATTGGATTATTCTTTTTTTATACTTGGAAGGGACAGATTCAAGTCCTCACTTATTCAAGATAAATTTTATGTCAAGACAAATGTGAGTCAATGCTCTGCTTCAGCTCCTATCTTCTTTTTAAAATTTATTTTTATTTATTTTTTATTTTTGGCTGCGTTGGGTCTTTGTTGCGATGCACGGGCTTTAGGCACGTGGGCTCGGTAGTTGTGGCTCGCAGGCTCTAGAGCGCAGGCTCAGTAGCTGTGGCGCACGGGCTTAGCTGCTCCGCGGCATGTGGGATCCTCCCGGACCAGGGCCCGAACCCGTGTCCCCTGCGTTGGCAGGCGGACTCCCAACCACTGAGCCACCAAGGAAGTCACCCAGCCCCTATCTTCTGCTTCTCTACTCTCAGACTCAACGCCTGCTGAAAGTCAAGGACTCACTTCATCAAGTCCCTTTTCCCCCCCGCATTCCTCTTCATTTTTTCTAACAATGAGAGGGCAAACCACTGGGGTTGGCTGAGTGAGCAAATGAGATTTAGGAGGATTGGAGAATTTCCGGTCTCATTTTCAATGTTATTATCTCACAGGGCAAACTCTAGCGTTAGTGACTGGGCTCAAATTCTGGTTTTGCCCTTTGCTAATGGTGCGATTTGGGGCAAGTTAGTTCTCAAACGACTCTAGAAGACGTGTTAAATAAATTATTTAGGAGAAGAGGAAACTGTGACTCAGAGTGAAGTGACTTAATCTAAAATCAAAAGATAAATGTGTTCTAAGGCAATGTCTTAAACTTAAGGCTGAGTCCAAGATCCATGTCCTTGTTACTTGCTCGAGCTCCCTGATCCACTAAAAGATGCTGAACGCATCCATGCCAGTTGCTAGATAAAGACTATGCCAGATTTCGCATTCATGGATTTCCCTTGACAGGGACAGGTTTTGCCTGTAGAGTTGTTTGCTCTTTTCAGTGATGCTGATAGAGGAAACAGCTCCCAAGGGGACTGAGTTCGAGACAAACCTCCATTTTGCCTCAACTCAGATAAACTCTTTGAGCCTCAACTTTCTTATTAAAGAAACAAGAAAGTAGTACCTGTCTTATGTGTTAGTGTCACGATTAAAAGGTGATGACTATGAAAGTACTTTTCAATCCCTAAAGCACTTTATGTAAGTGTAAGGGATTTCTAGCATTGTCGTCATTGCCGTGACGCATCCAGGACTCTGAGGGCAGGGGTTTCTGTGCGTCCACGTGTGCTCCCCTTTCGCCAAAATGATAAGGAATGCGTAGAGGAAATGGTAGAGTCCCCACTTCCAGATGTGAACAGAAAATGAGTGGTCTTGGTTCTTCCTGACACTTTGTCATATAAAAGCTATTTCTGTTGCAGTGTGCAAAGAACAGTGAGGGGGCAAAGAATCTTTGAGGCAATGTCATTAATGAACATTCCCCAACCCCTGGCAGGAGTGGGCAGCCTGAGTTCTTCAGAAGGGGAAAATTTGACTAGCAATTCAGCCAGAGGTCAGGAGCAAAGATATTTCTGCCAATAGAGTTAAAGCTCAGGCATTCTTTTGATGGCATCTTTAATCATATCACCTCTTCCTCAATTACTCTACCATCATTATCCATTCTGCAGGTATTAAACAATGATTTATTATGCTCTAAGCCCTCGAGATAGAGCAGTGGACAAAACCAACAAGGAACCTCACCTCATGGAACGGACCTTCCAGTAGGGGGAAGAGGAACAATAAATAACCAAGCAAATAAATGGTAAGATAATTCTAGGTGGTGATAAGTGTTATAAAGAAAATGCAAGGTGATGGAGTTGAAAAGGATTGGTGAAAGTTCCTTTAGACTGGGGGGTAAGGAAAGCCATTCTGAGGGGATGGAAATGACATAACAAGAAGCCAGGTGAACTGGTGGTTCTCCATTTGCCCCCATCCATGCTCTGCTTTTCTCTATTCTGACTCCCTTTCCAGCTTATTTCCAATGGGATTTAGCCAATGAGACACCAGAGGGCAGGAGGAGGGAGAGTAAGTAAATCTTTCCTTGCTTAGAACCTGAGCCTTATCAGACAGGTGGAGACTGTGGTCCTCTACAATGGCAGCTCTCCTGGGGTGCCCCCCTCCCTGGTTCCAGTTCCAGCAGGGCCCCAGTAACATGGTTCCTCCTACCCCAGCCCCAGTTCTTCTGGCCTTAGAGGTAGCAATGGCTTCTCAGTACTGGTACTGTCTAGGTTTCCCACCTTTCCTGGCTGTCTCCTTAACTCAACCCACAGTACAGTCCCTCAACCAAAAAATTTGGGATGGACTCTGTTTCTTGCTGGAATCTGAAACAACACACCTTGCGAAGATGCAAGGACAGAGCATTCCAGGCAGAGGGAACGCCATTATTTTATGGACAGAATGAAGAGGATGTTATCAATAATAAACCTTTCTGTGATTTGTTTTACAGATTAGGAAGTGTTTTCCCATGTATAATCTCATTTAAATCCCATGATGACGTAGACAGTTTGGGCAGCTATTACTCCCATTTTACAAACAAGGAACGGTAAGAAGTAAATGACTTGCCAAAGGGCGACACGAATGGTCATTACTAGAGTCTAACCTCAAACGAGGTTTCTGGCTCCAAGTCTAGGCTTCTCCACTTCCACCCCTGTCACCTAGCAGGCAGGTGGAAAAGAGAATCCAGGGACATTTCCCAGGGACCAGCTTACCAGTTTCAGTAGCAGCTCACAAAATCCGTCACACTCAGCAAATAGCCAACTAGAATCTTTAATTCAGCCATAGAGTCCCATGAAGTGCAAAAATCCCCCCAAGATAAAAAGTGACAAAGATAACCATCAAATCTTATTAAAGGGAAAGCCATGTGATTAAATCTTACAAGTTGATACTTTTGTTTCAGAGAATATATATTCTCCACCTTACTCAAAACATTACTTTCCCCTAAATATATGTAAGTATATTTAGGAACAGAAGGAACTGAAGAAGATGGTTTATTAGAATCATTCGACGGAAAAATATTAATAGAATTATTTTGAAGATCAATAATAACTAGTGTATACCTAATGTGTCTTGAAGTTGAGAATTTTGTATACATGGTTCTCAAAATGGGCACATTCATAGTCATAACACCCCCTGTATGAGCAATATAGTATAGATCTAGGAGTAACGGTAGAATTTATTCTTAAAAGTAGAGCAAGCCACAGAAAAATCCAATTTCCAGCAGTAGATCATTTGTTCCAAGACTCCTACAAGCCACCTTCCTCATTAACTTATCATTTGCAGTTGAAAATATCTACATGCACCTCTGTGACACACCCATAGTTAGTCCTCTGGGGGTTTCTAAGTCAGATTGAACATCTGGATTTGCAGCGAATCCTAAAGATCACCAGATTCAGTGTGGTAGAAGGAGATGGATAGATGGGCACATGACAGTAGGCAGCCACCACGACAAACTGCTCCTGCTGGCCCAGGCCAGCTCGGAAAGCTTAGACACACTAAGACCACATGGATATCTGCTGAAGGATGAATTGTTACATGGCTTTGGAAAAAGTCAGTGTTTCCATTTCTTTCTCTCCCGCTTGGCATTTTGGAGCCTGCTGTCAGGATTCACACCGATTTTTGGCTTGGTTTTAGAGGCTTTTTTTCCTCTTACTACAGTTGAGCTTAAAGAAAAACAGCACAAAGAAATTGTTAAGAAGAAAGGAAATCATGCTCCAGATGGTTTTGAAGAGCTCTAAACTGACCCAGAGCCCAAGAAAAGGCCTTTCATTTATAGAACATTGAGGAAAATGATATTCCTTTTATTTGGTCATAAAAGCAACAACTGAACATGCCCTGAGCATCCACAGGAATGCACTCCAGCATGTGCGCCTTTGTGTGTCTGTGTGTGCATCTGTGTGCATATCTATGAGGATACGGTATGTATATGTCCAAACTAGAGACTCATAGAAGCTATGGGGAATATTCACTTATGAACTTCCAATTCTCTAACAGCTGCTATGATAAAGGACATCTCCAAAAAATTGAGAAATGGTCAAATTCAGTTTCCCAATGGTAGGAAGTTTCTGACAAACCCACTTTGGGAAACATGGACTTTCCCTCACTGTATTTAACATACGTGAAGGGAGATGAAGTCCTGCGCAAGGAGGGAGTGTGGAAAGGGACGGGCCCTGGAGGAGGTCAAGAGTCTGGGAGGCTGCAGTTGTAACGTCTTTTTAGTTACAGGTCACAGAGACTGTACTCAAACAAGCTTAGGCAAAACAATAAATAAAAAGGATTTATTAGAAGGTTTCTCGGGTAATGAAGGAACCAGGGCAGCGTAAAGGGTCAGAGACTGGGACCTGTGACTGATACTATTCCAACTTTCTGTCCATCTATCATGTCAGACTGCCTCTTTCTGACCCTATTCACTCCAATGCACACAAGTTTTCTCCTTGAGGTGGAGAATGTAGTCACAGGCAGTTGGAGTCCAGTCACAAAAGACACATACTGTTTCCTCTTGGTTCTAGATAGAGTAAACCTCAGAAAGGTAACCTGATGAGTTCGGCTTTTGTCACACATTCTTCTCTTGACCAATCACTGAGTCCAAGCAGGTTATGCCTGCCCAGCCTGATTCCCCAGGATCAGAGTCTGTACAAAAATAAGCAACAGTGCAGGGAGGAGCAGTCAGGGAAGATGATGGTGGAAGTGCCCTACACAGTTGGAAAACAATGTCCCCCACAGCAGCGAACGGAAGCTTACCAGGTTACCAGGCTTGTGTTACTCACACTTAATATCCCAAATAATATACAATTCAAAGATGGGGTACAAGTTTTAAAATTGGGGACAGACTTATTGCATTTAGAGCGGAGTGCAAACAGTTCACCATGGCTGACAGATGCTATATGATGTGGCATGCCACCTCTCAACCTCACCTCATGTCCCTCTGTCTAATCACACTGCTCTACTTTCAGGTCCTGCTCTACTTTCAGGGAAAGAGGGCTCTTTCCCTCCTTTGGATTTAGTGCATTTTATTCCTTCTTCCTATAAATGTTTTTCCCTTGCTATTTGCACGGTTAAGATTTCATCATACTTCAGAGCTCCTGTCCTCAGAGAGGGCTTCACTGAACACCCTGTTTAAGGAAGCTTTGCTCTCTAATTCATCAGAGCACTTTGTTTAGCTTTTATGGTACGTCACCTGCTTGTAACTGATATATTTATTTGTCTGTGTAATCGTTCATCTGGTCTCTGTTCTAGACTGTAAGCTAGGTAAAGGTAGGTACCATGTCTGATTCTATCATCACTATATTCCCACATCTGTAAATGTGCTCCACCCATAGTAGGGGCTCATAAGTACTTGTTGAATGAATGGATAGATGGATGGATACACTGCCCAGATGAATGCAGCAGCAAGTGAGGAATAAAAAGGGAAAATGAAATACAATCTGAAAGGTAGGAAGGGATACAAAGCATGGATCCTGGTCGGCTGTGCAGGACCCACACAGGGGTGCTATTCTCAGAACACTAGGGGGCGCCATTTGCATAGACTACAATGATGCTGGACTCCCCACCCCCACCCCCCACCCCCGCCCCCCGGAGTTAGTGGTTTCTAGACCACATCTACCCAGTTTGGTACATCTCCTTGTTAGGAACAAATAAACCAATTCTAGAAAACCACAGACCTTTTCAGCTGTCTCAGACTTGAGGTCTGTGATTCTTAAATTATCTGTGATGAAGGACCAGTTTTGTAAAATTATTTCGAAACTTTTGTAAACTACAATAAAAATGAATTGCTAAAAAAGAAAATTAAAAAACCTAGAAGACATGCAAAATAAAAGCCCAAATTTGTAAACAGATTGAGCATAAAATCATGGTCCAATTACCATAAAAATATATAAACGCTTTTAACTTCTGTACTTATCTCACTGTAGACAAAACAATGGTTTACAGATCAACACTGGTCTGTGAGCCACACTCAGGGCATCGCTGCTTTAGAGAAAACTCAAGTCAGAGTGAAAGACCAGCCACCAGGCTAGGTGGCTGTTAACACCCTGCATTGAGTCCTCACAGCTATCCTGTAAGAAGGGCAGGATGAAGAGAGTGAGGTGAGTTGTGTAAGTGCAGGGAAGATACCATTTTTATTAGATTCTGAAATTGCATTCATCATGGATTTTTTGCATTAATTTTGATTTTTAAAAATATTATATTAAAATAATATTTTCTTGATTCCTGAGTTTTTTGGTGTCCCCTTAAATTTTGCATCCAAAGTGAATGCCCTCATTCACCTCTCCCTAGTCCTGGCCCTGAGGAAGGGCATAATATTTGCTATTAATTTACTATCATAGATTAATTACTATGAATTAATCTATGTGAATAAGTGGCTGAGACCTGAACACAGGTCTAACCTTTCCATTGCACTACACTACTGCCCATGCTGAGCATCTACCATTCACTAATTCATTCACTCATTCATTTATTCAATAGCAATGCCAACAGAGATTAAGTGTGTGCTACATGTGTAGCTGGAAATGAGTAAGTTCCCAGCAGTAAGCAGAGGCCAGGTAATACATGACCTTGAATGTGAAGTATGGATTTTATCTGGAGTTACTGGGACATTCTAGAAGTGACATGGTCAGATTAAATATTTAGAAGGTTCACTCTGAATGCAGTGGGGTGACTTGGTAGACAGGAGTGAGCAGAACTGGAGAGAGGTATCCAGTTAATGGAAGGATACAACAATCCAGGGAAAAGAAGAAAAAGAAGGTAAAGATGCTGGTCACATTTGGAAAGACTCTTACCATTGGCATTTTGAGGGTTCAAGGAAAAAACAAAATCACCCCTGCTACCACCAGGCTATGCTCTATCATGCTCCCTGGGGTAAGGAAAGACATAACATAGGTCTATTGGAGAAACCAACCAATATAAAACTGTGCATGGGGGATGGGGAGGGATAAGGAAGAAAACACAGGGATAAGTGAGAATCTGGAGAGAGGCAAACGGGTGCAAGGAGACATGGAAATACAAGAAACTGGTAAAGGAGAGAGCAGAAGGCAGGCAGCATCTGCGTGCTCAAGGACAGGAGGAAGGGGGAAGGCGGGAGTAGGCGGAAACAGCAGTCAGATTCTCAGCAGCACTAAAATTGTCCCTGCCACTTGGCAGGAGTCAGTTCAGATGTCCCAGATCCAAGAGCCAGGGCCTTTTCCTCATTCATATAACACAAGGAGCAAATTAGTGAGATTCATGGACCAAAAGATCCCTTGGCAAATATTGGTTCTATCCTTGGGGATGTTTTAAGCCCTCAAAGCACTGTTTATCGAAGTGATGGCAATGACAATGAATTATTTCTGCCAGAATGAACTATAAGAAATTTAGTCTGGCTGATTAAAAGAAAGTTTATAAAGCATAGTTCAAACATGCACGATGCCTTTTAGGAAAAATTAATTTAACATTTAAATTAATACACAATTGATACTGTGATTTAATCTTTAGAGACTCTAAAGAGCACTCTTTTCATTATTGACCATTTTTATAATGAAAAAGAGAGACCCTTGATACTGTGGACAACTTTACAATCCTCTATGCTTTTTCACTCAAATTATGCATTCATTTTTGCATTTGCATTTGCTTTGCACATTCATTATGCAATTGTTGATTCTTTCAACAATTCTATAAAGTATAAAGGGCAGAAATTATTATTCCTATTTTGCAGAAGTGAAGACTGAGGCCCAGAGTGGTGCAGAGATTTGCCCAACGTCACACATATGCCAGGTGTTAGAGCTGACCCTGTAACCCAGCTCTCTTGACTAACAGAACTCTCTCTACTCATTTCTATCATTCCACTTTAAACAGCCTATGTTGTGTGGCTTTTCTGGAAGTGCAACATGATGATCATTCCATCATCTTCTCCCAAAGATCTACTGAAGGACAATTGTGAAAGAGGATCACATACTTCCTAAAGGAGGCAACTGCAGAGACTTGGGCCTGGAGTCAAAAGGTTTAGACACTCCCACACTGCAACTTACCACCCCTATGACCTTGGGCAAGACATTAAGCCCTGAAAGTCTCAGTTTCCTTAGCTGAAAAATGGCTGCCGTAGTCCCTATTTTACTAGATTGTTGTAAAGCGTTATGTCCAGTAGAAAAGAGAGTGGTAAAGGGTTGGCACACAGGTCGAGCAAATGAGATTGGAGGAAAAAAGGAGGAAGAACCCCAGGGTATTTAGGGTCCATAAGGAGAAGCAGACCCGGCAAGGACATACGAGTGGAGAAGAGGACATACAGAAATAAATTAGAAATTAGCACGAGTCCTGTAAGCATCTGGAAGACAGAAGAAAGCTCACTCCTTGAGTACCTGCTGTGTGCCAAGCACTGCTAGACACTTTGGAGTATATCATTTATTCAATGACTGGTTTTGACCACTTACTATGAGCTGAGCACTGTTATAGGTGCTCACAGACAGATTGCATGGTCCTAGAGGCTTACCTCCTCTCCTCTAGTGGTCCAGCAAAGAGAGTTAGCTCCCTGGGACAGGGACCAAAGCAGACATTCATGGAGCTCTGAGGTTCCGCCTTTCTAATGAGGACACATCTACCAGGAAGTTTCTACTGTTACATGGTCGCCCCCTTCCCACCGTTATAAATATGTAGAATTTCAGAGGAGTGGAAGATTTCTCTCTACCAGAGCTGTTTTGATGGTGTGCCTGACCTGGATACCCTTCTCTGGAATAATAAACTTTGGAAGATCATGTACACTCTACTCCCCATCTGCTGGTAATATTTTCCCCAAATGCTCCAGTCTATATTTATATCACACGATAATAGTGGCATGTGTGCCAAAGCCTTTTTTGCAGAACACAAAAATTCTATTCTCAAGAAGCTAACATTCCTGTGGACAAGACAGACAATGAACAATTAAATAAGATAATACTCTGTCATTGGCTCCATCCAACTTTACCATAACTGCTCAGGTTTGAATCCCTGCAGGCGATCTATGGCTCTCAGCCAACTACGGCTGATACACTCCCCTGGGTGCTCTCAGCTACTCTTGTGGCTTCGACCATCATCCACAACTACTCTTGTGGCTTCAACTGTCATCCCCTAGACCTTTATCCCCAGCTTAGGTCTCTCTTCTGAGTACCAGACTCTTCCTTTCAGCTGCTTCCCTGACGTCTCCACATGCACGCCAGAGGTGCTGCACACCTCCTCCTTCTCCATTTTCAGTCTTCACTGATCCTGCCGCCCAGGCTAAGAATCAATCAGTCTCAATCTTTCCCTCACCCTTTCTTCCTACAACCAATCTGTCACCATGCCCTGTCAAGTCTTGCATTTCTGGCCTCTTAATCTCTCTCCTCACACCCTCTCTGACTTAGGTTCCACTCTAAAGTCTGAGCTCATGCTCACAACAGTCTGTTGACTGGTTCTCTCCTGCAATTACCCTTCCGCCTAGAACTCTGTCAACCCTGCACCACTGTGATCTTCCTAGAGTAGACATTTAAGCAGATTACTCTCCAATTTCCGAAAGCTTGTAGGGAAAGGACCAAAATTCCAAGTCGGCTTGGCTCTTTCTCTCCCACCTCCCCCCCACCCCACCCCCTTTGACTTCTTTCCCTGGAAATGGCCTATGCTCTGGCCACACTAAATTTCTCACCAATTTCCAAACATAACTTGCCATCTTGAGACTATTTAAATCTGCAAACCCTTCCTAGAATGCCGTTCCTCTCATCAACCTGCAGAACCCCAACCCTCTACCGAGACCCAGCCTCAGGCCTCTTCCCAACTTCCCCTAGCTAGAGACAGTCTGGGCTCTCAAAACACTTAGAAAGATTTATCTTAATATGTCTTCTTTATATGCCTAATTTTCCACTAGAAAGTGAACCCCTTAAAGAGCTCTTTGTATTCTTAGGGCCTAGAAATTGATACATAATAATATTATAATAATTATATTAATAAAATAACAATAAATAATGATAATATCTATCATTACATAGTGCTTACTGTGTTCCCAGCAGCAAATCTGTGTATGTGGATATATGCACACCTATGCATGTATATTCAAATAACCTTCAAAAGAAACTTTGAACTAATGCTATCATTAGTTCCATTTTACAGATGAAGAGACTGAGGCAAGTGTGTTAACTGACTAGGCAAATATCACACAGCTAGTATGTGGCAAAACTGAGTTCGAACTCAGGACCAGAGTCCTTGGTCATTACCACTAAGCTTTACTGCCTCTCACAGGGCATTCTGCACATTTTGGATAGGGCTGGCTGACTGAATGAATGATTAAAACACGAGGCAAAAGGTGGTGAGAATGATAAGAATGGTTAAAACCAAGAGACCAAGACCTATGATGCAATCTAACAAAGGCACGGAGGCAGGTGACACTACAGTGTTTGCCTTGTGGGGACGATGGTGAGGACAGAGGGCATGCTGTAGACAGAGGGAACAGCATAAGCAGACAAGACTCTGGAAAGATTGCAGTGCTTTTAGGAGAACAGTGCAGAGCCAAGAGTGGCTGCAGAACTCCAGAGCAATATTGAAACCAAGTAAATGAAATGTTTCCCTGGGAAATAAAAGTATTTTCATTATGTGGTACTTTTCTCAGGCCTGCACAGGATGTTCTGGGCCTGAGGCACTTTTGCCTTTGTGGGCCCCCTCCTTCATAAACTGTATTAAAAATTGTAATTTACAACTACATTGGTGTAAAGATGAACTTGTTAATATTATATATTAAAATATTTCATTTGATCTAAAAGTTTACTTTTATCTTTGGATGTTAAAATAAATTAAAAATAGGCCCTATGAAAAATCTGAAAGAGAAATTAAGGAAACACTCCCATTTACCATTGCAACAAAAAGAATAAAATACTTAGGAATAAACCTACCTAAGGAGACAAAAAACCTGTATACAGAAAACTGTAAGACACTGATGAAAGAAATTAAAGATGATACAAACAGATGGAGAGATATACCATGTTCTTGGATTGGAAGAATCAACATTGTGAAAATGACTATACTCCCTGAAGCAATCTACAGATTCAGTGCAATCCCTATCAAACTACCAATGGCATTTTTCAAAGAACTAGAACAAAAAATTTCACATTTTGTATGGAAACACAAAAGACCCCGAATAGCCAAAGCAATCTTGAGAAAGAAAAACAGAGCTGGAGGAATCAGGCTTCCTGACTTCAGACTATACTACAAAGCTACAGTAATCAAGACAGTATGGTACTGGCACAAAAACAGAAATATAGATCAATGGAACAGGCTAGAAAGCCCAGAGATAAACCCAAGCACATATGGTCACCTTATTTTTGATAAAGGAGGCAAGAATATACAGTGGAGAAAAGACAGCCTCTTCAATAAGTGGTGCTGGGAAAACTAGACAGTTGCATGTAAAAGAATGAAATTAGAGCACTCCCTAACACCATACATGAAAATAAACTCCAAATGGATTAAAGACCTAAATGTAAGGCCAGACACTATCAAACTGTTAGAGGAAAACATAGGCAGAACAGTCTATGACATAAATCACAGCAAGATCCTTTTTGACCCACCTCCTAGAGAAATGGAAATAAAAACAAAAATAAACAAATGGGCCCTAATGAAACTCAGAAGCTTTTGCACAGCAAAGGAAAACATAAACAAGATGAAAAGACAACCCTCAGAATGGGAGAAAATATTTGCAAATGAAGCAACTGAAAAAGGATTAATCTCCAAAATTTACAAGCAGCTCATGCAGCTCAATATCAAAAAAACAAACAACCTAATCCAAAAATGGGCAGAAGACCTAAATAGACATTTCTCCAAAGAAGATATACAGATTGCCAACAAACACATGAAAGGATGCTCAACATCACTAATCATTAGACAAATGCAAATCAAAACTACAATGAGGTATCACCTCACACCACTGAGAATGGCCATCATCAAAACATCTAGAAACAATAAATGCTGGAGAGGGTGTGGAGAAAAGGGAACCCTCTTGCACTGTTGGTGGGAATGTGAATTGATACAGCCACTATGGAGAACAGTATGGAGGTTCCTTAAAAAACTAAAAATAGAACTACCATATGACCCGCAATGCCACTACTGGGCATATACCCTGAGAAAACCGTAATTCAAAAAGAGACACGTACCACAATGTTCATTGCAGCTCTATTTACAATAGCCAGGACATGAAAGAAACCTAAGTGTCCACTGACAGATGAATGGGTAAAGAAGATGTGGCACATATATGCAATGGAATGGTACTCAGCCATAAAAAGAAACGAAATTGAGTTATTTGTAGTGAGGTGGATGGACCTAGAGTCTGTCATACAGAGTGAAGTAAGTCAGAAAGAGGAAAACAAATACTGTATGCTAACACATATATACGGAATCTAAAAAAAAAAATAAAAAATGGTTCTGAAGAACCTAGGGGCAGGACAGGAATAAAGACGCAGACGTAGAGAATGGACTTGAGGACACGGGGAGGGGGAAGGGGAAGCTGGGACAAAGTGAGAGAGTGGAATGGACATATATACAGTACCAAACGTAAAATAGATAGCTAGTAGGAAGCAGCTGCATAGCACAGGGAGATCAGCTGGGTGCTTTGTGACCACCTAGAGGGGTGGGATAGGGATGGTGGGAGGGAGACACAAAAGGGAGGGGATATGGGGATATATGTATACATATAGCTGATTCACTTTGTTTCAGCAGAAACTAACACAACACTGTACAGCAATTATACTCCAATAAAGATGTTAAAAATAAAAATTAGGCCCTGAAGTCCTATGTACTTTACATACCATACCTTCTGTGCCTAATGAGTAAATTGGCCCTGACTTCTCTCTTAATTGTTTAAATCAACAACCCTCAAATGTTCTCTCAGCGATGAATGGAGGATGACTCTGACAGGGTTAGTTCTCAAAGATCATTGTTTATTATCAATTTCCTTATTTGCAAAGTGAGACAAATAGTCTCTATCATCTCTGAGGGCCCTTCTGACTAAAAATTAATGTGCTATCTGTTGTTTTGAGGTGTTTAACAGCCCAGAAGTATACTTCAAGTTTATCATCCAATTTGATTCCACAAATTCATATAAGGAAACTGAGGCTGAGGGCAGCAGGCTGCCTGGCTTCACAGCTCATACATGGTGGAGGGTGAGGCAAACCTAAGTCTTCTAACTCCCATGCACTGCTCACATTAGTGGTGTGTTCCAGGAAATAACCCCCGGGGTAAAAGAGAGGCTTATATCCATGTATGGCTTAAATAGTTATGTACGATAGGTCATGAACTTGGAGCTGGCCACATGGTATAGTAGAAATTGTCCTGGGCTTGGAGTTAGACATATGGGTTCTTGTCTCGGCTTCACCATTTCCTAATCATGTGCCCTTGGGCATGGTATTTAATCACTCTGAGAATCAATTCTTGTATTAGTCAGCTCAGGCTGCCATATCAAGACACCACAGACTGGATGGCTTAAACAACAGAAATTAATTTCTCATAGTTCTGGAGGCTGGAAGTCCTGTATCAAGGTATCAACCAATTTAGTTCCTGATGAGAGCTCTCTTTCTAGCTTGCAGATGGCTGCCATCTTGAAGCGCATTCACACGGTCTTTCTCTGAGCACTGCACACAGAGCGAGAGGTTTACCTCTTCCTCTTCTTATAAGGCCACTAATCCATCATGAAGGCTCTGCTATCATGACCTCATCTAATCCTAATTATCTCCCAAATGTCCCATCTTCAAATACCCTCACATTGGAGGGGTAGGGTTTCAACATATGAATTTTGAGGGGACACGATTCAGTCCATAATGTTTTTCTAATCCAAGAAGTGGGCATAATAGAATACTTGGGAGAATAAACTACAATTCAATAAGAAATTATATATATATATATATATATATATATATGCTACCTTCATAAAGACAGGATATTTGGCTTTAAAAGGTTTAGATGCTTAGATTTTGTCTTTGTTCCTGTTTCTGTGGCTTAGCAGGTAACTGAACTCTGGTACTGACTCCTCATCTGGTCCTCTTCCAGATCAAATGCAGAATCATCGGTCAATACAAGGGGTCCAGTCTGTTCAAACCCACACACGTTTTACATTTCAGTACCTACAGTATTTTGGGTACTGGGCTGGACCCAAGCAGGGCAGGAAAAGGAGACAGAGGTGCACAGCCACACACTAAGACTGCTGTCTAGTCCAATGGTGTTTTGTTTAAATGGAACACAGGTTTGATAAGAAATATGTGGCCAAAATAGCATAGGATGCTAGGAGACAAAACAGAATGAGGAGGAAGGAAGTATAGTTGAGAAGAAAAGCTGAAAATCTTCCCGCTTTCCTTGGGGCTGGTCAGCTCTCCCCTTCTTGCTTCTGCACCCACAAAAAGAAAAATCCAGAATAAAACCTCTTAACAGGCAAAGAAATATTTGTTTGTATAATTTTCTATTAAAACTAAAAGTTTAGCCTGATTCTAGTCAGCTGAACATTTTCCACCCTCTCCCTTACCCCATGTTGGCCAGGCTAATAAGACAAGCACTGTATTGAGGAAGTTTGGGCATGAATTTTATCACTCCCTGAACAGTTCTGAACAATAGAAGGGGAGGCATTACTACAAAGTTTTAAAACTCATACTACTTTGAAATTATCGCGTAAGAATTGTCACAGGGGAACGCAGTAAGACTGCGATTTCTTCTTGTTTTACACCACAGGACTGAAAAGGGAGTTGAAGGAGATTAATTACATTCCCTGCTAATCAATGCAAAGACATATTTTCTGCTTCTCCATCTCATAATTTTTATTTCATCTAGTTTGGGCTTTTTTAGGGTTGCCAGATGTCCCAGTTTCAGTGGGACAATCCTGCATTTTGAAGGTACGTCCCATCTGCTCTTGAAAATATTTCTGCTCACTGCTCTCTCGTGGACTGCAGGGTTTTTAGAGCTGCCAGCCAGAGTACGGCTGCTGGAGAGAAGATGATAAATTATTGTAACGCTATAAAAAAAAATCACTCACATCCACCACCACCCCACCTTACCAATGCTGTGAATTAATTCTGCAGGAATCTTTGTCATGAAAGGTGAATCTCCAAGTCTCCAGATGGGAATGTGAAGCTCTTTCCACACCGGCTTTGAGAAGACAGAAGAAGTAGGCAGGGCAGGAAAGCATGCATGGACTGATTCTTGGATTTGCTGTCAGAACACCTGGCTCTGCCGTTTTCCACAAGAGTGACTTTGGTCCAACTGGTTAAAAGAACAAACTGTTTTTTGAGCACCTACTGTCTACCTGACTTGATGATAGGCACTTTTGATAAAGTAGCTGATTAATTTCTATAATAATGTTGGATAGTATAGGTTTTAGCCCCATTTTATAGACAAGGATGTTGATGCTCAGATCCAGTGAATCCAGAACTCCATGGTACCAAACCCCACTCTTTTCACTACAGATGACTCACTTTCTTTATCTATTAAGCAGGAATGATAATAATCTATACCTTGTAAGATATGAAACAGAAGTTGATGAATAGATTCTCTAAAGATCTCTTCCAGGGCTCCTATAATGGGGATGAGGAAAAGTGTCAATTGAGGTTCCATCTGTGGAAGGTTTTAAAAGGACAAGTTCCACTGAGCAAGCATTCTTCGTGCTGGTCTAAGTGTTTTTTAACTTGACTTCAGATTAGACATTAAGGATGGCACTGTCAGGGAGAAGCTAAGTGATCTTAGGGCCATGGAACCAAATTATCTTCTTCCTTTGTATTCTTGCAAATACAAGAATTGTATTCCTAGCTGAGGCCTTGAAACTGATGCTTCAGTTCGGTAGTCATTTCAATAGGGCTACTCATTACATTATGAACAGCCAACTTATAGAGAGTGAGTTTATCATATTTATTTTAACAGAACAAGGCCCTAACAGCAGAGGCCAGGCTGGGCAAACACTGTTGGTAGCATTGAGGCAATGCCTGGGAGAGACATTGCAGAGGAAACCCGGCCACCAAGAGGCAAGTGAGAATGTTCTGGCATCCTGTGGGAAAGGCAATGAATGATTTCATTAATACACATTGCCTAGTTTTCTTCACACCAGTAGCGTGATGCTTCTTCCAGGCCCATAGCTTTGATATTGTTATGCCTCAGTGGGAAAGCCTCAATGGAAAGAGAGTCGATAATCCGTAATGTGGGCCTTTGTCAGTGTATCGAAGTAACAAATGTGCAAGTGGCGGAGGGATCCTAAAATACTGCTAGCACGTCAGCTGTCATCACTTTGGATGTTTTGCGGGCAGCATGTCACGTGGACTACTCATCTTCTTGTTTTCCTCCTGCCCTTTGCAAAGACATTTTCTCCCAGTAATGACGAAAATTGTTTTCTTAGATTTCAGTTCCATGCACTCTTACCCTTCCCACCTCTTTCTGTCCTTTATTGGGGGTTAGGAGTTTTTATCTTATAAACTGTAGAAGTGCTTCAGCATGTCAATAAACCCCTTGCAATTTTTCAAAAGTGTGTATATATATGTACATTCCATCAGATTCTCAAAGGAATCCATGACATCAAAATAATTAAGACCTAATGCAGTAAAATACCCCTTTGCCTGGGGTTACAGGGCCACACATAGCCAGTGTTCTACCTGTGGAGAAAAGAGTTATTTCTAATCCAAATTACCTACATTACCACAAGCAAATTACTTTAGCTCCAAATTCTTCTGTTTTCTCAGCTGTACAATGGACTCAATGAATCTCTCACTGACTCCATAGCCTCTTCTTGTCCCTGCCTCTGCTGCTCCAGGCACACAGATTTTCTACCAGTTCTGAATACTCCACACCTTGTCACATCTTGGTTTCTGTACTTCTGACCTCCAGCCATTCTCCTATCACACTGTACAATAACTACCTACTTACATGCCAGCATCCCCTCTGTCTGCATCATCCTGGGGAGGGGTAGCCCTGCTATTCATTTACCACCAGTGTCAGGCAGTGGGAATGAAGTAAGGAATTCATAAAGTTGTTGTGAGATTCAGCTTGTTTGAACTCCCACACACTCCACCTCCTTGCATAGAGAGAAAGGAGAAATTAGCTCTGCTGGCCTGAGTTTCCAAGGGCATAGACGGTAGGGTGTGTAGACAACCTAACTGCCTTCCAGCTTTCAGTGTCCAAAGAGTGGCTTATTTAAAATACAGATTTCTAGGCACCGCCCGCAAATATTCCGAGCCCATTTGGGATGGAGTACCTGAAAGTAGTGCAGCCGGGCGGTCCAGCGAGGCTTGGTTCGTCAGGGTAGCTGGGGACCGGACATTAGTGGACTGAGAGATAACTGCAGCCTCTTTTCCTGAGATCAGAAACAGGTCTGAAGAGCTGAGGAACCACTGTATTTCCTTGATTGTCCTCTGGGTGGCGCTGTGCAGAAGCTTCAGCGAGATGAAGCTCTTGAAAACTCATTCTTCAGGGCTGGCCCCCAAGTGGGGCTTCTGCTTGTTGGCTCAGGATTGCCAACGCCAGGAATTTATATGCGGTGATGTCGGGCAAGTATGAGGTTCTCATCCAGATTTCTCTGCTCATCCTGACTTGGGGAGAGAGCATTGTTTCCAAGACAGGAAGATGTCTTTGGGTCCCGGTGGTGCTTGTCACTTCTCACAAAAAGCAATGAGCTCAGAATGGCTGGGGGCTTCAGTTACTTCACCAGATACTTTTCTCCTTCACTGTGAGTTTTAATTACAGAGGTAATGCATGTTTTTGTAGATGACTTCAAAAAAAGCGTGTAAACAAAAATAATTTTTAAAAGTCACCTGAAATCACAGCACCCACAAATAACCACTGTTAACGTTTAGTTCATATCCTTAAAAGGATACTGTTTGGTAACCTGCTTTTTCTAACTTAACATATAAGAAGAACATTTTCCAGGCTAGTAACTACATTTAAACTATTTTTAAAAGTTGCCCAGTATTATAGTATTTCATTTATAGATGGACCATGGTTTATTTAACCAATTCCATACTGTGAGACAATAAAGCTTCTCTCTCTCTCTTTCCTTATTCCATCCTTCCCTTCCACTTTCCCTTTTCTGGCTTTTATGACCAACTCTGCCATCAGAATTTTACAGTTACCCAGTTGCCTCTTCAGATGCTTGTCCAATAATTTCCTAAAGTATAAATTCCGAAATAGAATATCTGGGACAAAGGATACATAATTACAGTTTGCACTTCTGGCTGCTTTCTGGAAAAGTACCCATTTTACTCACACCGCCAGTGAATGAAAGGGAGCAGAGGGACTTCTGAAGGGATACTCTAAAGTCTTTGACAATTTGTCCTGCTGTTAGTTTGGCAGAATTTGGTGATAAATTAGCTTACCAGCCCTTTATTCCTGGGAGGCAGAGAATGGGGCTGTAGAACACCTTCACAGACAGGCTGTTCATTCTGCCTCATTCCAACAGAGCAGTCCGGATGGGAAGCCTGCTCATCCTCTCCACCCTTACCTCTTGGGCTTGGGAGCCGGAAATTTACTGAAACTACCTTAGAATTAGTGCAAGAGAAGAAATACGGGCAAGGTGGTGGTGACACTGCATGGAGTGGCTAACGTAAATTCAGTGTCAGTTCCACTAATCTTCTCTCGTTCTTTTGGACAATAATAGTGGCTGTCTTTTCTTCCTATCACACTGAGTTTCCCGGATATGGGGAGTGGGAGAATGGCTGGGACTTCATGCTTTGCCCCAGGGTAGGTGACCCAACAACATCCACAGGCAAAATATTGGAATCTGCTCCATCCCAGAAGGAGTGAGAGGGTGAATAGCCTTGCCATGGCCAGAGTTAAAATTCTATGCGGCCATGAAGTTAGGATGGAAGAAACCCACATGATAACACTTAACATCGAAAGTCATAGGTGTGAATTAGCCAAAGACCAAGAAGTAAAAAGAGGTAGGAAAGTTGCCAAAGGATACAGCAATCCAAGTTGGATACAGAGTCCAGAACCTAAAGCCACAAGGCCAGGAGCAAGGACAGGTGGTTGGAGGGCCTGGGCACAGTCTTGGGTGTCTTGCTGCTTCCAGTTTGTTTTTACCACCCCACATGGTCATGGCGCTTGGATGGATAACATGCAGCCTCCATGCATACAAACTCACAAGCCCTCTGCCCTGAGGTCCAAGGGCAGAACAACCTGGCAGATACAGCCAGATCTTCCAAGTGCACAATGTTTATGGTCATTATTAAATGGCCAAGCAGCAGAACTGAGCTTTGGCAGCCAGGGTGGAGGGGGTGAGTATTTCACAGATTTAGGCAAAAACTATTAAGGAAGAAGTGTCCCTGGCTAGGGATGCAGAGGAGCTGTGTGCAAACACCTCCATCCCATTTCTGCAGCTCAGCTACTCTACAACTGGCTGCAGGATGACCACAGAGAGTCAGAGGTTTGCCCTAATAGCAAGAGGCCTGTGTGCCAGGGATGAGATAGGGCTGGGTGTGGGTAGGGAGAGACCATACTGTTGTATACTCCTGACTTGTCTACCATACGAATATATTTGTTTCATGATTAAAAGAAAAACTAATTAAATCTGTTTTCCAAATTCTTTTCGAAGAATTTTGCATGCTGTAACAATATAAAGTAAAAAGAAAGCAGAAAATAAAATTGTCTATGGTATAATTTCAATGCAGCAAAAATGTTTATACATTTACACAGAAAAGGTGTTAGAATGAAATAAAGCAATATTTTGACAATATGGGGGAAATGTTGGACTTCAATCTACTTTATCAGCTTATATTGGTCGTTCTCTGTCATTGATTATAAGTCTCCAGTTTAAGAAAGCAAGAAGCAGCCATTCCTCTACTACCCTCCAGCCTGTGATAAGAACCAGGTAGAGCCCAGGCAGAAGTGTTAGTGGGATTCAGGAAATGAAAGAAGAGGGCACCGTGCGAAGCAAAGTCGCATCCTTAGCCAAAATGCAGCTTTCCCTCATTTCCTATTTTTGCTTCATCTGCTTTCTTCTATATTTTTAACTTGTTCAACTGTCTGTGCCCTTTCATAAGCAAGGTAGCTGTCAGTCAACTAGTTGATTACAATGAGACAGGTATAGCAAAAAATGCCAGCAGGAATATAATGATTATACTTAGGTTAATTGAAAAGTAAACTGTGAATAGTTCTTATGCCATGATACAGATTCAGCCATGTTCATGTAACCTGTGTTTGTAATTCACTAGTTTAAAAACACCTCCAAATATCATTAGAAAGAGATATTGAAACTGGGGGCACCCAACTGTGTGATGAGAGGCAGCTAGGATGGAGCAGTAAAGATCACGTATGATGAGGAATGAATGATATGGGGTTTGGTCCTAGCACCCAACCATCCTTGCCAAATTGTCAGCTATGTGACCTGGGGTAAGTCATGTACACTCTCTGAGCCTCAGTTTTCTCATCTGTTAAATGGCAATGTAATACCTATCCACCAGGTTAGTAAAATTTATACAAAACAAGTGCTAGAGGACCCAGCATCAAGAAGAGGGCTGCCATTTTCTGCCCCCGCTACCCACCATATCTTCTCAACCCCCAAACCAGTTAAGATTATTCCTAAGAAGATGCTCTCTGTCCAAGTGGAGATCCCTAGCGCAGAGGCTTGAAATGTGAGCCATTCTTGCCCTCCTTCATGGCCTCTACCTGCTCCTAAGTCTAGATTTTTCTCCATGGAATTCACTGTGAATTAGTCTCCCCGTTCCCAGCCTGAAGTTTTAGCTTTGGTAAGTATCATATCTGTTCCTTTATTAGCCCAGGGTGGATGCCAAGACAGGCATATCTTTCAGAAATTTGGAGTGCATTTTAGAAGAAATTAATTGGAGCTCAGAAATACCATGACTTAATGTGAATATTTTCTGTATTTGACAATAGTAAAAAGTAGTGAAGCTACTGTTTCTCTTAAATATATATGTTCCATGAACTCTGAATTTCCAAAGATTAATTTGTCTGGTTTGAATAACAATGCCCAATAACTAGTCTTTTAGCAACTTTTTTTTCTATGAAAAATGAGAATTTTCTGCCTAAGCATCAAGCTAGATCAGACAAGCTTTTTCAATTCCCTTTTTTCCCCAGAACCTTCAGCCTCTAGAATGTTCTAAATCTATTTGATAAGCACCTGAAACTTTAATGTCCCTATGAGCTACAGTTCTCTAAATTAATGTTTGGTATAACAATTCACAAAGCAACCCTTGGCAGTTCCATTTGCCTACAGACATGCTAAGAGCTGGCCTTACCTACTGGTCACAACCTGTGAAGACAGTTTTCCAACTAGAACTGGCCATTTTAATAACGATGACATTGATAACAGCAGTGCAGCAACAGGCATTTTATCACCAGATCAAATATTGGGTTGGCCAAAACGTTCATTCGTTTCCGTAAGACGGCTCTAGTAGCACCTAGTTGTCTTTAACTTCATTTAAAATAATTTTGTTAGATTGTATGTGACTGCTGTCATATCAGCGTGCATTTAACAAAAGACATCAAAGTTGGTGAATTTTTGTGTAGCCATTTTAATATTGAAGATGGAAGGAAAAAAAGCAACATTTTCAGCCTATTATGCTATATTATTTCAAGAAAGGTAAAAATGCAACTGAAACACAAAAAAAAGATTTGTGCAGTGTACGGAGAAGGTGCTGTGAATGACAGAACATGTCAAAAGTGGTTTGCAAAGTTTCGTGCTGGAGATTTCTCACTGGACGATGCTACACAGTTGGGTAGACCAGTTGAAGTTGATAGCGATCAAATCGAGACATTAATTGAGAACAATCAATGTTATACCACGTGGGAGATAGCCGACATACTCAAAATATCCAAATCAAGCGTTGAAAATCATTTGCACCACTTTGGTTATGTTAATCACTTTGATGTTTGCGTTCCACATAAGTTAAGCGAAAAAAACCTTGACCGTATTTCCACATGCAATTCTCTACATAAATGTAATGAAAACGTTCTGTTTTTTCAACAAATTGTGATGGGGGATGAAAAGTGGATACTGTACAATAATGTGGAATAGAAGAGATCGTGGGGGCAAGTGAAATAAACTACCACCAACCACACCAAAGTCAGGTCTTCATCCAAAGGAGGTGATGTTGTGTATATGGTGGGAATGGAAGGGAGGCCTCAATTATGAGCTCCTTCTGGAAAACCAAACGATTAATTCCAACAAGTACCGCTCCCAGTTAGACCAACTGAAAGCAGCATCCGATGAAAAGCGTCCAGAATCAGTCAACAGAAAATGCATAATCTTCCATCAGGATAACGCAAGACTGCATGTTTCCTTGGTGACCAGGCAAAAACTGTTACAGCTTGGCTGGGAAGCTCTGATTCATCTGCCGTATTCACCAGAAATTGCACCTTTGGATTTCCATTTATTTCGGTCTTTACAAAATTCTCTTAATGGAAAAAATTTCAATTCCTTGAAAGACTGTAAAAGGCACTTGGAACAGTTCTTTGCTCAAAAAGTTTTGGGAAGATGGAATTATGAAGTTGCCTGAAAAATGGCAGAAAGTAGTGGAACAAAAGAATGAATACGTTGTTCAATAAAGTTCTTGGTGAAAATGAAAAATGTGTCTTTTATTTTTACTTAAAAGATGAAAGCACTTTTTGTCCAACCCAATACAACAAGAACAATAGAGGCTGAGCATTCAAGAAATCTCTTGCTATTATGAAGACAGAGTTAGACTCCCCATCACCACTTTCTCCCACATTCAGTTTCTATAGGTAATTCCTCTTTCGCAATCATTGTCAAGTCCACTCAGAAGTGGAGAATAACCCAAAACACTTAGATTGTTTTAAGGCTCTAGTATACAAAAAAAAGATAAAGAAATGTCAAAACAGGGTCACCAAAATGATGCTATTTTTAAAATATTTACTTTTAACAAATTAATGTTTTATACAAGAAATATTTACAATGTAATGCAATCATGCTGTTCACAAGCGCCTGGTAGTAAGAAAAATAATAACAGCTTACATTTATTGAGTGCTTACTATATGCTGCTCAAAGCACTTTTCATATCTTACATCATTTAATTTTCCAACAACCTTATGAGGTATGTTCCATTATGGTTATTTCAAAGACAAAGAAATTGGGGCACAGGAATGTTCAGTAGCTTGCCCGAGGTGAAAGGGAATAGAGACATTTACAGTTTTTGGATATCTTCTTTCCAATCCTGCTAACGTACTTCTGAGATTGTGTGTGTTGCCTCAGTTAGACTCAGGGATGGAAGTCTAAATTTGAGAACTTTGTGAATGTGAGACCTCTAGTCACTTGCAGTAATCAGGAGGACATGTCGCACTAACTGCGGGACCTCGGCAAGCGCTCACCAGGCATGGCCTCACAGGGGTCGTACTCTGACTAAACACTTCCTTCTGGCTGAGTCTCAGCTTAGACCCAGGGTTAGTCTTCCTCTGGAAGGCAATGAATACTCCCCGAATCTCTTGTCTTCTTAAAGGAGGAATGAAGCCCACTGGCTCAGCGATTTCCCTAGTTTCATGTATCACTCCCAGACTGAGACTTGGAGCAGGGCCAGAAGTGCAGGGCCATCACCTTTGCTGCCCTGGCTTTGTTCTCAGCCCCTGGAGAGAATGGGCTCTTCCTGGATACCTCCACTACATCTCAAGCATTCTCAGCAGAGTGAATGAGCAGATGGAGGCTCAGATGGCTTGATTCTTTATGTCTTTGAAGAAGAGAAGGAGTGAGAGAGTGAGAGACAGGGCATCAGCAAAGTGTGCATTTTCACTATCATTATCCCATCCACTTCCCAATCCACCCTAGTCTGTCTTCTGTCCCCTGGGCAGCTCTTTCAGTGGTACTGGTGGCCTCTATCTTACTTAATCTAACAGGTACTGTTCTGTTCTCTTCTTTATTACACCTGCTAGTACTTTTTGGCACTGCTGACCATTTCATCTTCATAAGATCATCTCTTCTCTTGGAGTCTCTTCGTCTCAATTCAGTGCAGGTTTTCCTCCCACCTCTGCGGCCCCCTCATTCTCAGTCACACAAGCGGGCTTATCCATTCTGCAAGGATTAGCCACTGGCCTCTTCTTCCTTCTCCTATTTTTCTTTGCTTAATTAATGCCCAAGACTTCAATCACTAGCTATAAACAGGTGACTTTCAAATTCACCTCTCCAGATCAGGTATTTCCTTTGATTTCCAAATGCATGTATCCAAAACAATTACTTATTAAGCTCCTTTAAATATCTCAGAGGCACTTTGGATTAAACTTTTCATGTGCTTTTGAAATCAAACTTATGATCTTCCCACCATGAATCTAGTCCTTTTTCAGTGTTTTCTTGGTCAGTGAATGTCCAGAATTTACCATGTTCCTTCCTTTTTCAAGGTGCTTGGCACATGATTCTCCCTCTTCCACATGAACGTATATTATATAGATACATATTGACGCATGCATAAACACATGTATGCATGTACACAAACTGGCAAATATGTAAAAATGAACCATTTTATCACTTGCTAAATTTCAGTCTTGACCATTTTCATTTATGTACTGAAGGAAGTAAAAATCACTTATCAGAAAAAGAATAAACTTGGTGTTAAATTCTGCACAAGTAAAATATTTAACTCAGCGCACATTACAATTCTTTCCATTGTAGTTATTGTAATTACAGCCTAAATTGTAATCTGCAGTTGCAAACGACTGGTTGAGTCTTTTTTTCTATTTCTTGTTTCCCCACTCAGTGGACAGCTATTTACATTGATGTTTTTCTGGTGGAATCATACCCATAATTTCACTGCTGCCACAGGTCAGCTATTGGTCTATTTCTTAATCTAAAAACAAAGATTGGAAGGAACTGTATATACTGGTTTATTTCAGTTTAGGGATAAGCATGTGATAAAGTGTCTCCAAAGGCTCCACTTCTCACTTTCATCCAGATGTAAGCCTCAAGTGCAACTTCATCTTTCCAAATATTTTAAAAATATTATATCCCGTCTACTTCCACCACCTGTACCCAGGACCAGCTACGTAATTTGTGAGGCCCACTGCAAAAGGAAAATGCAGAGTCCTTTGTTAAAAACTTAAGAATTTCAAGATGATGAAAGCCATGCATTAAATGAAGTTTGGGGCCCTTCCAGGCATGGGGCATAGGTCATACACCCATCACTTGAGAAGAATGTGTATTATGTCATTGGGTACAATGTTCTGTATGTGTCTGTTAGATCTAGCTGATTTATTATGTTGTATATGTCCACTATTTCCTTATTTATCTTCTGTTTGGTTATTCTAGCTATTATTCAGAATGTATATTGAAGTCTACAGCTATTATTGTAGGCCTGTATTTTTCCCTTCAATTCTGTCATTTTTTGCTTCATCTATTTTGATGGTCTTTTATTAGGTACATAAATGTTCATAATTGGTATATCTTCTTGCTGTATTGACCCTTTTATTAGTATATAATGTCCTTCTTTGTTTCTTGTAAACTTTTTAAAGTCTACTTTATCCAATATTAGTATAGCCACCTAAGCTCTCTTTTGATTACTACTTGCATAGAATATCTTTTTCCATGTGCTCACGTTCAATCTATTTGTGTCTCTTATAAATATATTTAGTTGGATCATTGTCTTTTTTTTTTTTTTTGCAGTACGCGGGCCTCTCACTGTTGTGGCCTCTCCCGTTGCGGAGCACAGGCTCCGGACGTGCAGGCTCAGCAGCCATGGCTCACGGGCCTAGCTGCTCCGCAGCATGTAGGATCTTCCTGGACCGGGGCACGAACCTGTGTCCCCTGCATCGGCAGGCGGACTCTCAACCACTGCACCACCATGGAAGCCCGGATCATTGTCTTTTGACTGAACAGTTTAATCCATTTACATTTAAAGTAATTACTGATAAGAAGAGACTTCTGTCATTTTGCTGTTTGTTTTCTATGTGCCTTTTAGTTTTCCGTCCCGCATTTCCTGCATGTCATCTTCTTTTGTGTATAGTTGACTTTCTGTAGTGAAATGTTTACATTTCTTCTTCATTTGCTTTTTGTATATTCTATATCTATTTTCTTTGCTGTTACCGTGGGTATTATATTTAACATCCTAAAGTTATAACATTCTAATTTGAATTTATACCAACCTAATTTCAATAACATATAAAAACTCTTCTCTTTTACAGCCCTATCTCCATCTTTTTTAATTTCTGATATCACAAAATTATACCTTTATACACTGTGTGCCCTAAAACATAAACTGATAATTATTTTAAGTTCATTGATCTCTTAAATCACATAGGAAACAAAAAGTGGAGTTACAAACCATTGTTACAATAATACTAGCTTCTATAATTGTCCATATTTTTACCTTTATTGATATCTCTATTTCTTCATACAGCTTTGAGATATTGTCTAATGTCCTTTCATTTTACCCTGCAGGAGTCTCTTGAGCATTCTTTCAGTAACAGACTTCCTCAGCTTTTGTTTTTATGGGGAGTCTTAATTTCTCCCACACTTCTGTAGGACAGTTTTGCTGGATGTAGGATTCTAGGTGATACGGTGGGGATTTTTGTTTTGTTTTGGTTTGGTTTGGGTTTCTTTTTACTTTTAGTACTTTGAATATATATGCCCATTGCCTTTTTGCTTCCAAAGTTAATGATGAGAAATCTGCTGATATCCTTATTAAGGATCCCGTGTGTGATGAGTTTTTTCTCTCTTGCTGCTTTCAAGATTCTCTCTCTTTGACTTTTGAAAATTTGATTGTACTGTGTCTTAGTGTGAGTCTCTTTGAGTTCACCTTATTTGGAGTTCATTGAGCTATTTGGATGTTTATATTCATGTATTTTATCAAATTTGGGGAGTTTTGATCCATTATTTCTTCAAACATGCTCTCTTCTTCTTTCTCTTGTTCTTACTTCTTAGACTCCCACAATGCATATGTTTGTCTGCTTAATGGTGTCCCACAGGCACCTTGGGCTTTGTTCACTTTTTCCAATCTTTTTAATTTTTTGTTCCTTAGACTTGATAATTTCCATTTTCCCCTCTTCAAGCTCACTGATTCTTTATTCTGCCCTCTTGTCTGTCTTTGAATCCCTCTAGTGAACTTATCATTTTAGTTATTGTACTTTTTCAATTCAATTCAGAATTTCAATTTTATTTGCTCTTAAGTTTTCTATCTCTTTATTGATATTTCCATTCTGTTCATTCATAATTTTCTTGCTTTATCCACGTCTTTCTTGGTTCTTTGAGCATCTTTAAGACAGCTGCTTTAAAGTCTTTGTCTGTTAGATCAACCATCAGGTCTTTTTCAGGGACAATTTCTGCTGATTTTTTTCTTCCTTTGAATAAGCCATACTTTCCCCTTTCTTCCTAGGCCTTGAGATCTGTTGTTTTAGTTGAGAAATGGACATTTGAATCTAATAATGTGGTAACTCTGGAAATTAGATTCTTCCCCTTCTCCAGAGTTTGCTGTTTCTTGTAACTGTATTTGTTTATTGTTTTTGTAAATTGTTGTAGGCTGTCTCTGTACCAAGGATCAAGGATTAGCCTGAGCTGTAAACTTAATGTCGTCTCAGGTTTTTTCTGAGGCTTAGGCTCTCCCTGGACATGTGTGGTCACTTTCTAATTTTCCACATATGTGTATTTGTTTTAAATATCCTAGTCTTTAATGTCTGACTTCTAGAAGGGGAAATGAGGAAAAATAAAGGGGAGGGAGGAAAGGGCACTAGCCCTTTAAACCCCCTAAAAAAATCACTTCAGTCAGAGGAGGAGGGGCTCACAACAATGAGGACAGTCATGTTACTGCAACAAAAGAGGCTGCCTATCTCTCAGCCTAAGCCCGTGTGATCAGAAGCAGCAATCAGTGATCAGAATACAGATCCCTGATACTTGGAGAACATGGTCCTTTTTCCCCACCCTGGCTCCTGCAAACTGTGTGTAGGCTGCTTCAGGAACATATGCACAGCAGCCTGCCATGGGGGTGAGGGTGGGGGGTGCATAGCTGCTACTGTACTAAGAGCTGAAGTTGACTGGAATTAACTGCAATTTACCTACCAAGGCTTCCCCTGGAAGTTGCAAACCTTCAATAGACTCCAGAGTTCTGAAAGAGTTATATCTGATGGATTCTGCCAGTGAAATTGTTGTTTAGGTGGAGAGACAGATTCCCAGTACTTCCTACTCTGCCATCTTCCCAGAATGCTCTCTCCAGCCAGATACCTTTTTTAATTTTTTTTAACTTTTGATGAAAGCCCACATACCAGCTTTTGAAAAAATAGTGGAGGAGATAAGCAAATGTGCTAAAGAGGCATCAAAGTTCAGTGGAAAGAACAAGAGACCAAGAATAAAAAACTAGATTTGTAGTCTTGCTTGTTTTATCCTCTAAAGCAGCACTATCCAACAGAAATATAATGTGAGCCACGTATGTAATTACATTTTTAGCAGCCACATTAAAACAAAGTACAAAGAGACAGGTAAAATTAATTTTAATAGATTTTACTTAATTCAATATATCCAAAACATTATTTAACATAAAATCAATATAAAATATATTGAAGAAATATTTGTATTTTTTAATAACAAAGTCTCTGAAATCTGATGTGTATGTTACACTTACAGCACCTCTTGATTTAGATGTTAAATTTTCCTCAGAAATAATTGATCTGTATTTAGATTCCATGAAGTTCACAGTTAAAAAGTAGATTAACATAGCCAAGTTGCTTTGACATAATGAAAATGTTCCAATAACTGAACCAAACAGCAGTTTTTAAATTTAAATTAATTAAAATAAAACAAGATTTAGTATTCGATTACTTTAGTTTCTCTAGTCACATTTCAAGTGCCCAATAGCGATGTGTGGCTAATGTTGACCAGATAGGACAGCACAGATTTGGAGTGTAACCTTAGAGAAGCCAGCTACCACCTTGAAAATCAGATTTGCCATGTGGATCATGAAATGATTGGACTAGTTTATTTCTTATGTCACTTGGGGTTCTATCACTTAGTAATTCAAAATGAAATAAAAAACAGAATTACGGAGCACCTCAGAATCTTCACTTCACATCCTTGAACAATTTCTGGGCTGATTTCCACATCTAGGAGTTTTAGACATTTCTGAGGGTATTTCAAACCTTAGTATGCTAATTGTAAGTGAATAGACCCCACAATTTTTTTTTAATTTGCTAAATTAACCTTGAAGCTATACTATCATATTCTTCAAATGCCTTTGCTTTTTTTGTTATATATTTAAGTGTTTGCTCCTAAATTTTTGGAAGTCTTCAGGGTGGCCGTGCCAGACGCAGTAAGGCCTGGGAACATAACACAACCCACCGCCAACTGCTTCCCTCTATCATTATTCATCTGCTCAAGGATGATTCCTTTCCATCTCCACATGAGCTTGTTTTCTACTTCACCTACCTGTCCATATGAGTTAAAGTTAACTTCTAATTTTCTATATTATCTAGGAAGCCAAGGAAGTAAGTTGAGAACTGCGTGTGCGCTTCCTTCATTTTAGATAACTGCAGGCAATAACATTCTACATATGGATCATACTCTATAGATTTCAAAAATTTTTATATAAATAAGCTCACTTGAACAGTCAACATGCATGTCAATATGAATGAAAGGAAAAGAGGAATTTAAAATCATGCAGCCAATACATAGAAACACCTGTATTACAAAAATAGTGTTCTAAGTCTTAGTCGAGTGCTCTTCTAACACATCATTTTGAATCTCCCATATCAGGTTTCTGCTGGAGCTAACATGACACTAATTGCACTCAGTACATATAATAAACCTCCAACTTAGGCACTTTTCTTAGGTGTTCAGGATGTTCTACCATTCACAGAGCAGCCTCATAGAAAAGTAGGATATTATTCTGCTTTTTCAGATGTCAGGCTTCTAGCAAGTTTCTCCAACTCTCTAGAACACAGTTCTGAATTCAAAATCAAGAATAAATAAACCAAAATTATTCCATTACTTGATACTGAGTAATAGGTGATTAATTGGGTTGTCAGTTGCCACTGTTTCCAAGGAGATGTTACTTGAAATTTCCATCGTGCAAAACAGGGAATCATTTTCTAACTCAGATTCCAAATAAGAAGGTCGCTCCTTCCTCCCAATGGATGCTTTTCCCACAAGAAAAACAAACGAAAAAACCAAAAAACCCACAAAAACATGGGAAGGAACAGGGCACAGAAGTGCAATCAAGGACAACAAATGGTCCTCGATGAGCACAAGGAACAGGATGAAATGAGGTTCACCAAGGGTTGTGGGGTGAGCCTATTAGTGAGGAGCCCAGGCTTTCAGCATACCCACAAATATGTGATACAATAAGTCAACAGAGAAATAACAACAACAATGTCATCTCATTGCCACAGTCATTTGAGGGAACATGGACTTAGAAAATTCAGTTTAATGAGATAGAGAGCTATAACTTCTCCCACCATCTCAGGGCAAAGACGGACACTAAACTTACATTAATGATAATTGCCTTGAAGCAAGAAAGGGACATTAAGAAAAAAATGATCATTATAATAAAATTAACAATATAAATGGTGATGATGATGATGACACCAATGACAGTGAAATGCTGATTTACTTTCTTTGTTTTGCTTACTTGCAGTTAGTGAACTAAGACAGGCCTGAGGGAGAAGGTCTAGGGAAGATCATCACAATTAATCTGGCCGAGACAACAGGACAAATCCTTGCTCTTATTCTTCCATGGCTAACTGGCTTATCTTCAGACTGGGCTTTCCTAGCCATTTGAAGGGAAAGATATACAGGACTTGAGATTCAGAAGCTTAGGAGAAAGGGGGCAAAGGAAATCGTGCAGGTCTCTTTATTCTAGGCCAGAGTCTTCTGCATGGCCCAGTCTAACTCCCCAGAGGAATACATTGTGATTTCAGTTCCTAATAAGTCTCTAAACAATATAATTAATACCCAATACAAATCCCAGCTTGCATTGGGGTGTCTCCTTTCCTGGCCTTGTCCTTGGTGCAGATGGTATACTTGGGAGCAGTGCTCTGGCAGAACAGACCTGGGTGATGGGTTCATGGGACCTCTTATGAACCTCCAACAGACCAAGGCAGTATATGTACAGGAGACTAGAATGTGGGCAGCAGGCTCCCACGTTGTGGCAGGTACAACTGGCATTAGGAGAGACCTCCAGTGCCCTGTTTCTAAGCCATCATCCCTAGATCTCTAGAATCCCCTCAAGAACCACTCAGGAAGAGGGCAGGGAAGCTGTGTATTCAAGGCTGTGGGCTGATGATCCTTATTCCAACCAGAATAGCTCTCCATTAACAACTTTATACACTGTTGTCCACGTAAATAAGATTTCATTTGAAAAAACGATTCAGGGGCATAAAACAAACAAAAGGTCTGCAAACCACCACTTTAATTTTTATACCCGCAATGGCAAACTGCATCAACCATATCTTTTTATTTTCTGTATTCTGATGCTTTGCCATCTAAGGCCTTGTTGACCCTGGATAGACTGTACCACACAGGGTTAGCCAATTCCTAGAGACAGAGACAGGAAACAAGTGAGCCAGTGGCATGCCTTTCATATGCAAGCCAACCAATACCTCCAATTGGAGTCTTTACTAGGTTTTCACATTCCAGGCTACTACCATTCCCCTGCCCTAATCACCTCAGGGACAGGTACCAAACCACTAGGTACAGCCCCTATGTCTCAGAGCCTACTGAAATTATTCAAACAAGCCAATCCCAAACTTGCTTACCCTGCCTTGCCTCTTCCTTCCCACAGAAACCACAAGAAAAGCTCTTGCCCACATTTCCCCACCTCTCACTTCCTGTCCAGCCCTGTGCTTCTCCATGCGGCCCTGCATGGCACACCAAGCTTCCTGTTTCTAGGGAACTGTATAAACTTCTTAACTTCATGACAGTCATTTCTGTGCCTACATGTCTTATCATACTTGACTGAAATAAATCCCAGCTACCCTTAAAACACAAAATACAGCTCCAGATCTTGCAAGCAACATCCCATGTATTGTAAGCAGAATCTGGTGTTAGCAAGAATAGGAATTTGTAGGGACGCTGAGAAGAGCTTGCCCAGGAACCTTGAGCAGCTCTACAGTTGCATTCTTGGTGGGTAACTTCCCACAGCAGGGAACACAGCTAGTGTGGGGGCTTATTTCTAGCATCAGAGCAGGCTACCCTCCTACCACCAGAGTTCTGACATGCAGGTTTGGACCTTTTGGGTTGAAAGAGTCAGACAGAGTGGGTGGCCTGGTGCTAGCTAGAATAGGCTATTTTTCCTTTCTTCTGTCCCTCAGCCATTGTTGAGGCTGATGTGCCTCTGTAGGTTAAAAAGGGATGCTTCTGTTGCAATTAGAATAATGCGGGTTATACAGGCAAAGGAACTTAAACATGGCTCAAGAGATGTTTGGGGATGGGGCAAATGACAAAGGACATAATGTCTTCTTCCTCTGTGCTCTGCTCACCCATTAGAATTAGAGGCTGTGTCATGGACAGAGAGGATGGGGCTCAACAGTGCTGATATTGCTTTGTTGGACCACATTGCTCTTTGATGCATAATATATTTTGTATTGAATTCAAAAGAAAAATGTAACTGATTATAATTCAAAATTGGGAAAAATGCAGTTGAATTTTAAGAAGATCTGATTAATTGTAAATCTTCTGATTCGGGGTAAATTTTATTAACTTCCAGTACAAATCAATTTCAATGCTGGAAGAAGCATTTAAAAAATATTGGTAAAGGCTTTGGGAGTTGAACTGTGTACCCTATAGGCCCCAGTGGATACTGGGAATAAAGGTGAGGATTTGGAAGAAGGGAAGCAGATTTTCTAAGGATGCTTGATGGATTTCCTCTCCTTAGGAGGATGGCTGCATCCCTGTTTGGCCATAGGTCTGAACAATAAGATCATTGAGAGTGAGGAAAGAATAAAAAGTGGAGAAATGTTATCAACTATAGAGGTTCAAGGCTCCTCTTGGCTCCATTCTGCCCCCTTTCTACCCCATCACTAGAAGAGTAAGGTAGAAATAGAAGTGAGGACATTTTATAAAGTCACAGTTCTGGGGATACTCACTGGGATAAGCAAAGGGGATAAATGTCTGTAATGTGACTTATAATAAGAAATATATATATTTGGTCTTAGTCTCCCGCTTTCTGGCACAACTCCTAAAACACTGGGCATTTCCTAACCATTAAGAGCAATGAGAGAATCTTTTGCTATATTCGGTCTTTTGTCCTTTGCTCCTGAAATACCTCCAGAGTTGTGAAGGTAAAAGGAGCATCTCATTATTCATAACAAGCCCCTTTCAACCACACCTGATTTTGTGTTAATGAAGAGAATTTTGGAAAGCTCCAAAATGATGGGGGCTGGTTGCCTGTAGAATCAATCATGTTATTAGAAGGTTGGAATTTCTGGTCCCATCCTCACCCCTACCTGTGGGAAGGGACATGGGATGGAGATTGAGTTCAATCACCAATGGCCAATGATTTAATCAATCTTGCCTATGTAATGAAGCCTCCATAAAAACCCAAAAGGACAAGGTTCAGAGAGCACCCACGTCGCTGAACAAGTGGAGGTGGTGGCACACCATGGAATCTCCACGCCTTTCCCACATACCTTGCCCTATGCATCTCTTCCATCTGGCTGTTCCTTTATAATAATCCAGTCATCTGGCTAGAATCATGCTTTCCTGAATTCTGTGAGCCACTCTAGTAAATTAATCAAATCTGAGGAGGGGATGTGGGAACCTCCGATTAAGAGCCAGGTGGTCAGAAGCACAGGTGACAACCTGGACTTGTGACTGGCATCTGAGGTTGGCCAGAGAAGGCAGAATTGTGGGACTGAGCCCTTAACCTATAGGATTTGGAGTTATCTCTGGGAGATAGTGTCAGAATTAAGTTAAATTGCAGGACACCCAGCTGACGTCACAGAATTGCCTGGTGTGAAAAACAACAACCACAATAAAAACTACTACACGTTTGGTTGCCAGAGTACAGAACTGTTTGTAGTGCAAAGGAGAACAGTTGAGTTTTTTCCTTTATAAGTCTGATCCCACACAGGAACTGAACTCTGATCATTTGTCTCACTGCCATCTCTTTGCTCTTCTCATGGAGGTAAGATGACCCCAGGAAGCAGCTCTGCCCTAAGCCAGCCTGGGATGGGCAGCCAGATGAATTGTGCTCTAGACATCGACACAAATACCATCGCACTCTCACTTCATCTTGTTGACTTGCCTGTCTTTCTTAGGACTGGACTTTCCTCAGCAAGGGATGGTGCAGTCATTAGGTCTACTTTGGTTCTTACTGACTCAAACTCAACTTATATGAACTGAGTATAAAGGGAAGTTCAATGATCATGGAGGCAGACCACAGGTCTTAGGACTGATAGCTCCAGATGCTCAAATGCTACCAGAAGTTCACTCCATGTTATCTCTTCTCCTTAACTTGACTCCCTTACAAAAGCTTAGTCTATGTCTGGTAACCTGGCCACTAATAGCTCCCAGGCTCATGACATACAAATTTGCTACTGGAAGAAAGTGTTGAACCTCCTAGGTCAGTGAGAGCACCTTGAAAATACTTTGATTGCAGCAGCTGAACCAGGTATCTAGCCTCGGTCAGGTCACATTTTGGACAGGAAGAGGGGTCACATGAGACCCAGAAGCACCCGTCAAGGTCACACTGTAACTTTGGAGCAGGGAAATGAGCATTTACCAGAAGAAGTGTATTTGTGTGTTTGGGTTAGAGCAGGAAAAACAGAGCCTTTTCCTTCCTATGTAGGGAAAAACCCAGTTCTTCCCTGCTATGAGTTTCTTCCCTGAGTCTCCTTTACCTTCACACGGAACACTTCACTTCTGACACTCCTGGTCACCAAATGTATGGAGAGTTTTCCCAACAACAACAAGCAATTCTCAGACACCAGCTGTGTGTCTTACAATTTAACTCAATCTACAATATACACAGGGAAATAGTAGTAGAGCTCACAGGTAAGGGCTCAGTCCCACAAAACTGCCTTGCCCCACCTCACTTCACATGCCACACAGCTCAGGTTATCACCTATGCTTCTGACTGACTGGCTATAGATCAAAGCTTCTATCAACCCCCCTCCTCAAGTTCAATTAACTAGAGCGGCTCACAGAACTCAGGAAAGCACTTATTTACATTTACCAGTTTATTAAAAGATATGATGTGAGGTCTGGGAGGATCCCAAGCACAGGTGCTTCTGTCCCTGTGGAGTTCGGGTGCATCACCCACCTGATGACCTGGAAGCTCTCGGAACCCCATTATTTGAGGATTTTTATGCCTCCTCAGGTAGGCATGAGAAATTATTAATCCCATTTCTAGCCCCTCACAACTCTCTGGAGGATGAGGAGTGAGGGTGAAAATTCCAAGCTTCTCGTCATGGCTTGGTCTTTCTGGTGACCAGCCCCCATCCAGGAGCCCATCTGGAGTTGCCTCAATAGAACAAAAGAGGTTCCTAGCGCTCTTACCACTTAGGAATTTTCAGAGGTTTTAAGCGTCCTGTGTCAGGGATGAGGTCAAAGACAAATATTAGAACAAGAGATGCTCTTAGTGTTCTCATCACTTAGGAAATTACAAGGGTTTTAGGAGCTCTGTGTCAGGAACTGGGGGCAGAGACCATTATAAATATTTTATATTATCTCCCACAAGGGTTCTCAAATAGGGGTGGTTTTGCCCCAGCCTAACCCCCAGGGGGACATTTGACAATATCCGGATACATTTCTGATTTTTACACCTGGTGTGTGTGGAGGGTGCAACTGGCATCTAGTCTGTCAAGGTCACTGATGCTGATATACATCCTACAACATAAAGAAGAGGCCCTGGGACTTCCCTGGTGGTGCAGTGGTTAAGAATCCGCCTGCCAATGCAGGGGACACGGGTTCGATCCCTGGTCCGGAAAGATCCCACATGCCGCAGAGCAACTAAGCCCGTGAGCCACAACTACTGAAGCCCTAGTGCCTAGGGCCTGTGAGAAGCCCATGTGCAGCAACGAAGACCCCAGGCAAAATATAAATAACAAATAAATAAATAAATTTATTAAAAAAAAGAAAAAGAAGAGGCCCCCACAGCAAAGAAGTATCAGTCCAAAATGTCAATAGTAGTGAGGCTGAGAAACCCTATGCTGAAGAGAAGGGAAACAGTGGGGAAAATCTTGTATTACTAGAAGGGACAGAAATGTTGAGCTGATTTGACAGTAGAAGTCCCTGCAAATGGTAGGCTATGGAGGCTGGGATTCAAGCCTGGGAGTAAAGGACAAGCGGCCAGGGGCCACCTGATCTACTCTGGTTCTCATCTTTTACCTGCCTGAGTCTGGGCAGGAATCTTCTGCGTGGTCCAGCCTAGTTGGCAAGCACTTCATTCTTCTGAGGAGGCAAAGCCTCACATTATTAAAGGCTTTCTCTAAGCTTTGTTCTTGTACTTCCAGCTCTCAGAACCACATCAGCGGCTGAGTATGCTGGGAGCAGGGCTACCTCTGCTTACGAAGTGTGCTCACCCAATGCCCTCTCATGTTCTCCCTCACAAGGAACTCTGTGCCTCACTGCATTAGCCTTACTCTCAGCCTTGTGCCTCTGTGTAGGTTTGTCCCTTTTCCTCTGACTGCCTTGCTACTCTTTACCCTTCAAGGCTTAGTTTATGGGTCACTCCCCCAGGAAGACTTCCAGGAACCACACTCACTCCCTCCCAGAGGAGATGCCCCCCACCTGTGCTCCTGTGGCATTCTAGGCTCCCCTTCACCAAAGCAAGCATCACATACTACACCACACAGACATTTTTGATCTCATGTCTCCAAAATGCAGCAGTCTCCTTGAGCTAAGTGACTATTTTAGGCCCTCTGGATCTCCAGCACCTAGGACAGTGCCTCCCATGGTGACTGTGACTTTACCTGCCCTAAGTATAAATGACCTCTAAAGGCTCCTTACTACCTCAAGATTTTGGACAACTTACAACAAGTTGGAAAAGTCAGAGGTCAAAGTAGATCTTTAATCTATTTCTGTGCAATAAAAATGAAAGAATCGGGGGCTTCCCTGGTGGCGCAGTGGTTGAGAGTCCGCCTGCCGATGCAGGGGACACAGGTTCGTGTCCCGGTCCGGGCGGATCCCACATACCGCAGAGTGGCTGGGCCCGTGAGCCACGGCTGCTGAGCCTGCGTGTCCGGAGCCTGTGCTCCGCAATGGGAGAGGCCACAACAGTGAGAGGCCCGCGTACCGTAAAAAAAAGAAAGAAAGAAAGAAAGAAAGAATCTCCTATAAAAGAACCAGAATGGCAATAAAAGGAAGGGGCAGGGCCTCAATCCAAAATGTCAGCCTGAAAACCTTTTTTTCCTGAGGATGTGTTAAGAGCTCTTGTTTTCAACCTGGCACCGAAACAGTTAAAGCTGCACCATTTGCTGTGTGAGGTTTTGATTCTGCTGACTTTATTTCAAGCAATCAAAAATATCTAATTTGCATTCACATTCACATCAGTGGCCCATATGTTAGCCCTGCTTAAAAGCTATAGGCTTGCATTCATTATGAAAGACTTGGCTCCCCTTCCTTATCTTTTCACTTGAAAATTATTGAGATACTGTTGCTACAAAGGGTTATATTTAGCTAAGACACAGCGTTTCCTTGTGCGTATGTGTCTCTGCCCATGTCTGTGTGTCTGAAAGGGATTTGATATTTGCATCTTCCTCCAAAATATCTGATAACTTTCAAAATGGGAAAAGGAAGAGCCATCTCTTTCTCTAGCCATTTCATATGTGACAGCGCTGCCTCCTACCTAAGGCATCATTAAAATACGGCGTTGCAATATGTCAGTGCACATGACTCTAGACCACACACTGAGCCCTGATGAGCAGACCCCTCTAGAGAGCTGCAGTGAGGAATTCAGTTCCTTGAGAAGGACCCAACCAGGATTTGCTCCTGGGATTCAGTCACATTTCAATTAGATTCAACTCACCAGTGGGAAGGTCTTGCCTGTGTCTTCTTTTATTTATCAAAAATTTACAGAGCCCCTACTATGTAATAAGCACTCTTCTATGTAAAGTCAAGGAGATTTGTGATGAAGGGTTTCTGTGATCAAGGAATTTATAGGGAGCGAGGACAGAGGAGAGCGAGCATTCCAACAATTATGCCACTGTTGGAAACATGCTAGAGTACTGGTATGTGCGAAGTGCTCAGGTTGCACTCCAAGGAGATGATGGGTTCTTCCTGGAGAGCTGGAGCAGCAGGCAGGATGAGGTGGGAAGGCAGGTGGTCCCAGAGATGGACACATTTAATCTGGACATTCATGAGGAACTCACGGTTGTGGAAAAGCAGAGAAGGGACAGAACAGCAGGAGCGAGAGTAAGGTGTGAGTTCAGAAAGCACGTTTATTCCACCCCCTGGCAGATTCCGATGCCACGAACACTCCACCCCCGATGGGGCATAGATAAAAGACATAATGGCTGGGGTGTGTACAACCAATTACAGTAGTTTCTTTGTTCTCTAGAAGGATACATGAGCAAATGGTAGAGTGGTTGCCTAATGGGAAGAAAACCAGGGGCCTAAGGACAGAAGTCAGGAGAAGTCTGTATCTTTTTTACTTGCTTGGATCGTTTTCCTGCTCTGTGGACGGCATTGCTATTTAAAGAAAAGTATTTTAAAAGTTTTATTATTAGAGAGGCTAATCAGAGCAGATGTACCATGACATCAAGTTAAAAAGATCAAATAAAGTGAAGGGATTCAATAGCATGTATGTATATTCAATATTTTAACTATTGGTAGCAACAACTCCCTCCCAACAACTCTGGACTGATGGAGATCCCCCATCCCCACCCCGAGAGTTGGAACACTTGGTTGAGAAGCCCAGGGCTCTGCTCTGGCTGAAGTAAAGAGCAAGAAATGCCAGTCAATTTGCCAGCTATGCTCAGATTGCCTTAGAATCCTGGCTTTACCATTTACAGTATGACCTTGGTAGGTCACTTAGCTCCCTCCTGCCTCACATTCCTCATCTGTAAAATGGAGATGATAGTATTATTTCATAGGGTTGCTGTATGAAGCAAATTCGATTAGTGTTAGTAGTAGTAGTAGCAGTAGAAGTAGTAGTAGTAGTACTAAGTGATACTTCCCACAGCCCCTGCTCAGGAAAACAGCCCTGGGCTGCTGTTTGCTTTGGAATGGGCACTAAGATCGAACAAGAGATTAGGCATGGGAAGTGACCTATATGTGGCCTGGTTCTAAATGATGATATCTATTAATTACACATGCTCTTTTCAAATCTGAACAGAATTACAAATGAAAGTTGCAGTGATAGAAGGGCAACTTCATCTCACATCTTACAGATGAATCAGAGGAGTCAAGAGAAAGTAGAGAGCTGAGGGTAAAGCAGATGCCCAGAGAAAAGCAGAGGGAGAGAGAGAGAGAGCCCAAGTGTAAACTTGCAGCCCCTATGAAAGGTAGCCCAGGGTCCTGTCCACTTTCCAGTTCTCAGTTCCAGTCCCCTAGACCTCTGGCTGTACTTTGGTTTCTGCCCTTTGATTTCAGTAAGTGTCCTTTGTATGACTTTAAACTAAATGTCCCCATTTTGAAGCTAGAATTGAGGGATTCTCTGCTCTAGTCATCCAAAACATTCCAAATACGAATTAGTTGCAGGCATGTCTTACTCCATCTCTAAACTGTAGACTGTGAACAACTTTAAGAGCTAAATCACTTTTTTTACTTATAAACTATTTCAAACATAATAAAAATAGAAATAATTAATGTGAATCTGTGAACCCAATAATTAGGTTTTATTTTTTTTGTTGTTGTTGTTGTTGTTGTTTTTGCGGTACGCTGGCCTCTCACTGTTGTGGCCTCTCCCGTTGCGGAGCAACAGGCTCCGGACGCGCAGGCTCAGCGGCCGCGGCTCACGGGCCCAGCCGCTCCACGGCATGTGGGATCTTCCCGGATCGGGGAACAAACCCGCATCCCCCGCATCGGCAGGTGGACTCCCAACCACTGCGCCACCAGGGAAGCCCCCAATAATTAGTTTTAATAATTGTTTGATTAAACAAACAAACAGTTTTGCCATGTTTGCCTCATAATTTTTTTAAAGAAATAAAACATTTCAGTACAGGTGAAACCCCTAAGATACTCATCCTCAGTTCTACTCCCCACCCTCAAAAATAGCCACTATCTTGAATTTGGTATTTATCATTCACATAGGACTGATAATATATACGTATATATACACACACATATACAAAATATTCATATATACATATCACATATATGATACGTATTATATAAATATGCTAAAATTTACAAAATGATATAATTCTGCTACTTCAGTATATTATGTTTTTCAAAGTTATCCATGTAGATATACAGCTCAATTTCATTGCTGACTAAATCATAATTTGTCTCTTCTGTTGATCATTTGGGTTTTTCTCCGATTTTTTTGCTGTTATAGGCAATGCTTCAATGAACATTTTTGCACATGTAATCTCACAGACACACTGAAACCTTCTCTAGGATAATTGCTTAAAGGTGGATATTGAGTCCTACCATCCATGAACATGGTATAAAGATCTTTCACGTCCTGCAGACGTATTTTACCATTTTTATAAGGATTTTTCACATTGTGACATGAATGGGCTACTGAAAACAATTCAAACGCCTCTCCTTTCTTGCTTTCCTGTGTCTTGGAGGAAACCAAAAATGCTTGACTACCCAGACTCTTATCTAAGAGATGAGAAACATTTAGAAGTGTTGAAAACAGGGATGGCAGATCTGACTTAGATTTTTAAAGGGTTATTCTAGATGCTGTGTTGAGAATAGACTGTATAAGGCTTCCCTGGTGGCGCAGTGGTTGAGAGTCCGCCTGCCGATGCAGGGAACGCGGGTTCGTGCCCCTGTCCGGGAAGATCCCACATGCCGCGGAGCAGCTGGGCCCGTGAGCCATGGCCGCTGAGCCTGCGCGTCCGTAGCCTGTGCTCTGCAACGGGAGAGGCCACAGCAGGAAGAGGCCCGCGTACTGCAAAAAATAAAAATAAAAATAGACTCTATGTAGGGGACAAGGCATAGAACAGGCAGAATAATACTTCAGAGGCTCTAGCAATAATCCAAAGCAGAGCTAATGGTGTGGACCAGGGTAGTAGTAATATAGGTGGTGAGAAGTAGTCAGATATATCTCAATATATTTTGAAGATAGACCTGATAGGATTGGCTTATTGGCTTGTTGGATGAGGGGTGTGAGCATATTAAAGGAGACAGTGACAGATGCCAAGGTTTATGTCTTGAGTAAATGGAAGGATGGAGTCATAATTTACTAGGATGGGGAAAACTCCAAGGAGAGCCAATTGGGTGTGTGTGTGGAATTTAGTAGTTTTGTTTTGGACATATTGTTTGAGGTATGTCTTAGATACCTAAGTAGAGAAGTAGAAAATTGGGTTTATAAGGTCTAAAACTCAGAGAACAGATCTATGATGGAGATGCAAATTTGAGATTCATAAACGTATGACTGGTATTTATAGCCATCATGATGGAATAATCAGTCAGGGCCTGAGTGTAGACAGAGAAGAAAGAAGTTCCAGGATTAAGTGCAGGTACACAGTACCTTATTAAGAGATTGAGGAGATGTGGAAGAACCAGCAAGGAAACTTAGAATTGGTCAATGAGGTGGGAGGAAAGGCAAGAGAGTAGTATGTCCTAGAGGTAAATTGAAGAAAGTATCTCCAGGAAGAGAGACTGATTGTGTCAAAAGCTGTTACTGTGACAAGTACAATGAGAATGGAGAATAGACTATTGGATTTGGCAATGAGGAAGTTACTAGTGGGGTTGACATGAGCAGTTTTGGTGGAGTGGTGCTGGCAAAAGTCTGATTTAAATGAATTCAAGAGAAAACAAGAGGTGAGAAATTGGAGTGAGTAGAGACAACTCTTTTAAGGTGTTTTGTTGAAAAGGTTAGCAGATAAACGTCCTGATAGCGGAAAAGGGATGTGAGTTCAAGAGAGAATTCTTTTTGATGTGGCAGGACTCAGAGCACATTTATGTGCCAATGAAGATGACCCAGGAGAGAGTCCAGAGAGTGGGAGGTGATGATAAAGATACTACAGAGGGGAGTGAGGATGACTACTGGAGCAGAGATAGAGGGATGGAATCTAGGCTTCAAACAGAGTGGTTAGCTTTAGTTGGAAGCATGAGAAGCAGCAGCAGCATGAGAGGTAGATAATACAGGTGCTGATGGAGATAGGTGAGTAGGTGTGAGAGAGGTGAAATTCTCTTTTAATTGTTTCTGTTTTCTCTGTGGAATAGGAAGAAGGTCAGCAATTAAGAGCATGAAGGATGATGATAGGTTAGAGTTTTGAGGAATAAGCACACCTATTGGCTTCAATAATTGACCTAAAATGAATTACCCACCCTCTTCTTTTAATCTGATAAGCCTTTGGAAATGGAAGGCCAAAGTGAACCAAGAAGAATGTTCTTATTTTCTGACATGACCTGTGGTTTAGGATGTTGGAAAGGTTAAACCAACTTCTACATTAATTGAGAAGAACTATTTTATTCCCGTAGGCTGTTCCCCATAACCCATCATTCATCCTCTTTCCAAAGGTTTCACTCTCACACCTCTGTAACCCATCTCTTACCCTGAAGTAATTTTTTTTTAAAAAACACATATAGTCATTTTATTCCCCATATTTGTTGGATGTTGAACATCTCTGCACCTTCTATACTATTCAAATGTCACCTTTTAGACACATTTTCTAGTAGGAACTTTATCCCCTCCAACTATTGTCTCCTGTCTATGCTGCCATCAAATTAGTCATCTAAGTATACTGTAATTAACTGTTTGCATATCTATCTCACTCACTAAATGTTGAAATCTTAGAACAGGGGTCATCAAACTTTTTCTGTAAAGGGCAAGATAGTAAATATTCTAGGCTTTGTGGGCCATAAAATCTCTGCCATAACTACTCAGCTCTGCTGTTGCAGTGGAAAAGCAGCCACAGACAGTACCTAGAAAATGGGCACGGCTGTGTTCCAATAAAACTTTATTTATCAACACTGAAATTTGAATTTAATATATTCTTCTTTTGATTTTTCCCCCAACTCTTTAAATATGTGAAAACAATCCTTAGCTCACAGGCCATACAAAACCAGTGAGCTGGATTTGGTCCACAGGTCATAATTTGCCAACTCCCGTCCTGGAAGCCTGTGATTATATCTTTTCAGCTTTGCATCTCTATTGCTCATCCTGGTGCCTGACACAGTATATGCTCATTAAACTTTATCAAATAAATGAATAAAGAAAAGAAAGAGAAAGGGCAATAGGAGAAAATAAGCATGTCTGTTCTCTCCATGCACATGGTTTAGGGCCCAGGGCTTTTAGCTGTGGGGTTATCAGAATATGAACAGAGCATATTCAGAGCCTAGCCAGCATCATCGAGGGTTCTCTTCCCAGCAGGGCCAATAGAATCACTGAAGACAGTTCAGAATCAGGTTAGCATTCTCAAAGGAGTCAAAACAAAAAGGCAATGGCAGCTTGTGGACATGAGCTAGTCGGGGAAAGAGGGGAGCCAGGGGAGCTGAACACGAGCAGCCTCAGAGCAGTCCAATGAAAGGTGAAGTCTGGGAGGTTAATCTGCTGTAGCAGCAGCTGCTACAGCCCTGACTTCTTTCCTAAGGCTGCAGGCAAGGGTGTCCTGAGTCCCTGAGAGAACAACTTGGGAGATGAGCCTTATGTGAGATGACAGGAAGACTCATTGTAACAGAGGGATGGGATAGAGTAGGAAAAAACAAGTGAGATGGCTGACATAGCGCCAGATTGACAGGAGTTTTATAAACCAGGCAGAGGGTGTTAGACATGAAATATGATCAGAGAGTTAGAGCCACGAAAGATTTTTGTAGGGGGAAGATAAGATTTAAGAAAGTTTGTTGCCATTTATAGGTTTGGGAGAGATAGAAGTAAAAAAAGAAAGTTAGGAGTTTCTTGAATGAATTCAGGTGTGACATGATGAAGGTTGGCAAGGGAAATGAGGAAAAATGGCGGTTTTAAGAGAAACTTCACAGGAACAGCCATTAAGACTCTGCATACCCTTAGTGTGTGGAGATAGATAAAACAAAGATAATACAAAGATTTTATGCATAGCTGACCGAAAAATATGTAGTTCCTTTCTCAAAACAGACAAGGGATAGAGAAGGGGAGGGGAACACATTTGAGACTCAAGTTTTACTTTCTGCCAGTAGAGTTTGAGATGGCCCAAATAAATTCAAATTTCAGCCTGATATCCGTCAGGCTGAAAGTTAGACTTGAGCTTGAGAGATGTGTAGTGGTGTACTGTTTAACAATTGTCTCTCCATTCGTCAGACTGAAAGTTAGAATTCAGCTTGAGAGATATGTAGTGGTATATAATAATATACCACTGATAAATGTTTAACAATTGGCTCTCCAGGAATAAAAGCACTCTGATATTGTATTTGCCAATTTCTGAGGTGTAAATGCTCCTACCATGATGATTTTAAACTACCAATCTGACGTTACTGAATGCAGAGTTGGAAAGAGCTGCCACTGTGGACCAGTGGGAGCTGACCCCAGCATGCCACTGAAGACAGCAAAGATGGAGACATAAAAATCAAAGAAAAAGGGGCTTCCCTGGTGGCGCAGTGGTTGAGGGTCTGCCTGCCGATGCAGGGGACACGGGTTCATGCACCGGTCTGGGAGGATCCCACATGCTGTGGAGCTGCTGGGCCCGTGAACCTGTGCTCTGCAACGGGAGAGGCCCCAACAGTGAGAGGCCCGCGTACCGGAAAAAAAAAAAAAAAAAAAAAAAAAAAATCAAAGAAAAAAACAGAACTGGGTGAACCTTAGAAATCTTGGGCTGAGTCCCTCATTTTACAGAGATGAAATTGAAACTAGAAATAGGACATAGAGCAAAGCTGAACTCTTCTTTTTTAAAATTTTTATTTATTTTTGGCTCCATTGGGTCTTCATTGCTGCGCGCGGGCTTTTCTGTAGTTGCAGCGAGCGGGGGCTACTGTTCGTTGCAGTGCGCGGGTTTCTCCTTGCGGTGGCTTCTCTTGTTGCAGAGCACGGGCTCTAGGCACGCAGGCTTCAGTAGTTGCGGCGCGCAGGCTCAGTAGTTGTGGCTCGCGGGCTTAGTTGCTCCGCGGCATGTAGGATCTTCCCAGACCAGGGCTCAAACCCACATCCCCTGTATTGGCAGGCGGATTCTTATCCACTGCATGACCAGGGAAGTCCAAGCTGAACTCTTGAAAGTAGTAGTAGGATGGTTTAGAGATAGAAGAGCAAAGTATAATGGGTGTAGTCTTTATCTACATAGACACAGCACAGTGCTATAAAAACACCCCATTTGAAGATTAAGAAAATTATGGCATCTACGATAAGAGAAATATAATTCCCCATGATTTTCATAGAGAAAAGAATAATTCTCATAGAGTTGGCCGCAATTTTCTATTCTAGATCCTGATTTGCCTATTGTCTGTTTTCTTTAGCTACCGGAACAAATTACTTCAGATGCTAAGGCTCTAAGTTTGCATGCACATTCAATTTTACTTATTCCTATAATATAGCAAAAGAAGGAAATGATCCCTGTGGGTGTTTACTGGGCATCCTAAAGAGAAGGCTACAAACCCTCTATCTCTCAGAATCCACTGAGATCACTGGAACATCCAGGAGCATGGTGGGGATTCATCTGTTGTCTTTGGAGGGGTGAGGGTGTGTCATCTTCTTGGTTCCTCACCATGACTCATAAAACCTTACTTAAAAGGAGACTGCCCTAGGAACACTGTTATCACACCCGCCACTCCATTTGGTATAGCTTATCTGCTGAGAGAAGTAAGGGGCCCCTTAGAATGCAGGGATTACAGGTCTTATCAAATCCTCAAGTTCAAGGGAAGTTCAATAAGTATTTTTCTTTTGATACCTTGAACTTCGATCATGTGACAGTTCTTAATAGTCTCACCACATTGAGTATATTCAGCTGTGGTCTTAGGAAAACATAGGCTGGTTCAACTTTATGGTGTGTTGTGGAATTTTCCCCCCAAAGTCTCATTCAAATGTTGCTTCAGCCTCCCTTCTTATCCTAAGGTTTCTGAATCAATTGAGGTCCTGTGAGAACTTAATTTCATGGAGGGGGGAGGATCCTCCTATGTGGAAATATTCTACAGATTTCTTTCAACTTTATGGAAATGACGAAAATCATGTTCTCTTTAAGACTTTGAACTAGGTGAGATCAGACCCTATATACTGCTGATAGATCTCAGAAGCCAACACTGATATTGACTTCAGAAAGTTACAAGGCTATTTGAAAATTTTAAACCTACAATGAACACATGGTTCACCAGGCTCACTTTGATCTCGCTGAGAAAATGTTCACAGGGAAACATTTGCTGGCTTGCATGCAAATACTTATGAGTGTATACCAGATCTCTAAACCACTTGTAACTCACTCATTTTCCTACTGGGTGACCCCCCTCAACTGCTCAATCAGCAAAGAGTCAACTTATTAGTTACTTAGTAGTTACAGTTTACTTCTGTTAATTCAGATTAAACCGGCCCTGTGGCCTTCAGGCTCATTTCATCACACACAAAATACACACGCTCGCACAAACACACATACACACATACACAATGTTGACAAAAGCTTTAAAGGGTAATATAACTCTTTTCTAGAGGTTTTCTCAGAATTGGGTAGTATGTCAAGGGAGGAATTATATTTGATATGCCCAAATTTTATAAAAAAGCTTCTTAGCTGCATGGTAGGTTTCCCAGCCTCCTTTCTCTCTTAAACTTCCACTGTCAACTCTTTCTCCTCTCCTTTCTCCCATGTTGGTCCTCTGGCCTCCTTTCTGTTCATTTTCTTCTCTGTCTGCTATGGTCTGAATGTTTGTTCCCCCCACAATTCACATGTTAGAATCCTGCTGCCTAACAATAATGGTGTTAGTAGGTGGGTTCTTTGGGCGGTGATTAGGTCAGGAGTGTGGAGCCCTTATGAATGGAATTAGTACCCTTATAAAAGAGACTCTACAGAACTCCCTTGCCCCTTCCACCAGTGAAGACACAGCAGGAAGTCTGGGACCTTGAAGAGATCCCTCACCCAACCATGCTGGCAGTCTGATCTTGGACGTCCAGCCTCCAGAACTGTGAAAAACAAATTTCTGTTGTTTATAAGCCATCCAGTCTGTGATATTTTGTTATAGCAGCCCAAATGGACTAAGACAGTGACCATCTTTTTTGTTAAGGAAAGCAATCTGGTTCTTCCTTAAATCCTCTCAAAATCTTCTTCATATAAAGCCCATGTGAAAGAAAATGTGGTAAATATTTTTACTTTAATTTTTTGTCCTGTTATAAAACTACTTTGCCATGATTATTATGCAAATAAATAGTTTGCTTTTACACCAAATCACTGATGTAAACTGTAAGTTGTGACTGTTGCTGCTGTTCCTTCTCCTCATTTCTTTTTTCCCACAGAATGAATCTTCCATGTTTCTTAGGAGAGAGGAGAGTAGAATCACTCTGCTGTCATCTGTGGGCTCTTGTCTACAGGCCATTCAGGTGTCTACACTGAGGATAGATAATCCTGATCTCACTGAAAACCAGAGATTCCCTTTCTCAATTTGCTCCTAATACCACCCACTCCCTTTCTTCCGAGTGAAAACATAGTCTGTTTTCAGAAATACACTAGTGTAGGGCTTCCCTGATGGCACAGTGGTTGGGGGTCCGCCTGCCGATGCAGGGGACACGGGTTCGTGCCCCGGTCCGGGAAGATCCCACATGCCGCGGAGCGGCTGGGCCCCTGAGCCATGGCCGCTGAGCCTGCGCGTCCGGAGCCTGTGCTCCGCAACGGGAGAGGCCACAACAGCGAGAGGCCCGCGTACCGCAAAACAAACAAACAAACAGAAATACACTAGTGTATTTCCCACTGTGGGCCGTGACTCACTGTAGATCATGAAATCATGTTAGTAGGTTACACTGGCTTTTTTTTTTTAATGAAATACGGTAGAAAAGAATAAAACATGTGAATGAGATCGATAGGAAGGGTGAGTATAGTTTTATGAAATATTCAGATAGAACTAATGCAAAACATATTTCTTACTGTGAATAAGTCAAAAATGTTTGAAAGTTTGAAAGCCACTACTTTAAGTAATGTTTTATTTGAGAGTTCAAAGATTGTTACAAACTCTGCAGGGTAGACTGGGGTGGGGGAATTAGGCATGATCCTGCTCTGGCTCTTGTGTGCCCTGTATCAAAACTTCCCCCAGTGTCCTTGGGGCAGGGGGCTCTCAAACATCCTCTCTCCAGGCTATCCATTAGGCTCTGGGCTCACCCTGGCTCCAGTAGGAGGGTGGCAGAGCCTTTGGGAGGTTTGCATAAGGATGGTTGACTCTCGTCTTTGAGTACACTCTGATGGGGTAGAAGGTAGCAGCTTTCAGCCGAATTCAGAGCAACTCTGCCCAGCCACTCAATACCTGGGGATGGTATACACACAGCACAGTCCCCAGAGTCATCTGGACTGCACCCCCTTGAGGATCACACTACAGCATCACTGGGGATCAGAGACGAAGCCATGCGTATCTGCCCACTGCCTCTGGCTGGCCTTCCCTGGGTCCTGGACATCTGGGGACAGTGAGGACCTACGGATGAGAGGGAGCCACTACAGTCCTGCCCACTGTCTCACCAGTAGTGCTGTCCTCTTGACTTCTGCACAAGGCAGTGGCAGCCACACCAGGGCTTTCTGCCCTCCTTGCTGACCTCCAGGGTCAACAGTAGCAGTCCCCATAGTCTCTCTCAGTTTGGTAAAGGAAAGTGGCCAGCCCTGTGAGTCAAAGAGGTGACACCAGGAAAAGTCCCAGGTAGTAAGGACTCCTGACAAAATGGAATGAGGATGCTCGATCCAAGTTCAGGAAAAGGTACCAGGGATGCCCAAGTGCAAAGGGGTCCCAAGGTAGGTATGTGACCAGTAGTGACTTGACCTCTTCCAGTCAGCCTAGTTTCTCTGAAGTGGGCTGGGGAGTCCCGTGAGTCTCTCGAAGAGGCACCAGGAGTTGTTGGCAAAAACAGGAAACAACCCACTGCCCGACCTCTCCTCCCACCTCTGCTTGTGAGGCAAACCATGAGTGATTCTTTATCGACCGAGGTTCCACAGGTTCTCCTCCAGGTATCAGCAAAGAATACCAGCTGCCCCAGCGATACGGTGAGTACCCCATGAGAATCCCTCGTGCTTTTAGCTCTCACGCAGTCCAAAGTCCAAAAACTCCTCCTTACTGGCCAAAAGGAGGAAAGAGAAGAGCCCTGCCTCAGCCAGCTGTGCCACCCCCTAATGGACCAAGTTTGTAAGGAACTAGTGTGGCTAGGCTGCTCTGGCCCAGAGGCAGTCCCGTCTAACCCTCTGTGGGACATTCTGACTGAGACTGCAGAGGGAGTAACTATCTCAAGCACAGGCCATTACAAATTCAAAGGGGACCCCCAGTTACAAGTTATATCAGAGTCCATGCCATTTCACCGACTCCTATTTTGACCTTTTGAGGAATCCATTAACAGTTTGTTTCTGATTCCAAATTTCCTAAACCAGAAATCTTACTTGGGTCAGATCTTGTGGCATTTGCATGCCAAAAAATCACTCCAATTGCCCCTCCCTCCCACCCCCAGTAGTTGGGAACAAATCCAAAACAGAACATCTAAGGTATGGGGAACCCAAACATCCCCCATACTGAAGGATACTCGTTAAGTTGCATCCTGCAGAACTAGAAGTTTTTCAAAAATCACCCCTTGACCCCAAAACATTTAATCTTCCTATGTAATAAAGCCTGGCCCCAATACCAGCTGGCAGATGGGGAATGTTGGCCCCTTCAATGGGTCTCTAAATTGCAACATCATCTTACAACTGGACCTGCTATGGCAGAGACAAAAAAAATGGGATAAAGTTCCCTAGATCCAGTTTTTTTTATGGCCTTATATCAGAACAAAGGCCTTCAAAAGGGATGTGAGCTCTCCTCCACTGAGGTAGTACCAGTCCTTGAACCTCCCCCCAGGCCCTTCTTGATCTCCTTCCTAACCCTCCTCCTATTGCTTCCTCCCTACCCCCTTCCTTCATATGTCCCAGTTTGGGCCACAGGCCCGAGGGGCCCCCTCCATACAAGCCAGAACCTAACCTACAGAACCCAGTCCAGCATTTTAATCCTGCCACTCTGCTACCTACAGAAATGGGGCCCCTGGAAACAGAAACCTATTCCAGTTGCCCCGACCCAGGAGAGAGTGAAAAAGGCTGGTGGGATATGCAGTAACCTCCCAGACCCAAGTCATAGAAGCAAGAAGCCTACCCCCAGGGACTTCTGCCCTAAAGGCAGAGCTGACAGCCCTCGCCCAAACCTTAGCTTGGGACAGGGAAGATCTTAAATGTTTACAAAGATTCCTGATATGCATATACTATCCTATACACATGGGGCTATTTGGGAGGAAAGAGGTACACTTACTGCAAAGAATAAACAGGTGAAACGTGGCTTGAGCATATTAAAGTTCTTAGAAGCAGTACAGTCTCAAAAAAAATGTGGCAGTGATTCATTGTAGGGGTCACCAAAAGGGGGAGGCAGAGGTAATAAAGGGAAACAACAAAGTGGATGCAACTGCCCAAAGGGTGGCCCTGGAACCAGTAACTTGGTCTCTATCCCTCAAACCTCAAAAGCTAAATCCATCCAATTATTCCCTAATCTACACAAAGGAAAAATCAGACAAAGCTGGAAAATGGATCTAGAAGATCATGCATGGCTGGTTAATGAACATGGGCAATACTTCTTTCCCCAAACTGCAGCTTATCAAGCTATCAGGGAGGCTCATCAAGGAATTCACTATAGAGGGGGGAGCCCTAGATATTGGTTAGTGGAGGTCATGGTAACTCCTGGAATGAAAGTATAATCAGTTGAAGAGTTGAGATATGTTCCATCTGCATAATAAACAACCCCAAAACCAGACCCCCCCCCAGGGGCTCCCAGATAAGGCCCATTCAGACCAGAGGGACATATCATGGAGAAGATTGGCAGATTGATTTCACGGTCAGGTCAAGGGTACCGGGCAATTTCAGGTATTTCTTAGTGCTAGTGGACACATTTTCGGGGTGTATAGGAGCATTCCTTGCTAGAACTGAAATGGCAGCTGAAGTGGCTAAGGCTTTACTAAAAGAAATAATCCCCAGGTTTGGGCTCCCAGGATCCTACAAAGCGATAATGGTCCAGCATTTGTGCCCCAAATGACAAAGGGAATAATGAGTGCCTTGGGCATAAAATGGACCTTGCACTCAGTCTGAAGACCCCAATAGCTGGGAAAGTAGAGAGATCCAATCGGACCTCGAAACGGGCCTTAGCCAAGCTGGGTCAGGAAACTGAAGAAAACTGGATTAAGTTGCTTCTGATTGCCCTGCTCCACATGCAGTCAGTCCCAAGAGATAAGTTAAAGTTACATGCATTTGAACTCACGTATGTAGACCCATTCTCCAAGCCTCAGAGAAGAGACACCTTAACCCCTCGAAATAGAACAACTCAAGAATGCCCTCCAGGTAGGAGAATCCATGAAAGCTCTCGTGGACTATGATAACCAGGTGCTGTCCACACCCACCGACCTGGCCCTACACCTCTTCTGGCCAAGATAAGACACTGGGTGCACCTAAAAACCTGGAAAAACAGCAGCCCCAAAGACCAGCTCAACTTCTAAGTGGAATGGACCCCACCTGGCAATCCTAACCACTCATCCTGTCCTGAAGTTGCAGGGGATCTCTCCGTGGACACATCACACACGAGAGAAGAGGGCCCCCAAGCCCCAAACTCTGCAGAGACAACCTGAGGCAACGGGCCCCTTGACTAATCATATGAACGTCTGTCTGACTTGAAGCTTCTCTTCTGAAAAACCAACGTGCGATCAGGGATATTCAGGCCACGGCACTGAGCCTCACCATCCGGGCACTCTTTTGCCTACAGGAAAAAGACCCAGATGCCTTCATTTTTAGGAAAATCTGACATGCGACCATTGTTCTTTTGCTAATATTTGGGCCATGTACCTTAAATTGACTGGTGTCCTTTGTCTCCTAAAGGTTAGACAAATGGTGGTCACTCAGGGATATGAACACTTGGGGCTGCGAGCTGGGGACAACCACACACATTTAAAGGCAGCTGGGGAGAATCTCCGCTCCTCTGCTGGCGTTATGACGACACCCAAACTCAGCAGGAAGTATCAATAGTTGCAGAAGATGGACCATCACCCCTCAGCGCCCCTCATGAATGAGGAGAGGACAAAAGAAAGGGATTTGTAAGCAGCAAAGCCCATTAACAATTCCCAGGAAACAAAAATAGAATCTGCGTAATAAAGTCTGACCTTTTTTCCTTTTCCTTTGTGCTCAGTCTAGTTCCACTTGCTCAAAGGGTGCCACGTGCAGAGGCCTTGCAACAAACACGTAGGACTAGAGTTCCCAGCGCAGATTCACCGCACCGACACTTCAGCTCGGCGACCGTGTGGAGAAGCGCTGCGCGCTACACTCAGCTCAAGATGGCGGCTGTGAGGCGCGTGGCGAGGTGCTGCTCCCGGAACTGCGATCTGAGCCTGAGCAGCACAGCTGCGCCTGCCTCGCCAGACAAATGACCCCGCCCCGCTGAGAACCGCATAAAGCAGCCCCGCCCACAGCCCGTCGGAAGGGGTAGGGAACAAAAACTTTTTTTTTTTTTTTTGCGGTACGCGGGCCTCTCACAGCTGTGGCCTCTCTCGTCGCGGAGCGGAGGCTCCGGACGCGCAGGCTCAGCGGCCATGGCTCACGGGCCCAGCCGCCCCGCGGCACGCGGGACCCTCCCGGACGGGGGAACGAACCCGCGTCTCCTGCATCGGCAGGCGGACCCCCAACCACTGCGCCACCAGGGAAGCCCGGGAACAAAAACATTTGATGAAGGACTTTGAGTTCTAGTTTTGCCTGAAAACCACCAATTAACATATTCTGGTAAGACCAAGAAACTTCCAGGGTCAAAAATTGCAGAATGAGGGCTTCCCTGGTGACACAGTAGTTAAGAATCCACCTGCCAATGCCGGGGACACGGTTTCGAGCCCTGGTCCAGGAAGATCCCACATGCAGCGGAGCGACTAAGCCAGTGCGCAACAACTAATGAGTCTGCGCTCTGGAGCCCGCAAGCCACAACTACTGAAGCCCGTGCTCCGCAACAAGAGAAGCCACAGCAATGAGAAGCCCGCGCACCGCAATGAAGAGTAGTCCCCGCTCCCCGCAGCCAGCGTGCAGCAACAAAGACCCAACGCAACCAAAAATAAATAAAAATAAATAAATTTATAAAAAGTTGCAGAATGGATATCAGTAACTTAGAAAGAAAAAGATCAGAACCAAAAGTGGCATGCTCTTTCAAAGAATTGCACATAACCAGCATTCTTGATGATACAGAAAATGACACTGATGGAAAAGCATGGACATCAACAACACTGAGCAGAAAACTGACTCAGAAGACTCTAACTCTGAAATTTCATTTTCTTTTGCTTGCATTTTCCTGTGGTGTATACCAAAAAGAAAGATATATGATTTTAGAAATAAGTCAATAAGTCTAAAAGAGCTACTTCAGTATATAAAATAAAAATTCCAACTAGATAAGAGTATTTTATCATAGTTTATAAAGCAGTTTTTGTTTTTTCTTAGTGGTACAGAAAAAAAGGTTCATCTTACCTCCAATGGCATCTTAAATTGATGAAACGTGGAATTACATTTTGAACCCCACTTCCTCACTTGTGACATGTCTAAGGTCACCAAGTATGATTAACCCAGAACCATAATCCACCCTTTCTAATTCTTGGCTTACTTCATCCCCTTCTATATATGAGTGCTGTGCTAAGCCACCAGGCCCTTAGAGGCAGACCCTGTTTTTTGTTAGAATCCAGCAAACTGTCTGACATGTAATACCATTCAATTAGTATTTGTTTTTTGAATAAAGGAATGGATGAATAACACTATGGACATTTAAGCATTCAGAGTGATATGCTTTTTTGCTTTCTGAGAAATGATGACCGGTAAGTACCAAACGCAATTTCAGAAATAAGCTAGCTCCCTTTTTCCGCAACAATGGAATGATTTCAAAATGCAGGTTAAGAGGCAGAGCAGCTCACCTTTCATGAAGACATCATGGTTTCATGCCATTTGAATAGTAAGAATGAAGAAGAAAAAATATCCATTCTTCACCAAATCCATCTAAATTTAATTAGCAAAGCTAAAAGAAAGGAACTTTATTTGTGAAGGATTATTATTCCTTTCCACATGGAGGAATGCATTTTTTCTTTAATTTGTGCATGGAATCTCTAAAGATAACAGGATGTACAACCCCAGATCTAGATAAATTCAAGCCAGTACCCAAGACACTCTCTGAGTCTTTCAGGAGGCTCATCAGTGATGGAAATATGTCACTTTTGCCTAAGGCAATGTCATTGCTCAAGGGAAAGCAAAGCACAAGTGTGAGGTCAAGGGAGTTGTATACACAGAACACCCACAGGCATTTAAGAGATTTCTTCAAAGAAAAATGTAGGGAGAACTATGAGTGAAAGTATGCAAATTGCCTCAAAAAAACGAGATGAGAAAGTCTTTGAGAACTATGTGAAGCCCTTGATAAGCCCAAAGCTCCAGTGCCTCATTTACATGCCAATTAATTAGAGAACCCTTCTAAGGAAGACAGAAAACTTGGATTAAAAACAAAATTGCAGCAGCACTTGGGCCCTAACCTGTAAATAATCAGTAAGATGTCTGACGGACCAACATTATGCAGAAGAGATTTTGGCTTTAGATTTGGGGAAAATCTCTTTTATGGAACTAGAGAAAAATTGATGAAACATGGAATTATATTTTGAACCCCATTTCTGCAAGTCATCAATTGAGGAAAATAGAACACCCAACTCAAGAGGAAAATAGAACCAAGAGGAAGATAGAAAACTCAGGAAAAGACAGTTGGTCAAGGCCTAGCTTCCTATCCAAAGTAGTCAGCTTATCATTCACTTAACCAAATTTGATAACTGTTTTGTCCTTGAATCCTGATGTGGGAGTGGGGGACAATTTTTACCCCTCTATTATACCTTGTTTCCCAAATGGCTAAATCATCACTAAGGTGAAAGTAAGAGACTGATAAGGGAAGGGGAGGGGAGGAAGAAGAACAATAGTTTACTGGTCTACAATAATGAAATGACCTAAGAAAGACCCCACAACTCAGCAGCAATATCTACTCAACACTATTGGAGCTCATATTTCAAGTCCCAAACTGCTACCTCACTGCAGAGTTCAAGGAGAAACAGCCTGCAGCAATTCATCCACTTCCATTGGTAATGAACCAATAGAAAAAGTAATCAGAAAATCCAAGCCCAGTCCTGGTTCTGCCTCCAACTAAACATAAGACCCTGGAGTACCAGTTCACATTGCTGCATCTCAGTTTCTTCATATTTAAAGTGGAGATGCATGAGTAGATTACAAGACCTTACAGATCCATCATGCTATAGGTCACTCCTGCTCTCAAGAAATTCAATTTTAGGCAGTAAAAAGAAATTATAAATACAAATCTAAATGGCAAATTAGAAAATAATGAGTTTTAAAGGGGAGGAATAAATAAGTGCTATAAGTGTGCAATGGAAGAAGAAATACTTCAGGGAGGAGGTTCAAAGTGAAATTTCATGTCCTGAGCACCATTTAGAATGAGCAGAACTTGAACTTTATAGAATTAAGGAAAAGCATTTCAGGCAGAAGATAATAGCAAGAGCAATTCTGGAGAAGAGAGAGATTTCTGTGGAAAATAGGAAGGACAAGAGGGAAAAGGGAGTAAGAAGGAAGGAGAAAACTATGATTTATTAATTTCCTCCTGTGTAATAAATTCTATGTTAGGAACGTTAAACGTGTTAATCACTTAATCCATAGAACCATAACAAGTGTCTATTATTAGGCTTCCATTATAAATGAAGAAATTAATGCTCAGATAGTTTAATAATACGCCTGGAGTCACATAACAAGTAAATATGAAAGTAATGATATGAACTCATGTCTGCCCAGCTTCAAGGATGTGTTGGAAGCTGAGCAGAGTCTTTAAGAGAACCCAGGAATTGGATGGGTTGAGAGGGGATAGGAATTAGCCTCACGATTAAGATCTTGATGTTGGTAATATATTGATTCTGAGATGGTGAGTCATGGAGTTGGGGCTCACTGGAGAAGGATCGTGTTTGCCTTGCCATGACATCCACCCGTGACAGCATCACAAGTCCCCAGTGGGTCCCATCACATGAGGGCATGTGGGATGTGAGGTGGGGGAGAATGTCCCAGTGTAGAAACAATACATTTCTGCGTACACACTGTGCTTTTTCACATGTCAATGGTGCTTGTATTTTTCACCTCACTTCTTCCTGACTACTCTGGGAGACAGTACAGGAACCTGTTACAATTCCTTTGATGAAGGAGAGTCTTTGTGTCTGGCCTAGACCACTGGTGTCGTTAGTGACAGAGTTGGGAATGCTCAGGTCACCTCTCTTCTCCCTCCTTTTCCATTCTCTCTGATATCCTCTCATGTGCATCTACTCTTTCAAATTTGTATGGTATTTAGATTATAAAAGTCATTTATATACAGTATTCCACTAAATGCAGTCCTCCCAACAATTTATTCCCATTTTTCAGGTGAGAAAACTGAAGTTTAGAAAGGCTAATCACAGAACAAGTGATAAATGATGGAGAAGACTCTCTATGAGGAGCTATGAAAGTGGCACAGATGATTTCTTTCCTTGAGAGTTTGAAAGGCAGAGGAACATGGGATCATAGGTAAAGCTAAAACTCTTGGCTGGCAGCTCTCTTCAAATATTTGAAGGCTGTCATAGATAAAAGAAGTTAGATTTGCTCACTTTTTCCTCTCTAAAAGGAACAATAAGAACCAGTTGATTTGATAAGAGTGAGACAGATTTCAACTCAATTTAAGGAAGAATTTTTTTCAATGTTTTCTGCTTATAGAGGAAATACATGATGATGGGGGAAAATTTTAAAAAAAGCAAAGAAAACTATAATAACTGTTCATAGTACTATAATCTAAAGGTTATATTAACATTTCAGCATATTTCTTTCTAGCATTTTTCAATGAGTATGTATGATTAAATAAGAGATCATAACTATACATAAAATTTTGTATGCTATTTTTTCACTCAACATTATATCATCTCATAAGCATTTTTTTCAGCTCATTAAAAGCTCTTCATAAACATAATTTAATGGATGTGTAAGATACAATTGTATGGCTATATCACAATTTATTTAACTAATGTCCTATTTTTGGACATTTATGTTTTCCATAATTTTTGGTTATTATGAAATAATGCTTCAGTGAAAATATCTTGTGCATAAATCTTGTTCCATAGTTTTTAGGATTTGATAGGCTAGAATTTTAGAAGTTGAATTACTTAATAAAAAGTGTGATTATCTTTAAGACATTGATGCATATTGCCATTTTCCCTCTGTGAAATTTATACTAATTAACCTCTTCATACTCACTTTTTTCTCTTGATATTAAAGACTCTACATGCTTCTGTTTGTATTTTCCTCCTTCACTGACTATTCCTTCTCAATCCATTTGGCTGACTTTTCTCTTCTGATTGGCCCCTAAATGCTGGAGGGTCACAGGGCTCTCTCTGACCCTCCCTTCTCTTCACTACTAATATATATTTCCCTACATGAATTAAAACAGTCCCTTGGTTTTGAAAACCATATAAAACTCCCAAATTTATATCTCCACCATGACCTTTCCCTGCAAATTGAACCTAGTATATTTAATTACTCAAAAGACAACTGCACTTGGACATATAATAAATATCTCAAACCCATGCCCAAACTCTTGATTTTCCTCCCAACCCATCTCAACCTGCTTCTCCGCAAGCCTTTCCCATTTCAGTAAATGGAAATCCCATCCACTCAGCCGTTCACGATGAGCATTACCCTGGACTCTTCTCTCTCCTTTACCCACCAAATCCAATCCACCAGTAAGTACTATCAACCCTCTCTCCAAAACCTATCCTGATACGATTCTCTCTGATCCCATTTCTCCAACCTGTGAGAGTGACCTTCTTAGTAGGACAAGAAGCACTGCTTGGAGTCAGACAGCTGGGATTTGAAGTGCCCGGTGCTTATGGAAGTTATTTGGGCATCTTGGATTCCACGAGAAATTTTATCCCTTCCTGCCGGGGGAAGGAAGACATCAATCCCATGTGAAGCATGTTTTGAGAGAGCCCCTCCTGTCCAGGGTGGTTCCAATTAATTCATTGCCCAGGTAACCCCAAGTGAGCATCCAGAGCCATTTTTTAGCACTCCTGCTTATCAAACTATGCCAAAGAATGGTAAGGAGGCCAATGGTTTTGGAGCAGGAACAATAAGGGGGAGAGAGGTAGGAGATGAAGACAAAATGATAGGAGGGATGGAGGAGATCCTGTCGAGCTTGTAAGCCATTGCAAAGATTCTGTGCACACATACGCTGCCTTTCCTCTTGTCACTATGCACAACAGATCCATGATCTTCTCTAAGCCTTCTCAAAAATGTCTTCAGTCTCTCCTACATAGTTATCTTTCTCTCTCTCTTTGCTAGATCATGCAAACATGTGATTATTTTCTGATTTTCAAAATCCCTCCTTAACTCCAGATCCCCTGTCTCTACCTGACTCCATGCCCTGAAATGTTTTATGGACTGAAACTCTCACTACCCTTGCTTTCTGTCCTCCAGTTAAGTTTTCATGAGATAGGGTTGCTGGATTTAACAAAATCAACAAAATACAGCACACCCAATTAGAATTTCAGATAAACAAGAAATAATAATAGAAGTATGTCCTAATATTGCACTTATACTAAGAAGAAATTCATTGTTTATCTGTAATTCACATTTAACTGAGTGTCCTTTATTTTTTCTGGAAACCCTACATGGGAGTCACTGAGGAGACTGAGGGTAGAGAAGAAAAAGGGGGGACTGTATCCCCTAACACCCATCCCTGCAGGGCCCCAGTGTAGCCATTTCTGGGGTCCACTACCTGAGCCTGTAGCTCCTGTCAAGTTGCCCTTCTCCCAGGTCTAGAGCTCCCACTGTGTCTGTGACAGTTCCCTGCCCTGCCCCTTTAGGCCCAGAGGGGTAAGAGCTTCCTGCTCTTGCTAATCCCTGGGTGCCTCATGGCCCTGTGGTTCCATGATCCCTGCCCACACCTGTCTTCTTCTTTCTTCGGTTTCCCACGTTGAGTACACTGACAGTTTTCTACTTATTTTCTCCCTCACTTGAATGTTTCTTCCTGAGGGCCATGATGGTGTCTGATTCGTGTACTGCGCCTGACGCTAGCACACACTCTAAGTATTTGTTGACTGATTGAATTCAATTCCTTTCTTCACATATATTTACTGGGTGAGTGGTTCTCCTAGTGTGATGCTTGGACCTTGGCTAATGTAAGAAGCATCATCTGGGAACTTGTTAGAACTACAGATTCTCAGGTCCACCCTGGGCCTATTGAATCAGAGACTCTGGAGGTGGCCTGGTCATTCTGATGTCTGCTAAATTTGAGAACCATTGGGCTAACAAATGGGGATATAGTAGTGAACAAAAATGACAAGGTCCCCAGACTCATGGTAATTATCAATACAGCAGACACATCTGCACACATTCAGCTTAACAAGTGACATAACTAGCTAACAGACAGCGTCTGAATACATTCTACCTATTTACGCCTGTGAATGGTTGCCCATATGATTCACAGTCTGGGCTTGTCCTCCGTTTGAAATCCCTGGAAACTTCCAACAGGCCCTTTGTGAACCTGATGTGAAGGTAAACTGAACTTTGCCAGTTTAGAGAAGCTGAATTCTCTACTTCAGACTACATCTAGGGCTAGCCTACATGGGAGGCAGGAGATTTGACAGAAACTAAAGACTGCAGAATTGTCTCATGATCTCGCACTACTTTCAAATACCCTACCTGATATTAAAAAGCAAAAGCAAAAACCTGAATCTAGTACAAAACCTGTTTATAATTATACAAACCTAAAAACTCCATTTTACATGTAAATATAAGGTATTTTTACATCCTTTATTATGCTCTGTGTTTTCCAGGAATGGCTCCTATTATGCAAATTGAGGACATACTTTGTTTTGTTCTTGTCTCAAGTATTGCTTATCATTTCCAAAAATCCTAACACCAATGGATGTCTGAGTTGTCAATACAGCATATCTATATCACGTTTGTGGCTGTCATATTTACTGTGATTCAACAAACGGGGGAAACAGTGGGCTACATTATGTCTTGTAGCACAGTGCGTCTAAAACTCAGCAGTCACCTGGGGACTCTGCCTTGCTAATGAGCTCCCAGTTGGTATTGATGCTGCTGGCCCATGGACCACACCTTGGGGAGTGAGTTTCGAAGGTAACTGTGCCCCACCACTTGCATATTGGAATGTATATGATTTTATGATGAACTCTTTTCATACCTCTTTTATATTATAATTAGGACATCATATCAATTAAGTATATAGTTAAATTTAATCCTCTATGGATTTTATTTCACAACACTACAGGGAGCAATACAAAATGGGGTGCAAAGCCTGATAGAGTTGAGAATATTGGTCTAAGTACTTCAGGGTCATCCCATATGCTTGCCACATGAGTAACTTAGGGGTAAAAAGGCTAAGCAAATCTCTCCACGGGAACTGTCCTGGAAAGATAGGTTGAGGAATGGGCATATCCCAATTTAAAACAAGAAAACTCATAAAAAGCTTTTCAGGGGATTTTTGGGAGAGAAGTTTCCTCATTTTTATGAGTGGATCCAGGAAGCATCCTTCTCTCTTCCTCTGGACATTGCAAAGCGAGGACCCAAGGTCTGATACTGCAGGAGCTGTCTCACTGCCAGCTGGAAGACAAAGCTAGCATGGCGGGAGAGGGGAGAGACAAGGGAAGCGCAGACAAAATCCATAGCCTCTGGATTAATCCGACTATGGGGCCCACCTACTTTTGTTTCAGTGTGACAAGTGAGCCAATAAATGTTCTTTTGTTTAAGTCATTTGGAGGTGAGTTTTCTGTGTCATTGGGACACCAAAGGGTAGTGTCAATGAGATGCAAACCAAGGGAGTTATCTGGCTTGGAGATGTGAATTTGAGACACAGCAACACAAAGATGGTTTTTAAATCCACATGATAAAATGAACTCATTTGAGGAACGACAATCGCTAGAGAGCAGAAGAGGCTCAGGACTCAAATCCAAGGAACCACAAACTTGAGACTCTGGATAGAGGGTGATAGGAGCCAGCAATGGGCCAGGAGGGTCAGTGGACTGATTGCTACGGACAGCAAGGAAGACTGGCACAAGTGCACTTGTTTCCCTAAGCTCTTGCCAACATAGTGCAATGTTTGGTTTCATTTTTCCCCACTACTGTTTAAAACATCTTCCCCAGACTCAAAACTTGCCAAAGCTCTCATGCAAATGGGAATTGTCTTCATGTAAAAAGCAATTAATATGCATGAAATGGATTATTTTAGTGTTTGAATTGTATCCCCCTAAAACACATTTTAAAACTCTACAAAGCAGTGTGAATACAAATTCCTTTTTCTTTCTCTCACATGGGGAAAGTCCTTGCTTAAAACAAGAATGCATGCAGTACTATGAATTTACTATGTGTGCAGAGTGTTTGCTCCTTTTCAGTCTACCAGTATGGAAAGGGGATTGGCCAAAATGAGATTCGTGGGCCAGGACCCAGAATGGTGAGGCCATGGTGAGCTTAAGGAATCTTCTCTATACTTCTTCAGGAACGTGGAAAAGTGGGTCGTGAACAACAGCGAAGGTGAGAACAGCAATCCTCAATTGCTAGGGAGATGGTGCAAGGCAAAAGCCTTGGGAAATGTTGATTTTTTTTTTTTAAGTCAACCTTTATATGGACTATCTTAAACAGAACTGCCTTGTTTAACATTTGTTGGTATTAGAAAAATCACCTTTAAAAGGAGTTTATCTTTGACAGGTCACTGTCTCTGGAGACTTGGTACACTTCACCTGGACCATATCATCCCGTCTTGTGCCCTGACATTTTATCTGGGGGCCCCATTCAGTTCTCAGTGATGGAACCGTGATGCCCTTTGCCATCTGGTGTGGTGTCTTCCGTGCTGCTTCCTTCCCCACTTGCTCCAAACACATGCCTTCAACCCCCAACATTCCATCACAAAAACGTTATGTACCTTCTATCATGTCTCATTCAACCAAACAGATTTCCAATAGTACACACAGAGCAGCTCACATTTCCTTTGAATGAAAACAATTCATTCCAGAAAAGAGCTAGTCTTCATATCAGACACCTCACTGAAACTGCTTCCCCTTAACTTTCTGCATTATTTTTTTCCCAAGTAGCAATTGCAAACTTGTGATCTTCCTGAATTTGATTGGCATTCATGTTTTATTTGTTCTATAAGTTATTTTTTAAAAGATCTATTTTAAATTGTAGGACATTTCAACATAAAATTCCAGGCTACTGGTTTCTCTTGCAAATTCACAAGACCTGGGAACCTTGGGCTCGATTCCCACATGGTGACAATTGGACCTCACCATAGTCCTCACCATTCCCTACTGTCTCCATGACCTAAGGTCACACAATATATGCCATTTATCATTATACTTATGCTATTTCTCTTCTTTTAGTAGAGAAATATTTCTCTGTACCTGGGTCTCCATCAAAAATGATGGACCACATGTTTAATGAAAAATTCTCTTTCTTTGTAAAAGTAAAAATTATTCCAATGTGTTTTAAAGAAAATGTAACTCCACTTCACTTGTTTTTTAATTACCTCAGTGTTCATTTGAATTGGAAACCCCAGTGTATAAGACACTGACTTTCAGCACTGTCTCTGATTATTACAAAAGAAGCCATAATATTCCTCAAAAGAAAACATTTCATTAGCTTAAATAATAAATATATTATTCAACACCTTTTCAAAGGATTGGTAGAAACAAGGTTAGGGAGTCATGAAATCAAACAATATTATTCAGGGCTATCCCTGTTATAGCTCAGAACCAAGGCTTTCTGAGAACAGGTGATCTTTCATTGCTCTACAACTGCATATCCAAATTTACTTGTAATTTGAATTCTGAGGGTATAAGAAATGTGACTACTTACTCTTAAGCAGAAAAGAAATTTTACTCTTATAAAATATTCTAATGGAATGGGAATGGATTTCTTTAAAAAATAATGAGTCTAAACCTTTACCTATATTTATTTTTTAATTTTTATTTATTTATTGTTTTGTGGTATGCGGGCCTGTCACTGTTGTGGCCTCTCTCGTTGCGGAGCACAGGCTCCGGACGCGCAGGCTCAGCGGCCATGGCTCGTGGACCCAGCCACTCCGCAGCATGTGGGATCTTCCCGGACCGGGGCACGAACCTGTGTCCCCTGCATTGGCAGGCGGACTCTCAACCACTAGCGCCACCAGGGAAGCCCCCTTTACCTATATTTAAAGTGATATTTTCTAAATTGACTTTACTGACTTGTGATGCACCCTGCTTTCTATTTCAAGTGTTGATATACTTATGGGTCTATTTTTGACCACTCTAGAAGTCCGTTAATTTATACCTTCATCTCTGCCAATACAATATTCTTTAATCATTATAGATTTAAACAAAACTTGATATCTGATAGGATAAGATTCGCACCTTTATTTTTCAAAATTAGAAAGGTATGATTAGTGATGAGATAGTCACTTTATTTTTTTATATTTCTTTCTTTAAATTGAAGTATAGTTGATTTACAATATTATATTAGTTTCAGGTATACAACATAGTGATTCAATATTTTTATAGATTATACTCCATTTAAAATTATTATAAAATATTGGCTATATTCTCTATGTTGTACAATATACCCTTTTAGCTTATTTATTTTATACACAGTTGTTTGTACCTCTTAATCCCTGTAACCCTATCTTGCCCCTCCTCACTTCTCTCTCCCCACAGGTAATCACTGTTTGTTCTCTGTATTTATGAGTCTTTTTATGTTTAGTTATATTCATTTGTTTGGTTATTTTTTAGATTCCACGTATAAATGATATTTGTATCTGTATTGTATTTGTCTTTCTCTGTCTGCCTTAATTCATTGAGCATAGTAGCCTCCAGGTCTATCAGTATTGTTGCAAATAGGAAAATTTCATTCTTTTTTATGGCTGAGTAATAGTCCATTGCATATATTTACCACAAATGTATGGAAGCAACCTAAATATTCATCAACGATAAATGCATAGTCACTTTATCTGGATCAAAAACAAGGTATGAATTTACTCTGACCCCAAGGACATATCGTGTACTATCTGTAATTAGTCCTCAAAACAATCTTGTAAGATTGAAAGTGTTATTCCTATGATAGCGAGAATGAAGCTAAGATAATAGTTGGTGATGGGTAACTTGTCCATGTTAAGACATTAGACAGTGGCATGTGCAGAATCTCTCTGACTTCAAGTGTGGTGCTTATTAAAGATTTTTAACACCAGATCACTTAGTGCCTCTCATGAAGTCCCATGAAAAATTGTTGCTTCTTTCCTTGGGCAATATGAACTCTTATATTTTTCTCTTTGGAGTCTAGGAAACTTAGATTCAAATTTGTGCTTAACAATTTAACTGACAAGTTCCTTCTGATTTAATTATCTATTACTATTTTTTTGTTCCTTTTCTTAATATCCTCTTCCAATTTACAGTTTTTCCTGTCTTGATTTTTAAATGTTTATTCCTAATGTGTTGCATTAATGAATATAGGTTTTATAGCTAACCTTAAATAATTTACAAATAAAAAAATAAACAAATACATCTTATTTCTATTCCAACAGTGCTTTTCAAACTTTAATGTGGGGCTTCCCTGGTGGCGCAGTGGTTGAGAGTCCGCCTGCCGATGCAGGGGACATGGGTTCGTGTCCCGGTCCGGGAGGATCCCACATGCCGTGGAGCGGCTGGGCCCGTGAGCCATGGCCGCTGAGCCTGCGGGTCCGGAGTCTGTGCTCCGCAACGGGAGAGGCCACAACAGTGAGAGGCCCGCGTACCGCAAAAAAAAAAAAACTTTAATGTGCATCGGAATCACCTGGGGTCTTGTTAAAATGCAGGTTTTCATTCGATAGGTCTGGGCAGGGCCTGAGACTCTGCTTCTCTAACCAGTTCCCAGGCAAGGTTGATGTTGCTGGATCCAGGACCACACTCTGAGACGCCCAGCTCTTCATCCCAGACAAGAAGACGGCACAATCAATCTCCAGGGCTCCCCAGAGGAGAGATAGATGCCCACAGTAGGCCCGACTCACCGATGATGGTTCACAAGTTTTCTGTAGCTTCAGGTACAGCTGGGAAACAAAGGTATTCTTGGGTGTGATTTACTTTCAGCCACCTTCCACGGCCAGGACACGGGCTTTTCTGGCTAAGGAGAGCCAGACAGGTAGTGAGGATATTCTTCCTTTCTGATAGAGGGTTCAAACCTCGATGAACATTAGAATCTCCTGGGGGGCTTTTAGAAACCCCTAGTTCAAGCCACATCCCAGCTCGATTAAATCAGAATTTCTTGGGGCAGGGCTTCAAGAATTTTCTAAAGTTTCCCAGGTGGTTCCAAAACGCAGGCAAGGTTGAGAACCACTGCTTTATAAGAAGAGAGAGAAATGGTCCGCTTGACCAGTTTTGTGGAGAATTTTGCCCTCCCAATCTTACCTTGACTCTTCTGATGTAGGCCAGGCCAACATCCAGCCAGAGCTCTTAAGGTTATTTTTTCAAAACTGTTTCTGTAACCGAAAGGGGGGTCTGGTTGCTCACCGCTCAAAAGCCAATAAAGAGGCCAGGTTGGTGGAAAGGAAAGTTTGCTTTGTTTTGGATGCCGGCAACTGGGGGAGAGGGCGGACCCCTGTCCAAAGACCAACTTCCCCCGTGACAATCAGGGGGCAAGAGCTTTTATAGACAGAGGGAGGGGGCTACATGCAGAAACAGCACAGTCAGCTCTGACAGACATCTTGAAATTGGTCATCGGTGGTCTGACCAGCATCATCTTGACTGTTTTAGGTACAGTTAGTCTTCGGTTCCAGGGTCGCTTTGTTCCGGTTTCCCTGAGGCTAATTCTTGGAATTGTGGCAGCTTATGTCATGGCTACAGCCTGGTCATCATGTAGTTAACTTCTTCCACCTGGTGGAGGTTTCAGTGTCTATAAGACAGCTCACAGGAGATGGCTCAGAATATTATCTACAGCCCTCAAGAAGGAACTAAAGGTCCTTGACTATGCTTAATGACTAAACTATTATTATTTAGTCTTGTTGGACAGTTTTCCTTTGTTTTTGCATTTTCTCACTTCTCTGATTAAACTTATTCTTTGGCTAAAGTTTTTCCACAGACAAAAGGCAGGCGGAGGACATGGGGCGGGGTAAGGGCCATAGGGTCCTGCTCCATTTCATTTCTACTACTAATCCCCTGAAATTCCCCTTGTTGGGACCTTTTATAAGATCAGGTTCTTTTAGAAACTTTTTATTTTAAGATCCAAATAAAAATTAGAGAGTAAATATTTTAAACAACACATTTTTTTTACATAAAAAAAGATAAATCATGGACGGAATTTATTGCCTTTTCTTCCTTATATGCCTCAATCTGCATCTCCATTTCTTTCTGTCATTATTTTTCATGTCCAAGATCATTGTACTGGAAGGCAGGGTTCAACTTTTCTCTTTAAGCCTCTTATTTCTGTGAAGCGGAAAGTACAGAGTTTGAAATCCACATGACCTTGGAATTGAATCTTGTCTCCTCTGATTATTAGCTGTGTGTTAGAGGGTAAGGTTTTTCTTCATATAAAAAAGCCAGGATAATATTTACTTCACATGCTTGTTCATTGAGTTGAAAGGGTTAAATTAGTTAAATGAGAATATGTAACAGAATTCCTTCCATTTCATGGAAACTCAAATCTTAGTTTCCTTCCTTCTTTCCTTCCTTCCATCTCCACTGAGAAAGAAGTTACAATATATCATTTCCTAGAATTGATTCCCCTCCTTCTCCTAAAAGAGGTTTGAGGAGACTGAAAGGAACTATATACAAACAAATATTTAATGGAAAGCATGTGTCTGAATGAAATCATTCTTTTAGAGAGATAACTGTCACATCCACCATTACTAAGTAATGTGTTCTTCATAATCTCAATTTAAATAAGTTTTGAATAGAAGAATTGCTATTAAAATTCACAATGAAACACAGCAATTGCTTTTTCTTTTCTCAGTTTTTTTTCTTTTTTTCTATTTCATAAGTGACAATGTGACATGTGAAAATCCTATCTCACACATTATATAAAAATAAATTTCAATTTAATTTAACAATTAAATATGACAATGTGAGAAATTAGAAAAAACTCCCTTTAATAGAAAAATGGCTAAATTAAAATATATGAATATAATGTAAAATTATATATTATACATATATATACACACATAGGGGGAGAGAGAGAGATGAAAACAAATGAACTAGATCTGGTTCTGCATTAAATGGATAACTTTAAAATGTTAATTTTGGATTAAACTGAAGGACACATAGAGTATATGATAATATTTATTTAAGTTTTAAACACATCTATACTTTATATCATTTATGGGCTCATAGCTACATTCATGGAACCATGAATGAGAAGGTTCATACCACCTATGGAAGAGTAGGAAGGAGGAAAGAGAGAGGAAGGGAAGGTAACAAAAATGGAATCAAAATAGACTTTAGCTGTATAAGTAATTTTTTTGTTTTTAATCTACAGGTTACAGGGTAAGTTGGAAGCCAAAGTAGTTTTTCATAACTCAATTTATCTGGAAGCTGTTATGTTTCTCTGAAGTAATTTAAAGGTTTGGTTCCTTATGTCATTTATTTTGACATCACAGCATTGTATCATGACTAAGCTTACTGACTTTGGGTATCCTTCTGGCTTTGCCACTTTCTAGCAATGTGACCTTAGGTAAGTCACTTAACCATTCTCTACCTCATTTCCTCATCTGGAAAGTGGAGGAAACAATAGACCTACCACCTAGGGTGTTGTGAGGGCAGTTAGCACACATAAAAGCGCTTAGAATCGTACTGGCAAATACCACTAAATAAATTACTATAGTCATCACCATCACTGAGATTTTCATTTAAAAGGAAGTTACTGAAGCATCTTAGTACCTAGCCTCACTGTGCACTCCACAGTCCAGGGATCAGGAATTCAAGCCCTAGAGGAAGGGGACTGATAAGAGCAGAGAGGAGCCTCTTCAGCCCCAGATATTGGCTGACATTTGGGCAAAAGCCCCAAGCCTAGTGGGGACCTGGCAGGCTGGGCCAGGAAAGGAGGTGGAACTCCCCCCGGATGAGGAGCTGTGGGAGAAGGATTATTGCTCAGGGAAGATTGCCACCTGGAAGGGACACAGGCCCCCAAGTGTCATCCCTGACATGATAGATATCAGCTCTACTGGTAACAAGATCAATTTCAAGCCTCCCTGGATGGTGGCTCTGGGGTTTTGCTCTATTTTCTGCCTTTTCTATGGAGCTGGGCTATGCTTTGTTACAGAGATGGGGGCCTAGTTTTAGACAAAACTCTGAAATTGACAGAATAACACTGTGGATAAAAATCATATACCATGATGCCAGACAGGCACAAGTGTGAATCTGAGCCCTGCCATTTTCTAATGAATGGTTTTTAAATTGTCGCTGTGAAGACTAAATGAGATAATCTACGGAAAGGCCTTGGTCTTGTATTTGGCCTATGGAAGTGATCATAGCTAGTGGGCTAGCTGTTATCACTATTACTATTAAGACAGTCTGACGATGATGATGATGGTGAGATAAGATGAGATGATGAACGTGATGTTGGAGAAGACCAAGGGTGGGAAACAAGGATGAGACTCTCCCCTGTGATGGAAAAAGAGGTAAAGATTTAACCAATATTTTAATCAAGTAAAATGAACCCCCAAAAGAAGCAATTATACTTAAATTGAAATGGGACACTGCTAGTTGATCTTGCACAAGCATCTCTTCCAGACACAGGAGTCTCATGTTTCTAAATTGGTTTACAGGGCACATTTCTTCCCACAATCATTTAAAACCCTGGTTAGCCATAATAGGATAAAAGCCCACATTAGGCTGCACTCAGAAAACGGAACTTAGAACTCAAGGAACAAAGATTTAAATAACAGAGCTGACAGCAGAGAGTTACATTCCCACACCTTTGGCAGCGTGTGTGGATCTTTGACGTTTCACCAAAGCTAAATGTTCTGCCTCTAGAACCTCACTTGTTCTTCACTATTTTTATTGTGTTGCAGCTTTAAAACAAAAAAGCCAATTAAGTTAAACTAAATTGTTGCACAATCAGCTTCTATAATTACCAGCAACGGTTTATGATAGGTTCAAGCAAACAGAGGGTTTGAATTTTTTTTTTTTTTTTTTGCCTGAGTTGAAGTTTCTTTTTGTAGAAACAATTATCATGGCAGTGCTTCCCAGCAAAGGGAAAAGGTAGCCTGAAGCCATTGCATATTTCATTTTCAGTCCAGCAGTTTTAGAGTTCTTGCTTTTCCCAGTGACTATTCAGTGGGAGGAAAAGACAACCAAAGGCCCTGGGTAAAGCATGGTCTCTCACAAAGCAGGCAGCGAGGCCACCAGACGCTGGGCAAAAGGAACGCTGCCCTCATCCAGGGCAGCTCCCAGCTTCCCACGCACATTCATCCACAGGATGGAGTAATGACAGAATTGGAATCACATATCACAACCAAATTAATGCAGTCGCTCTCCAGCAACATACGTCGTGATGCACAAGGATACAGAACTAAAGTTAGATTTAGTAACAATCAATAAATAGCAAAGACATGAAACAGCTAGTTGGTAGGTGGCACAAGGAATGTGTCTGGGGTTAAACCACTGTTCCATCACCTACTGGTTGAGCAAGTAACGTAATCTTATTAATTCTCAGTTTTCTCATGAGTAAAATAGGGCTGCTGGTAACATTTAGCTCAGAGAACTGCTTTGAATATTAGATAAGCTAATAATGGGTTCGATAATTTATTCAACGAATATTTATCAAGCAGTTACTACGTCTCCAACACTGTCCTAAGTGTTGGGGATACGAGAATGAACAAAACAAACAAAACAGTCCAAAGGAGCTTAGAGGAAAATTGTCTAGCACATAACAGGCACATGTAAGATGTGAGCTATGATTTTTATGTTTGTATTATTTTATTGTTATGTGTGTGATTTGTTTTTGTCATTGTTAGCTATTATATTTTATATTCATAATGATATGATATTATTCCTGCATCACCCATGGGAAAACTGAAGTTCAGAGAACCTAAAGTAATTCATACAAGGTCATAGGACTAGTATGTTAGAATAAAGTTTCAAACCTAAGTTTATGGGACCTATGTCCATCTCCTACCTAAACTCAGAGCACAGTCTGAGGCCTCTCATGTGGGATCAGGCCATGGATTCAACACTGCACTTGCCTCTCAATCACAACATGATCTTAAATCTTCATTATACCCGGTGATCAATAGCTGAATGCTGTGGGCGTGGTCCTTTTCCCAGAGAGGAAATAAGGATGGTGGGTAGAAATGAAGAAAAGGTAAGATTCAGTTAATCATGAGGAAGAACTTTTCAACAATTAAAGTGATTAGACTTTGGTACGGGTTATGATACAGGGTACCAGAAGAGGTGAATTCCCTGTCTTCAAATAGAAGTGAAAAAGCATTGAACGTCCATGTTTCCTGGGGGATTTAAACATCCATTAGGGAATCGGCCCCTAGTTCCTACTTCCCCAATCTGAGAATCTCTCAAAGAGCTTGATAAAAATACAGATTCTGTGGACTCCTCCCAGATTTTTAGAGTATCTAGGATATTTGGTATGTAGCTCAGATAGCTGTCTTAAAAATTAGGTAAACTAATAATGTATTCCCTTACTTATTTAACAAGTATTTATTGAAGAGTTACTGTGTGCCAGGCCCTGTCCTGAACGCTGGGGATAAAACAATGAACAAAGTAAGCAAAGTGCTCAACTAGGGCTTCCCTGGTGGCGCAGTGGTTAAGAATCCGCCTGCCAATGCAGGGGACACGGGTTCGAGCCCTGGTCTGGGAAGATCCCACATGCCGCAGAGCAACTAAGCCCGTGCGCCACAACTACTGAGCCTGTGCTCTAGAGCCTGCGAGCCGCAACTATTGAAGCCCGTACACCTAGAGCCTGTGCTCCGCAGCAAGAGAAGCCACTGCAATAGGAAGCCCATGCACCGCAACAAAGAGTAGCCCCCGCTCGCCACAACTAGAGAAAGCCCGTGTGCAGCAACGAAGACCCAACACAGCCAAAAAAAAAAAAAAAAAAAGTGCTCAACTAAAGGAGCCTAGAGGAAAATCATCTAGCACCATGCTCAGCACATAATAAGCATGTGATAAATGTTAGCTATGATTTTTATAATTGTGTTATTTTACTATGCAGACTCACGAGACATCCCTGGTCTTCCAGGGTAGCCTGTCCTTAGATAGGCTGAACTGACGGATTGGCTCTGAGATGTGACCATTTCAGGTCTCAGGAACGGTATCTTGCACAAACACTGCACAACCATTTCCTAACTGATTATTGAATTTGCCACGAGTGTTGATTCATCTGCAGCACTGAATTGTTGATGAGCAGAAGACGAAAGGATGAGCTGGCAGCTTTCTGCAACTACCACAAGCTCCTTCTAGACTGTAGACTCCGGGAGGGCAGACTCCACATTTATTTCTGCTCTACCCCCATAGTTATCTTGTACAAAATTTGTTATCAGCTGGAGTTTATTTAGAGAATGGATAAGTAAATAAATAAGAGCAGCATTTTCTAACTTGCCTGATCATAAGATTCACTCAGAACACTTCTCTTTTTTTTTTTTTAATTAATTAATTTATTTTTGGCTGTGTTGGGTCTTTGTTGCTGTGAGGGCTTTCTCTAGTTGCGGCGAGCGGGGGCTACTCTTCGTTGCAGTGCGCGGGCTTCTCATTGCGGTGGCTTCTCTTGCTGCGGAGCACGTTATCTAGGCGCATGGGCTTCAGTAGCTGCGGTGCGTGGGCTCAGTAGTTGTGGCTCAGGAGCTCTAGAACACAGGCTCAGTAGTTGTGGCGCACGGGCTTAGTTGCTCCACAGCATGTGGGATCTTCCCAGACCAGGGCTCGAACCCGTGTCCCCTGCATTGGCAGGTGGATTCTTAACCACTGTGCCACCAGGCAAGTCCCGCAGAACACTTCTTAACGTATGGATTCTCATTACCCACCCCAGGCTGACCAAGTCAGAATTTCTAGTGACTGGTGCCTGGGAATCGATATCTTTAACAACCCACCTCCCCCAGTGGCTGTGATGTCAAGAAGGTGAGGGGTACACTGATATATGCTAGTCTTCTAGTCTTCCCTGGTTGTACTAGACCTGAGACTTTCTCCTGGCTCAGGGGACTCTCAGTTGGTTGAACATCAGAGATACTGGTCTGGAGACGAATTCCCATGCTTGGTTTTCCCCAGTTCATTTCTGAAACACGTGGAGGCTGGGGGTGGCAGTGGCTTATGCTGGAAGGCACTTGAGGTTACTTCACCTCACTCTTCTGCCTCCTTCTCCCCTGTGCTCAGCACCTATTTTGGAAGAATTTCCAAAGAGGTTTCCTAAGTGCTCATTTTAAGGAGGGAAGAAACGCTACAAGAAATGCACTTTTTTTTTTTTTGCTTGCTGAAATCAAAACCTGTGTTTTCTTCTTCTCCCACTGATTAGAATCTCAGCATTCCACTAAGACAATCTCCAAAAAAGGAAAAGCAAATTAGCAGGGCTTTTTCGGAGGATATGAAATACTTTACAATTAAATAAGGTACGGTCGGGCTCGGGGCTGATCACTGGTGATGGGTAGGTTTCTGCGAGGCTGCAAATGAATTCAGCACGGGACAGCATTCCAAATGGCTCCTACAAGCTTTCCCTTTATTATTTTTATTTGGTTATGTGCTGACTCTCATCCAGAATTGCACTTAATGCCCTAGTCTGAAGTTGTTGAAATGGCCCCCCATGGCATAGTGTGACAGTGAAAGGATATTGCCTTTGGAAGCTGCTAATGGTCCATGAAAAGGAAACAGCAGCGAGCAGGAAAGCAATGCTCCAAAATAACGTCAGATAAAAATATTCACGTCTTCACTTTCATGTCCATTTACTGGGAGAGAGGTGTGATCACAGGGAAGGCAACGATTTCCGAAACAGGCAAAGGTAGAAAGAATGCAGCCATCCAAGGTTAAAAATATACCCACATTCATATGTATATTTTTCTCCAGTTCATAATTAAAAGATGGAATCTACATTTGGAAACCTAATTGAGCTCCAGACTCTAAACACAGAAGGGGAAGCGCTCTGGAGCTCTAATGGTACAAATGGCGGTCAGATACGGGCAGGGTTGTTAACTCGTCTATCTAACCAGTCTGCATGGGCGTTCACTATGTGCCAGGCCATGTGTTAGGAGCTGGGATACGGAAGTGAGTAAGACAGGTCCCTGGCCAGAAGGAGCCTACTGTTGGCAGGGAAGAGAGACACAACACACCTCTTATGGTAACGTAAGTCAAAACGAGGTGCTGGAGGAGCGCAGAACGTTCAGCATTCGGGGAGGAGCTGGCATTGGAGTTCATACGCTGCCAAGAGAAAGTGAAGAGAGCTGCTGGGTGGGCGGAGGGGGGAGTGGAAAGAATGTTCCGGGCAGAGGGAAAGTTCAGTGCAAAGGCACAGCATGGATAAGGGGTCGATGAGTTGGAAGAGTGTTGAGAGGTTGAGTGTGGAGGAAAGAAGGGGTGCTCGTGGAAAGAAGGTCCAGGTAAAGCTAAGGAGAGATGTGGGTGTTGGGCATCAGGGAGGTTTAGAGAGGCTGGTCAGACACCATAAAGGACTGACGGGCTCCTAGTGACCAACTAACCCCTCACTATTGACAAGGGCCCTCACATACTCTCCTTGTATACTTAGGGAGTGTTTGGCTCTCAATGTCTTGAGTGAGAGTAGGAGAAAAAAACATTACTACATATTTATATTAATTAATGAAATTCATTCAGATCCCTTCCCTCCTGTTTCCACTTCACCTGTGCATGATTTATATGATTTACGTATGTCATGTAATACGGCTATTTTGGTAAAGGTTACAAAGGCCTCCTGGCATCAATTCAGAAATGCCATGGTTTAGTAAAGATCAACGGATAGAGAGCTGGAAGAGCTGGGCCTTAGTCTCAGTTCTACTACTAAGTACCTGTGTAACTTGGTCCCACTGATCGCCTTCCTTTTCTGGATTCAGCCTCCTCACCTGTGAAATGGGTTGGGGTGTGTGACTGTCGAGATGCTGTCCAGCTTGGACACTGAGGAATTCTATGACCATCCTTGGCTGCCTCGTAAGCAAGAGGGACTCTGAACTCAGCAGTGCTACTTGGAGGTTTTCTGGGAAGAGTAGTCAAGGAGGCAGATGTTAGTAAAGACAGAGGCCCGGGACCCAAACCCACAAACCAGGCAGGGGTCTCGTGTCTACTCCTTGCCTTCCTCATCCCAGAAGCCAGAATTTCTGCAACCCAATCTTTATTCCAAATTCCATACCCACAGACGTGGACCCTATGACCTCATGAAGGCACAACAGGAGAATGATAATAGCTAACATTTATTAAGTTCTTACCACGTGGCAGACATTGTGCTAAAATACGCCCACTACACAAACGAGAAGACTTCAGTTCGGGGAGTTGTAACTTGCCCAGGGTATCACTGCTGAAAACTGATAGAATCGGCATTTGGACGCAGGGTGCCTGGTGCATTGGTGCACTTGACTCCATGCAGTGTTGCAAGATTTGCCCAGCTCACTCAGAACTACCATAACCATCAGGTATCAGAGTCTATTAAGAAGCTGAGAATCAGTTAATTAACAATTTATTAAAACCATTATGATGCATTTGGTCCAGGGCTGAGGGCCAAGAGAGTAGTAGAAGGATGAAATGTGGTATCTGATTCCCAGGAACTATCTATAATAAAAAGAGCAAACACATAGAGTGCTTATGAGATGAAAGACATTATTCTAAATGCTTTACATGTATTAATTTATGAAATCCTCACAGTAACTCTATGAGAGAAATGCTATTGTTTCCCAATTTTTGCAGATGAGGAAACTAAGAGGTGAATAACTTGCTCAAAGTCACATAGCTAATAAGTGGCAAAGTTTGGAGTCACACCCAGGCCAGTTGGCTCCAGAGGCCATACTTTTAACTATGCTGTACTGCCTATACGTTCGCAATTCAGCTCAAATTGGAAAACGTTTTGAGCCATGTGACCAGGGACCTATGCTAACAGTCCACAGGCAGTACCCTGGGCACTGTGGGTGGAGAAAAGCCATGGAATAGCTGTGAACACTGCTGGGCAGCATACAATGGAAAGGGAGAATGCGTGAAGGTCATAACATGAGGGAGAAGAAACTTTTTTCCAGTTCTGAAGAGATAACAATATACATTAAATGAATCAATAAACAGAAGTAATCAAGGAAAAGTACACACAGGTATTCATGTGCACACAGTTCAGACGGTTGAAAGCACAAAAGCCTTTATGGTCTTTAGTGGGTGAGCATCAGTAAATATAAAAATGCCTTTCAAATTAAATTTAAATGTAAACTCTACTCAGCGTCAGAGTCTATCCAGGTTGCCATAATAAAGCACCATAGACTGGGCAGCTTAAAAAACAGAAATTTACTTCTCACGTTTTTGAAGGCTAGACATGCAAGATTCAGGCGCTGGCCAATTCCACTGCTGGCAAGGGCTCTGTTCCTGGCTTGCAGTTGGCCACCTTCTTGCTATGTCTTTACATGGCCTCTCCGCTATACTCGCAGAGGGAGAGAAAGTGATATGCCTCTTCCTCTTCTTGTAAAGACACAAGTCCTATTGGATTAAGGCCCTATCTTTATGTCCTCATTTAACCTTAATTATTGAATACCTCCCAAGGACCCATTCTCCAAGTACAATCACATTGCAGGTTAGAGCTTCAATATAGACTTTTTTTTTAAGTCTTTATTGGATTTGTTACAATATTGCTTCTGTTTTATGTTTTTTAGTTTTTTGGCAGCGAGGCATGTAGGATCTTAGCTCTCCGACCAGGGATTGAACCCGCAACCCCTGCACTGGAAGGTGAGGTCTTAACCACTGGACCGCCAGGGAAGTCCCCCAACATAGACTTTTGAGGGGAACACAATTCGGCCCACAACACTCAGTGTGGCTATCCTTTGTTGAAAAGTGTGGGAAAAATTACTTTGTAACTGTCTACATTACACGTTGCCTAGAAATAAGAGATTTGATTTTCCAATGTAACTATAACGTGGCAGTTTTCAACCTTGAGTATTTTTTCGTCTTCTTTCTTCCCCATATAACAACAATAATAAAAAAATAATAATAATAACATTTAGGAGAAAAGCATATTACCCTAAGAGACAGCCATGTTTACTGTGCAGTGATTTCCCAACAGAAATTAATTCCAAGCAAATTTACATTCTACATTTAAAGGAGATATAAATAATTCATATTTTCATATCATCAGCACTGTGCATTTCCTACACCAGGGTACCTGTTATTTTTTCAGTTTATCTGTTCTAAATTTTGGTTCCATAGCTCATTATCACATTGTTTGTGCTTCTGTTCCAAGGTGGTAATTTAATCGTCTTCCATAGAATTATGTTCAATTAAAATGTATGCAGTTTTACCATTCAAAACCTTTTTAGTTTTTAATTTAATTGCTGTAGGATTCATGTTTATGTACCATTGACGTGCTTTATTTGCTCACCACACTCACACAAATACCAAACCTGCTAAGTAAATGAAATCCTTGACAGCTACGGGTGTGCCTAAGTGTCTTCTTCCTCCATACCAAGTGACTCATTCATGCCAGCCTCTTAGAAGGAACTGACTCAGCAAAATTTTCTTTGTAGCATCTTCAACATTTTGATTCTACAGTCTCTTTAATAGTCTGCACAGTGTAGAAAACTGAGTAGCATTCTGTTTCACCAACTCCCGTTGCTTTTTTGAAAAGCCCATGTAGCCTATTTATATTTTGTACTGCTACATTCAGCATGGGTCTGCATATTACATATTCATGGCATATATCTAGATAGATTTACAAGCAAGAACCCAGGGAATTCCAAGCTGTAAACTGCAGAAACCTCACTGGTTTTTTCACAAAAGTTTGCAAATTATAGATCGTGGTTTTTGTCAGGGAAGCTGTCTAAACGTTGCAAAACCATTCTATCTACCACCTACAATACTTACACTGGAAAGAGGATATGACATGCCTCAAGCAATAAGAATGTCAAACAGGGGGTATAAAAGGTAAGATGGAGAATTTTAAGTCAAATCTCACCTACTGCACCTAAGAAATGATAAAAATTTTAGTACTATCCACCAGTAGTCTATGTTTCAAATAACTCCAGCAAAAGTAATACACTGGTGTTTTGGGGAGGCAAGCAAGTCACTTACCTTGTTCTTTGCCGGCTGGTAAAGCCACTAACATTACCACAAGGTCTCTAAGAGAACAACACAAGAGACACCTCAGAGAAGACTGCTGACTGAGGATTTTTCCTATTATAGTAGAAATGCTCTAATTACCTCTGAGCTCCTTGGATTCTGCCCACCCCTGTTGATGGGTAAAGATGGGTGAGGAAAATGGAGGTCAGATGTGTAGTAGGACAATTCTAGGGAAACTGCTGAAAGTTGAAGGAAGGATGTGATGGTAGCTGTGGCCCCATGACTTGGGAACAAGAGAGGCACCTACCTGTTTACTGAAGGCAGCAAAACCCACAGCCCTGGCCTCCTTGACACTCCCACATACCTCATTATTAATGCAGTGATATCCTGGCTCTTTGCTTCAATTGCTTGAGCAAGGGTGAGTCCCTCTCCATGGAATGCTTGGATCAAGTTGCTCACAAGTACTAAAGAAGTCCTTTGGGTCTTGCTAAGTTGCCATTTTATTTGAAATGATCAAGAGCCCATAATTTACATGGATATAAATACAGACCTTTGAAAATAAGGGCATGGGTAGGCTTAAGGCACTGTCATAATTCCATTTCCTTAATCCAAAAAGGAAAATGACTGTAGATGTCTGCCAAGTTTCAGCCCAGAGGGACTATTTTGGCCAAGATATAAACCCCTGAGAATACAGACTCATAATGGACGTATCAAATCACACTTAACTATGGCAGAAAAGTAGCTGCTTTGTAATGCTATCACTCAGTGATCATGCCTTATGTTAGCATTTTAATTAAAATAAAGAATACTTCTTTTTTTTTATTGTCTATCACCCTCTTCTCAGATATTATTACCAGATAAGATATTTAGATTAGCAAAAAAATCTGTAAAATACAAAAGTGGAAATGAAACATCAACTTCATCATGCCCCCACTCACAAGATACCTTCATCAAGACCGACTGGGAGGCAACAAACATAAGTAAAGTGAGCCTTGGTGTATTCATGCCTGGGTCTACTTAGTGTAAACCTCACATTCACTATGGATATAGGAAGTTTGATTTTTAGGGAAGTTGAGCATAGTTTAATTAGTTACAGTTGCAGAGCACTAACTGGAACCTTAATGACTTGAGAGAATGAATTCACCTCCCAAAGAGCCTAACCTCCTCTCAAGGAAAATTTATCCAGAGGGAAGATCAAAATGATTATTAAATGAAGTTATACAGTTGCCGTCAAAAACTGCAGCTATGCCACGAATTTCATATCCTATCCAATGGAGACATCGAAAGCAAAGTGGCAGCTGGCTTATAGCTCCACATCCAACTTAGATGAAAGCTCATGACACCAGCCAAGCTTAACCTGAAAAGTAATCACATCTTGGTATCTAGGGGTAATTGACATGGGTGATAAGCAGAGTGTTATTAAAAATATTTATCATCCAGACATGACAGATGCTGGCCACGAACAACTTCAGTGGTCATAGTGGAGGGTGCTGGCTGAACATCAGCTTCAGTTATACAGAAGGTGGAATGACGTTAAGAGGAATCTACCCAGGCTTCGGTAAATGAGGCTTTACGAAACCATAGGAGACCATGATTAAAAAAAAAAAAAAAAGAAGGAAAAAAATGTTCGTGTCTCTCCTCACCAATCTGCTCCCTGACTTGGAGATGTGGGACCTACATCTGTGAAAGGATGAGACATCCATTCATCTTCTATACTGCTTGAAGTACTCTGGAAGGTGGCTGGAGGATGGATCCCGATCTCCTCCCTGTCTCAATCTCCCCACATCCATATGGGTGCTGAAAATTGCAAGGCTGAAAATTGCAAGGCAGAAAAAGAACCTGAGGGAAGGCTGATGGTGGTACATTTCATTCTGGGAAATGTCCCTGGGAACAAAGCACTTAAGTCAGAGACATAAGCAAGAAGAAATCAAGGAATAGCAATTTTGAAAAAGAGAAATAAAGTTGAAGCACTCATATTTACTGATTTCAGAATCTATTATAAAACCTTAGAAATTGAGATAATATGATAATGGTAACAATAGACATATAGACATATTCCATAACAATGAAATAGAACTGAGAATCCAGAAATGAACCCTCCCATTTATGGTCAATTGATTTTCAACAAATGTTCCGGACAATGCAATTGGGAAAGATTAGTTTTTTCAACAAATGATGGATGCTAGTACAGCTGAATATCCACATGCAAAAGAATGAATTTGGACCCCTCCCTAATACCATACAAAAAATTAACCCAAAATGGACTATAGACCTCAATGTAAGAGCTAAAACTATAAAACTAAAAGGAAAACAAGGAATCAAATCTTCATCGCCTTGGGTTAGGCAATAATGACAAATTATTGTAATTTCCTAGTTACAATACCACATGCTTAAGCGACAGAACAAAAAAGACAAAGTGAACTTCATCAAATTGATAAACTTGTGCATCGAATGACATCATCAAGAAATTGAAAAGACAACAGAATAGGATAAAATATCTGCAAATTATATATCTGACAAGAGACTTGTATCCAAAATATATACAGCTCTCTTACAACTCAACGATAAAAAGACAACCCAATCAAAAATGGGCAAAGGCTCTGAATAGACATTGCTCCAAAGAAGAGATACAAATGTCCAATAAACACTTAAAAAGACACTCAACATTATTAGTCATTAAGGAAATGCAACAGAAAACTACAATGATGTTCTACTTTGTACCTGTTTAGGTGGCTATAATTAAAACATCAGGCAAGAGAAAGTGTTGACAAGGATGTGAAGGAATTGAAACTCTCGTATTCTGCTGATAGGAATGTGAAATGGTACAGGCACTTTGCAAAGCAGCTTGACAGTTTCTCAAAAATTTAAACATAGAGTCACCCTAATAGCCAATAATTCCACTCCTTAGGTATATACTCAAGAGAAATGAAAATATATGTCCAAACGAAACTTGCACATGAAGGTTCATAGCATCATTATTCATAATGGCCCTAAAGCAGACACAATTCAAATATTCATCAACAGTAAGGTAACTGTATGGAATAAACAAGATGTGGTATATCCAAACAACGGAATATTACTCAGCAACAAAAGGAATGAAGTACTTATACAAGCTACAACACGGATAAACCTTGACAGCATTTTGCTAGATGAAAGACACCAGTGACAAAAGGCCATGTATTGTAAGATTCCATTTCTGTGAAATGTCTAGAATAGGAAAATCCATAGGGGTAGAGAGTAGGTTCCTGGTTGCCAGGGGCCAGGAGGAGAGGGGAATGAGGCGTGACTGCTAATGTGAATGGAGTTTCCCTTGGATCATAAACATGTTTTAAAACAGATTGTAGTGTTGGATGCACAAATCCATGAATATGCTAAAAAATCACTATACTATTCACCTTAAATGGGTGAATATTATGGTATGTAAAATATATCTCAATGAAGCTTTAATAAATAAATACAGGATTTTGAGTGCGAAAGTTTATGATCCAAGGCAAAGCTGGGTTTTCACAAAGTGAAAGCATTGAAATATAGTTCCAGATTTAAAAATGTATTATTTTAAAAATATTATTTGGTGATATATTTCAACTCACCGAGGAAGAGATCAAAAGAGGGGAACTTGGCAAGACTATAGCTACCTATCCAATATCAATTTTCCCTCTCTAATTTACTAACAGAATCCCAATTGTGTTAAAGTTGGCATTGTCTCCACCTAGAAGCCACAAGTCTCCCGGGCAGCTGGGCAGACACAGGTACATGACCAATGACATGTAGGCAGAGTGTGCTGGTTGTTTCTGTGAAAGTATTGCTCTCCTGATATATGCACAGTCTTCTTTCTTCTTAGAACCCTTCTTCCTATTTCTTGTCCCTAATGCAGTCATCTTGCTAGCAACAGGAAAAAGACCACAGTCCAGGGATGGCACAAGTGGGTAGCCAGTGATATTATGAAGTTGCTGTTCCACCCCTGATTGCCCTACCTTTAGACTTCTTGCTACATGAAAGAAATCAAATAGCTATCTTGTTTAAGCAACTGTTACATGTTGCTGAATTCAATCTCTAGCCAACAAAGGCTATGAAGTACTGGGTTTAAACATTGCAACCAGTTAAGTTAGAAATAAGTCTAAAGAACATCTAAAAATCTGGCTAAAAAACAATGAAAATATCAAACATTATTCTTCAAAGAGAAAAAATATAAAGAAAGAGCGAATAATGTAATGCATTATTACATATTTCCTTCTAGAGTCATGACCATGTTCTAACATAGATTGTGGTGATGGGTGTACAACTTGTGAATATACTAAAACCCAATACACTGCATAACAAAGTATATTATATTCTAGATCTAAATATCAAATATTAATATAGGTCAGGTAACAGGGGTGTGATTAAGTATAAGAAAAGGGCAAGTTGGGAATTAATAGCTACTCCTCTTAAATAATGGAATATTAAAGATATCATTCCAACTTGAATCTTATCATAAGAGAAACATAGGTTAAAATATCTTTTCAACAAACATAGTTAACTACTAGTAGAAATTTAAAAAGAGGAGGGGCTTCCCTGGTGGCGCAGTGGTTGAGAGTCCGCCTGCCGATACAGCAGACATGGGTTTGTGCCCCGGTCCGGGAAGATCCCACATGCCGCGGAGCGGCTAGGCCCGTGAGCCATGGCCGCTGAGCCTGCGCGTCCGGAGCCTGTGCTCCGCAGCGGGAGAGGCCACAACAGTGAGAGGCCCGCGTACCGCAAAAAAAAAAAAAAAAAAAAAAGTTCCTTTTGGTTGTTATTATAGATACACCAAATTTCACCTTCCTGGTAAAGACACTGCTGAATTCATCTGCGTGGCTGTTAGCATAACTAACACCGTATTGGGCCCTTAAAGTTTTTCCTGTCCTTCTGCTGACCCTATCCAGGTCTATACTGTACAGCAAATTACCTCTCTGTCATCCAGGGCTTTGTAGTTAATAGATATTGTAATAATCATTAGGATCAGGCAGCCTCTATGCTCTGTTAGTCATCTACAAGACTAGTTACCCATTCATAAATCTTGCCTCAGGAATGCATGTCTTGTTTCCAAGTACCTAGGCCCAGGCCCTAGGTTAACTATAAAATTGTCCTAATGGCCCCTCAGTACTGCAGAGTGCAGCTGCGAATGTTTCTGGATTGCTGTCCACCGGATCCAGATCCCACCCTATGAGTAAGTTACCCTATAATCAACTGATCCATTGATTATATAGAGCTGTCTGTCTTATTTTTGGTCTCAAAATGCCTGCTCAGTTTGGTGGGTGCTTTTCATTCCCTCGTTCTCCAACATCATTTAGTATTAAAAATACCAAGGATCGTTTTCTAAAAACATGTTCAACATTTTAACTTACAAAAATTTCATTAAAAGTGAAAAATTTGAAAAGCATTTTGGGAAACACAATGAAAAAATAAATAAGAGTTAGGATGATTTTCATATCTTCCTCAGCAGGGGACAGAAGTGAACAGTTGATCTACAAATCTGCTTATATTGATGCCGTTAGACTTGTAAAGACATCATTGTTAAGAGCAAATAGTGGGAGATAAAATAAACAGAAGTAAAAGCTGGAGGAAAAAGAAAGTATTAAGGGAGAACCAAGAACATCTGGATAGAGAGGTTCAAGGAGCAAAAGTCTGAGGAGTAGGAGAGAAAAGGGTGTCGAGTGTGAAAGCCATATTCCACATTCTATACACTACAAAGGTTGGGCAAAATCCAACTAATAATAAAGCCAAAGAAATGACATGTGGTTAATCAAACTCCAAGAATGGCATAAATGATACCTAGACAAATACAGAGAAGGAAAAACGTAGATGGCTATAGTCGCTCCTCTCCAACTAGAGAGGAACTAGAATTTGATGTCTGGAATGAAGAGCTCTGTGGGGTATCCCCGAGGATGCAAAGATAACCTGGGTCGCACAGCCAGACCAGCCTGGAAAGAGCACATTGTTTTTGTCTCCACCCTCCCCCATTTCTTGGTGGATACATGAGCATTGCCTCAGATACCTCCACACTGGTTCTGAGGATGGGTCCTTCTGGCAAGTCCATGCATGAGTCATACCTATTTCCTCCCGCTCAAGCAGCAGTGGGATGTCTGCTGTGACTGGGCCTCAAAGCTCCTCAAGTGAGGTGTCCCTCAAAGCCTCCCCCAGCTCATCATCAAGCCCATGATCCGTGCCATCACTCAGACCAAGTGTGAACAGTGCCTTACAGCTCCTTGTGCCACATGTGATACACGGGCTGCAACACAATGCTGACTTCTGCTTGCAGCATCTTAATGCCCCTCGTTCCACTTTTGACTTGTTTTTATTGCACTGCTCTTCTTGGGACTTAGGCAGAAGTCACAAGGCTTGGGCTACAGTACATCCCGTGTGATGGACACCACACTGCAGCCAGAGTCAGCCCTTGGACAATAATCTCAAACCTACCCCCAACATCTCTCCTCCGTTGGTGTAAACTCCTCCTGGGAGGACCCCTGCACAGACCCTCCTGGTAAGTCTCTGAATAGTAATGACTTGTGGATTTCAACTTCTCTGTGCCGGCACCGGATTTTACATGAGTTTTCTTAGTCAGTCAATGATTCTCTGGGATGGAAATCACCCCCCACATTACACTTGAGGAAAACTGAGGCTCAGAGAATTAAATGCCTCACCCAACATTTGTCAGCCAGTTTATTAGAGTCAAGATTTATGCTCGAGTGTTCTGCTCTCCAAGAATAAAACTCTTCACAGGTAGACAAAATTTGTTCCGGGGTAATGCAGCTCAGACAGGGGTTCCCATGTACTTGGGGCAAGATTCAGGGCTCTCTCTTGCCTAGGTTTAAAGCCACTACATTCCCTTAAACTGAATATCCAAGGAAGAGGACATGATAAAATAATTTATTCTGCCTCAAAGCTTATGGAATCCCCTAACAGCTATTGATTCCCACAAACTAGTCTCAATCACGTTAGATAGGAGAGGTAAAACGGCTTCAGGCTAACAAAAATTTTGTATGAAGTAAAAAGAAACGGTGTTTTTCAAGGCTGAAAAATTCCAAAGATCTGCATTAACACAGTGCATGCGTACCTGCAATATGTACTTTAACAGAGTAATCGTGTACAATCATAACAGAAATGTTTCTTTAAATATTTCAGTTTTACAAGACAATTAGTGACAAAGAACACAGCCATAGGAAATTAGGTGTCATTGTTTGATGCTGCCGTATGGAGTGGAAACGTTGTAAATTTTAATTCCAAGACCCAAATGATTCTAAGTAAGACAGCAGAGAACAGTCATTCTACCTGATGTTCGGAAGCAACTAGACAATTGTAGGAGTGTATCTGAGTTTGTAAGAAACTGAAAACGACAATCAAAGCACATGCAAATGTTTGTCTTATATGTATAGGGGGAAAAAAGCTGGCTGTGCAGATTCTAGGTATAAACTGGCAGGGCTGGACATAGGGAAATAATAAAATCAATCTATCGTGTTCCCTTCCCTGGGCTCTCTTTCCTTCCCAGCCCCGATGCCCATGATATTCTCACTCAGGAGGTTCTGCTCTTAGCTGTTCACAAAGCCCTGACTAAAATGTCTTTCAGGAACATATCTCAATATGTTGAATTCTAGGTACTTTTAGAGGCAATGTGGGAACCAGTTTGCACCCCTATATTCACACATCAATTTTTGTTCTTCCTTTCACTAGTTCATTTATTCTATTTCTTTGGATTTACATTTAGTTCATTTGTTTACAACATTTCTTAACTTCTAACATAAATATTCAATTCTGTATCAAAATGAGTCATGACAGAAAACAATCCATTCAAATGAGTCAGCTGACAAGAGCTTAATAAAGGAATTATGTGTAAGCTGTGGACAGAGTTAAGGAGTCTATTTCACAGAGTGAAGTCTGAAGTTCATCTATATGTCTGTTTATCCTACAGCAGCATGCTTTGGGGAAGCTTTAAATCCAATTTCCCATTCTCAGTCTTCCATGTTATTCTGATCTCATAGCTTTGTTCCAACTTATTTTTACCTATCCTACACCCCACTTGGTGATTATTGTTATTGTTTTGCTTTTACAGTCATTTTTTCTTTAGGTTTACCTCTTTTGTTTCTCATGATTTCATTCTTCTTCTGGATCTCTCTGGGTGCAATTTCCTTCTTTTTAAAGTCCAGTATTCCTTTCCTTGAGTGGCAAACTGAGCCATTTACTAAAATTATTATTATTTTGTCCTCACTCTGGAATGATAGCTTTTATGTCGATTACTCAGCACTGAGTTTCCTCACCATGTTTTTGGTACACTTGGGATTCCTCACTGCAGTGGTGCAGGCATAGGATCTCAAGTTTTTGAGGATGTTTTCCTTCTCTCTCAGAGCAAACTTTTTTGTGCTTCACCAGACTAGCACATGGAGATTTTCCAGATGATGAAGACTTTGATGCTGGAAGCTTTGTATGTGGAGCTCTGGTCTTTCTTCCCTGCCCTGGATGTGCTGTAGCCCTATGTAGACATTCAAACTCCAGTCTCCCGGGCTTCCCTGGTGGCGCAGTGGTTGGGAGTCCGTTGAGAGGCCCGCGTACCGCAAAAAAAACCAAAAAAACCTCCAGTCTCCCACCTCAATATCCTCTATTACAAAAAAATCCATGGGTTGCTCCAGTTCAGCTTCTCTTTTATACTCATGCTTTGTTTCTCTTTTCATTTTTACTACTTCCCTTTTTCATTCAGTAACTTGCACGTTCATCAATGTTCATTGCCATATAGTATTTCATTATATGAATATGCCACATTTTATTTATCTAGTCTCCTCTTAATGGACATTTTGGCTCAAAATTATGTCCTTTTGGACATGTGCTCTGTGTACATATATAAAAGTTTCTCTAGAATATACACTGAGAATTGAAACTACTGGCTCATAAAGTATGCACCTCCTCATCCTTACTAGATTTTGCTGTTTTGTCTTTCAAAATAGTTGTGCAAGTCGACAATCCTATGAGCAGTATGTGAGAGTTTCTTTAATCCTACACCCTTGCCAATAGTTTGTATCCTCAGTTTTTTTTTGACTTTTTGCCAGTTTGACAGGTATGAAATCTATGTTCTTATTTGCATTTATCCTGATAACTCAAGAGGTTGAGCATCTTTTCCCTTGTTTCTCTGCTCTTTCATTTCTTTACTCATTGTTCTACTTTTAAATTTTCTTCTTATTGATTTGTAAATGTCATATATGCTGGATGCTAATGCTGTATTGGTTATACAAGTTAGCAATATCTCTCCAGTCTGTGGGTTGTCTTCTCAGAATTTTTTTTTTTTTTTTTGCTTTTTGATGAAAAGAAAAATTCAATTTTTTTTTTTTTTTTTTTTTTTTTTTTTTGCGGTACGCAGGCCTCTCACTGCTGTGGCCCCTCCCATTGTGGAGCACAGGCTCCAGACACGCAGGCTCAGCGGCCATGGCTCATGGGCCCAGCTGCTCTGCAGCATGTGGGATCTTCCCGGACCGGGGCACGAACCCATGTTCCTTGCATTGGCAGGCGGACTCTCAACCACTGCGCCACCAGGGAAGCCCAAAAAATTCAATTTTAATGTTGTTAAAATTGTCTCTTTTCCTTCCGGTCTTGCATTGTTTTGAGGATTGATTAAGAATTTTTTTGCTACTCCAACTTCATAAAACGTCATCCTATATTTTCTTCTAAATGTTTAACATTTTGCTTCTTGCATTTAATTTCTAAAACCATCTTTGTGTTTGATATGAGGAAGGAATCCAATTTTATCTTTTACTCTATAGGTAATCATCAGACTCTTCTTGGTAAGAATTAGGATTGATTTTTGTGAATGGCCCATTGAGGAAAAATGGGCTTACATTGGGTAACCCTCAGCAATTTGTTACAAGCAGCAAGATTTGGAGCAAAAGCTTTTTAAAGATTACTTTAAAACTACTCAAGTTAAGGGCTTCCCTGGTGGCGCAGTGGTTGAGAGTCCGCCTGCTGATGCAGGAGACACAGGTTCATGCCCTGGTCCGGGAGGATCCCACATGCCGCGGAGCGGCTGGGCCCGTGAGCCATGGCCGCTGGGAGAGGCCGCAACAGTGAGAGGCCAGCATACCGCAAAAACAAACAAACAAACAAACAAACAAAAAAACTACTCAAGTTTTGCTCTACTATTGAGCCCTTGTCTGAACTTCTTTCCTTAAGACAAAGAGATAAGTAGTCTTTCACTCTGCAACACAACACTGAATTTTTTCTACTTTAGCAATTATTTCTTTTTCCTGGGAATATCTGTGTCCCCATCTAATTCCTCCACTAACCTGTGGGGCCTTGAGGTTTGGTCCAGTGCCTTCTGATCTTTGCATCCCTGATGCCTGATATGTAATAGACACCAAACGTTTGGCAGATTAATGAATTAATGAGCATTTTTGGATCACTCAGAGGGGAGTTTGGACGAGCCCCAGCCAGCTTGCTTAATACTGGATGGAATCCTGTTTACTCTTCTCATTCCTATGTCTAAAAATTGGGGAAGAGAAAGATATTCTAAGCTATGCAATAATTAGTTCTAGAAGTGTCTTGTCCTAGGCTTTTGTGGATTAATTTGGGAAGCAGCACAGTGCCCCATTTACTTTCATTTTACTTTTAAAGAGAGGCAGAGAAACATCATGCATACAAAAAGCTGCATTAGGCTGACCCCAGCTCTAAGTGGTTAAAGAGTTACAATCCAATCCCGTGCACGTGATTCTGATCTTTTCTCATTTGTCTTATCTCAATAATTATTTGTTTCATACCTCAGTTTTTTTACCTGCCTTAACACATTTGAACTCTGTAAAATTTTCCTTTGCACATGAATTAGTGTGAAATTTATTACCATATTCTTTCCACTTATTAAAAGGGATGTACTTTACAAATATGACTGTAGTGCAAATTTATTATTTACATCCCGAGCCCTAGCCTTCATAACTACTTAATATGGATAAGGTGTTTCGTTTTCCGATGGAGTCCAGCTGCATCACTGGCATCAAACTTGTAATTGCCTCTTTGGGATTTAAGACCATTATAGTTGTGCTTTTATGTTCTCTTTTGTTTTGCTTGAATCACTTTTTCAGGTCTATGAAGTACAGCTGGCACAATAAAAGTTTGATCAATGCATAACCAATGCAGTGTGTATTTCTTCCAGAAATATAAAACCCAGGTGAAAAATGTTAATCTATGAAAATTATCTCTGTCAGCTACTTATTCTTGGAATTTAAATGGGTTTCAATCTTGAGGTAAGATCTGAGCTTGGATTTCTGTGTTAAAGTTTCTGAGTTTGCCAATGTTGTACACTGATGTGTACGTTAGGGGCTGCAAGATGTAGAACTTCTATTATTGAAAAACAGATCATTTTACTGTCTCTAAAATACTCTATATTTATTTATTGATTTTAACGTCTTTATTGGAATATAATTGCTTTACAATGGTGTGTTAATTTCTGCTGTATAACAAAGTGAATCAGCTATACATAAACATATATCCCCATATCCCCTCCCTCTTGCATCTCCCTCCCACCCTCCCTATCCCACCCCTCCAGGTGGTCGCAAAGCACCCAGCTGATCTCCCTGTGCTATGCGGCTGCTTCCCACTAGCTAGCTATTTTACATTTGGTAGTGTATATATGTCCATGCCACTCTCTCACTTCGTCCCAGCTTACCCTTCCCCCTCCCCATGTCCTCAAGTCCATTCTCTATGTCTGCGTCTTTATTCCTGTCCCACCCCTAGGTTCTTCGGAACCATTCCTTTTTTTTAGATTCCATATATATGTGTTAGCATACAGTATTTGTTTTTCTCTTTCTGACTTACTTCACTCTGTATAACAGTCTCTATGTCCATCCACCTCGCTACAAGTAACTCAATTTCGTTTCTTTTTATGGCTGAGTAATATTCCATTGTATATACGTGCCACATCTTCTTTATCCATCCATCTGTCGATGGACACTTAGGTTGTTTCCATGTCCTGGCTACTGTAAATAGAGCTGCAATGAACATTGTGGTACATGACTCTTTTTGAATTACAGTTTTCTCAGGGTATATGCCCAGTAGTGGGATTGCTCAGTCATATGGTAGTACTATTTTTAGTTTTTTAAGGAACCTCCATACTATTCTCCATAGTGGCTGTATCAATTTACATTCCCACCAACAGTGCAAGAGGCTTCCCTTTTCTCCACACCCTCTCCAGTATTTATTGTTTGTAGATTTTTTTGATGATGGCCATTCTGACTGTTGTGAGGTGATATGTCATTCTAGTTTTGATTTGCATTTCTCTAATTATTAGTGATGTTGAGCATCCTTTCATGTGTTTGTTGGCAATCTGCAAAATACTCTATATTTAGACTGGTTAAATAATGTACACTTGGATTGTCTTAAATATTCTCTTGATTAGAAAATGGGGACAATGAAATGAAATAGTTTGTTTTTAATTTTTTTAGGGGGACAAATTATCACAAACCCAAATTTTAAAAAATATAAACATTATGGTTATAAAGAAATAGATTTCAAAACCCTGGCAATTTAAAACTGACTACTAGCATTTTTTTTTCTTTTTTGGAGACAAAGTTCCGAGAATGACTAGTTTCATTTGAAGGTGATATTATGATTTCAAAACGGTGTGATTGTCTCTAATTTCTAAGTGCAAGCAGGGTTAATCATGGACAGATGTTCACCATCATCTCTAAATTTCTTTGTTCTTGTCCATTAAAATTAGCTATATTTTGAAGGAAACACAAAGCTGTGTCCATGGCTCCTCCTTGAAAAAAAAACTCTTTATACTTTATATGGAAAATATGGCAGCGATAGCCACTGCCTCAAAAGATCTGGATCCACCATTTCTACCACTTGGGATCAACTTGGACTGTAACACAGATGTGTCTGTCTTATTTGTCCCCAGACTTTCCTGCCTATGCATTTTCTCCCCCTGCAGGGCACGAGTGTTTACCTGGATTCTTTGCTGACCCTTGTAAAGAATTGATATTAGTCAACTCCTCAGAAGTATAAATTAAAATCACCCTTCTATCTTTTCCCTGACATCTTAAGTCTAGAATTTGTTATTGTGGAATGAAGTGCTTTATCCCTAGATAAGTACATTCAAGCAGGAGCCCCGGGGAGCAGGGAGAGTGAGGCCATTCCAGTTTCCACAACGTTTAGGCAGCCATGAGGTCTGCCTGGTGGCCGGACTGGGACTAGGGGAAGGACAATGGGGCACTAGACTTGGGTGTCAAATTTAAGGTAGCACACACACACACACACACACACACACACACACACAAACCTCTCAGTAATCAGTAATCAAGGAAAATATTTTAGTACAAAATTTAAGAAATAAATTTTTGGTATTTTGTTCATCCTGGATGATGATGTTTCACCTTTTAAAATTGAGACTGAGGTGAATGATTCATCCTAGAACTGGTCTTTCTTGGTCATTCTATTCCAAACATCATCTACAGAAGCTATTTCTGCCTAGTATCTGCCTGATACCTTGGGCATGAGGAATAGTCTGAACTAAGCTCTCCCCATGGAAGGTAGATAATCAGCTCATTACATGGACTCTGAGAAGAGTGTTCATTGTCACAGCATGCCTAGCACAAAAAATAATAAATGTTCAATATTTTGAAACAGAATTGAATGAGTGCGTCAGTACATATTTGGTATTATTAGTGCACCAATGAAGAGGAGTCTATTTAAATGTGCTCATTAAATGAAGGCTATTTCCGCGTGTGTCGGTTACCCCTCTGGAAAGCAGCTTAAGTAACAATAAACCTTAATACAAAATGCTCTGTTTTAAGTCACCACAATATAAATTAGACATGCAGCTGGTTACATAAATATAATACATTTTTTTTTAAAAAAAGGTCTTCAATTTCTTATGCAAGGCAAATATAATAAGCAAGTTATTTTAGTAACCATATTCCTATTTAATCTTGGGATGAACTAGCATAATTTTACTTTTTTGGTGAGAAAAGGCACTTTTTTGATGGCAAATTAAATTGCAGGCCTATTGATTTTTAAACCTGCGGAATTACAGGAACTTAGCTTTGGGATACCTTATTCAACCAAAATCAGGTCCATTTTCCTCTGTGCCTTGAAAAATATGTCAAATCTTATTGTATTGAATATTAAGGAGGTAATGTCTGTGTCAGTTAATTAGTTCACTAGAGCACAGACATATTTGTTATAGATAGCCATTCAAGTCCCATTCTCTATAATAAAGAGTATCAGATCATTTAAAATGGTGAAAAACCCAAGAATCACTTACATAGCATCTGCTTAAACTTCCAAGGTTTTACATATTTAAGTATGCACAGGTCTGGTGCTCTTAGAATTCAGTTTAAATAAAATAGCTAAAACACATGGTGAAGACCCAGTCAGGAAGAGTTGGGAATTATATCACTTCCTTTCTTACCTGTGCCTAGAACTTTCACCCACCTCTCTGTGCCATGCTGGAGTTTGACCAAATAACCCTTTAGAAAGAGGCAGTCTTCTTTGACTTTATTTGTGGTTCAGTCGAGAACATTCAGAATCATTGAGCAGAGATGAATATGAAGGGAGGACCAGGCGGAGGTGCTGAGGCAGGTAGAGGCAGCGGGAGCATTTCCAGCTGAGACACAGACCTGGGGTGCAGCGTCACAGCCTTTGGAGTCTGGTCAGAATCACAAAAATGTGTGGGGACTGAAGTGGGCTGAAAAGGCGGGGGAAGCACGATCATGTAAGGTCTAAGTTTTCATCTTGTTCTGAAAAATATGGAGCTACCGAAAGATTTTAAACAGAGGGGTGACATATACGACTAGATTTGCATTTTGTAAGGATCCTTTTAGGGGCAGGAGGCGTTTGGATTGGAGCAGGGACAGGACTGGAAGCCAGCGGGGAGGCAGACACTGGTACAGTGAAGGTTATGATAATTTGACAGCTGAGGGCGGTTTGAACTAAGATAGAGGCTCTGAGGACGGAAAAGAGAACACAGAGCACATTTTGGCTTAGAGTCTGTAAATACTTTCACTAAAAATACCTTTTGCTGTTTGCAAGCTCCAAAGGAAGTAAGCTAAACAAGAGATGCAAATGATCAGATTCTGGTAAACTCTCTGGAAAATTTCACTAAGAATTTGAAGCAGTTCACCTCAGATAATCTGGGGTATAGATAATCCGGGGTATAGATAATCCTAAGTAGAAACATAAATGTGTGCAGTCTAGGTATAGTCAGGCCCTAATGAATAAGCACATTGGTCATTATTCACTGCAGCGAGGCTACGTCTGTGCTCTGGCCACCAACTTAAAACTTTGCTCTGCTGGTGGATCCACAACGTATTCCACTGGATAAAAAGAATTTTTTTAATCTTTTTTGACTATTTCAAGTTACTATTTATTTAACACAGATTTATGTATTTAGGTTTGGAAAAGTGTTACTTTGTGGAATGTAGTAATAATTACATTAAAAAGCTTTCACACCCATGCACACGAATGTAGTGCCAGGCACGTTCTGCGCGTGTTTTATATGATGGTGAAGGTTTTCAGCCTATTGGTGTTTCAATTGATCATCTCAAAAATATCCAGGATCCTGATGATCTTGCCATGGGGTCAGCAAAGAGAAACCCCATGGCTACATTCATTCATTTAACAAGAGCCTGTTGAGAGTCTTAGCAGCTAGAGGCTCTAGCTTAGCTGCTAGAGCTGAATGGCTCCCAAAGGCTTCATCGGTGGGTGGCCCCTTTCTTTCTCACACTCCCTCCTCCCCCAAAACACAGTGGTCCCCAGGGGAGGTAGCTCTTCTTTGTTAGTGGACATACACTCTCCCTGTGCCAACAGGCAGCCGAGCTCTGTTTCCAAAACTCTCCCTTGCGTCAGGCACAATCATAATAATGATAATATATATAACATATATCATAATAATGATATATGTGTATTATATGTCATATACATATATATCATTGAGCACCATAGATATTAGGTCCTTGCATATGTATCAAATGATTGGCAGGCCATATATATTTTTATGTCATTGAAACCATAGCCCAGGTACCTGTATCACATCCTTTGGTTCATGTTTGATCAGTGACAGCTCACCTGATTTTGGACTCATTCACTTTAAGTGGTGCCACGTGTCTCCATCTTCTGTCCCAGAGCCTTCTCCACTCTGTGAGAGAGTGCATCACCCTCAGAGGCAACCCTCAACCTACGTGGGATGGGAGCCAGTGGGTAAAGGAGGCAGCCTTTCCAGATACTTCTGGACACTTCTGGGAGTGCACTCTGTACCCTTCTGAGGAGGTCTCACTGGAATCAGGACCCTGTAGCCCTCAGCAGCCCCTCCATAACATACCCTTGGATTGGCTTTTCCTTGTTCCTGTCACACACACCCCCGACCCTCACTCCTGCTTCCTGTGATCACATTCCCCAGATAAACAGCTGTACCCAAGTCCTTATCTTGGACTTTGTTTTTGGAGTAATTCCAACTAAAACAAAAGCAATGTCTGGCACACAGTAGGTCCTCAACAAATGTAATCTCTTGACCCCTTCTTCCCATGGTAAAAATGAGAACTCAGAGGCTCAGGGGCACTGAGTAACTTGCTGGAGACGACACAGCCTGAAACCAGCAGAGAATTCAAGTCAAAGCTTCCTCCTCGTGGTTTCTGTCTTAGAAGCTGGCTTTTGCTCTGTCCAGAGCAAACCAATGAGGACCCCTAGTGGCATGAACAGGATGGACATACAGCAACCAAAGGCCATGCCTTTAAACAGCCTGACACCATTCAGAAAAGAGGTGTGAAGTCTGGAATCCGCACCGGGATTCCTGGGAGAAGTTCAGCCTAACAGGTTACACACAGGCTTCAAACCATCAAGGGTGGTTCCACAACCATGGGAGCTGCCCCAAAGATGACATGTCTCTTTCCTGTATAGGAAAAATGAGCATTGTATCCCCAGGTTTCCAAAGAAGGTTTCTCTCTCTGGATCTTAAACCTCCTTTTACTGGGTTGGATAATTTCTAACCTTTCCTGTACTTGCTAATTACTTTATTCATCTATTTCTGAAGTAAGGAAAACTCCTATCCCCCAGATGGAGCATCAGTGAGAGAGGGAGAGAGCAGGGGACAGGGTCTACTTCAAAACTGGGGCTTTAGTGGAGGATGCACCCCTCCTCATGTTGGAGCGTTTTCTCACCAGGCTGGGCACAGATGCCCACCAGCCTCCTACACTGCAGCGAATCTGAGGAGCAGAAGTCTTATTCCTGCTCCTTTCTGAAGCCCTTGCAGCCTACAAGCATTCATTCCAGAGATGTCTGGTGGGTGTCTGTCTTTTTTTTTTTTTTTTCCACATCTTTATTAGAGTATCATTGCTTTACAATGGTGTATTAGTTTCTGCTTTATAACAAAGTGAATCAGTTATACATATACATATGTTCCCATATCTCTTCCCTCTTGCGTCTCCCTCCCAACCCCCCCCATCCCACCTCTCTAGGTGGTCACAAACCACCAAGCTGATCTCCCTGTGCTATGCGGCTGCTTCCCATAGCTATCTATTTTATGTCTGTCTTTGACATGTTCACGCACTTCAGCTCCCATGAAGCCAACCAGACTGTTCCACATTCTATTCTAACAAGGTTTCTCTACTGGGCATGCCCTGTGCCAACTGTGTCACCCTCTGCTCTGGGAAGCTTGGGTATATGGAGTCACTGTTCTGGGTGGACTCAAGCAACAGCTATGGGAGGTTGCTCAGTGGTAAGGAAGCAGATAGAGCAGATGGAGACCCAGTGGCAGAGCACAAACCCGAGAATAGACATAATGGGTGCCAAACCAGCCTGGGACACGAGGGGGAGTAAGAAGGAGGCGGAATTTGCCTTTACTGGTCTTTTTAGCCGAGTTGGTGAAGCCACCCCCTCTCCTTTACCTGCTCCTTTCGTAGGGTCCAGTGCAAGTATCAGGAGTCCAGGATCCCCCTAAATGCAGGGCAATCTCCCCAAGTCTTCCTCCCCAGGGACTGCCTGCTTGTAAGCAAGACTGATTACAGACAGATAACATGGGGGAAGTGTAAAACAAAATAAGCTAAGTGCAAAGGGCAGATATGAAACAGATTTTTTTCCAGGGCTCCAACTGTGGTAGATATTATAAGCAGAACAGATTTCATATGGAAGACATTGACAAGGAATAAACATAGCACCCAAAGCTAGCGTTTTCAAGGATTTGCTTCTTTGAATGTAAGCGTTTAAAGAAAAAAAATCACATACTTATCAAACAATAGGCAGCAAAACCTCTCCCCCCAAATGGCAAAGGCAGATCAAACCTAGGTATGGGTTACCTGTGTTTGCAAGACCTGCTTCAAAAATCCCATTTCAATTTGCTATGAAAGCATGTGCTGCCCTAGCTTTCTAATCTATGTTGAACGCTCAAAGGTTAAAGAGACTTGGCTGAATTTGTCTTAAGATATACCCTTTGTTCTGATTCAATCATTTATTTGAATTTAATATTTTAAAGGACACTTCAAACAGACTTCACAAAGCCCCATTACCATCAGGGCCATATTTATTATTTAATATTTAACTGGGGAGATTTGTCAAAACCCTTAAGAATTAATGGTTACAAACTTGTGGAGTTAAAAGGTTTGTGGAGGAAACCATTTTCAAACAACAGGGGGACAATCCCCTTGTAGGCTGAGCCCCCGCAGACCGGGCCACCACCATAACGTGAATAAAATTTGTGATCTAGTGACATGTTGAACCCATCTCTCCAGAAAAAGCAGGAAGTGTAATTGCCTTTAAATAAATATTCTAATGTGCTTAACTTCTGAATTGTAAAGCTCAGCTTGTGCCTTAAGAAAGGAGGTGAGAGTGAGAGCAAAGCAACTTGAAAGGAAATTGCAAACAAACTGTTATTTCAGGTCTTCTACAAAGACACAGGAGAGAGTCCCAGAAGTTGGGATCAATCCAGCCACATTAAAATGTACCTTTGCCTAAAAGATCTTCAGACTTGGGGGAAAATGCTTTTTGATCTTCAGGATCCATAGCTTTATGATGCCAAATATCAAGAAGAAAATTCGAAGCCTGAATATCTATATATAGGTGAGTGGGTCATATTTTAGAGATGACAGATCATAGCGATCATTGAATTGTTCATTCAGATATTCCTGTGTCCTATGGACCAACAAGGCGGTCGGGTGGAATTTGTCATAGCTTTCGATGTCTTTACAGGGGTTCAATTATCTTGATTAACTGCCCCAACTATGCAAACTTCCTAAAAATAAAAATAGGTGAGGCTCTGTCAGCTACAGGCCAAGAACGTCATAGAATACACGTCAGACGTAATGCTGACCAGGTCCAGGTTGAGGAATGGAACGCCCAAGCTGCAATTTCAGGCTATAAAAGGATGCACTTAAGAAGGTTAGTCATCAGCAGAGCCTCACAAACACCCCCAGACTGACAAGAGTGGGGCTGTGGTAAAGGGTGGCCCATGGGAGCAAATCTCAATTTTATGAATAATGCCACAAAGTAGTGCAGTTTACAGGCCACATGCCTCTGTCTTAGCTTATACTTGGCCAGTTGAACGGCTAAGCCAATCTGGAGTAGCTGTAAGTGACACCGATAGAAACCATGATGGCCTAGGGGGCTGTCTCCCACCTCCAATATGGAGTAGCCAGAATGTCTAGGCAAGAGTGAGTGAAACAGTGGCCTCAAAACAGTGAAAAGACAGCCCCTGCCAGTGGCTTCAGAAAGTGTGAATGGGACTGACAATGGGTGTCATTCTGCAGCCTGGACCCCACATGGTAGGCCAGGTACTAAGTGACACACCGAAAAAAGCCACGGGCTGCAGAATGCAGAATTGCTTCTGGCTGTGTTTCCTACTCTGTCTTCTCAAGCATTTGGAACCTTTATCTGCCAAAATAAAACTGCAGAACATATAAGCTGTTTTTATTTCTTTTTGTCTAGAACTAAAATACACGTGAACAGGAATCTATAAAATTGCCAACGAAGCCATCATAATACTTAAAATAAACAAACATCTATATCTGCTCCTACTCCCAAAGGTGAAGATTCACCAGACATACGAAAAGATTCACTTGACCAAAAGGAGCAACAGAACCAAATTCCCAAAATGATATAGGTTTATGACAAGAAATTTTAAAAACTGTGTATTTGAAGCTGTGTATTAAGCATATATGACAATACATACTGTTGTAAATTCAGTATCTTTCAGAGTTGCATCTCTGCAAAGAAAACAAAAATCTGCTTCCAGAAGAGAATGCTGTCAGACAAAAAACAGGTTTTTGAAATGTAAAAGTACTAGTGAAGTGGTGAATAGCAGAAAATGGAATCTGTGAATGGGAACACTAGAGCTTCACCCAGAGAGCTCAGTGGAAGGCGATAAATACGGAGCAAGCAACAAGTGGAAAGATAAGTGACCCAGATGATCGATCCACAGGATGTAGTATGAGTATGATGAGAGAACAAAGAAAACAGCAATATGCAGGAGACATAATTATTTACGATTGAAATAACAACAGAAAGATTTCTGTGATGAAAAAAATGCTAAATGAACCTGGAGTTCATGGGTCCAGTACAAAAGGTAATGAAGAAAGGCACACACATACACAAACTCTAGTTATGGTTTTCCATTTGAAAGACAAAGAAAAAATATATATATATTTAGGCATGCGTAATTTTTTTTAAAAAAGGTAATCAGATTAGAACTCAAAGCCAGAAAATAATTGGGGTGAATATGTAAAGAAATTTTAAGAATAACAAAAACAGATTGCATGCCATTTATGATTGAAGACAAGAGAAACATTTTTTTCCTGATAAGCAAGGGCTATATACGTTTATCACCCATATGTTTTTTCTGAAAAATGTCCTCAAAAAAGTATTTCAGTTCATTGAGAAAGTAACAAAATAAAGCATTTAAATATTATATATGTAAAATGTTGTTTAAAAGAAATGGCAGTGAGCAATGAAGGCAGTAAAGTTCAGTTAACAGCTAAACAATTGCTAATATGATTATAAACAATGCAAATATCAAACATAATTCTTGAAAGAAGACATACAAATTGTATTTCAAGAAATGAATATAAAAACCCCAAATTATTTAAAGTCAACTGAGTATAGGAGATGGGAAGAGACAATAAAAGCAGAAATATCTACTCTGGGAGGAAAGCGAAGGTGGGGAAATTAGCAGAAACTGATTAAACCCTAACGCTGATAAAGATGAATTCAAATATTTTCAATAAAAAGAGAATGACTATTTGAGAACAATAAGTTTAGAAATCTCAAACCACTACTTGAAAGAAATGTAAGCAACAAAGATAACAAAGGAAAAGGGAAGATTGACAACAAAATAGGATGACATATAAATATAAAAAAGATTGAACTGTAAACAATTCAAAATATCCCATAACATGGGACTAGTTGAATAAATTACGGAATATCCATGCCCACAATGAATACTCTGCAGTCATAAAAATGAGGTGCATTTTGAAAAACTGACACCAGTAAGTACAGATATGCACACGCATGTGCGTGCGCACACACACACACACACACACACCCCAATACGGAGAGACTGACTCCACTTTTGTTAAACAGATACAAGGTGACACTCAGAGTATTTATCAATCTATACAGCACTGATTCTTTTCTTTTTTCCACTGAAGCAAAATTGCTTTACAATGTTGTGTTAGTTTCTGCTATACAATGAAGTGAATCAGCTATATATACACCTATATCCCCTCTGTCTTGGACCTCCCTCTCACCCCGCCCCATCCCACCCATCTAGGTCATCACAGAGCACCAATATACAGCATTGATTCTGACCAATCAGAATAAGCCTTAAACAAGTGATCCAGCTGCAGCATCAGTGCAAACCCCAGGAATGATAGAGATATATCCGTAGAGAAGTATGAATGTATATAGATCCTAACAGTTCTAGATGTAGCTATACATAAAAATCAGGAAGGGTAGAACCCTAAATATTTACAGTAAAAATCAGGAAGGGCAGAACCCTAAATATTTACAGTGGTCATCTTTGGATTGTAAGATTAAGGGTGATTTTTATTTTTCTTTATGCTAAACCATGAATATAAAATAATAGTTTTTAAAGGGCAAGGATTTTAAATTGCTTTTCCTAGAAAGCAATTGCATTCCTTCTCATATGCTGTGGCACGTGTTTTCAGAAGAGGTGGCTACAGTGTGGGTGTACAGAACACAAAGTGCCTTACCATAAGCCAGTCGGTCATGCTGGGGCACGAAGTGTTCAACCTCAGTTCATTAGCATCATCCTTTACCTACAGCTGATTGCTAAAAAATGTGAGGCCAAAACCAAAACTCAATAACTTCTTATCTAAAACATGGGTTAGGAAAAGTAATCTATTGAAAAAATATCTTTTTTCCTAAAAAATATGACAAATATAAAACACATCTAGTATGTGGCATAGGGTTTTTAATTTAATTATCTGAAGAAACATTTTTTTCCATTTCACCTTCATAAAGCATTTATTAATAGCATTTATTTTCTTCTTTCAGATGGAATTTTGAAGGTTCAGTTCTCCAGATTTGGGCCATCCCCTTTCACATTCTTAAAATCTGCATCATGATTCACTTTTATGGGACTAATTAGGTTCTAAGATACTGCACTCAGGCTCTCACATTAAATAAATAATTAGCCCAGCTCTCCCCTTTGGGACCTGTAGAGCACAGCTATGTACCCTCCAGAGTGGAAGGGTTTGAGTTCTCCCATGCACATAAACTCACTTGGTAAGGTGGCTGACTGGCTTTTCTGAAGGCTGTTCTGAGATCAGCAGATTGAAGGCTTCTGCTGAAGAATTGTTAATCATCCAGTGCAAGCCATGAAACAATCAAAAGACTGTCTCATCTTTGAGAAAGTAATCTCCAAATTGTGTTCATATCAAAATAGAAAATAAGAGAAGTGAGCTGCGCTGGGGAAGATGAGGCTGTTACAAGCATGGGAAACACTTGGGCTCCACCAGTCAACCAACAAGCAGTTGTTGTGTACAGACTATCGGGCAGCATTGTCCTTGCTGACGGGGTATATACAAAGCAATAAGTTATTTACAGTTTATTAACATACATGGAAATACAATAAGAAGGGAAAGGCATTTCAGAGAGAGGATGAGATTGGTTTCAAGTAAGTTGTGCTGGAAATGAACACAGATTATTTAAGAATGACTTTTAAGTGCTCTGTCAGTGATTTAAAACATGGCACTAGGCACCCAGCCAGATAGCCACCTACTAGTGGCAGTTGAAACTTTGAGAAGAGATTGAACTCAGGGAGGAAAGTTTAAAGAGAGAAGAGGAGGGGATAAAGTAGGAGCCCTGGAATCAGCTCATGTGTGGAGTGGAAAGAAGAGACGGGAAGGAGGCCCGTTGCTCGGCAAACAATGGAAGTATGATGCAGAAAGGCAGTGAGGATTTGTGCATTCTCTAGGCTAATCAAATGCTTGGATCATCTGTCCAACCACCTCCTCTGCTGGCAGCCCTCTGGGTCCTGGACCTTGGTTACACCTTCCCTTTGGTGCCCTGCAATCTAATTGGTCATCTACATTGGCTGCTTCCTGTTCCCTTTTCTCCATCCCTGCTTCTCTTCCCCACTTTCTACCTCCCTCATTTAGTCCCTTGGTTTGTATTCTCATTTGCTATCATTCATACATCTTACTTTCTCCTGTTCTGTACCTTGGGCACGTGACTGATTTGGGAGAATGAAGTTAATATTAGTCTTATTTTTGTTAAATGCTTTACATATACAGACATTTCTGAAGCCTTAGAAAACCTTCCAAAGCACTTGCAAAATATTTCTATGAACTGGAACAACGTGAAGGCTTAGCACGAGAGGCCACCATGGCACAAAAGCCTAAGAAAACAGGGTAGGAAAAGCAAAATGGGTTCTTACTGATGACTAACATTGGCACAGCCCTATACACATTGCTTTTACAATTGTGGTCTCCTTTTACCCTCAACATAAAGCCATGAGATGGTGAAAAGAAAAATAATAATGACGATGCTGAGAATAAGAATAACAAACAACAATACTAAGGACTTTTCACTAATTATCTGTTACTCCTCACAACCACGTATGAGAAAGGGAGCACTGTTACCTCCACTTTGCCGATGAGAAAACTGAGGAATTGAGATTTCAAGTAGTATGTAGCCTTTGATCCAGCAGTTCTATTTTCAGGTATCATCCTGCAGATCTACCTCCATATGGGCAAAGTGTTGTGAGTACAAGAATATTAATTGCAGCCTTATTAGTAGTAGTTGAAAATTGGAAACAACTGAAAGGGCCATCAATTGGTGGCTAATACAAGTAAATTACTGTACTCTCATACAATGTGAAACATTCATGCTTAAAAAGTACAAGGTAGGGCTTCCCTGGTGGCGCAGTGGTTGGGAATCCGCCTGCCAATGCAGGGGACACGGGTTCAAGCCCTGGTCTGTGAGGATCCCACATGCCGCGGAGCGCCACAACTACTGAGCCTGCACTCTAGAGCCCGCGAGACACAACTATTGAGCCTGTGCTCTAGAGCCTGCGAGCCCAACTACTGAAGCCCATGCTACTGAAGCCCGTGCTCTACAACGAGAGAAGCCACCACAATGAGGAGCCCGCGCACCTCAACGAGGAGTGGCCCCCGCTCGCCACAGCTGGAGAAAGCCCACGCGCAGCAACGAAGACCAAAAATAAATAAATAAATAAATAAATATAAAAAGTACAAAGTAGTTTAAGAGTAAGATGCAGAAGAGGGTCATGGTATGCTATCATTCGTGTGTGGGGAAATACACACACACACAAGTACAGTGACTGTCACTGAAGTACACACAGGAATTAATTGTTGCCACTGGGGAAGGGACAGAGAGGCTAGGGGTCAGGGAAGGAGACTAACTTTTTATTGAATATCTTGTGCACTTTTTGAATTTTGTACCATGTACATGTACCCTCTATTCCAATTCTTTAAAAACATTTCAGAAGTAAATAATTTTTATAAGTAATAAAAAGTACAGTCACATAGAGAGCAACTGAGGGCGTGAGGACTGCATGCTAACTGCAAAGGCCTGGCGTCCACCACAGCGCTGATGAGGAATCCACCACGCCTGTTTTCACGGATGAAGAAACTGACACCATGAGGTTAAATGGCTTGCCCAAGATTACAATTGCCCAGCTGTAATGATAGCAGTTTCCTTTTTATTGCTCAATCATCAAATCCCACATGGAGAAGGCACAATAGAGAGGAAAGAGCATGGGGAATTAAAATAGAAATTTCTTTCTGAGAAGAAGGAAATGAAGGGACATTTAACACATGAGGATTTAAATTTTTTTTTTTTTTTTTTTTTGCGGTACGCGGGCCTCTCACTGCTGTGGCCTCTCCCGTTGCGGAGCACAGGCTCCAGACGCGCAGGCTCAGCGGCCATGGCTCACGGGCCCAGCCGCTCCGCGGCATGTGGGATCCTCCCGGACCGGGGCACGAACCCGTGTCCCCTGCATCGGCAGGCGGACTCCCAACCACTGCGCCACCAGGGAAGCCCGAGGATTTAAATCTTAACCACCATGGCTCCCTCCCCCCATCTCCTAATCAGTATCACTTGGCACCTACCCAATAATAAAGGCAAGACTGTACATGAATAAGTTATTGTCACCTTAAATAGACTTGAGGTTCTTGAAGGCTGCAGCCATTCATTCATTCACTCAATCATTCAGCAAATACTTATTGATTGTTCTATCTGGCCAAAGAACAGACACAGCCTCTTATCCTCAGAGAATTCAAAGGCTAAGTGGGAGAGACTGTTTCTCATATGTCACTCTATCCCCCAAGATGGGTCGTTAGAAACATAGTAGGTCACCAAAAAGAATTTGCTAAATAAATAAGTCTGAATGAGTACAATATCCCTCCTAAACATTGGGAAAGATAGTTTCCTCTCCTAAGAGCTACTCCTCACCTTGTCCTGAACCCCCTTCCCCATGATACAGTCCTTCACTGAGTCTCTAAACCAGAATGATAAAACTTTTCATTCAAGGGCATGGAAATCAAGATGGTAACTTTGGCTTAAAACAACAATAACAACAAAAACCCTGAAAATATTGGATCCCAAGCTACAGTGTTTCAGCAAAGAAATGTGATTCCCTTTCTATATTCTCATTTTATTTTTAAGTGTTTTGCTGCAAAGTGGGTGAACTGTCGAGCTCCATGTCACAGCCTGCAGCACAGCAAACTGGCGTTTTCTGAAGCCCGTAATGTGATAATTAAATTGCTAACAGGCACCTTAGTGATGGCATTTGCTGAAGATGTGAAAGCCCTCTCACAATTGCACCTTCCTGGAGGGGACTAGTCTGGGAGCACAGTGATCAACTCAGGATGTCTTTTTTTATATATATTTTCTTCCATGAGTACATTAAATTTTTATGTGGAGTGAAATGGGACAGGACTTGTTTCCCTTCCACTGCACAATGATTTATTACCCAAAAAAGACCGCAGAACTAATTAGCAGAGTAATTAATTAATATAAATTTGCATATTTGCATTTGCAATTAGTGCAGCCGACTGATTAGTCTGAAAATGAGAAGTTTGACTCATTAGATGTTAGTGTCTGCTGGACCAGAAAGCGGCTGCCAGATGAGGCGGAAAAGGGTGGAATAAGCATGCGTGTTTCTTTTGTTAGAAGAATGGAGAATATGCTCAAATATCTGGGGCCAGACATCAGGGTTCGCAATTTTTTAAAAAAAGTAGTAAATTATTTGCTTCCATTTCTGCTACTCAATGTTCCTTGCCCTTTTGCCTACAGCAAGTTATTCCAACCAACCCTGGAAGTCAATGTGCCCCTCAGACCGGGCTCCTCCTATTCCCCAAAGGCAGAGGGGTCTCTGTTGTTTGTGGGTGAGTGGGAAATCTGTCCTGGTTTGATGTCCCAGGAATTTGACTCCTGCACTCAATTCAGTGGTTCTGTCAAAACAGTTCTCTAGTGCTGATGAGGACCCTCAGGGGACTGTGAGCCTTCACTACCTTCCCTTCAGGGGGTTCAGATTGCCTTCTCTTTGTTCCTCCAGCTGATAGCTGAGCTCAAAGCTCTCCTATCTAGTTGACTGAGTGAATCCATTTTTGCAGAATGACACGGGGCAAATAAACTATAAACATACGCACAGACACGTAGACACACAGACTTCAAATAAGACATTAAGCACCCACAGTAAAATGAGGGACCTGCTCAAATATTTCCAGGGAGGTTGGGGAATCAGGTGAATACGAAATAGCATCTTGATTTGACTTCATTAAATATATTTTCAGGGTAAGGATGCACATCGCAACAGGAGAGAGCCTGATTTGGGATGAATGCTTTTTTTTGTAATAAGGGATACATTTAGTCTCAAATCAAACCAAAACGGAAATAAAAAATTATTTCATTTGTTTTCTTAACATTCTTTCTAAAACTGAAATGAATTGTATATACTTTCCTTGGTGTTCGTATACCTTTTACAGATGCCAAAAGAAATTTCTGAAAATATGTCGCTTTAGCTCAATCCTACAGATTCTTTGTAGATGAAAATTACCATTGAGCTTTGTTAATTTATTAGATAACTTTCTAAACCACACAATTAGTGTTGTTGTGGGTCAAATCCTGTCCTCAGGAGCTGGAGAGATTCTAGAGAGGAAATATACATGCATATTACATCAGAGTTGTACTTTTATTCGTCCCATCTCTTTCTTTTGCATAATATTTTCCAGGTTCAAATAACATCCAATGCCTCCCCCACTCCAAACCCTAAGCCAGGGCCTCTGCCTTGCACATTCCAGGGGACAGCCATCCCATAGTGGCCCTACTTGTCCTTCAAAGCTCCCTCAGACCTCACCTCCCCAACTCTGCCCACACAGCAATTTCCTTGCTACATCTTTTGTCCTCCAAAGCACCTGGTCCTCGCCCCTGACACACTGCTTGCCAGACAGTTTTCCAACCATTTCTTTATACCTTCGCCTCATTTCTTAGACTGATCAATTTTTTGACATAGCTGTCTTATACTTGCATCTTTGTATCCCAGAGCCTGGCATACTACCTGGTACATAGTAAAAAATAAATAAATGCTTGTTAAATCACTGCATGGATGAATTAATGAAGGCATTTATGGTTTGGTTATAGAATACATTCATCAAGGGATTTGCATACAATTCATTTGTCTTGGTTTTTCCCTCTCTCAGTGCTTAAGGGAAAACCTCTGGTGCTTAACTGTTTGGCATTTTACAAAAAAAATTACTGATTTTTTGCATATAAGTTCAAAATAAAGACTTAAACAAGTAGCTTGAGTATTATTTTCAACCATAACCTAAAGGTAACATATGACCAATAGTCCTAAAGAATTGGAGCTGGTGAGTAGGATTAAAAACAAATGTAAAAAATTTAGTGGTGAGGCAAAGGCTTAATGTGGTATTTGAATCTACAATGAAAGGAAACAAGTTTATTTTGATCAGTTATCAAATTTTGTTTTTGTTTGTGTGTATGTTTTGCTGTCAGTTATACAGTCTTTCCTTGGTAGACCCTAATCAGGTCTTTTTCAGCAATGTACTCTCCTGTCCCCAGGGCAGGCATCTAGCACAATGGCTGTAATATGGGGGCAACTTGATCAAGGCAAAATAGACCTTAATAAGATCACGTGGAACTTAACTAGATATTACTTCCTAACATCTATACAGATGTCACCATAGATCCTAAGATACATTGAGAGCAAATTCTTGGTTATAAACTTTTCCTTTGCCTACAAATTTTACACACAAATACTATACTGGTAGTCACTCAGTCACTTATGTATTTGTTGGTCTGAGTGTTTTAAATTTATTCTCCACTTACCTCCAAGATTTGAGGTAGCAATTGAGCTGAACATTTTTAAATCCTTTGTAGAGCAATTCGCCATTTAGAAAGATTCCTTGTTTCCTAACAGTGCCATAATACATATGATGAAATGTATCTTTATATTTGTTTCTATAAACTGCATGGTTTATTTTCCGGAAATGTACCACAGATATATTGAGAGGATACCAGCAACGATAATGGATGGCAATACCTTCTGTCTTTATCACTGGAATAGAGGGAAAATCAAGTCATATCTCAGAAAATGTACGGTAGGAATTGCTATAATTGTCCGTTCCATATTTGCTCGCTGAGAAAATGAGTAGTGATTTTTATACTTGTTGGAAAACATAAATTAAGATTTGCTTATCCATTTAGCCATCTCCAAATGAGACATGAAAATACAGACTCATGTATGACTACAGTCCAAACATGGCATTTCTTCTGTACTAAGACTTTGGGTTTTTGTCTTTGTGATTTAATTTCCTATTCAGACAGTGACCAGAAACAAAAGAGGTTTCACTGTGAGGGTTGGTCTTTATAGTAGAAAGTTACAACCCAAAGGGACAAACAGCTCTGGTAATGGCAGAAACTTTTTTGCGTCCTGCTAACTTAAGCTGATTCTTTAAAAGAATCATGCTAGATCACTAGTCCATTAGGTGAATTAAACACTTTGGCTATTTTAGTAAAACACATTGCAGGCTTTTAACATTGTTTTTTGAAAAGGGAGACACTTACGCCCCATGTAGAGCCCAAGTCTTCAGCAACTGCACTTCTCTGTGGGTTTTGCCTCCCTGGAATACTCACTGACAGGCAGGCCCCTTCTGACCACCGACCTCTAACATTTCAAATAGTATTTTGTGAATTCATCCTCTCTCTTTCACAAACTATAAGGTTTAATAGCGATTAACACTAGACCACAGCATTTTCAAATTAATGATAGCCCTGCCCGTTCTAATTGGTATTCTAATTAGCCCAACTGATTCAACTAATTAAGAACATTAAACTTTTTAACAAAGGCTAGCTTGCTTTGTGTGTTGTAAAATGGAATCTAAGAGGAGTGGAGATGGTGGGGGGCAAGGGGGGTAAGAACAAACCTGGATTTCCATTACAGACCCGGAGCAGGGGGGATGGGCTGATGCTCCCCTTGATGGGGGGAAGGGTCACAGCAGCCTTGGTATTCAAGAAGGGTGAGAACAGGTTCATGCAGCGATGGTACCCTGAGACTTCTCATAAGTGGTATTAAGGGCAAACCAGCTCTGTGGTGGTTCACAATGAAGTGGAACCATAAACCATCCAGCTTTATACACAGTGTGACCTTTGTTACAAGGAAGGAGACTGGGGCTGCGCAACTGAATGTCTGCAATTTCAAAATGTGTTTAATTGAAATCTCCTATTTTCAAAAGCACTCTGTGCTCTGGTAAACTTGGCAATGGAGCAAGCAGAGCAGTGCAGGCTATCCTGGGGGCTGTGGCCGGAGTTACAGTGAAAATCAAAATCGTAGTGTCACACTTGACTCCCCTATTTTACTCACATTCCTCATCCAATTTGCTAGTAGATTCTGTGAGCCCTTCCTTTAAAATAGATCCAAATTCTGGTGACCTCTCTCACTTCCTAGACAGAACCCCTTTTATCCTAGCCACCAGGGCCAAAATGTAAGGGGATGCTTACCCTTAGGGTGGTACACCAGCGCTCACGTGACCCTAAGGGTGAGTGCCTCCCTCAGCTTAGGATCCCAGGTGCCCCCTCACTTCCCCTCCATCACAGCCCTGCACCCACCATGTCTATCACCTGACACCTGCCATACTTTTGCCCTCTTCGCCAGCAGCAGCTCAAGGCCCTCCAATGACTGACTGCCTATCACACTTAAGAGAAAGTCTGAAATCCTCACCAAGGCTCACCAGGCCCTACGTGGTCCACAACTAGATGCCTCTTTGGCAATCTCTCATATTTTTCTCTTCCTTGGTCACTGCATTCCTGGCATGAGGGCTTCCGGGGGTGAACCAAGTTTGGGGTGGTGGTCCACCACAGGTGCATGCCAGAGGGGGTGCACTGTCTGCAGAGAATTTTATTTTATTTTAATTTTTTTACCTTTTTTTTTACTTTTTTTTATTTTATTTTTTTTTGCAGAGAATTTTAAAAGGTTTAAAATAATGACATAGTCTATCTGCTTTCTATAATCTCCATTTTACTGGCAATTCTAAACCATGCCAGTGAAAATACTGTCTGCAAAAAACAATCTCTTGTTCTTCTAAGTCTGTGCTGTCCAATATAGTAGCTATTGAGCCCTTAAAATGTGACTGGAGTAATTGGGAAACTAAATTGTTCATGTTTAAATTTTAATTTAAAGTTAATTAACTTAAAATTTCAAACTCCAACTACCAGAAAACTTTTAAGAATGTTTTCTAACAACTTGTGAATCTATTTTTCAACTGTAAATTTTATGAAATCTAAATACAGATCAAATATTTCTGATGAAAATTTAGCATAGAAATGGAGACATGCTGTAATGTAAAATATACACCAGATTTCTAACAGCCCAAAAATAAAGAATGTAAAACACCTCATTAATGAATTTTTATATTGAATACCAGTTGAAATGGTAATGGTTTGGTTATATTGGAAGAATTCAAATATCTTATTAAAATTAATTTCATCTGTTTCTTTTTGCCTTTTTTTTTTTTTTTACTATGGATACCAGAAAATTTTAAATGACTTGTGTGGTTCACATTATATTTCTATTGGAAAGTGCTGGTCTAAGTTCTAAACCAGGATATGCAAATTTCTACCTATAGGCAAAATTCAGTCCACCACCTATTTTTGCACAAGCCAAGAGCTAAGAATGGTTTTGCCTTTTAAAATAGTTGAAAAATATCAAAAGAAGAACCAATATTTCACAACATGTAAAGACTGTATGAAATTCAAGTTTCATAAATGGAGTTTTATTGGAACACAGCCACACCCATTTGTTTATATATTGCATAAGGCTGCTTTCACATTACGATAGTAAAAGAGACCCTATGACCTGCAAAAAAAAGCCTTTAAATTTTTACTGCTTCGCCTTTGAGAGAAAAGTTTCTCCACCTCTGTTCTAAAGAATTGGTTCAGTTGTTCTTGTGTTTTAATATATGTTCGAAAGGGATGTAAATTCAGAAAACTCCTAGTTACATAGTTGGCCCCTGACACACACACACAGAGCTACGAGCCAGTCACGAAGATACTAAGAAAAAAAGGCACAGATACTTTACAGGATTATTGTGACAATTAGATAATGGAATAAAGTACCCAATAGAGCCTAACACTTAGTAAGCACCAAATGAATGCCCTTGAGCCCAAAAACAGTCTCCAAAGGGACTTATCACAGACTTCCCTGGCGGTCCAGTGGTAAAGACTTCACGTGCTTCCACTGCAGGGGGCACAGGTTCGACCTCTGGTCAGGGAACTAAGAACCCACAAGCCGTGTGGCCAAAAAACCAACCAAACAAACAAACACAAACACACACACACACACACAAAGGGGCTAATCACAGTCCAAGAGAAGAGACAGACAGGTAAGCAGGCAGTTACAATTCTTTGTGCAAGTGTACCAGTCCAGGTACTTATAAGGAGGCATCTAACATAGTCTGGGGAAAGGTATCAATTAATGAGCCCTCAGACTGACTCTGGTATTACTAAGGGACCACTTTTGCAATATAATCATCACTCATCCCCAGTTCTGAAATTTCTGTGCATTAAAGTTTGTCAGTACTCTTAGTGATAAGTGACAGAAACTTAAACCAGAAATTTTAAAGTGAACTTATTGTTTCCATAACTAAAAGTCTGGGGTAGCTTGCTTCAGACATGGCTTGATCCAGGTGTTCAAACACTGCCGTTAGGGATCTGCTCCTCACCATGTCTTGGCCTCTCTCCCTCTGTGAGTGCATCTTTCTCCAACAGCCTCTCCTCAGGAGTAGCCAAGATGGCACTAGCAGCTCCAGGCTGACATTCTTCCAGCTCAGCAGCCTCAGTGGAAAAAAAGTTCTTTTCCAATAGTTCCATCAAAAGCCTGGGGCTGATTCTCATTGGGCTTACTCGGGTCCTGTGCTGATCCCCAAGCAAGCACTCCATCCAGGGAATGGAATTGTTGACTGGCCCCTGGGTCTAACCTATCTCCAGAGGTGGAGTTAGGACCACAAAAAGCATGCGGATTGAAGAGGGCTCATCTGCCAAAGAAAAGAAGAGCATTTTGCCAAAATATAAAGAAATGACTCTTGGCACTCAGAAACAGATGGCCACTACAAGTAAGCAAAAATTCAAAAAAATAAATCAACAGTGGTCCAGAAACTTAAGAAAATAACTAAAGCTGTGATTTGTTAAATAAGAACAGCCTCTTTTGCATTATTCAGAAGTTATGATTAACCAAGTAACTGTTTGCATATGGAGAAAGGAAAAACATATAGCAGATAAATTAGCAGATAAAATACGTTTGGCCACAATTATTTTTTAGAATTTGCCTTTCTTAAAACAAACACTCATCTGAAATAAGTATAATTCTAATGACAAATAGATTATCTTACATTTTTCATTTCCATTTGAAGTATTCTTAAAGAATGATTCTAGATTTTGTGCCAGCCATTTCCAAGAAATCATATTTATTCATTGGGGTGTATGTATGTGTCTATGTAATATGTATGTAGCTCTGTGTTTGAGTTGTAGAACAGAAATAAATGAAGAAAATGTTTCCCTTTTTAAACTATGTTTTAAAGTAAATAATGATAGAGCATAATTTTTCATCACCATTTGTCAGGCCAGGGTTAGGGCTGTGTGAGTGAGCACTCACCCCAGAACAAAATTTAAGGGGGTGCCTGTAATGGAGTAAATGTCTACACCCCCAAAAAATTGTAGTTGAAGCCCTAACTCCCAATGTGATGGTTTTTGGAGATGGGGCCTTTGGGATGTAAATAGGGTTAGATTAAGTCATGGGGTTGTGTCCCTTATGATAGGATAAGTGGCCTTATGAGATGAGGAAGAGATCTCTCTCTCTCTCCCTCTCTCTCTGTCTCCTTCACTCTTCCAGTATGTGCAACAAAGAAAGGTCATGTGAGGACACCGTGAGCAGGTGGCCGTCTGCAGGCCAGGAAGAGAGCCTTCCTCCACCAGAGACTGAATTTACTGGCACATTGATCTTGGACTTCCAGCTTCCAGAACTGTGAGAAGTAAATTTCTGTTGTTTAAGCCACCCAGTCTTGGTTTCTGTGTTATAGCAGCCTGAGCAGACTAAGATAGCATCAAAATCAATATAAATAACATTTTAATACGAGGTTTTTAAAATTCAAAATTAATGCAAAAAATCCACAATAAATAAAATATCAAAATTCTATGTCTTCCGGGGCCCAATCTAGTTACCCTGCTTCTGCTTATGACTTCTTGGTAACTATGAAGATAGTTTTGATTATTAGCCTTTGAAAACTCTTTCTGGGGTTTCCTGGGTGAAGACTCTCAGTGTCTCGACACTGAGGATGGTGCTCCCACGGGGCTGACTTTCACGGGTGTGCCACCTGAGCGGGCACTCACTCAGAAAGACCCTGCACTCAGAAGGGCCCCATGCCTGGTTTAATGATCTATTGTTGCCATCTTGAAATTCTTATTAATTTCTGAACTAGGGTCCCTGCATCCTCAATTGATTCTCAGCCCCACTAATTACGTGGCTGGCCCTGTACACCTGCTTTAGGTGCCCTTCATTCAACAATAAGATAAAATTCATGATAGAGAAGATGTGGTACATATACACAAAGGAATACTCAGCTATAAAAAAGAATGAAATAATGCCATTTGCAGCAACGTGGATGAACTTAAAGATTATCATACTAAATGAAGTAAGTCAGAAAGAGAAAGACAAATACCATATGATAGCACTTAAATATGGAATCTCAAATATGACACAAAAGAACATGTCTATGAAAGAGAAACAGATTCACAGACATAGAGAACAAACTTGTGGTTGCCAAGTCTGAGGGGATGTAGGGAGGGAAGGATTGGGAGTTTGAGATTAGCAGATGTGCACTATTATATATGGAATTGACAAACAACAAGGTCCTACTGTATAGCACAGGGAACTACATTTGATATTCCATAATAGACCATAAAGGAAAAGAAATATATATCTGAATCACTTTGCTGTACAGCGGAAATTAACACAACATTGTAAATCAACTATACTCTAGCTCTAACTAAACCTACCCCAGGCACAAAGGGAGACTGTGAAACACTTGAGATAAAAGAGAAAGCTGCATTTCACCCTGCAATGTACAACTCATCACAGAAGCCAGTAAGAGCAAAACAGGAAAGGAAAGTAAATCAGTGAAGCAGGTTCAAAATACCCATCACACTCATCATAAATAAAAGCATATTGGCCCTTGGCAGGATACTATGTGTATCCCATCAGAAATTCCAGTTCTGCAAGATACTCCAGGAAGAAAGGAAGTCACTCATAGTGGTCTAACAAATTTGGGACATGCTCCTCTGCTCTTGGACATTGTAATGTGATTGGGCATATGGAAGAAAATCAAGAGAGCCCACTTGAAAGAAAATACCTTAGACCACACAACTCCTTTCCTTGTGATTCCCATTAACAGTCTACAGAGCATTCTTTGGAAAACACTTTATTAGTGCATAGCATGTTAACCAGAAAGTGTGTTTTACGAGGAAAAAGCGACTTGGGGTTCCAAGAATAAAGGAAGCATATAGAGTTGCCAGGTAAAATATAGGACGCCCAGTTAAATCTGAATTTCAGAAAGACAATGAATACTTTTCAGTATGTTTGTCCCATACATAAATATGTCTGAAATTCAAATTCAACTAGGTGTCCTGCATTTTTATTTGCTAAATCTGGCAATCTTAGTAGTATACCCATTCTGCCATGTCCTCCAACCAGGTGTATTTCATATGGAGAGTGGGTGGCTTATGAAAACTGGAAGTTGAAGGAAATAAAAGAGGCAGACACTTCTAAAAGGTATTCCTAAGGTCCTTGTACGTTAACGGGTAACTCCCAAAGCACAGAGATTCTCAACCATGTGGAGGTTTAAAAAGTGCTGTTGGCAAGGCCCTATCTCCAATGACAGGTGAATACGTCGATTTATCCATTAAGCACAGTACACAAGAATAAAAAACATAAACATATATATGTTTATATATATTATTGTATATATATATAAACATATATATAATTATTCATATAATAATACAATCCATCTTGGATTATACTTCTTATATAGCAACACAATCACCAAGTATAATTTTTATAATTTGTATTATTCTTTTATGGAGGACAGGACCTACAAAAGCACAGTATCTAGGGCCCACAAAAGTCATAACTCCATGCTGCCCAGACATTCTGAATTAAACGCCACACCACCTCATCTATACAATTCTCACTTTTTATTTAGTTATGACTAGAATTCTCATGGAAGATAAAGTTTTGCAGTCTCCTGAGGAATAGTTAAAAACCAAGTTCTCAAAGACCTCACGAGTTACATTTCAAAATTTCCTTTTCAATCTGCTCTTTCCTATTGTAGAAAAATTATAATTCTTCCAGGTAAGAATGTTAATTTCATCCACATTTCCAATGGGCTATTATGTTTTTACTGCCATCACTACCAAAAATGTCTAGGATCATTTCAAACCTGAAAGAGACAGACTTCTTCTATGGAGTCTTATAAATCAGGGGTCCCCGGGTCCCCGGGGCCATGGACTGGTATCAGTCCGAGGCCTGTTAGGAACTGGGCTACACAGCAGGAGGTGAGCCGTGGGTGAGCGAGCAAAGTTTCACCTGCCACTCCCCACCGCTCTCCATCGCTCGCATTCGCATTGCCACCTGATCCATCCCCCCGCCCCGACCCCGTCCATGGAAAAACTGTCTTCCACGAAACCGGTCCCTGGTGCCAAAAAGGTTGGGGACCGCTGTTATAAATGACTCTTACCCCCCACTACTTTAGGGATGTGTCTACATGAGTCTAAATGCCCCTAAAGACCAGGAGTCTTTTAAGGACAGGCACCGTGTTCTACTGGTTTATCATGCTAGACATTCAATAATCGCAGCTGTTAAGTACATGCCATCTTTAGGTGTCCTGTCTGGCCTTTAATTCCAAATACGTAATATATTCACTTACTTCTGTTTCATTTTCTTCCCTGATTCTCTCTCAGCCCCCTCCCAACGTGGATTGTTTGTAAGAGACATGCTAATCTGGAAGGATTTTTGCTTTGGAGAAGAGGATCGTTATTATTATCGTGGATTTCCCATTCCTTATCAGTCCACCAAACGTATGCGCTGCCTCAGCAGCCAAGTAACCAGCAGGGCCAGATGGAGCATGACGGAGGACGGTCCCTTCCATTCTTTTTTATATCAATATCTCCCAAAAAAGTAACAGGGGGAAAAGTAGAGCTGGCGTACTGCAAGTTATCATCGCCACTAACAAGCCAAACTTATATCCTGTGAATGGTAGAAAAATCCAGCCTGGGGAATGCTTAATCTTTGAATCAAAGAGATAATGATATATTTCCTGCAGAAAATGACACTGGCCAATAAGAGAATTCAAAGCCATGTGCCACAATCTGAGACTGGATCTTGTACCAGTATTGGTGGCCAAAATGAACGGCAAACTGCTTCGTGAAATAGTTACTCTAGCTTTTGAAAGAAGTAATTAGCACTGCAGCAGACTTTTTGGATTAAAAAAAAAAATAGGAAGGAGATATCTGGGTTCAATCTTCACACATAGGCTGAATAAAATTACTGATCATTTTTGCCACCTCAGAGCCTCATGCTTTCCAAAGGATTTTTTCCTGCTTAAGGACTTATATAATCTACCATTTAACTTATGGTATGTGAGGCATGAAGCTCTCTGTCACTGACTTATTACCTCATTGCTTAGCCATGGTGTTAATGAAGAAAAGATTACAGCTTTGATTGACAGATGGGCCTCATTGCTCTAAGGTGAGCAGTCAAATGTGCTATGACTACAGTTGATCAATTCAATTCTACTATCAATATTGACTGAGTCCCTACTAAGTACAAATCAGCGTGTGTGTGTGACGTAGGGACTGCAAAACAGAATGAAACAAACAGAAATCCGAGACAGTTTTTGTCCTCACGATCTAGCTGGGGAGACAGATGCATTCACAAATAGCTCCACTACAAAGTAAATTATGCTACGCACAATAATAGAACCACAAAGTGTAGTGGGAAATCAGAGGAGAAAGATTAATTCCAACCATGAGGATGTGAATGGATCGCCATGAATTTACTACCACCCCAGGAACAACAACTTACCACATATGTTATGATAACAGTGGGTTCGGATTGCTATTTTAAAACACAAATGAAAAATATACTCTAATTAGATGAGATTTGCCAGCCAAACAGAGCAAACCAACCAAAAGTCTAAAATACAAGAAGACAAATAATGATTTGGGCTTTTTCATTTTGTGTAGGATTAGTTCGCTGATTATTCTATTGCTATAGGTGTAAACAATGATTTTTTTTTAGTGTGATCTAGGGGTTATAAGTTCTACCTGTATATGGCAGATCTTGGGACAAATACATGTGGTCTCTGGGGGGTGACTGGATTGTGCCTGTGTGCGTTCGAATCCGTGGCATTAGCAAAGTTAGCCTTTTAATCTAATGCTTTAGTTTCCAAAGTCACCTCATGGCCTTATATCTGCAAGCATGTAAACATTAGGACTAAAAATGCTTTTTGTCCGTTTATTGTCTGGGTGTGTAGTGTATTCCTTCCATCAAAGCCACTAAGAAATTCAAAAGTAGGTGGAGACAAAGTGCAAAGTCTTCAGTGTTTCTATAGGAAAGAAATGGAGTATTCATAGCAGAGAAGCTCAGGTCCCTTAAATATTTGCAGCCTGGCTCAACCTTCCCTCAGATGGTATTTGTCTTTAACACTTTGCTATACTTCCTGGCCCAAGGAGCTAAATTTGTAAACGAAAGGATATAACGTTTTCAAAATAATTGAGTTCATTGAAAACATAATATGTGCTCTCCACCTATAACCCGAATGCTTGGAAAACCGGAGTACATTGCCATAGACGTGAGCCTTTCCTTCACAAAGAGTTGAGGAATTATTTCACATAAATGCCTTATTTTTAACCTCCCCCCATTTTTATTTTAAAATAATCCAGCAAATAATAATGCAAGGCTTACTATGTGCCAGTTAATATTATAGCCATGTACATGCAATGACCTGTGAGATAAGAATATATTTATCCCCATTTGACGGATGGAAAACCTGAAGCATAGGACCTTACTCAGAGTCAACCAGCAAGAAAGTGTTAGAACCAGGGGTCTGGTTCCCGATACCACATACCGGTCTGCTTATGTACTTACGCCTTAGCTACTATACTGGTCTGCTTATGTATATAGTCCTCACAGCTGTTGTAAGAATTATATAGCATATGCAGAAAAGCTGGTACAAAGAAAGTATTAAAATATTAGTCAATATTAACATGATCAAATGTTAGTCAGTAATTTAGCCATCACGTTTTAAAACTTAAAATCAACTAAAGTACTCTTTAAGTGCAAGCATTCTGAAATATGTCCTTGTAAACCTTCTGCATAATCTTAAATTTGCACTATCTTCCTAAAGGGTGTTACATAAACAAAGCAAATATTCATTTGTTTGATACTCTACGCCATAGTCTGCCCCTCATGCATCTCAATGCTTTAAGTTTGTTAGTTTCATTTCCTAAACAGGATTCTTGAGTCATTGAAGGAAAGGATTGTGTCTTCTACTGTCTTTCTCCAGTATCACAGTGGCTGTCGCATAGGAATCACTCAGTAAATACTTGTAGATTTGTAACAGACTCCATAGCTTTGGGATAATATTATTGATCTTGTGTAATGATCTTAGAAAGTGTGTGACTATCATGTAGGTAATTACTAAAGATTAACTCTTTCTAAATGTCCTATTCCGAATTCCTCTTAAAATTACACATGCAGAATACATGTATGCATTTCTGTTGGATATATACCTAGGAATGGACTACACCTAACATATATATGTTTACTAAATTATTTGTATTAGGATAACACTACTTATAATAGCCCCAAACTGGAAATTATCCAAACACCTGTCAACAACAGAATGGAGAAACAAATTATGATATAGTCATACAATTGAATATTATACAGCAATGAGAATGAACATTCTACAGTTACGTGCAACAACATGGATAAACTGCACAAACAAAATGCTGAGATAAAGAAATCAGACCCGCCAAAAGTATATACTGAATGATTCCATTTATATAATGTACAAAATGAACAAAACCAAGCAATGCTGTTAGAATTCAGGACAGTGATCTCTCTTGGGGAAAAGTGTTGGGTACCTGGAAGGGGCAGGAAGGAGGCTTTTCTGGTAATGTTCTGTTTCTTGATCACAATCTTATTACACAGATGTGTTCAATTTGTCAAAATTAATGGAGCTGTGTACTTATTGTCATGTGTGCTTTTCAGTCTTTATTATACTTCAAATGAAAATAATTCTCCAAATACTTGCAAACTCTACTCAAATGTTTTCTTCATTCCCTACCAACAAACTCTCTTATCATAGTAAGCTTACTCTGCTTTTAATTAGAATATTGTAGACGTATTTTGTGTGTTAATTCAACTCTAACTTCCTTGAGAGGTGGTGCTCTTTGTTGTTTATCTTTATTTCTCCTAATAATATCTAGAGTGGTAACACACAAATGTAAGTGTTTTGTTGAAGGAATGAAAAAAACGAAAGAATAAATGAACAACTCAACCCTCAACTATTCCAGACAAACAGAAGCTCAGTCATGACGACTGTAATCATTGTTAGAGGATTATGTCATACATGGCAGTCTACTGATCTACCTGTCTATGCACATGGCTCTAAAAGACAAATGTATATAGTAAAAATGCTTAAGTCACTGGGTATATTAATAGGATAATTCTTCATTTTGTGAATAGATTCATGGTTAAGTTTTTCTACTTCATCTAATATTTATTATTTATTCAGGATTTATTTTGTACTAGAAACAGTTCTAGGCAGTTCATTGACATTTGATCATTTAATTCTTAAATCAGTAAAGTGTGAGTTGTTAAGAAACTGGGATTTGGATTCAGACAGACTTATGTCCAAATTGTGATTCTGCCACTTAAAAACTGAGCAGTTGTGGGTACATTAATTCTCTGAGCCGCATAGTTTCATAGAGTCTACAACAGAGATAGTCACGTCTACCTTATTGCAAGGTTCCCACGAGACAATGTACAGTTGACCCTTGAACAACACAGTTGGAATTGCATGGGTACACTTACAAATTTTTTCAGTAGTAAATATCATAGTACTACACCATCCACCGTTGACTGAATCCAAGGATGCGGAACCATGGATACGAAGGAATTGTGTGTGTGGAAGGCCACCTATAAGTTACGCGTGGACTTTCGACTGTGAAGAGGGTTGGTACCTCTATCACCCAGCCCCAAATTATTCAAGGGTCAACTGTAAATGAGGCATTTAGCCTGGTGCTTGGCGGATTACATGTGAAAGAGTACTGTTCATTATCATCAGGACCAGAGGTTAAGGAACTTTCCCGCATCTAATCCACGACCATCCATCAGTAAGTTCTGCTGACTGTATCTCCAAAATATGTTTCCGGGCTTCCTCTCTCCATTTCCATTACCACCACTCTAATCCGGGCCACAGCCAGGCCCCTCTTGTTCTGTCCACTGTCATAGGCTTTGTAAATCTCTCCCTGTTTCTTCTTTTCTTCTCTCCAAATCAGCCAGAATGATCCTTTCAAATCTTAAATTGCCTTAAACCCTCAATGTCTTCCTTTGAAATAAATTCCAAATACTTCACCAATACGCAATCTCATATGGTCTGATCCTTACTCTCCCTGTGCTCTGACCCTTCTGGTCCTCCCAGAACATTAGACATTTCACATGTACTCTTGCCTCTGTTGCTCTTCCTTCACAGCTCAGCACAAAAGATGACTCAGAAAAAGTTTCCCATGTAATCCAGTAGATCTTCCCATGATTCTCTGTAGCCATCAACACGTAAATTTCACATTTCTATGTTTACCTGTTCATTGCCTGCCCACCGTTTAGACTGTAAACTTCCCAACAATTTTGCCATGGCTGTTCTACACGCCACTGAATAGTCACCACTAACCCAGTGCCTGGAACATATATCTTCATTCAACAAGTACGTACTTATGGCCTTTCGTGAGCAGGCACTAGAACTGCAGATTAATACACACATTAAATAAGTAAATGTATTGTGTTCGCAAGGGATCATCTCTACTGAGAAAACCAAAACTGGTGGAAGGTGGATAGAAGGGGAGAGATGGGGGTAGGGGTACAGTATACACTAGGGTGGTCAGAGGGGACTCCCTGACAGGAGCATTTGAGCAGAGACGAACAATGTGAGAATAAACCAGGGAAGGGGATTCCAAGTAGGACCAAGTGCAACTATCCTGAGGTAGGAGCGTGCCTGAGAGTGTGAGGAAGAGTCGAGGGCCAGTGTGGCTGGAGCTGAGCGAGTGAAGGGGAGAGTAGTAGAAGGTGAGATCAGAAAGGCCAGAGGAAGCCTCGGGGCCTCTGTTAAGTTTAGGTTTTGACTGAGGGAGAGGGGAAGCCATTGAAGGTTTCCGAGCCTAGAGGAATACAATCTGATTCATGTTTTAACCAGATGCTCAGGATGCTGAGTTGAGGACTGTGTATGGAATGTACGGAGCCAAGAGTGAAAGCCCAGGTGCCATTCAGGCCAGGTGAGAGATGAAGGCAGTTTGGACCAGGGTAGGAGTCGTGGAATTGCCAGAAAGTGGTCAGATCCCGGATATAATTTTAAGATAGTACTGAGAGAATCTGCAGACATTTGTTTCTAGTGTGTGAAAAAGAGGAGTCGAGAATTACTCCAAAAGCGATATTCAGTAAACCTTTGTTGAATGGATGAATGGATGAATGAATGAATAAATGAATGACACATAGCTATTAAACAGCAGCAAGGTTAGTTGGTCATCAAAATTCTTGTTGTGATTCTCAACTTTTTAAGAAACTGAGAGAAAGCCTTTCTTTAGAAAAATGTACATATGTACATATATGCCAAATTTGTACATAATTTTAGGAAGGTCCAGAACCTCTTAAAATCCATCCAGGAATCCCCTGTGTGAAGAGAGCCTGCATGTCATCATACAAGCAACTAATATAAAACTTGATTTTCAAGATGCAGTTTGCATAAACTTTTGCAAAAAAAATCTCCTTATAAAGTACCCACTCCAATCTTACAAAATGGATTCATGTAACAGGAAAAAGACAAACTGCACTTCTGTTTTCTATGTTTATAAGTAACGATTACAACACTGGAATGTAGCAATAATTTTGAATTCAGCAGCATAAAAAATAGTAATCAGGGACAATAAATCATTCTTAATATTTGTAAAAGCCTAAAGGAAACTACATTTTCTTACAGTAAGATCACAAAAGTTAATAAAACACCATTTCTTTACAAATGGCTGGAAGTATAATAACTCAGTCCAATAATACTGGTTTTGTCATACTGGTAGAAGTTTTCACTGGCAGATTCAGGTGACCTTATTTGATAACAAATTAGAAAATGAATTTAATAAATGCGGTTTGGTGAGTAAAATAAAAAGTATGCTTCACGGAAGAAAAATGAGAAAGGTATTTCTGGAAAGGACTGCAGTGCTGTTTTGTGCAAAGACTAAAGTCAAAGACTGAATGTTGCAGCGTGTTGTGAGTGGCATAAACAACCATATATTTTTAAATTGCATAATAATAGTACAATTCACTCTAGTCTTCACTCTGAAAGAAATCTAAAAAGCAATCCAAATGTTGCTTTATTTCCAGATTATCTGTTTAGTCTAAGTAATGCTAGTGTAATACACATAAACAAAATAGTAAGACATCTAGTTTAAATTATATTTTTAAGCCCTCTAAAGTTTCAAGGGGAATAAGGTTGTTCTGTGTCTTGTCTTACAAGTTAAATACGTTTATTTAAACCCCAAGGGCTGTTTTCCAAAGTGGGATGCTCTGCCACAGCCACAAAACTCTTTCAAGGCAACGCGGATCACAGAGTTAAAACTCTAGGGATTAACACTGGGCTAGTTCACAGGCTTCCAGACTGCCCTGAAGCATTTGTCTAAAAGCTTTAAAAAAAAAAAAAAAAAAAAAGGCAATAGAGAAAATTGTCCAAAATCTATCTCAGGAAGTACCCTGCTTCTGGGGAAAAAAACTCTGGTCCTGAGGTTTTGCTGCCTGATCCTGCCCAGGTCTACATTCTGCTGCCTTATACCCCTGGAGAGCTGAGAAAAATGCCTGTCATGTTCCAAACTGATCTCTTAAGTAATGAGGGGATTGTGAAAAAGAGAGTCAACAGAATTCCCATTTGCTAAGACACAGGTACCAACTGGATGACCTAAAAATAACAACACTTGAGTCTTAATTTAGACTTTACCCCTCTGTTGCCTTGCAACTGAGTCAAATTATACCTAAATTTTCTCTGGGTCATTTTTATAAGTGAAATATGAACATTCACCCAGTGAAAGCAAGACAGAGGCAGGCAGATAGACATTGGGCAATTTTAAAAAATCTATTTAAAAATGTCATGGCCTCAGAAGCAAAGAGCATATCAGTTCAATTAATATTAAATTGAGTTATAGAGGTAAACTTTGGTGTGCAGTGATTGCCGTAAAAGGAGAAATGGTGATGATACACTCCCTTTACTCCGAGTATTTGTCTATAACTCACAATGTATTTCTGTTTGGAGTACTGGTGTTAACATGCTTTCTTAGCAGAGAGTAGAACAGCCGTTATGGTGTATGTTACGAATGCATATTAACAGCACAGACATTTGCATATCTGGAACTACAGTAGAAAATGCATAACGAAATTTCTTTTGAAAGACTATTGTACAAACACACTGAATCCTTGCTAAATCTTGACATAACAACTTTTTGTTTCCTCCCTTTAAAAAAAAAAACGAAGACATTCAAACAATAGATTAATACTCAGAAAACCTCAACACAGATTCTATACCCTACCTCGCCACATCACCACCACCACCAAAGGGTTTTATTTCATGTTCAAAGGCAGAAATAGAACAGCCCCAAATGTTTTCATGGAAAAGCTGTTTCTCATTTGTCTGCACATCGCAAAGATAAAGTATAAAATCTATCCTTGGGATGAGCTACATCGGTGATAATTTTCTACTAATGTGTCACTTTATCTGTTCCTTGGATTTTGATTTTCATGTCTGTGATGCCTGTAATACAATGCAGCTTCTGGAGACTTTGCAAGTTTAAAATATGGTGCAATATGCAACATTCATGACAGGGCTGGCTGCTTCATGGCTTGTGACTCTGATACTTACTTACCCTCCTTTACATTTAAAAAGTAAACCATTCCTGAGAACAAACAAAATTCTGCACCTGGTCTTCCTATAGATATTCTCTGTGCTGATATAAAAATTGTGTGTAGTTTTTGAACCAAAAGCTATATGAAATACACTTAATGCACCCATTACCAGGACTATCCCCTTAAACAACAAATTTGAAACGCCTTTGGTGTGTCTGATTTTTTTAAAAACATGAGCTAGGCCAACCTACCCCCTATTTTAAGTTATGAGCTTATAGCCTTATTTTAAATTTGCATTTTTTTTACCAGACCACTGAGAGAAAAAAAATGACCCTCCTTTACTTAGCATGATTCTTCTTTTTGCCAGCTTCCCCATCTTTTCTCAAACAGTCCAGGCAAAGTCAGGTAACTTTGTGGGGAGACGGAAATGAGTGGGGTATGACAGGAGAAAAATTGCATTTAGCTTGAGTCCCCCGATGCCAATTTGGAACCAAAGTGCATTAAAGCAGCAGAATTTTAAACCTTTCAAAACTGGGATTTATAAGGGGAATGCTAACACAGATTCAACAGTTACAACTCTGCCAGGGATTACTTTAATACCAAAAGCATACTGTCTCACTTTATAGAAAGAGATTACTCAGTTGTCAAACAACAAAGGTTGTGTTTGTCTATTTTTAAACTTTTATTTTTTTTTAAAGCGCCCTTTTAACTTCAGTGACAGGCAATCCTGAAATAAAATGTCCTTTTATTTCAGGGGTAGGGGGCTGGTGGTGGCAGGGGAGTAGAGAAAAGGAGAAGGCGAGGTTTGCCTCTGGTTTCACAGTTCGTTTTATCTATAAGGCTTTGCCAGCTTTGCTTAACTGTTTGTACCCTGCTTTTGTTAAGAAACCAAAAGGGAAAAGTGGAAGAAAAAGGTAAGTATGAAATAAATCTGACAGAGAAAAACAACTGGACACTGATACAGGGATGAGAAGATATTTTAAATGATTTTGATCTAGAGGGGGGAAAATGTGAGGGGATGATTTTCAGGAGAAAGAAAAAAATCTGAAACCTCCAAAAAATAGGAAAGCTAACCTTTGACTAAAATACTCAGCAAAATGCTAGGGAAAGACAAAAACCTAAGTGATAATTTTTATGTTCATTGTATATGAAATGAAATGAGAAGGAACAGGCCAGTGAAGGCTGTAAAGAGAGGAACAATAAGAGAGTGAAGTTGTGACTTTGGGTAGAGGACATAAGAATGTAGTTTGAAATCTTTCACAGTGGACTTGCAGTTGTCTCTGCATTTTACACAGATATACAAAGAATCTCTCTGAAAAGTTGTTGAAAGATACCAGCAAGTGTAGAAAGGGGAGCATCTGAGGATGTCTTTCACAGACCCCAGATGGAGAAACTGTTCTTTTATTCCAAATTCTTAAGAAGCACAGAAGTCTTACATGTCAATAAGAGAACACACAGACACACACCCATAAGTTACATGCCATGAAAGGAAATAAGGAGACCTTTGTTGATCCCTGTTCGCTTACACAAATCTTAGTTTGGTTAAGCATCTCAAGACCATTTTCCTGATCTCAGCTCCTTTTCACGGCTTTCTTTCCCTGGGCACCCAGGTGCACAAATGGGATGGTGATCTTTACAAAACATCAACAACAACAACAACAAAAAACCTCTCGCTCACACAAAAGCCCACCTTGTAAATGAATGGAATATTAACGACTACCTAATAGTTGCACCGTTGGCAGGGCGAAACTGAACACTAACACAGCTATTTCTACAGATTGCCAGTGAAGCCGAAGCAGCTCGAGAAGAAACGCACCTACTGTATGTGAAAGGCTGGTGCAGATTTTTTTCCTATCAGTCTAACCTTCTGTGTTGATGCATGAATGCTGGTACCCACTTACAGGGATGCCAGATGATCAGTGCAGAATGAAGGTCCCAAGAGAGAGGATCACATGGTTCTCTCTGCCCTGTGACGTCACTAGCAGATGGCATGGGTACCAGCTCTGGCAGTTGGCATCAATGTCACTTTTTAGAGATCAATGAGATAGTGCAGATACACACAGATCTAGAGACTCCAGGAGACGATGCGACACTCAGCCTGAAAAGATGTGGAAGATCCAAAATGAAAACTGATTATTGAATGAAATTAAAACCTAAGGTAATATAAATAAAGATATACTTCAATTGATGCTGGCTTTGCATGCAAGTATTTAAAGATACAGTGTCACTGTCTTATAGTATTTATATGGTCTTTTGTCATCTATAACTTCTTATCATATTTCATTCTTATGATGTAATTATCACATACTTTCACGGCTATTATGTAACTGCAAGTATGTAGACATTATTAAGAGTTTGCGTGTGTGTGTTTGTGTGTGTGTGTGTGTGTGTGTGTGTGTGTGTGTGTGTGTGTGTTGAGGGAGCTGGAGATTGTTAAATTAAAAAGTCTCTGTTTTAACATGCCTATTTGTTTGAAGACTTTAGATGAAAATACTTGCTGCTTTGCCAAACGAAAGCCAAAATTGCATTTGAAACACAAATTATTTTCCCCTTTCATTCGGGATTCTGAATACACGTGCACAATTGCAGTCAGAATCCTTGGACCGTTCCTGTCAGATATTAGCTAGAGGGAGACTTCTGTGGCTCGTAGAACAAAAACACTACGAGAGTGTTTTTTGTCAGATGATTTGAACAGCAGTAAACAGACAATTACACTGAGAAAAATTTAAAATAGAAAAGCAGTCTCAATATTTTTCTTGACTTAAAATAATGCCAGTGATTTTTAAAATTTATTTATAGAGTTTATCCCAAATTAGCCTAACCTCCCCCTCGCTTTTTTTGGTGAAGGTTGGGAAAAGAGTGCTCTCTTACATGTTTCGTTACGGATCAGAAAGAAAGCAGTTTTTAAATTGGCTCTGATTAATCTTTTCTTTAAATTTGTGTATTTCAACAGCCACTTATCTAAATTCACAGTTATATAATACAGCAAATAAAGTTAAAGCTTATTTTCTTTCTAAAAAATAAATCTCCACAAATTTGTCAGCTAATGGAGAGGTAGCATTTTTTATTTTAAAAACTGGTGCCTCTTCTCATTTTGCACTCAAGGGAACTGGAATTAATGAAATTCTGCATTGCTATATCATGTTTTGCATTTGTTTGAATTTCACTGTCCTTTTCGTGTATTAAAAATCAGTTTAAAAATCAAAGAGAAATGGAGGTGGTGGTGGTATTACAATAAATACTTCCTGTTTTATTTTCTTTTGATAATTTGGTATAAATTAATCCTATTGCATGTGTCATTGTTTTCTTTAATAATTACTAGGCTGCACAAACTCAAAAATTTTATTTAATGTAAAAATCAGTCTTTTTCTCATGTTTTTGTATTCTTATGATTAAGTCATTGAATATGCTTTAAGTGTATAAACTTTAAAAATGAAAACACTTTAAATATTGTGCTGGCATTTTTTCAGGTAATTTAAGATTAGAGAACCATGTTAACACTACCGTTTGATGAGTCAGTTGTAATGCCAGAATCCCAGATGTGCAGAAAGTTTTCTAGAGAATGCGAGGACCAGAAGCAAATTAAGAAACCAGAAAGCTTTTCCAAACAGATTGTCCTTCGAGGAAAGAGCATCAAAAGGGCCCCTGGAGAAGAGACTGAGAAAGAAGAAGAGGAGGAAGACAGGGAAGAGGAAGATGAAAATGGGTTGCCCAGAAGGAGGGGTCTTAGGAAAAAAAAGACGACCAAGCTCCGACTGGAGAGGGTCAAGTTCAGGAGACAGGAAGCTAACGCGCGCGAGAGGAACAGGATGCACGGCCTCAACGACGCCCTGGACAATTTAAGAAAAGTGGTCCCCTGTTACTCTAAAACCCAAAAACTGTCCAAAATAGAAACTTTACGACTGGCCAAAAACTACATCTGGGCACTTTCTGAAATTCTGAGAATCGGCAAGAGACCTGATCTGCTCACGTTCGTCCAAAACTTATGCAAAGGTCTTTCCCAGCCAACTACAAACTTGGTGGCAGGCTGCTTGCAGCTGAACGCCAGGAGTTTCCTGATGGGTCAGGGTGGGGAGGCGGCACACCACACAAGGTCACCCTACTCTACCTTCTACCCGCCCTACCACAGCCCTGAGCTCACCCCTCCCCCGGGGCATGGAACTCTTGATAATTCCAAGTCCATGAAACCCTACAATTATTGCAGTGCGTATGAATCCTTCTATGAAAGCACTTCCCCTGAGTGTGCCAGCCCTCAGTTTGAGGGTCCCTTAAGTCCTCCCCCCATTAACTATAATGGGATATTTTCCCTGAAGCAAGAAGAAACCTTGGACTATGGCAAAAATTACAATTACGGCATGCATTACTGTGCAGTGCCACCCAGGGGTCCCCTTGGGCAGGGTGCCATGTTCAGGTTGCCCACCGACAGCCACTTCCCTTACGACTTACATCTGCGCAGCCAATCTCTCACCATGCAAGATGAATTAAATGCAGTTTTTCATAATTAATGAGGAAAATGAAAATAAACAGTGGTCATTCACCTCCCCCTTCTGATTAAGACAAAGCAGATGCTTGTGGGCTGAGTAATAGGCACAACTCTAGCTAAGGTGTTTACTAGTTTCTGGAGTGTGTTTCAACTATTGTGAGAATTTTCTATGTAATAATAAATCTCTTTTCCTATGAGAACTTCTTTTCCTTTCCTTTTGTCTGTAAAGCACTGTGATTCTGTTTCTACTGGAAGGTTATTTTTTTCATGTTTTATTTTCTTTTAAATTCACTTAATTTGTTTGAACAAGGTGTCTAAGAATATACTGTTGAATAAAGACGTGCACACAGCACAATTCAGTGTCTACTTCAGTTGTACAGCAATTATAAAAATGCATGTTATTAAAAATAAGATGAATAAAATGATGTGTTTATAATTATTAGGAATTTATATATAATGTATCTCTGAAGAATTGAACATTTTAAATATCGAGAATAACACTAAGCTGACAATGATATTGGAAGATGCATTTGAGGGTGTACAACAGTATAAAAAGCTATGCAACTTTCGTTTTATTAAGGACGAGTCTAAATTCATTCGATCGGGAACTATTCCTCTTCAAGGATTTGCAGGTGGGGCAACATGATATTTGGGTAGGTGGTGTCATAATTTTGGAATAATTATATCAATCCTAGAGAAAAAATTTTCAGCACTTGTTTTGTATTGTTCAGAAATTATCTGTACAGGTTTGTTTTCACAATGTATAATTGTGGTTTTCCACCCACATTTTTAAAGCAATTAAACATAGATATTTCCACTCGTAAAGGACATCTATTAGCTGTGATATTTTTGCATGATACTTATTATTTCCTGGTACACAGCTGGTTTCTGTCTCCAACACTCCCTCCTCCCCATTTCAGACATAGTTCTGGATTTCAAAACCAGGCGAGATAAAACAAATTTCTTAAACAAAATGGCCAAAGTGCTTACAAGAAATTTTTCTTTTTCTTTTTTTAAGTATCTTAAATGAAAGAAGAGGTGCCCATGAGGGTTAAACATCCTGGGGAAACAATGATAAATCCTGGTAACCTTCAGCTCGCGCCGAAATTCGGTGGCAAATTTCCAGCAAACACCAGAGTGGATGTTAAAACTGGAAGGTTTTACTCTGTGCCGTTTAAATAAGTCTGGCCGATTAGAGGCTAAATTCTGTGTGAGTATAAGTTTAAACCCTACTTGAATAGCGCAAAGGAGCTCACCCTCTTAAGCAGAACTGAGACTCTTCTAAGATAAAAATCAAGGTGGCAGTGACCTCACTCCAGATGCCCTCGTGCGTAGGTTGCCTCCAGGGGGAAGATGGGGACAGCTGCGAAGGCTGGTGAGGCCAGTAGAAATGGGTCCACCGATGGCGGGACCGCGCGATGCTGGGTGGGCCGAGGCAGGGGGTCCGCGCTCCACGGCTGCGCCCACGCTGCCCACTTGTGCGCCCCGCGGGCATCGACTGAGCGGGCGCAGGCCCGACGGCGCCTCGCGGCTGACGCGGGGAGGAGGTGGAGGCGGCTTCCCGTCGCCTGCAGTCATCCGGGCTCAGGGACACGGGCTGCACTGCCCGGGTCCCGCCCGCAGTGGGCGCCCTGGGTCCCGGGGGCCGCGGCTCTTGCTCCGGCCTTGCAGGCCGGGGAAGACACTTCACCGCGGGGGGAGCGGGCGCGCCCCGCAGACCCTGCCCCGAACCGGGGAGGAAGAGACCTCTTGGTGGCCAGGCCCCGAGGGGCGGGAAAGGGGTCGCCCCATAGCCCGTGCTATCTGCCACGATGGGGGACGCGCGGCGGCGGCAGCTTCAGTTTGCCCAAGTTCGGCTAAGAGCTGCCCGGTCCTGCCCCTCCGCGGCTGGCGGGGCTTCTTGAGCCGAGGCCGAGAGACTCAGCGTCCCCCGTCCCTCAGCTCCCCCTGCCTTAAGCGCCCGGCCCTATGGCGCGCGCGGCCGCCACGCTCCGAGGGGCAAGGGTACCAGCAGCTGCTGGCGCGGTACTCGGTGGGTGACGGACGCGCCCTTCAAAGCGGGTGTGTTAACACCTGCCCGTTCACACCCCGCGAGGGCCGGGGCGAAGGAGTCGGGAAAGAGGAGGCAGTGTGCCCTCCAGGGATAGAGAGAAGTCTGCCTTAGGTAGAGAGCCGCCTGTCCCCTGTCTGTCGCCGACACGGGAGTGACTCGTGGTTGCTTCGTCGAATCCGCGCACAACACCTGCCCTCCCTGGGACTGTGTCCAGGATTGCCCGGCCTCGTTAAGGCCCCTCAGACGCTGAGCGTCAGATCTTTGCTCACCCTGTCTGAGCAAAGAGCACGAAAGTGAGGAAGCACCTGGAACTAGAAGAATCTGTTGTGTTTGGTTTTAAAAAAAAAAAAAAAAGAAAGAAAGAAAACTAAGGCAGTTCTGTTTGGTCATTAGCAGAATAGGTGCGGCGTTCCCACACCCTTGCTCCAAGGTGACCCACACTGCGCCTGCTCAGTGTCTTGTTGGTCCAGACAACCTTTGAAAACCGCAGTCTTCCGAGGGTCACAAACACATGTTGGAACTAGAGATTGCAACAGGAGCTGCAGTCTCCTGTCTCCCTTCTGGCAATATGGGAGAGTTGCGAAGAAAAGCAGCTGGCTGAATGTCTGGGGAAGAAGCAAACGTTCAGAAGAAGCATCTCATCTCAGAGCTTTGTTCGTAAGGAATTCAAGCAAGAGTGGGATTTTTAGGCACAGACCCTAGAGATAATGAAATTTCGTCCATAATTTGGATGCACAGATCTGATGTGTGCTCTCTCCTTCAGTGGACTGATAGAATCAGGGTGTGTGGGACTGATCCCTGTGGCTTAATTATCCTTCAGATCCCACTGATGGCCTCTGGCATGGGAACCACCCAGCTGCCACCTTTACACTCACCAAGGACAGAGTGTCAGTTCTCTTCCCCAACAGGGGCCTCCCTGTTCCTGGTTGACTGCAACCCTGAGAAATCATATGAATTGTTCATTTATATACCAACATCACAGATGCAATGCATTACAGAATCCTACCTCTTAAGGTATCGCTCCAATGGAAGAGGAAATAGTACAGAATAGAGAGCACAATTGATCAGGAAGGCTTGGAGTCGGACAGATTTGGGTCAAAATCTGCCTCACTGCTAACCTCTTATTGCAGCCTCAGAGAGATTGTACACAACACCCAGAAGGCTTGAGGTCAGGACACCTTAACTCCTTGCTCTCTTCTTGACCCCATGCTTCCCTTACCTCCCAGCATGAGAGGATGAGAGGTATTTCTATTTTCGGAACCCTTTTAATAATTAACGCCTTTCAAATTGATTAAGCATCTCTTCTTTTTAGCTGAGTTATGTGAATCTCATATTTAATCTCAGGATTAGTGTGTGTGTGTGTGTGTGTGTGTGTGTGTATAATGTAAGTGGCCTCAACAAAATAAAGATGTATTTCACGCTTATTTAAAACAAGTGGTAGATAAAGTAGGACTTGTATGGCTGTCCAAAGGCACCAGAGGCCTAGGTTCCTTCTACCTTTCTATTCCTCTAACCTTAGTATGGGGCTTCCATTCTCAAGTTCACCTCATGGCCCAAGATGGCTGCTGGAGTTCTAGCCATTGTGTCCTCATTCCAATGAAGAAGAAGGAAAGGGGATGGCAAAAGAATGTCCCACCCACCTAATCAGACCCCTTTAGAGAATATTTATGGAAGTCCCACCCAATGACTTATACTTACATCTTACTGGCCACTTCTAGATTTCAGAGAAGCTGTAAAATATATCCTTTCTATCAGAGTATATTGCCACCTGGAATAAATTCAGCTCCTGAATATGTAAGAGGGAGAAAATGGCTGTTGGTCAGGCACCTAGCAATCTCTGCCATGCCTCTCCTTCTAAACTCTGAAGCCTCAAGAGCTTCGGCCTCACCTTATGCACTGTTAGGACCACTTCAGCAGCCTGCCTTGCACATCATAGGTGTTCAATATAGTTTTAAATTATTTTAAAAATCCTCATGACAGTTCAGGAGGAAAACGTTCCAGGGCATGTCTTCCATCTGTGTGCTCATGAGATACACTGCATATCAAACTTCAACCGGACCATTTCTGCAGTACAACCATCCTTCACTGATGCCCCTCAGGGGTTGTCTTGATCACACTGGTCTTTGTCTCCTCACACTGCACTACTTCTGGCCTCCAAGATGACACTTTGGTGCCGCCCATGGCATCACCTGCCTTAGAGAGTTCAGTCTGCCAGATAAGAGACTGTCTTAGCTTATTTTCTTTTTAGTACAGTGATCCCCATCCCTTCCCAGCTGTATGTGGCCAGGTTTGCTTACCTCTTTCCAAGACCAATGCCTTTAACTCTGCTGTCCACCAATTCCTTCGTCTCTCTGAGATCTTATACTTTTCCCAAGTATTCTTTTTTCTGTTTCTACTATCTTTTTCCTCTTTGACTACATACATGCATGCTACCAAATGGTCTCTTTGGCTCCCCCAGCTTATAGATTCTATGAAGGTTTGTTCTTAAGTCCAGTCCTCCTCCTTCCCACGCAAAATGCAAGACCTCAAGCCTCTCGCTTTCTGTATTTTGAAGGCATGGAAGGAAGGGATTTCATCTACCAATCCTGGTGCTGCCTGTGCCTTTTCTGTCATGTCCCCATGCCCAGGTTGCCCATGCCAACGCCACCTCCCATGAAGCACTGTGCGGCTGATGTTCTACTCTGTGGCCCACCTGGTGGCGCCGGCCCACCTTTGACCTCCATCAAATATCTTCTGGGCATGTGTGCTCCCCCTTGGAACGACTTTCTCTCTCTCATCACCTCTCTGTGGGTCTCTGGCTTATAACGAAAAACATGTTCGTATTTTGAAGAGAGGGCAGAGTGTTTGAGCTCCTGATAAAGGTCTCTTGCTTTAATCACCCAGCCCTCTTGGTCCCAGGGCCCTCAGCCATCCAGGGAGCTGGGTCAGGGTAGGTTCAAGCATGGCCTCCTGTTTTCTCAAAGCTACTGCAGCTTGTCTCCCCTTGGACCTGTTACTGAGTTGTCTTCGATGAATCTGAGATGTTCTGTATGTGTGGGGTATCCTCCCTTTCCAACAGGGACCCTATTTATTTATTTACTTTTTGCGGTACGCGGGCCTCTCACTGTTGTGGCCTCTCCCGTTGCGGAGCACAGGCTCCGGACGCGCGGGCTCAGCGGCCATGGCTCACGGGCCCAGCCGCTCCGCGGCATGTGGGATCTTCCCGGACCAGGGCACGAACCCGTGTCCCCTGCATCGGCAGGCGGACTCTCAACCACTGCGCCACCAGGGAAGCCCGGGACCTTATTTATTAATCAGGCTTCCAGTGGAAACCCAAAGTAGGACAAGGTTCAGGTTCTTCCTTTGAGTAACGCTATACCAGGAGCATAGGAAGGGGAGGGTCTATACCCTCCCCTCTCATACTAAAGTATATAACATGATGCTCTAATCTTGGCAGAGACCCAGCCATGTATATAAGTCTTTCTTCCCAAATTGGAGACCCAAACCAAAACAACAACAAAACACCCTTCTTCACTCTAAAGCCCCACCTAGACTTCTGCTCCCTTCCTTTCCTAAGCAAAGTTCTTCAATAGGTACTTGACAAGGAATGTTTCACCTTCTTTAGCATCTGCTCTCTTTAATCTGCTGTAGTCCTTCCCCCACCTCTACCATCTGAGGCTTTCTATGTTTTAATATTTACTCACGAGATACCGTTTTAACAAAGCACACTGATGTTTCAAAAGAAAGACCTCTTCCCCAGCTGACAGGAAGCAGCCTGGGTCTTAGCAGTCGAGCACCGGCCCCAGGGCTCAGGCGCATGCCCCTGGGGCACCTCCAGGAGGGGAAGGGGCAGAGGGAGGAAAAGGTGTGGCTCCACCTGCTGGCTGGGGGCGTGGGTTACATGGCAAGGAAGGAGGGAGACGTCCGGGGCTGGTGGCAGGGAGGGGAGGGAAGGAGGGAGGGAGGGAGATAAATAAATAAATAGATGATAGATAGATAGATAGATAGATAGATGATAGATAGATAGGAAAAAGAAAAAAAAGTGTGTAAAACCACTGATAAAAATTGGGATATCAGGTTGGAAAAGTTGACTAGAGATCTCATCTCATACAAGGCCCTGGGTGCCCGGTAAGGGGATTCGGAAGATGATCCAAGGGTGTTAGGTCTGAGGGCCCAACTTTGTCCAGTTATGTCCATCAGCTTTGTGCCCCTGGGTAAGTAACACGACCTTGCAGGTTCTTAGTTTCTGGTAAAATAAGGATCCTACAAAGTATCATGGTTTCTTGAGGTCGAATGACTGTTATTCAATCCCTATTCTCTTTGCTGTCTCTCTGGCTGCCCCTGCCCTCCCAAGCTATCGTGGATTTCCTCACACTTTGTTAACTATTCTTCTGTCTGCTTTACAAGCTCTCCCTTCTCTTTCCTCAGCCCTTTGCACCTCTTCGTTGTCTTGTAGAGCCCATTTCTCCGCCTCCTGTCCCCTCTATATGAAAACTACCAGATCTGCACTTCAGCCCACCAAAAATCTTCACTTGGATATCCCATTGTCCTCTAAAACTCAATGTGTCTATAATGAAACACTTTCCAAAACACTACCCCCTCCTTCCAGCCTTATCTAGAACATTTCTGAAACTTCCTGTGAATAAACTCTCTGAGCCTTCTCTGGTTAAATGAGCATGACTGTGAAAAGCATTTTGTAAAAAAAAAAAAAGGTATTATATATTTCTCATATTTCCTTCTTTTTCTGGCCATTGCCCTTTGAAGTTAGTCTCCAGGTTCTGTTGATTTCCCCTTATCCCTTCACATCTTGACTAATTTACTGTCCTCCAAGCTAATCACCCCCGTTCACCCTTCCTCCTTCCAGCTAATTTCCCAAGGCCAGATTAATCTTCCCAAACTACTCCAACACACCAATCCCTTGGAGTAACACCTTTCACGGTTCTCATTTACTATCTGATAAATGATAAAATTTTTCATTGGTCTAAATTCTCCACATTAACAGTAAAAACAACTGCTGACATCATATAGGACTTTAGAATTTACAAAACACTTTTCACATATTCACCTTATTTACTCCTAGGAACTTATCATGGAAAAGTTGACTAGAGGACTCATACAAGGCCCTGGGTGCCAGGTAAGGGGTAATAATTCCCATGATTCTTAGTTTACTGGAAACAGAATCAGCAAAGTCGTGTCACTTGCCCCTGGGCACAGAGATAATGGACATAGGTGGACAAAGCCAGTTCTCAGATTTTTGCCCCTTGGTTGGGCACCCAAGGCCTTATGTATGGAATGTCTAGTCCACTTTTCCAACCTGATATCCTGTTTCATTATATAAATGGTCCTCACCCGCTTTTTAAAAAAAGCATCAGTACACTTTGTTCAAATGATTTCTTGGGAGCTGGTGTGCACATGAAAATGTTTCTGGCCTTGGTAAAGACAGGTGTGGTGAGCCAAGACCAAGACACCCCCATCCCTGCCCTAGCTCCTGAGATATTTCTGAGGAGCAAGGGTAGACAACTTCTACTCTACAGAAATACATCCCTGGTTAAGCCTGTTTACTGCATGTCCATCCTCCTTTGTGTCTTGTATTGCCCCACTTGTTTGAGATGTCCTCATTTCTATTCTTTACCATTTCAACTTCATGTGTCCTTTAAGGCCATCTCCTACATGAAGCCTCCCAGGTCCCTCTAGGCTAAAGTGACGTCATGCTGCTCTGAAGTCACAGCCCTATTGTTTCAATCACATAATTGTCAACTAAATTTTCATTGTCTAGATATTATGTTATATTCAAAATCTTGTTTAGGCCATACATTGTTATTTAAGGTAGAGATTTGACTAGCTTGTACACTCTATGTGAGCAGGGGCAATGTTTAATCCTCTTTGTGTGTCCACGGGGCATGCGCTCATTAAGTTCTTGATTCATTGATTGTAATTAGGGCTAGAAGCTCTAGTTTGATTACAGGATAACCTCAATTCAAAGGCAAAGCAGCACAGACCTTTCATATCCAACAACTGACACTGAGCAACTGCATAAGTTTCAGATTTTCACCGTTAACGTGAGAATAATAACACATATGTCATAGGGTTGTGAAGATAAAATGCAGTCATTTATGAAAAGTGATTAGCTCACTTCCTGATTCAAAGTAAGCAAGCAGCTGATGAAACCAGATATTATTTCTATTACTAACATGGTATACACGTATTAACTCCTGCTAAATCTGAACAGTATGAATATTTTTCTAAGTGCAGGTTTGATCGAGGTTACACATTGTGATACAAATTTAGTCTAGCGAACTTAATCAATATATTTTTAATAGAATAAAAATAGAGTCCCTCACACATAGTAAAAGGAAGTACTAGTTCATCTGAAACTTTGCTTCAGCTACACACACACACACACAGACACACACAGACACACACGGTACTATGTATTTTACAACATCAAATGTCAAAAATGTTGGAAAGCCCCTGATCTGGAAGATATCTATGGTGGAATAAATGTATGAAAAAGCCGGAGAACCCAAGCTCTGTATACGCCTGCACCCAATCTTGTGAACTGTATTACATCTTATGTCAGACCCCATCACACCAGAAAGGTGAGAATTCCTTGTATTCTCACCTGCCAATTTCCGGGGATGACTTTTATAATGTGACAAGAATCGCCAAGGTGCCACATCAGGGACCTTATTTCTCTCCAGAGTTTGAAAAAGGCGATACAGCAATGAGAACTCTGAGGGAAAGATGGTAAAGAACCAGCATCCTTTTAACGTCAGGAAGGGGAGGAGGACCCCAGTAAGTTCAGAGACTTTATATTGGAGTATCGCGTAAGAACCAAAAAAGCCTTAAAGGACCCATCATAATTGCCTGAAAGAATCCAGCCAAGTCCTAGATTTGGAGGTCAGGATTCCCAGGTTTTGCTCAGCAGCAGAATCACCCACGGATTGTTTTTTGGAATTCCAGTTCTCAGTTTCCATCTCCGCCTACTGATCCTTTGCTACTTCATTACCTGGTCCACATACGTTCCTGGAATGCCAACGCCAGAGGTATTTCACATCACTGAACAATGAACACAATCTTTGGGGTGACAGATAAAGGCAAAGGAAGGAAAACTGAAATATCTTGTCAGCTCTCAGCAAGATAGTTGGATACAGACAATGGAAAAGATGAGGAATTCCTGGTGCCATTAGTGTTCTTGTTAAAGAAGAAAGTAAAGTATAACATGGGTCACACTGGCCTTTGTGCAGCAGCCTTGGTCAGGAATATCACAGGTGTGTGATCTGCTGAGACACAAGGGCTGTTTTTCTTTCCAGCCTTTGAGTAGTCAGCACTCCCGACAAAAAGTTGGATAAACATATAGAAGACCTGAGATATGTCATTAGAGAGCAATGATTCCCAACTATTTTGGCATTCTTCCTGGTATACTTTTGAAATACATCCACTCTCAAATCCCCCTTGATGAACATTCCGTATCTATTTCTTCTCAAAATATAATGGAAGTAAGATTAGTCATGAAGGATTTTTGTGTGTTTGTGTTAAGACATGACTTGAGATAACAGGGGACATCCTGGTGGATCCTGACCTGGGACTGTCACTCTTCTTTTGTGGTGGAAGAATCCAGACTTGCTGTAACCCTGGGAACATTAAATACAGATTTCCTCATGGAAGTGTCTTAAAAGTAGTGCCATGGATTCGCAATTAGGATGGTGGGCTTGTCATAATGGAAAAATTGGTCTTTGTGCATATTCCCCAAGACCCTCTCCCAGACTTGGAAAATAAAAGAGATATCCCCCAACGAATTTTTAAAATTTTATTCTCTACTGCATCTGGAGACTTGCAAATTGCCATTGGGTGACTATGCAAGGGGGTCCCATGTCACATCAAAGAGGATCTAGATGGGAATGTAGACTGGCCAGCACCCCTGGAGAACTGGAATTGTGGGCAAAAAGGAATATGTACCAGATCCTCACTTTCCTAGTTGGATATTTCAGGGCTCTATAGACATATATTTCAATGAGTTTGTGACACAATGGCCAATGGAAAGAGGAATGGAAATATTACCAACCTTCCTTATAAAACACTAGGGCAATTGCTCTGTGCCTTCAAAAAAACCGCAAAATAATGGGTCTTAGCCTTCACCTTTTCTGTCTCAACAGGAGGGAAAAGTGGAGGATTCAATGAGAGGAGTTGTTCATTCAACAATTATTTATTGAGTCCCTACTCTGATGAGTCCTTCACTGTGCTGGGCAGTGAGGATAGAGTGACATAGGAGGAGACAAGCTCCCTGATCTCCTGGAGATTCTGGTGTGGTGAGGATGCCCATGGGTCCTTCACCCAGGTAAGAGGCTCTTCAGTAGAGCCACCCTGAGCCACGTGATGTGAAGAAGGTGCTGGGAAGAGGGTGGACACAGTGGTGAGCAGGCTAGGCGTGGTTCCTGCTCTCTTGGATCGTGAATAATCAAGAGCACCCATTCATTCAACAAACATCTATTACTAAACTGCTATTCTTCAGAAACTACATTAGGGGTGAAGACATAAAAATGAAAAAGACACTACTCTCCAAGAACAGGGAGTCCAAGACAGAAGAAAGATATTTAGACAAATATAAATTAATAAATCAAAAACTTTAGTGGAGAGGACACAAATGGTTCCGTTATGTTTAAAAGGTTCAATGGCAGCTCTCTAAGTCTGGAGTTGGGGAGACATGTCTGAGCTGCAGTTGTAGACTTGGAGGTATGAATGGACACAAACCCAGAGTGTGGGGTGTGAATAGAAAAGAAGCGTAAAACCAGAAGGCTGATAGTTAATATTACTCTAAGTACAGTCCCCTCCAGTGTTAAATATTCCACAGGATAAGTTCTCTGGATTTGCAGTTATTATCCCAGATTCCTCTCAAAATTACTGCAGGACATGTAGCATAACTGTACCAAACCAGGCCTTTGATTTCTGGACAGGATTACTAAGGGCCATGCAGACAAATTAAAACATGGTTCCTAATTTCAAGATATTGGAACAATATTGCTCTAAAGTTTTTTAAAGTTTTTTGTTGTAAAGTTCTGTGTCATGAAGTCAGATGGTAACAAGAAAAGGTCAAAACTGACCACTCTACACCATTCTATCATTTAAGCTGAACAATCAATTTAGGAAGTGACTAGAGTGATTTTTTTAACCTCTCTAACCATCAGTATCTTTATTTGCAATAGTGAGAACCACAGCAATTACTTGATAGCATTTAGGAGAAGATTTAATTAGATATTGTGTATAAATTACTCAGCATGTCTGGCATATAGTGAGTACTCAATAAGTATTATTATTATTTTTGAATTTTATTTTGTTTATTTTTTATACAACAGATTCTTATTAGTTACCTATTTTAAACATATGTGTATATATGTCAATCCCAATCTCCCAATTCATCCCAGCACCACCAACACCCCCCCCCAGTAATATTATTATTATTTGTGAAGTGGTTGAACATCTTTGATGATAAAATTCCAATTACTCACATGCAGATTACCCATAGCAATATTTTTAAGTACCGGCTAGTTTTCTCTTTTCTATCTCCTCCATTCATCTCCAGTCTGTATTACTCAGGGAAGGCCAACTAATTTTAATATTATCTGATACCGAATATAATTAGGAAGAAAAATCTGTAGCCCAGACAATACATTTTTAAACTCACATATAAACATTTGTTATATTATTTGCGAGTGTAGATTTTTCATACCACTATTCCCTATTGTCAGAAGTCTCCTTTGACATGGAGCCTAAGAACACAGGGAAGACATAGGCCATCTGACTTAGCTGTGATCCCGTTCCCCACCCGAAATAATAGAGCTGAGAATACTTCCCACGGAAGAGAAAGGAAATGAATATGAATGAATTTATTGAAACTATTACATGACCATGACCATGTTATCCTTCTTTACGTTGTTTCATCTTATATACTCCTCCCAACAGTGCAGGGAGATGAGTCTGGTATGAGAATTTCATTTTTCAGACAAAGATTGAGGTTTAGAGCAGTGAAGCAACTTGTCCAAGTGATAAATGGTGGACCTGGAATTCAGCCAGATCTGCCTGACCTGCAGCCTCACAATCTCTGCATGAACCTCGTTCTCTCCCAGAGAATTACAGCATCTCAATTTAATGAGGCTTCTTCGAGGCAGGTCTCAACCTACACACTTCACGTGTACTTTCTCATTTAATCCTCCCAACGACCTGGGGGGCATATCCCATTATTAGCCCCCTCAGGAAACTGAGGCACAAAAACTAGCCCCGGGTCACACAGTTAAGAAGCGCTGGGATGAAAATTCAATCCAAGGGAACCCACACTCTCCACCACCAAACTAAGACATTTAAGACAACCAACCATAATCTTCAAAGCTGTGCACTGACATGAAAGCATGATTAGTTTCAATCCAGCAGGGGAGAGAAAAATGATAAGCTATATGATAAAGACAAATCACCTATAAAATAGGGGAAAAAATATTTGCAACAATTCAGTTCCCACCTGGCTGTACCAGGAAGGTACCTGTTACTGAGTAGTAATACAGCCATTGTTTATCAACCCAGGTGTCCAGCTGGAGCAAAATCATTTTCTCTCTAAAAATTTGGTGTTAGGGGAAATAGAAAATTAACTCTTAAGCTTTCAAAATGATAATCTAGCATTAGTTAAAAGTCTACAAATTTGTTCCTAGATGTATTTAAATCTTACCAGCAAACATGATGCTTGGTTATTAAAAAGTAATTCCGGAGAAATTAGCTTGCAGCTACAAAATTAATATAATTCATTTATTACTTGCAGCCACAAATCAAGATGTTGTTAACACTGCTACACACAATTTAATGTGCACAGTAAGTTTCCATATGGCTTCAATTTTAGGTTTCTGGTCACTCCATTGAATCATTTACAGAATAGCCCAGCATGTCTAGTCGGAGGGCGCTTGACCTAACCAGTGTGAAGCTTTGACTTTCAAACTAAGTAATTAGAGGTTTGGTTTATTTCTTATTTTTACCGTATTAAACAAATATGTTTTAAAATATATAGGCTTATTATTACATAGAGATTTAGTGATGGAGAAAAACCAAAAGCACCCAGTCTCCAATGCTAGCCAAGGCTCATCTATTTTTCCTGGTTCCCCACTTCCTTTTTCTTTTTACTGTTTTTCCTTAGAAGATGAAGGACAAGGAATACACACACACACTCACACACACACACACACACACACACACACACACACACACACACACACACACACACACACCCCTAGCTGATTTAAGAACGCTGAGATAAAAGAGTTGTTCAGAGTTTAAACTTTCTTCTTCATGATCCCACCAGAATGATAGGTCATCTGGGTTTCACAGCTAGATTTCATGCCTCCATTAAAAGGAGTTCAAGTTCCCTAATGAATGAGATACACAACTTGCATCATGCTCGATGAGAAACAAATATTTTAATTGTACTTCATGACTCAGGCCTAAAAGAGAGCAACCAGGCTAAAGAGTAGGGAATATGTCTCTCACCTGTATTTTCCTTTAGTGTTTCGTTTTCTTGGGAACTTGTGTCTCCACAGAGCCCCTCAGGGTATTTTGTGTGGGCAACTGCTTTTCTTCCTTAGTCATTCCCACCATGAAGCCTGGTTGTCAGATCAGACAGATCAACCACTTTTCTTCCAGAATTTGTCCTGGAAAGGATCTCTTCATCCATCGTGATATAGCCTCTGCTTTAGTCACTCCATTTCATTCTGTAAGTCTTGCCAAATTCTTTTTACTGCCACTTTCAAAAGTTAAACTGACAAGAGAAACCTATGATTCAGAAAAAAAAAAATTAGTGACAGAGATTTCTCAACTTTATATTTGGTAATTGCACATTTTTGCTTCTGTTATTTACAGGAGGGGTGGGTGATAGAGGGGGGAGGAAGACAGGAGCTGAGAATACAAAAAGGCAATATGCATTGGCTCTGATTCACACCGAACAACGATGCTCTCACAAGAAAGGGGAGCAAGGTTACACGAGGGAAACGACCCCAAAGGGTTTCTATTCTCAAACTGATGCAAAGGTGCACATCTTTGTAAAAGACTTACGGGTTTTGATCCTAAGCTAGAAAAAGTGGACAAATTAGAAAAGAAACATTCTATAAAGATCAGTGAAGAAAATTAGAAACACAACATTGATAACTGTTAACGACTAGGGAAACAGGAACCAAACTATACCCAAGAGTTTATTTCAAAGCTGGTTCTAACGGTGATGCTTTCCTTCTGAATGATACCTTTCAGCATTATTTTACATGGATGATCACAACAAACTTTTTGACATGTTGCAGTAAATAAATGTAATTACTAGTCTTGGATATGGAAAAGCAGAGAAGTAGGTGACTCACCAAAACTCACACTGTTAGCAAGGAGCAGAGTTTAAATTAGACCCAAGTCTTTCAAAAACCAGTTCAACAGTCCTTCCATAGTATTGCTCAGAAAGTCCTGGTAATGTCTAAGTTTCATTGTTTTAGTAACGTACTGGCAAAATCTTGCTTTAAGGATGAGACAAGTATGACTTGTGTATTTCCAGCAAAGAGTGTACCATATTATTTGTGTTTTGTCACTTGTAAGAATTGACTCTATTTCCTTGGATGTTTCACTGCAAGCCTAAATATTTAAGATGTTTGCAAACATTGTCAATCTGCCTATCAATTTGAATACAGACTCCAGACCATGGAAAATGCTGTGCCCTTGCAGGAGACCTGAGGAGCCACTGACAGGCTTGGGAGACTTATTATTGGAGCTGGGAAAAGACACCGGTTAAGAAAACCTTAGAAGAAAGAAAATATGAGAAAGAAAATCTGAATCATGGATTCCCTTTGTCTTCCCCTATCTTAACATGTGTTACCCATCTCTCTCTTGACTTTGTGAGATGTTTACTCCATCACCTGGTCATATTGTATTTATTTACTTTGTGAACTTTAAGAATTCTATGTTCAAGTGGCCCTCCGAATCCGAGGGTTTGGCATCTGTGGGTTCAACCAACGGTGGGTCAAAAATATTTGGAAAAAAATTCCAGAATCTTCCAAAACGTGAAACTTGAATTTGCAGTGCACATTTACATAGCATTTACATTGTATTAGGCATTAGACATAATCTAGAAATGATATAAAATATACAGGAGGATGTGCATAAGTTGTATGCAAATATTACACCATTTTATGTAAGGGTCTTGAGCTTCCATGGATTTTGGTATCTGCAGGGGTCTTAGAACCAATCACCTGCAGATGCCGAGGAACCACTGTATATCCACGTAAAGGCATATGCTCTATCAAATCGTAAATCCTGGTCATGTTGTTGACCTACACAGCACTCATTACAGCACTCAACAGTGTCCTGCATACAGCAGGTGCTCAATAGATGTTTGTCTAACTGAATCCATTTATATTGTATGCATAAAGTACTCTATGTGTTTACCAAGTGCTAATCCTGTCCTAAAAGATGAGAATAGTATCCGTTTTTTTTAATGTTTAATTCCCTTTATTTATTTTGTATACATCTTTATTGGAGTATAATTGCTTTACAATGTTGTATTCATTTCTGCTGTACAACAAAGTGAATCAGCTGTATGCATACATATATCCCCATATCCCCTCCCTCTTGATCCTCCCTCCCACCCTCCCTATCCCACACCTCTAGGTTATCACAAAGCACCGAGCTGATCTCCCTGTGCTATGCGCCTGTTTCTCACTAGCATCTATTTTACATTTGGTAGTTTATATATGTCAGTGCTACTCTCTCAGTACATCCCAGCCTTCCCCTCCCCGCCATGTCCTCAAGTCCATTCTCAACATCTGCATCTTTATTCCTGACCGACTGCTAGGTTCATCAGTACCATTTTTCTAGATTCCATACATATGCGTTAGCATATGGTATTTGTTTCTCTCTTTCTAACTTACTTCACTCTGTATGACAGACTCTAGGTCCATCCACCTCACTACAAATAACTCATTTTCGTTCCTTTTTATGGCTGAGTAATATTCCATTATATATATGTGCCACATCTTCTTTATCCATTCATATATCGATGGACATTTAGGTTGTTTCCATGTCCTGGCTATTGTAAATAGTGCTGCAATGAACACCGTGGTACATGTATCTTTATGAATTATGGTTTTCTCAGGGTATATGCCCAGTAGTGGGATTGCTGGGTCATATGGTAGTTCTAGTTTTAGTTTTTTAAGGAAACTCCATACTGTTCTCCATAGTGGCTGTATCAATTTACATTCCCACTAACAGTGCAGGAGGGTTCCCTTTTCTCCACACCCTCTCCAGCATTTATTGTTTCTAGATTTTTTGATGATGGCCATTCTGACTGGTGTGAGGTGATACCTCATTGTGGTTTTGATTTGCATTTCTCTAATAATTGGTGATGTTGAGCATCTTTTCATGTGTTTTTTGGCCATCTGTATGTCTTCTTTGGAGAAATGTCTATTTAGGTCTTCCACCCATTTTTGGATTGAGTTTGTTTTTTTGAGAGAATAATATCAGTTTAAAATGCTAATTTCTTGCCTGGTTTCTGAATACTGAGCAACCAGGCCACCATGTGGAACCTGACACAGAGACAGGCAAAAAGGCACACCACCACCTGAATAAAAGACAACAGTATTTTGTGTGTATGATTTTCTCCAGAGGACCCCCCAAAAAAGTAGAATTCCTTTTAATGTCTTTTAATAAGTTTAGAAAAAGAAGGCAGTGCCCCTTTAAGAAACCACTTATGTCAAAAGGTTGGTCAGAGGTCAGGTTATAAAACTACAAGATTAGTACGAAGTACTAGTGAGTACACTTTCCTGGTTGGTTGTTAATGGAGGAAAGACTCAGCTTCAAAGGGTGGAAAGCTAGGCAGGAAAATAATGAGGTGGAGGGAAATTACTCCCTTCTGATTGGAAAAGGATCATGAGGAGGGAATCACACTGAGGAGCCCTAGGGGGGCTCCGATCTCTCCCTCGCAGCTTTTCCTAAGCAGTGTGAGGCAGAGCACCATGTAGACCTGAGGGCTGAACAAAACGCCAGGGCCACTTCCTCTTTTCGCAGGGAGCGCTGGCCTGATCGTCCCGAAGCCCGGATGTTCAGGACAGCCTCTTAGAATTTAAAACTTCCGTCCAAGTCTGGACACAGAGGGACACAGAATCGGGGTTAGGTTAGGAGGGGACCCACGGCAGGTACTTGACAACAGTTGATGAGTAAGGAGAAGGTATCTGATTGTTTATATGATTATATTCCTAATAATGTGTCCTGATTCTATCATTCTCTAAGTGTTATACAACACAAATACCAGTGCTTAGAATTTTAAAGAGCTGTGTAATGAAGACTCACCATCCTGCTTAGTGTTACTGCTTCTCTCTTCCCAAAGAGAATAATTTTCTTTCATCCAAGAATGATTTCTTTCTACTAATATTACAGATTCTGGCTAGGTGATCATGAACATACTGAGTGCCTGACCCCACCCATCCAAAATGGTCTTAGGCTGTGAGGTCTATGCTTTGCTCTATCCCTCAGGAGTGGTATGAGGGTCATATTGCTTATTAGTCTCAGCCATGGTGACAAGGCACCTATCATATGAGCAGCAAGATGTGCTTCTACTTGCTCAAGCCCCGAAGTATGTGTCCTGCTTTGTCAGGGCATTTTTCCAGGAGCGTTTGTTGTGCCTTCTCTGTCCCACAGGCCTGGGTAAGACTGGCAGGTGGGAACCTGCAACCCTTTGCTGCAGGTGCTTGCACCTGGACAAACATCTCCTTTAGCAACAAAATACAAAGACACTCTAAAGGACTAAAAATAATTGTGAGCGTGTGCAGTTGGGGCAAATTATGAACAAGATACAAAAAGACCAAAAACCCAGCAAAAGTAGGGTGTCTGGAGCAGAAGCAGGGTACTGCGCATGCCCCCTGCACACAGCACCACCAAGGCGGTGGGCAGACCACCTAAGCCACCCCTCCTGCCCAACCCCTGGACCCACCCCTACCCTCACCCCATATAAGGGACCAGCTCGCACCGCGCCCCTTGGGGAGCAAACCAGGGCACCTGCTACTTGTTTTCGCTCCCCCGTGCTGCAGCACAAACCCCTTAAAGCCTTGCCTGAACTTCTTGTCTGGCCTCTTACCAGTTTCTATTGATTAAGGAGGTCAGGAACTCTGGTGGGTAACATTGGGATCTTGGGAATCCTGAATGTTACTGCCTAAGTCCCTTCAACTCTTCCCAGATTCCAAAGATATAGCAGACTGATGGCCTAGTGCGCTTTCTTGACACGCCAAAAAGAGTTCCCAAATGGAATGTCCAGATTAGGCTTTTAAAGTTTTGTTCGCATGTTTTGACATTTGACAAGTTTTTCATTATTAGTTTTGATAATACAAGGATTGCACATTCATTGTAAAACATTTAAGTTATAAATCTAGCTAACAAACTGTTAAATAAAATACGTCCTATCCTCCTCTTTTGACAAATGTGCCTGTATAATGAATGGGAAGGCCTAGTTCAAATGGAGAATAATCTGACTTCTTGGAATTTCTCCTTGGACACTGGCAGTGTGGGGAAAGACAGCCTTTAGGTGCTAGCCTGCCCTCCTTTGCTTCCCACCTGCTGACTCCCCTTGGCCATCACTTGAGGCTGAGAAAGCATGGTTCGCTATGCAAGGACTGGCCCAGCAGGTCAGCAGCTGAGGAAACCAGCCCAGAATACATTTGTGAAAGGAATTCTGGGCCCTGGGTGCCTGGATCTTGGTCCCGACTGTGGGCAAAGACTCAGGATGAACATCTGCCTTTGCCCCTCTGCCTCTCTCTCTCTCACATGACCTCTCCTTATAGATGAAATTTGGGGGATGTGGCTAAGGAAAGATGAGTTGGGGATAAATTTAGTCTGGGGTTGTGGTCCTCAGTCATTCAATACTATTGCTGGCTCTTTAGGTGCAGGAATGGATTTCTGGAATAGTCCTACTACCCAAGTAGGCTGAGTTAACCCTCAAGGTCCTGTACCACAGAGTGTGTCTTATAGTATATTGTGCTAATGGGGGGAAAATACAAAGCCAGAAGTTAGTAGTGGGAAATTCTTCCAATTATCAGATATGTATACTCGTAAGTGGAACATTCAGTCTCATCCAGGACTGGCCAAATGGAGTTCTCTCCTGTCAGGAATGCATCTGATAAGGCAGCATATCCAAGTATAAAGGGACCATACATTTCCGCCTTTTTTTGACGCAATAACACATTTGATAGAGCTAGAAAAGTACCGTTTTAACTGCCATTTGTAGAGCCATTTTGGAAAGTTCAATAAAACAAGTGTGAAATTACAAAATCTTGATTTGAACATATGTGAAGTATATCGTCTTTGCTAATAATTAAATTGATTTGTAAACACACACACACACACACACACTTTGGATAAAAGTGATGGGCCATTAAACAAAAGTGATACTGTGATCAGCTGTAGTAGATGAAAGACTGGCTTAACTTTCTACTCTATTAAAAATTGTATTAGCAAATTGTTGCTATATGAAGGGTAGATCAACCATTATGCAGAAAAAAAAATAATGTAGGGGGAAAAAGGTATTTGTAAGTTGTCAGCCAGTTAACTATTAAAAATATTTTGTCTGTGTGTCTATATTTTTGGATTTCTTAACATTTGTAGTATTTTCCAGCTTTTAAAAAATCTCTAATGTGTTGTGATTCCTTTGCTCACCTTAATCACTCATTTTGGACCTAATTTTGTGTTTTGCACTTTGCATTCTTTGTGTTAAAAGTCTCCTGCCCCACCTCCACCCCAATCATATAAACTCCATGTTCCCCAAACCTAGGTCTGCCTCTGGGTTCAGGGATAGAACAGATGAGCAAAGGTGGGCAGTCTCAAGCCATGCAGGAGGGATTTAGGTCCAGAAAGGCAGCGACAAGCAGAGAGTTTAAACGGATAGGAAAGGTATTCTTTAAATCAGATTAGAAGGTATGAACACTGAGTAAAAGCCAATATATTCAGACTAGTAGAAGGGAAATGTCAGTATAAACTAAGAAAACATTTGACTGACAGGTAGTTTAATGGAAACGTGCTTTATTTTTTTTCAAGTCCATAAATGAGCTGAATTAATTCAAATAAAATATTTGGGTATACATATCCTTCAGTTAATCAGATACAATTCATTTAATATTTAGGGCCATTTATTGTATTTACATATAAATATTTAATATACAGTCTGACAATTCTAAACAAAAACTGTCTTGCTCTTTTAAAGCAAGGGGTTATACGAAAATGGACTGTGGATTTACCCCATGCAGAGGCAAATCCTGGATCCCTTGCTTATCATCTGTGTGACCTTGGGCAGGTGACTTGCTCTCTCTGGCCCTCACTTTTTTCCCTTGGATATTTCACCTAACAGTAGTACCTGCCTCATAGTATTGATGTGAGGATTAAATGAGATAATATATGCAAAATGCTGAAAACAGTGCCTGACCCAGAATAAGTGCTGAATTCACGCTACCTCTATCTTGTTAATCAAATACCTTCCTTATTGCCCATGATAAAAATTAATTTCAAACAAGCCAGGATGAGTTATTACAAAACCCTAATCAGATGGTAGCCAAATAGGTCTGGCTGAACAAATTGTTTCAGCTCTGGCCCAGTAACACTGTGGCAGAGACTTTGACAGATCATGCAGTGTTAGGCTGATGGGAGAACATGGTAAGAAGGAGAGTAAATTAGTCATGAGTGTAGCAAGTGATTGATATCATCTGTAACCCTCTAGGATTTCTCTGCATTGCCATGCTGACCAATTTAAAGCACAGCATTTATTCTCTCAGTCAGATGTTTGAATTCTAGATTTATACCGAGTGACTTCATCTATCTGACAAAATACAGAGAAGAATTACAAAAACAGAATAAATCTTTAAGTGGTTAATTGCCATGGCAATAAAACTGAAATAGATTCATCATGTGATTATAGTATAAGATTCCAGGTACTATAACTGATATTCACAAATATATATTTAAGAATTTTCTGCTCAAATGTAACTCCATTGCAAATTAGCAAGTTGTAATGGGAAAATATTAGTATTTCTCCTCTTTATCTTTAAAACACATTCCTTCCCTTCAAAAATTAGCTTTGGGCCTACAATAATGATGTTTTAGAAAAAGAAACAATAAATCCTAGCATTGAGCAAAAGGCTCAGTATTATTCAACCATAGACTCAGTGACGGTTTAGAGAATAACATGTGATGTTCACTGCACAAAGATTTCTTAAAAAAACTATTAGCACCATAAGCTTTCGTGGGTTTTTAAATAACATTTTCCTACTAAAATACAAAAGAAATTAATAGATATAATTTAAACCGTATTCAAAAAGAAAGAGAGAAGAATTGGGTAGTTCTTTTTTTTTTTTTTTTTTTTTTTAGTAAGCAGGCCTCTCACTGTTGTGGCATCTCCCGTTGTGGAGCACAGGCTCTGGACGCGCAGGCTCAGCGGCCATGGCTCACGGGCCTAACCGCTCCGCGGCATGTGGGATCTTCCCGGACCGGGGCACAAACCTGTGTCTCCTGAATTGGCAGGCGGACTCTCAACCACTGCGCCACCAGGGAAGCCCAATTGGGTAGTTCTTAATGTGGCTCATACCTCATAATGGGCTTAGATTAAAAAGTAACATTTTCTTCAATGATGAGTCAGGAAATGTGGAAAGGATAGGCAGGTCCACAGTTACATATCCTAATTAAAATACAGACCCCTAGTATTTTATGTGATTAACACTATTTCATTGAACATGTGTTTGCAAGCCACAATTGTGGACAGTGCTACAGTTAAATTCTGTTTTGTTAAGTTACCGGTATAATTATAATTGAGCCAGAAATAAGTACTGTTAAAAAAAAGAGAGGGAGACTTCTAGTTCTAGAAAGCTGAGGACACATGACCACTCTCTCCCCAAATTCCCTTAAACTGCAGGAAGACGATAAAAAATTAAATACACAGCAGCATTCAAAGGTTGGACAGTATAGTACCAAAAGATCGGAGCAAAGAAAATTTTCACTAACAGGTAACAGAAAAAGGGAAAATGCAACTGAAAAACCTACAACCACTTCAAATGAAAGAGAATTCTCTGTGTCCAGGTGAGTTTCCCCAACAGAAACTCTAATAATTCCAAACCCAGAAGCAGCAGAGGCTAGAAGGAAGACAAGAGAGACTGGCTAGTTAATGAATTAAGTGGTAATAAAAGTTAGGGCAGGGGCTTCCCTGGTGGCGCAGTGGTTGAGAGTCCGCCTGCCGATGCAGGGGACGCGGGTTCGTGCCCCGGTCTGGGAGGATCCCACATGCCACGGAGCGGCTGGGCCCGTGAGCCATGGCCGCTGAGCCTGCGTGTCCGGAGCCTGTGCGCCGCAACGGGAGAGGCCACAACAGTGAGAGGCCCGCGTAACGCAAAAAGAAAACAAAAAAGAAAGAAAGAAAGAAAAAAAGTGAGGGCAATTCCATAATCTCATGCTTCTGGATTTGGCCTTTGGCTATGGGTGAAATTCTGGTGTCCTCTGTGACTTCAGAATTCTGACGAGAGAGACTTAGCAATTGGTATGGGGCTCTGGAAGCACACAGCATTCTAACAAATGTATGGTCACTAAGAAATTGGTCTTCATAACCCAGAAGAAAAACCACCCATAGACCTGAAAAGAAAGCCTGACTTGCCCTATATGTCTTCTTCCTCCCTCCAGCCAGCAGAAGTAGGGCTTTCCAAATCAGAACACAAATTCATGGGCAGATAGGAAGTTTCAACTGAGCAGAGGAAATAATGCTTCCTAATAACATTGTTTAAATTAGATCCTCATCTATAATATGAACAGACCACAAAAAGTCACCAAACATCCAAGAAAAACTCCAGCATGCAAGAGACACAGTATTTAGCAAACAAAAGAAATATATCCAGCGAACACAGAATGAATGCTGAAAACAAAAGAAAATTTTAAGTACGTTATCCTCCAAGAGATTTGTAAAGCTATCACATTTATAAATTTAAAAAGAAATAGCTGGCTGCTATAAAAAAAAAAAACAGTGAGAGCTCCTATCAATTAAAGTAGATTGCTAAGAAAAAATCAGTAGATGATCTGAAGTGTAGAATGTACACACTGAACATGATAACAGAACTCTAGAACAATGTTCAAGGGGTGTTAGTCACCTCTTCTATTAGGAAAAAAAATAGCGTGGAAGAGCATGGGACATGTTTGGGGCAGGGAGTCATTTAGTTTGGCTACCAGGTAGTTATGCGCAGCAGGAGGGGTGGGAGATCCTGCAGAAAGTGGGGATTAGGAGATCGCCAGGGAGAAACTAAGGTTGTCCCAGGGCTGGCGAAGAGTCAGGAATGGAAACGTGGCAACAGAGGGAGCAGATCCAAGGCAGCTGACTGGTTAAGCCTCAGCTGCCTTTATCTTCCTCTCACTGTGATAAGAGCTAATCCCAGGAGAGCCTACAAATACAACAGAAAACATCTGGCTGGATATTCTGAGTGTAGGAGCAAGAACAAACTCTTCTCTAGCAGCCGCAGTTCTCTGCAGGTAAGGGGCTAAGGATCCGGGGAGGCTGCCTGACCCACATTGGAAGGAATGTCCCGATCTTGAGCTCAGTAACGGCTAGGGTAAGAAGCTAACTAGGCAGAGGTGAGGGCATTTACCTGTCTTCCAAAGGAATCCATCCCACTGTATGGTATTCCTGCTTCCGGGAACAAACATCCTACCCAAGCCAGACTTTAAAATAAACCAATTTTTGTTAAAGTTAGATTGAAACAGTGTTTCGGTGAGGGACATTTATCCTAGGATAGAGTTGTGTAGACAATAGAGATGTCATTTACACTTGTGTCATTGGTGAACACGGTAACAGTGCTGTGCTGGTAAGTGTTTAACAACAGGCTCTGCAGGGAACAAGCCTAGATGGTAGCATTTGCCAATTTTGTATTGTAAACACTCCTACCGTGGCCGATTTCAAGCTATCTGTGCAATGTGCTTGCATATGGTATTGGGAAGAGATGGCCAGCCAAACCCAGTGAACCATTGCATGCAGATCACTCCCATGTTGACACTGGACCTTCCAACACAAGCCCCATGACTTGCTGTAATTTTTCTGACTCTTCCTGAACCATCAAAAAAAAATCAGACACTGAAAAATTACTTATCTTTCACTCTTTTGAAAATCAGCCAGCTCCTTGTCAGCATACTTTGAAATTTACTTGCTTAGTACATTTTACCAGTGGAATGGAACTCGTTTAAACAGATATTTAGGTGAGAATATACAATAGATGTCTAAGAGAATGATCTATAGGAAGCCAGTCCAGAAACCTATTAAAATGACACAAAACAGGGGGAAGAAATCTCCCTCTGCCTCTAAAAAGCCGGAGACAAATCTGGACGCTCTTCCACTATTTTCCCAGGGCCTGAAAGAAAGTAACTAGTTCATAAATTCCATCAGGAGCTTGGGGATTTTTGATGTAATGAGTTTTATAGTTTCAGAGGAGAATGCTTTGCTAATAATTATGTAACAGTAATTAAATCTGAAAAAGGCTGTACTCTAACTATGTTGATTTATTGCAGCTCCTACAAAGTACTCCTCAAGAGTACATTGGAGTGTGTGCTGCCTCCCTCCAGTTTTCTTTAAATTCTCACAGAGCACTGGGTCACAGATGGTCTGAGCTGCTATATTTTCCCTATTAAATTCCTAATAATCTTTTTCTGAGGCTGAGTCATGGAAGCCTGGGGATTTCTCATTTTAATTAGAAGGTTTAAGGAGCTAACTCTGTTTGAAATTTTCTCCTAGGAGAGATGGGTGCAGGTGATCCCATTCAGAAGAGTGACACAGTACCGTGGCCAGGACACATTTCCATATTAGATTGCAGTTTGCTTGGCTCAGGTCCTATTTCTGAGGTTGATGATGTATTGTCTGAAACTGAAGAATAAGCTTCGGAGAATAGGGTTATTTGGGAATTTTTCTTTTGGGGGACATATTTTGGCATTTGGTTCCCATCCCTACTTTGCATATAGAGCAACGATTCAGGGACATATCAACCTGAGCCAAAGTCACCAGGGAACAGATTTGGAGACCATTTGTCCATCTTCATTCCTGTAGTTTTCTCCCTTTGGCCCCCTCAGACCTAATTTCTAAATCTTCCAAGTTTGGGGACAAGCTCATATTAAATACCATCTTTCCTGTTTAATTTTACTAGCAAAAGACTCTAGAAATGTGTATGAACAGGCAGGAAAAGCTAGTTAAAATAACATGTATAATGGACTGAGCATTCAGAGAGTAGCATTCAGGATGAGGCATATAGCTGAAATCAGATGATCCTTTGGAGTTTACCAATGAGTTTGATTGTAGAAAACCTATTATGTAAGACAAAGTGTGTGGAGCTAGGCACAGTTCCCTTGATATTATAAATGTACAAAAAAGAAAATGCTTCTTCTAAGACAGTTGTTCAAGTTTTGTCTGCCCCGATCGCAAAGCTGGTTTCTCTGCTTTTGTAAAATAACGAGCACCTCATGCTTTGCAAGTGGCACCATCCAGAGAAGAAGTCAAACTAAAGTGTCGCTACCTTTGTAGCCCCCCCTGTAGTTTTCATATGTGCATATGTTCCAGAGCTGGCAGCAAATGCATTTTATAAAGCTAAAACTATCAGCAGAACAAATGCATCATTGAAAAAATAGATTTTTGTAAATGTAGAATGCTGGCTTTTTAGTTAATTGAGACCACGAGAAAGATTTTTTCCCCCTTTCACATCAAAGTGATATTCTCCTTTCGGTCTGTATTATTGAATTCTCTGGCCCCTTCAGATTCAGCTAATTGAGTTATTTCAAGGTTTGAGAAGTATCCTTACTCAGTTAGTAGGAATCCCCAGCAATTACTTTTGTGGCTTCATTTTTTCATAGCAATTCATTAGGTTTCTCAGGACAGGTCCTAGTCTCTATAGCCATAATTTTAAATGTAAGCATATTTATATTCTGTACCTATGGAAAATAAAATACTATATATATATATACACACACATATATATTTTCCACTGTTAGGATATGTCATTTGCCATGTGTTATAATCAAAAGTAAATCAAGAAAGGAAATAATAGTTTCCACACTAAATTCTGGGTTACATCAGAAGGTTTATAAAGCAAAGACATGGGCAGCTTGAGAATGTTATACTAAAAAAAAAATTTTGAAGGCATATAAGGATTTTTAATCTGTAAGAATAAGTTTTCTCTCAGATACCTCTGGGCCAAGCTAATATTTCTAGAATGTGCTGGCGATAGCCATATGCTTAGTGAGTCCGTTCTTGAAATGTGTGGACAAGGTGGCTGAGAGCTGCCAGACTGCCCTGTGTGAGCAGGTTGGCCTGCATGATGGGTGTGGATAACACTGTAATAATAAGGCAAGCGACACCCAGCACCGTCATTGTGTGAGAGATCCAACCACGTTCACTTCAAAGTCCGGGTTTAGGAGAGGAGACAATCTTTTCATACCTCATTCATAACATGGCTGGATAGGAAAGGAAACTCTGTACGAAATAGACAAACAAAAATGCGCGTGGATACATGGAACTGGAGAGAATTTCAAGTTATATATGTTTATTCAAGCTCCTAATGACCAAAATCTTTCATTGGAAATTCCAGATCTCCATGTACCAGACCTAACCTAATGTAGGAAGCATGCTGTCTGAGCATTTGGTCAGGGAAAGAGTTAAGGGCATGATGTCTGCAGCCAGGTTCTTAAAGGAGTTAAACAAGAACATGTTTCAGACTTCTGATTAATGGCCAGGGACATTCCAAGCTGCTTTGCCTACCTCAGCAGTACATGACTCGTACAGCAGGGTAATATCTAATAACTAATCTTTGACACAAGAATTAAGTCATTTTGCAAGAAAGCAGATCATTAGAAGCCAAACTGAATTATAAGTAATACTATCTCTGTAGAGGATTGTAAATTAATTGGTTTTTAACAATAACATTTCTATATTTTATTAAAGCAGCATAAGAATTCAGTGAAGAAACGAATGTAGCAGATAAACAGGCCAGGTGCTGGTGATGCAAATGAAATAGATGACAGATGGTGAGTAGCACGCTCACTCACTGTGTGTGTATAATGGATAGAGGTAATCAAAGTCCTTTGTGAATTGGCGACTTTCTGTACATCAAGAACTTTAACGCGGACTTGCTTACACATCTCTCTACCCCCTGCTCTCAGCACGCACATGTGCCCGTACACACACACACACACCTTCTCAAACACACACACAGCATCATTACACATACGTCCTAATTATAGCCTAAGTTACTATCAGAAGGATGGGCTATAACTCTATTTACATAACACCACACAGAGATACCATTCCACCAAATCAACCTGTATACACTAAACAACAGATTTCTCTGATGAGAACATCACATTAAGGAAACAAAGCAACCTGCTTCCATGAAAGAAGTTCTATTTAGCAAGGAAGTGATACTTAGACCAAGAGGCTGGGCTTCAGTGGGAAAGAATTACTTCTGGCTCTTACATTGAGTTTTCCACTAGAATCTTTAAAATGTTGATGAACATTCTGATGGGTTTCCTTTTTGCCTTCAAATGATGGTTAAGGTGTCTCAACACTCAAAGAAAATGCTGACCCAAGTCGACGATTAGATTTCTAGATTGTATGTAGACTTCTCTCCTCTCCATTCTGGTACCAAGAAGATTGCTTTATTTTACTACTTCTTCTAATAAAGGGAAAACTGTACTCAGTTAATTCCAGGACATAAATTCATATCCCACATGGAATACAGAAAATAGTTCCTCTCAGGATCATAATAAATGAACATACAACTCACTGAGAGTTATCTTGCATATGATCAAATTGTATTTCCTGTCCTATGTTATTATCTTAGCTTTATTTCCATCTTTCTTCCTGCTTACTGGACATTTCCACTTGGATGTTTAAATGTGACTTTAATATCAGTATGCTCGATATTACATGCATAGTCATTTTTCCACAACCAAGTTCACATGGAAAGTTTCCTTTCTCCAACCTTACTTTCACTCAGATGTGAAATTCTGAACTTTTCCTCTTCTTTTCTTTAAACTTCATATACGGTCAAAATACAAACCCTGTTGATTTTCCTTCTAAAATGTCCTGACATTTATCATTTCCTCCCCTGTCCTGTTTCTGGGTTCTAAACTAAGCACTGTGGCTGGACCACTTCATCAGCCGGCTGCCATGTGGTTTCCTCAGACTCTGTCTCTTCCTTCTCCCACTTTTCCCTATTCCCTTTCTGACTAGTCTTCTCTTCACGTTGCCTTCAGGGCTCTCTTTCCTACTTCATCTAAACCGCTGCTGGCCCTCAAGCTTCTCCAGCCAGACCCACTTTCCACTGGCTCTCACAGTGCACCATTTGCTCCATTGGGGCCAGATTCCTGTGGTCTGTGCAGTGCCATGTTTGTTGTGGGTTAATCTCCCGTGATCCATGCAGCTGCCATGTTCCTTCAACCTCAGAGCCTTTGCACCTGCTGTACCTCTGCCTGGATGTCCCCAATCCCTCTCCCTTCCCCTGTGCTTATTGAAGCCGCTTGATCTCCCCTCTCTGTGAGGATTTCCCTGACTATTCTCTCTGAATCTCACAGTCAGTCTGCAACCCACTATTTAGCCCTTCATCATTTGCTATTTTGAATCGTTCTCTGGTTGCTTCACATGTGATCGAGCCAGCCCAGCTACACTGGGAGTCCTTTGAGTAGAAGAACTGCATGTTGCGTGTATCTGTACCCATCTCCATTGGCACGCACTCGTGGTGCCTTAAAGCCATTGTACCTGCTTTCTTACTGAACAGCAGATACCCGGCAAGGGGGCCACAAGTACTCTGATTCTTCACCAACACTTTATCATCCAATTCAAATCATTGTCCCTTCTTTCTGTGCCCTTGAGGCTTGATTCTAACCACAGACTTCTCTGACGAATGCTTGACCCCTTGGACCTTAATTCTGACCAGGTGCCCTACCTTAGGTAAGCCCCTTCTGGTTCACCTTGGTCCTGGGACCCTACTTTGGAGCCCCTTTTCTTTCTCCTTTGAAAAATCTGCTCAGATAATCTACCCGTATGAGTGCTGAGCAATAGTAAATACCCAATTAGTGTGTGTTCATTAATGTCTCGTTTATGGGAAAAATACATTTCTTTTTTTAAGCTACAGCACAAATCTGTCAGATCATTCTAAAGTACAATTTACCTGCCCTTCCTTTATTTATATATATGTGCCTACCAGAACACGTCTATACACCAGGCCTTAAATTTGATTCCAAGAAGCTTAAATGACATTTGCATTGCAGGATTCTGTGCTTAAGGCCGCAGAAGGCGCTGGAGTTGGCCTGGTGGTACTAATTTTGTGTTGACTCTTCCTCAGGGAATAGTATGCTTTTGGACTGTTTCTGATTTCCTATTAGATGGCATTAAAGGAAGTATATTATATCCTGAACCTAAAAGGATCAGCTCTTTAATAAACCAAATTGACCTTTCTGCTTTTTTCCCAAAGGGATCAGGGTCCTCCTCCATGCCTTGAAGCCCCCTTTCTTCCCTGGAAATAAATTGATTTTGTGACTGTTTTGTTTGGCTTTTTTACGTGGCAACCACATATATGGTGAAGAATAATGACAAAGAGTCATACTCCTGGGCAACTGGGTATAGCCAGATGAGACGATAAATATAATTTGTTGAATTACAGAGGTAGCTCCTGTTCTGTCGGGTGTGTGTTCAGCTTTGACATCTTGGCAAAGAGATGATGTCATCAGAGTCACAAGGCAAGTGGCAGACCACCTGTTAAGCATCTAGTCACAAGTCAAAACCAAGAGCCCCAGGTTTATAAATGTTCCCCTTTAAGTCTCATCATTCCAATTTGAAGTTATACCATTTTCAACAAAAATCTTTTTATTATCAAAGCTCTATGTTAAGGATAATCAAATATCAGAAGACTTGATGTTTTAGTACCTACCTATAATCATTGAATTTATCATGGTGGAAATGGACAGCCTTGCAATTCATGGATAATTGGAACACTAACATGTAGGAACTATATTAATACCCTAAATGAAAGATGCATTGGTACACACTGCTTTTGCAGGCCTATGTAAGAGTAATGGATATACTGGGTAATAAAGGCATGACTGGACTGTTCTGAGCTAAGATCACCTTTCTTGTGACCACTCAAAACCAAGATTTTGATTCATTGCAATTGTAATGCTCAGTATTAGCACCTCGAGCTCTTGCTGAAAAGTAAATTTACTTATATCCCTTAGATATCCCCCTTCTCCGACAATTTTGGCCTTTCTTTTGCACAGGAGAAATTCTGCAACTGAGTTCCAAAATCTCTTCTTCCTAATGCATCTGTAAACAGCTGCAGCTCCCTGTTCAATATTGGCTGCAGCTGTCATAATGCCCCAGAAGGACAACAAAATGGAGAGAGCTCCCCTTAATTGCCTTGCCACCCCTGATTGAATTTATGTTTTGTTTTTAAGTAACATTTTGTTGCATTTGTATTACTGAAATCACCAGGTTACAGTAAACTATATTCCCAGATCAATGTCCCCCGAAAGAAAGCAGACGTGAACTTTATCACCAACAACAAATTCAATTTTCACATTACCTGCTGACAAAGAAGCTTGTTTCAACAACACTTGCAGATTCCTGAGAAGTCCGCCAAACAAGAAGAAATCCACAAGTCTCAGGTTTTAATGTCACATAGGTTTGCTATTTAACTATTGCTTTTCACCTCTAGGTGAATTGATCTTGGCATGTTTTGTTTTTGTTTCAAAATCAGATAGGGTGACACATAAAGATGTTCCCAATTGGAACCCTAGTGCATTGATGGCGGGAATGTGCAGGCTTTATGGAAGACAGTTCGGCATTTCCTCAAAAAGTTAAACATAAAGTTATCATATGACCCACCAATTCCACTCCTAGGTACATACACCAAAGAACTGTAAACAGGGACTCAGGTACTTGCACACCAAAGCTCATAGCAGCATTATTTGTAATAGTCAAAAGGTGGAAACAACCCAAATGTCCATCAACAGATGAATGAGTAAGTGTAATGTAGTATACACATACAATGGAATATTACTCAGCCATAAAAAAGAATGAAATTCTGACACATGCTACAACATGGGTGAACCTTGAATATATTATACTAGGTAAAACAAACCAGGCACAAAAGGACAAATATATGATACCATTAATACGCGATATCTAGAATAGGCAAATTCATAGGGAGAGAATGGAGAATAGGGGTTATCAGGGGCTGGAGAGAGTGGGAATGGGGAACTATTGCTTAATGGGCACAGAGTTTCTGTTTGGGATGATGAAAAATTCTAGAAATAGATAGTGGTAATGACTACCATACTCAGTGGCACTGAATTATACACTTTAAGATGGTAAATGATATGTTATGTATATCTTACCACAATAAAAATAGTTATTTTCAAACCATCTAGAGCTCAAAGTTGTGTTACAAATTTTAATGTGAATTCTAATAATTAGTTTATTAGAGGTGGGTCAAAGTATAAAGTTTGAAGCAATAGGAATTTTATCTATTAATTTCTAAAATCTTTGTCAAAGATAAAACTAAAATAAATGTTTTTTATGTCTTTTGTTCCATTTTTTTCTCTGTGACTTGTAGAAATACATGCACACATATATAACATTACTTTGCTAATTAAATGTTACATGTCTTTGAATTTGTGACCTGTCTTTCATTTTCTTTAGTGTTAATGAACTAATTTTACACTTTAATATCAACACTAATTTTGTGCTTCATCTAAAAAAGTCAAAAAGACTTTTTCCCTAACCTGAGGTCAAAAGATAATATTTTCTTCTAAAACTTTTGTTGTTGTGTCTTTCATATATAAATTCAGTAATTGGGTTTTGTACATGGTGTAAGGTAGGGTTAAACTTCATTATTTTTTTCTGTATTAAAAACCACTAGTTCTTCTACCTATTTTTGGAATTCTCTATTCTTTCCCCCAACAATCTAAAACACTCCTCTGTCACATAGAAACATTCCATATATATGTAGGTCTATTTCTGGGCTCCCTCTTCCGTTCTGTTGGTCAGCTTCTCTATTCCTGCATCAATACTATACTGACTTAATTACATAGTTTTATAACAAGCCTTGACACCAAGTACAGCAAGTTCTTTCATCCATCTCTTCCTCTGCATACTTTGACTTTTCTTGACTCCATGGTCTTACATACAAATTTTAGAACCAACTTCTCAGGTTCCATGGAAAACACTCTTAAGAGTTTGATTGGAAATTCATTGAATTTATTTGGAGAGAATCAACATCTTTACAGTATTGGGTTATCCTGTCTATGAACACGCACTACCTCACCACTTATTAGGCTGCTTTAGTGCTTTTTAACAAAGTTTTCTAATTTTCTCCATACAAGTCTGCACACATTTTGTTAGATTTATTCTTACGTTCTTTACAGTTTGTTGTTGTTATTGTAAATAAAAAGGTTTTTTTTCTTTATTTGCATTTTCTAACTGTGGTTGGCATTTATTATTTTTGTATATTGACCTTAAATACAAACACTTTAATAGATTTTCTTATTATTTCTAATAATTTGTAGATTATTTTGGGTTTTCTAGAAATAGTTCTATTGCCCACAAATGGTGATAGTTCTGTTTCTTCATTTCTCATCTTTATAACTTTAATTTTTTTTTCCTTATCTTATTCCACCAACTAGAATTTCCAAAACAATGTAGAATAAAAACCATGAGAATGGATATTTTTGTCTTTTCTTGCTATCGAGAGACCTCTTTCAAAGTTTTTCTATAAAAAACAATGTTGGCTGAGGTTTGGGATAGATATTCTTCATAGGTTTCTAAAGACTTTCCTGGTTTGTATGGGTTTTTAATAATAAAAATGTATTTAATTTTATCAGTGTCATTGCTTTTCCTCCTTTTATTGAGACAATAATATATTTTTAAACTTTAATATATTAATGTGAATTTGATAATTTAGAATGTCTAAGATTTTAAAAATTAAAATAATAATAATAATAATTCATGTGACTAAAACAAAGAAAGAACTAAAACAACAGCATGTAATTTGGGAAATAAAAAAGCAGTCCCCTGCTACTCTGAAAGTGGTTGAGATCAGAAATATTTAAATCTCATAATATGTATGAGTTAGAAGAGTTTGATTAAAATCTATAATTTAAATGGCATACTTAGGAATCGTTGAATTATCTTCCATTTGAATTCTTTCAAACTGTGTTTCTTGTTGAGGAACAAATGTGTAACAATAATTTAGCATAGAAAAACAAGTTAATACAGAGCTATGGGCCAAGGATCTTCTCAGTTCAAAGAGAATTAAGGGTCACAAAAACTAGATTTGGACACCCCAGCTGTAAAAGACATTTGGGGAACAATCTGGAAAATTTGAAAATGGTCTGATTATTGTACAATATTAGGGAATTATTGATAATTTTGTCAAATGTGATCATGGCTTTGTGATTATGTAGGAACACGGACTCCTTTTCCATGGATGTCTATTGAAGTTTTTCTAGGTGAAATGTCATGATGTCCATAACTAACATAAAAGCACTTAAATGGAAATAAGAAAATTAATGAAGCAAATATGGCAAAATGTTAACAATTGTTAAAATTAGGTGCTGGATATATGATTGCTTATTATATGGTTGCAATTTCCCACAAGAAAATAAGAAAGATTTCTGGTATTAAATACTAAGAGAAAATGCTGTGCTAGGCAACTCCTGATAAAGCCCCAAAGATCCTCGCCTCCTGGTATCTGCGCCCTTGTGTCTCCTTCCCCTTGAGTGTGGGCTGGACCTAGTGACTAATGAACAGAATAGGGCAAAAGTGGTAGCATATCACTTCTGAGATTAGATAACATAAAGACTGTGGCTTTTGACTTGCCCTCTCTTGTTTCTCTCTCTTGGTCTCTCTCTCATTCTCTCTCTCCTCCCTCCCTCTGGGAAAAGCCAGCCACCACATTGTGAGCTGCCCTATGTGGGGGCAGAGGGGGGAGAGGAACGGGGCTGCCAATGGCAAGGAAGTGATGCCTCTAGCCAACAGCCAAGGAGGATCTGAGGTCTGTCAATAGCCACAAGTGAACTTGGAAGAGGATCTTCCCTAAGTGAAGTCTCAGAAGACTCTGAGCCAGAGGGACTAGCTGACCTGTTCTGGATTGCTGACCTACAGAAACTGTGATATGGTACAAATTTGTTTTTTGTTTTTGCAGTACGCAGGCCTCTCACTGTTGTGGCCTCTCCTGTTGCGGAGCACAGGCTCCAGATGCGCAGTGGCCTGTGGGATCCTCCCGGACCAGGGCACGAACTCGTGTCCCCTGCATCGGCAGGTGGACTCTCAACCACTGTGCCACCAGGGAAGCCCCCAAGTTTGTTGTTTTAAGCTGCTAAATTTGGGGATAATTCGGTATGCAGCAATAGATAACTAACACAAATATTATGAGAATAAAAGAAACTAAACACATAACATTGCTAGAGACATTTTGAAACATCATGATTTCAATTATTGTTTTCAACAAGGAGTTAGCTCTTACTATTTCAGGAGTTAATCACTTTGGTAGGAAAGGGAGGTCCATTTGGCAGTAGGAAATGATCACTAAAAATTAAGAAATGCTAAGCTATCATTCTGCAAGAAACAGGTCTGTTGACTTATGATTAAATCAATAAGCATGTATAAGACCCCTACAATTTGTGCAGCACTGTTTTAGATGACAGAATGAAAACAACATAATTAAAATGTAGCCCCTGCCATTTATTGAACTAGAGTCTATTGATGCATAAACTACTCACTGAGATTATACTAGGCAGATTTTGATGCCATTTTCATTCTTCCAGGCCATCTGAACACCACACAAGGAAACTCCAAATGGACAACACAGCTTCTAAGATTTAGTTAGCTTACGTCTAGAAATTAGTTTATATAATAGGAAGAGCTGCAATTAAAGACTCACATCTGCCAATGTCTGTGTAAGATGGTGGCATAAGCATAGATGCAGGGGAATCCATTTTCAAACTTCTCTTTTAAACGGCCATGAAAACACACCAATGAGAGAACATCTGCAACCATCATTCATTAACAATTATTTATTGAGCACCTACTGGGTGCTAGAGACCCTGTTACGCACAGCCTAACAGAGGTGAATAAATTAGACGTGGACCCTGCCCTCACTAAGTTTATACTATACTGGAAGATGTACAAATAAGTTATATCTATGTATTATGATGGATACTATGAAGGAGAAGTACAGCATGGCAGGACTGCTTCACTGAGGATGTTTGATTTAGGTTGTGACCTGAAGAATAACAAAAATGAGAATATTTCTAGTGAGGGCAGCAGCATTCTCAAAGTCCTTGAGATGAGAAAGAACTTGGTCCAAAAAGAACAGAAAGAAGGTCAGGGTAGCTGGAGTGTTGGGAGCATGAAGATAGAAGACGGCTAGAGAGGGCTTCCCTGGTGGCGCAGCAGTTGGGAGTCCGCCTGCCGATGCAGGGGACGCGGGTTCGTGCCCCGGTCTGGGAGGATCCCACGTGCCGCGGAGCGGCTGGGCCCGTGGGCCATGGCCGCTGGGCCTGCGTGTCCGGAGCCTGTGCTCTGCAACGGGAGTAGGCCACAGCGGTAAGAGGCCCACATACCACAAGAAACAAAAACAAAAAAAAAGAAGACGGCTAGAGAGGATGGTGGACAATTCTGTAGCCAGTCAAGAATGTTGTATTTCATCTGAAATGCAATGGAAAGCCTCTGAGGGGATTTAAGAAGGTGGTGAACTGGTCTGATTTATACTATGAATAGATCTCTCTAGCTACTGTGTAGAAAATTGTGGGAGACCAGCACTGAAATTGAGACTATGATTAAAAACCTTCCAACAAACAAAAGCCCAGGACCAGATGGCTTCACAGGTGAATTCTACCAAACATTTAGAGAAGAGCTAACACCTAACCTTCTCAAACTCTTCCAAAATATACCGGAGGGAAGAACACTCGCAAACTCATTCTACGAGGCCACCATCACCCTGATACCAAAACCAGTCAAAGATGTCACAAAGAAAGAAAACTAAAGGTTAATATCACTGATGAACATAGATGCAAAAATTCTCAACAAAATAATAGCAAACAGAATTCAAAAGCACATTAAAAGGACCACACACCATGATCAAGTGGGGTTTATCCCAGGAATGCAAGGATTCTTCAATATATGAAAACCAATCAATGTGATACATCATATTAACAAATTGAAGGAGAAAAACCATATGATCATCTCAATAGATGTAGAAAAAGCTTTCGACAAAGTTCAACACCGATTTATGATAAAAACCCTCCAGAAAGTAGGCAAGGCGGGAACTTACTTCAACATAATAAAGGCCATATACGACAAACCCACAGCCAGCATCATTCTCAATGGTGAAAAACTGAAACCATTTCCTCTGAGATCAGGAACAAGACAAGGTTGTCCACTCTCACCACTATTACTCAACATAGTTTTGGAAGTTTTAGCCACAGCAATCAGAGATGAAAAAGAAATAAAAGGAATCCAAATGAGAAAAGAAGAAGTAAAGCTGTCACTGTTTGCATATAACATGATACTATAGAGAATCCTAAAGATGCTACCAGAAAACTACGAGAACAAATCAATGAATTTGGTAAAGTGGCAGGATACAAAATTAATGCACAGAAATCTCTTGCATTCCTATACACTAATGATGAAAGACAAATTAAGGAAACACTCCCACTTACCATTGCAACAAAAAGAATAAAATACCCAGGAATAAACCTACCTAAGGAGGCAAAAGACCTGTACGCAGAAAACTATAAGACACTGATGAAAGAAATTAAACATGATACAGACAGATGGAGAGATATACCATGTTCTTGGATTGGAAGAATCAACATTGTGAAAATGACTATACTACCTAAAGCAATCTACAGATTCAATGCAATTCCTATCAAACTACCAATGGCATTTTTCACAGAACTAGAACAAAAATTTTCACAATTTGTATGGAAATACAGAAGACCCTGAATAGCCAAAACAATCTTGAGAACGAAAAACGGAGCTGGAGGAATCAGGCTCCTGGACTTAAGACTATACTACAAAGCTACAGTAATCAAGACAGTATGGTACTGGCACAAAAACAGAAATATAGATCAATGCAACAGGATAGAAAGCCCAGAGATAAACCTATGCACCTATGGTCACCTTATTTTTGATAAAGGAGGCAAGAATATACAATGGAGAAAAGACAGTGTCTTCAATAAGTGGTGCTGGGAAAACTGGATAGCTACATGTAAAAGAATGAAATTAGAACACTTCCTAATACCATACACAAAAATAAACTCAAAATGGATTAGAGACCTAAATGTAAAACCACACACTATAAAACTCTTAGAGGAAAACATAGGCAGAACAGTCTATGACATAAATCACAGCAAGATCCTTTTTGACCCACCTCCTAGAGAAATGGAAATAAAAACAAAAATAAACCAATGGGCCCTAATGAAACTTAGAAGCTTTTGCACAGCAAAGGAAAACATAAACAAGATGAAAAGACAACCCTCAGAATGGGTGAAAATATTTACAAATGAAGCAACAGACAAAGGATTAATCTCCAAAATTTACAAGCAACTCATGCAGCCCAATATCGAAAAAACAAACAACCCAATCCAAAAATGGGCAGAAGATCTAAATAGACATTTCTCCAAAGAAGATATACAGATTGCCAACAAACACATGGAAGGATGCTCAACATCATTAATCATTAGAGAAATGCAAATCAAAACTACAATGAGATATCATCTCATACCAGTCAGAATGGCCATCATGAAAAAATCTAGAAACAATAAATGCTGGAGAGGGTGTGGAGAAAAGGGAACACTCTTGCACTGCTGGTAGGAATGTGAATTGGTAGAGCCACTATGCAGAACAGTATGGAGGTTCCTTAAAAAACTACAAATAGAACTACCATACGACCCAGCAATCCCACTACCGGCCATATACCCTGAGAAAACCATAATTCATAAAGATACATGTACCACAATGTTCATTGCAGCTCTATTTACAATAGCCAGAACATGGAAGCAACCTAAGTGTCCATCGACAGAGGAATGGATAAAGAAGATGTGGCACATATATACAATGGAATATTACTCAGCCATAAAAAGAAACGAAACTGAGTTATTTGTAGTGAGGTGGATGGACCTAGAGTCTGTCATACGGAGTGAAGTAAGTCAGAAAGAGAAAAACAAATACCATATGCTAACACAGATATATGGAATCTAAAAAAAAAAAGGTTCTGAAGAACCTAGGGGCAGGACAGGAATAAAGATACAGATGTAGAGAATGGACTTGAGGACACAGGGAGGGGGAAGTGTAAGTTGGGATGGAGTGAGAGAGTAGCATGGACATATATACACTACCAAATGTAAAATAGAGAGCTGGTAAGAAGCAGCCACATAGCTCAGGGAGATCAGCTCGGTGCTTTGTGACCACCTAGCGGGGCAGGATAGGGAGGGTGGAAGGGAGACGCAAGAGGGAGGAGATATGGGGATATATGTACAGCTGATTCATTTTGTTATATAGCAGAAACTAACACACCATTGTAAAGCAATTATACTCCAATAAAGATGTTAAAAAGAAAAAAAAAAGAAAATTGTGGGAGAAACAGCGATGGAAGCAGGGGCACAACTGTCTCTTGGGCCTGTACTTTATATATCTTCTCTTTACTCCCATTATGTTCTGCTCCTTATTCTTTTCTTTCACATTCGGAAAGAATTTACTGAACTCTTCTAATGTAATTTAATTTTCTGGAGCACCCAATTCTCCCCCTGTGTTACAGTTTAGAATTTTGGAATTGTGATTTTCATCTGTTCATATAGACTTTTCTAGTCTTAAAATTGCCTTTTCTTTGCATCTGTTTTATCTAGCTCCATGTGTACAAGATATCTTTTGAAAACAATTTTATTGTGTTTTTTTTCCCTTATTTACAAAAGGCAAGACATCTTCACATTAGGAAAAACTAGAAAGAACAGATAGGTGAATGAAGAAAATAAAAATAGAGTCTTAATTGCACACTTTAAAGATAATCAATGTATGCCAGTGGGATCGTAAGTTTTGTGCCCTTTTATTGTCTGTCTTCTTTCACTTAAAATACGTCACAAAAATCTTTCCATATGAATGTTTATCTCCAATGTCTTTTAAAGCTGGGTAATATTTGCGTGTGTATGCTGTCAGTTCAAGCATTTTCTTAATTTTCCTATTTATCCCTGAAATGCTGCAGTTTCCTACGGGTCTTTTTTTTTTTTTCTGTATGTAATGTCCTTGAAGGGGTTCATCTCTTCTCATGACTTTAAAGATCTCTTAAAATATACATATATGGGACTTCCCTGGTGGTCCAGTGGTTAAGACTCCGCGCCCACAATGTAGGAGCCCTGGGTTCGATCCCTGGTCAGGGAACTAGATCCCGCATGCCGCAACTAGAAGATCCCACAGGCCACAGCTAAGACCCATCGCAATGTACATATATATGTACAACTGAATCACTCTGCTGTATACCTGAAACTAACACAACATTGTTAATCAGCTATACTCCAATATAAAATAAATAAATGATGCAATCGCAAAACTGTGCCTTTAGCCCAAACCTTTTTCTACTTAACTTCAGAGTCATGTTTAGCTATATGCCTAACAGATCCATCCAGATATCTTTTCTCAAGTGTTAGCGTATGTTAGCATCCCCTGGAAGCTTGTTCAAACACAGATTTCTGGGCCCTGCCACCAGGAGTTTTGACTCCTATACATCTGATATCGAGCCCAAAGATTTGCTCTCCTAGCAAGTTCCTGAGTGATGCTACTGTTGCCCTGGGAACCACGCTTTGAGAACCACTGTTCTATAGACACCTCAAATTCAGAATATTTCAAACAGTAATCCTCCTTTTTACCCCCAAAGTTCCTCACCCTTGCTTTCACCATTTTTGTTGCAGTATGAAATTCATATAGAAACATGTCCATATCACACATTTTTCATAAAATGAACACTCATGTGTAACCAGCACCTAGGTCAAGAAGCAGAACATCGCCAGGGGCCCCCAAAGCCACTTCACGGCCCATCTTGCCAAAGTGGTTTCAGACACCATAGACTGGTTTTGCCTAGCTCTGTGCTTATATAACCTGAATCATACAGTATGTGCTTCTTTGTATCTGGCTTCCTTCTCTCAACTTCATTATTGCATATGGTGTCGACTTCATCCTTGTGTCTGTCAGGCACACAACAGGAAAGGTTAGCACATGTTAGCCTCCCCTTTCTCACCACTCTCACATCTAATCTATGAACAGGTCTATTGACTATAACTCCTAGTTATATTTTCGACTCATCCCTACAATTAAAGACTCAAAAAAAAAAGACTCTAATCACCTCTCATGGAAACTATTAACATATTTTCTCAACTGGTTTCCTTGCCTCCTTTCTCTTGGTCCCTCCACTTTGGTGCCAATTTGGTCATTTAAAATGAATGACTCTCTTCCTGACTTAAAAGTGAAACACCAGGAACCAAGTTTTCAAATACCACCATCTGTTTTCCTTTCTTCCTGCAATTTCCCTCTTTCTCACTGCAACTGGGGATGTTCCTGATGACAGAAAATAGTCAGTTACAAGCCAAAAACTTTACAGTTCTCTTCTGTTACTACTCAGGAGAACTAACCCAGTCCCCTTAGTTTCAGTTGAAAAGGAAATTCCTGGAGAAGGATGTTGATTGGTCCAGTCGGGGTCAGGTGCCCAACCCTGGATAGACAGGGTGGATTCAGGCCAGAAAGCACAGGCATGGCCATGGGAGATCCACATAATGAGTGGCATCTCCAAGGCCTTTAACCACACACTGGGTCCTATACAATCCATGTAAGTGGAGTTCTAGAAAGCTGAATTTGAGTGGAGAGAGGGGAAACAAAGTTCAAAAATAGAAAGATGAAAAAAAGACTTGAGTCATCAGATCTAAAAGGTCCTGGACAGGAATATTGAAACCATGCATTAGTCATATCATATTGACATTTCCAAATACCAAGAATAAATGACAAGTGAACCAGAAGAGCACTGGACTAAATACTAGAAGATGAAGAAACGTTCACAGAGTTATAAGGAAACAGAAATTTTCTCTTAAAATTCTGTACTCAGACAGACTGGTGTGCAAACAAGAGGGGAAAGTATAACATTTGCGGACATTTAAAGATTTGAAAATGTACCACCTATTTCCATTTTCTGGAAAAAAACATCTTTTTTAAGTCCTAGGGAAAATCATTTAGTCAATCACTCCAACGACAGCAACAACAAGAAAGACTCTGAATGGAGGGCTCAAGAGAGGAAAAATTAACATACAGAAATGAGCAATATAACTGCTAAAATATATAACTAAACCTAAACAATTGTGGTTAATGGAGTTGTGAAGTTTAATGCTGTTATTTAGAAATGAACCTTAAAGTTAAAGATATTACGTCAAAGTAAACTGAAACTAGAACTCTAGGTTATTAAAATAATTGGGAGAAGGGCAGGTAGAGGTAAATAAAAACATATTCATGTCCTTTTATTTTTTAAGGAATGGACAGTGTTATAAACACTGTTAAATTCTGGGTGTTCAAAGACAAAGCTAAATTCCCATACATGTGCTACAAAAGCTAAAATCAAACCAGCAAACTATAGCCCAAGAGCTAGCTGGCTGTCTTTTTAAGTCCAGTTTTATTAGATCCTGGGCTGGGGTTAGGATGAGGCAAAGTGTGCAGTGCAGATTTCTGTGTTTATTTAAATTTTTGATGTTATTCATCATGGACTTTTTGCATTAATTTTGATTTTTTTAATATATTGCATGAAAATATCCTTCATCTTGATTACTGAGTTTTTGGCACCCTCTGAAATTTTACATTCAAGGCCTCTCACTCAGCTCACTCTAATCCTAGCTCTGCATCAAATCTATTTGAAGAAATAAATAAAAAAGAGAAACTTGGTCAATCCCTTAAAAACCACTAAAGAGAAAAAAAGAAACAACAACAGCACACACCATGAGGGAGAATTGATAAGCAAAATATACCATATAAAAGCTGATGACAAGAAAGCAGAGGACGTAGTAAGCTCAGAAAAAGAAAAAAAATCAAAGAAAAGGGATATTTTTCATTGATAATACAGATACTAGTACTTTTCTACTTGATAAGCAGTATTTATTGATATTTTTATTCAAATGTTTTCCTGTAACAAAGAGATACTGAGATATCATTTACCAATCAATATTGCACTGAAATGTATACATCCACATCAATTGAAAGACAAGGAAATTTATATAAAACCTTCAAGAGTTTTCCATTGTTCTTAAGGTAAAATTATTTCTCTCAGCCTCTCCTAGGATCTGCATGATCTGCTCTTAAACTCATTTTCTGAGGCCCTCTTACACACCAGTTACAAGCTTTCCCTATGTTTAAACATGCCAGACTGCTCCCACACGGGGTGCTTGCCCCCTGAGCCATGTCCTCTTGACACGGCCCTCCTTAACCTGGCTAGCTGTGGTGATCCTTCAAGACTCAGCCAGAATCTCAGCCTCAGGGATGCTTCTCTTGGGTTCCACACTAGGATCCATCACTCTGTTTTATGTTTCATAGCACCTTTCATTCTCCCTGACATTTCTCATACTTTGGAAATATCCAGTCTATAACGAGGGCAATGACTGTATATTGTTCACAGCTTTTGACCAATGACTAGCATAGCCTCTGGCACATAGTACACGCCCAATAAATCACTTGTTGTTGAATGATTGCAGTTAGGTCTTTACTATTATGTTTTCTCAATTTACTATTTCTATTCCAGTACCACAGGATTTTTATTGCAGTATTTTTAGTGTCTATTTATGGCTGATAGAGTAAATGCCTCTTACTAGCTCTTTTTTAAAATTCTCTTGACAACTATCATATATTTAGAACCATCTTGTCCAGGTCCAGAGACAAGCAAACAGAAAAGGCAATTGGGATTCTGATTGTAATTGCATTATATGTCTATACTCATCTGGAAAAGACCAACATTTGCATTATATTGTTTCAGGTCACAGCCACTGCATTTTCCCCTGCTATGGTCCCCCAAGGCTATATATGTAACATTCAGCTGGTTGACAAATTTTAGAGGTTTTGGTTATGCTCATGGGAGAGGTTAGACCGAGGGAGTCAGGTAACACCCCTCTCCCAGTACAATACACAAACATCCGACAAAATGAAGCAGAACAGTGGAGGAGTGTCTCAGGAGAACTTGACTTTCTTCACACTGCATTTTAGGAGTTCTCTAATTTTATCCTATCTTCGTGAGCTTTTGCACCTTCCTGATCTTTCCCATCACCCATACCCAAAGCATCTAAGCATTAGCAGCATCATGGAACCCAGACCTAGCCTCTGCTATTCTTTTTTTTTAAATAAATTTATTTATATATTTTATATTTTATTTTTGGCTATCGCGCGGGCTTCATTGCTGCGCCCGGGCTTTCTCTAGTTCCGGTGAGCGGGGTCTACTCTTAGTCGTTGCGGTGCGCGGCTTCTCTTGTGGCGCAGCACAGGCTCTAGGCTCGCAGGCTTACGTAGTTGTGGCTCGTGGGTTTAGTTGTTCCGCGGCATGTGGGATCTTCCCGGGCTTGAGCCCATATCCGCTGCATTGGCTGGCGGATTCTCAACCACTGCGTCACCAGGGAAGTCCAGCCTCTGCTATTGTAAATGGACGTACTAGTTCGAGGAAATCAAGCATGCTTCACTTTTACTACCTGAAATCTTATTTACAGAGGTAAGTAATGGTTTGAAAGTCTGCATGCAGCCACGTTTCCTTAATAATGGGGATTCTCTAACTCAGCCAGGGAAGAAAAGCATCAAGGAAAGGCAGATGTCTGGCAGTTCTAAGCATTTGGCCTTAAGATGCCTCCAGGAATGAGTTGGAGGAGGGAGCATAGTTTGACAGTTTTCTGCTTCTTTTGGATTTTCTGTATGTTTTATTTTGATATTAGACAACCAAATGTTTAATACTACTATAACCTCATACTCCATTTATTCTGGTCTTACTTTACATCCTTCAGAAAACTTGTATACCACAGTGGCAACTCATCTTACATAAGGGTTGGTTTCCAAAACCAGCACTCAAGGTGACAATTGCTTATAGTTAAAATTATCCTTGAAAAACCTTTAAATTGCCCCTGATAAACAGTATACAGATGTAATATCTTACAATAAATTCAACACAGTCAGCTTTTCCTCCAATATTGAAACAGATTGCTGTTTCTTAAGTTGAACACCCAGTATAGGACTTGGCCTATATCTGGGGGCTCAATTGCATGAAATATACATATCTTAAAAAAAAGAAAAGAAGCATGTGCAGCATGGAATAAGTTTAATTTGTATATGATAAACGGGCATATGTTATGACTCCACTCTATTTCTCTTTAGGTAGATTTTTTCTTATTGTATGTATCCCCAAGTAACTTATAGTTTCTACAGTCATTATGAATGAGATCTTATTTTTTCATTTCAACTTTTTGTCACTTATAGCTAGGAAATGGGAAAGCATTGATTTTGTGTGTGTTTTTGTACTCCAGCAATTTAATAAATTCTTTTAGCTTTATTAATAGTTTTATAACTGATGCTCTTGTATTTTGTAGGTATACAATCATATACTCATATCAACTGTTAATAATAGTTTCTCTTATATTCCAATATTTATACTGATTATTTTCTTGCATTGTGATATTTGCTTGAACCTTCAGAATGTTTAAAAAATAATGACGACAGTAGATATATTATTGTTTCTTAATCTAATATGGAATACCTTTATCATTTTCCCTCTACTATAATTATCACTCTTGGTTCCTGATAAAATTATCTTCATGATTTTTAAGACGTTTCCCTATATACCTTGTAATAAATATAAATTCAATATTTATGATAAATCGTGAATGACTACCTCTTGTTTAAGAAAGCTACACAAAGATTGCTAGACAGGGTTTACCAAGAGGCAATAGGTATATTGATTAAGTTAGGTTTATTTGCCATGCTCTTAGGTTTTGGAAAATATACTCAGACTATCTATAATAATAAGGAATTATTTAAGTATATCCAAGAATATGAAGTAGCATGGAACAGGGCCTCTGCAATTATGTCCACATACTTTCTAGGCTGAGATGGAAAGCACATATCAGAAGGACCTAGAAACATATGTCAGAATTTCTCAAAGCACACACTAGTTTTAATTTCTTTCAAATTGCTGAGTGTTTATGCTTTTCAAAAGAAGATGTGATATTTGTAACATTTATATTATAACACTTAATTAACATATAATGATATAATTATATAACATATAACACTTATATAGCTAGATAACAAAAATACTATTAAATTATTTCTACTCATCCTTCTGTGTATCCTTAGAGAAATTCTGAGTGACATTCAAATATTAACACTGGGATTTCTGGGTAGTTGGTTTTGAGGTGTGTCTTTGAACATTTCATGTTGATTAAATGCTTTTTACGAAGCACATGTGTAACACTTTCCAATTAAAATGGATATGTTATTTTAAAAAATAAAGAAGAAGAAGAAGATCTGATGGGATGGGTTTATACTATCCAATTCTTAGCATAATTTTACCACAAGCCAATTCAGAGTGTATTGGCCTCTCTGACACTTAAGTAAGCTTCCTTGTGGCTAACACTTCAATCACGGATCCAATCAGTTGTAAGTATATCCAACCTATGCTCTATTAGATATACTGATGCATAAAAAGTAACAAGATTGGGGCACTTTTTAAAAAGATAAACATGCATGGCAGACTTGAGGCTTCACGAACATCGTAAGCGTTCTGCCCACTGTATTAGGTTGAATCCCAGATGCTGTGTAGATGTTTTAAATAAAAATGGAAATTAACAAACTGGATTTTTGAAAGTAATATTATTGTTTCATTTTAGTATTTTATGAAGAGCATGGAACAAGTAATAATTCATATAATGACTTAACCACATAATGTTAAGTGAAGTCTTTTTATTTTACCAGATCTTAATGCATTAAAATAATATGAGCATTTATCACATGGATTTGATTCCTATATATTAAGAAATCATTTTCTTGATATTTGGTTTACAAAACTAGCACCTGCTGATTTAACTGAAATATGTAATGATCTTTCTGTTTTCTATTACATTTAAACACATGTATACAGAACTAACACTAACCGAGGTATTTGACTTAAGGCCACATGTCTCGGTTCTGTGTCTGTTCTATTTTTTCTACTAGAGTTATATATTTATCGTCTTCGACTATTTCTTGTTACATGCTACCTAAAGCAGCAGAAATGTCAGTGTTATCCAGTATGTTAATCAAACAGCAAAATATTTAGTCTCTGTACTAAAAGTAATCAATGGTCATGCTTGTCACCATATGAATACTATTTGAGTATTTTAAATTGCATTCTATATATAAAACTTTTATTAGCTTCGTTCGTGCCCTCCAAGACTTATGGAGGGGGTTTAACCCTCCTTGGTAGCAATAGAAGGTGACGCCAGCCTTCAAGACCGCAAGCTGCCTCAATTTCTAGACTCCAAATCTAATCCTTAAATCTAATATCCAGTCCTGGTATTAGACAGTATTAATCAGTAATGGCCACCAAAAAAACTGTGGTGTGACCTGAATTCATGAAAACACTGTAATTCCATCATTGGGAGAAACAAAATACTGTACAACCCATGGGTTCACGTGCTTGCCTGTCCAGTAACATCTCTCTTATTTGCAATCCAAGACCATCCTTCCTGCTCTTGCCTTTGTCTTTTCTCCTTTGCATATCACCACACTGCCAACTACTCTCCAGAACTTTTCCCCAAGATAGAGCAGTAAGACTATGTGTTTTTCTATCATTAATTACTATTTATTTGTACATGGCTTTTCATTTTAATATCATGGTCATGATGCAAGGTTTTAGAATTGAGGTGATGGGAAGTGGTGTCTACAAAGTTCAGTATTAGCTGCATCTGCTCCACTGGTCTGAACTTCATCTGTGTTATGGGCTCACATGAATCTCATAGTTTGAAGAGTGTAAGCACTCAGCAGGCTCCCTAGCTAACCATTCTTCTCAATATCATTACTGAATTCGTGACCCGGCATACCCTATTTTTGTCAACTAAACCTAACACATTTCCCTCTTCCAATAAAATGGATATTTCATTGAACAAAAACTACCCAATAATATTCATTAAAATATTTAGATTTGCTAATATTAACTTTTAGTTGAATTCTATGTATGTGTGTAAACCTGGCAATAATGCCTTTATCTTATAATTAGTAGTATTATTAGCATGTTCACAATCTTATTCATCCATCATTCCTCCCACAATTACTTATTACACACCTACTGGGTACCAGATACTATGCTAGGCAAAAAGTATGAAATTTATGCTCTTTTCTCACAAGTAGATGATTTGGGTATATCTCTTAAGAGGATAAAGTTAAAAGGACAAACTTAGAATGAAACTATAACACATAGCATATAACAGACTTTTATTTCTAAATCTAGCTTTGCTAGTCAGAATAAACTTGTCATTAGTAGATTCTGGATAGATCTAATTTCTTAGCCAAATAAACTAGAGCTTATACTGAGAATTCTTGATTAGTAATTTGTCTCTAAAGGTAATATATAATTCCTAGAAATCAGCTCTGAAAGGATTTCCTTTTCCATCCAAGATGGAATAAAAGGAACCAGATTTACACACACATACCACAAACACCTAAAGCAACTAAATATCTGGTCAAGATATACTAAGCTACGATCTAGACATTGGACAATAGGGAGGACAGTGATTCCTAAGAGAAGGAAACAAATTATGTGAGCCATAGGATTATGCCAGCTAACGGTCCAAAGAACATTTCCAAGCCGTGGCACAGTCAAGGGGAACCTAGGCAGAGGCCAACAGTCTCCACTGTTGAGGAGCCATTGCTGGGAGTCTGGGGAGGCTTACTGTGGCTAGAGCTGTTAGGGCCAAGTAGTGGGGAGAGGAGAGCTGCATAGAGAGAGTGCTCTGGGGAATTGCAGAGGGCTTCCCTCAAGTCTTCAGCTGCATGCTGATCTGGGCATTTGTCTGAAGAAATCGCCCAAGGTTGGGGGAAGAACCATCTGAAAGCATTAGAGCGAACACTCCTCAAAACTAACACAGAGGAGCTTCCCTGGTAGCACAGTGGTTGAGAGTCCGCCTGCCAATGCAGGGGACACGGGTTCGAGCCCTGGTCTGGGAAGATCCCACATGCCGTGGAGCAACTAGGCCCGTGAGCCACAACTACTGAGCCTGCGCGTCTGGAGCCTGTGCTCCACAACAAGAGAGGGTGCGATAGTGAGAGGCCCGTGCACCGCGATGAAGAGTGGCCCCCAGTTGCCGCAACTAGAGAAAGCCCTCGCACAGAAACGAAGACCCAACACAGCCAAAAATAAATAAATAATTAAATAATAAAAAAAAAAAACACAGGGATTTCAATCCTACTACTGTTATTTCCTGTGTATGGTCTTTGGCAAATTGCTTATGCTCACTGAATCTCAGTTTCTTCATCAGCAAAATGGATACATAATACCACTGACACCAAAGAGCTTTTGCAAGAATCAGAAGTAATGTATATTAAACACACAACATGGGACCTGGCACATAGTAGGTACTCAATTTTTTAAAAAACGTGTTCCTGCACAAAAATAAGTAAATGAATAAAACTGGCATAGGGCTTGGACTAATTCACGTTCCCACCAGCCAGAGTGGAAAACCATGTAATTCGTGAGGCATTGCATAAAGTACTCAAAAGGATATTGCCTCAGTAGTGGTAGAAAAAATAGCCCTAGATTAAATGCTGCTCCAGTCCCATCTAACAAATCTTAAAAATCAAGTCTTGAAAGGATAAAATGGTTTTCAAGTAACTTAACTGCATTCCAGAACAAAGCTCAAGAATATTTATGGAAACAAAACAATATCCAACACACACCAAGGTAAAATACACAATCCAAAATCCAATAGAAAATTACTAGGCACGCACGAAGGCAGGAAAATACGGCCCATAATGAGGAGAAAATTGATCAACAGAAATACATTCTGAAATGATGCAGATGATTAAATTAGAAAATAACATTAATTATTATAACTATGTTCCACATGTAGAAGAAAGATTGAGTGTTTTAAGTAGAAACATGCAAGATATAAAGACCCAAATAGAATTTCCAGAGGTGAAAACTACAATGTCTAAGATGAAAAGTCCATTGGATAAAATTAACAGCAGTTCAGATAATATAGAAAAGGAGATTAGCAAACATGAAGACACAGCAATAGAAATTGTCCAAAAGTGAAACATAGGCAAAGACTAAAAGAAATGAACAGAGAATCAGTGAGTGCGGAACAACTTCAAACATCCTACTGTACATGTAATTGGTGTCTCAGGAGGATAGGATAAGGGATCAGAAAAAATACTTGAAAACAAAGGGCTGAAAATTTTCTAAATTTGATGAAAACTGCAAACCTCCAGGTCCAAGCTCAACAAATCCCAGGCCCAAGAAACCTGAAGAAAACTACATCAAATAACCTCATATTCAAATTGCTTAAAACCCATGAAAAAGAGAAACCTAAAGAGTTGCCAGAGAAAAAACAGCTCAGAGTATGTAGAGTAACAAAGATAAGAATGACAAGAAACTTCTTGTCAGAAACAATGCAAGCTGGAAGTGAGTAGAACAACATTTCTAATGTATTAATACTACAAGAAAAAAATTATCAATCTGGAATTCTATACCCTGCAAAAAAAAAACCTTCAAAAGCAATGGCAAAATACAGATTTTTGCAGGCACACAAAAGTTGAAAGAAATCGGGCTTCCCTGGTGGCGCAGTGGTTGAGAGTCCGCCTGCCGATGCAGGGGACACAGGTTTGTGCCCTGGTCCGGGAGGATCCCACATGCCGCGGAGCGGCTGGGCCCGTGAGTCATGGCCACTGAGCCTGCGCGTCCGGAGCCTGTGCTCCGCAACGGGAGAGGCCACAACAGTGGGAGGCCCGTGTACCACAAAAAAAAAAAAAAAAAAAAGTTGAAAGAAATCATCTCCAGCAGATCTGCACTACCAGAAAAGTAGCCCAGAAATGAAGCCCTTCAGGTAGAAGGAAAATGATCAATGATACCAGGTGGAAATCTGGAGATATACAGAGGAATAAAGAGCATCAGAAATGGTAAATATGTGACTAAATATAAAAGAATATTTTGTCACTTATAAAATATCTTTTAAAAAGACTTGATTGTTTAAAACAAAAAATAAAAACAATGTGTTGTGGAATTTATAACATATGTACAAGAAAAGTAAATGACAAAAGTAGCACACGGCAGGAGGGAGGGATGAATATACTCAGTTGTGAAGTTCTTATTCTATACATAAAGTGGTATAATGTTACTTCACGGTACACTGTGCTAAGTTCAATATGTATGCTATCAGTACTAAAGCAACCACTGAAACAGAGTTATAGTGAATGAGCCAATAAAGGAGATAAAATGGAATCACAAAAAACTTTAATCAAATGAAGACAGAAAAGGTGGAAACATGGAACAAAGAACAGATGGGATAAATATCTATTCTGAAGGAATAATCTGAAATACAAAAGTTAGAAGCAAAGGCGTTTATCATGGCACTATCCACAATACAAGATATTGGAAACAACGTATCCAGTGATAGGAAAATGGTTAGTAAACAACGTGATGGAATACTATGCAGACACTAAAACTGATGTTTATGAAAAGCTCGTAACGAGACGAGAAAACGAGATGGTGTTATAAAGTACATTGAATTAAGGCAGAATCTAAAATTTTATAGCGAGCATTACCTCAACTACAAAAACCATGATAGGAAAAAGTCCAGCAAAAAAACTGGATGGTGTGGCAATGGTGATTTTTTCTACTTTTTTTTTCCAATTTTCTATAATACGCTTATATTCCTTTCATAACCAACAACAACACACCCACACATACACACACAGTAATTAAACTCTTAAATTTTGTCAGGTCCCGTGCCAAATCTATTCACGTATTATCTCCTGACTCCTCACAACAGCCTCGCAAAAAAAGGCATAATTTCTTATGTTTTTAGTTAAGGAAATTGAAGCCAGAGAGTATATGCCTTGGTTCAAACAGTGAATAAGTGTCAGATTGTTGGTAGTGACTGACATCTTCTGCACAGGCTTAATTCTTTTACCAGAGTATTAGAAACCAAGCATGTGTGATTCCAAAGACTGTGGTTTGTATTTGTCACAGAACTAATGATAAGTGGCATATAATTCTCTTTAATTGTGTACATTTAGTTTTCAATTTGGGAGATAAAAGATACAGAAGATTAGCTGATGTAATTCAGTTGATTTTTTTTTAAGCTGCTCTTCGTAAGCTGCACGTGTTAAAATAGAAAGATAACACATCTTATAATAAATACAAAAACCAAAATGGCAGCTACAAAAATTCTTCAAGCTCTTATAGGAATGATCTTTTCAAAGAAGGACAGATATCTATTGATTAGGACCACAAATCCTTTGCCTGACGGAGTTTAAGACATATTAGAAGACATTATTCACAGAACAATAGGAATAAATATCAACTTGTCGTTTGCCAAGTCCCCATGCTCTGTAGTACTAGTGTATTGTGGATAGTTTGTACCCACTGACACTCATGTTTACTAAATACATGTATTGTCAATTGATATCCTTAATCACAGAATAATTTATTTATACCAACATACTGAAACTGTTAAAAACTTTTACTATTGATAAAGGCAGAGAAATCTAGTTTTAAAATATCTCGGGTATCAAACTTGAAAGAATGATCTATTCCAAGATCAAATAACCTAAAGAAATCTGCATGTTATTGAGATGTTTATGGTTGGCAAGCACAAGGTAGTTATATCATTTACACTTGAATGTCCTTAATATGTTGAATCCTCTAGCTAAACAAGTCTAATCAGATGCAAAGAGAAAGCAAAATACTGTGATTTTGTTTTTGTTTTTGAATGCTGGTTGCCTGGAGAGCAGACAAAATGCTTCTACTCCTCTGAAAAATCGGAAGCTACAAAAGTGATTTTCAAAATTAATGGCAACTCACAGCTGAAAATTATACCTTTGGGCAGAGGGCCAATTCGAGATGCGTTTCGCTCTGATTTGGAGCCCTGCCAGAGTCCCTCAGTCCCATTTGCTCGGTTATGTAGCTAACAGACAAAAAGGAAGCACTGAGAGTATAGCTGAAATTCGGCTGCCTGAAAGTCAGTATTTAAGGTCTTGCTAAGATTCATGTTAACATGTAGAGCTGCATGGTGAGAACAAGAATCATTGGACATTCTCAAACTACCAAGCAGAACATGACTGGGGAAGGAATGCTGCTTATTAGTGGAGCGTTCCAGCGTCCCTTGGTATACCAGTCAGCGGGCATTGCACAGGGGAAACGGGAGGGGCACGGAAACCCAGGGACAAGAGTACCACATTCTGACGTTAGCACGAAAAACAGGATTTGTTATAACAGCCTCGGATGTTGACGAGACCCATTTCTAAAATAAACACACGGTATAATTTCACCTGATTACCATACTGAAATCGTTATTTATTTTCACCTTATACTTACGTAACGGCTAAATATCAAGCTAATTGCACTTGACAGTTTTCGCAAATAAAATGCCTAAGAATAACTTTATTAATACTACTAATATTTTTCAGGCTGCAGATAAAAAACACTGATAATTGCTCATTATGAACCTAGATTAGGGAACAAATTTAGCTCCCTGCATTCTTCGACTTAAAAAGAGCCGGGGTTTGGGGGGCATTTTTGTTTTTTGTTTTGTTTATTGGAATGTTACAACTTTTAAAAGAACTGAGTGTAGAAAATAGAGATAGAAAGAAGAAAGATTATTCTGAGTTAGTCATTGTTAACATTTTAGGGTAATAATATCCTGCCATTTATATAAAAGGAATCTATATATTTGCCATATATTATATATATACATACATATATTTGCCATGCATATATATATATATTTGCCATATATATATTTGCCATATATATTGATGGGCATTAATATCCTGCCATATATACATATATATAAACATAAAAGGATATTTTTGTGCAAAAGTGTATCATTCTGCTCTGCAATGTGTTTTGGGGTTTGGCTTTTTCTTTTTCACTTAACCATATATCATGAACAGCTTTCCATAAGACTACTATTTTAAGTGTAGGTAAAGAAAGATTTTGAATATTCCTTTTTGAATAGTCTGTAAAGGGAATGTGAGTAACACTATTTAGTGGAAACTGCTTCTTCTTCAAACAGGCTAGACAAAATTCATAATACGAAAAATTTAAAGGGCTGTTGCTCTTGCAGTATATAATATGGTTATTAAAAAATCTCAGTTTCTGGAATAAGGCCACCAGACCTGTGTTGGAGTCCCCATTCCACCCAGCTGTGTAACCCTTGGAAAATTATTTAACCTTTCCAAGCCTAAGCTTAGACTTAAAATTTCATGAGGATCAAGTGAGACAATGCATAAAAAGTGCTTAACCCAGAAATGCCATTGACAGCTAGCATTTATTTATTCCCCTACACTATCTTAAAAATCATTTTATTGGTCTTACTCAGCTCTCGCACCCCAAAATCTCATAGCGAGTCTCATTTTGTGTTGCAGTAAACTTATACCTTGATTTGAGAGATCTTCCATCTTATAACATTCAGGTTTCCCTGAGTGTTTCAAGAAGTCCTTCTTATACCTCAGAGAAGTAGGCTCAGTTCAGGTGTTTTTTTCCCCATAAAAATACTAAACATTTTTTGTTAGTATTTTCCCTAGGTAATTTGTATTTCCACTATTTCAAACATGGCCATTTTTCCCTTATATTTTCTACTGACAACTGAAGGCACAGAGAAAAGCTATTATGTTTATTTTTTTACTTGTTATATTATTTAAATATATTGGTTCAGAATGATCTCTTTAATTCTCATGGTAGAAGCTCGCATTATCTATAAATAATGATTATTCTGTATCCTTCCTTATAATAATTATATTTCTGTTTCATATCTATCACAGTGGTTAGACTTGCCAAAAAGTACTCAATAATAGAAATAAGAATTTATTTTTATTCTTAATTTTAAATATTCTTTATGTGGTAAAAGAAGTTTGCCACTATTTTTAATTTTCTAAGAATTTTTCAATCAGTGATAGATGTTAAATATTTTTAAATGCTTATATAAAGCATCTATGGTGATGATTTTATGTTGTTCTCTTTCTGATCTGTTAATTAAATGAATTAATAGATATTCTAACACTAAACTACTCCTTCTGGAATAAAGCCTAACTATGGTGTATTATTACTTTGATAGACTGCTCTATTTAGTTTGGAAATATTTTATTTATAATTGCTGGCATTGACATTAATAAGTGTACTCATTCTCTAGTTTTCATATCTTTATCAGATTTTGATATAAACGTTGTGTTAGTTTCTGAAAACAACTTAGGAAGTTTTTCATTCTTTCATTTGACCTAGAATAGATAAATGATTTTGGAACAATATGTTCTTCAACGTCCACACTATCTGGGTTATGACGCTTTTAATGGTAGATATTCATCTAGTTAACTTTCAATCAATTTTATGATTATTTGTCTCCTCCTCCTCCCCTTTCTGATTGATATATTATCTTTAGTTCCTCAAATGTAAATTCTCCTCTTTAATTATATCCCCTAACTTTCTAGCATGGATCACTTATGGCATCAAAACTTAAGAAATCTCTCTGAACACTCTAAGAAAAGACAAGTATTAAATTTGTCATAGGTATATTTAGTTCTTTCCATGTGAAGACTTAAAGAATAGCCTGAACTCCTGGTACTATGGTTCTCAACTCACAGACCCTATAATCTACAGTCTATAAATCTATAACCATTGAGCATTGTTGTAGACTGAATAAATAGGTTTATTTCCATATGTATTTATTTAATTTCTGCCTCTCCTGAGTGACAATAACCTCCATGGACGACAGGAACTTTGTTTATCATGCTATTCATTATCTTGTTTGTACTCAATGCATATTATTAAATGAATAAATCAAGGTACAAATGGATTAAGTGCATTTTAAAATAATATCAGTTAACTATAATAGTATTAATTAACAAAAATGTCAGCTAGGAATTCAAGAGGTACACAAAATTGGCCAGACCACCTAGAGCCATCTCTAAGACTTCTGCAAATTTCTGAGCAGCTTACATTCTCTAGTCCTCTTCTGCATCCTTACTGTCTAAGACGTTTAAGGCTTCAATCCAGCATGAAACATCTCTTTCCACAACAGTGAGAGAGAAAAAAAAAAAGAACTGTCCTTCCTCATTCTTGGTCCATGTGGCTTGAGTGTGCATATACCACCCAGACTCCAGGATGGGACAAGTGCCCAAAGTCTGGCCAATTACCAGTGTTATAGTACCAATTTTACTGTAATATTACCAATATTATGGTAATATTTCAGTTCTTTGGCCAAAATATTCGGTTCAGAGGTATTGCTCAGTAGAGCTCAGGAGAGCCCTGAAATCCTGCTGACACAACTGGGAAAGAGGCATGTCCTCATCTCTGGATATTCTAACATGGTTTTCTGTAAGCCTTGGGTTGCCAGGGTTCATGATGAGGAAAGAGTCTGCAAGAGAATGAAGCCAACAGGGAGGAAAGACGAGCTGAGGGGCAGAGAGAGAGTCCCAATGACCTTGTGTGAGGGTATCATCTACCACCTATATAAGACAAGATTTCTTTTATTTCAGTGAGCCAATGAATTATCTTTTGTTTCTTAAAGAACTTTTCTATCAGTTTATTAGTTCATTTATTCAGAAAATACTTTCTAAGTACCTAACCAATGGGCAAGGCATTGTTTTAAGTGTTGGCGGTATAGCAGTGAATAAGACAAAGTTGTACCCTCATAGGAGTGATATTGGTGAACAGATAAATATATCAATAAACATTTAACATAATGCCAAGAATCAAGAACCATAAAGAAGACTAGGCAGGGTAGTGGGATAGTAAGTTTTGGGAGATAGTTATAAAGGGGAATTAGGGAAGACCTCTCTAAACAGAGACTTAAATAAATCAGGGGTAAACACCCTGTAAGTATTTGGGGAAGGTTGTTTTAGGCAGAGAGACAAAAAGCTCAAACTAAGATGAGAAAGTGCTTTGTATATCTGAGGAAGAACAAGGAGGCCAGTGCGGAGTGGCTGACACAGAAATGACAATCTTTCTCTCAGTGACTCTCTGACCCACCATTTATTTAACTCCCATCATATGCAAAACCAGTTAGTGCTATTCAAAATGGAGATAGGACTCATGCAAAGACATGACAAAACCAAGCCATCCATGAAACACATAAAACTTTCTTTGACTTTAGTCATATGACTAAATCCTGCAAGAAGTGTCCTTCATCTGGTTTTGTCCACAAGGCCAGAAAGTTCTAAGCAAGCCAGTTAAAGCCCAGCCCTTTTGACCCTACTGTTTGATTATTTAACCATCACCAGTTTTTTGCTGTTTGCTTATCTTACTGCTGCCAATTTTACAACAACTCTGATTTTTCAGCCAATTTGTTTATTCGTCATTTCATTTCCTAGCCTTTGTCAGTTACCTGTAAACTGTAAGAAGGGTGATGTATTCAGATGAGGGAAGTTTGGCAGAGTCTTGGTCGGGATTTTTTGAGAGAGAGCATGCATGTGGAGATGGAGTGCTTGGTGAAAATTAATGAGTAGTGATCGGAGTGAAGAAGATACAATCAAGAAACTTTTGTCAAGAGGAGAATATACCCAGTGTTTTCATTTCACCCTCACACCTTTCTCCCTAAAAGGCAAATTATAAAACTTTCGGCTGTTAACTGTTTCTGCTGAATTCTCTCAACCACCAGCAATACAATACTACAGAGCACAAAGCCATGTGTGTGAGGGTCCTCCCTCTATTAACAATACCACATACAACTCACTCTTTGCATTTTAATTAGTAGCCACATCTTGCTTCATTGCTTGAGAAAAATACATTTTTTGTTTGCTTTGTGAATTGATCTGAAGTATACAGAGGAATTGATTAAGCAGATAAAATGGCTTCCTCAAAATGGTGGAGTCAAATGTTGGAATCAAAAGTGGAAACCTAAATGCCATGTGTTTCTCTGGGCATCAGAATTTTTGTTCTCGTTGTCAGCTATTGTAGACTCATTCCAGGTATTATCTATTGGTAAAGTGTTTCCCAATATGAATAGTTTATTCCTCAGTCAAATAAATTTGGAGTACCTCGGGTCAAAACAAAGTTAAATAGACCATGTTCAATCGTGAAAGGTTGAAAGCTCTTCCCCTAAGATCTGGGACTAGACAAGAATGTCTTCTTTACGGAGACAAATTATTAGAATTCATAAGTGAACTAAGATAGGTCACTGGTTATGAGTCAAGAACAAAATCAATCATTCATATATATAAAATCTAATGAACAACAAATCTAATGAATATGACATAAATTTATTAAGAATCAGTTTTTAAAACCTGAATAAATGAAATAACAGAACATAATTATGAATTTGAAGACTCAATATTGTTAAAGTGTCAGTTCTTCCCAAATGATCAAAAGAGTCAACACAATCCTAGCCAACACCCAAACAGGATTTTTACTTGTGTGTAAGTAAAGCTCATATGGAAATGCAATGGCCAAGAATAGCAGAGACAGCTTTGAATATGAAGAAGAAAACTGGAGTACTTAATCTCCTGGGTATCTTGATTTTTTAGAAAGTTGTAGTAATTAAGGTAGCATGGTATTTGGTACAAGGATTAACAGAATAATGGAACTGAAGAGAGGATCCAGAAACATACGAACCATACACACACTCAATTTATGACAAAGGTAAAAATGCAGTGTGACACTGAAAAGATGGTCTTTGCAATAAACAGTGCTGAGTGAACTGGATATCCATACAGAAAAAGAAAACTTTTATTCCTACCTCAGCCCATACCAAAAAAAAAAAAAAATCAGTTGAAGGAGGATTGTTGATCTAAATATGAAAAGCAAAACAATAAAACTTCTAGAAAATAACACATAAAAATATCTTCCTGACATTAGAGTAGACAAAAATTTCTTAAAGTGGACCCAGGAAGCACTATCCATCCTGCAGAAGACTGGTAAATTGGATTACTTAAAATATTACAACTTCTGACTATAAAGAGACACTTCTAAGAGAGTGAAAAGGCAAGATTGGGAGAAGATATTTGTAATACATATAGCTGTCAAAGGACTCATCAAATATCTATAAATAACTCAAAAATTAATTTTTTAAAACAGATAACTGAATAGAAAAATAAGCAAAGGTCTTGAATAGACACTTTACAAAACAGGATATCCAACTAGCGAATAAACATATGAAAAGAAACTCTACATCATTATTCACCAAGGAAATGCAAATTCAACAATGAGCTCTCAGTACACACCTTTGAGAATGGTTCAAATTAAAATCACTGGTAACAAGTGATAACCAAGTTTAGGCAAGAATATGTATCAATTGGAACTCTCATAAACTGCTGGTGGGAGGGTAAATTGTTACAACAACATCGAAAAACTATTTGGCGGTATTTGTTAAAGCTGAATATATACATGCACTGTTACCTAGAAATTTCATTTCTAGATTTTCATACCAAACAATATGTGTATATGTGTTCACCAAAAGACATGGACAAAAACGTTATATTGGTACTACTCATAATAGCTAAAATAGGTAAATACATCAAATGTCCACCAATAGTAGAATGGATAAACTATAGTATATATATATATATATATATATATTTTTTTTTTTTTTTGCGGTACGCAGGCCTCTCACTGTTGCGGCCTCTCCCGTTGCGGAGCACAGGCTCCGGACGCGCAGGCTCAGCGGCCATGGTTCACGGGCCCAGCCGCTCCGTGGCATGTGGGATCTTCCCGGACCGGGACACGAACCCGTGTCCCCTGCATTGGCAGGCGGACTCCCAACCACTGCGCCACCAGGGAAGCCCTATAGTATATTCTTAAAAAAATACTACGCAGGAATAAATTGTTGTGTCTGTTATTCACAACAATAGACATAATGATAAGTGAAAAAAACCCAAAAAAGTAGTACATAATGTATGATTTCATTTATATAAAATTCAAAGACAGGCGAAAACTATTAATGGTGATTTTGGTTGATTATAAAAATGGCCAGAATACTTTGAAGACCCTTGTGTTAAGAAGTAGAGTCTCACCCCTTGGCCTTGTGATTTTCTTTGACAAAGAAAATGTGACAGTGATATACCAGTTCTGAGCCTAGGCCATAAGAAGCCTTGTAACTTCTATTCCTGCTACGGTTGCAGTTCTGCCACTAGGAGAACAAGCCTCAGTTGGCTTGTTGGAGGGATTATGTGGAGGAGAACCTTGACACTCCAGTCAGAAGTCAACCAGGCCCCAGGCAATCAATCTAGTGGCCACAAGCTGATGCAGGAGCAAGCACCCACCCTGAGATTAGCTGAGCCTCATCCAGATCAACAGAACTTCCCAGCTGAGCTGAGCCCAAATTGACAACCCACAGAATTGTATCCATAAATGACAGTTTGGGAGTGTATCTAACGGATACTGTGGTGGAAGAGGTGGTAGTAATTCAGAGACCTGCTAATAGGGCCTTACAGGGTTTTTATAATCACCTATTTCCTGATCCAAATTTTGATAACACATATGCGTTCACACTAGGATTCATTGAACTGTATAATTATGATATTTGTGTGTGTGTGTGTGTGTGTGTGTGTATCATATATTTTTTTACTTCGGTTTAAAAAGTAGAAACAAAATAAAATCTTTATGTAATGATATGGGATAATTTCCTAGATACATTGTTAAAGGAGAAAATAAGAGCTCAGAAGAAGGCATATGGTATCGACCATTTGTGTAAAAAAAGGACAAAGAATATGTGTGTATGCAAATGTGTTCATGTGTGTGTATGACTTCTTTACTTGTATATGAACACTTTATATCTTTAAATATACATAAGAAACTCAGTAATACTGTCTCATGCTGCTTCCAGGAGGGAAATGGGTAACTAGGGGATGGAATAGGAATAGAGAGACAATTTTCACTGCTGATTATTTTATACTTTTTGAATTTTGAACCACACAAGCTTATCACCTATGTTTTAAAATTTAATAATAAAATTATAACTCTAAAAGACCATTCTCTTAGGTACTCTACTGTAAAGGCCACATAAAAATTCAGAAGAAGCAAATATCAAGAGAAATGCTAGAGAAACACCCAGCTACATGAGCTTAAGAGTTAGGATTTGGTACGGGAAAGAAAATACTGTATCACGTTCACGGCTGTAATTTGTCACTCAAGTCTGCAGTCAAGAAAAGCCAGTCCTTGGATCTGAATTGTTTTCCATGACAGTTTTATGGGCTTGCCCTCAACTTAGTAGAATAAAAATGCAAGAATTCTGAGTCCAGAGAATTGATTAGACTATTGGAAAAGATGGTAAAGAAGAGACAAATTCCAGACTCCATATTACTTGAGGACACGAAGATGGGGAAGGGTAAGCTGGGACGAAGTGAGAGAGTAGCACTGATATATATACACTATATATATATACACTACCAAATGTAAAATAGATAGCTAGTGGGAAGCAGCTGCATAGCACAGGGAGATCAGCTGGGTGCTTTGTGACCACCTAGAGGGGTTGGGAGGGAGACGCAAGAGGGAGGGGAAATGGGGATATATGTATACATATAGCTGATTCACTTTGTTATACAGCAGAAACTAACACAACATTGTAAAGCAATTATACTCCAATAAAGATGTTTAAAAAAAAAATTCTTGGAAGTCTATCAGAAGGAAAGACCATTTCCTTAATTGGCTTTCTCTCCTAATTACCTCTGTAATTGCCCTTTCCTATTATTTTGTATCCTTGTAATACAATGCGCTCTTAACTGGTGTCTCTAACTTTTGCGTCTCCCTTCCCCAGTCTTTATTCCACATAACAAATACAAAATTATGTTTGTGAAACACACACACACATGCACACGCACACACACACACAAGACCTCAAATTAGGAGAAGTGGAGTACATTCAAAGGGGTATTCTAATTGGTGCTGATTCATAAAATTATGAATCAAGTGTAACTGAAATCCTTAAGAATTAGTGGAAAACTCATCAATTTTTTTCAAGATAATTAAGAAAATGGAGTCTTTCTTAAGAAAAACAAAACCATTTACTTCAGTTTGGGAACGGTTGACTGAAACCACCAACCTTGGCCAGGCCAGCTTGCCTGAACTGGAGGTCCTGATAAGGAACATGGTGCTGCCTCCGTAAACCAATCAGAAGAATCCAAAAGAGGGAGGAGACAACCAACCTCCCGGAGTCCTTCTTGCTGGAATCCATCTTGGCTGAGAGATGCACGCGCCACCAGGAAGGACCCTGAGTCAGACTATGGGTCAAACAAGATGACTGGCCAGAGACAACCCAGAAACTTACCCCATGACCATAAAACCTGAGACTGTGAGCCACGTGGCAGAGCAGTTCTCCTGGGTTCACTTACCCTGCTGCTCTCCACCTGGGCGCCCCTTCCCAATAAAGTCTCTCGCTATGTCAGCACGTGTGTCTCCTCGGATAATTTATTTCCTAGTTTTAGACAAGAACCCACTCTTGGGCCCTGGAAGGGAGTCCCCTTCCTGCAACACTTCCATGATTAATTCTGGAGGAGAATTTTGTTGGCTGGGGAGACCAAGAGAGCATTCTTGTTGCCTTGAGTTTACCTTCTCTTACAGCCTGAATGTTTGTGCCCCATCCACAAATTCACACGTTGAGATCCTAAATCCTAACGCGATAGTATTAGGAGGTGGGGCCTTTGAGAGGTGATTTGGTCACGAAGGTGAAGCCCTCATGAATGGGATTACAGTTGACCCTTGAACAATTTGGGGTTAGGGACATCGACCCTCCACGCAATTGAAAATCTTCATATAACTTTACAGTTATCTCTCTGTATCAACAGTTCCACATCTAAGGATTAAACCAATTGCAGATCCTATAGCACTATAGTACATATTTATTGAAAAAAAATCTGTGTATAAGTGATTTGAACCCACACAATTCAAACCCATATTGTTCAAGGGTCAACTACAGTTTGCTTCTAGAAGATACTCCAGAGCGCTTCCTCGACCCTTCCACCACGTGAGGACACAGTGAGAAGGCACTGGCTATGAACCAGAAGATGGACTCTCACCAGACCCCGAATCTGCCAGCACATTGATCTTGGACCTCCCAGTCTTCAGAACAGTGAGAAATAAACTTCTGTTGTTTATATGCCACCCAGTCTATGGTGTTATGTGATAGCAGCCTGCCTGAATGAACTAAGACATCTTTCCTTTTATTATTTTTCTTTTTTTTTTAAAACAATCACTTCTCCACTACCATGGTATTGGGCCATAGCCTTTGGTGGGGGTCTTTATTTACTAGAAACTTGAACTCTTTTCAAGGGCAGAGATCACTCACATTGCAATCCCCAGCTTTTTACTGCCTTTTAGATACCTTGACCTTTCCCTTACTAAGAACAAACTACCAAGAACAAGAGAATTTCACACCTTCGGGCTCCCCTTAGTCCCTATTTCCTGAAAGCAAAGCACATCTCTTTTCTAGATAATTGGCACCAGAAATTCTTCAGGTAAGTCTCCGTCTCTAATTACATAGATTGGCCTAATACCCACTAGAGATCAAAGAGAGTAGCCTAGTTTGATGCAGAAATCATAGAAGTCATATAATAAATCTACCAATTTATTTCTTGAAGAATTTTATGACTTAATGTTTTAAGTTAATTATTGGGAAAACTTAAAATATGTCTAAAATAAAGTTTAAAGGGAGAAGAAAGCAGGTATATTTAAATTAAAATTAAGCTACTTATGACTTGTAATAGGGTAATGTTAGGCTATGTTATGGCAACAAAACTCATTGGCTTATTGTAATATAAGGTCTATTTCTCATTCATGCAAAATTTACTGCAGATGGGGCAGCTGTCCTGTGTGTCTCTCTTTTAAGTTATGACTCAGGGGTCCAGGTTTTTACCATGTCAAAGCTATGACCCAGGAACATGTGGTCTCTGAAGTCACCATGGTGGGGGAAAGGAGGGACAGAGAAAGCACACTTAGCCATAATCACCTTGGCCTGGAAGTGACGTAGATTACTGATGCTCAGGGTGATTGGTCAGAACTAGCCACACAGCCCCAATCTAATGGCAAAGGAAGCTGGGATATATAGGGGTACATGGATATTTGGTGAACACTAACTCACTATCTCTGCCATGTGACTTTAGCCCGGTAATTTGGGAAAGCAAGCAATGCATCTATTGACTCATTTAATCCTGTAGGTCACCCCATGAGGCAGGAACTATTAATATTCCCATTTTGCTGATGTGAAAAGTGAGGTATATGGAGTTTAAGTAGGTTTCCCAAAGTCACACAGCCACCAAGGGGAAGAAATAAGATTCAGATCCATGCAGTATGGCTCCAGTGCCTGCACATTTAATTCCTATAATGCTTGCTTTCCACATTGAAAGAAAAGTAGGGGGGCTGAGAAATTGTCAACACATTGGTCAATCCTCTTGTTTAAAGGGGTTAGATAAAGGCTTGGTAGATATAGGATTCTTTCAATCATAGAAGAGGGTCAATGCGTATGTTTTGTTTATAATATTCACCTAGACTTCCTAAACTACCAGAAAAAAAAAAAAACACGTGATTGTGGAATCTTGCTCTTTGCTTCAGCTACATAATCTTGGCCTTGAGGTTCCCTGAGGATTTTGGAGCTGAAATCCAGCGTATTTTCTCACCATCATTCTCTACACAGATTGCTACTATATAGAGCATTTGCAAAGTGCTGAATCAAAGAGATAATTGCTCTGAATTAATGAGGAGAAAAAGAAATTCACATTTTTAAAATTTCAAATATTATTCATTTCTGTACCCTCTAGGTATCTGTAAAAAAAATGGATAATAATCACAATTAAAAATAACATCTGACAAATATTTAAAACCAAAGGGACAATATCACTGAACAACAAGCGGCCTCATATTCCATTCCAAGGACTCTATTTATATAGATCCAAACCAGATAAAAAGACACTGCTTTTTTATTGTTACCAGATAGAGTTGACTAGGGCTCTCAAGAGTTTAAAATAAAAACTGTTAAAATTTTAGTTCCATGCAAGAAACTAGAATCCATCAGGTCAAATCTAAATTTACTTATTTTACTTGATCAACAGTAATATTTGAAGAAATGGTACTTCTGCAATAGTTTGTGAGTCAGTGCTCACTATGAGATTTTTCTGGAACTACAAAAATTCATGGCTTTTTCAACCTAAACGTTTTTTGAACTTTTGGAGAGGGGGAATTGAAGCTAGGAATATCATTTATTCATTAATTTTTAAATGAAGAAGTTACTTTTGATATACTCAGCCTAGCGAATCAACAACAACAAAAATATTGCCATATCTAGAACAGGTGTTTCTGTAATTGTGATACATTAGCTGGAATTTTTGCAATGCATACCGGTTCTCAAATCCGTGGTTCTTTTTGAAGCAAACAAAAACTTTTCGCAAATCTGCTGCAATCAATGATCTGTAAGGATTCCTCAACCAAAGTTCCTCTAAGACCTAAGAGATTCGCAAAGGCTGTGCTGAGAACCAGGGACGGGAACTCCATCTCAGCATCCTCATTCCTGCTTTGCTCTGTCCCCAAAATAGTCATTCTGTCTGTCAAGTACCCTTTCACAGCCCTTTCTCACTCGCTCTGTCTCTTGTTGAACTGTCTTTCAAGACTTGGCTAAAGATTTTCCTCTGTAAAGTTTTCTTTAATTCGGCAAGGAACATTTTTTCTTATGCTACTATACACTTATAGCAATTGCTTTAATGTATTATAATAGTTTCCCGGGTAGAACGTGAAGTTCACGGAGGTAGGAATCATGACTTTTTACCTTTTTAAACCAGAGCTCTTTAAACATTAGGTCCTGACACATGATAGATGTTTAATAAGTATTGTTTAATGAATAAACAATTCTAGGTTAAATAAGAAAATATATTCTAGTTTGAAATAAGAAAATATACTACATTTGGAAAACTGAATTCCATACTAGAATAGTTAAACTGTGCTTTCTTTACTGTTTGAGGATGAAAACCAATTTAAAATATAATATATGGTAAAAACAATTTCTATTATATAAACCACACAGCATTTGAATGCAAGCAATTTGATCTCCCAGTGGTGGGCAGAAGACAATTGTTTCCATCTCTAACTAGATTTCACATGCGGTATCAGGAGAAGTTGGTAGGATTAAGTGCAAGCATGAGTTGGCAAGAAAGTTAATACCATGCTGGACTGCTGAAAACTCAGCAAAACAATTCCCCAATTAGAATCTAAAATATAGGAAGAGGGTTTCTCCTTTAGCTAATCATCACACCATCAGTGAGTTGTAGAGAAGATGAAAGATGTGGGACACGGATCAAGACCCAAGTCTCATTGGCAAGAGAGGTCTGACGGTCTGCCCCAGAGGAAAGGCTGCTCCCTAGTACTAGTCCCCCATGGACCGGAGCCAGATGGTAGCCTGGGACCTGCCATGGTACCTACAGCCCAGTGCAAAACCCCATTACTGGGAAGCTGCAAACTTACTTTAAGAGGATGGCCGGGAGAAACCTAAGGCTTTCATCTGTTGCAGGCATCTAGGGTCTGATGTGGCACAGTATCAGTGGCTGTTCAATGCCGTTCCTTCCCCATTTCCACTCTTAATTCCCGTCCTTTCCTTGCCAACCACTCTAGTATTATTATTATTGAGGCTTTGTGTCTACGTTCACTATGTCTGTGTAGGCATCATGTAGCATAAAAAATGCAGGGTAGTTGTTTTATGTGTGTGTGTTTAATTATTGTCATGGTGTTATGCTATTAATCATTTTCCATTTTTATGTCACCCCATATTGTAAAATCTATCCTTGTTGCTACATGTACACTTAGTCCATTATTGTTGATGGTATAACCACATTTCATTTACACATTCCCTGGGGATCTTCAACTCCTTCAAAGCCATCCTGCTATGAACATGACCTCTGGTAACCTGCATGAACTGAGATGGCTCCCTAACTTTGAAGTCAGACTTGGCACAGAATTGTATTTGGAGAAGCACTATTCTGATAAATTAAAATAATTAAAAAGCTATTTAAATACTTTAAATATATTATTTTTCCTGTTTAACTCTCATTCAAACCAGCCTTTAGAAATGCTGGTCTTTTTTACTGCCACCCTCCCCCATTTCTGGGTCATTCTTTCTATTAGTTCTCTTCCATTTCCAATAGAAAACGGCCTTTCATTTCAGCCTCTTTCATTGTACACTCATATCCCTCCTAATACCATCTTTCCCAGGAGCCAGGTAGATGGAGGAACCAAAGAGGAAAACTTGACATTAACTTTTTCCCCAGCTTTTTTTTTTCCTTTGAGTCTCTCTTAGGTTTCTCTGTATGAAATGACAGTTCTGACTGGGGAGTTTTCCTATTTACTATGACTGTGCTTTCTTTCGACCAATTGAAAGGATGTTTAAGAATGATGTATGACCACTGGTCATATGCATTAATTTATTTATGGTGATTTTAAATGAACTGGATGCATGCCCACTTGACATATCACATAAGATGATGCAGCCTTCCACAAGGAGCCCTGAGCACTCCAATCAATACTTACCTCGCTAATGAAGGCCTGCACCCCAACTTCCCTGGCACCCCCAAGGCCCAGCCTCTGTCTAAGAAAACAGCATAGCAATAGTTACTTTCTAACATACTCTATAGTTTATGTATTTATCACGTTTAGTTCACTGTCTGCCACCCCTTTGCTACTCAAGAGCAAGTATCTGTGTCTGCTGTATGTATGTATCCAAAGCATGGAAAACCCTGCATACCCAGCATGTAGCACAAATCTTTGATAAGGAATGAATGAATGAGTGAATGAATGAATGACCTCCACTGGTGCTCCCTGACTTTTAGATGATTGCTGCTCTGGGACATTTTCATAAATCCCACAGAAAGTTCTTCCTTGAGGACATTAGCCTTGACCTCCCTCAGTTCTCCTCCGGGTGGCACCTTATAGCAACCTCCTCAGTGCCGGCAACTGGACGGTCTCTTTCTGCCAAAGTCTCTTCATCTGGAAGGAAGCCCTCCTGAGTGGATCTCATTTTCAAATAACCTGCAGTTCCAGTCCCTGCCAGGGGACCCGTGTCCGACCCATGAGAAATAGGCCTCTCTGTCCTGTTCTCCAGGGAGGCGCATCTTGCTTTTAACACACCCTCTCCCCCTTGCTCACTGCCAAGCAGATGACCCCTGCCAGTCTTTAATTTGAGCCTACCAGGCACATAACCCCATCAGCTCCCGCTCTCTCCAGGCTGCAGGTTCTTCAGGCCTTTCTCAGGAGGGGTTTATAGAAGGAAGCACACCCTCCTCTCTCCCATGAGGGTGGGGACAATGGGAATGACACCAAACTCTATCACCTGGACTCCTCAGCCTCTACACTTTGATAACAATATATTCAATGTGTCACTAAAAATGCTCAGACACTACCTTTTGCAAGTCCTGTAAATGTGGGGCATACTCATGCTAAAAAAAATTATTCCTTGTTTATCTGAAATTCAAATTTAACTGAGCAAGTTCTATTTTATTTGGCAAACTTATATACAGCTGGTGTATTTCTCATGTTGAAATAAGAGCTATTAACACCTATTGTTTTTCTTCGGCTTTCGGCCCCCAAACAAAAAGCAATGATACCAAATAAGTCCATCCACAGAACAACATGTTAAACCATACAGCACTCCCCGTGTGTTATGTATCTCATTTATATTATTCTTTGCTTCCTTCTGTCACTCAGTATCCATACAACCAGACTTTATTCATTTTTGTATTTTCAACTACTAGAACAGATTCATCAAGATGCAATGTCTCTAAAGTTCATACCTTTAGGAGAAGCCATATTAAAACTTTTTATATGGTGGAAGTGGGCGTTAATAATATCAAATTTCAGAAATTCTCAGGCAAATTTTTCTCTTTCATAGAGAATTGCTTGTGTAAATATCTGGAGCAGTTTCAAGCCTGTTATTCTTTGAGAAGCAGCCTGGCCCGGCCTGCGGCATCCCTTGAAGAACTTTCCGCACAGAGATCACTGCTCCTCCAGGGCGAGAAATGAAACTGTGGCTTCTTAAATAAATGGATCAGTTTTAAGTGATTCCTGGTCTTTCTCAATGCCTCATTAAAATATCTCTGAAGACACACAAAGATGAAAATTCGTAACACCAGTGAAAACTGGAACAATGAGCCTGTTTCCAAATACTCGGAGAATCTGGCTTTAATGCCGCTATAACCAGACTCATAAACACCATGCCACAACAAGGGACACTGGGAGCTTTGTTTCTAAAGGAAAAACAAAACAAAACAAAACAAAAACCTGTATACCTGAACGAAGGAAGAAAAATCCGTTTTTTCTCCTCCAGTGTACAATGCTTAGTTGAGAAACACATGAACTGTACCCATCAGAAAACTAGCCCTTCACTGAGCTCATGTTATTTTTTAGGACAGCCAGATGGTAATTTCTCATTTCACTCACCCCCACCTCACCCCTATCTATATCCAGAGACTTCAGCTCTTCAGAAAACACCTGGGCAAGACTTAGGTTGTGGGCTACCAGCATAGTAGTCTCCATAAATAAAACAAAATAGGCCTGGGAGAAGATAGAAATAGAAGCAGTAAAACCAGGGCTATAGTTTTCCATGCAGTCCATCTGTTTCATGCGCTTGAGAGCTGGCGATGGACGTAGGAGGGGATCCCATTTCTGTCTTAGGGAGCAGAACTAGACAGGAAACATGTGAGGCACTGGACTCACCAACCTACCTTCCATCTGTGACTCCAGGAAGGAGATTCAGCCACTACAGAAGTGGTCGGAGCACAGGGGTACCCTCCCACCAGCTCCCCAGGTAAGGATAGAGCAACCTAAAAAGTAGGGGGGATTAAGAGAAAGGTAACACCTTCTGAAAGACTCAGAAAAAGGATACCTCTAGACATTTTTGCTCAAAGAAGCAAAAAAAAAAAAAGAAGTTTGTATCTCAATAAATGATGAGATGAAATGGAAAAAAGAAGGTTAATGATAAAATAGGCCAATAAACAATAAGATGAGAAGAAAGTAGGGTTTACTGAAGTAAGACATGGCTATCAGGAAAAGGAAATTTCAAAAGGCAGAATTAAGCCCTTACTTAAGGCAGAAATAGCAGAATTGGCATTGACATACGAATAAGTAATATAGAGGACAAACTTGAGAATTCATTATAGAATAAAGAGAGAAAAGACAAAAATGGAAATGGGGAGAGAAAAAATGATGGACACAGAAATTCAAAGATCTAACTGATGATCTAAGTGATGTTCTACATGGAAATATTGGTGAGTCAATTAAAGATTGATGGATCAAAATTCAAGAATTTCTTCTAAAGAGGACAGCATAGCAAAGTTCACAGGAAGGGCATAAGTTGAGAGAAAATATTTGAATTGCTTAAACTTACAAGAGATTGCCATCCAGACCAGCAAGGAATGCCTCCAAGTCAGCAAGGACGAAGGAAGGAAGGAAAGAAGGGAGGGAGGAGGGAGGGAGGGAGGGAGGGGCAAACGAATGAACAACCCCCACACCCCACACCCCCAGAAAATGGGCAAAGGACCTATAAACTGAATTCACAGGAAGGGAAAGCCAAAAAACTAGTAAGAACATGAAAAGGAGTTCAGTCTCACTGGAAATCACAGAAATGCAATTCAGAACAAGACATGACTCTTCATCTGTCCAAATAGCAAAAACAGGAAAGTTAAATTATATATATAAAGTGCTGGTGAGGATGAGGAGAAAGGGTGAAATTATAGATGCCTTCCAGGAGTGTAATCTGGCAGTGAATAAAATGTGTGAATACCCTTTGCCTCGTGAACATCAGAAGAAGCAGCAGAAGGTGGAGGAGGTAGAAGCAGAAAGAGAGGGACAAAGGAAGGAGCAAAGAAAAAAGACAAGTGATAATTGATCCAGAAGAAGAAAGTAAAGCAACAAATAGAATTAGGAGAAATAAGCCAAAACTATTTTTATTTTCTTTTTACTTTTCTGAAATTTTCATTTTTAATCATGTATTTTATACCATATATGTATTATGCATGAATTTTGTAACGTATGATACGTAAATATCAAAAAGAAGTTATTTTTAAGCATCCACAATCCCACCACCCAAGGTTTATAACTACTGCTAACATTTGGTATATTTCTTTTGGAACATTTTCTATGCATAAGCACTTTCCCAAATCATTAAATATTCTTCAAAAATGATTTCATCATTTTTAAAGATGGCATAGCATTATATTAATTGAATGTACCATAATAATTTCTAATTTTATCCTCATTATAGAAATCGTAGCTATTTCCAAATTTTAAAATTACAATTAAATAATTTTTACACCAGTTTTGTTAGCATCCCTGATTACCTTTTAACCATTCATTTATAGATGTAGAATGACTGTGTTTAAACATTGTTACGACTCCATATTCCATATTACACCATTTCCTTCAATAATGATTATAGAAGTTACTATTTTTTACTACTGTGTGAAATCTCCACGTAACATAATTGACCCTGTATATTTAAAAGCTTTTGCCAATTTAATAAGTGAAATATTATAACATTGTTTGAATTTGCCTTTTATACTAGTAGTAAGTTTAAAATTTTTACATTTACAGGCCATCTCTTTGTACTGATCTCCACCAACTCTGGGCGTAAGTATTATCTTCTTATGGGGCTCTGACACCTTATTCACAATTGCCACTTGCTGCCTTATCTCACCAGCCCCCACACTCCCAATTCCCTTACTTTGCTCTCTTTTATACTTTGCCATAGCAATTACCACTTTCAGTATACGTTAAAATTTATCTATTTATTGTTTCTCTTCTTTATTTTCTGTGTGTCTGTCTCCTCCCACGTTCATATAGCTTCCCAAGAGCAAAGATCATTGCATATTTTGCTCATTGATACATCCCAAGACTCGAGGAGAGGGCTTGGCCCATGGTAGGCTCTCAATAAATGTTTTGTTTTTCCTTGTTGTGAGCCCTCCCAGAGTCTGCAATTAGCCCCACCAAAGAGCCGGGTAGGCTCCAGTGCTGGGTCGTCACAGGCGAAACAACCAACAGGGACGGAACCCAGCCCCACCAATCAGCAGACAAGTGGATTAAAGTTTTACTGAGCTATGCCTACCAGAACAACACCCAGCTCTAACCACAACCACTCCCTCCCATCAGGAAGCTTGCACAAGTCTCTTAGATAGCCTCATCCACCAGAGGGCAGACAGCAGAAGCAAGAAGAACTACAATTCTGCAGCCTGTGGAAGGAAAACCGCATTCACGAAAGACAGACAAAATGAAAAGGCAGAGGGCTATGTACCAGATGAAGGAACAAGACAAAACCCCAGAAAAACAACTAAACAAAGTGGAGATAGGCAACCTTCTAGAAAAAGAATTCAGAATAATGAAAGTGAAGATGATCCAGGACCTTGGAAAAAGAATGGAGGCAAAGATTGAGAAGATGCATGAAATGTTTAACAAAGACCTAGAAGAATTAAAGAACAAACAGAGATGAACAATACAATAACTGAAATGAAAAATACACTAGAAGGAATCAATAGCAGAATAACTGAGGCAGAAGAATGGATAAGTGACCTGGAAGACAGAATGGTGGAATTCACTGCCGAGGAACAGACTAAAGAAAAAAGAATGAAAGGAAATGAAGACAGCCTAAGACACATCTGGGACAACATTAAACACATGAACATTTGCATTATAGGGGTCCCAGAAGGAGAAAAGAGAGAGAAAGGACCCAAGAAAATATTTGAAGAGATTATAGTTGAAAACTTCCCTAACATGGGAAAGGAAATAGCCACATAAATCCAGGAAGCACAGAGAGTCCCAGACAGGATAAATCCAGGGAAAAACACGCAAAGACACAGAGTAATCAAATTGACAAAAATTAAGACAAAGAAAAATTATTAAAAGAAACAAGGGAAAAATGACAACATACAAGTGAACTCCCATAAGGTTAACAGCTGATTTCTCAGCAGAAACTCTACAAGCCAGAAGGGAGTGGCACGAAATATTTACGAATATATATGACGAAAGGCAAGAATCTACAACCAAGATTACTCTACCCAGCAAGGATCTCATTCAGATTCGACAAAGAACTCAAAAGCTTTACACACAAGAAAAAACTAAGAGAATTCAGCACCACCAAACCAGCTCTACAACAATGCTAAAGGAACTTCTCTAAGTGGGACACACAAGAGAAGAAAAGGACCTACAAAAACAAACCCATAACAATTGAGAAAATGGTAATAGGAATATACATATCGATAATTACCTTAAATGTAAATGGATTAAATGCTCCAACCAAAAGACACAGGCTCACTGAATGGGTACAAATACAAGACCCATATATATGCTGTCTACAAGAGACCCACTTCAGACCTAGGGACACATACAAACTGAAAGGGAGGGGATGGAAAAAGATATTCCATACAAATGGAAATCAAAAGAAAGCTGGAGTAGCAATATTCATATCAGATAAAATAAACTTTAAAATAAAGGTTGTTACAAGAGACAAGGAAGAACACTACATAATGATCAAGGGATCGATCCAAGAAGAAGATATAAAAATTATAAATATATATGCACTCAACACAGGAGCACCTCAATACATAAGGTAACTGCTAACAGCTATAAAAGAGGAAATCGACAGTAACACAGTGATAGTGGGGGACTTTAACACCTCACTTACACCAATAGAAGACCATCCAGACAGAAAATTAAATAGGAAGCACAGTTTAAAATGACACAATAGATCAGATAGATTTAATTGATATTTATAGGACATTCCATCCAAAAAACAGCAGACTACACTTTCTTCTCAAGTGCACACAGAACATTCTCCAGGGTAGATCACATCTTGGGTCACAAATCAAACATCAGTAAATTTAAGAAAATTGAAATCATATCAAGCATCTTTTCCAATGACAATGTTATGAGATTAGAAATCAATTATGGGGGGGGAAACATAAAAAACACAAACACTTGGAGGCTAAACAATACATTACTAAATAACCAAGAGATCACTGAAGAAATCAAAGAGGAAATCAAAAAATACCTAGAGACAAATGACAATGAAAACACGACAATCCAAAACCTATGGGATGCAGCAAAAGCAGTTCTAAGAGGGAAGTTTATATCAATACAAGCCTACCTCAAGAAACAAGAAAAAATCTCAAATAAACCATCTAACCTTACATCTAAAGGAACTAGATAAAGAAGAACAAACAGAACCCAAAATTAGTAGAAGGAAAGAAATAATAAAGATCAGAACAGAAATAAATGAAAGAGAAACAAAGAAAACAACAGCAAAGATCAATAAAACTAAAAGCTGGTTCTTTGAGAAGATAAACAAAATGGATAAATCATTGGCCAGACTGATCAAGAAAAAGAGGGAGAGGACTCAAATCAATAACATTAGAAATGAAAACGGAGAAGGTACAACGGACACCGCAGAAATACAAAGCATCCTAAGAGACTACTACAAGCACCTCTATGACAATAAAATGGACAACCTGGAAGAAATGGACAAATTCTTAGAAAGGCACAACCTGCCAAGACTGAATCAGGAAGAAATAGAAAATATGAACAAACTAATCACAAGTAATGAAATTGAAACTGTGATTAAAAATCTTCCAACAAGCAAAAGTCCAGGACCAGATGGTTTCACAGGTGAATTCTATCAAATATTAGAGAATAGCTAACACCCATCCTTCTCAAACTCTTCCAAAAAATTTCAGAGGAAGGAAAACTCCCAAACTCATTCTATGAGGCCACCATCACCCTGATACCAAAATCAGACAAAGATACTACAAAAAAAGAAAATTACAGACAAATATCACTGATGAATATAGATGCAAAAATCCTCAACAAAATACTAGCAAACAGAATCCAACAGCACATTAAAAGGATCATACACCATGATCAAGTGGGATTTATCCCAGGGATGCAAGGTTTCTGCAATATACACAAATCAATCAATGTGATACACCATATTAACAAATTGAAGAATAAAAACCATATGATCATCTCAATAGATGCAGAAAAAGCTGTTGACAAAATTCAACACCCATTTATGATAAAAACTCTCCAGAAAGTGGGCATAGAGGAAACCTACCTCAACGTAATAAAAGCCATGTACAACAAACCCACAGCAAACATCATTCTCAATGGTGAAAAACTGAAAGCACTTTCTCTAAGATAAGGAACAAGACAAGGATGTCCGCTCTCACCACTATTATTCAACATAGTTTTGGAAGTCCTAGCCATGGCAATCAGAGAAGAAAAGGAATACATATTGGAAAAGAAGAACTAAAACTGTCACTGTTTGCAGATGACATGGTACTATACATAGAGAATCCTAAAGATGCCACCAGAAAACTCCTAGAGCTAATCAATGAATTTGGTAAAGTTGTAGGATACAAAATTAATGCACAGAAATCTCTTGCATTCCTATACACTAACAACAAAAGATCAGAAAGAGAAATTAAGTAAAGAATCCCATTCACCATTGCAACAAAAAGAATAAAATACCTAGGAATAAACCTGCCTAAGGAGGTAAAAGACCTGTACTCAGAAAACTATAAGAAACTCATGAAAGAAATCAAAGCTGACACAAACAGATGGAGAGATATATCATGTTCTTGGATTGGAAGAATCAACATTGTGAAAATGACTATACTACACAAAGCAATCTACAGATTCTATTCAATCCCTATCAAATTAGCAGTGGTATTTTTTTTCTTTCTTTTTTTTTTTTGCAGTACACGGGCCTCTCACTGTTGTGGCCTCTCCCGTTGCGGAGCACAGGCTCCGGATGCGCAGGCTCAGCGGCCATGGTTCACGGGCCCAGCCACACCACAGCATGTGGAAACTTCCTGGACCGAGGCACAAACCCGTGTCCCCTGCATCGGCAGGCGGACTCTCAACCACTGCGCCACCAGGGAAGCCCAACCAGTGGTATTTTTTACCAAACTAGAACAAAAAAATCTTAAAACTTGTATGGAGACACAAAAGACCCCAAAGAGAAAAAAGCAATCTTGAGGGAAAAAAACGGAGCTGGAGAATCAGACTCCCTGACTTCAGACTATACTACAAAGCTACGGTAATCAAGACAATATGGTACTGGCACAAAAACAGAAATACAGATCAATGGAACAGGATAGAAAGCCCAGAGATAAACCCATGCACCTATGGTCAACTAATCCATGACAAAGGAGGCAAGGATATACAATGGAGAAAAGACAGTCTCTTCAATAAGTGGTGCTGGGAAAGCTGGACAGCTACATGCAAAAGAATGAAATTAGAACACTCCCTAACACCATACAGAAAAATAAACTCAAAATGGATTCGAGATCTAAATATAAGACCACACAGTGTAAAACTCTTAGAGGAAAACATAGGAAGAACACTCTGACATAAACCACAGCAAGATCTTTTTTGATCCACCTCCTACAGTAATGGAAATAAAAACAAAAATAAACAAGTGGGACCCAATGAAACTTAAAAGCTTTTTCAAAACAAAGGAAACTACAAACAAGATGAAAAACAACCCTCAGAATGGGAGAAAATATTTGCAAATGAATCAAGGATTAATCTCCATAATATATAAACAGCTCATGCAGCTCAATATTAAAAAAACAAACAACCCAATCAAAAAATGGGTAGAAGATCTAAATAGACATTTCTCCAAAGAAGACATACAGATGGCAAGAAGTACATGAAAAGTGCTCAACATCACTAATTATTAGAGAAATGCAAATCAAAACTACAATGAGGTATCACCTCACACCAGTTAGAGTGGGCATCATCAGAAAATCTACAAACAACAAATGCTGGAGAGGGTGTGGAGAAAAGGGAACCCTCTTGCACTGTTGGTGGGAATGTAAAGTGATACAGCCACTATGGAGAAGAGTATGGAGTTTCCTTATAAAACTAAAAATAGAATTACCATATGATCCAGCAATCCCACTACTGGGCATATACCCAGAGAAAACCATAATTCAAAAAGACACATGCGCCCCAATGTTCATTGCAGCACTATTTACAATAGCCAGGTCATGGAAGCAACCTAAATGCCCATTGACAGACGAATGGATAAAGAAGATGTGGTACATATATACAATGGAATATTACTCAGCCATAAAAAGGAATGAAACTGGGTCATTTGTAGAGACATGGATGGATCTAGAGACTGTCATACAGAGTGAAGTAAGTAAGAAAGAGAAAAACAAATATCGTATATTAACGCATATATGTGGAACCTAGAAAAATGGTACACATGAACTGGTTTGCAGGGCAGAAATAGAGACACAGATGTAGAGAACAAACATATGGACACCAAGGGGGGAAAGTGGAGGGGTGGGTGGTGCTGGTGGGATGAACTGGGAGATTGGGATTGACACATATACACTAATATGTATAAAATGGATAACTAATAAGAACCTGCTGTATAAAAAATAAGTAAAATAAAATTTAAAAATTCAAAAAAAGTAAAATAAATGTTTTGTTTTATTTTACTTTAATGAATATTACAAAATTTCCTTTAAAAATATCTAGTGCATCAATATGTAAATGGAGAAATAAACTATGGTACATCCATGCAATGGAATATTATTCAGAGTTAAGAAGAAATAAGTTATTAAATCATGAAAAAACATGGAGAAACCTTAAATTCGTATTGTTAAATGAAAGAAGTCGGTCTAAAAGGCCTACATACTGTGTGATTCCAACTAAGTGACACTCTGGAAAAATGCAATACTATATAGGTAGTAAAAAAATATATATTCAGTGGTTTCCAGGGGCTCAACAGGGATGAATAGGTGGAGCTTAGGAGATTTTTTTGTGAGACTACCTGTGTAATACTGTAATGGTGGATACATAACACAATGCATTTGTCAAAATCCTAATAACTGTATAACACAAAGTGAGCCCTAATGTAAACTATGACTTAGTTAATAATAATGTATCGATATGGGTTCATCAATGATGACAAATGTACCAATGCAAGATGTTACTAATTGGAGCAACTGTGAGGGGAAGAGGGGGAAGGGGCATATGGGAACCCTGTGCTTTCTGTGCAATTTTTCTGTAAACCTAAAATTCTAAAAACTTTAAAAAATAACTATTAATTTAAAAGCAAACAATGTATCGTTATTTTCTCCTAGTTCTCCTGTGTTTTGTTTCTTTATATTTAAATCCCTACTCCAGGGCTTCCCTGGTGGCGCAGTGGTTGAGAGTCCGCCTGCCGATGCAAGGGACACGGGTTCATGCCCCGGTCCGGGAAGATCCCACATGCCGCGGAGCAGCTAGACCCGTGAGCCATGGCCGCTGAGCCTGCGCATCCGGAGCCTGTGTTCCGCAACGGGAGAGGCCACAACAGTGAGAGGCCCGCGTACCGCAAAAAAAAAAAAAAAAAAAGATAAAAAAAGAAAAAAGTAATACTACACAGGCTGCAATATAAAGAAAGAGTGTCAAGGTGGGAAAGATTGGAGCCAAGGAGACCAGTTAGGAAGCTCATGGAACATCGAAGTAAACCATGACAACTCACATTGGAAAATGATTACAGAAAGGACATAAACCAAATGATTTCTCTAGTTTCTTTAGGTTGTATTGCTGCATTTATTCATTTTGTTAGAAAACAGATGTCTGGGCTATCTTCTCTCAGTTCTCTGTAGAATACCTTTAGGAACCTTCAACACAACCCTACATTCATAGCTTTTAATCTGCAGTCAATAGAAGAAATAGGACACAGAGGCCCTTCTCTGTCTACTGTAAAATTTCTACTGTGTATTTCACTGTCTCTGATAGACAGAATCATGTAATACTTCATATTATAATTAAAACAAAATAATATTTCTTACCTTATAAGATTTCATTTTATATTTTATTTTACTGGAATAGGATATGACTATGGTGTTTTGCTTTTGTTTCCAAGAAGCTCACTAGTAAGGTTTTAGCTCAATTATAATAGGCTTGCTTAGTTTATCTCTTGTCCCTTTAGCATGTTTTTGTTCTTATTCTGTTCTTTTTATTATTAGAGTTTTTTTTTAATATGACAAAACAATCTTTTATAGACTGTATTTGGGGACAGGGATAGCTGAGGAGAAAGAATTTCACACATCTTATTTCTTGTGGGGTAATAATAATGGTAAAATTACTGTTCATAGTAAATATTATCCTTACTCAAGATTCAGAGACATTGAGTAACTTACCCATGAGCACATGTATAGTAAATTTCAGGGCCAAGATTTATATCTGTATCTTTCTTTCCCCAAATCTTAGACTCTTCTCCCCCTTTACCCAATGCCTATTAGGCAGGAGGACTTGAAAAAAATGAATTAAATCTATTAGTCTTTAAAAAGTTTTGAATAAAACTATTATTAAAATTGAAAAAATGCACAATGTATACTTATATAAAATTATCATACACTTTAAATACCTTACAATTTCATTTGACAATTATACATCAACAAGGGTGAAGAAATTAAATAAACCAATTCTAAAGGAAAAATGACAGAATGAGAAAGAAATGAAACCTATCCCAAAAAGTTTTTGTAAGAATAAAAAATATGAATGGAATTTAAATTATTTAGTCTAAATCATAAAGGTGAGAAGCAATTTCAAATATATAAAATATAATTAGTCAGGTAGATGGGGACACCCAGATTTCTTCAATTAACTGGGTTGCTTATAAGGCTGCATGTGGGAACTGAAGAAGACAGAAAACTCTCCCAGCAGCCTCTTAGCCACACTCACAGACACTGGATTGACTTTTAAGACACAAGCCAAGTTGAGCCACCTATTTCCTTTTCCTCTGCATGGCAGGCCAGTGTTGCTTCTCATTCCAGTGATCCACCATTGTGGCCATGCAGCTCCACACAGATGCTCTGTATTTGCTAATACTTCTCCACTACTGACAGACTCTTAGGGGAATCCAAACCAAGGCACCCAACGTTATCTATGCCCCTTGTATTTTACTCAGTGATGAAGATGTTCATTTGTTGCTTTTCGATTATACAGATAGTTCCCTGCACTTGGGGTAACCAATCCTGGTCCTGTTTGCCTAGGACTGAGGTGGTTACCATGATTTGGGACTTTTAGCACTAAAACCAAGAAAGTCATGGGCAAGATGGGATGAGATGGTCATCCCACCAGCCCATTGCCTGCCTGCACTGGTGAATGTCTGCAGCTACTTCCTTCTTATAGACAAGAGACAGACAGCTGGAGGTTGCTCTGAATTAACCAAGGATGGAACAGTATCATTAGCATGTGGGTTAATTAACTGGAAAAGAAGCAGAATTCTTCACCCACTGTGCACAATAGGTATGCTGAGGAAGGATAATAAAGGGCCTGAGAGCCTGAGTGGACCATATGACTAGCAATCATCGCCTTGAGACACAGACAAGTGGTTATCACTTAACAATTATTAATATATCCTAGCAGTGCCTCGTGCAAGGATCTCACTATTTGCCAAAAGTCCTGCCATACTTCATGGGATGTGAAGAAAATTAAGATGTTCATTAAACCAAGTGTCACTCAGTATAACTTTCGAGTCTCAAACATATGAAAGTATGTTAAGGTCTCTTGTGGAATTAACTAGCAGATATTCTTACTAAGTTCTGAAATAGGCTCTCAAGCATATCCTTTCTAATGGAAAAATATATGCACAAACAATACTTTCATAATATAACCAGGAACATCTGTCTAAATCTGAATGTTAAGTTATACCTGGAATGTCCCAATAAGGATACTTGGGTTGTAATGATGTATGAAAACATCTTGTAAACCATAAAGCATCATGTAAGTTGAGTAACCCATAATTCATCCATCACACATCATTGGAACAATTAAAACTATAAAATTTTATATTAACGTTCTAGAATCTTTTTCATTTGGACTGCGAGCAGGGAATTTTCTTTTCTTTTTATCACTCAATTCCAGCCCTACGAGCATGAATGGCACAAATCAGGTAATCAACAAATGTTTTCTTCATGAATACATAACCAAATAGACTAATAAGTGCTGCATTCTGAACCCAGATCAGTGCATCAGGGCATAGTGGTTCTCTGACTTTCCACTAATAGTGCCTTGGTTGGAATGCTTCCTCCAGTCTAGGTTGAAGGGAAAGGGTGTATTTCATTACAGTTTTTGAATTGTACTGTGAGCCACTCCATTACAAACACCTTAAATTGTACCTTCCTTCTTTCAAAGGTGAAGTCTATGTTACTTTCAGAATTTGTGTCTTAGCAAATACTTTTTCTCCCTGAGAATGTACTTCCTTCTTTTTGATAATAAAAAATTATGCAGTTTTCCATGTTTCCCTTTTTGCTTGGTTTCTAGGAAGCTCAGGATATACATATTCCTATTCAAATGAACTTCCTCTTTATATTCCTTTGAATCTTAACTTTTAAAAATTACTTTTCCTTTAAGATATTCCATATGCTTCTGGGAGACAGAATATCAACATATATGTATTTGGAGCCACACCTTTTATAAATTTAAAAGCAGGTGTCTAATTTATCAAGGCATTGTTCTAGACCTTTGGTAGTAAGTATCATCCTTACTTTACTCTGCAAGCTGTTAAAAGCACCACATGGTGCTTTTTTAACAGGCAAGGAAGACTTTATTCAAGGCATAAATGTGCATGTTTCAACCAAATTGAAAACCAGTGATGTGGACTTACTTAAACAATAGGAAAGGGCTTCCCTGGTGGCGCAGTGCTTGTGAGTCCGCCTGCCGATGCAGGGGACACGGGTTCGTGCCCCAGTCCGGGAAGGTCCCACATGCCGCGGAGCGGCTGGGCCTGTGAGCCATGGCCGCTGAGCCTGCACGTCCGGAACCAGTGCTCTGCAGCGGGAGAGGCCACAACAGTGAGAGGCCCGCGTACTGCAAAAAAAAAAAAAAAAAAAAACACCAATAGGAAAGTTGTTTGGAATATGTTATTCAGGGTATAAACAACACCTGTATCGTGCAGATCAGAGACCTAGCTCCCTCTACTACCCAATAGTTTGGATTGGGTTTTTTCTACTGGTTGAGAAGCTGAAGCTCCAAACTCCACGTGGCCAATTGAGCAGCCAAATCTACCATCTGGTCCCCAATGTGTTTGTGACCAGCATTTGGGCCTCTTCAATAATAATTTCAATATGACAATGGAGCAAAGTGATGAAGAACATAGAGTCAGGTTTTGCAAAATTCAGACCTTTCCTCCTTTAGAATGTCCTTGGGCAAGTCACTTAAGTGTTGATCACAGGGTAAGCCCTCAATGGATGGTTGCTGGTCTCCTCGCCGTCCTTTCTGGGCTAAAACCTTTAATGTGAGGCTCGTTTTCTTGAAGAAAATTTCCTGGTCCCCCTATACTGGGTTAGCTGTTCCTACCAGGTGCTTCCCTGATCTTTTATACTCACATGGAGTTAGTCATCTCTGCTTGCTTAATCACCTCTCTCCACAGCCAGACTAGAAGCCTTGGAAAGGCGGGGACTGTGTCTGTCTACCTTGTTCACCATCGTATCGCCAACAGGTGGCATAATACCAGGTGCATAGTAGGTGTTGGATAAATCTGATGAATAAATGAATGAATGGATGGATAAATGAGTGAGTGAATGAAAGACCTTAGAATTCTTCTGATGCAGTCTCTTTATTTTCCAGAAGTACCTTAAATTTGGGCTATAGGAAGGTAATTTCCAGCAAGCTCCTAATCCATGACAATTGCAAAACTTTTAATTCCTACCCAAGCACACCTGAGTCACTAATTACTGAGTCAGCACAACTCACGTGCTCAAATGGGGTCCATTTGAGCCTTGCAATAACCTTGGCCTCTTTCTTAGGTGTTGGCCTCTCCAGGGTCAAGACCCAAATAAACCAAACTTGTTCCAGTAAAGGTGGGACTAGCTTCTGGTGGTTATCTCAACTAAACCATCCCTAGGGTTGGAACCCTCTCTATATCCATCCTTCCAATTGACATATATATACATTGATACTATGTATAAAATACATAACTTATGAGAACCTACTGTATAGCACAGGGAACTCTACTTAATGCTCTGTGGTGACCTAAATGGGAAGGAAATCCAAAAAAGAGGGGATATACGTAGAGCTGATTCACCTTGCTGAACAGTAGAAACTAACACAACACTGTAAAGCAACTATAGTCCAATAAAAATTTAAAAACAAAACCCCTTCAGAGGCCAGCAAGAAAAAGGAAGAGGAAGGACTTCCGGGAAGATGGCGGAAGAGTAGGACGTGGAGATCACCTTCCTCCCCACAGATACACCAGAAATACATCTACGCGTGGAACAACTCCTACGGTGCACCTACTGAACTCTGTCAGAAGACCTCAGACCTCCCAAAAGGCAAGGAACCCCCCCACGTACCTGGTTAGGGCAAAAGAAAAAAATAGAGACAAAAGGATAGGGACGGGTCCTGCACCAGCGGGAGAGAGCTGTGAAGGAGGAAAAGTGTCCACACACTAGGAAGCCCCTTCGCGGGCGGAGACTTCGGGTGGCGGAGTGGGGGAGCTTGGGAGCCGCGGAGGAGAGCACAGCAACAGGGGTGCGGAGGGCAAAGCGGAGAGATTCCAGCTCAGAGGATCGGGCCGACCGGCACTCACCAGCCGAGAGGCTTGTCTGCTCACCCGCCGGGGTGGGCGGGGCTGGGAGCTGAGGCTCGGGCTTCAGTCGGAGCGCCGGGAGAGGACTGAGGTTGGCGGCGTGAACACAGCCTGCAGGGCGTTAGTGCACCGTGGCTAGCCGGGAGGGAGTCCGGGGAAAAGTCTGGACCTGCCGAAGAGGCAAGAGACTTTTTCTTCCCTCTTTGTTTCCTGGTGCACGAGGAGAGGGGATTAAGAACGCTGCTTAAGAGAGCTCCAGAGACGGGCGCGAGCCGTGGCTAAAAGTGCGGAGCCCAGAGACAGACATGAGACGCTAAGGCCGCTGCTGCCGCCACCAAGAAGCCTGTGTGCGAACACAGGTCACTATCCACTCCCCCTTCCGGGGAGCCTGTGCAGCCCGCCACTGCCAGGGTTCCGGGATCCAGGGACAACTTCCTTGGGAGAACGTACGGCGCGCCTCAAGCTGGTGCAACGTCACGCCGGCGTCTGCCGCCGCAGGCTCGCCCCGCCCTACGTGACCCTCCCTACCCCCCGGCCTGAGCGAGCCAGAGCCTCCGAATCAGCGGCTCCTTTAACCCCGTCCTGTCTGAGCAAAGAACAGACGCCCTCCGGCGACCTACACACACAGGCGGGGCCAAATCCAAAGCTGAGCCCCTGGGAGCTGTGAGAACAAAGAAGAGAAAGGGAAATCTCTCCCAGCAGCCTCAGAAGCAGCGGATTAAAGCTCCACAATCAACTTGATGTACCCTGCATCTGTGGAATACGTGAATAGACAACGAATCATCCCAAATTAAGGAGCCCTGTGGATGAAAGGCTCTTGGTGCTGCAGCCAGGAGTCAGTGCTGTGCCTCTGAGGTGGGAGAGCCAACTTCAGGACACTGGTCCACAAGAGGCCTCCCAGCTGCACATAATATCAAACAGCGAAAATCTCCCAGAGATCTCCATCTCAACGCCAGCACCCAGCTTCACTCAACAACCAGCAAGCTACAGTGCTGGACATCCTATGCCAAACAACTAGCAACACAGGAACCCCACCCATTAGCAGAGAGGCTGCCCAAAATCATAATAAGTCTACAGACACCCCAAAACACACCACCAGACGTGGACCTGCCCACCAGAAAGACAAGATCCAGCCTCATCCATCAGAACACAGGCACTAGTACCCTCCACCAGGAAGCCTACACAACCCACTGAACCAACCTTAGCCACTGGGGACAGACACAAAAAACAACAGGAACTACGAACCTTCAGCCTGCAAAAAGGAGACCTCAAACACAGTAAGATAAGCAAAATGAAAAGACAGAAAAACACACAGCAGATGAAGGAGCAAGATAAAAACCCACCAGACCTAACAAATGAAGAGGAAATAGGCAGTCTACCTGAAAAAGAATTCAGAATAATGATAGTAAAGATGATCCAAAATCTTGGAAATAGAATAGACAAAATGCAAGAATCAGTTAACAAGGACCTAGAAGAACTAAAGATGAAACAAACAATGATGAACAACACAATAAATGAAATGAAAAATACTCTAGATGGGCTCAATAGCAGAATAACTGAGGCAGAAGAACGGATAAGTGACCTGGAAGATAAAATAGTGGAAATAACTACTGCAGAGCAGAATAAAGAAAAAAGAATGAGAAGAACTGAGGACAGTCTCAGAGACCTCAGGGACAACATTAAACGCACCAATATTCGAATTATAGGGGTTCCAGAAGAAGAAGAGAAAAAGAAAGGGACTGAGAAAATATTTGAAGAGATTATAGTTGAAAACTTCCCTAATATGGGAAAGGAAATAGTTAATCAAGTCCAGGAAGCACAGAGAGTACCATACAGGATAAATCCAAGGAGAAATACGCCAAGACACATATTAATCAAACTGTCAAAAATTAAATACAAAGAAAACATATTAAAAGCAGCAAGGGAAAAACAACAAATAACACACAAGGGAATCCCCATAAGGTTAACAGCTGATCTTTCAGCAGAAACTCTGCAAGCCAGAAGGGAGTGGCAGGACGTATTGAAAGTGTTGAAGGAGAAAAACCTGCAACCAAGATTACTCTACCCAGCAAGGATCTCATTCAGATTTGATGGAGAAATTAAAACCTTTACAGACAAGCAAAAGCTGAGAGAGTTCAGCACCACCAAACCAGCTCTACAACAACTGCTAAAGGAACTTCTCTAGGCAAGAAACACAAAAGAAGGAAAAGACCTACAATAATGAACCCAAAACAATTAAGAAAATGGGAATGGGAACACACATATCGATAATTACCTTAAATGTAAATGGACTAAATGCTCCCACCAAAAGACACAGATTGGCTGAATGGATACAAAAACAAGATGCATATATTTGCTGTCTACAAGAGACCCACTTCAGACCTAGAGACACATACAGACTGAAAGTAAGGGGATGGAAAAAGGTATTTCATGCAAATGGAAACCAAAAGAAAGCTGGAGTAGCAATTCTCATATCAGACAAAATAGACTTTAAAACAAAGACTATTAGAAGAGACAAAGAAGGACACTACATAATGATCAAGGGATCGATCCAAGAAGAAGATATAACAATTGTAAATATTTATGCACCCAACATAGGAGCACCTCAATACATAAGGCAAATACTGACAGCCATAAAAGGGGAAATCGACAGTAACACATTCATAGTAGGGGACTTTAACACCCCACTTTCACCAATGGACAGATCATCCAATATGAAAATAAATAAGGAAACACAAGCTTTAAATGATACATTAAACGAGATGGACTTAATTGATATTTATAAGACATTCCATCCAAAAACAACAGAATACACATTTTTCTCAAGTGCTTATGGAACATTCTCCAGGATAGATCATATCTTGCGTCACAAATCAAGCCTTGGTAAATTTAAGAAAATTGAAATTGTATCAAGTATCTTTTCCGACCACAACACTATGAGACTAGATATCAATTACAGGAAAAGATCTGTAAAAAATACAAACACATGGAGGCTAAACAATACACTACTTAATAACAAAGTGATCACTGAAGAAATCAAAGAGGAAATCAAAAAATACCTAGAAATAAATGACAATGGAGACACGACGACTCAAAATCTATGGGATGCAGCAAAAGCAGTTCTAAGAGGGAAGTTTATAGCAATACAATCCTACCTTAAGAAACAGGAAACATCTCGAATAAACAACCTAACCTTGCACCTAAAGCAATTAGAGAAAGAAGAACCAAAAAAACCCCAAAGTTAGCAGAAGGAAAGAAATCATAAAAATCAGATCAGAAATAAATGAAAAAGAAATGAAGGAAACGATAGCAAAGATCAATAAAACTAAAAGCTTGTTCTTTGAAAAGATAAACAAAATTGATAAACCATTAGCCAGACTCATCAAGAAAAAAAGGGAAAAGACTCAAATCAATAGAATTAGAAATGAAAAAGGAGAAGTAACAACTGACACTGCAGAAATACAAAAGATCATGAAAGATTACTACAAGCAACTCTATGCCAATAAAATGGACAACCTGGAAGAAATGGACAAATTCTTAGAAAGGCACAACCTGCCAAGACTGAATCAGGAAGAAATAGAAAATATGAACAGACCAATGACAAGCACTGAAATTGAAACTGTGATTAAAAATCTTCCAACAAGCAAAAGCCCAGGACCAGATGGCTTCACAGGCGAATTCTATCAAACATTTACAGAAGAGCTATCACCTATCCTTCTCAAACTCTTCCAAAATATAGCAGAGGGAGGAACACTCCCCAACTCATTCTACAAGGCCACCATCACCCTGATACCAAAACCAGACAAGGATGTCACAAAGAAAGAAAACTACAGGCCAATATCACGGATGAACATAGATGCAAAAATCCTCAACAAAATACTAGCAAACAGAATCCAACAGCACATTAAACGGATCATACACCATGATCAAGTGGGGTTTATTCCAGGAATGCAAGGATTCTTCAATATACGCAAATCAATCACCGTGATACACCATATTAACAAATTGAAGGAGAAAAACCATATGATCATCTCAATAGATGCAGAGAAAGCTTTTGACAAAATTCAACACCCATTTATGATAAAAACCCTGCAGAAAGTAGGCATAGAGGGAACTTTCCTCAACATAATAAAGGCCATATATGACAAACCCACAGCCAACATCATCCTCAATGGTGAAAAACTGAAAGCATTTCCACTAAGATCAGGAACAAGACAAGGTTGCCCACTCTCACCACTCTTATTCAACATAGTTTTGGAAGTTTTAGCCACAGCAATCAGAGAAGAAAAGGAAATAAAAGGAATCCAAATGAGAAAAGAAGAAGTAAAGCTGTCACTCTTTGCAGATGACATGATACTATACATAGAGAATCCTAAAGATGCTACCAGAAAACTACTAGAGCTAATCAATGAATTTGGTAAAGTAGCAGGAGACAAAATTAATGCACAGAAATCTCTGGCATTCCTATACACTAAGGACGAAAAATCTGAAAGTGAAATCAAGAAAACACTCCCATTTACCATTGCAACAAAAAGAATAAAATATCTAGGAATAAACCTACCTAAGGAGACAAAAGACCTGTATGCAGAAAATTATAAGACACTGATGAAAGAAATTAAAGATGATACAAATAGATGGAGAGATATACCATGTTCTTGGATTGGAAGAATGAACATTGTGAAAATGACTCTACTACCCAAAGCAATCTACAGATTCAATGCAATCCCTATCAAACTACCACTGGCATTTTTCACAGAACTAGAACAAAAAATTTCACAATTTGTATGGAAACACAAAAGACCCCGAATAGCCAAAGCAATCTTGAGAATGGAAAACGGAGCTGGAGGAATCAGGCTTCCTGACTTCAGACTATACTACAAAGCTACAGTAATCAAGACAGTATGGTACTGGCACAAAAACAGAAATATAGATCAATGGAACAGGATAGAAAGCCCAGAGATAAACCCACGCACATATGGTCTCCTTATCTTTGACAAAGGAGGCAGGAATGTACAGTGGAGAAAGGACAGCCTATTCAATAAGTGGTGCTGGGAAAACTGGACAGCTACATGTAAAAGTATGAGATTAGATCACTCCCTAACACCATACACAAAAATAAGCTCAAAGTGGATTAAAGACCTAAATATAAGGCCAGAAACTATCAAACTCTTAGAGGAAAACATAGGCAGGACACTCTATGACATAAATCACAGCAAGATCCTTTTTGACCCACCTCCTAGAGAAATGGAAATAAAAACAAAAGTAAACAAATGGGACCTAATGAAACTTCAAAGCTTTTGCGCAGCAAAGGAAACCATAAAGAAGACCAAAAGACAACCCTCAGAATGGGAGAAAATATTTGCAAATGAAGCAACTGACAAAGGATTAATCTCCAAAATTTATAAGCAGCTCATGCAGCTTAATAACAAAAAAACAAACAACCCAATCCAAAAATGGGCAGAAGACCTAAATAGACATTTCTCCAAAGAAGATATACAGAGTGCCAACAAACACATGAAAGAATGCTCAACATCACTAATCATTAGAGAAATGCAAATCAAAACTACAATGAGATATCATCTCACACCAGTCAGAATGGCCATCATCAAAAAATCTAGAAACAATAAATGCTGGAGAGGGTGTGGAGAAAAGGGGACCCTCTTGCACTGTTGGTGGGAATGTAAATTGATACAGCCACTGTGGAGAACAGTATGGAGGTTCCTTAAAAAACTACAAATAGAACTACCATATGACCCAGCAATCCCACTACTGGGCATATACCCTGAGAAAACCATAATTCAAAAATAGTCATGTACCAAAATGTTCACTGCAGCTCTATTTACAATAGCCCAGAGATGGAAACAACCTAAGTGTCCATCATCGGATGAATGGATAAAGAAGATGTGGCACATATATACAATGGAATATTACTCAGCCATAAAAAGAAATGAAATTGAGCTATTTGTAATGAGGTGGATAGACCTAAAGTCTGTCATACAGAGTGAAGTAAGTCAGAAAGAGAGAGACAAATACCGTATGCTAACACATATATATGGAATTTAAGAAAAAAAAATGTCATGAAAAACCTAGGGGTGAAACAGGAATAAAGACACAGACTTACTAGAGAATGGACTTGAGGCTATGGGGAGGGGGAAGGGTAAACGGTGACAAAGCGAGAGAGAGGCATGGACACATATACACTACCAAACGTAAGGTAGATAGCTAGTGGGAAGCAGCCGCATAGCACAGGGAGATCAGCTCGGTGCTTTGTGACCGCCTGGAGGGGTGGGATAGGGAGGGTGGGAGGGAGGGAGACGCAAGCGGGAAGAGATATGGGAACATATATATATATATAACTGATTCATTTTGTTGTGAAGCTGAAACTAACATACCATTGTAAAGCAATTATACTCCAATAAAGATGTTAAAATGAAAAAAAAAAAAAGAAAAAGGAAGAGAACTGCCCACATGATTTTCAGAAATGTCAACCTGAGAGGCATACCTGCCAGATATTAATCACGGCTGGGAAACTCATGGCCTGGCCACTAATTTGGTGGATCAGGTCTACCTGCCTTGGTCCTTGGGATTCCTCTTCCTAACTAGAGTCCATGGCTACTAACTTGATCATACAGCCAAGTCTCCCAACCCTACCTCAATGCTGGGGCTGCTGCCTCTCCTACTGCTGAAGGTCTCCCTCCCCGGCACTCCTCAGAGGGCACAGAGGAAACAGAATCAACAGGATCAGCGGGCTCCATGAGACCTCTTATCTACTCTCTTGCTGAGACCAAAAGCACATTTTCATTAACTCTTCCAGGGGTTAATGAACTCTTCCCTGGCCTTCCTGGGTGACTGAATCCCAGGCTGAAGTAAGAGTCAATTCTCTCTGGTCCCTGGATCAATATACCTACCTAATAACACGGACATATTTTAGTATGTGTACTATAATTATACTATGTTTAAATTTTATTTATTTTTGGCTGCGTTTTGGGTCTCCGTTGCTGCACACGGGCTTGTCTCTGGTTGTGGCGAGCGGGGGCTACTCTTTGTTGCGGTGCACAGGCTTCTCATTGTGGTGGCTTCTCTTGTTGCGGAGCAAGGGCTCTAGGTGCGGGGGCTTCAGTAGTTGTGGCATATGGGCTCAGTAGTTGTGGCTCACAGGCTCTAGAGCGCAGGCTCAGTAGTTGTGGCACACGGGCTTAGTTGCTCCGCGGCATGTGGGATCTTCCCAGACCAAGGATCGAACCGGTGTCCCCTGCATTGGCAGGCGGATTCTTAACCACTGTGCCACCAGGGAAGTCCCTATACTTATACTTTTAATTTTTGTTATATTTTAATATCTTAATAATTTAATAGTGTAATTATACATATGTGTACTTGTCTTCCATCTTAGACTTCCATCTTAGACTCGAGCTTCTCGAGTGCAGGGAGTAGATCTGGTTCATCCCACTGGCTAGCACAGTGCCTGCTTCCTAGCAGACAGTAAATGGGGGCTGAACTGTTCTGATTTCATAAGAAAGAACAAAACTATAAATTTTCAAATGTGGTTTGTTCATTGTTAAGGCCCAAACGAATGTGTAACATCAGAAGTATAGTTTTAACAGAACAGTAAGATTGTCTAATTGTTGTATTTCAGGTAGGTCCCCCCCCGACCAGGCCCCCCAAAATACCTTCGTACAATTATTTTATAATTAAAATAATTAAAAGAAAACTTTTATATTTTCTTATGTAATGTTACGCTATTCAGGAAGGCATGTCAAAACCCGCATCACCTTTGGTAGGATTCCAGCAGATAACCCTACGCAATTCTAATCAACGTCCCTATCGTCTTCATCTAAAACACAAAACAAAACAAAACAAACAACAAAAACGAGGTGAAAAGTTAAAGTAGAATAATACTGCTGTGTACACAGTATTTTTTCCTCCCTTCCCACTGTTTTTCTCCTCAATGTTCGCAATTGGTAATTAAATATATTTCTGCTGGTCTTGTGGCCATATGCCTACAATATGTAAAAATACATTTGCTCTTTTTTCCCCCTCCATTCCTTTTGTTCCCAGTGCTGACTGCTGTCAGAGTGAACGGTCCAGATTCCCGTGTGCTGGTATCCATGGGCTCCGTCTTGCCAAGCTGCCAGTCTGGAGCGTCACACCTTGCTGCCTTTAAAGATTGCCCTGCAGAGATAGAGGGAAATGGCAATTTTTACATGATGCAGTCTGGCGACCCAGGAGATTTGAAGTCAGAACTGGTGCCAAGATTTACCCAGGAGAGCAAGCAGAGGCAAAAACAGAGAACCTGGGCCAAAAGGAAAAAAAAAAAAAAAAAAGAAGAGGAAGGCTGGGGGCTGGGGAAACCATATTCAGCTGTCCTGGGGGGGTTTCTCTCAAAAGGCCAGAACTTAAGGCCACTGACTGGGTGATGGCCCTGTTATTAGGAGTGTGTGTGTTCTAAAGAAAGCCAAAGGGAAGAGGTCGGCTTTTTTTGCATGCCCTAAATTGTAGTAGATTGCAGAATGTAAATGAGACAATTATTACACCAACGTTCATCAAGCTGGGCTGGAAAGACTTCAATAGCCTGATGAATATGCATGCAAATTTGTTAATTAAGTTAATTATTCTGCTGAAAATTCATTTGTCTTCCAAGGACATTTTCCCAATGATTTTAACATGCTAGCGCCATTAGTCATGCTCCATGCTATTTAACATTACTTTTTGTCCACTTTCTTTACCCCACCTTTTTTTAAAAAATATTTTAAAGTTTTAAAAACAGTTGATTCGTTCTTTTAATTGACCCCTGCAACACTGCAAGATGCCTAGAGCCAGCTCGGTAGGCATCCTCAGAAGCACGTTTCAATTAAATATTTCCTTGATATATAAAATGTCTGCAAAATGTCACATTGGTGGGGAGGAGAAGGGCTCTATCTGGGATCATTAAAGCTAGAATTTGAATCGTTCTCCATAGTGACTCTAAGAGGTAATCTGTCCCTGCTGTGGGCGATTTTCCCAGCTCTGAGTGTGATTTGATACATGGGTTTACCTTGCTGTGGGAAGTGCGGTGATTCCAACCTCCTGTCCTCGCACTGCAAGGCAAGACCCAGTGAACATGGGTGTTCAAACAGGAACCAGTCCTGTGATACTATCCTGTCACCCATGAGGGCCCAAACCTGTTACCATGGCAACAAAGGGGAATAGTGTGTTTAAAATCACATTGAAATGGCAACTTGAGATATTTGAAAGAAACAGTCAAGTTTAATTTTGTTAAAAATTAGCCCAAAAAAGATAGTATAGTGTTTTTCTTTCAAAACGGCAGGTTATTTTGCTGGGTAAACCAGGTTTATTTAATCAAGGCCTTCGTTGTGGGCCTTAAAATGAGAATCTTTGAGGGTTGGGGTGAGCTTTATTCAACCAGATTCTTGATCTTCAGATACACATGAAGCAGCCTATACAAATCTTCTAAAAATCTATGTACAGAGCTTATAGCTCCCCATCTCAACTCAAACATCTGAACATGAGATCTGATAGATGCAAGTGTTCTTAGTGGGATGATAAAACAGAATATTTGAAATCAAGGGTATTCCAGAAAATCGGAGGAATATGGTTGCTCACATACATTAGGCAATCATATTTTAAAAGGAAAGATTAATCTATGCAACGCGCCAGGGGGCTGCCACACGCAGGCTTAAAGGCTTAAAGTCATTTATTTTCTTTACAAAGAAGGTAAATTCAGATTCTCTCCACCCTTCAGTCATCCTAAAAGAAACTCTCCAAGGGGCTTCCCTGGTGGCGCAGTGGTTGAGAGTCCGCCTGCCGATGCAGGGGACACGGGTTCGTGCCCCGGTCCGGGAGGATCCCGCATGCCGCGGAGCGGCTGCGCCCGTGAGCCATGGCCGCTGAGCCTGCGCGTCCGGAGCCTGTGCTCCGCAACGGGAGAGGCCACAACAGTGAGAGGCCCGCGTACAGCAAAAGAAAAAAAAAAAAGAAAGAAACTCTCCAATATGGTTCAGGTTACAACCTGTATCTTCACAGTTAGGGTTGACCAGACTTGCTTGGAGCCAGGTTAAAGGAAAGGGGATTAAATAACAAAGACAACAAGATTTAATTGAAAGAGTTAAAGAAAAATTAATTGGCATGCTATCTCTATCAAGCCATTCGTATATATTTTATACAGTATGAATGGCACTGTGTGTCACATAGATCGTAAACCAATTAAAATGATACCTCTAATTTCTATAATTCCATCTGTTTTAGAAGGTTTAATTAGCGAAGTTACAAAAGCCAAATATATTTGAATATTTTGAAGGCAGGCTGAACAGCAAAAACTGAAAAGTTTCCATAAACATTTAACCACACAGACACGTACATTTCACGAGAATATACTTCAGATTAAAATATGAATTTTTCTTAATTTTACCAACAATAAACACATGCGAAGAAAATTATGATCATATGTTAGGCTGTGTAAATTAATTCAGTTTTTTTTTTTCTGTTTTTCCTCTAACTTCCAGAATGATTTCTTCTGGTGAAAATCCCATTCCTGTCATTTAATCTCAGTTGTGGGCCCAAAGAAGCAACAGTTAGATAAAACTAACATTATTGAACACTCTCCCTTAAATATTCTTTCCATAGGCTTATAAGAGAGGTTTGCCATTTTACAAGTGGAAGGGAATCTTTTTCAGAGATATTCAAAAACATTTTTCAGCCTGCCAGTAACCTATTTTCGAGAAATAAAAGTGTAGGGAAGTTATGTCATCTTTAAATATTGAACACAAAATCCAAAGCTACAGTAAAGTACTCAACCCATTTTTCCACTATTAACGGAAAATATGATTTTGAATTTTTTAAATGATGGGTCAACATATAAGACCTTGCTGTATTCTTTGGTTTGGATGCTGTGCTGAGCAGCTGTGCGCTGTTTCGGGCCTCATATGGCCGCGTCACCAGTGACTGACAGAGTGACGGGGACAACGTGACGTACAATATTCTCTCTTATCAAAATGTTCGCCTTACCATGATTGTGACTCAGTGGGTGTCCAGCTCTGTCTTTCCTTTCTACTGGCTTTCTGACATATAACAAGGTGTAATTAATTTTTTTATATGCTTGTCTTTTTCATTAGCAGAAATATGGTGAGCGTAGTTTATTATTCATTTTGTTCCTAGTCCATATACCACCTGAACAAACTACTTTTGCTGCCATTTGTATTGTATACTGTCAACTGGGAAAAATGGCTAATAAAGGGAAAGGGAAATCAAACTTGACTGTGTTAAGAGTATTCGTCATGCTGGAAAACTACCCTTTATTGAGGATCTACTCCACGACACGTGTTTTATGTGCATCATCTCTTTAACCCTGGCATCAACCATCCAAGAAAAGTATAGCCTCATCTGACAAGTGAATGAAGCAAAATCCAAAGAAATTCAGTCCCTTTTGCTCAAGTAATAAAAAGAGAAAGAAATGAAAAATTCCAATAAGCAAGCAGCAGGAGCAAGATTTGGAAGCAGAAAACATATTCAGATTGTTTGCTTTACCCCAAAGCTTTTAAGTATTCTAATGTACCTAGCTACCATTACCACTCTTTAAAAGCTCACCTTGGAAGGCCAGAATACATCCAACACCTAACATTTTTATTATGCAGCAGCATTTAGTTTAATCACAAAATACTATCTGGACTTCCTATCTTTATTTCATTTAACTGTATTGCATTAAGTTTTACTCTCTTATGGATTTCCTATCTTTAAAAGGATTATCTTTGCCACTTTGATGTACTTTGAGTTAAAAAAAAAGATGGGAATTTTCCCAAGAAAGAGGTTAAACAGATTTTGTTTGTAAATAGTTCAGCAGTTGTGGGAGGCTTCTGTTATTTTTTGCCTCACCTGCACTTCTCTTTCTTTGGATCTGTACTTCCTCCCCACCTGCCACTGACTTCAGGAGACCCAACTCCCCACCCTGCCCTTTTCAGAGTCCTGAAGAGGGGGCTGATATGTATGTCAGAGGAAAGAGGTTCTTTCTCCTTCTAAAATGATGATTAATAAGGGTCCATGGAGCTACAGGGGCCATCTTTGTTTCTGTGATGAGTGTGCTCTTTCCTGATAAAAGCCTACATACTGAGAAGTAGGGGAGAAAGACAGAGATGGAGAGAGAGAGGGCGAGAGTCAGAAAGTTGATGTTAAAATTACTGCTCAGCTTGTCTGAAACTTCTCAGTTAGAGGAGCCTAAAAGTCCTCTCTCTCTCTCTCTCTCTCTCTCTCTCTCTCAAGCTACTTTGAGTTGGCTAATTATCCTAATATAGGCATTTGTAAAAGTCAGAAGCAATATTATGTACCAATTGCGCCAATTTATATTTCTTAATTCTGCAGGCTTTTTAATGCAAATTTTCCAAGGGCAAACATGGATCAACATCTCAAAAGATCCATATATGCTGATTTTAAAAGGAAGGGTACTCCACTAGCCCATCCTTAATTACCTATGTCATTTTTAGTCATTGATCTGTATCTACCAAATATTTCAGTAGTCCTGAGGAATCTTCCATCCACCACAGCAATGTATCAATTTGTAATTATATGCTAGAATTGAGTTTCTATATTAGACAGATTGGCCATGAGACAAAACTAAGTTTTTTTATAGTCCGTGCCCGTTCTGTAACGCTTTGAATATGACATTTGGCAATACTCATTGTGAAATGCTAGTCAGATAATTCAGACCAAAGAATATACTTTGTGGCAGAATACACATCAGCTAGTTAGTTGGTTAGTGTAACTAACACTAACGATGTGCAAAATCTTGGCTAAAAGACTTCATGTTTCTCAGTAGCTGTATTTGCAAGAATTATCCAAATAATTGACACCTGCCCCAACTGATTTGTCTTAACATAGTCTTTATTATTTACATACCAGATGTACCTTAAAGAAAGTTCAATTTATTTTCTTTTCATCTTAAAAAAAGTATTACATATCTCTTGTGTGCAAGGTACTGTGTTGAGTGTTTATGGGGTGTGCATAGTCATGTCATGGAGGAAACGTGGACCCTGCCCTCTCATATTAAGAATAAATTTGGAAAGTTATGATATGTACACAAAAAAGTGAGACATGCTGCAAAGATAGGTGTTAGGGACTGAATTGTGTCTGTTGAAGCCCCAACCCCTAGTACCTCAGAATTTAACTGTATTTGGAGACAGTTTCTTTAAAGGAGTAATTAAGTTAAAATGAGGTGATTTGGGTGGACCTTAATCCAATATGACTGCTGTCCTTTTAAGAGGAGGAGATTAGGACACTGACACACACAGAGGGAAGACCACGTGAAGACACAGGGAGAAGACCGCCATGTCTAGGCCAAGGAAAAAGGCCTCAATCCTGCCAACACCTTAATCGCAGACTTCTAGGCCTCCAGATTTGAGAGAAAATAAATTTCTGTTGTTTAAGTCCCCCAGTCTTTGTACTTTGTTTTGGCAGCTCTGGTAAACCAATGAGATAGATGAAAGAAAAACAAAAACTACGTGGATTCAGGGAGCTGGAAGCATCCTTCCAGCTGGGAGCCTTGGAGAAAGCTTTATCTAGGTGGCTTCTGTAATGGCGTTTGGAGTAGAAAATGGCCATACATAGTTGGAGAAGCTAGGTGTTTTTCAGTGGGAAAAGCATGTCAAGCACATGGCTGCAGAAAGTAGGAGAAAAGACCAAAAGTGTACGTTAATGCCAAATAGCGAGCTTGGATTTTAGGCTGAATGCAAACGAAAGCCACTGAAATACCTTGGCGGCACTGTAACAAAATCAGAACTGTGCTTGAAAAAGATTAATCTGGAAATCAGATAATAATCAGTTGGAAGAGGAAAGCATTTTGAGTTTGGGCAGAACAGCTGGCAACCCAATGCAGTAGAGCAGAGTAAGGGGGTGAAGTAGAAGGTTCAGAAAAGACAGACACTGAAGAAGAGGTAAAGTCACTGGGGCTCAGCAGATGGCTTTGCTGTGGGAGGCAAGGGATAGAAAAAGAACTGAAGAACTGAAAGACAGCCAGGAGGTTCTGCTTGGAGTCTGGGAAGATGAGACTATGGAATTGACTACAGAAATAGGAAGAGAGTAGAAAAACAGGTCTAGGGCGTCCCTGGTGGCGCAGTGGTTAAGAATCCGCCTGCCAGTGCAGGGGACACGGGTTCGAACCCTGGTCCGGGAAGATCCCACATGCCGCAGGCAACTAAGCCCGTGCACCACAACTACTGAGCCTGTGCTCTAGAGCCCACGAGCCGTAGCTACTGAGCCTGCATGCCACAACTACTGAAGCCCGTGCGCCTAGAGCCTGTGCCCCTCAACAAGAGAAGCCACCGCAATGAGAAGCCCATGCACTGCAACAAAGAGTAGCCCCCGCTCAGTGCAACTAGAGAAAGCCCACGCACAGCAACGAAGACCCAACACAGCCAAAAATAAATAAAATAAAAATAAATAAACAAAAAGGAAAAACAGGTCTAGGAAGGATGATGACCAGTACAGTTTTAGAGCTCCTGGGGACTGACAATTTTAAATGTGGTTGGAGATACAGAATTGTAGACATGTAAATTGGGATATATATACACACAACATATATACATACATATTATATACACACAATCTTTGTTTGGAAATGTATATTTGCTTTGGGGAAAGTTTGCTTATATATGCTTGGGACATTTACAGACTTAGGACTAAGCGTGAAGATACAAATTTTGGATCATCACTGAAGCCATAAGAGGGGATTAAATTGCCAAGAGAAATAACAGGAAAACGGAAGAGAGGTTTGGGTGAAGGACACAGGGAGCATTTAAGGAACAAGGGTCAAAAGAGAAGTAAATGAGACTTCCCTGGTGGCGCAGTGGTTGAGAGTCCACCTGCCGATGCAGGGACGTGGGTTCGTGCCCCGGTCCGGGAGCATCCCACATGCCGCGGAGCAGCTGGGCCCGTGAGCCATGGCCGCTGGGCTTGCATGTCCGGAGCCTGTGCTCCGCAACGGGAGAGGCCGCAACAGTGAGAGGCCCGCGTACCGCAAAAAAAAAAAAAAAAAAAGAAAAGTAAACGGTGCATTCTTTGGAGAGGCAAGAGAAGAGCTTCTACTTGTTGGAAAATCTCTATTCAGCCACCGTAGCTGTTCCAGAAACTTGAAAAAAATTCCTTGCATTTAAATAATTAAAATTTTCAAGGGAACAGATGAAAGGATTCCCCCTGTTTTAGACAATAAAGTAGATCCATTTTTACTTGCATTATCAGAAGACGACACAGGAATCTTAATTTCTTCTTAGCTACAGTAAATCTAAATAAAAGTTTCAAAAATCAAAGAACTTAGTGGCTACTAGCTATTGCTAGCCTCAAAATTTCCTTTAAGGAAAATAAATGTATTTTCATAAAATATGAAGAAAAAAATCAAATACAGCTACATAGAGTATTGGTCCTAGAAGTGATCCAATCTAACCTCTTTTTCCCAGGAAGCAGTAGAATTTCAGTCAAAGAACTCAAGAGAGTTTACATTAGTAAACACTGGTTTTTCATATTTCCACTGCATCAGTGATAGAACATTGATACAAACATCAAAGCCATAAAATTATTCTTGCTGATACATTGCATGGCCTCTTCTTTCTGTTTCTCTCTGCACAAGGCTGACCTGCAACACTTGTGTTTAAATATCCCTGGTTACAGCCACATGCAAGGACCACCCAGTGCCCACCTGATCTGCTGAGGGCAGAAGGGCAGAATCTGTCCCAACATACAAATGTGGTTGCCAGGGCTCACAGTTGTGACCCCACAGGAGGTGATGCTTATTGAAAGGATGGGCTGAGAAGGGTCCCCAAAAGATGACTTCCTCCTTGATAAGAGAACTACCTTTAAACTCTTCCTTTTCATTCCCCGAGCCCCTGAGCTTGAAAGAGATAATGATACTTTATGTAAGTGGATTTATGAGCGGTTGTAAGCTTTATAGAGTATTGAACCTTCTGTGCATTTTTGGCTACTGTAGAATACAGGCTCCCTAACATACTTCCTGAGTGTCTGTTTATATGATATTCAGAAATAATTAACTAACCAATAAGATATCAATTTAATAAATTGAGTTTATTATTCCTATTGCAACATCTTTGCTGTTAATATCTATCAATCTTTTGCCAACAACTACTTAATTGGCATTTTGAATAAACCTTTAAAGAATTTATAAAATATGGATTTATAGGAAACACAGAGCATATAATGCAGTTGAAGAAAATTTATCATTATTTCTCTTTTGTAAATGGAAAATCAATGGTTAGGAAGCATCAAAGGTTTTATTTGCTTGGTCAAATCAATTCACAATCATTGATCTGAGAGTGTCTGTATATTTCCTTCCAAATAGGATTTGAGAGCTACTATCAACAGATAGTATACATTCAATATGTTTATTATAGAAATAGAAAATCAGAGTCATGACTAGTGAAACACGGAAACATGAAATAGTGATAAACTTCCATAGCAGAAACAGAAAGCTAGCCTTTCTTCTATATTGCAGTACATGCAAACACACTACCCCAAAATACGGCACTTGGCATATTGAATATTTAAAGCTGAAGAAGTTTGAGAAAACAGCAGAAGCAGGAAAGTCCCTTTGACTTTCCTCCCACCCTGCTTCCCTGAAACAGGTCATAAACCTTCATGTGAGACGTCCCTTCCCTACACATGGAAGAAAGGAGAGCATCCTTATCTTTGAAGACAAGGGGACACTGTCCTAACAAACGGGTCTTGCTAAGTTTCCCCGTTTGCTACACTTACTTCATACTCCATAACCTATCATATCTCTGCATGACTGCCCACTCCACATCAAACCCAGCATAAAAATTCTCAAGTCAAACTGTTTCTTCGCGTCTTCATTTCCTTATGAAGGTTTCCATGTCACGTAAAACTTAAACTTGGTGAATTTTCATACTTTTCTCTGTTAATCTGTCTTTGTTAATTTAATGTTCAGACTCAGCCAGAGACCCTAACTTTTTCCTCCCCTATAAAACCATCAAGCAAGGAGAAGTAAGCCTCAAAATATATTTGCTAGTGTTCAATTATACAACTATGCTGACCATCTCAGGAATCTGGTTAAAGGAGTTTGAAAGGATTTTCTTTCCACCTGCTTCATAGGGCATAATACTAGTGCTTTCAGTAGCCTCCTTCTATACAGAAGCGTCAATTATTAGATTGGACATCATAATCATCATAACATATTTCATTGCAACATTTCTTCCCTTATAAAGCCTTTCTGCATGCTTTATGTCAAGAAAGGATTGTTATTTTTGGCAGTAATGTATCTTAAACGGAATTTGTATGAAACCATACTGTCTTTTTAAGCTATGTACAGACCATGTGGTGTTCCCAATATTAAATTTCCCTTTAAAGAAATTGTCAACTTTGAACTTGAGGATGTGTCTACAAGCATTGGTGACTCAGAGACAGAGCTGTTTAATTATAGTGGTACAAGGTATTAATATGCATCTGTTCTACAAAGACTAATTTTAGTTAAATTTTTTTATCACAAGTGCATTGATGTTGCAAGAATAAAATGGTGAAAAGGCTGCCGCAGATGTTATTTGCATTGGGGCTGGAGGTGGGTAATTGGGTCAGTTGAGTTCATATATTAAAGAATTGTCTGCTGGCTATTGCGTTGGCTGTCACAGTCTGTCTCAATCAAGCATAACTGCAGATCTCCAGAAAGCTGTATTGATCAAAATAAAAATCTACATTTTATTTAGGTTCAAAGGGCTGGTGCTAATATCAACTACATTTGATTACCAAGCGTGTGATAGTTGAGTATTCAGGTTTACTGTACTGCAGCTTGCTAAAATAAAAACGTCTTGGTCTCTTTGGAAATACAGACAAGTCTGATTATTTGTCTCAGTTTGAGAATAAAAAGTGATGTTGAAGGAATGAATGTTTATTTGATGATGTCCCATCTCTGAATAAAAAGAAGAAAACAACAAAAACAAGCAACAACCAATATATAAAAATAGTTGAACCCCATCACAAAAATTTCTGACTTCCATAATCAATCCACATTTCCTAAAGACATGCATGTTTTTCCTCATTGTCTATTTAAATGGCTCAAAAAAAGGCATTGCAATGGACAGACTCCCTTGTTAGAGGAAACAATTACTTGGTAGTATAGGTTATTTTAATGGACATATCACTTTAAACGAAGCCATCACATCTGTTCCGCCTTCTAATTACAAATGCAAAAGAAATACAATTCACCAATGCATCATAAAAGAGTAAAACATAAGTGATTTAATGCATATGTATGTTCCTAAGTCAATGCAGCATGCAATCTGCTATGTTTTTTACATGTTCTGAGCACAAATCAGATGGAAAACCTGTTCTCTGATGAAATGTGATTTCTTCTCCCTGGATAAGTTTGGTGCTGTATGGAAGCAATGGTTTGCACAAACGATTTGCAGACTACACTGCTGCTCTAGCAAGTGTTCTTAGCTAAACTCTTCCTGGGGACTAATATTTTATGATCAACATAATGGGTTGCACCACTCTGATGCAGGTTGAGTACGAAAATATCTTAACCTAATGTACAGGGGAAATTTTCACTGACACATTAAGAAATAACTTCTTTTTCCCTCTTTTTTCCTAAAGGCGGGGGGAACATCAGAAGTACTAACAGGGTTACCCAACTGTCCTTGCTCAAGGGGGCGACTAAATGGCATTTACTGCTGCTCAATGACTGCTTAAAGAATTGTGTGTAGCTCTCATATTAGTGGTAGAATAGACATTGGTAAATGAGGATGTTATTTTCTTGTTTCTAGTAAAAAATAGTCCCATTTAAAGAAAATATTTGAATGGGGTGAGCTTTCTGTACCTGTGAGTCAAGCAGGAAGGCAAGAATTTGGTTAGAGTTAGAGGTCAGGAAGGGCAATACTCCCGATTTAGGACAAAGCAGCGTAATCACAATTCCATGATAGCAACCAAACTTGAATTAACAATTCAATTTAAATGTTAAGAAACTGTTAGTTATCGTATCCCTTCCTCAATCAAGGTTGGATCCATCCAGTTTCTCTTACCGGCTTTTCACCAGGGCAGGAAGTGTTGGCGGCGTGTGGATGGACCTCAGTTCTCCCTCCGCTAAGACGTAGGCATCTCAAAAGCAGGGGCTATGTTTTAGCCATCAGCCTGGTCCATTACTGAAAATAGACCCATCACTGAGAATAGAACTGAATAAATATTAGCTGGCAGCAGTTTCTGACTGAATGAGTAAACCTGAAAGTATGGATGGGTAATTGACTAGTCCTGACAAAATTCTGTTTCCAAAGGGTCATTTTATGTGGAAATATTAAAACAAGTGTTAATACAGCCTTTCAATCTGAGGGCAATTTTTCCACCTTGTTAATTATTGCTAAATTTCAGAAAAACCCCGTTGGTATTTCTCTCCCAGAACTGTCATGAGGATAAAATGAGATAATATATGTAAAGGACTTAAACAGTGCCTGGCCCAAAGTAAGTGCTTGGTGTAAACATTAGCTATAATTCTTCTGTTCATTCTTACCTATGCCCAAATAACTCAGCCAAAGCCTGATCAATTTCTCATCCAATGGAAAATTAATCATATTAACTATTAATATGTTTAAAAACCTGACTTTGATGGCAGCACTGGATAAAACCAAAGATTCAAATGCACTGAGTACACACACACACACATAAGCATATATAATTAACAGGCGATAGACAATCATCAGCATAAATTTTATTGAGATACAACAGAGAATAAAAGTTAAGAATATGGCCTTTAGAGCTGGCCAGTTCTGCCTTAGAGAACTAACTTTGTCTCTTCTTCTCTATGTGAACTTAGACTTAACTTGTCTAAGTCTCTGCTTCCTTATCTGTAACATGGGAATAATAAAGAATACCTGCCACCTCATAGGTTTGTTGCCAGTGATTAATAAGACATAGTGCAAAGCACACTGCCTGGATCATTGTAAGTACTCAATAAATATTAGCTAATATTATTTTTATGGTTACCACCTCTGGTAGCAATAAAAGTTTCATCACATGCTGTCAAAGCATTTAAAGTGAATTCTGTCATTTTCATAAGCAAGAAGAAGGAAATCCTGATAGAGTTTGACAAATAAGGGCCCCAACATAAATTACTTTCTCCTTTCCATACACAACTGACTTCCTTTGATATGAATATGAAATCTCCATGTGCATAGAAATGAGGAGACACCAAATGCTCTTCACATCTATTTGGCTTTCTAACTTCAAAAGCAGAACTCTGAGGCAATCTGCTGCAGCAGGCAGTCCTCACAGCGTCCTGACTGGGTTCACTAATACAGCATCAGATAGAAGCTCTAGTCTTCAAACCCCAACTGTCTATCACCTGATTGGCATAAAAGACATATATACACGGAATATTTTTCTTCCGAACTTCTTCTCCATCCTCTCCATTCCCATTGCAACACCTTCACGTCATGGACATTCAGACTGTTGGTCTCCTGGTAGATATCCCTTCTGTAAATCACCCAAACTTTAATGCCACCTTTATCCTAAAACATAGTCCAATAATATTGTCTTTACTCAAAAAAAGTTGTCATGACTTCCCAATGACTCCAGAATGCAGAAACATCCTTAGTGCTGGGTCTTCTCCATTTGCCCTTCCAGATCCACTCTCCACCCTTCTCCACTGTGCTCTGTGCAGTAGGCTCACCTCCAGAGGTGAACGCTAGGAGCTCTTGTTCTTTGGCTTCCAATTGCATTTAACCAAAGAGAAAACCTAAAAGGTCTAAATGAGGACATTGCTTGAAGTGTGGAAGAAGAGGGAGCCACCTTATTCTTCCCTGCCAGAATATGGTTTGGGGACTGGCTGCATTTCTCTACTTAAGGCCACAGTTCCTGCCAGATATCCATTTCCCACGTAGCACTTTCCACATTCTGGTAACAGTTTCCTCCTCTTGCCTATTCAGGTCTAAAGGTGAGGATTGCTTCCCTTATTAAACTCTTCTGTTTTATCCCATTAAAGTATGTCATCTATTTCTTGCTAGGACCTTGACTAATACAGGTTAGTTCTAGAAAACGGACCCTCAAAGTGGGATTCTGGGAATGAGTTGCCCACATATTTCATGAAAGCGCAAACAAACTTCCTGCCAGGGAAAAATAAGACACTGGCAATCCATGGCATGTGCTACCATCATGAACAATCAAATTATCATCATCTCCTAACCATTCCCCTGAGAGGACCTGGACAATGCTTTATCAAGGCATTTAGAAATGCACTGACAAGAGAAGAACCAGCATCTTTGAAAGTCCCTGAGGTGGTGATGCAGAAGACAAAGGTGGAAGCTGGCATTGAACTTCCTGATTTCAAAGGAAATAATGGGACCTCAGGGTAATAGCAACCAGATGGCAGTGCTTAATCATCACATGTAATTACCCCAATAAACCAGGGAAGGGATAAGAAAATATACATAGAAATAGGTTGTCTTCAAGTAGAAGGGAAAACTGTATACTTTGCAAGGCTTCTGTCTACTCTCTTGCTTTCTGTCATAAGACAGTCCAGAGGTATCTTGACTGCCTTGGTGTCCCGCAAAATATTTCTCTGGTCCAGTTCATCCCTGATATCATGCTAGTTGGATCTGGAGAACAGAGAGTAGCAAGAACTTCAGGTGTCTTAGAAAGACATGTGCATCCCAGACTATGGAATAAAATCTCCACAAAATTTCAGAGGCCTGCCATATTACTGAAGGTTCCAAGGGTCCAGCAGTTGGGGAGCATAGCAGGGTATGTCTTTAAAGTATAAGACAAATATTTTACCTTGACCCATTTTTCCCAAAGAGCATTAGGTTTGTTGGGCCTCTTTGGATTCTAGAAAAAACATAAGTGTACTGCTCTGACCCAAGTTCTGGATCACCTGTGAGGCTGGCAGTTTTGATTAAACATGGGCGGCCATTCAAACTGCTTAGCCACTTGGACCTTCTGACCAATCATATCCAAGTGGACTGGAAGGGTCTACGGCAGACAGGGATGCTCACGGATTCTCTGGCAAGTCCTAGTAGGACAAACACAGAACACCTCTCTTGGGGTTTGGAGTATGGCCATGCCAACTCCTACCAATGGCAACTCTGTTAGAAAGTCAGATCCAGGCTTGCTACCAAGCCTAGTAGAGTCTGAACACCTGAGCATGGAACATCAAGTGGTTACCTGTCATGAACTGGATGGGATCTGATTGACTGGATCAGAAAATTGGATGTGCACAGCAGTATTCCATCATCAAATGGAAATGGGTTGCTTAAGACTTTGCCCAAGCAAGTCTGCAAGGGACTGTAAAGAGCACAGACGGTGACTCAGACCCTCACTGTACTTGCTCCTCATACTGAGCTGTCTCTTTCCCAGCCGGAACCTGTGATATCTTGGAGAGTTCTCTCCATTACTGGTTAACAGAGGAAGGGAATGCGTGGGCAGGTTTACTGATGTGTTTTCCAGCCTACTGGCACCAGCCAGAGGTGAAACGTGGTTATGTTACAGCCCTGAAGGCAGTAGAGGAGAAAAATCTTCCCAGGGAGCCAAACTGTGGGCAGTACATCTAGTTGTCCACTTTATCTGCAAGGAGAGAAGGCTTCATATGTGAATCTACAATTATTCATGAGCAATGCTCAAAAGGTTTGCCAGAAGGTCAAGTTTTAGGAAAAAATGATATTGGAAAAATGGTGGCAAGGAGGTCTAAAGGAGGAGGTGGGTAGGTAACTCCTAGGAATGGGCACAGTATAGGAAGATATGTGTGCCCCACATAAATTTCTGCCATTGGACATCCACTGAGGAGGACGATCTCAGGAATCTGGTGGACAATGTGACCTGTCTGATGGGTGTCAATCAGCTTCTTCTTTTCCAGCCACCCCAATACTTGTCCAATGGTCCCATGTACAAAGTGGTCATGGTGGCAGAGAGGGAGGTTTGCACGGGCACAGAGATGGGGACTTTCCCTCCCCAGCACTCACTGGCCACCTTCATTGCTGGCTGCCCAAACAGCCATCAGCAAAGAAAACTCAGCCTCTACTATGAAATCCTCCTGGACAGCAAAATGAGGACAAGATTTTTCACAGAGCTAAACAGATCCATTTCAAAAGACAATTCTCTATTTTGAGATTAGGTCCTTCTGCTTTTTGGTATAAAAATATATTTTTATTTGATTGCATAATGGTGGTAGGGTTTCTTGCTTTTATTATTTGTTTGCTACTCAATGTTTATACTAGACAAAATAAAATATGACTACCTTATGTTGGTTTCTGGAAATTGTATTAGTTTGTAAAATCTAGAGGTCTAGAAACCACTGGTGTACTGGTTAAGAGCACTGAAGCCCTTGGCAATAGACCACCAACCCCAACTCCACTACTAACCTCTGGAGGAAATTTACTTACCCTTTGTAGATCTCTGTTTCCTTATTGACTTCATATGATTTGAGGGCAAATTAAATGAGGCATTGCCTATTTTGGATATTTCATATACATGCAGTCATATAATATGCAACCCTTTGTGCCTGGTTCCTTTTACTTAGCATGTTTTTGAAGTTCATCTACGTTGTAGAAAGTATCAGTACTTCATTTCTTTTCATGGCTGATACCCTATTAGTATGTACATACTACAATTTACTCATCATTTCATCCAGTGCTGGACATTTGGGCTATCGTAGCCATTTTCTAATCACCCTTCATCATTAATGATTTCCAGCGTGGTTATTCCTTTTTATTTTTAACTTGCTTCTATTATTTTGCAGTAAAAGACATTCAAGATCATTTGACACTTTAGTTAATGTTGAAAGACCCATATTCCAAAAATGCCTTACTTCTACAGATATATGTTTCTGTAAGAGCATCCTCCAAGACACAAATCATCAAACCTGAGTGGCTCAGTGAAAACTTTGGCGGGCAGACAATCGTATAAAGAGAGAACTTTGGTTCAGTCAGTTAAGATGGCAAATGGTACATCTTCACGGCACCAGCCCCAACATTGGCATGAGCTATCATGAAAGAGGTCTTCCCTGGGTGTGGAAGGGCTCTGTCATCTCTTCTACTTCTGCCTAGTCACTCAGTCCCCTCATTACAGACCAACATCATGAGGACCTTTTTCCTAATTGGATACCAACTCCCAGGAAGAATAAGGAGTATGGTCCCATACAGAGATTATGGGGCCTGTTGAACTGATTATGTGATTAGGAAGTAAACTAAGTCCATGACCTCTCATATGGAGTATCCAAATGTAAGGATGACATCATCACTTGCTTTGTGGTGCTTTTCCCCTCCCCTTAGACTCTGCTGCTTCACATGATGAATTCTGTCCCTGAAACTGCCTCACCCAAAAAGTTGTATCTACACCTCACTGAAGGAAATGGAGATCTGGCAATGATCCAGTTCATTTGATCAACATAGCTGGCGGAACCAGATAATTTAAGCTCCAAATTTCCCCATTAATCAAAATTGTCTGACGACGGCTACATCTGCTTTTACTTTGGGTTGTGTAGACACAGTCTAATTGTGCATTTCCTAAAAACTGAATTTTATCATCTGTAACATTCATAGAGCTCTTCTTGCCCACATTTCTTTCCCAGCCTGTTTGACTGAACAGATCACTCAGTAATTAAAATTCATAATCAACACATGTTGAGTGTTTTTCCTCTTTCTTATGTTTTTACAATCCTTTCCCCTGACTTCTGGCTGGTTTGCCAACTGTCCTACTTTTCAGGAGTAAATACTAGAGGTTATCTTCCCAAGGGGCCACCATATTGGCTGCCTTTCTTAACCCTTTCCTCTCGTCTCAACCTCCCACCCCACCACCTCTGGAGGCAGGAACTTCAGAAACATTGACAGTTCTGACTATACCTCAAAGGCTAGTTGCAGAATAAAGTAGTAAATAGTCAGAGAAATAAAAAATGGAGACAACAGAGGGTCTGGTTCGAAGCAAATATACCACTGGCTTTACGGCTATGATTTCCCTTTTCAGAAGGTCTGTGAGTCCTAGACAAGCCCATGAGGCATGTGCCCCTGGAATGGAGCCTGGCCAAGCCAAGCTTGTGTCAAACAAGGGGGAGGAAGGGTCAGTGGGCTGGTAGGCAGCTAAGGTTGCAGTTAACAGGAGTCAAGAAAGCCCTTTGTAAAATGTTTGCCTGGGGGCACAAAACAGATGCCTTCTGAAGAGGAAGACCAAGCTCATGAACCTGACTTAGTTTCTTTCGGAGTTGACCACGCCGGGGAGAAAACAAAACTCACATAGCTTCTAAAGTAAACCTGAACCAAGATTATCACCAACATCCTTAACTGGAAATGGACCCTCAGAGTCAGGCCTTCTTCTGGAGTCCTTGCATCCTTCCCTTCAACACACCCATAGTTTCTTTTCTCCTCAGCACTTAGGGAAGCTTTCCTCATGAACAGATCTCTTTCATCCCACACAACAGTCCTGTCGCTCCATCTTATAGAGGAAGCCACCACCAAAGTCAAACCTTGACGGGGCTGCCTGCCTCTGTCCCGTTCTATCCCATGTAGCTTTGCTCCTTGGGGCCCAAGAAGTTGCTGGTTCTTTAAAATCTTAAGCACTGAGATTCAAAGCTGCTGTTGTATAATCCAATGAGACAAATACTTTGAACTGGCTTGTGCATTTCTCCCAGAATTACCTTCACCCGAGTACATAAATGAGGATGCCTCCTCACTGTTCCATAAACTTGTGAAGCTGAGATGGTATTTTTAACGCACTCATTTTAAACAATGTCTGTGCCGTACCCCTTTTGCTTTTGCTGTTGGCGCAGGTGAGGAGCTGCCTAACAGCTGAGCTCCGGATCCGACATGTGTGGCCCGGGGCGGGCCTTGGATTTTTCAAAGGGTAACGTTTTCACACGTGGCAAAACCCTCAAGTGTTTTCAGTATTCGTGGCTCAGTATAGCTCCTTCGTGTGTATTTCACAGACAAGCGAGAGGCATCTAACAATGGAAATTCTATCACCTTATCTGTTTTACCTTCCTTCCATCTGGAAAGCGCGCGCGCGCGCACACACACACACACACACACACACACACACCTCTAGGAAGTTCACTTTCTTCTTGAACTCCAAAAAGCTTTTATGATTGTACATAGAATCGTCTTAGAGTAGTTAGAAGTGCTATGCATATTCCCAAAGCCCTGAAGAAAACATGGTCTGGAATTGTTTACTCCAGCAGAACCTGCCTAGAAGCAATAAGATTTCCTAAAGTTCCCAGATAGGTAGGACGTTGATTTCCTAGCAAGAGAATGCTGTGGGCCATACCCTGAGGGCTGCGTGGAAATAAGGGTGCAGTGCCCTTAGTCATGCTTCAGAGAAACCTCAGATGGGGCAGGACTGCACTTTCTCAAAGCTGGGCCACCTACTCAGCTCTCTGTGTGGAGGAAAATAGGAAATTTTGGTCTCCCTATGGTCCCCCACAGACCATGCTACCTTTGGTGGTAAAGGGTTCCCGAACACACCACTGTGGCATTAAAGTCTATTTTGAGCAGAGGCGTTTAAGTTCCTGAAATCTCTTTTCTGCCTAAAAGCAGAGCCTCCCAAAAGGACTCAAAAGAACTCAATCGTCATGAGTCCCAGAGCTTGCAACTGGGAAGACTGGCTCATCATGGGAGATGAGACACTGTCATAAAACTATCATGTCTCCCACCTTTTCTTCTAAGCATCCATCTATCTTTGCAAGAAGTCATTTATTTTCCTGTAAGTGCCCTTCTCCCTTTTCCTTTCCCCTATTAAGGTGGTGTATAAGCCCCAAATTCTAAACACTTCCTTGAGTTACATCTTTCTGTGAATTCCCTTAAGTACATTTTAAATCTCTCTTTTCTCTTGCTAATCTCTCTTTTGTCAGTTTAATTTGCAGGTCCTCAAGTTCTGAACCTAAGAGGGTAGAAGAAAGGCTTTTCCTCCTCTACAGTGGGATCAGCCTGTGCTGGGTATCCTCCCTTTGCCCACGCCCCCAGACCCACCCTCTCCTCTCTGCTCTCTGCTCCGCCCTAGGAGACTCACCTGTATGGACTACTTCAACAGGCCCGCCCCCTTGGTCCTCTAGTTTCCAGTTGGTTTGGCTAATGGGAAGCCTCAGGAAGAGCTCACAGAAAGAAGAATATGGTCAAGGTATTTATTCCCTCAGGTCCCTCCAGTGCTGTGAGGTCACCATGGGCTATGTCCCTCAGCTGAAAGCCCAGCTCCTGCAAGGGAGCCCACTCCACATAACTTCTCTGACTGCCTCTTCTTACCCTTTCTGGTCTAAGGGTGAGAGAGTCCTATCTAGCCCCTGGGTACTACTGTACCCCTTGAAGCTTTCTGTAACCCCCTCTGCCTTTGTTCATGGTTTCATATGAACTCCTCCAAATTACCCAATTTGGATGTGTTTGTTTTTTTTTTACCGGAACCCTTGCTCATATATAAGGAAGATGGAAGACAATCATGAATTTGGAGGCAATCTCATTACCTTTGAATGTAATCCCCATCTCTGGGGAGTCACTGAATGCCTGTTACACCAAGCCCTCTCTCCTGATTTGGCAGCAGGGTCCCAGCCAACTTTTTCATGCTCCTTTGGAGCCGTGAAAGCTCAATCACTGCTCTGCCACTTCGGCCACTGTCCTTATGCTTACGGTCAAGGTGAGGGGAGGAAGTAACCAGGTACCACCACCAGCATGCCGCACTTGTGAGTAAAGGACAAACTGATCTTCTCTGTCTCTCTTTCATCAGAGAGTTGATTAAGTCTCTGCAGGATCCGGTGAGAAGACAGCTGAGCCAGCACCCACCATGTGCCCAGAAGAATCCTCTGCAGTTACTTTGCCTCAGGTCTCAGTACGAAGCTGCACCCTCTTCACACCCTCCCCACAGAAGCCAAAGTGTCATTTCACAGAGCACTCTCCTTAGAGGTGGGAGGAAGTCTTTCTCTTCTCTCTTAGAAGAAAACTCTCATCCATCTATCTTAGCCAGAGTCCCCCCTGCATCCTCTCTCCAGTAGATCTCCCAGAAAGGGGGTGTCCCACCTAGGACACTACATGTTAGCTGCCAATGCAGGAAGGTGACCCCTTGCTTCTTGTCAGGGTTTATAAACAAAAGAGGAGTCACCTGGCCTCCCCATATGATAAGGGACACCTCTGGCCATGACACACTCACCTGCACTGTTTTCCCATTACCTAAAGGATTCCACCTAAACTCCTCCACCTGGCATTCAAGGTCCATCAGGATCTGCCCTCAATCTGTCTTTCCAAGTATAACTGAAACTCCTTATCAGGTGATAGGTTAGATGATCAGAGACCTTACAGGCCAGGTCAGGAGTCTTCATCTTCCTTATAGGTGATGGGCCCTGGGCAGTGGGGGAGATAAGATGATTGCAATGAAAGATCACCCAGACCCCATGTGGTGGAAGACCAGAATGGAGGTAGCCTGCGCAGAGGTGGGATAGGGAGGTTGGGAGGAGGGAGAACCACGGCTTCCTTGGAATGTGACCCTCCCCAAGGTCAGGAGAGGTTGTGAGTGAACCTGCACTCTGTTGAGAGGAGCACGTGGTATGGAACAAGCTGCTGGCAGCTCCCAGGGGGAATCGAGGGGTCAGAGGCTCAGCTGCTGCAGCCCTGCAGCCCACCTGACCCCCTGTACAAGGGAAACTGGAAAAGGGAGGGAGAGAGAGGTTCAAAAAAGGAAAGGAAGAGAAAAGAGAGGCCAGTTCGTAAAAGTCAAAGTCTCTGGGTTCTCCCAATGTCCTGAGCTGAGATTTATTCTCACACCCTCTCCAACCTTCCTTGGCATTCCAGAAAGCTGATCAGACCCTGGAACTCAGGGAGTCAGAAGGAAAGGGACATTCAGAAGTTAGGGTTAGGAGGCAGGGATTCCTGCACTGATAGCATCTCCCCGCCCTTCTGCCAGCCTGTGTGCTGAGATGTTGGCAGGGTTGCCTGGGAACAGTCATGAATCCCCAAGGTGAGCAAAGGGGCTGAGAATCCTTGTGTCCTGACTTCAAGAGATACACCCACCTCCTGTCAAAGACCAGAAGAGACAATTCACAGAAGAAGAAATAAAGGTTCAATAGCACACGTAATGCTGGACAACCTCACTACTGATGAAAAATGCAAATTAAGACATCATTTTTTATCTATTAAACTACCAAGCATTGAGAAAAAGATAATACCCATCATCGGGGAGAGTTTAAAGAAACAGAGCCTGTTATAAATCACTGGTGCTCATGTAAAGTGGAACTGTCTTCCTGGTACTTTTTAGTAAATATCAAAACCCTGAAAAGTGGCATACCTGTCACCCAGCCATCTCTCTTAGTGGATTTATCCCAAATGACTAATTAAGAATGTGACCAAGGTACTAACTTTCATCGGATGATTGCCTTATGTTCAATCCTCAATCCTCCGTATCAAAGGACTGAAGATGGTATTTACCCCTCTTAACAAACAGCTCCTCATTATGTTACCAGTTGAGTGAAAAGAATATTGATTTTTAATAAGCACATGTAGTGGCCATATAAACAAAAGTCCCACATTTCTTAACTTTCTATAATAGGCCTTAGTTTTGGGCTTTGTTTCTACCGTTCCTAGAAATAGTTCAACTCTACACACTTTTTTTTTTTAATTGAAAAGCCTTATATAATACATATGGCAAATAATTCAATATGGATTTGGTCCATGCTGGGTCACTCAAGAGAGATTAAGATGCAGTAACAAAAACTCTACAAATGTGTGTCATTTGTCACCACAAAGCTGTGTTTCTTGCTCATGTTACACATCCCATATGGGTAAATGGAGGGTCTGCTTCTCGTCTCCTCACTCAGGGACCCAATGTCCTGGAGCCTCTGTATCTAGAGCATTACTGGTTACGCAGGCAGGGGAAGGGAACCTGAGTGGGTACTGCAGTAGCAACTCAATGCTCTGGCCTAGGACAAACACCCATCACTTGTTTTCTAGGAAGAAAAGAAGTCACGTGGTTGCACAAATAATTTCAAGGGCGTGGGAATTGCCATTCTACTACGACTGTAAGGAAGAAAGGCAGAAGCAAGTGAATCAGCCTTGTTTCTACCACACAGGCCAGAGCCAGGGAGTTTGTCTCTAAGACGTGAGACTTAGTATCAGACTGCATACTTCACCCCTGAAATTTTCTGAGAGCATTGGGAAAGAAGAAGAAACAGGATCAGTCCCATTTACTGATGATTCATTCAGGGATTATTGAGTATTCGTTCAGCATTGTGCTAGGAAATTCGGAAAATACAAAGAATATAATCACAATGTTTCCAGGTGCTTAAATCTAGTGGAAGAGGTAATACTATAATATTGCATATAAATTTAATTTCTCTAACATTGCATATAATATAGCATATAAAATGCAGGGGCTCCATGATAACTACTGACAACAATACAAGACTATTGTTTCTTAGCCTGTTTCAGAATCACTCAGAGAGCTATTTCGATGATACATAATCACGTTCCAGCGCCAGAAATATTGAATATTTGAATCAGCAAATATTCAGTGAGATAAAGGCCAGGCACATGAATTTTGATTAAAACTCCCTAGATGACTCTGGGCTCACCCCATTTTAAGAACCCTTGAAATATGAAAATGCAACAGTCATGCTCTTAGGGACAAGTGGGTATTAGAGACACTAAATAGAGATTCAGAGGAGGAAGAGGAACCTGTAGCCTGTAGCCTTGTGGTCAGGAAAGTTTTCAAGGGAAAGGTGGCCCTGGGTCCATGAAGGAGGCGTAGGGTTTGGCTAAGTGGATACAAGAAGTGAGGAATGGACAGGGTTCAGGAGTAGGTGTACGTATATATAAATTATACTAGAGGGATAATAAACATGTCAGTCAAGTGAGAACTTAAGTTGCAATGATGTTTAAAAAGTGAGTATTTAGGGCTTCCCTGGTGGCGCAGTGGTTGAGAGTCCTCCTGCCGATGCAGGGGACACGGGTTCGTGCCCCGGTCCGGGAGGATCCCACATGCCGCGGAGTGGCTGGGCCCGTGAGCCATGGCCGCTGAGCCTGCGCGTCCGGAGCCTGTGCTCCGCAACGGGAGAGGTCACAACAGTGAGAGGCCCGCGTACCGCAAACAAACAAACAAAAAAAGTGAGTATTTAGTTTAGACCAATATCCAGCTCTATAGAAAGCCTTTGAATCAACGTAGTTCCTCAGCTATTTAGACAATGACAGGCAAGTGATAAGTGCTTCATTAATATTTGTTGAACTAATTAAATTATTAATTAATCAATTCTGAATTGAGTAACTGAAGATTGAATCTCAAAAGTCTAAGAAGGTAATTAATGGCTGTTTATGAATAACTGATATCCAACTTCTTTGGTTTTACTTGTCCCAGAGATCAAAACCAGAAGTGATATGGCCCTTTTGTTCTTTTTAATAATCTCTAAGCTACTCCTACTTCCATAAAGCATTCTCAAAGTTCACTGAATGAGCTGAAGGGGTCACTGAGATCTCCTAAAAGGCAGAAGCATTTTGCTATACTAGCCTCTCCTAAAAGGAGAGGCTAGTATAGCAAAATGGTTAAAATCATGACTGTTGGGGTCAAACAGACCTTGCTTTGTCACTTACGAGCTGTGTGACCTTGGACAAATCAGTCAACCTCTTTGGAAAGTTTAGATAATAGTATCTAACTCATACCTAACTCACTTGAGGATTAAATAATATCAAGACCATAAAGACAATTTAGAAAAATCTAGAACAATGACATGGTCAGGACCAGTACATCTTAACAATTACCTGAAACTATCCCCTGTGACAGATGAGGATATCAAAACCTGCATTCAACTAAAGCCACAGAAAGACCCACATGGTAAAGCTCAAATATCAAACCACTCAGTGACCATACCTTGGTTGACATTGGATTTTAGACCTTATTAATTTATACAATTGCATTAAAAATGCTGGACATTTTGCCATGTGCTTAAACTACCTTGCCGATAGATGGAGAAAACTCCCTGCATTTTGTTTTCACAAATCACTGAGACACAGATGATTTAGCCAACAAACTTTCTTTGCATTGGCCTGACCTGTATTTACAAGGTTCTCTGTTGGCCATTCTACCTCGTTTTCTTCCCAGCCCTGTGCCACCAGCTTGAACAAACACGTGCATCTGCTCATAAGAAGCACACTCAGGTCTTTGTCTCTTCCAGGCAAAGAAACAAAGCAAACAAGTAAACAGAAAAGGTTGATATGATAAAAATTGAGCCAAACATGGTTTTTGGCTATAGAACACCAAACTAGCTAAACTAATTTTAAAAATCAAAACAGACTTGACTGCATGAATGCACAATTTATTGTATACTAATCCAAAAGAGTGGGTTCATAGCTGGCCAAATAAAAGCAATAATAAGAGTAGTTAGCACTTTAAAGCATGACACTGTGTGCCAGGAATTGCGCTAAATGCTTTGAATGGATTACTGTGCTATCCACACAACAACCTAATAACGTAGTACTATTTTATCCACATTTTGCATAGGAGGCAGTAATAACACTGAGAGGGTAAGCAATTTGCCTAAAGAAACAGCAAATCACTAAAACTCAAGTTATATTACATGGACCTCAATTCCAATGCTTGGTTATTACCAATAATACCAACAACAGGATTGCTATGGATATAACACATGTTGATTTTAACACGGTCTTCAACAAAACTTCCTGAAATCCTTGTGCTCGGTATCTGAACAGTTTAACTGGGTATTAGTAAAATGAAGTAAATGTATGGTACATTGATTAGCCCTGGCCAAGAAGTGTGGATTACTATCATTGCAATTCTTATTAAACTTTATGAAGGATGGTGTCTAGTTAGGTCCTATATAGCTCTGTCTTAATCAAAATATTACTGACTTGGGATGAAAACATAGAAGAACACTTAATATATTTACATATAACATATTTACATGCTACAAATAATGTTGTAAAAGTTATGAATAAGAAACTGAAGATTCAAAGACTCTCAATTGGCTCATTCTTTCAGTCCACAAGCATTTGTTAAGCACCTATGAAATGCCAGGCGCTGTGTTGGGCACACACAGAGTTAAGAGACACAGTCTCTGACCTCAATGAATTCATAATCTAGCCAAAGAAACTAATAGTCTGCAAAATGAACAAGTTGGTATTGATGAGACAAAAACAGAATCCGGTTTCTGGACTCAAACAATCAGTCAAACAAGTACAGGATGGGGAGCGGGAAGTAATGTGGTTCAATAGCCCTCGATGTGAAAAAACTTTGGAGTTTATTTTGCTCCATGCTCCACGATTCAAGAGCAAAATGTTGCTCTGAGAGACAGTAATGTACTCCTGGAACGTGTTAATGACGGTGCAGTGTTTAGAATAAAGCAGGTGATAAACTAGCACTCCGGGAAAATCCGATCTAATCCACAGTTCCGGGTTCAATTTGGGTACCAAAATCTAAGAGGTGATGAGAGACATTTACAAACTGGAGAAGATCTAGAAGCTAATAGCAACCAAGATAATGATGATTCTGAATCATGCTCCATGAAGAATGGCTGGAGACCTGTGAAAGAGAATTCAGGAGCCTTGGTAGCTGTCTTTGAATATCCCCAGAACTGACAGGTGAAAAGAAGGATCCAGCCCCTCTCCAGAAGGCAGACTAAGTACTAACAGGAGGAAAATGTACCTGGCGGGATCTTCAAACACCACAAATGCAGCAAAATCAATGGGAAAAGAAGACAGAAAAGCCTAAAGGCAGTGGTCTATTGTTGGATTAACTTTCTTACTACTTATCTTGTACAGGGTGTTTGCAGAGAAAGAATGGTACCCAAGATATTTCATAAGGGGAAGATCGCAGTGAGCATCTTGTCCAGCAATCACACCATAGCAAGCATTTTCATAGGCACCCCCTGCACATGAAGCCAAAGTAGGAGGGGGGATTGGTGGGTGGGTGGGGAATCTCTGTCCTCTAGGAAGCTGTGATTGGATGACCTGAGCGTGAACAACACACAGCCAACTGAACCACAGAGCAAGAAATAAAATACCCAAAGTCCCCATGAAAGTCCTGTTCCTTTGGAATTTGAACTTGACAGGGTTACTAAATCCTGAGAATTGTCCCTTGAAAATGTGTCTGGGGGCAGACTCTTCCTTTCCAACACCTGCCACCCTGATTGTTATCACCCCACCCCTGACTCCTTCACCAGGTTCCCAAGGGACATTCCTTCTGCTTTAGTTGGACATTGTGTTTTTGTATTGGGATGGGGTAAGGGACTCACGAAATATATTTAAAGAAGATTACTCTGGTAGTCATGTAGGGTACAAACTGGAAGGAGTAAAATTGTGCTTCCCAAGATGAACCAGGGCATTCCCACCCCTTCCTGAAAATTCAAGGACTGCCTTTGTAATGCTTCCAATGGTAATAATTAATGTCAGCCAACAGTCACTGAATGTTTACCGAATTATCTTGTAGGAACTTTTTAAGAAATGAATTCTCTCGATTCACCATCATTTTACAGATAAGTAAACTGAGGGACAGAGAGGTTAAGGACTTAGGACCTCACAGATTGTTAGTGATGATCCTTTGCCTCCCAGCCCACTCCCATGTGAACACAGGTAATCCGCCTCTGAAGTCCTCCAGTTAATTACTATGCTAGTTTGCCATTTAATAACTACTTTTCATATCATTTTAGGGCCTTTAAATTCGTAATCACTCTTAAGGATTTTTAAAAAAATAACGAACAAGATTACATATAGTAGAAATAACCTTCAGTTGAGACTTCTCGTGTGATAACCAAGGCTGTTTGTTTGTTTTCTCCTCTGGGCCTCAGTTTCTTGTGGATAAAGGTTTGACATAAAAGGTATATGAGGTTTCTCACAGCTCTAACATTTTACGGCTCTTGGATGCAAGAGGTTGAATGCAGCACAAGCAAAAATTAGAGATTATTAGAAAATATTACTAAGCCATCTAGAGCCATCTTTCTTTTCTTTTTTGTTTTTTACCATTAAGAAGTGAGGCTAACCCCATGAAATTGAAGAAAAATTTGACCTTTTCTGCCTTCGGAAAAACGCGTCTTCAGGAGGAGAACCGCGGGGAGGGGCGGCGGCGGGGCGGCGGCGCGCAGCGGCGGGGATGACCGGGATGCTCTCTGGGGCCTTTCAGGGAAGCCGCGTGGCCCTGGCGCCCAGCTCCTATCTGCCTAGAGAGGCACGTATCCGGACAATCCCTGGATCAGACTGACCCCTAGGGGCAGCGCGGCAATCCGCAGCCAGGGCTCCCGCGCACACAAAAGGAGTCGCCGGAGCTTCCAGCTGGAGCGGGCCAACAAATCTGCAGCGAGTGCTCTCAGATGCAGACACCACAAAGCCAAAACATTAACATTTTGCTTGCTATTTATTCAGCTTCTCCGTCTTGAATTCCCCCTCGCCAAGTAGCCTCCAAATGTGTCTCTTTGGGTATCAAAGTGATCACTTTGGATTAAAGTATTCCTTCTCAAAAGATACCTTAATTAAAATGTGTGTGGTGGAGGGAGGGGGGTGGAGAGAGACCTCTGTACTTCTAATTCCTCTATGAAAAAGAAATGACTGGTTAAAGGAAAAGGGGGATGGCCTTTTCACAACAGGAATTAGGAGACACAAAATAAGTTATTTTCAAGGTTTTTATTTGTTTCTTTCTGGTAATTGTTCAAAAGCTTTGGATAATGATGACAATAATAACAGTATCAGGTAACATTTACCAAGTGCTTACTATATGCTGCTAGGCGCTGTTCTCATTACTTTCACTTAGCATACATATTATATTATAAGGCACAGAGAGGTTAAGTAACTTACCCAAGGTCACACAGCTGGCAAGTTGCAGAGTTAGGATTCCACCCCATAGCCTCCTTCCCTAACTGGTATACTGCGCCCCCTTCTAAGCTGTAGCACTCAAAGCATTTTTCAAACCTGAATTTACGCACTCAACGACTTCAGCAAATAGCAAAATTTTATTAACACTTAGATAACCTAGCACTCCAGGTTCAAAAGGAAAAGCCAAGAGTTTCTCAAATAGGATGAAAAGAAGTAGGAAAAAGGAAGATTCATGCCTAAAAAGCTCTAATATCAGGCAAAAAATTATTGGCCAGAAAATATCAGTGAGGTGGACCCTGGAGAAGTATGCACCCTAATGTGGAAAACGTGCCCCATCCCCCCTGTACACCCAGAACTGCACCCAAGGCTCAGTGTCCAAGAAATGGTCCGTGACATTGTCTCTAAAGCATTCTTACCCCGTATTTCAAACCTGAGTCTGATCAAGTCTGTAGACCTAACTACCAATTTATGGGTAATACAGAAGACAGAAGAACATATTAAGCCATGCTACAGGAATGCAGTCAGCAAAAAACAGAATGTGGGAAATTCTATAGGACAAATGATCCAGTTTCTTTAACAAATAAATTATAAGGAAAAAAAGGGAATGTATAGATTAAAAGAGATTTAAGTGACATATCAACCAAATACAATGGATGGACTTTCTTGGAATCCTGATTTGAATAACCAACTATAAAACTAAGTACATATACATTTATGAGACAGTCAGAGAAATTTAAACATTGACTATAAACTTGATATTAAAGAATGACTTTTTATTTTTTTAGATGTGATCATGGTATTGTGTTTATGTTTTTTAAAAGAGTCCTTGTCTTTTAGAGATACTTACTGAAGTACTTATGAATGAAACAGTATGGTGTCTGGGATCTGCTTTAAAATAGTCTATTAAAATGCTACTTACAGCAACATGGATGAACCTAGAGATTATTATACTAAGTGAAGTAAGTCAGACAGAGAAAGACAAATATCATGTGATATCACTTACATATGGAATCTAAAAAAATGACCCAAATGAACTTATTTACAAAACAGAAACAGATTCACAGACATAGAGAACAGACTTGTGGTTGCTGTGTGGGGGCGGGGGGAGGGACGGTTAGGAGTTTGGGATTAGCAGTTGCAAACTATTATCTATAGAATGGATAAACAACAAGGTCCTACTGTATAGCACAGGGAACTATATTCAATATCTTGTGCTAAATCATAATGGAAAAAAATATGAAAAAGAATGTATGTATATGTATAACTGAATCACTTTGCTGTGTAGCAAAAATTAACACAATATTGTAAATCAACTATACTTCAATAAAATAAATTTTTAAAAATAAAAAATAAAAATAATCTATTAAGGGTAAAGTTGAAACAAGTCTGGCCATGTATTGGTTATTGTTGAAGCTGGGTAAGAGGTACATGAAGGGTCACTTTACTATTCTATTTAGTGTATACAGTTGGCCCTTGAGCAACAGGGGAACTGCCTAGGTCCACTTACACATGGATTTTTTTCAATAAGTGCATCCTACAGTACTACACAATCTGTGGTTGGTTGAATCCATGGGTGCAGGACTGAAAATACAGAAGAACCTCAGATACGGAGGGCTGGCTGTAAAGTTAGACTTGGATTTTCCACTGCATGGGGGCCAAGTGCTCCAAACCCTGAGTTGTTCAAGGGTTAACTATATACATGAAAATTGACATAATTTTTTTATGAATGACTGATCTAACCATGGATAAATAAGGAACCAGGTGGAAAGACGTACATGGGTGCAAGTGCAGAGGTGGGCACATCCAGGCTGCTATAAGGAACAGTGAGCAACTCAGACTAACACAGATTATGTAAAGAGGGGTGGTGACCCGTGGGTTTGGGCAGAAATGATGAGAACTGATTAGGAAGAGCCACGAATACCTGTCATAAAAAGAGCAGCTAACGTTCTTTGACAATTTCTATGTGCCAAGCATATAGTTTCCCTAACACTGTTTTGTGTTAGATCAATAATGAATTCCATCTTTCAGAAGAAAGTGAAGCTTACAGAAGGGATGTGACTTTTGCAAGCACACAGAGTCAGCAAGCTGAGGAACGAAGACCCAAACCGAAGCGTCTGACTAAATAGTCCACCGTCTTAACCACTGCTGGCGAGCAGTGTGGGATCAACTCAGAGTCGGGGCCGGGCTTACTCAGAGCTGTGCTCTGGGAAGATTCATCTGGCAGCAGCACAGGAGACGTCTTGGAAAGAAAAGAGACTGGAGGTGGGGAAACCAAAAGACCCTGTAGTTGTCGAAATGAGAGGCGGAGAAGGCTTGAACAAAGAAATGAGAGAGAAAATAAAGCGACTGAGAGGAGAAATGAAGAACGTTAAGAACACATAAGGGTCAAACAGCAGATTGCATTCAAATGACTAGAGAAAGGGAACCCACAAAGAGAGCTCTGAACTTGGAAGGATATTTAGGGAGAATAATTCCTTTCAACCACTGATATTGGGGGAAGAAGGACATATACGCTGTTACATTCGATGTACTTATGTTTGGGTGCACATTCTTTGCTGTGGAGTATATTCAGATGTCATTTTGCAAAATGATGCTTTGCCTCATGATTTATACACCATTATCTATTTAATTTCAGCTATGAAATTGAAATTAGACATGTCTTTTAAAGAAAAAAAAAGCAGACTTTGATGTATTTTTGTGCCTCACAATTCCAGAGGCACTCTTGGATTCTGGTCTGGAAAATGGTGCTCCCTGGAGCCTTCTTGACAGATCTGGACAAAACAGTCAAGCCACCTAGAGCTGTGGGAGAGATTTAAATGGCCTCGAGTGAGAGGAAGAACCTTCTTATGTAGGCAGAAAATTGAATCCCTGATGCTCCAATAATGTCACCATGCTTGATTTATTAGACATGGAAGGAACTCTCATCCCCTATGAGTGTGAAGCCCAGAAGGGTGAGGTGACAAGCCCGAGGTCACACAGCTAGATGTTGGCAGAGGCAGGCCTAGAAGTGAGGGCTCCTGCTGCCCTGTTTCATGCAATGTGTATGCGACTGGGCCTTGAGGTTTCTAAAACACAGCATCTTAGGAGCAATAGAAACATACTTAATAACCCCTCCAGTAAACTAATAATTTCTCATGCTTTTTCAGATTAAGAAACCAAAACGCAGCTTAACTGTCAAGGTAACAATCTGCTCACTTGCCTGGTAAATAATTGGACTTTACAAGGGTCTACTCACCAATTTTAACAGGGATGAACATGGTTAATTGGCCGTACTCTGGGGAGAGCATCTTAGCCCCTTCATCCCAGGCACAACACCAGCTCATCATAGATATATTCTATGCCTACTTGGTGAACACACGATGTGGGGTTCTAAGAGAATGAACTGGACCTAGTTATGTCTCCACTCTATGACAAGATGATCTTAGGGAGGTTTTGTTCGCTTACTTTAAAGGCCCATTGAAAACTTAACAAATACAGATTTACTAGGCCCAAGACAGACACCTAAGAACTCGGACAGTTTTAGAAGAGTCCCTATACTCAGGGCAGGCGGGAGAGCTCGCCCTGGCCGCTTGGCCTGGCATCCTGATGGAGGTACACTGGGAGAGATGGCAGTGTCTTCGGATGCCAAGCCTGCCAGAGGCACTCAGAGACATCTGGTCGCTCTTTTAAGAAGGCAGAGACCCCAAACGGCAGGGAAAATTAATTCAACAGAGCAGAATTCGAGCGCCATCAAAGTCAGGCAAGGAGCACCGAGAAACGGATCCAGGCTTCCTGTCAAACGATGATTCTGCATCTGAGGCAGGTTGAATAGTAAGCCTTTGGGGTCTGCTGGGAAGTCACCAAAATGGGAAGGAAACGCACAGCAGTGTACTAGCAGCAATGTTCAATCGTACCAGTAGGAGTCAGTGCAAGTTGGCTGCTCCGTGCAATTTCGCCCCCAAGACTTGCAGAGAGAGAACTTCCGCAGCAATGACCCCATCCTTGTGCAGACGGACAGCCTCAGAAATTAACACATTGTACCATGGGAGAATGTGGTCATAAAATTGGAGTGGTGGTTGGTCAATATACATAATAGATGAATAACCTCACTCATTTATTCACTTTCTGGGCCAGCCACTGTGCTAATACCAGAGACACAAGAATGAAGAAAACTTAGGCCACTTCCCTTGATGACTTAATGATCTAGCGAAACAAGATAAACACTTGTTTACAATATGGGGTAGGGTCCACAATAGAGGCATGAAAAAGAAGTGTTGTGGGAACTTAGAGGAGAAAGCAACTAACTCCATCTAGGGGGAAAACGATGGTCAGGAAGGTTGCACAACGGAAGTGACATCTGAGTAGAATCCATACGAGATTAGTTTACCAGGTTGGGCGAAATATCATTCCCAGGCTGCAAGGATGCAGCAAACTTGGAAACACAAGGAATAGCATCTTCAGCCTGTTGCTGTGGCTTCACAACCTTCCTTATCAGAGGACTTGTAGCTCTGATTATTGTCTCTCCCAAATGTATGCTTTAGGTCACTCACAAGAATTGTTTGACTAGTGCCAACTCTTATCACTGCTTGTCTATGGGCCAGTGATGGAACGAGCAAAATATTATAAAGCCTCCCTTTAATTTACAAAAGTACAAGAAAATAAACTTTTAAGGTATAGAGCTAAAATAGCCACTATTAAAATCCCTTCCACTCAGCCCTTAGACACATCAGAAAGAAGAAGCATTTGTAGCCAAGCACATGCCCTGCTGACCACCTCTCTCAGTATTATTGCAAGAGGAAGGAGGCTTTCAGTAGCCAGAGTTTTCTCATTTCCCACACAAATTTCCAGTCATCTTGGGCAACCACCTTGGATTGTTCCGTCATGTCATTTTTCAGAAAAGGCTTATTGCTTGCTTATCCCTTCGTGCAATGAAAGATGTTATGCTCCCTGAAAAATTCTATTTTTATTTTAAATGCTCAGTTGGGAACTTTAAACTTTGTTTTGCTAACTCATTTGCAACTGAAGCTGAAAAACAGCATATGATCCAGATTCTATAAATTTGCCTCCTAGCTTCAAAGACTTCCACTCCCAAGAGCTTGAACTCTGGTACTTCACACAGCCACGTGGCTGGAATGTGGCAGAGGACTAAGGGTAAAACTTTCCATCAGAATAGCATTTGGGGCTGAAATAGTCCCACAGTCACAACTGGGGCATCCCCACCCTTCTGTCTGGATTTTTGCTGCCCTCGCCCAGCCATCCTGGTTCCCACAGTGACCCCAGTAGGAAAAGAGCTAAAAACAGAAGCAGAATATAAAACGGTCATGGATGTTCCCTCGTGACATCCATGCATAGAGGCTGCCAGATAATAGCGTTTATTCACCATTCTTGGTGTGCCAAGTGCTAGGAATACCATGACAAAAAAAAAAAAAAAAAACAAAGTCCAGGCATCATGGTGCATGCATTCCTGTGGGGAGACAGAAAATATATACCATCGTGTTAGTTACATAATGAAATGTAAAGCTGGCTAAGTGGGCAGACAGTGACGGTGTAGGTGGAGCCTATTTTTGTCCAGATGATCATGGACTGCTTCTTTGAGAAGCCAATATTTGAGCGGAGATTTGTCTAAAGGGAGGAAGAATCCAGACGAATATCTAAGGGAATTTGCTGCACTGTCTTCTGGGAAAGACATGTCTAAGTGCCTAGGCCCAGAGTAGGGGGGCAAAGGTGGACTCTGGTTCCCATTAGGAACCTGCCCAGGCATAAGCAGAGTGGTGATCCTGGTGGTCTGTTTTCTGTAAGAACTCTCAGTCTGCATCGCAAAAGTGCTTTGGCTGTGTCAGTGGTTACGATGAGTAGGTTTCATGAGCGCTCAAGACACCGAAAGGAAAAGAATGATTCTGAGTTTCTAAAACCAGTAATCTACCCAGAGGAGAGAAGAATCCATTCAAATTCAAAACAACATGAACAAGGTGGTTATCAGCATGTGTTTCCAGGTCCCTCCCTTATAACCATCCCTGAACCTGTCATGGGAAAGTCAGGCTGATATTCAAATGGAAACACTGAGTCAGCAGTTAGCTGTGAGTATGGAGTCTGGAGTTAAGGTCAGGGCTGTGCATGTATATTTGAAGACTTTAACATGGATACGGTATTAACAGCCAGGAGAATGCATGAGTGTACCCGCTGTCCTGCATATAAATAATGAAGAGAAGGGGTTCTCTTCTCCTAGAGCAGATCTCTGGAGTTGCCCCCATCTAAAGGTCAGCAAAAGGCAAAGAAGGATGGGAACATGTGGCCAGTGAAGAAAGGGGAAAATCATCTAGTTTAGTGGAACCAAAATGAAAAAGAATTCAAAAGGGGGGCAACGATAATTCTGACAAATGTTATTGAGCAGTTACTTAGAACTGACATTTGAATTCAGCAACATGATCGTTGGTGATCCTGATGGCAGTTTGGTTGTACTTAATGAAAGTAGGTATACATATATCAACACAGTAGGTCAAGCAGTCCCACTTACAGTGTGTAACCTAGAGAAGCTCTCTAATCGTCACATGGGGACATTTATTAGGATTTTCACTGTAGCAACATTTACGAGAACAAGGAATTGGATACAACAACAGGAAAATGGATAAATAAAATAGGAGTTTAAGCAGGATGGAATATAATTTAGCAGTCAGAAATAATGGACTAAATTATGTATGGCATTTTAGATAGATTTTTTAAAATAATATTCAGTGACAATAAAGAAAAAATTTCTTAAATTAAGAAATAGTAAGATTTAGAGCATGATACTACTATCACATAAAGTTTAAAATTACAAACTCAAAACAACACTACCTATTTTTTAAGAATATTAGGAAAGTAGACTGAAAGGACATAGCTTGAACATAACAGAGTGGGTGCATATGGAGTAAGGAGAATGGGGCTGGAGAGAATGAGGAATGGGTGGAAAAAATAAAACCAAACCAAAAAGATGGACCAACGTTGTTCATTGCCATGAACTGAGGAGTCTGACTGACTCAATTCTGTTCACCTGAGGTCCTTACTTCACGTCCTTGCAACAAGCAGTAACAAAGTTAAGAAACAAAGGGCAGAGTGAGAGGGGGAGTGATTTGTCACAAACTCGTTCCCTTTATAGGCTTCACCATCCCTATCATCTCCCTCCCATCATCATCCTCTTCCTGATCTTTCTAAAACACCTCTGGTCAACCACCACTGCTGGATGTGTCTTTCCACATTTGCCCACTTAGGGCCTCTCTTCTTAGGGCCCCTTGTGCACACTCTGTATACTGTCCTTGTATTGTCAGTACTCACCACAGTGTATGGGATTATCTGTTTCTACCTCTACCTGCCTATTCTGGGCTTCCCCAGAGGTTTCAGAGCCCATTTAGGAATTTTCTCAGCGATTCATCTAACATTTCTGCACTAATTGAGAACTGCATATACTGTTTATCCTTTCGCTTTTTTGCACAATGCCTGGCACATCTGTAGCCATAATTGTATTTTAGGTGTATGGAGTGAATGATTCAAAATATATGTCTCAGATGGACAGATTAGTAACATTGTGGAGAAATTATACCATATCTTCCTTCTAAAAGCTTTTATACTGTTGCCTTTAATAACTTTTGAAAAGTGATTTCTGTGACGGAAGAGTCAAATTTCCCATACAGAAGAATTCCAAATCATCGAGGTAGAGACTCTGCCCTCAGGGACAGGGAGCCTAACGCCCCACTCCTTAGGTGTGGGCTGCACACAGTGAGTGTGGGAAAATCGTAACTCTGCAGTGCTGAAATATGACAAACACTACCTCATCCAGGTTATCAAGGTCAATATGAACAATCATAAATCACATTGATAGGATGTACCTTTGCAATGCCGTCATGCTAATGGAACTTTACCTCTGTGATCTGCCCCCCAAAACACATAACCCCAGTCTAATCACAAGGAAAGCATCAGACGAATCCCCAAACACCTGACAACTGTTTATCAGGACAGTCAAGGTCATCAAACACAAGGAAAGTCTGAGAAATGGTCCCAGCAAAGAGGAGCCTAGAGAGACAGGATACCTAAATGTAATACAGTATCCTGGATGGGATCCTGGAACAGAAAAAAGACATTTGGTAAAAACTAAGGAAATCTGAGTAAACTATGGATTTTAGTTAATAATAACAGACTAATATTTGTTGACTAATTAATATGCCAAATATATTTATATATAACAAATATACCATACTCCTGTAATTGTTACTAATAGGGGCAACTGGGTGTGTGGTGTATGGGAACTCTCTGTACTATGTTGTCAATTTTTCCATAAATCTAACACTGTTCCAAAAAATAAAGTCTATTAAAAAATAAATTGGATTTTTAAGAGTGATTGCCAATACCGTAAGAGCAACGGCTATGTACTTTCCATTAGTGTTAGCGTTGTTAGCTCATAACCATAGGTTACCCCCTCTTCTCCCCTCGCCCAACTAGTTCAGCCCACAGGTAATGAACATAGTCACTCGTCTATAAGGCTGACACAACCAAAAAGAGTGTCAAGAAGTAAGTGCCGAGGGGACAAGTCAGCCCTCTGGCTCCTAGAAAGTAGAGCAGAATCAGGACTAGGAAGTCCCCCAACCAGTGAGTGTATGAGATGAGTCTCCTCTCAATGGAAAAGAGTCCCACCTACTTTATTGCACTGGTAGCAAGGAGATGCAACCCCAGAGAGGAGCGATGAGAGACAGATACCAGAAGATAGAGAGATAGAGAGATAGACATAGAGATAGAGAGATAGAGATAATAGAGATAATGTATTAGTCAGGGTTCTTCAGAGAAAAAGAACCAATGGTATATATATGGTCACTTTTTGCACATTTTTGCAAAGACAATAACCTAATGCAATACTTTGCTGAGAAAATATGATTTTCTTTTCTGAGCAAACACATGTTTCTTTAGGATTAGGGGAGATCTGAATATGAAACAGTTTATAAACTGTGATAAACTATTCACATATCAGTTATATTATTCAACCTTATTAGCACCTTAAGGTAATCAACAGAACCAACATACACTGATCTACAGGCTCGTAGCTAAAAACTCAAGAACCACTGCTGATAACAACTAAGAAACCTCAATTTGCAAAAGCCATAATGGAAAGCCCAGGCAGGTTACATACGGAGATTTCAGCAAGTTAATGTGGAATGGTGATGGACACTTAGGCAAAGAGACCGTCCTTCCAAAACGGATGTGAGAATTAAGCAAGTGGAAAAAAAGCTGAGTCAGAATAGAAGTGATCTTTTACATTAGTTGAAAGTGTTCCATTTTCTTTCTTTTTTTCTGGGTCATTTCCTGCAAGAGAATGGACTGTTAATTTAAAAAAAAAAAAAAAAGCAAGATGATATTGGTATTTTCTGTATTGCTAACAGAAACAGCTGTGAAAAGAAGATAAGATAGCACTACCTCACAGGACCAGTACTGCCCAACCCTGCCAAGCACTTGGTAAGCTCTCAATAAAAGTTAGCAATTATTATTTATGCTTCAATTACTTAAACTATGCTCCCTTTACTACTTGGCTACTCTATCCTCATTCTTCTTCCAAATCTTAAGATTCAGAAACACAGATTCATGGGAAGTGGAAGGGGATGGAGAATCCATTCCAAAGACAGCCCAAACAGGGGGTCATCCTGCCTCTACATGATGCTTCCTCTAGGACGGCTAAGATCCTTTGTCACGCTAACCTACCACGAAGCCCTGCAACAGGAAGGCTCGCTGTGTCTTAAGCAGCCCTTTCTAACTTGGGACAGGTGTGTTTATAAACGCCCTTTTCCTTTTATTAAACTGAAACCTTCCTGTCTTACAGCCGCTACCGTCATCCCAGTTTGCTCTTTAGAAGCACGCAGAGTCAATCTCATTTTCCTTCCTGCAACCAGAAGGCAGGATGTAGCCATATTCATCTACTCATCCCAGGCTCCATGTACCGGGCTGGCTCTGAGCTAGTGCTCAGATTTTTATTTCATTCACTAAGGCTTTAAATATTTGGAAGCAGCTATGAGGTACCTCCATGGACTTAAGTGTCCCCCCTTGAAATCTAACTTTCCTGTTTCTTCCAAATTCCTCATCAACGCGATTCCCAGACCGTCACCATCTCAGTGGTCCTTTGGTGTGAGCACAATGTTTCAGGTGCAATCTGGCCAGGTCAGAGAAGGAACGTCATCATCCTTGTTCTGTTCAGTTCATTCACTCACTGGCACCTTCTATCCTTGTTCCTAGGAAATTTTTGGAGTTCTCAGAATGGGAATTGTACCTAATACACAGCTCAACACACTTACTGTTGTTGTATTACTACCTTTCCCTTCAGGGAAGAGCCCTCCCAGTTCCTTCTATATCTGTTGCGGCACTAATTTCAGCTCACCTGGACTGTCAGATTATTTGCTGCTCCTCGCTTTGGACACTGAGCTTCTTGAACTTTCCTGATGGACCTAACCTTTCTCCAAAATTAATTTTAAGAAAATAGAGTTTGATTTTTTTCTTCCTTTCACGTTGGTAAGTTTCTTATTCCTAATTTTTTCTAATTCCTTCTGATTGTCAATCTTTCTGTTTTTCCCTTCACTCAGTGGCCAACGTATATCTCTTCTTTCCTTTTGATCTATGCAGTGGCAGAAGACGTCAGCCATTCCCAGAGGGACTTGGCCTTCAGATACTAATCACCACCACAGGGGCAGGGGAGATAAAAGGAGAAATATTTTGCTAACTTGAGATTTAGAAAAACAAAACACTGCTTCCATACTTCTGCAGGCAAGTCAGCTACACAAATGTCTGAAACTTTGTGATTCTCCCAAGGAAGAGCCGACAGGTTTACTTTTAACACAGTTCTTGAAAGAGCTTAGGGAGCTCAGGATAACTGGTGTGCTATAAACCTATGATACAACAGGACAGGAGGGGTGGGCATCCCCTAATAAACATGGATACCGGCCCTCAGATTTTCATATGATGACTGTTTTCAAAGGGAGAGTCTTTTATCTGAAGGATCAGATTGACAGGTAATGTTTTAGAAGCTCTTTCATCAACAAAATGGGTGGAGAAATACTAGCATAATTAACTATTTTAGCTGCTGCTTATTTTTTTTAAGAGCTGTGATTCCACAACTCTTAGTTCACTATTGTCTTTCTGAAGTAAGTTCCATGTCCTACATGGTCAAAGACGGTCTACCAACTTCTTCAAGGTCAAACTACAAACCAGTGGGATATTTGAAGTCAGGCTGCTTCGGTATGATCCTAGCTGAGTCAGACAGGAGCATGGGGTGTGGCGCATGTGACCCTCTGTGGGGCAGGTGAATGTCTAAGGGAGGGACGACAAGGGGCTCGTGGGACTTCCCTGGCAGTCCAGTGGTTAAGACTCTGCCCTTCACGCAGATGTAGAGAATGGACATGTGGACACAGTGGGGAAAGGGGAGGGTGGGATGAATTGGGCGATTAGGTTTGACATAAATACACTACCATATGTAAAAATAGATAGGTAGTGGGAACCAGCGGTGCAGCACGGGGAGCTCAGCTCGGTACTCTGTAATGACCTAGATGGGCAGGAAGCTGGGGGATGGGAGGGAGGTCCCAGAGGGAGGGGATATATGTATACATATAGCTGATTCACTTCGTTGTGCAGCAGAAACTAACACAACATTGTAAAGCAATTATACTCCAATTAGGAAAAAAAAGACTCCGCAGTTCCAGTGTAGGGGGTGCTGGTTCCATCCCTTGTCAGGAAACTAAGATCCCACATGCCATGTTGTGCAGCCAGAAAATAAAAAAAAGAAGGGGCCCGTGTGAAGATGCTGCAGAAGTGAAAACGGCTGTCCTACAGTGTGCATGCGCATAAACACTTGTGAGGAAAATCTACCAAAGTACCTCAAACCCACGACTCTTCCCACTTACACAATTTCACAGAGAATAATCACAGAGCTGGGAGAAATGTGGAGTGCGACACCAGGGAATCTGAGTTGAAAACAGAAGGAAATTCAGGTGGTGTTTTCATCTCTTCTTCCCTAGAAAGTTTTTTTTTTTTTAACTTTTATTTATTTTTGGCTGCATTGGGTCTTCGTTGCTGTGCGCGGGCTTTCTCTAGTTGCGGCGAGCGGGGGCTACTCTTCCTTGCAGTGCGCGGGCTTCTCATTGCGGTGGCTTCTTTTGTTGCGGAGCACGGGCTCTAGGCACACGGGCTCCGTAGTTGTGGCTCGCGGGCTCTAGAGCGCAGGCTCAGTAGTTATGGCGCACAGGTTTTGTTGCTCCGCGGCATGTGGGATCTTCCTGGACCAGGGCTTGACCCCATGTCCCCTGCATTGGCAGGCGGATTCTTAACCACTGCGCCACCCGGGAAGTCCCCCTAGAAAGTTTTGATTCTGGAAGAGAAAGGAGGCTGAGGTAAGTGACCAGCTGGACTGGATTTTAAGGTGCCTCTTACAACGCCAACATGATGACTACTGGCGTGAGTGCATCCAGTGGGAACCAGGAAGACATCGCTGGCAAGAAAATTCTGAATAAAGAGGGCTTTAAATCAGGCAAGAGAGAAGAGCGCCCACACGACATGGTAAAAACAGAGTATGATGGAAGCAAATCCACATTCATATATAAAAAAGAAGAGCATCTGGCTTCTTCAGAGAACCTAAAAATCCTAAACTCTTAATATTATTATTCTTATTAAATCTTTGTATAAACAGTTGATAGGATGACTTGAATTCAGCAGTGGAACACTATACATTGTCCCTTTCAAATGAATTTTATTTTATTTTAACAGAACCAAATGAGATAACGCATACAAAGGGCCCGTCAGTTAAAACTCTATTCATTCACTTATTCATTTATTGATTCTATGAAGATTTACTGCTCAGCAACTCCATGTCAGATCCTGCACTACAGACACCGCAGCTACTTAAGAAAGTAAACATAACTACTTCTTGCTCTTATAAAGCTTACTAGCTAGTGAGGTCCCCATAGTACATGTCATGTCAGAAAGAGATATAATTGAAGTCACAGAGGGGGAAAAAAGATTCTAATAAATATCACGTGGAGAAAAGACCATAATGGGCAGAGCCAGAGTGAGACAGCTAGGTCAGCCCTGCAAGAATTAAATGCAGTCCAGTGCGATGATTAAGAGAATGGGTTTTGTTACCTGGTGGACCTTCTGGAAAAATGATTTAATCTGCGTGCCTCATTTTTGTTATCTGCAAAATAGGAATAATAATGCCCATTTACAGAGTTGTTGCAAGACATGAATGAAGGTATGCATATAAAGCATAGGGGACATGGTTAAGTACCCAACAAATAATAATTTTTTTAAAAAATTAAAGAAGCTTTCTGTCATACATTTCTGTACTATTTGCATTTTTACAATAAGTATGTATTATGATAATAGGAAAAAGGACAGAAAACAGCCCTACCAAAAATACAAGGAAATATGCAAATTAATCCTCAAAAATGTTGATTTTAAAAAAATACGAGGTAGGTGAAATGCTGATCTCAAAAACAAGGACAGAATTAGCCAAAGCCAACTTCTTTTTCCCAGAGGTCATGCTACAGATTTAGGTACCCACCCAATCAGCACCATACTTGAAGAGGAGCACCCTATGTGCTGGGACCCAGCACTCCAGTTCTGGTGCCTGCCACACACTGAGCCTGCCAATGTCAGATACTGAGAAGGGAAATCCCAGGCCTGCCTCAGAAGGGGCAAAGTGTGGATTCTCTGGAAGGTCAAGCTACATGGAGATTTTCCACACAGGTATCACCTTGGGTAAAGAATGTTCTTTCTGATACACACAGAACTGGATATCAAGAGGATACTCTGCCACATAAAAAGGAATGGCGCTTCAGAAAACAGCCCCTCAACTCAACCAGTACAGACTGACCCATGTGAATCATTCAGACCTTTAGACATTTAATACATGCTGTGCGTTTGAGCTTTCCAAATACTCTGTTCTGTAGCAGAAAGAGTAGGGCTTGGTTTCAGACAGACCTGACTTCAAATCTGCTTTCAATCACTTATTACTATGCGGTCATCTCTAGTTTACTTAACTATCTCCTTCTATGTACTGGACTGTAAAAATAGGGATAATACTACCTGTCTTGTAATAAATGATCTTTCAGTCTGTGAAATCTCCTAACCTAACATCATTTAAATAGTAAATGCTGTAAATAGTAAATGGTGGCTGTTAATACCTGGCTTTCCAGATTATGATTACTTGATTAGTCAAGTATATTGAAAATTTGCCCAATCTTTACTTAAATTTGATCGTGTGAATTGAATCAGATATAGTAGAATGGACAAAATATTGGATTGGGGTATTTTATGGCCCCAGAATAATAACCACTGACTATTAAGACCTGCTGGTCTGCTTGTTTAGACTCTTTGTATGGAACTTATTCATATTTCTTTTGTCACAGATTCAAATGGCTAAACAAGTAGTAGTTCCCAAATAATAATAATCTACGATTAGAACATGAAGCATGTTCAGGATGACTAAGACGGAAGCCTGGGGAGCTGTGCCTGGAAATCTTGGGCCTCTTTGATGTTTCCCTGTGCTTTCTTTCTCCTGCTGTACTATATTCTCTACTTGACTAAAGGCTTACAGGAGTACACTCTCTGGAGTTTTGTGAATCCTTTCAATGATTCAAACTTGTGTAAATGATGCAGGAACTGTTCTAGATTAGAAGATTTAAGAAATGCAACAACTAAGTGTAATGTGTAGTCCTTTATTGGAACTCAGATTGAAAAAAAAAAGCTATTAAGAACATTATTGAACAACTGAGGAAATTTGAATATGACTATATTAGATAACTGTATTTATCAATGTTTAGCATAATCATTATTTTGTGCTAATATATGAGAATGTTCTAATTCTTAGGAGATACATGACGAAATATTCAAAGATAAAGTATTATTATATCAACAACTTACTTTAAAAAAATTTGGCAAATAAAAGTAAATAATGCACACATGTATAGACAGAGATACAGAGTAAATTAGTAAAATGTTAACAATTGGTAAATATAGATGAAGCATATATGGATGTTGGCTTTAATATCTTTTCAATTTTTCTGGACAGTTGAAATTTATTTAAATAAAAAGTTGGGAAAAAACTTTACTTAAACCATAAATTTAAAGATGTAAAATTCTGTTTTGAAAGGACACACTAAATGTTGGAAAATTTTATCCAGAATGGCCAACACCAAGACAGAGTCTAGTAATTTTATCAAAACTTTAACAAAAAGAAAAGAAAACATATGTTGGATATCCAGACAAAAAGACTAAGTCACTGTTAGGGGAAAGAAAATCAAACTGTCACTTTGTTTTTGACGGTAATGTGATATGCCATGATAGTAAGAGTAACAGTTTATATACTTAAAAAAATATAATGTGAGCCTTTTATATCGGACTAAACTGACCTCAAGAACAGAGGACATCAACATTTTAACTTTTTATTTTGAAATAATTTTATAGTTACAGAACAGTTACAAACAAAATAGTACAGAGAGTTCCTGTGTACCCTTCACCCAAGTTTCCCTAATGTTCTCACTTTCCATACCACAGTGCAATTATCAAAACAGGAAGTTAGCACTGACAAAAGACTATGAACAAAACTGTAGCCCTTATTTATTCAAACTTCACCAGTTTTTCTAAATTGTCCTTTCTCAATTCTGAGATCTAATCCAGGATCCCACATTGCATTTATGTCCCTTTAGTGTCCACCAATTTGTGATAATTCCTCAATCTTCTTTGTCTTTCATGATCTTGGCATTTTGAAAAGTACTGGTCAATTATTTCATATGAAGTCTCCCACTTTGCGTTTGTCTGATAATTTCTCATGATTATATTGAAGTTATGCATTTTTGCAAGAATATTTAGAAGTGATGTTGTTCTCTTTCCAGTGCATCATACAAAGGCTTACATGGTATCAGTATATCTTATTACCTGTGGTGTTAACTGATCACCTAGTTAAGATGGTGTCTACTGGGTTTCTCCACTACGAAGTCACTATTTTTCCCTTTGTAATTAATAAATTTCTTGGTGAAAATACTCTGAGACTAAATAAATATCCTGTTTCTCCTCAAAGTTTCATCCACTGATTTTAGCATCCCTTGGAGATCTTGGATCTTAAATCCAAGTTGTTGCATTTCTTCAATATTATGGTGTTTGCCTAACAGTGACTTTCTATTGCCTTATATCTTCTACATTTTTAAATTATTATTCTTCTATAAGGAAGAGCTATCCCTCTTCCCGCTTTTTTATTTATTCAATGATTTATTTGTATCAGTATGAGTTAATAGCTATTAATTTTATTCTGTGGGTTATAACCTAATATTATCATTATTTATTTCGTTGCTCAAGCTGTTTTAGTTTTGGATATTGGGAGCACCATCTGATTGGCTCTTGTATCCCAGAAAAAGACTTCTTAAAAAAGAGATGTAAACATCACTATTAAAGAGAAGATTTAAACGCTTACCATTAAACTAAGAAAAAAAATTATGTTCATCAAAAGAGGTCACTAAGAGAATGAAAGGTAAGCCACAGAAGAGCAGAAGATTTCTGCAATACTTATTACATTCAGAATAAGTAAAGGACTCCTAAGTCAGTAAGAAAATGTCAGCTGACCAAGACCAACAGACTTGAAATGGCACTTCAGGAAGGAGGAAATTCAAGCATCTAATAAACACACGAAAAGGAGCTCAACCTTATGAGTGATCAGGGCAGGGCAAATTAAAAACACAATAACATGTCACTACACACCCGCTAGACCGGTTTAAAATGAAGTACAACCGCTTTGGGAAGCAGGCTGTATTTTCCCACTATAGTTAGGATACCTGTAAACTATTACATGTTAATTCTATTCCTAGGTATATACCTAACAGAAATGCATGCTTATGTGTACCATATACATATATGATGACATTCATAGAAGCACTATTCATAATAGCCACAATAATTGGAAATAACCAAATGTCTATCCATGTAGAATGGATACATTATAGTATCTTTACTTAATGGAATACCATATAGTAATGAAAATGAATAAACTATTACTATACATAACAACATTCATGAATCTTAAGAAGAAAGCATAAGCAAAAATTATATATATGTGTGTATATATACATATATATGTGTATATATATATATACACACACACACACACAAGTGGTGTTAAGTGCTATGGTGAAAAAAATGAAATAAAAACTTTTAAAAATAATAGATGTAGAAAAGGTAGATTAGCCACGAGCCCTGAAATCAGTTAAAATTTTGGTGAATTATAAATTATAAATATGGTAGAAAATGGAATACAAATTTAAATGATTTTTTAAAAGAGAAGAGATATAGTAAAAATATAATAATCATAAATCAATTTAATAGAGTATTAAAAATAATTATATATGATTAATAGTCATAAACATTATAATCACATAAAATTAATAAGCTTACAATAAGAACAAATTCCTATATGAGTACATTTTAATTATTACCATTTTATATATTTTAATAATGAATAGAGAAAATCATTCCCCCCCTCTCTTCTTTACCAAAACTTTCTTAGTAATTTCTTTCCATTTATTTTTATATATGACTTTCAGGATCATGTTGTCACATCCCAAAAAAGGCATATATTTCATAAAGCTTTTAAAACATATGAGTATAAATCAGCTCCCCTTGAATTTGGTGGCCAATATCCTTTTTCTAATTTCTGATTCTGTGTCTGTGTTTTCTTTTTTCTTGACAAAATCAGCCAAAGGCTTAATTATTTTACTTTCTCTTTGAATGAACTGTTAGGCTTATTTACTGGCTTTACTTATTTTCAATAAAATATGTTAATTTTTTTCTTTAAAATATGTTAATTTTAATTTTCATGTTTATTATCATCTTCTTGTTTGCCTTAATCAAATAGCCACAAATTGGGACATCTTCATGACTCCCAATAGTGGCTGTATCTGTGCAACTCCAGACTCTTCTGGTAACAGACCCAACCCTGGTCAGAGGAGTGTGTACATAATTCAGCCCATCCTATTATCTTATCCTCCTGTCCACATTGATTAGTCCAGGTAAGTGAATTTGAATTCATCAGAATCCTTCAGGATTTTGCTCTAGCTCTTGGTGAATGTATCCTAGTCACTACAGTATCTGACTCATTTAGATGAGGTGAGGTTATGCTATGGTAGCAAAGCTCAAAATTTATTTCTCACTCACATGAAGTCTTCAGCACGTCCATAAGCACTCAAGAGCAACCCCTCGGGCTTCCCTGGTGGCCCAGTGGTTGAGAGTCCGCCTGCCGATGCAGGGAACACGGGTTCGTGCCCCGGTCCGGGAAGATCCCACATGCCGCGGAGCGGCTGGGCCCGTGAGCCATGGCCGCTGAGCCTGCGCAGCCGGAGCCTGTGCTCCGCAATGGGAGAGGCCACAACAGTGAGAGGCCCACGTACTGCAAAAAAAAAAAAAAAAAAGAGCAACCCCTCACAACTTGTAACTCAAAGATCCCTGTATCTTTGCTTCTCAACATAGCACTTCTAGGGTCACTGTGCAGGGGAGGACAGAACAAAGAGAACCCTTAAGTACCTCCAACTAGATATGGTTTGTGTCTCTTCCACGTAAAGCTCACTGACAACTTGGCCCCAAACTAACTGCAAAGGAGGCTGGGAAATGTCATAGTCCTTTGTGCAAGGAAGAGGCCACAGAGTAGTAAGCACATAGTGGCTTTCTCTGCTACAGACACTGAAATGGTCCAAGCCACGTCCCCCACTCTGGGAGAAACCCTCTGTGCAGAAGCTATGAGAGGAGTGGAAATTAAAAATCATGAGGGAAAGTCTGACCGCTTATGGTCTGAACCCACTTATCTTGAATGCCAGGCCCACCTCACCTTTCCACAGTCTGGGTAAGTGTCCATAAATCCCTCTTCTAGGCTTGAGTGAATTGGTATTGGGTTTCTGTCTTTTGCAACCAAAGAATCCTAACTAACATAGCTGAGATTTTTTATAGGTGTTTTTCTAACACTAATAGAACACTTAATTCACTGATATTTGTGTTTTTCTGTTTAGCATCTAAAAAAATTAATGTAGTGAGGACATTTTTTGAGACCCTATATACTATACACTAAATAAAATTTTAGAAAAAGTGAATTTTTTATTGTGTATGCAGATTTTTATGTATTTACTAACAATCACGTTAATTTTGAATGATCAGATATCCTATAATCTTATTCTGGTTTGTGGATCTATCAGAGGCTAAGGACTGCTTATTAAAGTGTCCAAATATAGTTGTGTGTCTGTCAACTTGTCCTTGTATTCTTAACATTTTATTTAATCGATATATTACTAAGTTATTCTGCACACAAATATTTAAGCATTGAGGATTATAAATTTCCCTTCACCATTGTGCCACATCCTAAAAAGTTTAATGGATTATACAAGTTTTAGTGTATAGTATTTTCATTTTCATTTAGTTCTAAGCATTTTTGAAATTTCTATTAAGTTTTCTAATGTACCTGAAGTCAGAAAACAATATCATCTTGTTGAAATTGCTGTAAATTCTTATACATGTTTCATCGTGTTTAAGACGAACGCATACTCTATTTGACAGGTGCAGAATTTTTTGCAAGCTCCGTTAGCTCAAACTTATTAGATTATATATTTAAATTTTCGCTGGCTTTACTAATATTTATCTGCCTTTCTATAATTGGAAGGGCTGTGTTGAAATCTCCCATCGTGATGGTAACTTTGTCAATTTCTCTTTATAATTTTTATCAATCTGATGTATGTATTACTTATATATTTATATTTCTCTAGATTATTTTCTTAGATGCCTAGAAATTTATAATGGTTATGTCTTCCTGGTGAATTAAACTTTTTATATTATGTAGTGACCCTCCTTGTCTTAAAATATTCTATTTGACTTAACATTTTATTTTGACTAAATTTAATGATGCTACTCTAGCTTTGTTTTGGTTAGTGTTGCCGGGTATATATTTTTCTATCCTTTCACTTCCAATCTTTCCAGATTCTTCTTTTTTCTTATAAATAGCATAAATAGGTGTATTTTTTTCTTTTAATCTAAACTTACAGACTTCATCTTGTAACTGATGGATTTAGTTTACTTTTAATGTGATTCTTGATATATTCTGATGGTGTCTACAACCTTAATAACTGATTCATCTTTGTCTCACTTTTTCTATGCTGTTTTTTCTTCTCTCTTTTCCCCTTTTTATATTTAATAAACTTGTATTCATTCTTTTCTTCTTCCATTTTTGCTCCTCTACTGGTTTGGAATTTTACACTCCTATTTACATTTTGATTCTGTTTTCCTAAATTCCGTAAGTTGGACATTAATATTTATTTATTGATAAATAATATTTGCTTAGGTTTGTAAACTTAAGTATGTATGTATTTCTTACCTTTCCTTCTTGCATCTTAGATCAAAGACATTTTAGGATCATTTTCCTCCTACATGAACCAATGTTCCTTTAATGAATGTCTCTTAAAGGTAAATTACTCTTGTTTTCATTTACCTGAAAACGCCTTGCAGGATAATTTTCTCGGTTGATAATTATTTTAAATCAACCAATTGAAAACATTATTCCATTATCCTCTATCTTCTATTATTGCCACTAACATCTCCTGTCAATTGATTTGTCTTTCTTTTATAAGTCCTGTCTTCTATTTCTAGCTGCTGTAACAGTAACAGAAACAGAAGAAACCCCTTAGCTCATATAAGTCACTGCCTAAATCTACGAGGAACACATTAGTAATAAGCAAACAAATATATATCACAAGACTTAAGTGTTATGAAAAAAAGATAATAAAGCTGTGTAAGAAGGAAAAGAAAGTGACAGTGAGTTCTATTTTCTATGTGATGGTCAGAAAAGACTTCTTTGGCAAGGAGCTCTTTAAACAGGGACCTTGCAGCAGTGAGGCTCTCTAAGGAAAAGCATCCCACGGACAGAGACGAGCCATTGCAAATGCCCTGACACGGGAGTATGCTTGGTGTCAGAGATACAGTAAGAAGATCAGCGTGGCTGGAGTGCAATACACAAAGGTGAAGAGTGTTACAAGAAAATGTTGGAGAGGCAGCGTTGAACCAGATTACACTGGCCCTTTCAGGCCATTTTAAGGCTTTTGGAGAATTTTAAAGAGAGGAGTGTTATAGACTGAATTATGTTTCCCCAAAATTCATATGTTGCAGCACTAAATGTGACTGTATTTGGAGATAGGGTCCTTTAAAGAGGTAAGTAATATTAAATGAGATCATAAGGGTGGGGTCCTAGTCCAGTATGACTAGTGTCCTGATAAGAAGAGGAAGAGACACCTGAGATGCACATATACAGAGAAAAGGCCAGGTGAACACACAGGCAGAGGCAGCTATCTGCAAGCCAATGAGAGTTCTCAAGAGAAATCAGCCCTGCCAGTACCTTAATCTTGGACTTTTAGCCTCCAGAACTCTGAGAAAATAAATTTCTGTTGTTTGGGCCACACAGTCTGTGGTATTTTGTTATGATAGCCCAAGCAAACTAACACAAGGAGTGACATGACCTGACTTCCATGTTTTCTGCAGGCAGTCCTTTCTTCCCAGCCTCTCCCCTCCAATTTAGGATATCATACTGTAACTCTGCCAGAACTTTCATCTCTTACCTCCAAGGATCTTTGATTTCTTGGAATGGTCTAACATGGACTGATTCTTTGTAGTCTTCTTTCAATCTGCCATATAAAATCTTGCATAAAATTCCTTCATGTTTCTGGCATGGGGAGGCATCGTCTCTAGTTTCCAAGACTGTCATATTTTAGCCCTACTTTATATTCAAATAGCCGTTTCACTGAGAATCTGCAAATATGGTATTATATGCACATACTTACTTCTTCAGCTCTCCAGGAAGTCTGATGAACAGCCTATTTAAATGAATATTGGCTATAGTAACAGATTTGTTAAAAATTTCTTGATGCAGCAAGGTTATGAATTTAATAGTCTCTCTAGTTTATGAAAATCTTCTAACCTACCTGGTAATGAAGCAGCAGACAAACAACATCTGGGCAGATATTTATCTTGTTAAGTTAAACATGCACCTGGCCCCTTAATTATCAACTGTAATTGACAACTTCATCATAGCAGAGCACTTTTCTGTCCATGCCACAGTGGTGCAAGTAATTAGGTAATAATTAATGATTCTTTAAGTGCATTATTTCCTATGAGTTCAATTTTCACTGTATGTATATTTAAAGAGCAACAACTCTGTTTGTTTTACCCTTATAGACAAGGGTTAAAATGAATGAGAATCACTGTGCTTATCCTGGGTATCTGGAGGATCATCTATAATCATTTCTGACCTTTTTTTCTACTCAATGAAGTGCTTATTTTATTTTCATTCGGCCTTACCAAATAACCATAAAGTATTAGAGCTAATCATAGAGACCAAATGAATATACATTCACAAAGACACTCATCACTATGTTACACATAATAAGGAAACATGTAAATAACCAACATTGGAGAAAGGATAAGTAAATTATGGTACATGAGCTAAACAAAATATTATGCAAAAGTTTAAAATAATTTTGAAGACTATAAAAATATGAAAAAGTTATCTTAAAAAAATAACAAATTCTCTGATTATAATTATGTAAAATATGTATGATAACAGGCAAATAATAAAAGGAAATAGGCAGTTCAGTAATGCCCACAAATGAAAATTATTTCACTAGAGAATATGAAAATGCATGTTCTATTTTAAAAAATGTTTCACTTACATTTTTGAACAGGTAACACATGCCCACAGTATAACATCCAAAACAAAGAGAAGGATATGCATTGAAAACTTAATGACCACCTTGAACCTGTCCCTCAGTGACCTTGTCCCATTCCCCAGCAGTAACTTTTGGAGAAAGTAGTAACTTTTACTAGTTTTTGTATATATTCCAGACTGTTTATGCATTTATATAAAAAAAAAAGTATACATTTTTTTTCACACAAATTATAGCAGTAATATCATACACACTCTTCCAAGCTTTGATATTCTCACTCAATACCTCTTGGAATAGTTACATGTCATTACATAGAAAGTTACCTCATTATTTTTAATGGCTATGATGTTTTATTATATGAATTTATCATAATTTATTTAACCATTCTGTATTCATGTACACTTAGGTTTATTCCAAACTTTTGCTATTTGAAATAATGTTCCAGACAAAAGCCAGAGGGATTCATTTAAAATTAAAATGAGATCAGACTTCTGATTTTTTTTTTTTGGTTGTGTTAGGTCTTCGTTTCTGTGTGAGGGCTTTCCCTAGTTGCAGCGAATGGGGGCCACTCTTCATCGCGGTGCACGGGCCCCTCACTACCACAGCCTCTCTTGTTGCAGAGCACAGGCTCCAGACGAGCAGGCTCAGTAGTTGTGGCACAAGGGCTTAGTTGCTCCACGGCATGTGGGATCTTCCCAGACCAGGGCTCGAACCCATGTCCCCTGCATTGGCAGGCAGATTCTCAACCACTGTGCCACCAGGGAAGCTCCCAGACTTCTGATTTGAAGATAGCATTATAAAGTTAGAATTTTTCCCTTCATCTCCCCAGAAGTCTTTGTAAACTAAAAAGAACAGGAAATATAAACACAGAAACCACACACATTTTCTTTGTAGCAGTGGGTAAAGAGAAAAATCCTACAGATATCTATTCAGTTCATAGGGAAAAAGATAAAAGTGAAATGAATTTATACACCAAATCCTGGATCATAAGAAAAAATTCACCTTGATACAGAGCCCTTACTATTCTTCCACAGAAATCTCCTGTAAAAACTCATCCAGGAAAATTATATATACTTCAAATATTAGTAATCAGAGATTTATGCTTCTAATGATTACAGAGTAGCTGGTTTCAAATCAACTTTCCCACTAAAATCAACTAGAAATACTTGGAAATATGTTTTTAAAATATGTATTTGGAAGTTATTGGAGAGCTACAAAACAGTGAGAACTTGAGGAAACAAGTCCTAGAGAGAATGAGTTTACAATGAGGTGAGCTTGGCATTAATTTCATACTGCTTTTCTGATCAAGGAATTTGATGATTCACAAGTGGTGGCTAACAGACAGAGAGGCTGAGCAAGGACCTCCTACACTTTTATAAGACTTGGGGAAAATAAGTGGAGGGGGGCCCTAGTAAACAACCTAGGATTTTGGTTGAGAGCCCTAAAGAACCTATATTGTAGGAATAGAGATGAACCAGAAATACACCATCCCTAACAAAGACTGAAGCCCAGCTTCAAATTAACTCATTATCTGATTGTGTTAAAATTATTGTATCCTACCCTAACTGCCTATCAGGGGCAAAATAAACCTTCTCTAGGCATAGATAACACCATCCAGAGCATCTCTAAAATGTTTTTATATTCAATGTAGGGATTTAGTCAAAATTTGTTGCTACATCAGGAAATAAAACGAAATGGTTTAAATCATGAGAAAAAAACAGATAGGGCTTCCCTGGTGGCGCAGTGGTTGAGAGTCCGCCTGCCGATGCAGGGGACATGGGTTCGTGCCCCAGTCCAGGAGGATCCCACGTGCCACGGAGCAGCTGGGCCCATGAGCCATGGCCGCTGAGCCTGCGTGTCCAGAGCCTGTGCTCCGTGACGGGAGAGGCCACAACAGTGAGAGGCCCGCGTACCGCAAAACAAAAACAAAAACAAAACAAAACCAGATAGCAGACACAGAGCCACAATGTTTAGTCAATATTGATGATTCAATATTGGTTTTATAAGACACTGCCTTTAAAATAAGTGATTGCTGCTGTTCAAGAAATTAGGCAACAAGTTGGTAGGTTTGATTAGAGAACTGTAAACAGTACAATAGAAAAAAATAGAATCTTAATTTCAAAACCAAAATTAAAAACTCAAAAGATGTGTTAACAGCAACATATATATATATTATATACATATATATAATGTATATACATATCAATATAGAGAGAGCTCTGTATATCTATCAATCTACTGAGAGAGAGAGAAAATTAGTTAGCTGGGAATAGATCAGAAGAAAATATCAAAAGTAAAGCACAAAAAAGGAGGAGGATAGAGTAAGAGACATAAAAGACACAACAAAAATGTCTAATATGTATAATTGTACTCCAGGAGAGAATATAGAGAATCAGTGGGACTGAAGCAATATTTGAAGTGATACTAGACAGAAATTCTCTAAAACTGATGAAAGACATCAAGCCACAAGTTTGAGAAACACTATGAACCCCAAATAGGAAAATATAAAGAAAAAACACACCTACATTTATCACAGTAAAACTGCTAATACACACACACACACACACACACACACACACACACACACAAAATGTATTGAAAGTAACTAGAGGGAAAGGAGGCATTTCCTTGAAAGAATCAAAATAGGAATTACAGCATACTTCTCAATGAAAATAATGGAATCTAGAAGACAATGTAATAGCATCTTCTAAGTACTTAAAGAAAACAACTGCTAAACTTGAATTCCTTCCCAGAAAAAAATATCCATCAAAAAATTTAAAAAGACATTTCAGAAAATGAAAAACTGGGAGAATTTGTTAACAGTATATCTACAATAAATGAAATATCAAAAACATAAGGGAAATAATCCTAGAGTAATCATGGAAATGCAGAAAAGAATAAAGAGCAAAAGAAAGTTCAATATGAGGGTGAATCTAAAAATAAATATTGATTGTATAAAAATAATAATTGTTTAAAGGGATTAATAGGTATGTAAAACTAAAATACATGATAACAATTCTAGGGTCTTTGCATTAACAGAGAGTGGTTAAAATACTAATTTATGTTCCATTTTAATAAGTCAGCATTTGCAGATGACATGATTGCATGTAGAATATTTAAAATTTACAGATAATTTATAATGCTTGATAAGTAAGGTAACAAGTTTGTTTATGTAAAAATTAACTGTATGGGGCTTCCCTGGTGGCGCAGCGGTTGGGAGTCCGCCTGCCGATGCAGGGGACGCGGGTTCGTGCCCTGGTGTGGGAGGATCCCGTGTGCTGCGGGGCGGCTGGGCCCGTGGGCCATGGCCGCTGAGCCTGCGCGTCCGGAGCCTGTGCTCCTCAGTGGGAGAGGCCGCAGCGGTGAGAGGCCCGCATACCGTAAAAAAAAAAAAAAAAAAAAAAATTAACCGTATTTCTTTAGGTAAGTAACAAAAATTAGAAAATAACATTTTTAAATATTATGCCATTTTCAAAAGTATCAAAAAGTTAAACACCAGAAATAAATGTAAGATGTCATCTCTTCATAGAAAACTATAACATTTTACTGAAAAATATATTTTTAAAGAAATGGCTTAATATTACCATGTTTATGCTTTGGAAGACTTAATATTGTTGAAGGTGTCAGTTACTCCCAAATGGACCTACAGATGCAAAGGAATTTCAGTCAAAATCCTAGCCTATGTTTTTAAGGAAACTGACAAACTGATTCTAGAATTTATAAAAAAAATGTAAAAGGGGAAAATAAGCCAAGACAATCCTGGGGTTGGGGGAGCAGGGAGAACGTTATTGAAAGACTTACACTACTAGATATCAAGATATATAATAAAATCACAACAATGTAATAATGGCACACAGAGACAAATAGATCAATGGAATGAAACTGAAAGCCCAGACAGACACATACATGAACACCTGATTTACGATAGTTGGTGATTGTGGTAGGCTGATAAAAATGGCTCCAGAAAGATAGCAAGTCATAATCCTTAGAACCTGTGAATGTTACCTTATATGATAAAGCTTTTTGCAGAGGTGATTAAAAACACTGAGATGACTATCCTGGATTATCCTGGCAGGCCCTAAATGCCATCATGAGTGTCCTTATAAGAAAGAGGCAAAGGGAGATTACACACACCCAGGAGAAGGTGATTTCAAGATGGAGGCAGAGATTGGAGTGATGTGGCTATAAACAGGCATGCTGGCAGCCACCAGAAGCTGGAAGAGGCAAAGAACAGATTCTCTCTTAGAACTTCTGGAGGGAGTACAGCCCTGCCAACACCTTGATTTCAGCCCAGTGATACTGATTTTGTATTTCTGGCTTCCAGAACTGTGAGAGAATAAATTTCTCTCGTCGTCTTAAGTCACCAAGTTTGTGGAAATGTATTATAGTAGCCACAGGAAACTAATACACTGACACTGTGGAACATTGGGGAAAGGAAGGATGGCCTTGTCAGTAAATGGTGCTTGGTCAACTGAATAGCCATATGGAAAAGCAGTGAACATTGGCTTTGACTTCATATTATACACAAGCATAAACTTGAGATGAATCAGAAACTTAAATGTAAATGATTTTTAAAGGAACATCAAAAAGATAACATAGGGAACACATTCACGAAAATGAGATAGACTAAGATTTCTTAAATAGAACCCCAAGAGTAACTAAGAGAATGTACACAGAGAAGAAGATTGGTAAGTTGGCCTACATTGACATTAAGGTTTATTCATCAAAAGATTACATTAAGAGAGTAAAATTGGAAGTCATATAGTGGGAGAAGATATGATCAACTACATATAACTCTCAAGAGATTTGTATCCAGAAAATATTTTGAAAACACCTCCAAATAAAAACAGAACGACTGTCAACTCAATAGAAAAATAGACAAGAGATTTGAGCAGGCATTTGAAAAAATATAATATCCAATTGTACAACTAAACACATAAAAATGTGCTTAATGTCATTATTTAACAGCGGAATGAATATTAAAACTATAATGAAATATACTGTTACCTACCCATGAGAATAACTAAACTTTTAAAGATCGACATACTAAGTGCTGGTGAGCAATTTTAAACTCCATATACAGCTGGTGGGACTGTTATGTTGTACAGCCAGCCACTTGGGAAAAGTATTTGTCAGTATCTCCTAAAATTTGATATATACATACCTTACTATGTCCCTGCTGTCTGATATTTGGGGGATGACTCTTTCAATTTCTGTGTCCTCATCTGAAAAATACAAGAATATAAAACAAAAACAAAAAGATTCTTACTACATAGGGGTTGTTGGGTAGATGAAAGGTAAACATCTTTATGAAAAGCTTAGAACAGCGCTTTGGTATGTAAGTTTAGTTTATCTGTTTTTTTTGGGGGGGGGTTGTTTGTTTGTTTTTTTGCCGTACGCGGGCCTCTCACTGTTGTGGCCTCTCCCGTTGCGGAGCGCAGGCTCAGCGGCCATGGTTCACGGGCCCAGCTGCTCCGCGGCATGTGGGATCTTCCCGGACAGGGGCATGAACCCATGTCCCCTGCATCGGCAGGCGGACTCTCAACCACTGCGCCACCAGGGAAGCCCTATCTGTTTATTTATTTAACAAAATGAATGAATATGATTACTTCTAGTTTATTTCGGAAGGATCATAGCATACCAATATTTTTTCTACATGAGACCCGGACAAGGCCTGGTTCAAACCAGTGACTGAAATTGTGCCTATTCATTCACTAAATATTTCCGAGGCTCCAAAGCTCCCATCAGCGGCTTTCAGTGACCCTGAGAATAAAGTCTGCAGTGGCGCCAATGGCTTCAAGAACTCTCCACTGGCCTTGGGGAGAGTCTAAACTCCTGAGTGCAACTTGGCAAACTCGGGCCTCTGGCTACACCTCCCCACCACTCCTTCTCACCATAATAAAACCCTTCAAGTGCCTCAGAAAAGCCATGTTCTCTCACCCCTCTGCTGCTTCCTCTGTCACAGGGTTTCTCAACCTCAGCACTATTGACAGTTTGTGTGTGGGGGGGGGTCCGATGGGTGATTCTTTGTTATGGGGACTGTCCTCTTCACTGTAGGATGTTTAGAAGCATCCCTAGCCTCTACCCACTAGATGCCAGTACCACTTCCTCCTCCTTCCAGGATGTAACAACCAAAAATGTCTACAGACATTACCAAAAGTTTCCTATGGGGCAAAATCACCCCTAGCTTCCAGCTGGGAACCACTTTTCTATTGGGAATGCTTTTACCCCCACTTGCCTGGCCAACTTCAACTCATCTTTAAGATTTCAGGTTAGATGTTACCGTTGAATCCCCAGTGTCAACACCACTGCTATATTCAAACACAGAGGTGATCAGACAAACAGCAGCATCGCTCAGCGCAAATGCAGAGGAATGGGAGGACCGAGGAAGTAGACGTGAAGTGAAGCGTCACTGACTGGTAGCAGGTTGCACAGGAGGGTGAGAGCTCCGCAAGGAAACAGTATGACTCTGAAGTTCCTGCAATGATAGGGTTATGAGAGTGTAATATATCAGGAGGGAACTGGAAAGAGAGGATTGGGTGGGAGAGGATAAAAGGAAGGAAATAATGAGTTTGGTTTTTGAAACGATAGAGGCGCCTGTGGAAAAGCTCACTGGGGATGCTCAAGAGAGGTGAGGGCTCAAGCATGAGAGTAGTGAGCAGTTGCAGTACCTTCTTTCTCACCCAGAGTTAAATCTGTGCCCTTAGAGGGGCCATCCAAAATTGTGTAGAACTCACAAGTTCCCTCTCCCTCCCTACCACCCCATGCCACACACACACACACACACACACACACACACTTGTCTCCTCTGCCTTCAAAATCACACAAAAACTGCTTCTGGAAAAAAGCGCAATTTTTAAATGGGGTTGGGATGGGGTGAGAAGATGGAGAGAAAAGTGGGAGAATGACAGTGGCAGAGAGGGGAAGCTGTCTTCAGACCCTGTCTTCGCTCTGGGAGGAAGGACCTACAGAGCTGGCTCAATAAAGCACTTTAGTCTGAACAGCTGGTGCTATCTAGTGGCTGATTCTTATAACTACTGCAGTGGAAGTGGAACTGATACCTGCTTTGAGGACCGTCAAAGGCAGCCAGAGGGGAGGAATGGGGGAGTTAGGGAATCAGGAGAGGAGAGCGGTAGTGATTGGAAAGGCAGACATGAGATGTTCTTCTGGGACCCAGGATTCATACACCCAGCTTAGAACAGGGTTCCTGAACTACATTCAGGCTGCCCATTGGCGGTCTTCCATCTGCAGTCTTCTGTCAACTTCTGGGAGGCTGGCTTGTCAGAGCCACATCATTGCCTTATAATCCTCCCCGGACCCCTGGTCCCTTTTCTTTGCCTGATCAGAAGATCTCATGTCTGGTTGATGTTGTCCCTTTCTGATGTTTTCTTCCTGATTATTAGCAGTCTTTATTACTAGTGCTTGGATATAGTATTTCTTGTTTGGATATCCAACAAGCTTTTAATTAGAGAAGCAACAGGAAGAGATATTAAGCTGTATTAATGCAACTGAAAACCCAGCACAGCTAAAAGAAAGATAATCTCATAGATAACAGTATTGTTGAAAATTATGGGAACAGCTTCCAGCAAATAACTAAATGGAAAATCCCAGAGAGGGTCAATTGTTGTTAGTTGATATTTGTAGCAAAGTACAGCACTTAATAATGTGGCTGTTTCTTATCCTTATGGGAGACAAATAACAAGAGTTGGGATTTCCACTTTACATCATAACTCTGGTTCTTTTTTTTTTTTTTTTTTTTTTTTTGCGGTACGCGGGCCTCTCACTGTTGTGGCCTCTCCCATTGCGGAGCACAGGCTCCAGACGCGCAGGCTCAGCGGCCATGGCTCACGGGCCCAGCCTTCCCGCACCGGGGCACGAACCCATGTCCCCTGCATCAGCAGGCAGACTCTCAACCACTGTGCCACCAGGGAAGCCCTCTGGTTCATTTTTAAGGGCCCCAGGTCCTGCAATAATGAGCATAATAAAAGTTTATCTTAGAAATAATCCTTTCACCATCAATTCCCAGAAAAAGGATCTCTAAGATGCTTTTCATCCCAAGGAATGTCACAAAAATGACCTTATATTAGGTCATCAGATAGACACTGAAATAGATTGTTTGCAAAAATTGTCACAATTATTCCCCTCCCTATATTTATTCCCTGAGTCTGGGCTGGCTTTGATTTGTTTTATCCCCCACAAAACACCATGGAAGACACTTGCCAATTCTGAGCCTGGGCCTCACGAGGCTTTGTGTGCTTCAGCTCAATCTCTTAGAACCCTACCAGCTACAAAGCAAACAACTCCAGGCAGCCTGGTGGAGCTTGCAAGAACACACAGAGTAGAGACAACCATCCCAGCAAGACATGGTGACACATGGGAGGGACCAGCCAAGATGAGCAAAGCCATTCACAGATACCTGGGAGGGCCCAGTAAAAAACAGAAAACCACCCAGCTGATCCCAGCCCAAATCAGCAGTCTTCAGAATCATGGGCTGAATAAATGGTGATTGTTTTAAAACTCCTTTGGGGTGATCTGTGATATAGTAATAGCTAACTCTTATAAGCATTATGGCTAAATTACATCTTAGAAAATTTATATTTCCTGACTGAACAAGAAATCATGATGCCAAAAAGAAGACATTTGAGGAATGGGTCAGATGGTATGAAGGAAGTTGGGCCTTCTCATGTTGCCTGTCTGAGGACTCCTGATTTCCCTCTGGAGTAATCCAACCCTTGCTGTAAGTAACCCTATGTAATCGTTAGTACATTCTAGTTAAGCAGAGAGAGGCAAAATTTTAATAAACTATAATTCCTGTTGTTCCCACACTTACCTAAATTGTTATTTATTTTATACCTAATTTAATATAATAGTTGATTTTCCTTACTGTAGATTTATTTCTACTTCAATTTATATCATTGTCTACAATCAGACCAATTTCTGTTTTCATGTCTCTTTCAAGATATTGCTCCCCTGCTCAAAATTCTTCAAAATCTGCCTACTTCTTACTGCATAAAAATGCCTCTGAAAACAAAATTAGTGAAATAAATTTAAAAATTGATAAACTGGACTTTATAAAAATTTAAAGTGATTGTTCTTTTAAAGATACTATTAAGACCCAAAGCAATCTACAGATTCAATGCAATCCCTACCAAATTACCAGTGGCATTTTTTTACAGAACTAGAATAAAAAATCTTAAAATTTGTATGGAGACACAAAAGAACCTGAAGAGCCAAAGCAATCTTGAGAAAAAAGAACAGAGCTGGAGGAATCAGACTCCTTGACTTCAGACTATACTACAAAACTACAGTAATCAAGACAATTTGGTACTGGTACAAAAACAGAAATATAGATCAATGGAACTGGATAGAAAGCCCAGACATAAACCCACACACCTATGGTTGACTAATCTATGACAAAGGAGGCAAGGATATACAATGGAGAAAAGACAGTCTTTTCAATAAGTGGTGCTGGGAAAACTGGACAGCTACATGTAGAAAAATGAAATTAGAACACTCTCTTACACCATACACAAAAATAAACTCAAAATGGATTTGAGACTGTAAGAGTCTCAAATGGATTTGAGACTCAAACTCAAAATGGATTTGAGAATGTAAGACTGGACACTATAAAACTCTTAGAGGAAAACATAGGAAGAACACTCTTTGACGTAAATCACAGCAAGATCTTTTTTGATCCACCTCCTAGAGAAATGGAAATAAAAACAAAAATAAACAAATGGGACCTAATGAAACTTAAAAGCTTTTGCACAGCAAAGGAAACTATAAACAAGACAAAAAGACAACCCTCAGAATGGGAGAAAATATTTGCAAACGAATCAATGGACAAAGGATTAATTTCCAAAATATATAAACAGCTCAAGCAGCTCAATATTAAAGAAACAAACAACCCAATCAAAAAATGAGCAAAAAACCTAAATAGACATTTCTCCAGAGAAGACATACAGATGGCCAAGAAGAACATGAAAAGCTGCTCAACATCACTAATTATTAGAGAAATGCAAATCAAAACTACAATGAGGTATCACCTCACACCATGGGCATCATCAGAAAATCTACAAACAATAAATGCTGGAGAGGGTGTGGAGAAAAGGGGACCCTCTTGCACTGTTGGTGGGAATGTAAATTGATACAGCCACTATGGAGAATGGCATGGAGGTTCCTTAAAAAACTAAAACTAGAATTACCAGATGACCCAGCAATCCCACTACTGGGCATATGCCCAGAGAAAACCATAATTCAAAAAGACACATGCACCCCAAGGTTCACTGCAGCACTATTTACAATAGCCAGGACATGGAAACAACCTAAATGTCTATCAACAGAGGAATGGATTAAGAAGATGTGGTACATGTATACAATGGAATATTACTCAGCCATAAAAAGGAACAAAACTGGGTCATTTGTAGAGATGTGGATGGACGTAGAGACTGTCATACATAGTGAAGAAAGTCAGAAAGAGAAAAACAAATATCGTATATTAACGCATATATGTGGAATCTAGAAAAATGGTACAGATGAACTGGTTTGCAAGGCAGAAGTAGAGACACAGATGTAGAGAACAAACGTATGGACACGAAAGGGGGAAAGCAGGGGTGTGGTTGGGATGAATTGGGAGATTGGGATTGACACATACACGCTAATATGTATAAAACAGATAACTAATAAGAACCTGCTGTATAGCACAGGTAAATCCACTTCGTCGTACAGTAGAAACTAACACAACATTGTAAAACAACTATACCCCAATAGAAAAATTTTAAATTTTAAAAAATGATACTATTAAGAAAATAAGGACAAGCTACAGACTGGGAAAAATATTTGTGAATCACTTATCTGATGAAGGACCTGTATAAAGAATATATATATTTTAAAACTCTCACAAATCAATAGTAAGAAAACAAACAACCCAATTTCTAGAAAAAAGGATATAAACAGACATTTAACCAAAGGAAATATATGAGTGGCAAATAAATACAGGTAAAACTGTTTGTCAGAATAGTTCATTAGGGTAATGCAGATTAAAGTGGATATCACTACACACATTAGAATGACAAAAATAAAACTAATACATGAAAAGATACATGCACCCACAGTAGCATTATTTACAATTGCCAAGATATGGAAGCAACCTAAGAGTCCATCAACAGATGAGTGGATAAAGAAGATGTGATACACGCGCGCGCCAACACACACACACACACACACACACACACACACACACACACAATGGAATACTACTCAGCTATAAAAAAATAAAATTTTGTCATTTGCAACAACGCGGATGGACGGACTTGGAGGGTATTATGCTTGGTGAAATAAATCAGACAGAGAAAGACAAATACTGTATGATATCACTTATATGTGGCATCTAAAAAATACAGCAGACTAGTGAATATAACCAAAAAAGAAACAGACACAGATATAGAGAACAAATCAATGGTTACCAGGGGGAAAGGGGAGGGGTAGGGGATTAAGAGGTACAAACTATCATGTATAAAATAAGTTACAAGGATATATTGTACAACACAGAAAATATAGTCAATATCTTACGGAGCAAAACTTTTAAAATTTGTGAATCACTGTATTGTATACCTATAACATATAATATTGTACATCAACTATACTTCAGTTATACTTCAGTGGAGGGTAGAACTTGTACTAAAACAAGTCTAACCTTCAGAAGCAGAGGTCAAGAAAGTCACCACCTAGCTGACACCTAGGATAGAGCAAGAGCCTGTTGCTGAGAGACAGGAACTGTAAGGTTGGGATGCTGATGTAAAGGCCACAATACAGCATGATGTGTGAAGTTGGAGAGCAGAACACAGCTTTTCCAAGAATCAGGTTTTCAGTCAACATTTTAGAGAATCCCCAAACTAGCAAATGGGGGTCAGGGAATATTTATCCCCAAGAGCATCCCGTTTCTCAAAACAATGCCAACAGGAAATGAGCTGCTGAAGCATAGCAGTACCTGGTAGGGGGAAATCCTCCTGAATCTTGCTTTCAAGTGTAGCCGTGGAAAACAAGGTATAAAGGAAATCCCTCCAGTGTGAAGCTTGAGCTCGGCCAGGTATGGTGAATGATGGGCTGGGGGAGAAAGAGAGCACAGAGGGCCACAAGGATCTGGGAGCACCATTCTTTCCACAAGTAGCTAAGAACATGAGCTGCCTGAAATGTGCTTCTGTTCCCCACGGACAGCTAGTCTCAGCTGAGCCAGCCCAGCCCAAAGACCAGCATCTCCGGAACCAAGTCTGGCCGTCTGAAACTGGGACTAATGGGAAGGCTGAGATGGGGTGGAAACCCCAGAGATCCTCATGGGAAAGAACTTGTGTGATGAGCTCTAACCACCAAATGAGGAAAAGTTAGGGATGCTCAGAAAACATCCATGGCATTTGAAGGTGCTGGCCTGGAGGGTATCTGCATATCCAGCCCTTTGGGCGCCACTGTGCTGCTCTAAATCACAGGTCCTAGTGCCAACATCAGAGAGAGAATCCTGGAGAGTCAGGCCATAGGAGCAACCATCCAACATGCGCTAATAAGAACAAATCAGCTTAACAGAATCAACTTTAAAAAATCAGCTCAACAGATTTTTAAAAGAAAGCTACTTTTAACCAAGTCAGTGTTGGGTGGTGTTAGGGGTTCTGAAGAAGTATGAAGAAGCATCCTTCTTCAGAAACACTTTGGTGCTTCTTAAGGAGGGTAAAACCAGCCTCTGTGGGCCACTTTGGAAATTTTAGGCGGTGGGGGGGAAGGGGGTTTGATTATCACAGCAATTGGAGTTGGGGTGCAACTGGTATTTACTGGGAAGGAGCCAGGGACAGTAGATATCCTGCAATACACAGGGCAGGTGCACACTATAAAGAATTGTCCCACATTCTGCACGACTTTCCAACATCCTAACAGACCTTTTGCCTTCTGTTATGTAGGCAAAAAACATGTAGGTTTTTAATTAAAACCCGGGCCAATTGTAGGTTACATTTAAACCTGGACCAGGAACACAACTCCTGGTTATACTTAAACACAAAGTATTTGGAGCGTAGTTTCAAAATACATTGCATTTTCCCAGGAAGCCAACTGCTTTGTTAATCAAGGGAGGATTAAATTTTCATGAAAAACTTTACTGAGATTTGTTCCTATTTTTAGATAATCACGTCAGTGACAACAGCACTGCCAGTTATGTTTGAGTCACTGGCATAGCTCTAAGAGTCTGCATTTGCAGCTGCTGTATTCCTAGTGCTAAGATGTATAGGGACAAGCATCTCCCTCTTTAGGTCTGCTAGTGTTGTCAGCTACTGAATATATATCATTACAATTTAATGCCCCTTTCTTTCTCCATATTGCAGTTAGACCATCATATCACTTTTTTAAATTAAATATATATGTATATGTATATAGGTATATACATATAGACACAAACACACACATGTATACTATGAATTTCATTTTAGGAGACTAAAATGGGTGCTTCAGTCATAATGAGCTACATTCCGTGGCAGAAATTAACAACCCTGGGTTAACCCCTGTGACTTCAAAACAGCCAAAGTTTATTTCCAATGTAATCCGCAGATCCATACTGTTCTTGGCTCCAGCAGAGGCAACAAGAACGTGACAAAGCTTAAAGGGCTCTTTAATGCTTCGATGGCAAAGTGGTCCAGCTCACTTCTGCCACAGTTCGTTGGCCAGTGCGTGTCACATGCCTATGCCTGACTTCAAGGACCTTGGGTGAATGCCATCCCAAGAAAGAGAAGGATCGGAATATTCAGCAAAGCCCTAACGACAATCCAAAGTGTTATGTAAAAGGAAGGTAGAACTTCATAGGATCGTTTGCTGCTGCGTTAGGAAGATCCTATCCCATACAAACTGGAGAACAATAACTGGTTCTAAGGTCAGTCTGCATCACAGCGATCATGGGAGCCTTTGCGGAGGAGGTGAGATTTGAAAGGTAGATGCCGTTTGGTTCTGAAAATAGAGGACATTTCAAAAGCAGGCCTGGAAGATGGGAGAAATGGAGAATGACACACTGAGTGCCTACTATATACAGGCAAGAGTGGACACTGTGTACAAAGTTTCTATGCAGAAGCCATTTGCCCTAAGTCACACACTTTGGGATTCCAGTGCAGGCTTGGCTACCCCAAAAGCCCAGGGGTTTCTTTCAATTACCCAGGCAGTCACTGAGCAGGACAGTAGGCTGAGCAAAGGCACAGTGGCTGGAAACGGCCTCGGGCTTGTCGAATGGAGAGAGGACTATGGCCTGGTCACTGGGGACCATGGAATTCACTCATTAACACAAATGTCACTGGTTAATTCTCATGCAACACGATTTGTTTGTGCCCTTGGGGCACAGGAAGATGAATAAAACACTCTCTGCCTGGGAGACATCACAGACCAGAAAGAAGAGGGGTTACCTTGGGAAGGCACATTGGATTAAAGGACAGTGGGGTTCTGGGATACTGGCATGGAGAACGGGACTTATAGCTGTGCAGGACAAGTCGAGCCTGAACTCCCAGGAAAGCCTACTTCTCCTTGTCCCCAGAACCATCTGTCAGGCAGCCACAAGTACTCAATGCCAGCAATGGCAGGGACTTGCACTCTACCAGTTTACAGCATCCCCAGTTCTCTAGAGGGACTCTGCTCTGAATCCAGACTAAATGAAACTCTTCAATGCTTGAACTGTGGAAAGCCTGAAGAACGTTCCAAGATCCCAAATTCAGGCTTTGGAAGTGTCTGAAACATGTTTGGGGTCAATGCTCTGTTTTAAAATAACCATCCACAACCGGAACTCAGTGGGAATTGACACTGACTGAAATTTGAACCATTGGATGTAAAGAATTATAACAATTGGGAGAGAGGTTGGACTGAACTACTGTTCCCATGGGTGAGTGTTTGTAGAATGGTAGGAAAGAGAACTGGTGACATTAACCAGTTACCATGCTTTATTTTCACTATAGCACTTATCTGAATTCATCTAATCGTCCATTATTTGTTTTCTTATTTCTTTCCTTCTCCACCAGAATGTAAGTGCCCGCGAAAACAAGACTGTCATATTTGCCGCTGTGTCCCTGAGGCCTGGAAGAATGCCAGGATCCTAGAAGGCACTTGTCAATAGGTGTCTGAAGGATGAATGAATATTTTCTAATGTGCTCAAATCTAAACTAACCTTCAAGGCATGCTTTCCCTGATCCTGAAACTAGACATCATCTTTCCTGGGCTTCTTGGATAGCACATGTTTTTGTCTGGATTCCCAAGAAGTAGAGCCTGAAATGGAGATTCTTGAGCAAGGAACTTATGGAGGGGCTGCCCTTGGGAGAAACTGTAGAGGCGCGAGGAAAGCAGGGAGGGGCAGGGGAAGGAGTAGGCAAAAATGTCGTTTCAGCAGAATCAGCCTCCTCCCGACCCTGCAGGGGGCTCTGGAGTGTACAGGGCACCACAGAGGCGGTCCCACCCGGAGGGCAGGGGGCGGGGGCCACATCGGTCAGTCTCCAGCCACAGGCAACTCCGGGTGGGAAGTGTGGAGAGGGGGTAGTGTTACCTCTCAGGCATCCCTCAGCAAGCGTCTGGAGAAGGGGCAGGTGTATGCTGTTAGCAGCCCACACCTGCAGCAACTGGACTGGCGAGGGAGCCCTGGGCAGCCACCAACAGCATCTGGGCACATCTCTCTGTTTGCCTTCTTTCAGCGTATTTATCAACTTCCCTACAAACAACAAGCTCCTTGAGACCAGCATCCTTATCTCTTTCACCTTCGTGTCCCCCAAAGCATGGGAGAGACGACATGGCAAACATCTCATTGAAAAAGTGAGGAAGGAATGAACAGATAAATGCAAACACTCATGTTTACAATTAAGTGTGAATATTCTTAGACACATATTCACTTCCTAAATGACACCAAACATATGTTTCTTACATTTATGTGACCTTCAGAAATAAATTTTCTGTATGATCAGGAAAACAGCGTAAGCGCGTGCTTCAGCAGGAAATGCGGAGGATTAAACCCACGGCAAAATCTTCTCTAGGCCACATTCTTTCCACAGGCGATTTAAGATATAAGTTTTTCTACCCGATGTTAATTATATTAAATATCTTAACTTGCTCTTATCCCTCATTATCTCATTTATGAGTCACCGTATGGAAACAAGCCCGGTTAGCAGAACACTCCATTCTAGGGAGAGCTCCTGCGATTTCCGGGTTAGGGCCGGGCTCCCGGTGTTGATAACCAAGTGACCGACAGAGGGCAGTGCAGACCCATGCACCGATTTTTTGCCAAGACAAGTCAAGATGGGAGACTTTGCCCCTAGACATTTTGGTTGGAGGGAAGAATTGGCTCTTGGTTCCCAGGCTTTTTATATCTGCTGCTGCCTCACCTGCTTCAGGTTAAGTGACTGGTTGTGTCAGGACCTGTTTTCAGTTTTTCTCCGCTGGTGATGCAAATGAATGACGAGGCAGGACCACTCAGCAGGTTGTCTGCAGAGCCCATGAGGCCTGTCTTCTGCCCTCTGTGTGCTTCCCTGTTGTCTGCCCTGCAGGCCAGGGCCCAGCCTCAGGCCTTGGGTCACTGGGAGGTTTGGTGCAGCCTGGACGTCATGCAGGTCCACAGACCAGTTAGACCTCTCCTCAAACCTCAGTGTGTGGTTCCATTCAGGGATACGGCTTTGGCCAGTCCTGGGGTTCCAGTCAAAGCAATGGTTGCAGACGTTCTGGGGCCAGGGCTGGGTCTGACATTTCGATTGCTTGAGTGGGCCAAATACGGCAGCATTCCCTTAAACGTGCCTAAAGATAAAACCCATTCCATCTTCAACTCATCCCTTCCCCTGCATCCCTTTCACTCCAGCGAAAGGACTGCTTTCCGGCAAAGTTCCTTCCTGGGGGCAAATAAGGACTGAAAAAGGATGGGTTCCTTTTCCAGCAAGGCCTTTCCACCACCATCCCCACTGTTTCCAGGGCCTGGTTCTCACACCTGGCAGTGCCCTCTCCTTCCTTCAAGAGGCAGGGATGCAGACTGGACTCTCATGAGAGAACTCTCCATGGTTTCTACCAACACTGGGCCTGACCCAACCCATCCTGGAGGGAGAAAAGACTCCCAGCTGAGCCCCTCCCCTGAGCCAGCTGCCGGTTCTTTCCACCTAGCCCTTTTTGTGGCCTGGACTCAGCTCTAGAACCCTGGGGCAGGCTGGGACGAGCCCTGGATTTTGGTGAGAGAGGCTCGTGGTTCCTAAAGGTGCTAGGACCTGCCCCTAATAACCAGGGTTAGTAAGGACTGCAAAGTGACAAACCCCCTTTCACGCCAGCTGCCCGTCCTGCCACCACCAGGCGACTTTTAGGTCTCAAACCCCTGGGAGGTCTGGATGAGCCCTGGGCTCTCCTGCGGGGAGGCCACTGTGGTCCCTTCAAGCACTGCTGCCTGCCCTGTGGAGCCTGGGGTGAGGGGTACCCCTTAACAGACACCACTCCTCCCAGCCGGCCGCTGGTTTCTGTCCTAATCTGCATAAGTCAGGAACAGTTTAGGGACATATGTGTTTGCCTATGTATTTTCTGCTTTCTTGATTAGAATGTATTCCCTGTAAGAAAAAAAAAAATTCTTATCCTTAACTCATAGTTTTACTGCCAGGTACCTAAAGAACGTAAAACCTAACAGAGGTACCATTAATATTTCTTGTACAAATAATATTTCTTGTACAAATGTTTAAAACTCAGTGTGCCTTCAGTACAGAATTTTATGAGACAACATCCAAGAGGCATTTAATCAGATCTGGGCTCTTGGAAAGCTTTTCAGAAGAAAGTGAAAAATGTCTTCACTATAATTTCTCTGCTTCTAATGTTTTTTCTTTTCTCTCTTTTTTTTCCCCCCTCATTCATACTCAAGCTTAAGAGCAAATTCTCATGGAAAAGTTTACTTGCCAAACGTCTGCCCCAGCTAGAGCAGACAGCTCTAACAGTCAAGACACAATATGCTACAAGAGACTGAAAACTGAACACCGTCTCACATGCGGGGCACTGTTGAACAGACCATGAGCATTTTGGAGATCCAGTTAAGAGGAAGTTATGTTGGAGATACATTTAGTTTGGGTTATGATTAAGTAGTGTACTATTGCTTCAGTATATAGTTAGATTATCACTACCCTATGTTCTACTCAGCATGACATACAAAGGCAGAGGGCCAGAGATCATATCATAACATGAAATGTCCTACAGTGTCCAGCACTGTGAGTAATGGCGGAGAAACAAAGTTTGGCGTGTATGGAAACAGGCAGCAAGCTGTGAAGAAAATCTTCCAGTCAACAAATATGTAAAATTTTAAGTGGAGGATTCTGTTCTCATTGGTGCTGAGTCCAAACTATCAATAATAAAACACATATTTTGACCATGGGACTGAGTTCCATTTCCATTATCTGTCTAGAAAATGATATAAAAATTGTTGCCCAATAAAGATAGAATCAAAAAATGTACCGCCAAAAAGTAGGTTAAAACTATCATAATACAAATGTTATGTTATTTTTCTGGATTTTGTAATATTTGATAGTTATCAACTTTTTTCATTCTAAAAAAATCCATTTTTACACCTAATTTTGAATTTTAAATTTTTCATTTTCATTTTAAATAAATTAAAAATTTATTTATTTAAATTTTTCATTTTTTATTTCATTTCATTTTTTATTTCAATTTTTATTTTTAACATTTATTAAATGTTAAATTAAACATTTAACAAAGTTAAATGTTTCAGGCCCCATAAAACCTAGATCTGCCTCTGTTCACATCAGATAAATTGGCCACAATCTGCTCTCAAATAGGTACAGTGTCTTGGAACTGTCTGTGGGGCTGGAGCCAAGTTCACTCAGCTCTCTTCATGGTACTTACTGCACCGGCCCCTGCCTGTGCCAGTAGATTGTCCCTGGAGATGAAGAGTCAGGTTACCAACTGAGATCATGTTTAATGCATAGGAATAGATGCTTCTGCTAATGGAAGGAGTGTCTAAAGAAAAGGGGGTTGAGGAGAAAACCACAGACAATTCCCAAGTATCAGGGAAATTTGAAAGATGTGAGCTCCAAAAGAATATCAACTCAAGGAAAACACTGACTGCCAAGCCATGCCCAAGTCTAGATCAAGGGCAGAGAGGAGGGACCTGGGGTGAGGGAGGAAAGGCAGTGAAAATATAATTGACTGAGGTAGGGGCTATCTGGAAGGCAAAGAGAGAGGAGAGTGACTGAGCGGGGTGGCCTGGGAGAAAGCCCTGAGCGCGTCAGAACAAAGATGCTTCCCGTTGAGCTGGCTGGGGAGAAGCCAACTAAAGCTGAGGCTTCACTCCCAGACCCCATGAGGGTCTATGTGAATTGGAACAGATGTAAACGATGGTTTTATACAAGTCTTCCGGCACTCACGAGTGTAGACGGCTATCGGAAGATGGTCTGGGTTTGCTTTTGTTTCTGCTTTGAAATGGGCACTCAGTTTCTTTGAAAGTTGGGGTTGTTTGCAGAGTGAGAGGAGGTCAGTGTTCAGCCTGCTTGAATGAATTTCATCCAGCTTCACTGGCCAAGACTGAGGCCCTCTAAGGATTTGGATTCTGCTGTGCAGCTTATGATCTAGCAGGCAATGGACTATTAGGAGCCAGTTAATTTCTGTGAGAAATGCTCAAAAAAGGACCAAACCAGGACCAGGGTGAGGTGCGTTTGCTTTTTTACCAACACACATGGGTGGTGCCACGAGGTGACTGTGGGTGAGAGCAGGCTGTCACCCTCTCTTGCCCCACATATCCATCATTGACCCCCCTCTCTTCCAAATTATCTGAGTTAAAAGCAGTGTCCCAGCTCAGCCAGCGAAGCTTCAGACTTTCTTTCCCTTTGTTGTGCATTGAATTGCGCCCCTTCCCCCAAAAAGACACACTGAAGTCCCGACTCTAGGTACCTATCAATGTGACCTCATTTGGAAAAAGGGGCTTTGAAGATGTAATAAGCTAACATGAGGTCATACTGGATTCGGCTGGGTCCTAACTGCTTTATTTTCTTCATAATATTTTCCTCTATCTGAAACCAGCACATTTCTTTTCTTCTGTACTTGGGATGTAAGCTCCTGAGAGCAGGGCCCTTATCACCGGTGCTCACCAGGGACAGAAGAGTTTCTGGCACAGAGTAGGCACTCAAGAAATAATCATTAAATGAAGACTCAGATGCTCAACAAGCATTTGGTGAATAAATAAATGAAAGGTCCAAACCCTACTGCCACCATCCTCCTTCTAAAAGGATTTACACCCCAAGCCTGTCCTTTATAGAAACAGAGGAAATGACAATTTCAAGAAAAACTATCTCCATATGAACATATACAATACCACATCTTAAAAGTTAGAAGAGCTCTTGGTGGTTGAGTTTCACACGTGGAATCCTTAATCTTGCATCCACGACAGGGAAAAAAGGCCATCTCTAAGATCAGATCAGAAGAATGGCTGTGACAGGCATCCAGCAGGGGGCAGCCTAAGATCGTTGGGAGGCTTAGAAGCACCTAAGTTGGGTTCACTTGAGGACAACTGACAAAAATTAAAAGACCAAAAAAAAAAAAAAGTGAACTACATCACCACTCTGATGATCCCCCAAATTAAAAAGACATTAAATAATGTAGCAGCTGCGAGGGAGCAGAATCCACTCAGGAAATGCAGTCATGAGAGCGCAAGAAAGATGTAGGAAACCGGAAGTGAGGCAAACATGCCCTCACACCTCACACCTCACACCAGAGTAGGTCCCTGTGGGTGGACATAAGCAGCTCCCTCATTCTGACTGGGGACCATCTCGAGTTATTCTTTGGTCCAGGCTGGAGACTGCATCCCCCAGTTTGTTTCCAGTTGTAGAGTGGGACATCAGTAGGATCAGTTAGCCTCTGGGTTTTCACAAGTGTGGATGAGCTCAGTGACCGTCAGCTAAACCCTGAAAGCTTTGGGGTTTTGAGACTATGGCACAAACTACCGTTTGCCCGCCAGTATCCATCCTCCCTTCTATTTTTACTAGGGGTGCATAACATCACCTGCCTTGAAGGGTAGCCTTGTGATTAACCGTTGGCCAATGAGATGTAAGCAGATCTGAGGCTTCTTCTAAAAAGAAAATTAAAAAACTAGGAGGGAGCTTTTGCCTTCTCTCACTTTCCCCTGAGTCTGGTGACATTCACACCTCTGGGAGTCATTTTGGGACCACGAGGTGACCCTGAGAGAGGAAGTCACATGCTAAGGATGGAGGAGCAGAAACGGAGAAGCCTGAGTCCTTAGAGGGACCATACAGCCACCATACCAATTCTGGAGTGCCTACCTCTGGACTTCTTCAATGTGAGAAAAATTAACTTCTGTCTTCCTTAAGTCACTGTTCATTGGGGTTTTTCTTTTATAGCCCACTGAAATGGATCCTAGTTGATTCAGAGATGGTCTTCTACTTACTCTGATTGAAAGTAAATGACATCCATGGGCTGCTTTTCTCCTGGAACTTTCTGCTTCCTGTCCCTAAACAGTGGCCTGGGAAGAAAAGTCAATTAAAGTTCACGTTGCTGATGTCCCTGCTTGTCCTCCCTACGCCGGGAAGTTAATCATTGTCAAGCCTCAAGGTTCCCCAAAAGGGACTGTGATGCCCAGCCAGTGTCCTTGGGTAGAAAGTCTAGAACAATGGTTCCTAAAGCATTGTCTGCAGATCAAGAGCAGCGGTACCTAGAAACTTCTTAGAATTGCAAATTAGCATGCCTTACCTCAGACCTGCATCAGAAGTTCTGAGGGTGGGCCCAGCAATCTGTATTGTATCCAGCCCTCAGATGATTCTGAGGCATGCTAAAGTCTGAGAACCACTGGGTACCCAAGAGGAATTGCTCATACCACCCAGAGCAAAGAGCGTCATCAGAAATAACCAAGGTTGAAGGCATTCTTTTATGGGGCTTGGGACAAAAGAGAGCTGGAAGAGTTGACTAGTCGGGAGGAATGGATAGAGGAGACAGGATTTAACAGGTGCTCATCTGAACTAAGTCTTTGGTTGGTCTTCACAGTTGCCAAGAAATTCAAGACTGAGATGGAATTCAAGGCTTTCCATTTACTTTTGGTTCTCTTTGCTTGTTGAGTGTGACCTCTCTCTGCGAGTGAAACATATAGAACCTCAATATATCACGGTCACACCAGTAAGAATATTTTTCTAAGCACTAGGGAAGTCATCTTTGTGAGCGGTCGGCATAGTCTGACACACAAGGAGACTGATTTTCAACCTTCAAGGGTAGGTTCCATTTTGGAAGCAGCTCAAGATATCTGCCAGGTAAGTCATATGACATAGCCTGATCATTTCCCTTAGGAGTGGAAGACGAGGTGGACCTGGAGAGGAAAGAGCAGGGGTGATCTCAGGCAGCCTCCCAGCTGGGGAGCACCCGCACCGGATACCTAGGAGCTTTCGGCGAGTGGTCTAGCTGCCTGTAGGGATCCCGTGCAGTTGGGCTGGGATTCATCTTTCCGTTGATTTGACTTCCCCAGAGTGGCCCACCTGAACACCGAAGGGAGCTGGCTCTGCAACTGCTGTAGACCTCAGGCCTGCGGTGGTAGGCATTTATTTCAGGACTTTGTAACCCTAACGTTCAATCTAGAAATTCTCCAGATGTAGGAGCCTGACCTCCCCAAGGTTAAATTTCCAGCCTCATTGCAGCTAGAACACAGTCAATCTGATGGACTCATGTGAGACTTTGATTCAGAAGTGAGCAAGTGGAAGAAAGGGGCTGCACGTGGAATTGGGCTTGCTGGTGACAAAGACAGCCAAGCTATTTGCTTTCAAAAGTGGTTAATTGTGAGGTTGGGTCCCTGGCACAGAAGAGACATCCCTGAACTGGTAGCAGCAGCAGTCAACAGCTTTGCCTCGGTTCCATGACATGATAAGGCTTGAGACACCTTTTCTGGTTTCTCCAGCCTCAAAAGAATTCTATGAGCTGCCTAATATCCTCTTTTCTAAACTTACTTTCTGATTCATCAGCCAAAATGATCTTCTATAGCTAGCAACTAAAAATTCTAATATAAATATGGGCATTGGAAGTTGTGGAAAATCAATAGAACCTCAAGGAAATGGGGGTTACCTGGAATTGGTTATCTGGTCTGGCAGGGGCCGATGACTCGGAATGTCCAGAAGAATTAGGGGAGCCTGTGGTTACCTGTGGAATGAAACGTTCGCTGCAGGCAGGCTTTGGGGATAGCCAGTGGCCACTCTCATAAAACAATATAAAGGCCATGAAGCAACAAAGACTATGAGGTGAGCTGCTTCCATTTCTAGGAACCCAGAACATCCAAGTGACCTCGATTCCACTCAGGTTGCATGATCCTTGCAGGTCCTTTCGAGGTCAGGACTTTACTCTTCCAAGTCCATTCTAAGGTCACTCAGGCCCATTCTCATACCTCTCCCTTGGACTCGAAAAGGCTACAGGACCTTATAGACTGGATTACTCTGGGGGATCAGATTTCCTCCCCTTCCACCTCCTCTCCTCCCTGCCCCCCACTTCTGCCAAGTTACAGCCACCAGGAAAAAATGATAAGACATTTATTGAATCATCTATAGCAGTTTGACATTCTTAAAATCCCGGACAAGGTTGTGAGCACAGCGGTAGCAGTGAGGTCTGTGGGGCTTATCTTTATTGTGGGAGATGAGACCCAGGTGGGCCCGGCTCCCACAGCGAGCCTGGACCACGTCTGGGATGCCAGGGGCGTCCCCACTCCAGCCCTCACAGGGGCAAAGCTACAGAACAGACATAAGACAAGACACACATGGCCAAGCACAGACACATCCCAGGACATTGAGTTCAGGAAAAGGAGAAAAATGAGCACACAGCCCTTGAGGGATGTCCCAGATTCTTGAAGGATTCCCACGGGGGTGGCATGGAAACACTAACATCACCCACATGGAAGTCTCCTCATTCTATCCGAAGAACAAACGCCCAACTAATGGGAATAAACCTGGACTTCTGTGTCCATCAGAGCCCACTGGCCTCCCCCTCCACCCCCCAGTGCTGGTGGTTTTGCAAATGGGGCAAAGGTTAACCCAGGAGGGCTCAAAGCAGTTGACAAACAGCATGGGGTCCCCCTTTCAGAGGTCTTCACCCCAGTAAACAGCTCACACCTGTGTAGTTTCCAAAGCCCTTCCATATGCAAGGGCATCTCACCTCAACCTTGCCCCTGACCCGTGGGCCAGACTGAAAATCACGTCCACCCATTTCTCAGATTAGGAAGCAGAGGCCCAGAGAGTGCCTGTGCCTTGGAGCACAGAGCAGGTGGTCAAGTGAGGCTAGAACGCAGGTCTCCCCTCACCACACCGACTCCACTGTCCCTCCTGCAGTCTGGAGTCCCGACAACCTCCGTAACCAGAGCCCTTCTCCTGCGCAAGGCTGAATATTTTCTGGTCGGAAGCTTTATTGGGTGTCTTGTTCTGGCTCACGTGCAGGGGGGCACATATTGGCAGGCCATTTCCCCATTCAGGTTTGTGAAGCATCCTGGGTCCCCAGATGGTGCAGCACTGTGCTAAGCCCACCTGTCTGTGTCTTCTCATCAGTCCGATGGGGAGGTTTGACCTGCAGATCTCCAAGTTTCCTCCCAGCTCTAGTACTTTGTGAGTTTCCCCAAAGATACATGAAGGAGTCCAGGCCAAACAACAGGTCAGTGGCAAAACTGGAAGACGCCCAGGTCCCCTGCTCCCTGCTCAGGGCTCTTCCAGACGCATCCATGGTCACTGGGCCCAAGTAGGAACTTATGATGACAAAGCGCTCCCTGCTTTCACTCTGAAGTGGCCTTGAGTGGATCAAGGGTACTCACAGAATTACAAAGAAGCCTCTTGTAGCTTTCCTTCCGGGAAGGGAGAGGGTCAGATGAAGGAGGTGGGTGATAACGGACTTGAGGGTACTTCAAGGCTCGGGCCCCAGCTCCAGCTCTCTGGCCCTATGCCCTAGAGAAGCCGGTGCAGGGAGGGGTGTGGGTTAGAGAAGGAATCACTGCAGGCCCCTGGATATGCCAAGGAGGGTCACGGAGCTGCCCACTGAGACAGAGAACATGGCCTGGCCTCAGGCATGGTGGGAAGTCATGAAGTCTGTCGTGCTGGGGACCGCCAGAGAGCCCCTGAACCCCGATTCCCACACTCTGACCCCTCACGGTTTCCCTGACAGGCTCAGCATCTTTGACTTGGAGTCCCATTTCCCCCAGGGCTAGAGTCTCTCTCTTGATACTGCTTGACAGCACAGTCATGACAGGATGAGAGATTTCTTCATCCCAAGGAACACTCTGCCTCCCCTGGGTGAGTTCTGTCCCTTGGGATTGCATAGCACAAAAACAACCCCTTTCTAGAGACACGGAGTCAGATAACTCTGCTCCTCTCCAGCCCAACCGTTCCCAAGGCCCTTCGGCCCCTCCTCACTCAGCATGATTTCCTACCTGTTCCTGGTCCAGGTGAATACTGCAATCCTTGCCTGAAGCCCATTCCCAGGAGATGGCTGATGTCTAGACGAGAATCTCCGAGATACAGTGGGCTATAAAAGCTAGCTAGTCTTATTGCCCATTTTACAGGTTTGAAAAAGCAGGTCAGAGAGGGAAGGGTGGTACCCAGACCTTATACTGTCCCCCCACTGCCTGTGACCCTGAAGAACAGCTGCCTGACCTCCTGGAGCATTCAAAATACATCGGGCGCATCTGCTCACAAGGCTGGCAATAGTTTGTTCAGAGACAAAAAGCAACCAACAGGAACCTGGAACCTCTGCGAGGATGCAGGCCCACAGCTCAGGGGGCAGCACGGCATGGGGATTCGGGGTAGATTTTGCTTTCGCTATTTTGTGATGATATATGTATAAGATCAAACCCTCTTCTTCCACAGTGAAGCAGACCTGCTGGTGGGGGCGAGGATGAAGAAACAGGGTCCAAACTCAGGGTACCGCTCCTAGGATCTGGGGGTAGCCATTGCCCACCCAGACGTGGCACCCTGCCCCAGCCGGGACACAGCTGGGTCTGCATGTCATGCCCTGTCCAGCTGTCCCTGGCCTGAGCCTTCCCTCTCACTGTGGTGTCCAAATGGAAGAGACAGATGTCCCATTTCTAAGAAAGGGAGAGTACACAGCATCCAACCTCCCTCCACTCATACACAAACACAGACGTTTCAGAACCGCAGACGATACACATAACAATGATGTGTGCCCTTTTACCCGCCCTGGCTTTGAACTGGAGAATTACTGAAGCACAGAGCCTGGAGAAGCACTAGAAGTCGCCTCATGTCACGAATGGGGAAACTGAGGCCCAGAACAGGGATCACTGTGTCCACTATCTCAGCAGTCTGAGCCCAGCTGGGGCAGACTGTGTGTCTCTGAATCCAAGCCTGTGAGTCCTTCCAAGCAACTCAGGTCTCCCAACAGACACCCCCTCAGGTAACACATGTGGCTCCCAGACAGAGGGAAGGAGATCATGAGGCAGGTAGGTGTAGGGCGGGAAGGCCGCCACACACTCCGTGGCCAGCCTGAGCCGCCGTGTGTGCCTGGAGCAGGGAAAGCAGGCCCTGTCCTCCTCTGGCTTAGCCAAGACCCAGGGTCCACAGTGCTTCACCGGACATGGGGCTTATCTGTAAACCAAGCACTAGGCCCTTCTCCAGCCACTTCGAAGGCCTCTCCAGGAACACGTCCCTTCGTCCCCTGGGCCTCTTCCTCTCTATAAAACCAAGCAGAGCAACATTGCCCATCCTCCCAAACTCTCCAAGTGTTCCAGAACGTGCCCGTGAAACAAGCCCACACACACACTCGGACAGAACCACCACAAGCTGACACAAACGAGGCGGGCCCCGCACAGGGGCCACTGCATTCTAGCACTTTCCTCCACCTGTCCTGAACCTGGTTCTGCCCCAGTGTAAATTCTTAGGGTGTGGTCTGGTAACTTGTGGCTGGGCAGCCAGGACAGGAGTTTGGGTGCAGCCACTCCTCCCATCAGCAGCCCCTGCTAACAAGCATGGCAGGTGTGGCTTCCCCTCCCAAACCCTAGGACACCCTGGCATCCGTGCTGACTCCATGTCTAAAGCGCACAGAGGGAAGTCTTTGCAGAGGTCTCCGATTTCATTAGCTGAGCCCAAGCCAGAGAAAGCTGGCGACGGAGGCTCCTCGTGGTCCGGGGCGGTGGGGGGGCGATGAAGGGGAGCCCTGGGCCCTGGGCACATGGAGGTGTAAGGTGCTTCGCGATTCGCTGATATCACAGAAAGGTGGCTGGTTCATCCCAGTCATGGCTTTGACTTCAAGGGGAACTGGGAAGGCAGAGGGCTTAGGGGCTCTATATGGTGAGTGTAGTTGGGGAAGAGTTTCTCTGAGGCATCCATCTCTCAGTGTTCTGCAACTGATGCCTGGGGACAGGAGGCACAGAAGGGAAGCTACCAGATGAACCCCCACCTACCTTGAGTCAGGGGTAAACTAATGGAGGTGGTGAAGGTCTTCTTCCACGGGTCCCTCCAAACTCTTTCCATCTCCATTACAATCACATCCACTTTTCTGGCTCCTGGCAATTTTTCTTGGGCCAAATGAAAAGCACCAGAACTTTCTCTGGCCTTAGCCCCACATCCAAACTGAAGACTCTGACTGGAAGAGCCCTGGAGCTTTCCCACTGTCTGATACCCAGGAACTGGGCACCTGGATACCAAGATGTTGGGTGAGCATGGGTCTCGCCTGCACCGAAAAGCACTCCACGCTGGACCTCTGGCAGCCTCGGGGACTGGGCCAGGCCTGAAAAGAGCCACGGGGTGGCGAGCAGACTCAAAGAGTCCATACCGAGAGTCAGACACTGCAGGGGGGCTGTCAGGCAGGGCCCACCCCGAATCCACCAAAGCAAGGTCACCAGCCTCAGCTCACAAGGCCTCCCACACAGGGTCAGGCGATCACTGAGGCTGGTGGGGACGGGGTCGGGTGGAGCTGGGGACCTGCCTGAGGTGAGCAGGGACACAAGGTAGAGGGGGAGGGATGGGACGACTTTCCCAAAATTAAGGAGTATTTACATGTCTGGGGTCAACGCCCAGGGGCCCACGGTGGGCGGGGCCAGCGCCAAAACGGGGAGGGGAAATACCCGTCTGCGCCCCGCATCCTTCTCCCACCTCGGGGAGCTGGGCGGCCAGCCCGAAGGGAGAGAAGAGGCACAGCACGCGTGGGCCGGCGCCCACCCACCCGAGCCCCAGCCGCTGTTCCGAGGAGAGGAGGGGGCAGGGTGGGCTCAGGTGGCCAGGTTGTCGGCTGGGAGGCCAGACATGCGGATCTGGGAGCTGCTTTTGCTCAGGATGGAGAGCTGGGTGCCCCCGTTCACCCCGCTGCTGGCCAGGGACGGGTGCCGGTGCTTGAAGTCCATGGTGAAGTAGCGGTTCACCTTCCAGCTCCGCCACTTCCGCTTGATCTCCGCCTGCACCTGCGGGGGGCAACTCGGGCGGTCACTTCTGGGCAGACACCCTCCCACACCTCACCTGCCCGCCTGCCGGCCCTGGGGCCCCTCCCAGGCGGGCACTCCCATTAACGGCGGCTGCAGATGAGGATCGCCTGGAGAGCCTTAAAAACCCAGATGCCCAGACCATATCCAATCTCTGGGGTGGGGCACCCATATGTTTTAAAGCTTCCCAGGGGATTCCAATACGCCGTTAGGGTTGAGGATCACTAAATAAAGCACCCTTCTGGGCCAAGACCCCCGTGTTGCTCTTAGCATGGTGCGCGCAGGGCATGCCCAGTTTCAGCGTCCACGTACCCACCCCCTTCGCCAGCACTTTTGTGCGGTGCAGGCACCCCCCACCTCCAGTTCCGGCTCCCACTTCCACCGTCGGTCCTGACAAGCTGCTTGTACTCCGACTTCTTGTGTCTCCCAGCCACTCCCTGCAGGGCCCTGTCTGCCTCTCCGTATCTACCCTTATCTGACCCTTCTGTAGGTGGTCTGAGCTAATCTTCTTATTTCTCAGATGCAAAAAGAGGAGGAAGCCTGCCGCGGTCACCCAGCCAAGGCCCAAGCACTTGGTGCAATGGCTTCTGCCCGCTCTCCAAAGCCATCCGCCCATTCAGCCCCCATCCCCACCTCAGCATCTCTGTTCCGCACTCTGCTCGAAAGCCTCACCCTAACAGGCCTGGAAATGGAGCCTTGCTAGAAGGTTCCAAGCCGCTCCCCAGGGTCCCTCAAGTCCCGCTCTTACAGGGGATGGGTTTGGGCAGGCAGGCCGGCCTGCTGGGGGCAGGGCTGAACTTTGGATAGCTCCCCACTCAGCACCCCTGCCCATCACCAGCCTCAGAAACTGTATGTACCATTTCCTGTGCTTTGTCCTTCCTCACTTTCGGTTCGCCCTGACTAAGGTGTGTCTTATGGTGAGAGCCCTCCCAGGTGGGTGTGCACGCAACAGTTGGTGCCTTTATGGAGGGAGCTCGGCTCTGGAGGCTGGGCCTCAGCTGCACAGCAGGCAAAGCGGGAGAGAATCTGGCACAGGGTGGAGGCCGTCAGGAGACGCCGGCACAGCTGCCGGCCCCTCCTGTAGGTGCTGGGAAACTGGCAGGGTCCAGGTCGGGAGGATCAGCCCTGTGCGCCCAGCAGGCCACAGCCCTGTCTGCTTCCCAGCAAGCTGTACCTCCACTGCTAAGAAGGCCAGGATCTTACCTCCCCATTCAGAAAACAGTAGAGAACAGCCACCACAAAGCCCTAGGGAGAGAAGACAAACAAAACCTGAGAATGCCAGCAAGGAGCCCTCCACCCGGGGTGTGTGGGAGGCCGCAGGAGCAGGGAGTGACACCAGGAAGCAGAAAACTAAGATGATCTGAATGCAGGCACCTGCCTGGGCATCCGCGGTAAGATGGGAAAAGTTCCGTTCCATCAGGATGGCCACACCCATGAAGCCAAGTGGCTGGCGGGGGCGTTCCCTCCCACTGACAACCCTGGCTTTGGATCTCACATTCCCTTGGTCAAATCCTTCCCATTCCCAAGGGCCAGCTCTAACCCACGTTCTAGAGGAGGCCTTCCCTGCACGCCCCAGAGTGTCCTCTGGGCTCCCCAGCCAGCCCGCAGGCCCCCTGAGGGCAGCAGTCCTACAGGACAGAGCAGTCCTGTCTGTGTCCACCACCACCTCCCCACTCCACCCTCCCGCGGCCAGACACCCTCGTACGCAGAACACACAGAACACCACAGAAGTGCCTGGGGCAGAGTAGGTGCTCGGCTCTTCTACACACATTCTTGACTTATATTCTGTGCATTCAGAATTCTTGTGCTGAGACAGGAACCCCAGGCTCTGACTCCCAGGCTGGGGCTTCGTCAACAAACCTCCCAGCCTTCCCAGGCTAAGAACCCGAACAGGTAAAATGGCTTTGAATTAAAATGGGGCAAGGGAGAGAGTCCGGTCAGATACACAGAATAACTTTGCGACCATCGAGGTCAAATACTCCTCTAAACAGCTGGGCTAGGGAGAGGCGCTCTATCCTGGGGACTTTCAAGGGAGCCACCCACCGCCTTCACTGCCCCACTCATGCGCCCACCTGTTCATTACTCACTACGCATCCTCGCACTGACTCACTCACCCCTTCCCTCACTCATTTACAGCCCCGTTTACTGATTCCTTCATGCACGGACTTACTAGTCTCTGGCTCTCTCATTCCCTGGATCACTTATTTACATATCTGTTTGCTCATCCCCCGTTCAGCTCATTCAGCTCCCTGTGACCAGACCCTGTGCTGGGGATCTGTCTTACTTGGGTAAGACAAAGCTCCAGCACTCACGGGGTGCACGTTCTACAGGCTGCAGTCAGAGAGGTCTCTTGAGGCCACTCTGCCCACCCCCGGGGCCGATGGTGAGGGGCGGGGAGCTGCCGCCTTTGATTGCCCAAGGGAGGCCTGGCTCAGGACACCCAGACGCAGCAGCAACAAGAAAATAACAGCGTGTCTTCTCGTGGGAGTCTAGAGGGTGGACAGTAGAAAGGGCTCTCCCAGCTCCCTTCTAATCTAGTCCTATTATTCCAGAGGTGGAACCTAGAATAGGTTAAAGACGTAGAACACCACCAAGGTAGAGGCCAGGGCCCTGGCTCCCCATGAGTCCTGCCCTCCACACACACCACACCTACCTGGAAGGAGCCCAGCCCCAGCTCAAACACAAGTCTCTCCCTCTTGCTGACGTCCTCTGGGGAGAAAGCAAAGACCGTGTAGTGGATTCCAAATAGTGGGATGAGCAGCAGGGTGGACCGGGCGAGCCGTCTGTGGGGAAAGAGCAAAACCTCTGCTCCGGGAGCTGCCAGGGCTTGGGGCCAGAGCCATGCAGGGCAGAGAAGCCCAGTCCCAGCCCCTACTCTCCCCCGGAGCTGGGGCCCCTATCCACAGGCTCCCTCAGGATTCTCTCCCGGTGCGTGGGGCCTGGGGGAGATGGCAGCCAACAGAGCCCAGGCTTCCAGAGCTCCCTGGGAAGTGCTGGGGAGACAACCCCCTGTCTGCAGGGCACCCATCCCTCTAGGCCATGCCGGTATCCTGTACAACCACTAAACATGCACATGTGAGTGTGTGATTTACACAGACCCTTTTTGGGAGGTGCGAAACCTCTGGGAAAAGTGAAGTCAGGGCAAAACCCTGGGATGGGATTTGGAAGGACAACACGAGGTGTCCTCAAGCAAAACAAGCATTCTCCTGCTCTGAAGAGCAGCTCCCTGTGCCTGGAAAGAGCAGCCCCTAGGGAACCACAGAGACCGTCGGCTTTCCTGAGTCTGGGGCTAGCCAGGCATGCTCGTGGAGAGGGACGGAGAGGCGCTGATGACGGGGAGGCGGGTGGGGAACACTGGGTAGACCACAGAAGGAGAGACATGGGAGGGGTCCTAGGAAGGATTTACTGACTCCGAGCATAAACAGGAGGAACCTGCCACCTGGGAAACTGAGCTGGGGGAGCAAAGGCTGTCTGCTCAGGTGGGAGTAGAACGGGCAAGGGAGAAACGGCCCAAGGGACCTCAGTACTCTCTGAGGCCAGCTCTTCTGAGGTTCCTCTGACTGCAACTGGCTCCTGGGCCCAGTGGGGAGGGGCTCTTGTCTGAGAGGAGGGGGTACAGAAGCCACGGGAAAACATCAAGAGTAGGCATGGCGACGTGCTCTTTGTGGGTCCTGCTCCGGGGGAAGGGTGGCTCCCAGAGGGTCTCCAAAAGGGGGGACCCCGTCTCTGCCCACCCCAGCAGACTGGCTCCCTTTGGATCTCCTGGAAGAGCCAGCCCCGCCTGACAGGTGCAGTCCGCCCCCTGGGCCCTCCTAGCAGAGCTCAGCCCACCAGGGTGGGCAGCGGGGTACGGGGGTGGCCGTTTGACTTGCGGCAGTCACGCCGTGTGCCCCTCCCTCCCTCTTTCCCATCCCAGCCTTTCTGGGAGAGAATGTTCTACTGAATGTGGGGCCTCCGGATTTCAGGAGAAGTAGAATCCATGGAGTCTGAGTGATGCCCTTGGCTGACCAGCATCTACCAAGAAGGAAAGGATGGGGAAGGGGAAGAAAGAAAAGCAGGGGAGGGGACACAGCGGAAGGGGAAGGAATAGCCTGGGGAGACCTTCAGGTGGACCAAGGCTCAGTCCTGGAAGGAAACAGCCCCTCGAGTGCCCAGTGCCCACCAATCCTCCCCGTGCTCACTGACTGCCCATTCTACAGGACCTGGGGGTGCCTGGACCAGAGCGGGCGCCAACAGGATCTGAGGGGCTCCCACTCAGAGCCCAGCTGAGTTTGGGAGTGGTCTAGCCTCTCATGTGTCTGTCCTCTCTCGGATGTGGCTCTGTGAAGGCAGGCACGGGACCTCACTTAACTGTCATCTGCCCTGGCCAGCACACGCCCTGCACAGGGCTCACACTCGGAAAGTGCGTGTCCATGAAGGGATGACCACCCGGGCCCGGGATGAACCCCTGGGAGCCCTTGACACTGAGCATGACCTGGGAGCCCTGCTCATGCTCATCTCCAGGCACCCAGAGGGCAGCGAGAAGTGCTGGCTGGAGAATGAAAGTCCAAAAGGAAGAGGACAGTGGCCTGGAAACGCAGGCGTGTGGACATCTTGCGGGTGCCTCTGTGACCCTGCCTAAAGGGGTTACTTTAAAAGAGCAGCTTAACTCAAGAAGCTGAGGAGGGAAGGCAGCCCTGGGATGTGCCGCGGTCCCTGCCTTCTTGCCTCCTCTCCCCAGAATGGATCTGTTTCCAGGGATCTGCCCCTGACGTTTGAAAAGTGCCCTGGAAACCGAAAGGCCAAACTTCTCCAGCTTCCGTGGTGGTGGCGGATGGGACGGGTTTGGTACGTGAGAAACACAACCTTTCAGGCCCTTCCCGGCCCCAGGCAGATGTGGCGAATGCAGCAGGGCATCCCACAGTATAGTCCAAGGGCAACGCCTTCCCTCCCCTGTGGCCCCAGTGCAGCCCAGGAATAATCAGGGACTTCTACCAGGGACCCAGGGCACCCCCATGACTCCTTTTGGTAGATGGGACAGTGGAGGCAGGTGAGGAAGTCACTAGGTCTCAGAGTCCGAGGACCTCTGTCCTTCGGAGGCCTTGGGATGGGAACATATTGTGTGAACCTTGGAACCCCGCGTTGAGGAGTCACAGACTCAACGCTACGATCTGATTAACCCAGAGAGACTGCGGCACAGGGCCTTAGCCTCTGTCTTCCTGCCCCAAGGAGGCATCACCGGGCAGAAGAGGCCTAAAGAGTACAAAGAAGAGCTCCAACGGTCAGAGCCCCCCGAATTCCAGTGGGCTCCCCCACTTAAAGGGGTGTCCAAGTTGGAGCTGAGGCTCCAGCAAGAGATGCCCCAGGGACTAGTGCCTAGGACTCCCTGGGTTCAAATCCTCACCCTGCCAACCGTGTGGCCTTGGGCGAGTCATTTCACCTCTCTGCGCTTCAGTTTCCTCACCTGTAAAATGAGGATAATACAAGTACCCACCTAATAGGCTTGTGTGGGGGGTCAGCCACTCAGCACGTTCGGTGGGAGTGAGGTGCGTGGGGTGAGGGTCCCGCCCCCTGCAGGAGGACAGCCTAAATGAACTCAAGCTCAAGGCCCTTAGAAATAATCTGGCAGTTGCAAAGACTGAAACCCAGAGACGTGGGGATTTGCGGAAGACCACACATCACGACAGCGGCAGTGGCAGAGGCTTCAAAGCTGCTTCCTGCTCTGCACCGGCCGCGCCCCACCTGCTCCACAGTGGACACAGCCCCATGCCCGCAACCTCCCCTCCTGCCCCAGGCCACGAGGTTGCAGAGAACTCACAGGACACACAGATGTCAACATGCAACAGCTGGGAAAGGGCTTGGGGCTGGAGGCACAGGCTCGCTCCCTGCTCTCCTCCAGCCTGGGCGGACGCAAGCTCTGGGCGGTGGCAGCAGGAGCATGCGTCCCCCTCCCGTCCAGAGCGCCCGGCCGCAGCCACGCCACGCACACTTACAGAGTAATGGTGGACAGTTCTGACATCTTGCAAGGGTGCTGCTGAGCCCGCTGTGGCCTGCAGTAGCATTTCTGCACGCAGCTGCTGGGTGTGACAAGATGCGCGTTACTGTCAGCTGCGGGCACTGGGCAACGAGGAACTGAGGTGGGACTTAGGGCGACACAGCTCACAGGGCGGGCAGAGAGGCCCAGGGTGTAGAGACAGACAGGGCCGGGGCGTCACGTGGAGGAGAAGGAGGAAGCCAAGGGCTGAGACGTGGTCCGCTCTGGACGCAGAAATACACACCTCTACATATATACGTGTGTGCACGGACGCACAGGCACACGCGAGCCCTCACACTGGGAAACCGACAGGTGGTGGGGTTCGGGAGGGAGGGAACACGTGTGTTTGGAAGGTGGGGCCTGACTGGGGCTCACGCAGGGGACCAGGAACTGTCTCCAGAGTCAGCTCCAGGCACAGAGCATGGCCTTGACGGAGATCCCTCAGCAAGATGGGCAGCTGGAAACTCACGCCATGGACCTCACGCCGGCCCAGCCCTGGAATCAGGCCATTTCTGTACCTGCTTGTGAGAACCAGCTGGAGCACCCACTGGTCCTCCCCCCACCCTCCCCTCCCGCACCTTCCTCTGACTGAGCCCCCGGGTACCTCAGTGTGGGCCTAAGGGGAGCAGAGGTAGGATGGATGGAGCAGACCCATGAAACACGACACATCCACCATGTAAGTTAAAATTCAGTGAAAAATCCACTTCTTGGGTTGCCTGAGCCACACTACTAGGGCTCAACAGCCACAGGCAGCAGTGGCTCCTGGGCCGGACAGCACGGGTCTGGGGCATTTCCAACACTGCCGAGAGTTCCACTGCACAGTGCTGGCTGGACTTCTCGATAAAAGTTCAGAGGGCAGGGGCTGAAGGCTGAGAGAGAACCTTTCGGGCTCTGCCCCGCTGCCTGCGGAAACGAGTCACCTTAAGGAGACACCCACAGGTGGGCCCAGGATGCCCGTCCAGCTCTACCCGGCACTGGGCGAGGCACAGAGCTCTGCCTCCTCAGAGAGGTCTCAGGCTCAATTTCCACCTGCTTGTGCTTGGGTCGGCACAACTCATTTGTTTCCATCTCTGACAAACATGGAAGAAATGGAGTAAGAGCTGTGTCATCTCGTCAGACTGCAGAAGAGGTGCCCATTTCACACCCCCTCCTCAGGCACCGTGTGGCGGAGCTCCTAGTAGCTGCTGGCGAACTGATCAACCTGAGGGGGTCGGATGCAAATAAGAACAGATACGCACAAAAAGGCCAGACCTTTGGCATTCATGGATTCATAATTTGTGATTCCCACTCTTTTAAGAGTAAGTCTGAAGGTCCTTGACATGTAGTGACACGTCATTTTGCTGAGGCGAACATGTGAATCACACACTTCAAAGATGGGGCAAGCCGAGGTCCACCCAGCATCCTTGCCTCAGTTATGTCTGTGGTTCTCTCATTTAATTAACAACATGTTTCAATTCACACCAGACTGTGAGATGGGCACTAGTGAACCATCATACAGATGACGGATGTTATGATGCTCTGCTACCCAGACCAGCAGTATCAGTACCACCTGAGAGCTTCTTAGAAATGCAGAATTTCAGAGACTGGCTCAGACCTGCTGCCTCAGAATCTGCGTTTTAACAAAATCCCTAGGTGCTCCACCTGCAAATCAAAATTCCAGGAACACTGTTGTGAGGAAGTCATGTATTTGAGAAGTTTTTCATGTGCCTCAATGAATGTCAAAGGTCTGTTTTGTACACATACAAAGAGACAGATGGACACATACAAGTATGTTTTCCTCAATAATTAAAAGAGCTTAATTGGGTATTCAGGAATGGAAGCCATTCTAGTCTACAAATTTATTCTCTACCTTGCCCAGATTGAAAGGTTGACTACTCTCTCCTACAGCCAGTGGCCTGACCCCTCAACCTTGGCCTGGAAATCACAGAAATCAGGGTCCAGGAGCCCAAGAGCCCAAACCTCAGATGTCACTTCCTGCACACCCGAACTCTAAAGCTTCAGCTGTTCTCCTCTGAGACCCCCCTTCCCCAAACCTCCAATGACTGTTCAAAAGAATCCAGTGAAAAGAAACAAAAAGGAAAAGGGGTGGCAGAAAAGCCAGAGACAGGCATGAGAAAGAAAGACGTCAGAATCTCTGAAAAGTCACTTGTTAGTGAAAAACAGAAAAGAAATGCAATCAACAGGAAGAGAGAAACCTAGGCTGGCTGATCAGCTCAGTTCTCATTTGGATCCAAGGGAGGATAAGAAACTCAGACAAGGGTAGCGGACGGAGGCTGCTTGGAGAACCCCACAGCAAGTGCACGGCTCACACCCACATCTGCAAGTCAGGGAGCCCTGGCTCCCGGGCCTGACTCTGCCAAGGCTTTGCTGTGTGTCTGCAGGAAGGTCAAAGCCATTTCTAGCCCATCTATAATCCAGGGATGCAGCACATGGTTTCTTCTGACCCTGCTTTGGTCTCAAGCTAAACTCCACGAATGCTGCGGTGTCTTCTGCGTGCAAGGCTGCCTGGGCTGTAGCCCCAGGATGCTAGACAGAGAGCCCTGCAGGGGAACCCTTTGTGGGCAGCACCCCTGTCTATTTCACCCTGCTCCTAGCGGTCAGCATAGCATTGGACACTCGGCAGGCCCACAGAATGTTGTGACCTGAGCTAAACGTTCTCCATAGGGTCCCTCCTGGTACTAAGATGCTGTGTACCCACAGAGCCCCGGCCCAGTCCCCAGGGAGGCACTCCCCACCACACTGGTACGCCAGCCAGCAGCCCAGTTCAGCAGATCTTGGAGTTTCCCTGCCCACCCTCCTTCTCCCCCACCGCCCCCCCAATGAGGACCAGCCAGCCCTCAGTGCCCCTGGCCTGGCCTGGGGGGGTCAGGGCACCTGAGCTCAAAGCTTTGTTTGACCACTGACTTGCTGATTTTAGGTGTTGCCACTTTCCTTCTCTGGACTTCAGTTTCTCCACCTGCAAAATGGGGGCAAACATTCCCTACTGCCAATCCCTAACAGGAGCTGTCAGGATAGGGTGCTCCCAGACAAGGGAGAGAGTGCTTTGGAAGGAGAAGATAGAGCCCCATGTGAACTGGGAGCCTTAGGCTGTGGGCTGAGAGCTTCCCGGCTGCACTTCTGCCTAGACATGGAAAAGTCTGTCTTCAGAGGCGAACGTCATCCCTCCGACACTGGGTAGGTCACAGCCCTGCTGCGCTATACGCTATCGGGTTGGCCAAAAAGTTCGTTCGGGTAACATCTTACGGAAAAAACCTGAACAAACTTTTTGGCCAACCCAATACATCACGGTGTCTGTTCTCCTTCCTTTACCCCAAGGTGCCGTGGGGACCTGCTCTGTGGGATGCCTGAGGGAAATACAGATGGGGTTTCCCTCCCTGACCCCAGACCCAAGCGGCAGCTCCCAATGCCCATCTTGCAGCAGGGAGAGCACTGGGAATAAAGCCAGCTCCCTGCAGGGCCAGGCCTGAGATGCTCTCAGCACAATCAGTGTCTGCCCTGAAACCTCACCCTCCTGTTTCTCAACCAGTTGGCTTCTCACAGAGGTAAACTCTGGTCCCCGAGACAAGGCAGGCTAACCCTGACCCCAGAATGGGGCTGAGCCCAAACCCTCTGCCCCAAACCAAGTCGAGCCTAAGCGCAGGCTTAGCCCCGACCCAGGCCCACACTCCATGCCTGGCCACTGCCCAAGTCCTGAGCTCAGCCACTCCTACCAGCCAGTGAGAGAATGGAGGTGGCTCAGGGCCACTGTCTCGCTGCAGGAGCCCTAGCCCCCAACAGGTCCCTCTGCGGCTGGGTCGGGAGCGCCGTCTTGGTCTAGGGAGGAGGACAAACCCTTATCATCTGAGCAGCTGGGACCAACCAACAAGAAGGGGAGTGAATGCTGGTCTGAGGGCACAGGTAGGGGGTCCTCTCGGGCTTTCTTGGGGATGCCCAGGCTTAAATTTGTTCTGGAAACAGAGGAAAAACCTGGAAAGCTGTTGTGGGCAGATATGAAGGGATATCAGCCCAACACATAACTCTGTTGACCCAAGGGGACTCGGACGCAGCCCCGAAATCTCCCTCTCCTACCATGTCATGCCCCTTTTTTAATCCCCCCCATTGTCTACCCCTTTCCCCACCTGCAGCAGACACCTCCCAGCTCAAAGCACTCCAGGTGGGGCAGTTTTTTACAAGGCTGGAACCCACTGGGGCCTCTTCTTCCAGGAAGCCTTGTTTAACACTATCTTCTTGTCTGTAAGGTCAAGAAGTGCTGATGGTGCAGATGATGGTGGAAATGATGGTGCAGTCGAGTTTGAAGTCAAGGGTCTGCCTGCACTGTGGCTATGGCCTCACTCTTTCCTGCTGGATTCATCTAACTTCACTGATAACTAGTTCCCTTGGCTGTAAAATGGGGATTATGTTTAATCCAGATTTGCCGTGTGGGCATTAAACGTGCATGTACTGAATGGCAAGTGTTTTTAAATGCTCTGAAGTTCTTCGCGGCATGGCCACTTTGAATGTCCCTCACTTTCACCAGTAGGGTCTCCTGGACCCTGGAAACACTCAAGCATGATGCTGCATTTAATGGGATCAAGCTGATCCCTTGTCCTGTGTCAGCCCTCCCACCTGGCTTGCAGACCACATCCACCTGAGGTTTCATCTTTGGGGCTTGAGACGAGCACAAGTTTAGATTTCTCTCAAAAAAAAAATGCTGAGATTTGAGGGGGATTTTTTACACGATAAAAGTAAACCAGGGCTTCCCTGGTGGCGCAGTGGTTGAGAGTCCGCCTGCCAATGCAGGGGACACGGGTTCGTGCCCCGGTCCGGGAAGATCCTACATGCCGCGGAGCGGCTGGGCCCGTGAGCCATGGCCGCTGAGCCTGCGCGTCCGGAGCCTGTGCTCCGCAACGGGAGAGGCCACAAAGGTGAGAGGCCCACATACCGCCAAAAAAAAAAGAGTACACCAACTACAGCCATACCCCTGGGATATTGTGGGTTCAGTTCCAGACCACAGCAATAAAGCGAATACCGCAATAAAGCGAAATATTACAATAAAGCAACTCACATCAATTCTGTGATTTCCCAGTGCATATAAGGGTTATGTTTACACTGTCCTGTAGTCTGTTAAGTGTGCAATAGCATAATGTCTAAAAAAAAATGTACACACCTTAATTTGAAAACACTTCATTGCTAAAAAATGCTAATCCTCTGAGCCTTCAGTGAGTCGTAGTAGTAACAAAGATCACTGATCACAGATCACCACAACTATAATAATGAAGACGTTTGACATATTGCGAGAATTACCAAAATGTGATGCAGAGACATGAAGTGAGCAAATGCTATTGGAAAAATGGGGCTGACAGACTTGTTCAACACAAGGTTGTCACAAACCTTTAATTTGTAATAAAAGCGATATCTGTGAAGCACAGTAAAGTGAAGCGTGATAAAACGAGGCAAGCCTGCAGCTGGTTCTTTAAACGTTTGTACTTAAATGTATAAACCCTGTGCTAATTACAGATGGTTCTTACCTAGGCATTAGGAAGGCCTGACAAGACTCTACCGCTCCCAGTCTACAATTTACCTTGAAAACCCTGGCTCCACACTTCCCTCCCTCCAGACCCTGGGGTTCTTGCTGCCTGGGGAGGGATGTCCAAGCTGGTAAAGTATGTCTGGGGGTCAATAGAGGGTCCTTACTCAGGCTGCAGCTGAGCCACCATGTGTGACCCTGCACAGGCAGAGTGAGGGGAAGCTAGGAGAGGCCCCAGAGGAGAGGTGCCAGGGACCTCAGAAGAAGAAACAGATCCTACCAGGAAGCAAGGTGGGGCAGAAGCTGGGGGAACCATGGTTGCTTAGAGCTCAAAGGAGAGACAAGGCCGACTTTGCTACCCACCAGCTTCAGAGGCCCGAGATGACTGCTAGCGTGGGAACCAAGCCACCCTCAAGCAGGATAAGCAGGCCAGACGTAAGGACGTGGTTTCTGACACTGGACCAGAAAAGGTGAGGGGAGCGGTGGGGCCCTGTTTTGTGGCTCCTGGGGAAGAAGGCAGGAATGATCTCTCCGGGGCAGTTACTTGCAGACAGCTGGCCCTACCAGCCCATCAGGGCAGGGCCTCCAAGAGTTTATGACTTATGTGGATGAACAATTTTCAGCTACGTAACATACACATATAAGCAAAGGTAAACATTTGCCAAAACATGAAAAAATAAAGGGCAATAAATGGAGAGCCAAAAGAAGGAGGGGAGGGGCGGTCAATGTAATCATCCTACACGCGGGGAGAAGCAAGCCTGACAGAACCAGGCCCTAGGCTAATCCCTGCCCCCAGCGGAAGGGCTATCACAGGAGAGGTACCCAGGCTGAACAGAGACCAGGGGCAATCTCCACTGACCTGGGGAAGCCTCAAGGAGCCTGAGGGAAGGATCTGGCGCTGATCCCTGAGCAGTTCCTGCCTCTCCCTCTCTCCGGGAGCATGGCAGGGCAGAGGAGCCCTCTGCTGGAGTCTCTCTGCTGTTCCACTTGTCCACTGGGCAGCCCATCAAGGTTCTGAGCCCCAGGTTGCAGCCTCTGATGGAGGCCGGACCAGCCCCCTCTGGTGCCACGAGAGCACTTCAGCTCCTTCTAACCTGCTCTCCCCTTAAACTGAGGACGCAACACATATGGCTTCCACGCCAGAGACTGTCCTCAGATTCCCTGTGCCTAGGTGGCCCCTCCAGCCAATCACAGGGCACCAACCTGCCTCCCCGGGGCCGGAAGTGCCTCCACAGCACACACACCCAGATGGTCACGCTCCTGACCACAAAGCAAGAAGGGTGAGATGGAAGACGGATGCGGGAGAGGTGGGCAACTATATTTTAAAGGTACTTTAACCCAAAAGAATTCTTGCCAATGCCCGTGCGAGGGTACCCCGTCAGCGACACCCAGGCCTTCTCCTCCTGTGTCCTGTGTGCAGGGCCCATACAGCTGTTGGACTTGACCATGGCATTCACCTAATGGTACTTACAAGTAGATGCTGGACTCATTGCCTCCCATGTCTGGAGACTGAAGTTTCTGCACGAGGATGACAATGATGCCGACGAAGAGCACAAAGTTAACCTGAGAAGCAAAGAAAAACCAGGTGAAAATGGTTCTGAGCAAAGACTTTCCACACCCCGGCCTCTGCACTGTCTGTTATTCCCCCAGCAGGGCCCTCCTCCCGTCCAGTCAAGATCCCATCTAGGCTTAGAATCTTCAGATGGCAGCATGAACACTCATTCACCCCCCAGCCTCCCTCCATATCACTGAAATGACAGAAGAGAGAGATGAAGAAGAATTCCATAAGAGTACTGAGAAGTAGCAAAGATTATCATGAGTGAGCCAGAAAAGGGAGCAACTTCTGGAAAAGAAACAGCCAACAGTGTCAGGGTGATGGAAAAACTACAGTGCCAAGGAGAGAAGAGGCTATCGCTGAGGTGAGAGCTGTCCTCTGGAGAAACTCCAAGTCCAGAGTCACTGAATACGGAAAACCAGAATGGACAACCATATAAGCATTATTAATTAAAGGACTGCCTGGGAATAGCAATAACGTTTACCTTCAGACAAAAGCTCTCTAAACAAAGTGGGAAGCTGTGTGTATGGTGAGAAAGGAAGAGGGAGGGGAGCAAATGAAAAGAAACAAGGCGACTACGCAGCAACATCTGGCTGTAGCAAAGCAGCGCTCAAGGAGGAAACGGAGAGCCTAACACTAACTTAATAAAAAATAATAAATATTGAAAACAGAATAATTAACCATTCAAATCAAAATCTACGGAAAGAGTACCACAAATTTAAGTTATACAAGAAAGAAGTTAAAGATAAAAATTCACTGAAGAGGGCTTCCCTGGCGCAGTGGTTGAGAGTCCGCCTGCCGATGCAGGGGACACGGGTTCGTGCCCCGGTCTGGGAAGATCCCACATGCCGCGGAGCGGCTGGGCCCGTGAGCCATGGCCGCTGAGCCTGCGTGTCCGGAGCCTGCGCGTCCAGAGCCTGTGCTCCGCAACGGGAGAGGCCGCAGCGGTGAGAGGCCCGTGTACCGCAAAAAAAAAAAAAATTCATTAAAGAAATACAAAAAAAAAAGTAGACTTGATCGATAAAAATAGAATTTTTTGGTTTTGCTCTGCTCGTTTTCACAGATCAAGTAGAATGGTAAAGCCTCGTCCAGAGGGCAGGGTTCTGTCAGTCCTGCTTTCTACTGCAAGCTCAGTGTCTAATCAGTACCCGGGATTTAGCACAGTAAATACTGTTAACTGCACATGTTAGTCCAAAAGGAGAAAATGCAATTAAGCACATTTAGGGATGAGAAAGAGGACAACAGATGTACAGAATATTTTAAATCATCACAAGGAAAAAAAAATCAAACAAAATGGGAAAATATAAATTAATCAAATCAAATCAACATGTAGAAAATCAGAATAGAGCAATGACCTCAGGAGAAATTTAAAAAGTACTCAAAGACGTATGCATTAAAAGGCACCAGCCCAGATAATTTTACTGGCCAGTTTCAAAATACCTTTAGGGAAGATGTAATTTACATACTACTTCATTATTTAAAAGCAAATAAAAAGAAAACCTCCCAAATTACCTATGAGGCTAACAAAACCCTAGTACAAAACCTAGACAAGGACAGAAAGTGTGTGCGCGCACACACACCCACGCACACGCCTAAAACCGGAGAACTTACAAAGAACAAATGTAAAAACTATAAACAAAATATTAACAGATAGAATTTAGCAGTGCATTAAAAGAACAAACAGATCACGGCCATAAAGGTTTTATGTCAGGAATGCAAAAAAAATCTACTAATATTTGTTACATTAACAGATTAAAACAACGAACTACCTTTATCCCACATAAGATTGGTGAATAGTTCAATAATGGAAACATCAACAAAAACATAAGAAATAAGCACTTCCGCACTCTGCCTGTGGAGGGCAATTTGATATCCATGAAAATGTTAAATGTATACATCCTTTGTCCCAGAAATTCCACTCCTGGGATTTACTCTAAAGCATATTCACACATAACTCAAGAGTATACACAAATATATCCACCACAACATTGTTCATCATGAAGATAAACTGGAATATTATAAATGTCCATCACTAAGGGAATGATCAACTAATGTCTCCAAAACACATGTGATAAAATTCAACACCTATTCCTGACTTCTAAAAAATAAACACTAAAACAAGAAAAGAATAGAAACTTTCTTAATTCAGTGAAGGTAACTCCCCAAAACTATAGCAAACACCATCCTCAAAGAAACCAAGGAATAAACAGTATAAATATTGGAAATGAAAAGTAAAATGTATTTCCATTTATAGATCATGTAATTTTCCATGAGAACCAACTGAAAATGGATAAGAACCAATAAAAGAGCTTCAAAAGGTAACCAAGGAAAGAAAAAAATACACAAAAACTAATAGCTTCCCTAAGTCCCAGCACAAATACACCCACTAGAAAATATAACGAAAGAATGATTCCTAGACACAGGACGAGCACAAACGGAAAGACACCATAAAGGGAAACCTAACAAGACAACTAAAAAAAACTGTCAAAAATGACTCTATGAGAAAGACTGAATAAATGGAGAATCATGCCATATTCTTGGAAAGGAAGACTCAATAGTTTAAGAAAACCACTTCTCCAAATTTGTTTATAAATTCAATGGAGTTCCTATAAAAATCTCAACCAGCCTTTTTTTTGCAACTTGACAAATTTGCAACTTGACAAATTTGAAAGTCCATCTGAAAAAGTAAATGTGCGAGAAAATTTGGAAGGGGAAAAAAATAAGGAAGGGGATATGAGCACACCCGATATCAAAACATGCTGCCAGTTTACAGTAACCTGCCACAGGAAAAGCCAGATAGATTAGTTACATGGAGTAGGAAGTCTGGAACTAAATACAAGTAGAGTACATTGAGTGTTTACGATAAAGTGGCATTTGTACGTAATGGAGAAAGAAGGACCTATTCAATAAAAAGAACTGAGAGGGTGGATGTCCACCCATTGGGAAAAAAATAAGGTTAGCTATCATTTCAGATCAGACAGAGAAATAAAATTTCAGATAGATTAAAGGCATATGTGTAATAATGCAATCTATAAAATTGTTATAAAACGATTAAGAATACTTTTATATCTTAAGGTTGGGAAAGACTTCCATAAACAAGAAATAAGACTCAGTGCTTCCCTGGTGGCGCAGTGGTTGGGAGTCCGCCTGCCGATGCAGGGAACACGGGTTAGTGCCCTGGTCCGGGAAGATCCCACACGCCGCGGAGCGGCTGGGCCCGTGAGCCATGCGTGTCGGGAGCCTGTGCTCCGCAATGGGAGAGGCCACAACAGTGAGAGGTCCGTGTACCACAAAAAAAAAAAAAAAAAGAAAGAAAGAAGGCTCAGAATTCATGATGAGAAAGCCTGACGGTCTGACTATATAAAATTATGCAATCTTGGAAGTATACTTACAACATGTATAACAGATGAAGCATTACTATCTATCGAACAGTAAGAAAGATAACAACTGGACTAGAAAAATGAGCAAAGAATAGATAATAACCAGAATAAAAACAAATTGTCAATAAATATTTGAAAAAAATGCTCTGTTGCACTAGCAATATGGAGAAATGCACATTAAAACAATAAGCTACCATTATCTCCCACAAGGCTGTGCAAAAATTTAAATGATTGAAATTACAAGTGCAGACAATGATATGGGAATACCCTTTGTGACCCAGCAATTCTACTCTAGGGATTAATTCTAAAGAAATATTCACACGTTTTCAAAACTATGCACAGAACTGTTCCTAGTAGCATCTTCCATAATGAGGGAAAATGGGATAAAGATAAATGTCCAACACTCGCGGAAGAGCTAAATAACTTGTGCGTCCTTTTTGCAGAATATAACACAGCCACGGGAGGTTGGTTTGTGTGGTGACCTCTTTATTTCTCCTCCTCCCTTGCCTTCCAGCCCAGGCCTCTGTTTCTTCCCTGCTTCTTGTCCCAAGGACACTCACCATTATGGAGCCAACCACAGGGGCTTTGATCACCCACCACAGAGCCGTGTTGTCATTCATATCCCAGCAGCTGCAAGACAGACAGAAGGAAGAGAGATGATGCTTGCGGGCATCATCTCTCCTGGCTGGCTGGAAGGGATGCAAGGGCATCACCATCTCCTTCCAGCCAGCCCCTCCTGCAGCTCTGAGGAGGGGCTGGCTGGAAGGAGAGCTCTCAGGCGGGCTGCACACCCAAGCCCAGCCCTGGTTCAAGTGCCTTGGTCCTTCCCTCTGCTCCCCTGTCAAGGCAGGGACTGGAGCCCAGGAGTGAGGGCACCAGTGGGCTCCTGGGCAAAGGTCACGTTCCCCCTTCAGACCTAGGGCTCTGGGGGATGCGACCTCACCCTCGATATTCCTCCTCCCCTCCCTAAAAGGAGAACAGCCACTCAGAGTTGGGCCCAGAAGCAGAGCAGGACTCTGAAACCTTGCACATTCCCTCACTGAGTCCCGGCTGAGATGTGGCTGGGTGGGTCCACCCGCAGTGGGGTCAGAGCACAGTCACTGCCCAGGGCTGGGGGTGCAGCCATGCCCGGCATTGGATGGTTTGCCTGAGACAGTTCATGGGACATCAGGACAGCCGCTGACAACCATCTGTAAGAGCCTCCTTGGGGCTCCGGCCCTGGCTCTCGGGCAGGTACTCACCCTGTGTCATCGAAGTAGAGCCTCAGCACAGCCCACACGGACACACACACAGTTGGGGTCCCTGGAGAGCAAGAAAAGGAGCCCCGTGACAACTGGAAAACCAATAGGCCCAGTGTCCCCCTCAGACTTGGGGCTTCTGGGGGCCAATGAACCCCTCAGAGGTGGGGTCCCGACCCATGGGGCATGTCTCCCTCTCAGACCTGGAGTCCTGGGGATCCTAACTGTCCCTCACACCCAGGCCTCCTGGGGGTCCATGTCACTCCCAAACCCTGGGCTACCTCGCCTCTCAGGAGGACTCTTGAGCATATCCCCTCCATCAGACAGTGGGCTTCCTACGAGAAGAGCAAGAAAGCGTCCAAGAACCGGGAGTGTGCCGTCAGCTGCGAGGCAGGTCAGTGCCTCCCTCCTCTGACCTGACGCTCCCGGACGGCAGGACCAAGGACATCCCCGGCCATGAGGCCTGAACCTGTCTGGGAGACAGCCAGTGACCTACCCCAGCCAATGAGGATGTACCAGTAGAAGTATCTCCTCTCGGGGAAGAAGGTCTCCACCAGCAGCGTGAAGAGGTACAGGCCCTCAATGAACAGCCAGAAGTAGTTGGATACGACACAGTAGTGGAAGAAAACCATCACAGCCTTGCATTCCACCTGCAGGGAGAGCGAGGAGGGGGAGGGTGGCACGAGACCCCACCGAACCCTGAAAATCCAGCCCAGCAGGACCAGAGAGGATCCTGAGGGCCCTTCAGCTGAAGCATGCTCGGGTTTAGACACCCCGTGGGTCTGAAAGACTCAACATTCCTGGATTCAGAGTTTACAACTGCAGCATCCTGTGAGTCTGAGTCGAAGCTGCCATGGAGGCAGCTCTGCACAGGTCAGAAAACATGGAACCCCCTTTTCTCCCCAGGCTCATTCTCCCCGACCTTCCCGTCCGTCCCCAGTGTCCACAGGAGAGGCTAATAAGGAGGACCCTGCAGGAGCCTCCTTGGTAAAATAAAGGTTTCAGGCATCACATAGGTTAGGGGAACACCCCTGGCCCCCCGGAAATCTCATAGATCCCCCTCCAAGTGAGCCCTTTCAGGTCAAGGTCTTGTGCTCTGGGCTGTTCTTTCCATCCTGCCCCAACAAAGCCTATCTTCTCTGCTTATCTCCAAATGTATCAGAACTGGGGAGGTGGTCTGGAGGGAACCCCAGCCAATCAGCCCCTTGGCTCCATCTTGGGTTAAACGACCCGCGGCCAAGCCAGCCCTCTCTCTGAGCCTAGGCAAGCGGGACTTGACATTTCCACCCGACCCTCCTCCACTGCCCTGCCAAGGACACACAGAGGCCAAGGGACAGGAAGTGAAGTCCCGCTGGGGTCTCACTGGCTGCTAGTAACTGCAGGGTCATTCCTGGGTTTCCGTGTTCACTAGGGTCGATACCTTAACCTGCAGGAAAACACCTGGACGGCAGGGCGTCGCAGGGAGGGCCAGTCCTGGCAGGGCTCCGCGCACTCACAGTGGAGATGAAGCAGTGGTTGCCGTCCTGCTCAGCGTAGAGGATCCAGTCTTTGATGAAGACGGAGATGGCCCTCAGCATGAACGACGCAAAGAGGTTCATGTGGATGAAGTTTCGGGTGCAGTGCAGCTTCCTACACCAGTGGCCAGGGAAGCAAAAGGCTTTGAAGTAAGGAACTCCACAGCCTTCCGCCCTCCACCTCGGGGTCTGCTTTGGGCCAACTCCACGGCTTTGTCTCAAGGGGGTCCTCCACCTAGACCATCCCCTTCTTCCCACCTAGACTCTAAACCCTCGCTCACTCCCAGGCCCCTGCCACCTGGCCCCACTACCCTGTGACCTACTCCCTCCTGTGACCTCTCTTTATCTAGACCAGGAAGATAAAGTGAGGAACGTAGGTCTCCTGCCCAGGGTCTTCCTTGCTGTGTGGCCCTGGACAAGTCCGTTGCCCTCTCTGGGATCAAGTTTCCCATCTCTTATCCTAGGGGTGGGGGAAATGCCTTCCAAGGGACTTCCAGAGCTGACATCCAGGGAAGCAGTGGGAGGTGGGAGGGATGGAGCAAGGGCTCTGAGCTGGGGTGGGCTGCGCTCACTCGAATGCTGCCCAGGGTCTCACCGGAAACGACACAGGATGACCATGGCAGTGGTGAGGGTGACGAGGGACGTGCTGTAGCCAACCGTGTACAGGGCCTTCACCGACAGGTAGTAATAATCCTGGAGCAGAGCACAGGACACGCAGGGCTCCACGTGGGGCCTGCCCCCGGCCCCCACGGAACTGCATCCGATCTCCCAGGCACCCCCCAGCCACCTCCTCCCTCTGCAGGGTCCGCACTGTGCAAAAGCTGAGGGCTGGCAGAGTGCAGGAGCACTGACCAGCCAGATGGGGGCCCAGCCTCATCCTGGGGGAGGAGCCGGGAGGCCCCCTGCTGGGCCCCACATTAACCCTTCAATGGCTGGGCCACAGAAAGTCTGTGTCTCCTGAAAGAGTAGCTAGGGAGGTGGAGGACGCGGGTTGGGGGCCGGAGGAGCTCAAGCAGCAAACCAGTTGTTTCTCAGCCCAGAATGAGCGAATGAAAGTCCCGCCCTCTCATGCAGCAGGCCACGCAGCAGGTGCTCATGAGCGCTGCCTTGGGACAGGAGCTTCTGCACGTCCATCAGAAGTCCAGGCCTCTGGTAGACACACCCCTCCACCCACCTCCTCGGCCTCATCCCTCCACCTCCAGGTGAGAAGCAGACACTCACCTGGTCCCCGGTCTCAGACTCGTACTCATCAAACCCACAAGCGTCGAAATAATGAGGGAACGGCTCCGACCATCCATCCTCTGTGCAGTTCCGGCTCACCACCCTCATGCCTGCAGCAGAACAAAAACTCAGTAAGCCACAGAAGTGATTTAAAAGGGCTCCGAGATTCTTACTCGAAAATTACTTCTTAAGCGGGAATTCCTGGAAATCCACATGCCCATCGGAGAAGCATGGCAGCTGAAGGTTCATGAGATCCTCCACTGTCCAAGGGAAAGTAGTCATTGCTTTTCCCCTTATACAAAGGACGAGGAGGGTAGGAGGACAAGGTGCAAGCTGACCTCTAAACAAGGGGTGAGGGGACTAAGCCAGAACGAATCCAGCCTCCTTCCGCCTAGGGAAAGGCCTGAGCCCCTGCCCTGGGCCCTGGGTCGGCACTTGCCAAACTTCGGCGAGCAGAAGAATGACCTGGGATCACAAATGCAGATTCCAGGCCCGAAGATTCTGGCCCAGGAGTCACCTCAGGTGGTGGTGCAGCAGGAGTTCTTGTCACACCTGGAGCTCTAGGTGATGCCTTTACCGGGAGCTCTGGGCCTTCCAGCAGCTGCAATATCCCGTGTCAAGGGGACACGTGGCTTGCTTAATTAACAAGGACCAGACCTCCACTGACCTAGCATCAGATCTTATTAAGATACACATTTAGGTTTAGAAAAAAAGAGACTTTGCCTTTTCAGGTTTAGGGGTCTGTTTCCTGTCACTAATATACCTTAATTTTCTTTTGCTCAAGTTTAAAGGCCATTTTGCAGGACATCAGAGTGGGCAGGAGTCATTGGCTGGCTGCAGAGTGGAGTCCAGTCTGGTTTTCACCCCGCCTGGGTGCCTTCTGGCCTTTAATGATTGCTCATTTCACCTGCCCCGCTCCTGATTGTCTAAAGGTGAGCCATGGACGTCTGGGGGAGGGGAGAAGGCAGCAGCCACACCCTGCCTCCAGCCCAGCCCCTGAGTGTGGCCCCAGGCTGACCCCCCTTCCCAGACTGGCTTCCTGGGAGTTTACCTGGTATGTTAGGACACCTGGGGTTGGCTCTTCCTTTCAGGATTCAGGGGCCAGAAAGTCGTATACAAGAGACATCTGCATAAAAGAGGCTCCAACACCCACGTTGTTGGAAGAATCCCCCCCCCCCCCCCGCCCCGTGGCCAAGGCCACCTCTGGGGCACTCAGGAAGGGGGCAAGGGCAGAGGCCAAGAAAGGGGACCCCTACACTTTTCCAACCTCGTGTCCTGCTGGTTGAGTTGGAAGATCTAAGGCCAGTTCTTTTTTTTTGCGGTACGCGGGCCTCTCACTGCTGTGGCCTCTCCCACTGCGGAGCACAGGCTCCGGACGCGCAGGCCCAGTGGCCATGGCTCACGGGCCCAGCCGCTCCACGGCACATGGGATCCTCCCGGACCGGGGCACGAACCCGTGTGCCCTGCATCGGCAGGCGGACTTCTCAATCACTGTGCCACCAGGGAAGCCCAAGGCCAGTTCTTTTTAGCCAGGAGTCAGAAACGCACTTCCTGGGACTCTGGGAAGCAGCGGAGGGCGGGCTCTCCTGCCATAAAGAGAGCTCTGCCCAGAGCGGGAAGACTGGTCTCCATCGCTGCTCAGATTCTGAGTCTTATGACCCAGGACAAAAAGGACATCTGGCAGGCCCAGGGAGAGAAGGGCTCACTTCTGTCCCACAGTTTGATGCCAAATGGTTCCTTCTTCCAGCAAATCTGTTTCAGGCTGCTACTGGCAACCTCTTTCCAAGTCCCTCTGAACGTTTCTTTCAGAAAGTCTGCACGTCCTAGGGGACCACGGCCTTGGCCAAGCCCTTCCCTCCCCTGGGTCTCCTCTCTGCTTTGCCCACATCGGGGTGGTGGGAAGAGGAAAGGGAAGTCGCTTTGAAAAACATTTTTGTAAAAAAGTATCCTGGAGATACAAGCCATTTCCTTTCTTTTATTTTCCTTCTTTCTCTTTTTATAATACAGCGTGGGCTCAGAAAAGTATAAACCTTTTTGTTCAGAACTATTCCATGAATCTGCCACTCTACTGCTCTGATAGAAATCTCCGGAAGATGAAGTCCTCTCCAGATTGTCACCACCCTGCAGTGGCTGCACCTACTTCACTAGGCTGTTTTGCCCCAGCACCTCTGTAGGAGCACAGAATCTTAGGGCACGGGTTCTCAAAGTGGGTGCCCCCCCAGACCAGCCCATCAGCATCCCCTGGGAGACTGGCTAGAAATGCACATTCTCAGGCCCCACCCAGGCCTGCTAAACCAGACTCTGGGAGTGAGGTCCAGGAATCTGCTTTAACAAGCCCATTAGGTGATTTTTAAAGTATGAGAACCACTGTTCTACGTATGGGAGTTCAACGCTATCGGAGACCCCTTAAGGAGCTCCTTACTGAGATCTGTGCTTCCCTGAAATTGTATGCACAGTGTTCTGTCTGAGCACTTGCGTGCAAATTTCCATGGAGAAAATCCACAGCTTTATCAGAGAAGGAAAGCGAGCTGCCAAAGATCACACAGCCAGAGAGAGGCATAGACCGGCCTGGAAGGAGGGGTTCCCCAAGTTCACGGGTTAGCAGATGCCCTCCCTCCAGCCAGCCCATGGTAAACCCCAGTTCATCCCTTACCTGAGGGATCCAAGGAGTTACTGTCAGCAAATCCAAACTCTCCTGCAAAACAGGCGTGAGCATGAGTCGGGACACCCGGCCATCAGCTTGCCTGGGCTATCCACTGCTTACTCTGCACCGTGGAAGGCCAAGGCTGCCCCTGGCCTGAAGGATCAGGGCTGGGGGAAGGTGGGATCTTGGCTAAGAGGCTGTATCACACAGAGTAGCCACACACACCTGTCTGACACACTGTACCTTCCAATGCCATCTCATTTGCTTTGTATTTCTATGATGCTAATGGTGGCCCATGACTCAGTTCTCTGCACTGGACCACAGGGAGTGGAAATGGGACATTGTCGGGAGGATGGGAGGGCCTCTGGAGTGGGAGAGGACTAGAAGAGGGTAATTGGGCCTTTCCTCTTTTTTTGTAGGTGCTTGTTGTTTATCTATTTTATATAAAGTGGTGTGTATATGTTAATGCCAAACTCCTAATTTATCTCCGCCCCCGCCTCCGCTATCCCCTTTGGTAACCATGTTTGTTTTCTATGTCTGTGAGTCTATTTCTGTTTTGTAAATAAGTTAATTAACTGGGTCTTTTTAAGAAAAGGGCAAAGAATAGCAATATGGGTCCTGCGCTTGCATTTTTTCTTTGGTGCTCAACCCTCAATCTCAGCCCACAAACCACTCCCATCAAAGGGAACCCAGAACTCCAAAGAATTCCTCCTCAGACATTTTCTCTCTTTCTCTCCTGACTCTTTATTCCCTCCTCCACCCGTTCTTTAGGCTGAATCTCCTGTTAGCAGTGAACCCCAATTTCCCCTCTACTTCTCAAAATTCTGTTTTCAAGGTTCAGCTGACATGCCACCTCCTCCAGGAAGCCTCCCCTGACATCATCGTTATTCTGCCTGAATGCCACCTGGTTGGGTCTCTTCTACTCTGGAGCTTGCCATACATTCCAACTCCACATGTTGGCTCACTCACACAATCAGGCCTGTACGTGTACATATGCACGTGCCTGGGCACACGGTGGCCTTGTTTGCTAACCCCTCCACAGGGGAGTGGGTGTCAACTTCCCAAACAAGCTCATGAGCACCCTGAGACCAGGAGCTCCATCTTCCATCTTCCTGTGTCTCCCCCACCTCCAGATGGCCAAGGGGGGGGGGGGAGGTGGGATGAACCCAGCCCCTGATGAGCCTCTCATTCCACCCCCACCCACTCCCAGCAGTCAGAGCCAGGCTCCTGCCGGATGGACAGATGATCAGCAGTCTGTCCTCTCCAAGGTTCCTCTTACCGATGGTTTCTGTCTCCCAGACTGAAACAGAGAGAGACAGACGGACAGACAGAAAGACAGAGAGAGAGAACACAGAGGTGAGCAAGGGGTCTAAAGTCAGGACTGCTCTCTCTGGGCCCTGCTGACGATTTCCTCCTCTTTCCCACTCCCAGACTCTGGAGAGAGGCTCTGCTGGGGGCGCCAGAGGCATGAGAACTACAAGCTGGGGCTGGACCAGACACTGGAGACTTCTACGATTCCCTCGAGAACAGGACACAGTTAAAGAGAAATATCAGAGGCATGTGTAAGGAGGAGAGCGATCAACGTTCCCGTCTCTCCAATAGCCCGCAGAGCAACAATTATTACAATGAGATTCAGCCCTGAGAACCAGGAAATAAAATGAAAAAACGCCACCTTCAGCTTTCTAAGTATTTAAGGCAAGTCTCACTAATCCAGCTCTGTGAATGGAGATGCTAAAAAGGCCTGCCTTAATGAACCATTAAGAAGCAGGGGTAAATAACACATTCATTGTGCACTTGCCAGAGGGAGGCACAGAGTCTGAAGGAAAGTTTATCTTAAGAAAATGTTATTTTACTGCTGATTCATTTTACCTTTTTTTGTGGTTGAAAAGAAGTAATCCTGCCATGGTACCTGACCCAGAGTAGCTGTTCTGTCAACTTTAAATAAACGACTGAACGAAAGGAGTACGTGAGTGGAGGAAGTGATTAAGTTGGTTTCTATAGGAATGAATTCGAAACCGGGCTGAATCAGCAGGCGGCCACCTCGCCTGACGTCCCACCATTCATACTGTGCCTCTTGCTTCAGAACTTCCCATCCTGCCCTGGGTCACACCCAGTCCCCACGCTGTCAGGATGGAAGAGTTCAACTGCCACTCTCCTGCTGGGCTGGCTGGAGATTCTGGAGGTGGGAGGTGTGGCTAACAGGCCCTGCTCCGGAGCGGAAGTTGGGGGGAGGCGAGGCAGGGGTGCGATGCAGCTAGACCCTGCCTCCTCTGGGCCTGGGCAGGGAGGCAGAGATGGGGCCCTGGCACCCCGATACAATGCCACTACCTCCCTCCGCCGCCTCTTGCAAAAAGAGAAGTCCAGGCACAGTCTAGGTTGCTGGACTTCCAGGTGTGAAAGACTTTGCCGCTGCCTCTCACACACACGCTAGGGACAGCGGCAGGCAGGATTCTGTAGTGAGGTGGAGCTTGGAGACTCTCCACTTCTGGAGGGACACTGGCTGAAGCCTTAGGCAGGTGAAGGACGAAGCTGAGACCCAGGTCTCAAGGGGCCCGAGCCTGGCCGCCCACACGTGTCTCAGACTCTCTAATCTCCTCAGGAGCCCCACCCTCCGTCCTCCTCAAACCAAGGCCCCAACCCAGGGCTCAGTGGTCCACGGGTGGTTCTCAGCACATCACCGGCCTGGAGCCCGGCCCCGCCATCTCTCCCCGCCCAGCCCAACTCAGCACCCCTCAGCTTGCCACCCTGCTTCCCGTGACAGCCCCAGGGTTGGGGTGGAGGGCCAGTCTGGCTCCAGGCCTTTCCCAGTGTCAGTGTGGACTCATCAGCCACCAGCCTTCTTTAGGAGTCCACGAAGCCTCCACCAAAGACAGGAACAGGCCTGGAGAGACCACCAGACTCACATTCAAAGGAGAGACTCCCCAGAACCCCCTCCCCATGGAGAGGCGGTCACCCAGGCCTCTCTGTGCGAGTGATAACGGTGATAACATCAGCTGACACCACTGACCATTAAGACACGTCCAGTCTCGCTAAGGGACTTCTCGCTAAGGGACTTGGAGTCCAAGCTCGAGAGCCCAGCCACGACGATGCACCTCCACGTGGACTTGCCACGTCTGAGGGGTGCTTCTGTGTCCCTGTGTGCACGAGGGTCCATGATTTCATCTCCCCGCCAGCACACGAGCTCTGGAATGGGAAGTATCTGCCTGCAGGGCGCCCTATGTCCCTGGTGCTGGTCTCTCAGAAAAGCCTGAGGTCCGAACAAGGGGAGCAGGCTGGACCCAGAGTGGCCTGAAGAGGCCCCCGGGGGGGACCCACCTTGGTCTGGGTTGAAGATTCGGAAGAGCTCAGGGCAGCTGACGAGGACCATCTCACCCACGTGGGCAGGCTTCCAACATGTGATGTTGTCCCACATCCCAGGGCAGCCTGTGAGGAAGGGAACCACGGTGAGAGGGCAGCCAGACGCCCACATACACACACACACACATCACACGCACACATCACCCTGCATGGGCTCTTCCACGTCCCCAGGCTCCACGTCGTGGTGGGGTCTCCCTACCCCTCGGGGGAGGGGCAGGAACCGTCTGGCCCAAGGATGGTGCTCCACGCCCTCTCCCCACCGTCGCCCAGCGCCCTTCAGGGCAGACCTGCAGCAGGAAGACGACACGGAGCTGGGACCTGAAGAGGACCACAGATTGGCCAGATGGGGGTGGGGGGAGGAGGGGAGAGGCCTGCGAAGCCGAGGCCCCGAACTATGAAAGGGCTCGGAGCACGAGGAGCCAGGAAGCAGGGAGCACCTGAGGGGCCACTGCTGGTGAGGCACCCCCGCACCAGGTGAGCACCGAGGGCTGGAGGAGAGCAGGGACAAACCGAGAGCTACTCAGGAATCGCCAAGGCGTGCGACTCGCTGGACATGGGCTTGTGAGAAAGGAGGAAGAGGCTGAGCTTGACGACCAGGCTTTCAGATTTGGGGCTCCGTGGACGCTCCGACCCCCGTGCCTGCTCTCCTTCCAGCCCTTGCCAGCCTCTCTCTGGAGTCCTCTGTACTCCCATCACCACCACCTCCCCTCCCCTTCATGCTTCACCCCTCGTCTGACTCCACCCCTCCTCTCCACGGAGAGGCCTCTTGCCCTTACGGACCTCTCCGCCCTTATGGAGTGGGCTCCACCCTGCCCACCCCGACTGCGTGCAGGGGCTCGTGTCTGCCCTGCCCTCGGCCCCTTGCCCCACTGCCCTTAAACGAGACCACCGGGCCCAAGGACTTCAGGATAGAATTACACAGACAACCGCCAACCCTGACTCCTGCACAACACGGGGGCTACCTTCCATGGCCGGGGCCTGCTGGATATCCCCACCTTGAAAGGCCTAAGACGATCCACACACAGCGTGTCCAAGACTCAGCTCAGCATCTCCTACAAACTCTGATTTCCTGTCTCAGCCCCAGCTAGAGCCCTGGAGTCACTCTTGCTTTGTCTCCTCCTCCTTCGTGCTCACAGCCGACCGGTCACCAAGTCCTGCTGGTGTGACGTCTGGATATTTGTGGAATCCATGCCCTGCTCTCCATCCTTGCACTCCCACCTAGCTGAGGGCTGACCACCTTTCACTGGGACCATGGTTACAGCCTCCCCAGTGGTCTCCTCACTCAACCGCACAGAGCTGTGACCGTGAGCTCTTCCAAAGGAAGATCGGGCTGGGTCACACAGCCGCCACCCCCAGTGAGCACCTTCCAGCGATCCTATCACCTCAGCTGTAACGTGGTTCCTAAGGCCTGGCCCTTGCTTCTCACTCTGGCGTGTGGGGTGTGGGTGAGGCCCTGGGATGAGCGCTCACCCAGAGAAAGGATGTGATGTGAGAGGAGCATGGAACCCCCCATTTTCCAGGTGGGCAGAGATGTAATCATGACGGGGGGGCAAAGGCAGAGAAGGGAGGCAGCAGTGTGGCGTGTCTGACGGCAGAGTACAGACTTTCAGAAAAGGGACCACATCCTGCTGAGCGGTGGGCTTTGGAGGGCTTCCCTGCCATGTAAGGGACAGCCAGCGCTTGTCCCAGCCCACAGGACTGCTAGGAGGACCAATGAGTTCATACATGTAAAGCTCGCAGAAGAACGGCGGGCTCACTCAACGCATGCTCGCCATTGTTATTACCATTGATTTCATTATTTCAATTAGGGGTCCCTGGGGATCATTCCCCTAAGAGAGATGAAACACAGCCCTAGCAGGTGAGAAGAAAGGCCAGTGGAGGGCCACTGACAGACACAGAGGAAGCCCGGGCAGGTGCTGGACAGGGATGGGAGCCCGGGGCGGGCCTCATGAGCTCACAGCCTCTTGGGGTCCATGACTGACTTTCAGGTCCTGTTTGGACCAGAAGGCACCCAAAGCTTCCAGGTGCAGAAAACCCTCTCTCTCAGAACTCAGACCTGGCTACTTTAGAATTCACACCCAATCACATTAGCCTCTAGCATCCTGCTCCCAGAATGACTGAGTCTGGGAGACAGAAGCATCATAGAAAGCTCTGGGGACAACAAACCAAGATGACGAGGATGCTGGGGCCACATGAAGGGAGATGGGTCCCAGGTCTGTTACTGACGATTCCTATCCGCCCACCACAGCAGGGCTCCAACCCGCACGTGGCTGGTTATGACAACACATCCTTGAAAGAGACCTAACAGTACATCTTTGGCCGCCATGGCCCGTGTTGACCGTGGAATGGCCATGGAGCGTGGCTGTGTCTGGCCCATGCCCTGGGAACCCCAGTCAGCAGATGTTCCCTAAATGTGGAACGTTAGGCCCTGGCACGGCCTAATGTGTTCCCCTGAGTTCTGTGAGCCATCATAGCAAATTATGGAGCCTGAAGAGGAGGCTATGGGAACTCCTTTTTTTTTTTTTTTTTTTTTGCGGTACGCGGGCCTCTCACTGTTGTGGCCTCTCCCGTTGAGGAGCACAGGCTCCGGGTGCGCAGGCTCAGTGGCCACGGCTCACAGGCCCAGCCGCTCCGCAGCACGTGGGATCTTCCTGGACCAGGGCACGAACCCGTCTCCCCTGCGTCGGCAGGCGGACTCTCAACCACTGTGCCACCAGGGAAGCCCAAGGGAACTCCTGATTTGTAGCCAAGACAGACTGAAGTGTGGGTAACCTGGGGCCCCATGACTTGCAATTGGCATCTGAACTGGAGGAGCAGTCTCCTGAAGCTGACCCTTAACCTGCTGGGTCTGTGCTAACTCCAGGTCGTTAGTGTCAGATTTGAATTAAATTGTAGGGACATCCAGTGGGTATCCGTAGAAAACCGGAGAACTGCTTGGTATGGAAAACCCACACATTTGGTGTCAGAAATGCTGTGAAACAGTTTTGCTTTATGGGACAATGTCCCCGACCCCAACGGGAGCTTTCAGCCATCCACACACCTCTCTGGCCTGCATCACTGGGGTCACAGGAGACGCAGGTCACCATCTCGGGGCTTTCCAGGATGCCCTGAGCACATTTCTCCCGTAGGTATCACCTCCTGGCCTGACCCACAGAGGAAGAGAGGCGGGGTCTGTCTCCTCTCCTGTTCTGGATGGGGTCTGCTCTGGCCTCAGGAGCCTTGGAGCTGAATCCTCCCAGGAACGTTTTCCAGGGAGATGAGGATGGGATTGGGCTCCTGAGAGTGCCTTGGGTTTTTCTAACTAAGGACAGCGACTCATTTTCCTTCCACGCCCACAACACACATCCAGTTTCTCTTTCCCCATCTGTTCCAGACTCCAGTCCCAACAAAGCTTAGTTCTGTTGAGGCTAGAAGATTTCAAGATGCCATTTCTCCCCCACTCCCCCTTCTCCCTTTACCTTTTCTGTGTCTTCTCTTTCCCCTTCCCTTCCCTCTTTTTCACTCATTTATTCAAGAAATATTAAGTGCCTATTACAAGTCAGACACCGGAGAGCAAAAGTGGGGTGAATAAACCCCCCGGTCTTTGCCCGCACGGGGCTTATAGCCTGTGGTCATGAGAATGAGTTTGGATTTAATACCAAATGCTGAGAAGACATTGGATGGTGTATTTCTTTCCTGTTGCTACTATAACAGAGCAAACTTGGTGGCTTAAAATGACACAATTTCTTATCTTACGGTTCTGGAGGTCAGAAGTCTCACTGGGCCAAAGTCAAGTTGTCAGCATTCCTTCTGGAGGCTCTAGAGGAGAATCTGTTTCCTTGTCTTTTCCAGATTAAGGAGGCCACCCACATCCCTTGACCTGCGGCCACTCTCTCCATCTTCCAAGCCAGTAGCATAGCATCCTCAAAGCTCTCTCCTCTGACCCTCCTGCTGCCTCCCGTCACCTATGAGGCCGCTTGTGACTACACTGGATCCACCTGGATAATCCAGGCCACTTGCTCCATCTTAACTTAATTATACCTGCCAAGTCCCTTTTGTCATGTAAGGCAACACATTCACTGGCTTTGGGGATTTGGACGTGGGCATATTTTTTTTTTTTTTTTTTTTTTGCGGTACGCGGGCCTCTCATTGTTGTGGCCTCTCCCGTTGCGGAGCACAGGCTCCGGACGCGCAGGCTCAGCGGCCATGGCTCACGGGCCCAGCCGCTCCGCGGCATGTGGCATCTTCCCAGACCAGGGCACGAACCCATGTCCCCTGCATCGGCAGGCGGACTCTCAACCACTGCGCCACCAGGGAAGCCCATGGACGTGGGCACCTTTGGTGGGGGCATTATTCTGCCTCCCACAGATGGGTCTGAAGACGCAGAGTCACATGATCTGATTCAGCTGTGTGGGAAGGTAATATATTTCAAGAGCAGGAAAGCAAACATGGAGACGTGTCTGTCAGGACATGGCAGCAGTCCAGAGGAGGGTGGTGGGACTCGCTTAGGAGCCACGGCAGCCAAGGTAGAAAGGAGTTCTGCGTAGGAGAGTCTGGAGGCAGGACTGACAGGACTTGGTGACACACTGGCTGGACCCAGCCGGTGAGCGTGCCAGGGAGCGTTGGTGCTCATCCGTCTCACGTGACTGAGTGCTCACCCATGGGAAGAGGGGGGAAGTGATGAACAGGTCTCAAAAACATCCCTCGCAGACTCCATACCCTTTCTCTCTCTCTCTCCCCTCTCTGCAGCATCCCTGGAGGCCGCATATCGAGGGTGGCAGTGTTGCGAGATGCAAGGAGCCTGGATCTCTGAAGGACCGGGCAGAGTCGAACTCCACCTCCCACCTCTGCTGACCACGCTGGCTGGTGACGTGTGCAAGCAGGAAATGTTATGGTGCTAAGTCTCTGAGATGTTAAGGTTCATCTGTTACCTCAGCACGGTCTAGGCTACCGTGACTGATGCACTAAACGGGAGAGAGGGGCCAAGGATGACACCTGGGTTTGAGTGTCCAGATGGCTGGCTGGCTGAGCCACTCACCACAGTGGGGAGGGCTGGATGAGAAGCAAGTGGTGGGGGGAATCGGCAAGCTGGAACTCGAGAGTGTCATCTGGGGTATGTTTAGTTTGAGATGATGTGAAGAGCCAAGTGAAGCCAGATTTCAGATAGGCAGTTAGACAAGTTTCTGGCGTTCAGCAGGGAAGTTGGAACTGGAGGAAGAGAACGGGAAGTGGTCGGCACAGGGATGCTCTGTAGGGCCGTGGACCCGGGCGACATGTCCAGTGAGAGGGCGTAGATTTGAGAAGAAAAAAAAGAGAAGAGGGCTTCCCTAGTGGCGCAGTGGTTGAGAGTCCGCCTGCCGATGCAGGGGACGTGGGTTCATGCCCTGGTCCGGGAAGATCCCACATGCCGCGGAGCGGCTGGGCCCGTGAGCCATGGCCGCTGAGCCTGCGCGTCTGGAGCCTGTGCTCCGCAACAGGAGAGGCCACAGCAGTGAGAGGCCCGCGTATCGCAAAAAAAAAAAAAAAAAAAAAAAAGAGAAGAGTCTAGGGCCTGGCCCCAAAAGAAGAGATGCCACCACTCAGAAGAGGAGCCAGAAAAGAAGACTCAGGAGGGGTGGCCAGAAATACAAGGAAAACCAGAAGACGTTGGTGACACAGCAGCAGCAAAGCCCGCTTCAAGGAGGAGGTGTGGTCAAGTGCATCAGACATGGCTGCGGGGTCGAGAAAGTTCCTGTCCTCTTCTACCCTGTGCAGAGGAAATCAGAACTGGTCCTCTTCCCTGGGAGAACTCTCCACTCTGACACCCCAAGCCTTCCGATCGACCTGCCTTGGGCCCCAATTCTACACGAAGCCTGCCTGTGCCCTCCTGGCTCAGTCTGTCCCGCCGAAAGCCTCTATGGGACTTGATGGGAGGAATTCAGGCACCGGGGGATTCCCGCTCGGGGGGGAGAATGCTGGGCACACTCTCCGGGGCTGCTCCCACTAAGATGCTGACACACAAAGCAGCCAAGGGGAGGCGGTGCCTTGTGACAGCAGGAGGGGAAAAGACCACTTGGGCAGGTTGAATGGAGAGAGAATGCAAGAGCCATTAGCCCCGACTGGAACAAAATAAGGAGCTAATCTCGGGTTGTCATGGTGATGATTCTGTCCAGTTCCACACAGTGTTCAAAACTCGTGAGACCAGGGGCGCCAAGGGGACTCAAACAAAGGCACAGTCCTCTCTTTGAGAAGCTGCCTGAGGATGCCTGCGTATCGTTAGAACAAGCCCCTCATTTCGGCATGCGATTCACGGGTAAAAAATGATTCCATTTAAAAAAAAATAAAAAATGATTCCATTTACTGAAATTTACTTTACAGCCAATGTTACTGATCCATAAAATGAAGAGCAGCTGTGAATTCAGTGCTGGGGGAGTGGAGGAAGGACTGAAGATGCAGCCCTCCCCTCTGGACGTCAGCGGTTCTCAAAGTGCAGACCCCAGAGCAGAGCGCCACTGGGAGCATGCCAGAGGCCCAGACACTAGGCCCCGTCAAACCCACTGAGTCAGAAACCGGGGCTGGGCCCAGTAATCTGGGTTTTCACAAGACTTCCAGGAGGTTCTGATACAGGCTTAAGTCTGAGAACTACGGACCAAAGAGAAACAGGTTTGGACAGAAACAGAACCCTTTGTCAGATCTGGGGAGCGAGTTCCACAGAGGGCGGGTCCCTACAGGCCCCGCCCCCTCCCCACGCTGGGGGTCTGTTCGTTCTCAGAACAGCTGGGAGGCACAGACAAGAAGCTGGTCTTGCCCCGAGGATGGGGAGCCTGGGCCCAGCCTTGCAGTGGTTCCCCCGCCCTCCTCCAGGCCTCTCTTCCGGTGAGGGGGTGGAGCTGGGGGCTAGGGTACACACTCTGCACCCTGGACAGGCCTCAGAGGCTGGGTCAGAATAGCAATGAGCAGGCTTTCCTGTCTCTCCTCCAAGCCACTTCCCTCTTGCCCCTGCCAAGGCCGCGTCAGGCCTCCCTCTTCCATCTTCTCCAGAGTATGGGGCGTGGGACCCCCAAGGAGGACCACACCTGACCAGCCCACTTAGACGCAGGGAAGGCCTCCAGACTGATGCAAGCCCGCAGTCCCACAAAGAGGACGTGCTGGCAGGACTCACCCTGGACAGGCAGGATGGTCGGGCTGAGCCGAGAGAACAGAAGTGGCCAGCCCAGCAGGCAGTGCCTGTGCCCTGTGTGGGTCTGGGGACGCTCCAGAGAGGAGGCGCAGGTTCCCACGCACAGGAGTCCTTTCTGCTTCTCTCTAGGCACAAGAGCACCGCAGCACAAGAGGGCCCTCCCTGGCTGGGACAGCAGACCTGGGTCCTGTCCCAGAGCTGGCTCTGGCCCTCGGTGTGACTTGGCCAGCGACGTCCAACTCTGGCCTCAGCCTCTCCGTGCGTCCCATGATACAGCCGGACTTGGTGCTGTCTCAAGGTCTGTTTAGCATTCAGGAGTTTGGAACGAGGGACAAAACCACTAAATATATCACCTCAACAACGGTCCCAATAAACATCTTTAAAACCCGCCAGGGACGCTGTGGGCAAAACCACCCAGTCAGAAAGCTTGCTTTCACTCTCCGCTATCTTACCTATATTTTCTACCCCCTTCAGCTGCCTGCTGAGCGCCGGTGCCCCTCCCTAGCATATCTCTGTCCCTCGGCTTCCATTCTGAAGGCCCCTGTATGCAATACGGTCCCACGTTCTCTTTGCGGTGAAGGTCCCAGGATCAGTGAGGGATATGGGTTTGAGGGGATGCAGGTGTCATCCTGGGAACCCCTCACCATCCCCCCCAACCACACGTACATGCCACAGACACACCTCCCCTCTAACAGATCAGTGTCTTCATTCCAATGCACTCACTTTATGGGATTTAAAAGATCATGGGGACACACAAGTTATATATATATATCTACAAGCATTGCTGTGAATACACACTCACAGTCACTGGAACAAGCTGACAGATTTTCTTTTTCAAGTGTGTTTCCGGGACATCGGCTGACCCCTGGCCAGCGTTCTGTGCATGGTGTATGTGCTTGGGACAGAAGGGGCAGGGGAGGTGCAGAGAAGGGGTACAGCAGGAGGGCTGGCCTCTCTCGTTTCACCCCAAGCACATACATTCATACCATAATGCTGATTCTCGCTTATAGTCAGATTGGACTCTTGGCTCCCAGCCACGTCTGCCTGGACACTGGGGGCTGCTCTCTGGCCCAAGTTGACATAAGCACCCTGGTAGAGGCTATTCTCTGGCCAACCCAGTGGCTCTCAACCTTGGATACACTTTAGAATCGTCGGGAGGCTTTTAACACGTACTCTCAACAAGTGCCCCCGTCCGAACGCCAATCACGCTGGTGTGGGGAGGGCCTGGCCGCCAGCATCTTTCAATTCTCCCAGAAGCTCGGCAGGCCCCACCCCTGGCTTTGCCCTCACTCCGCCCGGGCCGGACACCTAAGATCCCAGCTCGTCATGTGAGTTGAATGAGTGCACGAGAGCGTGAGGGGATAAGTGAGCGAATGAATGAGCAGGTGGATGGGTCCGTGAAATTCTTCCACAGGCTTGGGGTCCTTTGACCAGGTTCAGGTTTGGGGGTGACCTCACTTACAGGGCCCCCGAGGCAGGGCTACAAGAGGGAGGTCCAGGCAGCGTCCTGGGCAAAGCTGGAGGCACGGCAGCTCAGGGGATGCCACCACTGCCGTCCCCTCCGACCTCCAACTCCAGGGGCGGCAGACGTGCAACACACAGATACCTGCTCCCGGGCCCTCAGCCACACGTCCCTCTAGCCCATCCCCACCGACTCCAATTCAGGGTTCCAGACCTAGGGGGGGGCTCACTCCCTTCCCCCACCCGCCTCTTGCTGCTGTGGTTCCCGCAGCCCAGAACATCCATCCCTCAGCTCTCACCTGCCATTAAGTGCCTACTCCTCCCTAGGGCCTAACTCAGGGGTTCTTAGCTAGTTTCTCGTCAGAATCGCCTGGGGAGCCTCTAAAAATCACGGTGACTCCAGTGGAGTGAGGCTCTGGCCTAACTGGTTTGGATTGTGTCCTGGGTACATTTTCGTCAAAGCTCCCTGGTGACTCTGACGTACAGCCAGGTCTGAGGACCAAGGACCTGATGTAAAGGCCACCTTCTCCATGAATCCTTCCCCACAGAGAATTCCTTTCATCGTCCTCTCCTGAGCATGCCTGGGGGTGGGAGCCCCTCCCGGCAGCACTGGTCTGCCCCTCCTGGGCTGGCATCCATCCTTCCATCTGCCTCACTCACACTCACACCTCTGCCTGGATGCCCCTGGGGGGAAGGCGGCGGGGTTGGGGGGGGGCAGGTCTTGTCCTCTCCCTGCCGGGGGCTCCACAGGTGCATTTCACCTACATGCCTGCTGGCCCAGTCCCAGCCCCACATCCCACCTCGACCCACCCCTACGGAACGCTTCCTACTACTCGATCCCAAGTATACCTGAGAGCTGCGAAGCAGGAACAATGGCCCTGGGTTGGGAGGGAGGCACCTGGGTTCCAGGCCCACCTGAGCCTGCCACTCCCCCTTCCTATGGTTCTAAAGTCACTGCCCTCCAGGCTCCACATTCCCATCCCCTAGACAAGAGGCCTGGACAGGATATTCTTTGAGTCTCCCGCAACCGTGCACCCACCTAGGCCCCCTGCCTCAGGTTCCCTGGCTGGTGAGGCCTCAGATCCACTCTTGGCCTCAGTGAGAGTTGAGCAACAGCTCACCTGGAGGGAAAGGACAGCATGGCTGGAGTCGCTCCATTACCAGTTAATGCCTGCTGAGCTGACTGGCTGGGGAGCCCAGCCCAGCGGGACGATCACATTTAACTGGGCTGCTGACTAACCCGGCATTTAAACGGATGGTGCCCAGAAGAGCTCCCTGTAAATGGGGAGGAGCGGGGGGAAAGTGGGTCCCTCCAGGGTGGGTGGAGAACCCCACCCTCCAGTGACTGGTGAGTCCTCCAGCGATGCCCCCTACCCCCAAACCCCCAACTTCCCACACAGACCCTCTCCCTGGCCCTGCTGGAGTCAGGAAGCCGAGGGTGCCCTTGCTCTACGGGCCTCAGTGTCCCATCTGCACAGCAGGGGAGTCAGGAGGAAAGGGGTTACACAGGACCACTGGTTCTCAGCCGGGGCCATGCCACTCCCTTGGGACATCTAGAAAAGTGAGGCTTTGGGGACTGTCATTGAGATCAGGGGCAGTTAGGGGTATCTAATGGGACAGCTAAGGCCACTGCATGTCCTGCGGTGCGTGGTACCATCCAGCACAAGGAAGCAGCATCCGGCCCCCCAGGCTGGTAGCAGCCCCAGGAGAACGGAAGCACCAGATACGCACAGGACTGGGGCTCCTGCTGCCTTGTTCTCTCCCTCTGATGGAGTGAGCCGAGGAGATGGAAATGACCCCACACCTCATGCTCTGGGGAGACCAGGTGCTCCCTAGCTCGGCCACCAGCAACAGCTGTGTCCCTTCCACCACCAGGCCCAGGCGGCCTGCTAACGAGCTCTCCGACAGCCGCTGCTCAGCCCAGACACCAGCTCTAACCCAGCTCCCATGGGAGTGAAGGTGGCCACGTCCAGTCACCCGGAATAGCCCCTTCCAGAGGGAGGCATCCAGGGCAGGCCATCCCCAAGGAGGGCAACCCCAGTGTCACTGCCTAGAGCAGATCCAGGGCTCCATCACCCCAAGGGGCTTTCTGAAGGACCCAGGGACCTGTACCCTCCACTACTTTCTATAAGTTGGCCAGAGGCTGGGACATCACTTCTAAGGCTGGCCTGGATGTGCCAGGGATGGTGGCCCTCCCCGCCACCCTCCTCACCTGGGGAGGAGTCATTCAAGCCCATCAGCTCGTTGGCCCTCTGGATCTTCTCCAGACACATGGCTTGTCCCTTCTTGAAGATGCAGTCAGAGTGCATGGCGGTAGCCTGCAGGAGGCACAGGGGATACATGGTGAGAAGGAACAGGGAGGTTCACCGACAAGCCCTGCTACCTAAGCCTCCGGGGCAGTGGGAGAAGGGGAGTGACAGAAGCAGGAAGACGACAGTGACAGAGAGATTTCAGAGCCAGCGGGGACCCTGCCTCCACTTCGTCACAGGCGCCATGAGGACTCTTCCCCTTCACCAACTCAGTGTGGGACCTGGGCAGATCCCACCCGCTTCCTGGGTCTCAGTTTCCATGTCTTATAATAACATTAGCAAGTACACACAGAGCACCGTACTGAGTGCATTACTCTGTCATATGCACGCATATATATATCAAGAGTACTACAAAGCAGGCGCTATTTTTACCATTTCCCATTCCACAGATGGGAAACTTAAGCACAGAGACGTTACGAAACTTGCTCAGGGTCACACAGTGTAGTAGACTGTACAGCCAGGATTCAAACCCACGCAGTCCAGCTCCAGAGACCACGAGGCTACAAGTGCACTTTAGGGGAGCAAGCAGGAGGTGAGAAAGAGGAGGGGCTGAGAGAGCTCATCCTCTCTCTCCTCTGGGGGCCTGGGAGCTGCAGGTGAAGGACAGTGGCAGCATTCCGTGGGGCTTAGTAGCCACTCTCATCTACTCCTGCCCCATGTGACAAAGGAGGGAACTGAGGCTCAGAGAAGTTTAGAAACTCCTGCCCAAGGTCACACGGCTGGTTAGTGGCAGATACTGGATTTAAGTGTAGGACCAAGTAACTTCAAAGCCCACGGATGCTATCACGACAGCTGCATCCTAGTGTTGTCACTTCAACTCAAAAGCCAGGGCAGGGATGGTCCCATAAGGGGATGCTGGCGAGTGTGGAGGCAGGCACAAGGCACCCCAAGCTGCTGAGAGCAGTGCTCAGGGATCCAGTCTAGCTCAGACCGTTCACAGATGTGCACGGAAAGGGATGAGCCGGTCTGCGGTTCACACAGTAAGGCAGGGCAGAGGCAGGACTGGCATCCAGGGCTCTGAAGACAGCTGCATCCATGCTGGTCAGAATTCCCAGGTTGAGGGGCAGGGGCCAATGTCTGGGAACCCTGCACCCCGTCTCTCTCACTCAGAGACATGAGCAGAGAGCAGCCGTCTGAGCTCTAACCTGCCAGAGACTAGTGAGCTGGGGACCAGGATCACAAGTGCCTTCTGCAGCCTCGACGAGGGCCCCTGCATACGGTTGAGCAGGTTGTGTACTGTACAACTCGAAAGGCTGCCGCGTATGTTACTATCATAATAGATTTGTAAATTATGTAACAATTTCTGGTCAAATCGGTACAGGGTCTTGAGGAAGGGGCACCCTTTTTAGTTCACCCAAAAGTGCCAGATGGTCCAGGGGGGTACTGGCAGAGATACCAGCCGTGTGAATTGAGCTCGGCTGATAGCACACAAAAGACACAGGTTATCTGGGGTGGGAGCTCAGGTGAGCCTGGGGTTCTAGCTGGTCATGGAGGGGAGGGTCCTGGGCCCTTACCATAGGCAGCAGAAGGAGGGCAGCCAGGGAGGCCTGTATGACACTGGCCATGATGCTTCTCAGCCCAGAAGGAGGCTCAGGCCAGTGCTGCCCGCCTCTCACTCACAGCAGCTGCTGTTCAGCCCCAGGTATCTACAGGCTAGAAGAAAGGAAAGGTATGAATCCTGCGGGTCCAGCGGCATAAGAGGGGCGGCGACAGCCCCCCACCCCTACCTGCAGCCAAGCCTCCAAGGGTAACCCCCCTCCATGCCTTTGTGCTGTTCTTTATTCTTCTATCCCACAAGCACCGGCCGAGGGCCTACTCACTACCAGGCACTGGTGGTACAGCAGGGAACACGCTGGCTCGGGCGCCTACAAGAATGGTCTGAATGGCTTTCTCCTCTGCAGCAGGTGACTGTGTCCCCAGATCTCCCTCCACAGGAAGAGAGTTTTGGCTGGCACACGCGTGCCCGCCTGGAGAGGACATTTCCAGGTGCCTCTTGCTCTCAGGTGCGGGCATATGATGAATTTCCCACCTATGGAAGGTGGGTGACAGTGACACGTACCACCTATGCGCCACCTGTCCCTAAGGCATCACGTGCTCACCCCTGCTGCTCTTTCCCCCTCCCCGATGCCAGACCCAGGCTGGACAGAGCCGCCAGGACACCACCAAGAGGCGGGGAGCGACACACCGAGAGGAGCCGGGATGACTGAGTGCACCCGCGGCGCTGAGCCGCCCAGCCAGCCTGACGGCCCACCTAGCTACAGGCTGCTACGTGCCCTCCTCTCTAACTCACTCACTCATACAGGGCCGCTTTGTTCCAGCAGCCAAGCCCGGTCCCCAACAAACATAGCCTCCTTTCACCCTGCCGCAGCCCACTTGGCCTCCAGGATAAAGCCTTTACCAATGCAACAGACAAAAAGAGTGACTACTGAGAAGGATGTGCCTGGACCTCGAGGACCTTCCCCCCAGAGCTCCTGTGGCTCTGAGGCCCGAGTCGCTACTAAGGACCAGAAAGGGCACGGGCAGTCGAGTGAGGAGCCTGAGGGAGCCCCAGCCCATGCCCAGAGGAAGAGTCCGGTCAGCTTCTAAAACTGATCATTAACACATATTCCCTGCAAGCCAGCAATTCTGCATCTGGGTGTCTATCCTAGAGAGAGATTTGTGCTTATACAGAAAGAAGCATATGCAAGGATATTCACTGCAACATTATTTAAAATAGCATCAACAGCAAAAAATGCGGCAGCCAACCATCCTTCGAGCAGGCACTGTTAACAGGCCCCTGCATAGCCATACAATGAAATACTATACAATAACTAAAATGTTTTGTCACTATTATTATTAAAAAGATTGAGTTATTATTAAAAAGATTGTCAGGGCCACCACTAACCCACAGGTGGCTGGTTTAAGAGGCCCATGGGGGCTGCTTCCCAACCATGAGTCCTGACACACCCCCCATCAATGGGCAGAGCAGCCAGTACCCTGGGGCCCTTTGTGCCCCCAGTGGCTGCCTCCCACGCCTCCCTCCCTCTCTCCTTGCCTCCACAAGCTCCCCTTGGCCTCTCCAAGCTCAATCTGGTGACAAACGAGCACCCGAAAAGGAGACAGAAAACCAGCCACAGGAGGGTTCAAGGAAAAGGGGGTCCGTTTTATCTACCCACTGTTCTGCCTTTTTGGCGCCCACTTGGAAATACTGAGGGAGGCTTTGGTATCCCCAAGAGATGCTCTGAGAAGCCCAGGGTAGCCGTGGGGATGCTGGCCCAGCCTCTCCCCCAGGGACCTTCCATACACCTGGTGGCCACAGGCTGCCTCTGGCATGATGTGACACCAGTGGTCCGCATAGGGGTCAGTCATCTCCACTATCCCTGGGGAGGCCAAGGCCCTGTCTGCAGGGAGCTGGTGTTCCCTACCAACCCGGCTGGAAGAGAGGAAGGCCGGGCCCACAGCTTCTCAGCAGATGCTAAAGGCTGAGGGCCTAGAGGAGCTACTAAGGCAGAAGGCCTCCGAGACCTGGATTGACTCTCCCGCACAGAGGACAAGGTCAAGCCAAGGCCTGCTGGGGTCTGGAGTCAAGGAGGCTTCCACCCAGGACAGTCCTGGGTACCCCCAGCACCTCCCTCGACACAGCCTGTGGCCTGGGCCTGGGTTCTGGCCTCAGCACTTGGCCACAGTCAAGACCTTTGCTTCTGCGGGTCTCAGCCTTCTTAGCTGAGAGGAAGGTGACTCACCACCTCAGCTCCCTCCTTGGCCTGCCTCACAGCCAGCCGGGCCCAGACAAAGCCAGGGGAGGGAAATGGGTGCATGGCCTGTGTCTCTAAGTGGACACACGGTGCTCCTTCCTGGAGGCCGTCGCCCTTGTACTCCCAGCAACGTGCCACCAGAAACACATCTCTTGGGAGAGACCTCTGCCCTGGGACATAAAGCAAGCTTCCTGGAGGAAGAGGCCTGGGAAGAGGGAAGAGTGCTCAGGGCCCCCTGAGACGGCAACAGCACTACCCCGTTCCTTCAGGATGAGACTCACGGCCTCCTCCCCCGAGCCCTGACCCGGGACGCAAGATGAGCTCTGACCTCTTAACACAGTCCTCAACATGGGCTGCTCAGCACAACCACTGAGTAGTGTTTAAAAATACCCCTGCCCATGGGGCTTCCCCGGTGGCGCAGTGGTTGAGAGTCCGCCTGCCGATGCAGGGGACGTGGGTTCGTGCCCCGGTCCAGGAAGATCCCACGTGCTGTGGAGCGGCTGGGCCCATGAGCCATGGCCGCTGAGCCTGCGCGTCCGGAGCCTGTGCTCCGCAACGGGAGAGGCCACAACAGTGAGAGGCCCACGTACCGCAAAAAAAAAAAAAATACCCCTGCCCAACTAAGTCAGAATGCCTGGGTATCAGTGTTGTTTAAGTTCTTCAGGTGATTCTCATGTATAGATAGGATTATAAAGCCTCCATTTTAACCTTAACTTATTAGAACCAAGAGAGCTGCCCTGGGAGAGCTAGTGGCTTGCCCAGCTGGGGATGCTCCGGAGGGCAAGCGGGTGGCAGCGGGCAAGCAGAGAAGGAGTTTGTGTTCTGAGGACTGGCGGTCTCTCTCTTTCTCTCTCTCTCTCTCTGACACACACACACACACACACACACACACAGAAACAGGTTTCAAAGAAGAGCATGAAGACACGTCAACTCCACAGAGACAGACATTTATCCCCAGGGCACGCACCTGAAGGCATCAATACAAACACCCATGTGTGGAATACACAAAGGTGGAGATTCCTTCAGGGACGGAGAGACAGCTCCACACGCCTTCACAGAAATGCAGAGGCACACTCAGAGCACAGCACAGAGGTATGTGCAGAGGCATCACACAGCGATTTAGATCTTCACATGTTCATCAGACTATTGGTGCATATTATCACACACGCTCATTCTGCAAAGGCACTCAGATATTCAGCGGCAGTCAGATGTATCCGGATTCAGATGTGGCCGCAGGTACACACACATATGACGGGGACACACACACACACACACACACACACACACACACACACACACACACACACACACACACACACACACACACACACACACACACACACACACACACACACACACACACACACACACACGAGGCCCAGACTTGCGGGCTGCTTATCCCTGCAGTGGATTAAAAACAAGCTGAAGCGATCAGAGGCCCCCGCCTAACCATCCCCCCGCTCCCTGCTTTGTCACCAGGCTGCTCAGACAACGCAGCGAACCAGGAGAGCGGCGTGCCCCCAGCCCAGCGCCGCAGGGAGGAGGGGCTGGGGTACTCTCAACACGAGGCCTCCTCTGGCACTAGACCCGGGTTCCTGATTCCCACTTTTGCCCCCTCTTGTTCACCTTCCCCAACTACAGTCCACCCTCTGCCCAACAGGACACAGACACTCGCTAGCCAAGAGATGGAAAGAGGGAAGCTGGGAGCTCCCAGGCCTTGACCTTCCCACGCCCGACCTCAGCTGGAAACCTCAGAGACGACCTCCTGCAGCCTCTCCAGGATGGCGACCTCAGCCCCCACCTCTTCTCCCCTGACCCCCGCCCCGAGGCCACTGGGCACAGCCCCTGTGGGACAATGCTCAGAGGTTACGGTCTGAGGCCACCTGTCCCAAACCTCATACTCCTCTGGACCACATGCCTGGCTCCTCTGTCCCAGGAAAGCACTTTGAGATGTGTCCCCTGGGTCAGCCATTCCCAGCCCTGTCCCCTGCACCCTGTTCCAGCTGCCTCTCTCCTCTGGACTCCCCCAAGCTGCCAGTGACCCTCCTAAGGGCCAGGCCTGGCCACTGCAGCCTGGGGTTGGACCCTCCCCTCCCTGAGGATGGATGCTGGGCTCTTTCAGTCCAGCCACGCATGTGGCTCTGGATGACCTGGTCACTGATACTCCCAGGTGCTCTCTCTTGGGTCCAGGCTCTGCTGGGATAAACTGGCTTTTGCAACTAATCTGAGGACAATTAAACTACCTCCTGGCATTCAGTGTGGTGGACTCAGGAACCATTTTGCTAGGGTTTTAAGCTTAAAGACCTCAGAGAAGCCACTTAACTTTTCTGTGGCTTAATTCAATTATATGTGAAAATGGAATAACAGTAATACCTACTTCATAGATGTTACTGGGAGGCATCAACCAATTGATATAAGTAAACTATGGAGAGCGGAGTATAGCCTGGCTCCCAATAAGGGCTACACATGTGTTAACTATTATTATTATCTTACCACTTTGTGTTCAGGTTTTTTCACCTTCCCGCTGCCACCTCCACCACCATAAGCTCTCTGTCATATTCAAAATAGGAACATCAGGCCTGCTGCACTTTTATTTGCTAATGGCTAACATTTATTAACCCCTCAGTACATGCCAGGCACTCTTCCAAACAATCAGTATGCATTAACTCATTTCACCTGCCCCAAACCCATGCAGTCGTTCCTAGCATTATCCTCATTCTATAGTTGAGGCGACTGAGGCACAGAAAGGCTAAGCAACTTCCCCAAGGACACACAGCAAGCATGTGGTAGAGCTGGGAAGTGAACCGAAGCAGCTTGGCTCCAAAGCTTGTGCACTCCATCCCTATGCTCCTGCCACTCTCTGTTATTGGTAAAAGAAAGACCAGCTCAGAGTCCATTGGTACCCTAGTAGTACCCTCTCACATCCCTGGGGACTGGCCAGGCCCTCTGCTACCCTCTGCCCACACTTCTATATCTGAAGCACCCTCCTTAAGAAGAGGGAATTACAGACACAGCATTTCAGACCTGAAATGGACTTTAAAGGTCACCTCCCCTACAGTACGGAGTTTCCTGTGGGGAAACTGAGGCCAGAGGCGGGGGAGACACTTCCCAAGGTCACACAGGAGAGAGTCCCGGAGCCCTGCCTGGCGAGAACGCACGTGCCCCCCTTACAGACTTGGGAGGGCCTGCCCTCCTCAGGCCCCAGAAGCCCAGCGACTGGCCTGGGGCGGGAACAGAAAGAGCAGCTGTTTTCCTCCGGCGAGCCACTGCGCCAGGCACGCAGGAAGACGGCGTCATCAGTCAGCACACCGGAGCCAGCGGTGACTCACCGGGCTCTGACTTTCCGCGGGCAGTGGGAGGGGACTCGGAGACCCTGCAGCCACCCCCCACACTGCCCCACACCCTGCAGGACCCTTTCTGCAGCCCCCCAGCTGAGAGTGGTCCAGCTCCTGGGCTGGGGCGCTCAACCCTCTCCAGCAGGCAGTCCAGAGCCCTCGGGGAAGCTCTGATGTCTCTCCACCGCACCCTTCCAGGCCAGCCGTGAGCAGCACAGGCTCCTTTGTCTCCTGGGAGCCCCCCACAGTGGGAGGGCAGCATCTCACTCCTCCTCTCCACGGGGCCACACAGCCCTGGGTCCCTCTTCTGCCTTCATGGAGCTGAAGCATCTCCTACTGGACTCCTCTGGCCGCTCCGCAGCCCTCTCCCTCATGGGGCAGTGCCAAGCCTGGGCACCACACCAAAGATGACCCAGATCATTCACCTCCCTCGCTCTACACGTGCTCCCTTTATTAACGAAAGCTGAGCAGCACTCGCCTCCCACTTCCTCCTTGCCCTCCTAGTACAGAGGACCAGAGAGGGAAGCCTGAAAGATGAAGCACTGCCTCTCCAACTCACCCCTCAAAGGGAGAGAACTTAACTTCATTCTGGGAGACAAGAACCTCTTTCCTCCCCAGTAAGGTCAGAGCTGATAAAGGTCAGCGTCCAATGCCGGAGTGAGGCGTGTTCTGGCAATCAATGGATTAATCATTAACGTTGACGTTCCTCTTTGATGTTCCAACGTTCCCCTTTCAAAGCTTGGTCCCCGGAGTCCTGGGCACAGCAGGTGACAGAAGCCAGGTCCCTGGAAGGCCTACGATGATTCCACCCAGGCCCTGCATTTTACACATAGGGAACCTGGGCTCAGGGTTGGGAAAGGCTGGGCACACATAAACACGGGTAGTAATATCCCATTTCACAGGTGAGGGTTTGAGGCCCGAAGAGACCCAGAGCCTTTCCCAAGGTCACGTTGCAAAGCCCTTCCACACTGACTAGTTCAGGCACATCTCCTGTCCTGGAGGGGTCCTGGAAGTCCTCTGCCTGGGACAGCCCCCCAGGGCCTGAAAGAGGATGAGGGGAGAAGAATGGGAAGGAGGAAACAGAAGATACCAGAAAGGGGAAAGGAGGGACGGGAAGTGATGGAAGGCAGTGGGAGGTGCGTGGGGAGAGGGCGGGAGGGAGGGCACAGGAAGCAGGCTCTGGTTTGTGGATAGTTTCCTTAGCACCTCCCAGGCGCGGGGTGAGGCTGGGGCAGGTGGGATGGCGAGCACTGCCACCTGCGCTGACCCCTGCTAGCCAGCAGTCCCTCCAGAGTAGCTGTGAGGCCCTGGAAGGGCGGGCCAGCTCTGACTGGCACAGGTAGAACACGCGGTGGGGACCCTCAAACCCTGAAGAGTGCCGGGTGGACGGGTTTAGGAAGGTGAATGCGGCGTGTCGAGGGACCCAGCAAGATACCAGGAGTTGGGGGTGGACGAGAGGGTGGAAGGCTGGTGCTAGTCTGCGGATGCCAGGGCCACTGCAGCCTAGCTCCACGGGAGAGGGCTGGGGGCACTGAAGAGTGTTACAGGGCAGTGACGTGCTAAGCTGCCCGTTTAGGGAGTATTCCTCAGAAGGCTGGTGAGCTGAGCGGAAGGAGCAAAGCGCAGGCAGAAAACCTATCCTGGATTCAGGGTAGAGGTGATGGGGGCCTGGGCAGGGAAGGGCAGCTGGAATGGAAAGTGGGGGACAGAATCCAGAGGCTTGGGCAAGTGGGAAAAGAAAGTCTCCCTGGCCCACCCCTCTGGGGAAATGGCAGGAAAGAAATGTCAGAAGGGGACAGACAGGAGGGATAGGAAGAAACCAAAGGCAGGACCCGATTCACCACACGGCCTTAAATCAGACACTGGGACGTCGGAAGTGCCCGCAAAGGAACTGTATGTTTAGTCTTTTGTCTCAGCCGCCCTTCTCTGATGCCCATTTTTCACGGGGGAAAGGTGACAGCTAAGGCAATGCCTGGAGCTGGGATGAGAATGTCCAGATAGTCCACAAGGCCAATCTAACCTCCTGCCACCACCTCCAGGAAGCCCACCCTGGCTGCACCCACCTCCACTGGCCTCACCCTCCTCTGAGAACTACCAGCCCTAGAATGAGGAGCCCCTTACTCCTGCCTCGGCTGTTTCAGGCCTCATCCTTCTCTTTGTGAGTTTGAAGCCTGTCTGGGAACAAGGGGCATGTCCAGGTTTCCCTGAGGTTTTCCTACTGGTGGAGATGGGCATGCCCCTGGCCAAAGAGGGTGAATGGGAATGGGGGCTCAGGACCTGTTTGGTGAGCTCAGCGACGCGATGTCCTTTCATTTTCAGGCATGGATGTTGTCTCCGGGTGTCCTTAGTACAGGAGATTTATCACATGAACACAGCAGAGGCCTGTCTAAGGTAGGATGCTGAGGCCAGGCATTACATAGATGGGCACCCTGAGCTCCAGGCAGGGTGAAGGGAAGCACCCAAGGCCCCCCCTAGGGCGGCTTGGGCCCCCAGGACTAAGCCCCTCCCTTCTTCCACCTCTTAAACCACTTCTCTTTGCTAACCTACAGCCCAGGGGTTCACAAACCCTTCCAGCAGGTCAGATCCGGCCTGTCACCTATTTTTGTACAGCCAGTGAGCCAAAAATGTTTTTTAATCTTCAAATGGTCAGGAAAAAATTAAAAGGCTCATACTTCATGACACAGGAAAATGGTACGAAATTCAAATTTGTGTCCGTAAATAAAGATGATCAGAACATAGCCCTGCTCATTTGCATAAGTATCATCTATGGCTGCTTCTACGTTATGACAGCAGGATGGAGCAGTTGCAACCTAGTGTACGGCCAGCAAAGCCTAAAATATTTACTATCTGGCCCTTTACAGAAAAAGCCTACCCACCCTCGCTCCACCCTCACGCAACAACACACACACGCTTTCTCCACTCAGTGCAACGTGCATCTGGACGCTCATTAAGGAAGAATTTGTGATCTTCATTGGGCAGACGTCTGAGTCCCCAAGTGTGTCGAGATCTGTGTGAGAGGGTGTGTCCCCTTGTCCGTATGTATGTCGTGCTCTGCTGTTGTATGTTTGCCCCCGTTCTCTGGCAGGTGTCATGGGAAACCTGCATGCCGCCCCGGCAGTGTGTCACTCCCTCTCTGTGTGTCACTGTGGAGGTGGTTGTCACCATGTGCCTCTGACGGCATCCAGGGCTCAGTACAAACACGCCACAGCTGAAGAGTTCGCAGGCTGAATGTTGCCAGGCAGCTGGACCACTAGGCCCAGCCCAGTCAGACCCTGGACTTGTAGATTCCTCCATTCAGAGGTGGCCAAGGCTTCCAGGGCCTCTAGTCCCACCTGTCTGGGGCATGGGACCTCTGCTCACATACCTCCCCAGACAGGAAACCCACAGTCACCCCAAGTGTCGGCTCCACACTGGGTAGCTCTCAGGGAAGCAAGGCCTTCCTGGCACTGAGCTGAGCTCGTGCTCTGTGCTTGGCACACCTTGGTTCTGCCCTCTGGCAGACAGCACAAGGTGTCCTCTGCTTAACAGTGCCAGCCCTGGGTCAATGAAATCTTCACCCCTAAGAGGCCAGAGACCTGGGACACTGAACCTGAGGCCACATCCCCAGGAAGAAAGCCACCTTGTGGCCACAGCTCTTGTCTTTCCTAGGCTCTTAGGTGTAGATACTGATCTCTAAACACCCAATTTGTTTTGTTTTGTTTATTCAACACAAATTGAGGAAGTGTCCCAAAGTAGGAGCACGAGAAAGGATGTATTCCAAGGCATTTCTCCAATCAACGCCCTGCCAGCCTTAACCTTACACAAAACAGGACCTTAATGAAACTTTTAGCCTGATTAGTTCTTAGAATGTAGGAAAGAGTCCTTCAAGAGGCTTCCCAGAGACAACCCCTCTCACTACACATAGGGGCAAACAGAATCATACGGTCTTGTCCCAGGCACAGAATCATGGATGAACTACCCACCACAGGGGAGGGAAGGCACCGGGTTCGCCTCCCTGGTCACCCCACACACACTTGTTGATGAACTGTTTGGAAGATCTGGACAGGGCCTGCCCCAGTGTGTTGTAGCTCTAATTCATATACTCAAATTTTGACTGGTGTCCAGACCGGCACCTCTACTTGCCCTCCCCAAAGTCAGTGGAGAAGAGGAGCCCCAGATTCATCTGGGGACTGGGGGTTCTGCCAACCCGCCCTGCACCCAGCACCAACTCAGACTGGCCCCCTGAGAAAATCTGAGCGTTGCTGCCCCCCAACCAAGGCCCACACATAGTTTTGTATCCCCTTCAGAAGCCCACAGCCGCTCAGAGCCTCCAGCCTGACCTTCACCATGCTTGTCTGCCTCTGCCCAAGAGGGTCCCAAGGCAGGCTGCCCTCCACAGACTGTGTAGCCCCCTCCCATCCCCCAGCCGCCCCCAATGCAGCGCTGCTCACTAGAAGAGCCAAATGCTGTATATTTTCTTTTGGTGTGTGTGGGAAGGCGGGGGGAGCGGATAAGGGAGACATGCACCTGCACTAAAAGCACAGAAATCATCTGGAGAATTTAGCAGGGGTCCTCCATCCTTCCCCCAGCAGCTTTCAAAGGGGGTCTGAGCACGGGCCAGGGGTGAGCTTCCACTCCCAGCTCCACGTGAAATACAATCAGCTCCTGGCTGGGCTCTCCCCTGAGCGTCTAGCTCCATCCATTGGCACCCTGGCCCCTTCGGACCACCCGCCACCCAACCTGCAAAGGTCCTGCCTGCCCAGGATGTGGGCCCCAGCCTCCCGCAGCTTCAGCACGAGCCTGTGCCTTTAAGGCAGTGGGCAGGGGTCTCATCTCAGGCGAGCCCACTTCAGCCAGGGGAGGCCACCGCGTTTCTCCCACAGGCCCCCGTGGGGCGTTTCCTCGCGGGATCGCAGAAGCCCAGGCATCCGGACCCCCGCCTCTCTGCGCCGCGGGAAACCGAGAGACGACGCTCTTCTGAACAATCGCGAAGGTGTCACTACAGGGGCACATTCTCCACCGGCTCATACTCCACTCTGTACACAGCACGCCGCTTGCCCACCCCTCAAATCCCGTGAGGACTGCGGTACCCAGCCCCCTGGGGACCCTCCAGCTTCGCCTGGCCGCGTCCGTCTGCCCTGGGAGTGGAGAGACAGGTCCCTGTGGGTCCCTCCGGCCGCAGTGCCTTCCCTGCCCCTGGTCCTCCCTTCTGGCACGCAGAGGGGCGCGAGGTAGCTAGCCCACCCCACCCCCTGCGAGCTGCAAGGATCGGTCGCCCCCGAGCATGATCCCAGATATTGGGAGGGCGGGGGAGGGGGGCGAGAGGGAGGGTATCAGACAGTCGCGCAGGATGGGTGCAGCGGCGGGAGACGGCTTCATTTAGGTTTCGGGAGGTTGGCCCCGCTCTGGCCCTGGCCCGCTCTCCGTCGGTGAAGGACGCTGCTTGCGGAGACAACCGAGCTGGAGGAGGGGCTCCGCGGTCCCCAAGGGGCGAAGGTTCTGGAGTCGGGGGAGGGCGGACAGGGCTTAGAGGGGCAGGGGCGGCGGGGCGGCCCTTACCTGCTCACAGCGGGGCCTCGCCGCGGGGCCGCGGGCTGCGGGTCGGCCCGGGGCAGACTGCGCGCCCCGAGCCGCCCGAGGACGGGGAGCGTGTGCGCTCAGCAGCGCGCGCCGAGCCCGGGTCTCCGCGTCCGTGTGTCCGCCGGCTGCCGGTATCCGTGGGTCCCTGCGCGGCGGAGTGAGCTTGTGCGCACGCGGGGACCGCGCTCGCCTGGAGCCGCCGCTGCCGCCGTCAGTAGCCGCCTGGGGCCCGAGCGCGGCGCCCCCCGCCTGCCCTCGCCCGCCCTGCGCCGCGCGCCAGCCCAGCTGGGTCTGGGCTGCGGAGAGGCGCCGCCTCCACCGCGAAGCCAGGCCGGGGGCAGGAGGGAGGCGAGCGACCACCGCCTTCCCCCAGAGCACTTCGCAGGCTGGGGGTGGGGTACAGGCCAATGGGCGCCCGGGGGAGGGGTTAGGCCGGGGATGGGGTGGAGCGGGACGCCGCCCGCCGCACATGGGAGCGAGAGCTTCGGCTGGGAGACCTGGGGGCGAGGATGCGGAGGCAACAATTCCCCTCTGTAGTTCGGCTTCCGGGGCTCAGCGTCGGGCCTTGCCCGGGGCTCACCGCCCTCCTTTCAACCCTCCCGAGATACCCAGAGCGAGAAACCCTCTGCCTTCTCCCTGCCACGTCCTCCTGATTTCCTGTCTGAGCCAGCTCCTCCTCCTCCAGGAAGCCTTCCTTACAGGGCAAGTCCCAGACTCCCCTTGGGATTTTCTTTGCCCACGCAGCCCTGGCCTGGGAAAGTCAGCTAGCTCCGGCATTCCTGCCTGGATGTCTTCAAATGTGATCCCCTAGAAAACGCCTCTATGGCCAGAAAAGGGAGGTGGGGGCCTTACCGGGGCGGCCTACAGCAACTTAAGACGACAGTGCTCTGGAGTCAGACTGCCTGGCTTCAGTCCCTGCTGTGCCAGGGCTAGCTCTGTGAGCTGGGGCAGGGGACTGGGCATCTCTGAACCTCAACTTCTTCCCTGTACGTGGGAATCATAGTACCTACCCCCCACCTCTTAACAACATCATTAAACAAGAATGGTACACACATCCCAAAGTAGGTTTTCACTGATTTTATTTCCTCACTAATGAATTAATTACTATGGCTTCCGTTATTGTAGTACCACTCAGCCTCCTCCTAGTACAGATGGATAAGTTGAGGCTTATTGCGGGGAACTAAACAGGCCAAGACAATGTAGCCAGTTGGTGGTGGAGCCAAAGCCCGACAGAGAACAGTTACCCACTCCCATCAGCCAGCTCATTGCTCCCACCTGCCCCTGCTCACGGTTTCTGGTCACTACCCCAGGTGTCAGCATCCCAAGTCTCCCTCCATAGCCCCATCCACAGTTCTGCAACCAGGCTCTGTCTTTCCTCATTCAAGCCATCGTTCAGCCTCCCTGTGGGCCTGAGTTTTGGGTGTGACCACCTTGTTGAGGAAGCTTCAAGGAGGAGGAGGGAAGAGAAAGAGACTTAAGCCTTTCCTTGGGAATTCTAGTCCAACTGGGGAGGAGAGGACTGGAGCGTGAAGCAGGACTCCATAACGAAAACTTGAAGGAAGTATCTGGAAAGATGCGAGGAGTTCCCTGGGTGCGCTCAGTGAGTTGATGATTTTTCTTTACTGCGCAGTGAACCCTGCCCCCCTCTGTATACCACACTGTTGGTCTTCACGGATCACATTTCTTTCAGTCCAGAAAAGCTTCCTGGAGGAGGAGAATGTTAGTTCTTCTCTGTATCAGTATAGGGTGAGACCCCTCTGGAAAGAAGAGGGCCTGGTGCCTTGCTAGAGTCAGACAGACAAGATGGACAGGACTTCCCTCTGGACCTGGGTACACCCCTTTCTAGATTGTTGCCATTACCCCTGGGAGCCTACTTTCATCTGTCTCCAGCCTGGGTATCTGAAGATCAAATGAGATGCTGTGTGTGAAAGTGCTCTGTAAACTGTGAAACGTCGTGAGGGGGAAGGAGGGGCTGCGGCAATCTCTGAGTCAGGAGGGGAGCATGGAGCATGGGACGCTGGAGGCATGAAGTGTGAGGAAGGGAGGAAACCAGAGTCACCTGCAGCAGGCCAGCCGTCCCTGGGAATGTCAGTGGTCGGGCCGCCGGATGAGGACCCTTGGCTCTGAGTCAGCCTTCATTTCCGGGTTTATTCCCTTTTCCATACTCCAGGTCCCTCTCTGGGCTCTGGATCTCCTGCCCTCTGTTCTGTGTCCCGGGTGTATGTCTTGGTGTAGGCAGTGAGCAGGTTGGGCACCTCTTGCTCTCTGCCTGGGCAGCCAGTGGACAGGAATGAACCCGCGGTCCTCTGCTCACACCCCTTCCCTTCACCTGTTCTCCCTTTGCTGCAAGGCCACTAGCCAGAGGGTAGGCTCCTAGCTGACCATAGCTAGGGGTCAGTCAGGGCTCCAGGTCCCACTGTGCAGTCCATTCCCTGCATGGGGCAGGTAGGGGTGGAAATCCAGCTCCTGCTCTGCCCACTTCCCACAAAGCCAGGCATGCAGAGTCCACCAAAAGGGGTGCTTTTTCTAGCTGGTCCTGGACAGGGCACCTCTCTAATTTTCTCCAAGGTGCTGCAGTCCTTGTAGATGGCTTTTAATCCCAGCCGTACCTAGTAGCATCAGCCTGGATGAGGCACAGAAATGAACATCATCAGAGCTGGGCTCCAGGAAGGCTGGCTAGTCCCCTTCTCTATGCATGAAGTGCCCAAGCCCGAAGGGGCCACAGGACTGGCCCAAGGACACACTTTTCAGACTGGGGACTAAAGCTTGTGTCCACATGCCCAATTTAGTGTAGTTCTACCTAGTGGGCTACCCCTGTCATGCTGAAGCAGGCTGGGCTTCCATGCCCCAGACCGTTCTCTGCCCATCCAGGCATATGGCTTTGGTCTCTCCAAACAATCTTGGTTCTCCCTGAGCTATGCCAGGTCTGGTCCCCCAGACTGGGCCTCCCCAAGGACAGGACCACAGTTTCCTTCTTCTTCCAAGATAGCCAGCCCCTCCTCACCCTGCCTGCCTGGCTTGAGGGAGACGCGCGGCCGAGGGACCACCCCTGGGAATGGTCTCCTTCCAGAGGACCCCTTGAGTTGCCTTCTTTCCCTTAGGGTGGGAGGCTGTGGCATCTCCTCAACAGCTTTTCCCTACCCGGAGGTGCTCACTGCCTCAGCTCGCTTCCACAAGCCAGCCAGCCAAGCAGGCAGCCGCCGAAAAAGATAGATTTTAATTCAGTTTTCTGAGACGTGGCTGAGGGAGATGGATGCCAGGCTGCCCTACCCAGCATTCATCTCTCCTGAGCAGCGCTTCCCCCCGCAACTCCTGGCCCCCACCCCTCTCCAGCCACACCAGCCCAGCTGCGCAGGCAGGGAGAATAGCACATTCGAGGACACCAAGGGGTTTTTATTGTGAATCGCTGACATTTGCTGAATGTTCACCTTGTCTTGAGCCAGTGCTTCTCAACCCTCCTGTGCTACAGAATCCCTGGGGAGCTTTCAAAATGTACCCATGGGGGCTTCCCTGGTGGCGCAGTGGTTAAGAATCCGCCTGCCAATTCAGGAGACACGGGCTTGAGCCCTGGTCCGGGAAGATCCCACGTGCCGCAGAGCAACTAAGCCCGTGCGCCCTAGAGCCCGTTCTCTGCAACAAGAGAAGCCACCGCTGTGAGAAGCCTGCACACCACAGCGAAGAGTAGCCCCCGCTCGCCGCAACTAGAGAAAGCCAGCGCGCAGCAATGAAGACCCAACACAGCCAAATATAAATAAATAAATAAATTTATTTTAAAAAAAAATGTACCCATGCCTGGGCCTCACCACCAAGATCAGTAGACAGTTGGTCTGTGGTGAGGCCTGGCCAAAAGTATTTTTTTAAAAGCTCCCCGGTAGATTGTAGTGTGTAGCCAAGGCTCAGGACCACTGCCGTAGGCCCTCTGCTAAACGCTTTACCTGTGCACGTCCCAAGGGGCCGTGCTCATATGTCCAGAAGCCATGAGAGGCGTACCGAGGTGCTGTCCCTCAGAGCCCTTGGTAACCGTAAGCATCCTCTTCTACTTCCTCTGGGAGCTGTACACATGTTTTTGTTTTCTATGTGCTCCAGGACATGAAAAGGATGCAAAATTGCTGACTTACGGGCATTTGCCCATTGAATTCATATTTGGGGAATGTCCTGGGCATTCATTGAATAGCAGTCTATGGAGTATGGGTTTCTTTCTATGGAGGAGCAAAATGCTGACCAGGGGTCACTTCTCCCCCAAGCTAGTGGGAGCCAGAGTTCTAGATTGTGCAGCTCTGGGGAAAGTTTGATTCTGAAGGCCCTCTGGTCACCTCCTGCATCTGTGCTGGAGTCAGACAGCCAGGCAGGCTCTGAGAAGGCCCAGGTGCATCAGGGAGTGCCCACTGGAAGGCCCAGAAACACAACAGGGTGAGCAGCAGGGAGGCTATGGAAGGCTCAGCCCCATGAAGGGGCGTAGGCCAGGCCCATTGCCTCATAAAGGTCCCCTCTCCCGCAGATACGCAGGCTGCAGGGACGTTCCAGGTAGCAGGGCCTGGGCTCCCCTGGGCGAGCACCGTTCCCGAAGTAGGCCCCCTGCCCTCTCCCCCAGGAGGCAGCATCCTCATCAGATAAACCAATACCCTCCAGAGCCTTTTCAGCCACCCCAAGGACGCTTGGAATTTCCTAAGAAACCAAGGCAATGAACATCAGCCCATTTAGATCCATGGTTTTCAAACTGTATTCCAGAAGCTCTACAATACTTGAAGCTGCCTCACCAGAAACCTGGAGTAAAGAAGGAAGGGAGACCTGTCTTCCTGTCTTCAGAGCTTCCTGGGACCTCCACAGAGCTGAGGAGTCCCAAGTCCTCTGTGTTCCGCCCCCCAAAGGGCACGGCAGTAGATACGGATGAGCAAGGGGAGGATTGTCAGAGCAGGGGGAAAGGACCAGGGAGACAGGGATCTGGAATCCTAAATTCTAAGTGCAGACTTGACTAGCTAAGCACCCCATTTCACAGATGAAGCAGATGAGGCTCAGAGAACAGGAGTGGTTGGCTCAAAGTTATAAGGCTAACTCGTAGCAGAGATGGGGCTGCATACCAGGTCTTTGAGAACTCAAGTCCTGAGTTCTCTCCCCTGAACCATAACTCTTAAAAGGGAAGATACACTTCCCGAGAGCTGGAACGTGTGGGTGTAATGGGAGTAGGTACCAAAAGAGGTAAAAGTGAGAGATACATATGGAGAGCCAAACGCCCTGTCTTCTTCCCCCATGTACATAAATCCTCAAATGCAGCCTCTGGCCCGGAGAAGCATACACCCAAATACACATACTGCTGCACGCGACTATACTCTGCACACACGCACATGTGCATTTCCATCCGTTATGTATGCCCAAATGTACATTCACGTAGGGTCCAAGCGTGTTCACGCACATACACAAGGGCACCTTCCAGAGATCTGCGGTGTGAAAGTGCATCGTCTCTACCAAGAGAGGTGTTTTCTCTCTTACAGAATTGAACCAGGCAGTGGGCCGCTCTGCAGCGGCAGAGCTGCATCGCTGTCAGGCAGTTCTCCTCAGAGAGAGACATTTCCCATCCACCTTCCATAGTCCCCTCTCCAGGGGACTCAGCTGTTTACCCATGGGAGCTGAATACCCTGCAGGGAACTCTGGTTGAAGGAGAATGTGCTACTTCCATTCCATTTCCAATTCTCCTCTATCCACAGGGCTTTCTTTTCTTCCCCGACCTTCACCCTCTCCAACATCTTCAGCACACTCCGGAGTTGGTGTGTAGAATTCTACTGCTGCAGGAAAGTCCCCCTCCTGGGCATCCTACAAATGGGCCACATTGTGTGTGTCCGAGAGCCGTATTGCTCACGCCTTGCCCTCTGATTGCCAGGTGCTAGCTCACTGCCTTCAGTCTGGCTCCAGCTCCTGTTGGGGTGGACACCCACCCCTCTGCCTGCGCTCCCCTCCCCCCCTTGCAGGTCCCACAGTCAAGGCCAGGTCCCACTTGCTCTTGTTACAGTTTCCTCAGAGCCTGACTTGGCTGCCTTGAAAATAACAGTGCGCCCGGCCCAGCACAAGTCCTTGCTTTTACGAAGGACCTCAGCAAGCAAGCACAGAGGTGCGGAAATTACAGATAATTCACGTGGGAGGAGGCGGCAAGCGTGAGGCATGGATACAGCTGTTCCCAGAAAAGCAGCTCGGGATAATCGGGGGCCTGTGACAGGCTGAGCCCTGACTCAGTGTCGTGATGCTGACAATTATATTAAAAGTAGGGCAAACAGAACACTCTTTGACGACCAACTTTGGGAGCAGCTTGGCAGCTGAGGAAACACTCCTTTGCCATGGCTGATGGGAGCATTGCCTGCGAGGAATTCACTGGGGCCCTGAGGCTCTAGGCCCTGAGCGGGGACTGGGAAGATAGCTGGAGCCAGCAGGTGGCACCGACCCAAGGCCTTGCATGCACTCAGGGGCAGGGTTTGTAGATCAGGCTTCTATTGCTGGGGGACAAGTTCCCACAAACTTAGCAGTTTAAAACAACGCACACTATTTACAATAGCCCGGAGATGGAAACAACCTAAGTGTCCATCATCGGATGAATGGGTAAAGAAGATGTGACACATATATACAATGGAATATTACTCAGCCATAAAAAGAAACGAAACTGAGTTATTTGTGGTGAGGTGGATGGACCTAGAGTCTGTCATACAGAGTGAAGTAAGTCAGAACGAGAAAGACAAATACCGTATGCTAACACATATATATGGAATCTAAAAAAAAAAGTCATGAAGAACCTAGGGGCAAGACAGGAATAAAGACACAGACCTACTAGAGGATGGACTTGAGGATATAGGGAGGGGGAAGGGTAAGCTGTGACAAAGTGAGAGAGTAGCATGGACATATATACGCTACCAAACGTAAAATAGATAGCTAGTGGGAAGCAGCCGCATAGCACAGGGAGATCAGCTCGGTGCTTTGTGACCACATAGAGGGGTGGGATAGGGAGGGTGGGAGGGAGGGAGACGCAAGAGGGAAGAGATGTGGGAACATATATATATGTATAACTGATTCACTTTGTTATAAAGCAGAAACTAACACACCATTGTAAAGCAATTATACTCCAATAAAGATGTAAAAAAAAAAAACAAAACAAAACCAACGCACACTGATTATATCACGGTTTCCCTAGGGCAGGAGTGCAGGGGGGGATGCCCTGCTCAGGGTGTCATAAGACTGCAATCAAAGTGTCATTCAGGCCTGGGGTGTCATCTGAGGCTTGGGGTCTTTTTCCAAGGTTGTTGACAGTCTGTTCCTCATGGTTTTCGGGCTGAGGCCCTCAGCTTCTAGGGCCCCATCTGGCCCTCTCTACCACATGGCAATTTGCTTCTTTAAGGCCGACAGCAGAGAGACTGATGCCTCTGTCTTTGAGTTCTAGACCCTCTCTTAAAGGGCTCATCGGATTATCTCAAGCCCTCTCAGGATAATCTCCCTTTGGACAAATTTAAAGTCAATGCATTTAGGGACTTTAACAACCTCTGCAAAATCCCTTTCCCCTTTGCCACATAACTAGCCTAACCAGGAAAGTAAAATCCCATTATATTTCTAGGTCCTGTCCACATCCAAGAGGAGGAGCTTGTGTGGGCTTGTACCCCAGGGGACCTTACAATCCTGTCTACCGTAGTCCGTATCACCTGGAGACTGAATATGAGGGATGGGATGGGAACAACCTATTGACCAAAAGCTCTCTGAGGTCAGAGCCTGTGTCAGTCTCATTCCATCCAAGTGCTTCGTATGAAGTCAGTCCTCAGAAAATATTTTTTGATTGAATAAGTGAGTCACCAACTCCTACCTCCATTGTACAAGTGGGGAAGACAAGGCTAGAGGAAGGAAAGTACCTTTTCAAGTCACCCAAGGCAACAGATGACAGAGTTGGAACAACAATAAGCACTACCATTTATTGGGCACTTACTGTTTACCAGACACCATGTTTGGTTATTTTACCAAATTGCCTCAAATTGCCGTAAAGCTGTGTGATTGGGGATGATGAATACCCCAGGTCTACACGTGAAGAGACCAAGTCTCAGGGAGGTGAAGTAACTCGTCCAAAGATGCTGGTGGCACGATCGCAAAGCCAGGACTCAAGCTCACTCAGCTTCATCCCAGTGTCCCCAGTGCTCCCTTTTCCATGCTGAGTTGCCTGTGTATGCAGGCGGGACAGACTGAGACCAGCGTCAGGCCAGGTGTGTGGGATATGCAGGCGGGACAGACTGAGACCAGCGTCAGGCCAGGTGTGTGGGAATGCTTGGGGATGCTTGTCCACCCTCGCCCGTACCTCTGCCCACCGCTCCGCCTTCCTTCCCGGGAGGATTAAGTCATCACTGTTTCACACTGGGCCACCCAGGGCCTGACAAGGCGGGGAGGTGTTTCTCATTACTCATAATTAGCAGGCTGATTAGTCCTGTCACATGGGATTGTCTATTTTAGCTCTCCTTTGCGTTCTGGGGACACTCCTTTGGAAAGGAGGGGACCCGTCTGCATGACCAGGGAGGAGAGGATGCAGGGGACTCTGACTGGGATGGGCAATCAGGTCGTTTATGACCACAGAGGCAAGCATCTTTCTGAGCTTAACCCTCCCACCAGATCCCCATGGGAGCCTTTTTCCAGCCCCGGAGCACAGAGAACATGTGTCCTCCATAGTGGAAACGGAACCTGGCTTACTCCCCAGGGGAGTGTCCTTCCCCAGAGATGCACATGCATTGCCACCTTGCCTTCTGTAAGGCTCTGGTCAAATGTCACTGCCCTCGCTGTGCGATAGCGTCCTCCCTCGGTCACTGTGCCTACCCTCACTCTGCATGATAACACACTGGTTAAGCGTGTGATTTTGGAGTCAGACTGCTGAGTTCCAATCCTGGCTCTGCCACTTGGACAAATAATTAACCTTCTGTGCCTCAGTTTCCTCATCTATAAAGTGGGACTAAACAGTAGCATCTACTTATTAACATTATTATAAATGTAAATAAGTTAATATATTGAAAGCATTAGACTTCCCTGGCAGTCCAGTGGCTAAGACTCCGTGCTTCCACTGCAGGGGGCCTGGGTTTGATCCCTGGTCGGGGAACTAAGATCCCACATGCCTCGTGGTGCAGCCGACACTAACTAACTAAATAAAGCATTAGAACAGTGTCTAGCACAGAATAAATACGATAAAGTGTTAATAATTCCTTTGTTCCCTCTTTTTCTTTGTAGCGCTTATCACTACCTGATATCTGACATGTTGCATATTATTTGTCTATTTGTTTAATATTAGTCTCCCCTAAGAGAATGGAAGCTGCTTGAGGGCAGGGTCTTTCTTTGCTCATTGCTCTATTTCCGGCACCTAAAGGGGTTGGACAATGTTTGTTGAATAAGTGAGTGAATCCCACCTTCCCAGGCAGAGGTTTCATTTCTCTCTGTGCTCTTCAGAAGTTCTCATTTAAAGAGAATAAAAACGCAACTTCCATGCCCCCATCATCTTCCAACCTCTGTCACCCTGATTCATGACCACAGTCTCCATTTCTGGAACCACAAGACCCCTTTGTCCCACAGTAACCAAAGTCTAGCCTATGGTGAATAGTCTGAGACCATAAGATCCTGGAACTCTAGAATTCATGAATTCCTAGAATGGACGCCAGGCCTTGAAGAATTCCAGAATGGAACTCTGGAATCTCAGAAAGTAAGCTGAGAATTGCTGTTAGGACCCAGGAGTCTTGGAGAGGAGGCCCAGAATTTCAGAAGAGACTCTCAGAACCGGGTCACTGGGAGAATCTGGTGAGACCAGCTGGCTCCGCGGTGTTGGCTTCTTTGCAGAGACAAAAACACAAGTAGGGCTTCCCTGGTGACGCAGTGGTTGAGAGTCTGCCTGCCGATGCAGGGGATGTGGGTTTGTGCCCCGGTCCGGGAGATTCCCACATGCCGCAGAGCGGCTGGGCCCGTGAGCCATGGTCGCTGAGCCTGCGCGTCCGGAGCCTGTGCTCCACAACAGGAGAGGCCACAACGGTGAGAGGCCCACGTACCGCAAAAAATAAAAAAAAAAAAACACAAGTGATGCTGGTGCTCAGAGCTGAGGGGCAGGGAGAGAGGCCAGGATGGCAGTGGGAAGGGGCTCCCCTGTGAGGGTTGCTAGGCGCTGGCCCTGGCCGCATACAATGAGGCTGGCTGGGTAGGTAGAGCCAATCTCCTAACCAGGAGTAGAAAGAGAAAGGGAGGGAGGGGCTTGCGGTTACAGGCAAAGGGTGGGCATGGCTGGCCCTAATCCCATTACAGCAGGCCATCCAGCTGCCAGGCCTAGCTCTGCCCTCCACTTCAAAGGCAGGCTTAGGCCGCGCAGTGCTTGGGTTTCAGAAGATGCTCCATCTTGTTCTGAAGTCCGTACCCTAGAGCAGGAGTGTGGTTGGGTCTTGAGCTCCAGGAGACTCAGGGCTAAAAGGAGGATGTGGTGAGGGGTCAGAGGATGGAGGAATCCCTCAAGAAAATGAACTGACCCAGAGTAAAATGGTGGTACTTGGTGAGAATTCTGGATATAAGACAAAGGTTCAACTAATGGACACCTGACACTACTTCTACCCTGAAAATTGACTCAATCCCCGTCAGCCCTTTGACCTGGGCTGGACACTGAACCCTGAACTTGTCTCAAATTAGGTCCCAATTCCAGTCTCAGAGTACGCCCCTGTCCCAGCTACAAACTAACCTCTAGACTGAGCCCCGGTCCCAGCTACAGATTCTTCCGGACAGTGCCTCATGAGCCCACAGATCTCTGAAAATAGGATTCACCTCAAAGAATCCAAAGACCAGTAGGATTCCTTAAAATGGTAGAATAGTCCCACACCTCTGAGGCCTGCTGGCTTCTAGAAGCAGCTACAAAGACCCGGGCTGAATCCCTCTCAAAGCCCAGAGCAAGCGGACTCTCCCCTCCCTGCTGTGGGAAGGTCTTCTGTTCAGATGTAGCCCTGCGCCATCCTGAGCTCTTTCCAACATGAGAAAGACAACCTGGAAGGAGGTCAGTGGACCAGGGGTTAACCTGACCCAGAGTCAAGACGCTGTTGGAGATAGAGATACAGACTGGCGCGAGAGAGTCGGGCGAGTGACCGTGGAGGTGGCCCTGGTGATATCTGAGGTGGAGATGGCCACGGGGATGCTTGCCTCGGTGATCTTGGCAAATGGAGTTGGTGACACAGATGAATGTTTGTAAGCCCGGTGGTAGCCACATACCCCATGCGGGTCTCCCAACTTTTCTGCTCTTCCCTCAACTGCACTCCTTTCTGCCCTTCTGCCACCCACTGTCTTGGCCTCGACTTGACTGTGTTTAGTGTCTTGGAATATGTCACTGTTTTTCCTTAATGAGCCTAGAGCTTTTGGAGGAGGGACCCTGTAACAATACAAATAACAAATAAATTGGAGTCTTTGTGTGTTCCCTGTTTCTCCTTTTTTTTTTTTTTTTTTCTTGTGGTACGCGGGCCTCTCACCGTTGTGGCCTCTCCCTTTGCGGAGCACAGGCTCCGGACGCACAGGCTCAGCGTCCATGGCTCACGGGCCCAGCCGCTCCGCGGCATGTGGGATCTTCCCGGACCGGGGCACGAACCCGCGTCCCCTGCATCGGCAGGCGGACTCTCAACCACTGCGCCACCAGGGAAGCCCCCTGTTTCTCCTTTTAGCATCTCCAAGGTGGAGGGATGGCTGTCTTCTTCCCATCAATACGGTGCCCAGCAGAACTGGAGGCTTCCCCGCGCCAAGGCACTTAAAAACGTCTGACACACGCACTGCTCACTCCCAGGAAGGTAAGGTGGTCCTGTCTGGAAAGGATGGATGGACCCACTGACCTCTCAGAGCTGTGATCACCTGGACGAAGAAGCAAGAAACCATCACCCATATCCCAGGGGCTGTGCCAACTGCAACCCTGAGGCGCAGCCTGTCCAGCCTCACTTGGCTCAGATGCCCACAGGAAGTGAGGTCACAAGGAAAGGCCCTCTATCCTCTGGGCGATCTTCCTGTTCAGTGCTGCACAAAAATCTCTCCACTGGCATGCATTTTCTTTTGGAGGGAAGTGGAAATATACGGTGCAGGGAGCTCTCGTGCGATGGGGAGAGAACCTGCGTTCTAATCTGGGCCACAATGCTGCTTCTAACCCGCGCTGGTGCTACATAACCCCACACTGTGAGCACTCGGGTGAGGGTACTTCTTTATTGCCAGGCTGTCCATTGCTACTCAGACCATCAAGCATTAGTCGAGTCTCCAGTTCTAAAGGCTAGTGGCATTGCCTCGTCATTGTGACATTAAAAACACTCCTGTGCATTCCCACCACCGCCCTCTCCCTACCCCCTTGAGAAACTATTCAGAGAGATTGTCTATGAAGGACTTGCCAAGGGAAGAGCCTCAAACCTGCTTAGCCAACATCTTCCCACCACTTCCAGGCTATATGAGAGGGGGTAAGGAAGAGATGTTCAAATTACTGAGGATGCATTTGTTGGGGGTTCCCAAGGGAAGGCAGGTAGAAGAGGGCACTCCCCTCACCTCAACCCACTGAAAGGAGCTTGGAAAGCCACACCTGGAGAGGTTGGCAGTTTTTGCTGAAATTGGGTGACGCGGAGACTGACAGCTGACAACCCAGAGACATGTCCCAGCACAAGGTGCAGGAAGAACTATAGCAAGAGATTGGATTTAGCTGTGGAGGTTGCAGAGCCAGGCAAGGGCTTACATCAAGGGATGCTAAACAGAATCATTTGGGCAGCTGGACAGAGGGTGTACAGGAGGCACTGAGTAGGGAGTTAGAAACCTACTTCAGCAGTCCTGAGGGTGATGAAGGGCTGAACTGAACTAAGGCAGTGGCCACAGAAGGAAAAGGGAGGGGCTGGATCTGAGGGAAAAATAAGATAAATGAATGGTAACTATTTTTGAAAACTCCAAGAGGCAGAACCCATTAAGAGGATCTTTTGTTATTGTTATTATTCAGTGTTTTAAAACGTAAAACTCTCTGGAGAGGGAATCTATTGCGTGCCATTATCAGTCATTAACACTTGAGCATGAATTAGCTGATTCATCCATGCAGCCACTGAAACTTAGCAGACGCAGATTTTAAACAACCTGGTGGGGAAAGGCAACAGGAAAATGAAAGACCTAAGTGGGAACCAATCTGGACACTTGGAGAAGGTGATGCAGGCGGAATTGATACGAAGTGACTTCAGACAGACTGCTTTGGACAGGGAGTCTGGAGAACAAAGTTTAAGTTTCTGTCCTGTCCACAACCTACCAGCCCCATCCTGGCAAGTCACTTAACCTCTCAGAGTCATATGTGACTCATGGATGATACTGTCATCTCACAGGGTTCAGTTCTATAAAGGAATTTTTTAAACTACCAAGCTCTGTGAAAGGGTATTATTCCACCAGTGTGATGAAAGTTAACCTCGGCAATGGTTACCCATCACCTTTCACTGAAATGCAGTCAGCCCGTCAGTGGCCTGTCTTCTTAAAACTAGTTTTGTCTCTTCCGAGGAAAACTGGATTAGTCCTAACGGGTACAAAAGGAAAAGGGCTAGAGAAAGGCAGAGAGAATTAGCGCAGCTAGGAAGTGTTATATTCACCAAATCGTTTTCCCCATCTATCTAATGGTAGTGATAATAGCTCGCCTCACTATTACAAAATAATCCCACACCTCTAAGCATTTTTAAGCAAAGGGGCTATAGTTTTCTTCTTTTTGCTACCAAGTAGCTGTGATCTTGTTTTGACGTTTTTGTTGCCTTGGTTTCCCCAGCTGTAAAATGTGAAGGATAATGACACACAGGGTTGTTGAAAGGATTAAATGTGTTTCAATATATAGTGCCTCAGTGGTGTCTGGTATGAGTACGCTATAAACAGTAGCTACACTGCTCTGCTACTGCCACCACCATCATGATTGATCCCCAGGGCCCTGGCATTCAGTAGACAACACGTACGTGTTTACTGAACTAGGCTGCTCGTGGGTGTGGAGCGGGGCGGTGGCGGGGGGGGGGGGAGAAGTGTGCCCTGTCACACAGGTGAGGGAGTGCAGATTCCAGCCCTCCCGAGCTCACTGTGCTTGCTACTCAGAACCTCAGTTTCCCTGACAACCAAAGGGCTCAAACAGTCCCTTCCAAAAAGAGAACTCAGTAAAGAAAATTGCAGTAGAGAGTTTTTCTGGTACTTCCTTCCCAATTCCTCTCCTCTGAAGTTGGACACAAGACCAGGACCCCTATCTTTAGCCCCCAAATGGCTGCCTTTCTGGCCACCTGGACCCACGATAACCTTGAGTCAGGTGGAGAATCCAATGTCAGTTGATTCAAGCAGGACATCTCTCCGGAAGTCCAGGGTCACTATCTAAGAGCTTAGTCGACATCCCTGGCCCAGCATTTCCAACATTGAACACAGGATCCTTCCCCAACTTACACCCACCTCCTAGGGCCCTGTCTGCACACATGGTACCACATTCATCTCCATGGTAAGCCAGAGACCTGGCAGTCATTCTTCACACTTTCCCACGCCTCACGGTTCACCCAGGCAACCAGCATTTCGTGAGGGCCTGCTATGGGCCAGGAACCATGCCAGGCATGGGGGCTGCAACAGTCCCTGCCCTCCTGGAGCTTACAGTCAGATGGTGTGCACAGAAGTTAAGCAATGATCATACAAATAACATAATCCAACCTGTGATATTGAAATAAAAGAAACGGTACCATAAGTCTACATAACAAGGGGCCTGATCTTATCCACTAGGTCAGAGAGGCTTTCCAGAGAAAGAGTCCACTTACCTTAGATCTGAGGGACAAGATCTGATGTGACTGGGAGTGGGGAGATGTGGGGAGTCGGGTGGGGAGAGGATACTGCAGCAGAGAAAGCAACAAGAGCAAAGACCGTGAATGGAGACATGAAGCCACCTGCACTCAACCCACTGGACTCAGACCAGTGCGGCTGGAGGACAGACAGCAAGGGAGAGAGGCTTGATCTGAGGCCAGAGGACCAGGCCATATCATGAGGGACTTTATCCTGAGACAGCGGGAAGCTGCTAAACAGGTGATCAGGTCTCACTTGCATTTAAACCAAATCACTCAGGATGCAAAGGAAAAACCAGGTTGGAGGATGTGGGGAGACCAACTGGGAGGCTATTGCAGTAGGTGAGGTAGGAGATTATGGTTTGGGCTAAGGGAATGGTGGAAGAGGAAGTGGAAGAACCAGAGACCATCTGAGGAGATGAAATGCATAGGATTACGTTTCCCAGTTTTCTCTGCAGCCAGGTATGAGCCTGTGTCTAAGTTCAGGGCAATGTGACGTTCACTCAGTGTGATGTGAGCAGAAGTGATGTGAATGACATCCAATCTGTGCCCTAAAGGAAGGGCCATGACCTCCCCTTCCTCCTTGCCCCTTCCCACTGGCTAGAATGGGGGCGTGACGGTGGGAACTAGAGAAACCGTCTTGGACAAAGAGAAGAGAGCTGCTTATGAAGGAGAGCAAAGACATGTGACTGAGAGGGAGCCTGGGCCCCGTGATTATGGAGTGGCCACACCCTGAATCTCCTACCCACACTTTTCTGTAAAAAAGAGGTAAGCGGGCTTCCCTGGTGGCACAGTGGTTGGGGGTCTGCCTGCCGATGCAGGGGACACGGGTTCGTGCCCCGGTCCGGGAAGATCCCACATGCCGCGGAGCGGCTGGGCCTGTGAGCCATGGCCGCTGAGCCTGGGCCCCAGGGCCAGAAGGCTGTCCCTTCTCACTCTACACTCAGAGTCACAAAACCCCCTGGCCCTGCCAGCGGCTCCTCTCTCAAGACACACTCTTTCCCAGCTGGCCAGGGACAGCTCCGAGCAAGGTGTGAGCTCTGACGGTGCCCTGAAGGCTCCCTCCTGCCGAGGACCCCCCTGCTGACCGGGTGGCCAGCCTCGCATGGTCACCCAAAGGCACGGACGATGTGGATGTTGGAATCTCAGACAGAGCCCTCCTCGTGACATCACCCCCACTGGCCAGCGTCCGTGGGTGTGAGCTCCGACCAGGAGATCCCAGCCACTCAGCAGGAGCCAGAGCAATCAGATTGCAGAAATCCATGAAAAAGAATGGATTTTCTTACTGCGCTCAGAGTCTTTAATTTCCTGTTTGCCCCCAAAGGGCCTTTTCATCGACAAAGCACTTGGTTCTGTGGGCAGTGCGGTTGAAAAGAAGCTGCTGATGAAGAGATTAGCGATCGGGGACATGCAGGGGCTGGTGCACCGGGACGACCGCTCTGACGAAGCGGCAGGGGAGCCCAGACGGGATGTGCGCTAGGGGCGGGGGGCACCCAGAACGCCAAGGGTGGGCGCACTGCGAACAGAAGCCAGGTTGGGCTGTGGTCAGGAGCCAGGTGGCAGCGAGGAGGTTGCCAAAGCAGAAACAAGTGCTCTCGAGAACAGATTCCTGAACAGAGACCTTTCAGATCAGCTGAGAGAGACCGTGGGAGTTAGGGCTGGGGGCCAGCCGGAATCTTCTAGAACCAGAGGCAGGACACGGGAAGCTCAGATCAGAGTCTCTACCCATCTCTCCCACTCTGAATCCTGAGCTAAATCTGTGGGCTATTGCAAGGAGGAGAAATTTCTTACCCAGGTGAAAGAAGGAGGAGTAGCCTGGGAGAGACGGGGTTAATGGGCTTATGAGAGGGTGGAGGGGAAAACAAGCACTTTATCTGTCCCCAACCATAAAAGGGATGTGTATGAGGGGGTCTGCTCAGCTCAGCTACAAAGAACTGTAGGCTAACTTTGACGTAGTTAGGATTATAGTCAGACATACCGGAGGACCTCCTGGTAACGAAATGTGGGTCCCACTCCCACACCACGGGGCTGCCTCTCACTTTAGCTGGGTGCACTTGACCTAGCCCCTCCCTGCTCTTTTCAGGAACCAAGGATGCCTAGTTCTGGGAACTCAGCATGAGTCTGGCCACGGGTGTGCCCACGGGTGAGCCCAGCCCCCCCAGAGGGCCTACGTTGGGAGTGAGTTCTCCTGCTATCTTGCTCCAACCGGACAGAGGCTCACAGGCTCACAGGTCAACCTGAAAACTGACCACACCCTCTTTCTTAAGATACCTTCTTTTCTTGCCTAGTTTTCCTCTTGCCTCACTGGCTTCTCTCTCTCAGCCTCCCATCAGGGCTCCTTCTCCATAACTCGCACTCTAAATGTTGGTGTGCTCCAGGCTCCATCCTGATCAACCTTCTCTCCAACATCTGCAGTCTCTCTTAGTGATCACATTACCCTCTATGGCTTTAAATTCCATTTATCTACTGCTGACCCCCAATTGTCTATCTCTGGCCCAGAGGTCTCCCTGTAAACCCACTGCCTTCTTGATGTCTCCAGTTGGATGTCTACAGTCATCTCAAACTTGGCAGGACCACCCAGAACACTTGAGTCCTCTTCCGAGCTTGTTCTCTCCCCCCAGCTTCCCTTTCTCAGTGACTGGCATCACCCTCCACCTGCTGTTCAAAGCAAACCCAGTGAACCAGCTCTATACTTACTCCCTGTGTGGCCTTGGGCAAGTTACTTAACCTCTCTGAGCCAAAGTTTTCTTAAATGAAAAGTGAGAATAATAACAGTATCTCCCTGATGAAGTGACTACGAAAAGTAAGTCAAATGGTGTATGTAAAGAGAACAGTTGAGGCTTCCCTGGTGGTGCGGTGGTTGAGAGTCCGCCTGCCGATGCAGGGGACATGGGTTCGTGCCCCAGTCCGGGAAGATCCCACATGCCGCGGAGCGGCTGGGCCCGTGAGCCATGGCCGCTGAGCCTGCGCATCCGGAGCCTGTGCTCCGCAACGGGAGAGGCCACAGCAGTGAGAGGTCCACGTACTGCAAAAAAAAAAAACCAAAAAAAACAAAGAACAGTGCTTGGCACATAGTAGGCAGTTTAATCAATATTATCACTGTCTAACTCAGCACCATCCAGTAGAAACATAATGTGAGCTACATATGATTTAAAATTTTCTACTAACCACGTTAAAAAAGATAAAAAGAAGGGGAATTAGTTTTAATGATATATTTTATTTAACCCCATATATCTAAAATATTTTGATTTCAACATATAATCAATATAAAAAGATGACTATTTTCCATTATTTTTATTGTACTAAGCCTGAAATCTGGTGTGTGTTTTACAATCCCAGCACATCTTGGTTGGGACCATCCCATGTTAATGCCCCAAAGCCGCCCGTGGCCAGTGACTGCTGCGTGAGCCCGCGCGGTCTAAGTATCTCGAAGTTTCCATTCTTCCTCTACAGCAGTTTCTCAACCTCTGCACCGTTGACATTTTGGGTAAGTGGTGGAGACAGAATGTGAACCCAGAGTCTATACAGAAAGAGCTAGAAATGTGACTCCAGTGACCCTGGATTATCCATAAAGAACAGCAGACCCGGGGGGCACCTACATTTAGATCAGGGCTTCACAGCCTTAGCAGTATTGACGTTTGGGGCGGAGAGTTCTTGGTTGTGGGGACTGTCCTGTGCCTTGCGGGATGTTATACAGCATCCCTGGCCTCTACCTACTAGAGGCCAGTAGCATCCCCAATCCCACTTTCCTTCTAATCATTCAGGCCTCAGTATAAGGCTCAGTCTCCCATCCGTGCCCTCGGAAGAGACCTCAGGCTTTGTTAAAGTCCCCACTAAACCTTGCTCTCTGGAACAGCCGGAATGTGTAACCACAGACATCTCTGTCCGCCTCCAACCTCCCACTGCTCTTCACTCACTCCCCACCCCCAGATTGTAGGTCTCTGCATGCTGCCTGATGTTTTTCTAGGGTACCATTGTCTGTTTCTTCAGCCTGAAACATAAGCTTTGGGACCACAGGGACCTTGTCTGTCTTGATTACCACTGTCCTCCCAGCATCCTGAGGAGTGCTCTCAATCAGTATTGAAGGAAGCAACGCCCTTTCTGTCTTGGCCTCCAGGCCTCAGCTCCAAGTCACCAAAGCTTCCCCACGCAGCTGTGCCAGGAACCTGTCTTGATTCTCCGGGGGATTGGTCAAACGACCTCTCCAATTGCTGCTTGGCCGGCTCTTTTGGATGGCGATTCAGGTTCAGCCCTGAGCTATGGCCACCTACACAGGTGGTGAGGGACTGAAATCTATGCGCTGCGGGGCTATGGCTGCCAAGAGAGGGCGTATTTTTCTAATTCACACAAAGGGGGCACAGGGGCTGGCAGTATCCTTGCCTGACTGCCTGGTGCTGCCAGCTGCCCAGTCCCAGTGGAACTCCCCATCACAGCAGTGGTCCCTTCTGGTGCCCCAAGCCAAGACCTGGGGGACCCAGCGTGGACGGGGAATGCCTGCATCTTTGCTCTGGACCTGGGAATCTGCTGGAGGTGGGATGATGTCTCCTTCCCGTGTCCTTGTCTTGTGGATGCTGGGAGATCTCCGCTCTCTGTCCCCCCGCCCCAGCTATTCACATGCAGAAGCAGCTGTCCCCAGGACTCTCTCCTCTCTGCACATCCCCCTTTGGTCCCACCTCCCAGGGCCAGCTCCAGCTTCCACATCTGTCAGGACAGGGGTGGCATGGAGGCCTTAATGCAGGAGCAACTCTAATCTAAGAAAGAACTGCCCAGCCACCAGAGCCTGCCAGTCCTGGGAGTGGCAGCTGGGAGAAGGCTTGTCACCAGTGGTGTGGAGTGAGGAGTAGAGCGTGGCTTCTGGATCTTGGAGCAAATGGCCCTGGAAACTTTGACTAGTAAATGCCATGGAGAGATGCACTCTCTGATGTCCTGCTGGGGCAGTTGGGGCAGCTTTCCAAAGACTGTTCAGGGCCCATTCCACAGGCCTCTGACATCCCAACTAGGGTCTTGTCTCAGGCCTTTAGAGTCTGGTGGGCTAGAGATCGGCCCCGACTCCTTTGATAGATGGAGAAACTGACGCCCAGTGCTGTGAGATTCCAAATGGAGTGTTCTAGAAAGCAGGGGTCACCGAGAGGGCAGTGTTAGGAGGATGAGGTAGGCGGAGGCCAGCCAAGGCTCTGAGCTACTTTCCCAGGGCCCCTGCCCTGGCACCGCCCCTCTCAACCCCACTCAGCCTTTGTCTGATTTGCTCCCTGCGACAGCTGGGGAGGATGGGCCTCGCCCTGGCTCTGCCATCAGCCATCTCTGTGTGGCACTAAAGATGTGTGCAGGAGCCAGGCCTCGGCAGCGAGCTTGGCAGGCAGCTCGCCGTTGCCTGGGAGACCACAGTGGAGGAAGGGTGCTCCACACGGCTACCGAGGGCCAGATGGCTGGTGGTCCCAGAGGTGCCTCTCCAGGGGGCCACAGCCTCAGGTACACCTTGCAGGGTTCTCCTCGACACCCAAGAGGCAGATGGGGAAGTTGAGACGCCGAGGGTGGAGGGCTTTTGTGGTTGACACACTGGGGGTCAGTGGTGGGGAACCCAGGACAGAGCCAGGGGCCCTGCCTCCCGGCCCTGGGCTCTGCAGACCTCCAGGACCTGCAACCCAGAAACACACCACCAGGTGGCGTATTGGTCTCTACAGCCAGGTCTCCCGTCCGTGCCCTCGGGAGAGACCTCAGGCTTTGTTAAAGTCCCTACTAAACCTTGCTCTCTGGAACAGCTGGAATGTGTAACCACAGAGTCTGAGGAAAACTCCCAGCTCTGGGTGCACTGGAAGTGAATAAGCCAACAGTGAGAGATGGAAGCTGGGCCCCGACTGGGGAGCCAGAAAAGGGTGCTGAGATGGGGGCGGCGGGACCTTGGAGCCGGGGAAGTCCACCCACTTCCTTCCACACAGAAAGAAATCAAAGGGTGTGTTGGGTCGGGGGTGAGGGGGAGTGCAAGCCTCTGAGAAGGGCTGTCTGGGCTGGCTCACCTCCTTAAAGCTGGCAAAGCGGCTATGGGGCCTCCCGCAGACCTGCAGAGCCCCTGCGGGGCGAGGTCGCCATCCTCAGGGCGGATATGGTTCAGCCCTGCTGTGTTCAGTACTCAAGCCTTCTGGCCAAGTGCTTAGGTATGCTGAGCAGGACGAGGGCCTGGAGCTGACCCTCGAGCAGAGGAGAGGCTCACCTGCGTCCTGTGCATGGAGATCCGAAGGCCGGCGGCCGCTCCCCTCATCCCCCAGTTCGTGAGCCCATGAAGGGTGCGTCCTGGGCTGGAGTCTGAGGCTGGGCCTCTCAGGGTTGTGGAGACAGGTGAGGTGGGACCATCAGCAAGGGACGGGGGAGCCAAGGAAGTCTTCCCAGAGAAGGGGAGGGAGAGGGGACAGTCAGGTCCCTTCCTGCGGGAGGTCTGGAAAGACTCAGCGCAGCTCCAAGCACAGATCCTGATGGGTCTCTTCTCCTGGAGCAAGGGGTGGCTGGATTCAGGCATGAGACAGCCAGGCAGGCTCTCGGGGTTCTCATAACTGAGCTAACTGCGCCGCAGCCCTCTCCTCCGGGGCGCAAATAGAAATCCCCACCTGTCTGGGGTTGTCACCCAGGCAGCGTCTGCTCCCTGAGAGCTGCCTGCACCCAGGGGCCTCCTGCCCGCAGCCCCCGCCTGCTGCCTGAGCTGTCAGCCCAACTCCCAAACAAGCTGATTATCCCCATCTGGGGAAAACAGAAGCGCCGTGCCTGAGAAGAGGCCTGTCTTTCTAGTGAGAAGTAATCTGAGGAAAACTCCCAGCTCTGATCTGCAATAGGAAGTGAATGATCGTCTGTCAACTTGGCTTTCTCCTGACACAGGGGCAAGCTTCCACCAACATCACCTCCTCCAAGAAGCCTTCCAGGCCTGCCCAGGCTCACTGCAGGATTCACTGGACCCTCCCAAGGCCTGTGGTGAGCTTTCAGTCAATATTGCCCTGTGTAGTCTAGAGCTTTGGTCTGTATTTTAAGAGACTCCTCCAGGGAAAATTCTCTTCCTGCTTGAATGGGGTGATCTACGCAAGAGATAGGGATGGAACAGAGTTTCAGATCCAGCTTGCCTCCTTTGGGGAAGAAAAATTTGCAGCTTAGACCTTCACTCAGTCAGTCTACTGAACACCCCTCATGATTTCCTGCCCCTCTCCTTGCCCACAAGTTCCCTGCGCCTGGGATGCCCTTCAACCTATCTGGTATGCCCATGTTTCTTCTATCGAAGCTGTCAAACCCCAGCCAAACGGAACAAAACAGAACCCCAACCCTCCCCAGCTTAAGGGGACCTCAGCCCCTGTTGTAGCTCCACCTGGCACAGTATTCATTTGAGGGACATCTTCACCCCGCTCTTTCCAGCCTAGAAGATCCTGTGGGCAGGACTATATCAGCCATGTCTGTCTGCCCAGGATCCAGCCCAGGGACCAGACACAGTTCATGTCCAGGTGCTGAGTGAATAAAAATGAAAGTTTCCTGTCTCAGCCTGACTTCTCTACCTGCTCCCATCTCTATTATCTCCTGGTGCTGTTGCTTCCGGCTTCTCCCTAAACTCTAAGGAGGCTCCTTGTGTGATGCATTACCCAGGGTCCTCCTGCCTGTTCTCTTTGGGAGGGGAACTAACATTCTCTGAATGCCTCCTCCAAGGTGCCAGGTAAGGTGATAAGTATTCTGCACATTGATCTGATCTAACACTCACAGCACCATGGTGTGTTTGGTGTAATGCTCCCCACCTTACAGATGCAAAAACTGAGGCTCAGGGAAGAAACAGACCTGCCCTGGGTCCTCAGCCGCAGAGCAAGGATCTGAGTTCCAAGTCACTTGCTTCCTGGGCCAGCACTCTCTCCTCTACATTCAATCAAGGTTCCAATGACCAAGCCTCAGGCAAGAAGCGCTGCCCCTGGGAGAGCTCACCCTGCAGCCCCTCCTCCAGGGTGGACGCCCACCTGAGCCCGCTGCAACCGCGTCATATCATCATCATCATCGGCTAACTGTTAGGGGCATTTACCATATACCAGCTGCAGTGCTAAGTGTTTTGCATATATTGATACATGATAAATTTCACAGCAACTCTTCGAGGTTTGTGCTTGTATAATCTCCACACTCAGATGAGGAAACTGGTACAAAAAGGTTAGCAAACTTGCCTAAGATCATAGCTATTAAGTAGCATTGTCCACATTCTTAATAGCATTCAGGCCAGAGACACAGGAACTGTGGCTGTGCCTCTGCCCTGCAGCTAGCCAGAAAGATGCCTGGGAGCATCTGCTATGCTGCCCCCCACCCCAGTGGCACACTACAAGGTGCCAACTCTCCTCCCTAGCCTGTCTGCAGCTTCTGAGGATGGGCCCAGAGTCTGCCACCCTCTCTCCCCAAAGGGCCAGGCTGACTGAGCTCATCAGGGCAGGGACCAGATTCATCCTTTTATTTCCTCCCACAGGGCAGCAGAGACCAGAGCTGCACACAAAAGGAGTGTAATGATTTTACATATGCGTTGATGACCTTCACTCTGCCTGCTTCCAAAGCAGATGTAAGATGGTTTTTCAAATATTGAGATGCGTAATTAGGACAATACAATTATTCTTTAAAACAGAGCTGTTGGAATCCAACCAACAGTCAGGAAGATGGAGTTCTCCCGGGCAGCGGGAGGCCCCAGGCTGGGATGCAGGAACCTGGGTTCATGTCCCTGGCTTTGCCACAAACAACCTCATGTAAATCGCTCCTCCTCCTTAAGTCTCAGTGTGCCTATCTGTAAAGCAGGCAGGCTGAATGTATCCTGCAGAGATTGAAGCTGATATACAGCTACCTGGAGCTGCAGGTGTTAATCACAGACACTCCGGTGACTGCTGCGAGTGGGCACGGGGGAGAGGGCTCAACAGCGGCCCCAGCCCTGTAGCCCCACTGCAGTCAGTGTGACTACTTTCATGTACCTGAGTCGCTGCTAAAGATGTTTGAAAGCCCACACCAGGCAAGACGTTCTCTAAACGTTTTTCCACGTTTAAAGCCCTTGACCTCTCTCCATGTTGCCGGCCCACCTACCCACAGCAAGCCTCCATTCTGGGCATAGCTGGGCGTTTCTTATATTGTTGAGCCCGGGGGGTGGGGAGATACGGGGGCCCTTTAGGGAAGGGGCTACAGTTCAGGAGCTGGCATCTGGCAGGGGTTGCTGAAATAGAAAAGAAGCTCCCTTTTCTCTCTGGACAGGAACTCGCCCTGTGCCTCTAAGATCCGAGTCTTGTGTGTTGGTCCCGGAGCTGTGGATTTCAGGGGCCTCCCTGACCCTCCTCAGCCCAAATCTGCAAGGCCTCCGTGCTGCAGGCGAGTGCTGGGAACACTGTGTCATCCAGGAGATCATGTCAGACACAGGCTGGCAGGCGGATGGCCCAGATGAGCTCCTGATCACCAGTGCGCACTGGATGTTCCAGCCACAGCGGCTTCAGACATGACTCAGCCGCTGCCCAGACTGCCAGGCGCCCCCATGTGGACCAACACCCAGGCGCTGACTGCCTCTCTCAGTCATTGGAGTGGGTGGCACAGAGCCATCCATTCTCCCAGCCAGGGCAACATGGCCAATTTACTGGTGCACCGTGTCACCTCAGAGGGTGGCCCCAGCCTAGGCCTCCCCTCAAGTCTAACCACCCCAAGCCCAGGCATGGGTTGCTCATGCAACAGGAGATCTGAACTGCAGCATAAAATTCAGGTTCAGCCTGCGTGGCACTCCTGCACCCCTGGAAAGGGGGAGCTCTGGGACATGGGAGTGGAGTACAGGAACTGGTAACACACCTGGGCCTGTGCTGGCCTAGGTCTCTGGCTCTGAATGTGAGAGAAAGAGAAGGGGGCTAGGAGGGCTGAGAGGACAGATGGCCAAGACCTGGGACAAACGGGTTGGGAGAGGGTAGAGATACTAGGCAGTCAGCTGCACCTTTCCATGAGCACAAGATAGAGGGCCTCCCTGGGGCTTTGGGGGCCCAGAGTAGTGCACCTGCACATTCCTTCCAGGACAGCTTGCAAACCCAGTGGGTACCAGCAACAGCAGGTGTGACTTAGCTCCTGGGCTTTTCTGCCAGCTGACCCCGTGCTCTGACTCACGCCTCACCACACTCCCCTCTGCAACACGGACACCTATAACCATGCCCCTGGGCTTCCTTAACCCCACTCATTGCCATTCCTCCTCTTCCCCCCATTAAATGATGCTGGTCCCCAGGGCTTGTGTCCTCACCCTCTTCTCACTCTCAGGCAGCACTTAGACCGGGTGCGTAGCACCATCTCTGCGGGGGGCGTAGAGATGGCTCCCACAGACTGACACTCCCACCACATCCCCACCCCCACCCCACTGAACACCACTCTCTATCCACAGCTATTTGCCAATGAGCCCAAATCTGTCATCTGAGCCCCACGCCTATCTATCCAACTATCTACTGGACGTCTCCAAGCTGATGCCTCACAGATACACGGCAGTCAGCCAGTCCAAAACCAAGCTCGTCACTGTGCTCTCAGTCCTTGTAAATGACACCACTATCCCCCCAATTGCCCAAATCAGAAACCTAGTTAAGAATTAGCGTCTTCGGGGCTTCCCTGGTGGCGCAGTGGTTAAGAATCCGCCTGTCAGTGCGGTTCAAGCCCTGGTCCGGGAAGGTCCCAGATGCTGCGGAGCAACTCAGCCCGTGAGCCACAACTACCGAGCCTGCGCTCTAGAGCCCTCGAGCCACAACTACTGAAGCCCGTGCACCTAGAGCCTGTGCTCTGCAACAAGAGAAGCCACTGCAATGAGAAGCCCGCGCACCTCATCAAAGAGTAGCCCCCGCTCGCCTCAACTAGAGAAAGCCCGCGCACAGCAACGAAGACCCAACGCAGCCAAAAATAAATAAATTAAATAAATAAATTTATTTAAAAAAAAAAAGAATTAGCCTCTTCTACATAGATCACTCCCACCCTGATCTAATCCATCCAGGCCTATCCCTCATCTACATTAGAAAGGTATTTTGTTTCTCTTCTCCAACCACAAGGAATTGCCCCAACCAGGGACTGTTACCTTTACCAGTTGCGATATCCTCCCAGCTGGTCACCAGGCCTCTACTCTCACCCACTGTCCAGCCAGGGGCTGAATGAGTTTTGCCACCTGTTAATCTGACCAAGCCATTCCCTTGCTCCAAAATCTTCCATGGCTCCTATCTCGCATTGCATTACACCTAACACCCTCAGCCTAACTCTCTCTGCCATCGGCCTCCAGGTCTGTTTTCTCTTTCCTGACTTACTCTCCACTCCATCCTCCCTTGATCCAATCAGGGAGAGTTTTCCTTCATCTCCCCCATCCTTTCTCGGTTCATTTTCAACTCTTGCCCCAACTTTGCGAGATGATACCTCCACCTGAGTGTTCTTCTGCCTTAATCCCCGTGTCCAAGTCCTGAAAGACCAGCTCTATCCACTCTCCTACAGGAGTCTCCCCAACCGCCTCAAGCCTCGCGGACCTCCCTTCTCTGAGCTCCCCTGTCCCAGAGGCTGAGCCCTCCCCTTCAGCCTGGCTCTCACCTCAGCCTGGGGTCTTCTCTGGCTGACGTGCTGGTGAGGCTGGCCTCCCAACCAGCCAGGGCCTTCCCGAGGGCGGGACCCAGGTCTCTATCCCAGTCTTTCCAGGAGGGTAAGCAAGTGAAGACCAGGACATAGGGAAGGGAGAGCAGAGCAGGGCCTCCTTCGATATCTGGAGGGACCACTCATGCCCTCCACCCTTACCTGGCCTGGACAACTACTTTTATTGCTCTCAGGGAAAAACTCTGAGATCCCAGTGGTCCTGGGTGGGTTTTTCACCATGTCTTCTTGCGGGGAGCAATTTGGGGGCCTGCATCTTGCAGCCGGGAGTCCAGGTCTGGGTCCTCGGACCCCTGGCATTTACCCCCTACCCAAGCATGGACCTGGGCTTGGGAAGGCTGCTTTCTGAGGCCCTGGCAAGCGCAAACATCCTCGGATTCAGAAGCCGCTCTCTCCTCCTTGACCATCGTGCTGCTCTCCGCCCTCCCTTCTCCTAAACTATAGGCTGAAATCTCCAGGCCGTTTTAGTCCAATTTTCTCCTCAAATAGACAGGTGATTGTGGCAGTGCGATCTGGTACCTGCTGTTCAGAATCAGCAAGGAGCAGTACATGGGACAGATAATGAGGGTTATTGGGCAGGGATGAAGCAGGAGCCCCTCCTCCTCCTGCCCTCGCCCTGACACCCCAAGCCCGCTCCCCAAAGCCGGAACCAAAAGAAGCCCTCCCTGCTTTCCCCAGTGCGGCCTGTGACCCTGGGCAAACCACCTACCGTCCCCAAGTCCTGATCCCCTCATCTGTACAGTGGGCGTTAACATCTCCTTCAGAGGGTTAGGTGAAGATTAGAAATATTATAAAAAGCCATGGAAGAGGCCATTGGAATTATTGGAAACTATTACTTTTGCTTGGATTCTCTCACCATCCTTGGCAGGCTCTCCGAGCCAGGATCATTCTCCCCTTTTGGTGGATAAGGGACCAGTGTGCAGAAGTTAAGTGTTTGCCTATTGTCTCACATCCATTCAGAGAGCCCCAAGTAAAAAGCACGTATTTACGGCGACTATATGTTGTCCAGGGCTTGGGGCTCTACTTGGATTATCTCATTCAAATCTCATAACACCACTATGAAAAGGTCCTATTATTATCTCCAGTTTACAGATGGGCAAACTGAGGCAGAGGCTGTTTAAGCAACTGGCCCATGGAGGCACATAGTGAGCAGCTATCAGGGATTTGAACCCAGGACATCAGATCCCCCAGCGTGCCATGCTTCTTCACCACCAAGTCCCCTTTGAGTCTAAGGACTGAGGGCAGTGAGCCTGGAGGGCTCTGGTCAGCCACACCCCAGGCGTTGGATCGGAGCCCCCCTGGGAGCCCACAGACTAAGGAATGCACTGGGGTAGTTAGTCCTCAACCATTTGCAGACGAGGTGGCCAGATCCAGTGAACCAGGAAGTGGTTCCTGAAGGAGATACACAAACAGGTAGATTCTGCTTTGTCAGGCTAAGGGATGAGGGGTGGGAGAGGAAACCCCTGCAGATCCCCCATCCCTGCTTCAGTCTCCCTCCTGATCTCTTTCTCTTCTTCAGGTCTCCCACATCCTCTTCCACCTGGTCCTGCGTCTGGCTCCCCCCGAATCTCTGCATGTCCACCTGCCCCTCCCTCCCCAGAGGAACCCCACACACACACCACGGGCAGGCTGAGAGGGGTGGCCAGTGTGTTGTGTCCCTTGTCCTAGCTGCAGAGCTTGCAGCCCGGGCCGTGCCCCACACGCTGGAGCAGAAGATCCTCATTCCGAGAGCCCGCCTCCCCGCCCCCCCCCCCCGCCCCCTGTCCCCATATCTCCATCCAGGCAGAAATGAACCCGGCTGGCCAGAGCTGGCGCTCACACCAGCCTTTCCTCCAGTGCCCCTGCCCCTCCCCTCCCTCCTCCCCTCTTCCTCCCAGATGCATTCACTCACTCACTCAGCAAACACCAGGTATGAGCCCTAGTGCTGGAGTCCAGAGGTGAAAGGATGCAGCCCAGCCCTGGGCCTCCAAGGAGCGGGCGGACACAGCGACTGTTTCCCCACCGTGACGAAGGTCTGTACCAGAGTTATTCGCAGGGGGTCCTGTGGGAACCTAGGTAACGGGGCTACTCTCTGGGAGTCAGGCAAAGGCGTCAAGGGGGGACTCCTATGCATTTCCCGCCTAACCTGGCCTGCCCTATCTCATCTGAAAGTCCGTGTGACTTCCCGCCCTCAATTACATAGGTGCTGAGTCCTGGAGGTGGAGCAGGGACTTGTGGTGATGAGCCCACCCCCGACCCTGTCTCTGCCCCACTCCCACAGCCCTGTCCCCAGCCGGCAGGGCTGACCCCCAGGAGCTCAGGGGCACAGATGCCCTCCCGGGCTTTCTGACTGGGGCAGGAATGAGGCACAGGGTCCCTGGGGCCTCCACCCATCCCCTCCCCTCTCAGAGCCAATTCTCTCCCCACCCAAGACCAGCACTACGCTCCAGCTGGGCCTCCACCCCACACCCCTGCACCCCCCCCCATCCAAGCACTGACTTGGCCCCCTGGGGTCCTCACCCTTCTCCACCGCCAGCTTCCCATCAGCAGGGTCTTGTGCCTGGTATCAGGGTGGGGTCAGGAGATGGAGGGCAAGAAGGAGGAGAAAGTCCAGAGACACACCAGGCATCAACTCCTGCCCCTTCCTTACCCCCCAGTCAGTGGTTTCTCTTGCTCCACTGTTGGTGCCAGGGAGGAAGTGTGGGCGAGGACAGGAGCCCAGGGCATGGAGGGGCAGGAGAGACCTCAGAGATTGGGAGGGGCCCCCGGCAGGCAGCGGAGGCTGTAAAGGCTGATGGGGACAGGAGCTCAGATCCTTGTTTGCTGAGTGCTTTGTGCTTCTGCTGGGGGCCCAGGTGGGAGCCAGGAGAAGAGGTTTCCTCTCTTGCCCAGGCCCCGCAGAGGACCCGCCTGCTCCTTGCCAGCAGGAAGGCAGTCTTATGCAAGGTATGGACCTTTTTATGTCACAGATGAGGACAACTAAGACCAAGAGAGGTTGCCCAAGGTCTTTAACAAGGTCACACAGCAGGGAAGTGGTCCTGGCATAAAGCGTCTGACACAGATCGAGTTCCTCAGGATGGCCCAGTTGATGGGGGACCCCTGTGGCTGGGTGGTGGGCTGTGGAGTGGGCACTGCTCTCCATTATGGATGCCATCTCTCTCGTTCCCCACCAGGATAAAGATGGCCCCCACCCAGGTATTGCGAAGGAGGAGCCGGCTCTACCCATCTGCCAGGCTCAGAGAGTACAAGGCCAGTTCGTGATGGTACCAGCTCCAGCAAGACTTCCTCCCCTTGCCAGCCCTCCCTCCCCACCTCCCTCCTGTCCTCCCACACCAGGGCGGGGGGGGGGGGTCAGAAACTGGCTAGCAAGCTGGAAAGTGGCTGAAGGACGAGAGAAGTACTAGGAGAGGAACAAATCCCCCCTTCCCACTGCACGTTCCAGACCTGAGCTGGGCAAGGGGGAAAGTGCTGTTAAATCAGTTTCAGAGTTTTAATTCATGTCTCCGCTATGGCTTAAGAGCAAGCGGAAAAGACATGGGACCAGCCCGAGTTTTCATCTGAGCAAGAGAAGACTTCCTTAATAATACATTTGAAAGAGGCCATGAGATCCAAAAATAAAATTATTTTCAACAGCCACAAGCCCCGCTGATTCAACATATACACGTAAAGAACCAAGACTGACGCCCGTCCCGATATATGTGAGCTGAAATGATGACCATCCGTAGGTCCCCTCAGTCCATCTGACTTCATGGGGCCGGGTGCTAGTTGTATGGTCGCAGTAGCACATGCGTTCTTGGGCTGCCTTTCTGTTTATCCACTCTGGGTACCTCCCACTGCAGCCCTGCCACTAGCCCATTCAGTGCAACTAGCCAGGCAGGTCTCTGCCCTATCTGGGCCCCAGTTTCTCTGTCTGTAGCAGGATGAGGCAGATGAGATCATTTCTAGAGGCTTGGCCCATTTTAACTTGTTTAAGTGATAGCAGGGGTCTCCTTGTCTGTGCTCCTCAGAAGTCCTGGGTCTAGGTGAGGAAAAAGGTAAAATTCAGGAAATTTCACATAAAATGGATTGCCTACTTCTCCTGACCATTGAGCCAGTGTGTCCACATGGCCACGGTCAACTGGAGTGCGTAGGAGCAGTGCCCATCACCCAGAAAAAAGGGTCTCCGTGTGGCCACAGTCCCCGCCATTCCCCATCGCCCCCATCCCTAATGCCAGCTGCCATTCATCGCCAGACGTGCTGTTGTTTTAATAGAAAATTATTTCTTTGTCAATGTGTCACTGTCCAAAGTGGAAAATTGAACTGGAGGGAACATATGTTTTAAGAAGAAAATAGCAAAGGGAGACCGTTTCCTCAGAAAGATGTTTAACCATCAAACACATGGCTCTGTGCTCTCGTTTGACTTCCTGGCCCAAGGCTTCTAGCAGTTGAGTTTGTGTTCTCAGGCCACCCAGAGGACTCCCTGGAGCTGCCCCACGCCCTGGCTGCTGCCCCAACAGGATTAAGGGCTCAGCACAAGTCCCCAGGCCCTGCATGCTCCTCTGGGGCTCTCCCTCCCCTTTCTTCTCCCACACTAAGACATCTTTCTCTAGGCCCAGAACCTCACACGGCAGCAGGGGAGGCCTGCGTCTCCCTCAAAAGAACAAACCTTGCGTGGTGCAGAAGCCGGCTTGGAGCCAGGCTGGCCAGGGAGCCGTGGAGGTCCACAGGGCCTTCCCGGGCCAGGGCCTTTCTCTGGTCCCTCAGTCTCCATCCTCTGCAGATCCTCACTTGGAGAACCAGCTCACGGTGGAATAAATTCACCGCCCTCAGGCCTTCTCCTTCCTTCCCTCTGCTGGAGTTGCCATGACAACCAGAGTCACCCCGATGACAAAAACATCGCAAAAACAACAACAAAAGCTCCACCCTCAGCTAGAAGGAAAGAGGGCAAGGGCCAGGTGTTGGGGCAACGGCAAGGGAGACATATGGTCTGGCGTTCTACCCTTTCCACAGCCCTCCAGAAGAAGCACATGTGGGAATCGGGGGATCCGCAACCAGCAGGCGGCAGAGTGGGTGGGGCGGTATTTTCCTCCATTTCCCGTATCCTCCCCCACAGCTTACATCTGTCCCAGCAGCTTCTCCACAGTGTCAGCTTAGTCCGCCTCCATTCTGCGGCAGCAGGCCGAGGACAGAGCGGGTGGCGCAGGGCCCGGAGGACCAGCTGTAGGTTCAGAAGAGCCCAGGCTCCCTATCTCTGCCTGGCTCCCGCTGTGTGACCTCAAACAAAAGCATTTCCTCTCTTGTGTCCTGAATCCTCAGGCTCCGTCCCCTACATTCCCACCAAAGCCGAGCTCAGGAAGGAGGGAGGTCTCATTCACACTGAGGAATGTGTGACTGGTAAGGCTTCAAGCGGCTCTTCCCAGGGAGCCAAGCATTTGATTTTATTTTTCATTGTTTTATTTATTTATGTTTAGGGGGGCTGCATTTGGTCTTCGTTGCTGCGTGCAGGCTGCGGCGAGTGGGGGCTACTCTTTGTTTCGGTGCGCGGGCTTCTCATTGCGGTGGCTTCTCTTGTTGCGGAGCACAGGCTCTAGGTGCGCAGGCTTCAGTAGTTGTGGCACACTGGGCTCAGTAATTGTGGCCTGCAGGCTCTAGAGCGCAGGCTCAATAGTGGTGGCGCACGGGCTTAGTTGCTCCGTGGCATGTGGGATCTTCCTGGACCAGGGCTCGAACCCGTGTCCCCTGCATTGGCAGGCAGACTCTCAACAACTGTGCCACCAGGGAAGCCGGAGCCAAGCATTTGAGCATGGCCTTACCCTGAGGAGTGGACCCCTGAGAGTGGCGTTTCAGTTCTCAAAGGACCACGCTGGGCTTGGGGAGCATTGTCTACTCCTCTGAGCTCGCACAGCATAAGGGAGGGAGTGGTGCTGACTCCTTGCCCAATGCTGGGCACCACCCACATCCTCCCTCCAAGGGAGACTCGGGGCAGCCAGGGTTGTGTTAACGCATCAGTGTTCTCCCAGAGCGTGGCCAGACGCCAGAATGGTCGCCACTGGAGCTTCGGGCACCCCCTTAGGGTGGACCAGGTTGTGATAAAAAGTGGTCGGCCTCATAAGGGCCCTGAATACCTGTGGAGGGAAGAGATCCTGGGGTAGGAAGGTTGGGACCCGCTGGGTGATGGGAGAAGGGCAGAGGCCAGCAGTGTGTCCTTTAGCAAACCGCTTCCCCTCTCTCAGCTCCACCCCCTGGCTCTGAACAAGGCAGGCGCTACACAGAGCGATCATGATCACGGAGAGCATAGCTTGTGTGATGTTCCAGCAGCCTGGGGGCTTGATGGGGGTGGGACATCCCCCCTTCACCTCTGACCCCTAGGCCCTCAATTTGGGAGTGTGGAAGGGAGCGTGGAGGAGGTGAGCAGAGGTAAGCATGGTCCTACGTCTCCAAATTTGCCCAGGGCCCCAGCTGCCTGGGGCAGACAGAAGAGCTGCCCTGCCTGGGGATGTGGTACCGGCTGCTGCCAGTGCCGGGGCAGAAGGAATTCACTGTGCCCTGGGGATGGAAACCAGAGACCCTTCCTCGCTCTGTGCCTCACTTCTCTCATCTGTCGAATGTATGTGAAAATACTACTAGCTCATTGGATTGCTGTAAGGACTAAACCAGTTAACATGTGTAGAGTGCCTGGAACCGTCCCTGGTGCACATACATCATACCAAAGTGCTGCCCATTTTCACTGAGCTCAGTTTGCTAAGTGGAATTGTGGCAGGGGAGCTGGAGAGTGGGCTGCCCTCTTCTCTATAGACAACCACAGCCGCCTTGCTGGCCTCCCTGCCTCCTGGCTGACCCCTTCCCCTCTGCCCTCTGTCCTCTACCCTCTGCACTGTAGGATGGAGAAGGCTGGGCCCCGCCTACTTCTCTGACTCCTGCAACTACATGCACATACATACACACACACGCACACTCTTCCCATGGGTTCCCCCATGTACCAGGCTGCATACGATATATAGCTGTAAATTAATTGTAACATTGATTTATTAACATAACCAATTCAGCACCTGCTTTATGCCAGGCACTGGCTGGGCTCTGGAGACAGGGTGGATAGGTATGCTCCCAGGTCAGCCATGACCAGCTTTCACAGAGCTTACAGCCTGATGGGAAGACAGGGCAGGTGAACAGGTAAGGAATTTGCAAGATAAAGAGCATAGAGTAGGGGTACCTAATCAGTCTTCATGAGGTGGGGTGGGGTTCAGAGTCATGGAAGACTTCCTGGAAGCAATGACATTTTAAGCCAAAGCCTGACAGATAATAGAGATCAGGCAAAGGGGAAGAGGCAGTG